>NW_025408668.1:1206130-2412260 GCF_020360975.1 Hirsutella rhossiliensis | reverse complement strand
GTAGCTTATTCCTCTTCTAACCAACCGTCCCGTCCCTCCACCACCACCACATCCACCGCCAGCTGCGTGTCGCCAAACGGCAACCATGCGCCTCGACAGCAGTGCCCTCCTCGCCAGCTTCGCGCTGTGCGTCTCCGCCTCCGCCTCCTCGCCCTCGCCCTCTCCCTCGCCCTCGCCCTCGTCCCACTCCGTGACGCTCTACCTTCCCGCGTCGCCCAACCCTTTCGCCCTCGCCGCCCGCACCCACGCAACGCTCGCCTCGCTCGGCGCCCACTACACGGCGCCCCTCTCGGCCGTCAACACCTTTGTCTTCCATAACGTCACCCCCGGCTCCTATCTTGCCGACGTCCACTGCCCCTCCGAGGCCTTTCGCCCCCTCCGTATCGATGTCGGCGGCGGCCCCGACGCCCCGGGAGGCACCGTCGCTGCCTGGGAGACGTTTCGCGGCAACGACTGGGCGAACAAGGGCGAGGCGTTGCCTGTCAGGGATGGCAGCGTCGGCGCCGGCTTTGAGCTGCGGCACCTCGGCGGCAAGAATTACTTCCTCGAGAGGCCTGGATGTACGTCGCTCGGCTGTCGCCATGTTCACCACCCACTTCGACCTTGTGCTCTACTAACGCATCTCTCTACCAATGCAGTCTCTGTCCTCACTATTCTCAAGAACCCCATGATCCTCATGGGCGCTGTCAGCATGATCATCTTCATCGGCATGCCCTACCTCATGGAGAACAGTGAGCCCTGACCTCCCTCTTTCCACTCTGTACCTCGACTCACAGTAACCGCTTGCAGTGGACCCCGATATGAAGGCCGAGTTCGAGGAGCAGCAACGCAAGGGCGGTCCTGTGGCTGCCATGATGGGCGGCGGCCAGGCGGCTGGCAATCCCCTCGGGGAATTCGACATGGCCGCCTTCCTGGCCGGTTCCAAGAAGAAGGACGGCAGCTCAGCCGGCGATGCTGGCGGTGAGGGGCCGGCCAAGCAGCAGGGCGTGAGGAGATGACGGACACCGCCGATGACGAATTGAATTCAGCCACGGGCGCGCCGATACGGCGGTTCACGATGATGGTTACATCACGGCATGATCATGGCACGGGAACAAATACAGACGCGCCTTGATAGCTCTACCGCTTCCTCAAAACCGCAAGAGCAACCACGCGATTGATGGTCCACGAGCCTCTTGGTAAAATGTATTAAAAACAGACGCTGTGTCGCAAAGAGTAGGTGCACAAGTGCCTGTCCAGCCGTTCAGTTCTCGTGAGAGTTTCCTTGTGCGCCTACAATCTTCCCAGCGCGGCGATCATGTCGATGCGCCACCACCAGTCTTGCCAAAAAACCAAAAAAAAAGAGCTATTCCAATCAAACAGAATACTGTGTCCCGGACCCAACTGGGTAGCTTAAAAGTCGCCGCCGCCGAAATCACCGCCATCGAAATCACCGCCGCCGAAATCATTGTCCTGGCCGTCCGCTGTAGTACCATGTCAGCAAAGATGACGCATCTTCGTGGGCACTGGGAAAATGCGCTTACCGTATCCGTCCATGTACGACTCCTGGTCGTGGTCGTGAATTGCATCCGCCACGAGCGCACCACCGAGCACGCCCGCGCCCAAGCCCAGAGCGCCACCGGCAAGTCCCATGCCCATGCCGCTCATGCCCGGTTTCTTACCCGGCTGCTGTTGCGCGAACCCGGGCTGCGCGCCGTATCCCCCGCCATACCCGCCGCCGTAGCCTCCCGGGGCCCCGTAGCCTCCACCGTAGCCACCGTGCTGCGGATACCCGGCGTATTGCGGCTGCGACTGGTAGTAGCCCTGCTGCGGCTGTGGCGAATATCCTCCGTAGCCGCCTTGTGAGCCCCCCATCGGCGCCTTGCCCTTGCCGAAGAGCTTGCCCAGAAAGCCGCCAGCCTTTGCTTTCTCACGGTCCCGCGCCGGCAGGTCGTGCGGATATTGCTCCTGGGGATAAGGGCTGTGGCTCTGATGTTGATACGAGTGGGCCTCGCCGTACCCGACAGGAGGCTGTGGACCGCCCGGGTTCCCGCGCGCCTTGGCGTCCTCCTCGGCCTGCAGCTTGGCAGCTAGCTTGGCGTCCTCGTCCTCGGTCGACGAGCCGCCGACGGCGGCAGAGGCAGGCCGGTCCTCCTGGTACGGGTTCTTCTTGGTATCAGTAGGCGCGGGGCCGCTGGCGGGCTCATACCCGGGCGGGGGCTCGTCGTGGTTGTTGTCGGCGGGGGGGAACGCAGGGACAGTGGGCTTCTCCCATTGCGACTGTTTCGTGTACAGATTGACGTAGAACCTAGGATGGCGGGTCAGATCGGGGGCGGATTGCGCGCAACACGTCGAAAGCGAAGGCGCCTTACCATTCTTTGTACTGCTCGTTCCAGCGAGCGGCCCAGCCCGCCGGCACTTCGGGGGACTTTGGCGGCGGAGGGCCAGATGGCGGAGCGTAATCGTCCATGTGGCAGTAGGTGCGCGATGTGGTGATTTCAAAGCGAGAAGCGACGAGAGATTGGGTTGCTGATGGATGACGTCGCGGGTCCGAGACGAAGTGTGGGGTTGTGATGACGTCTCGGAGACAGGCAGGTTTCAAGGAGGTGTAGATTGATCGAGCTGGACAGCGAGGATAAAAGACGGAGCAGAGACTGGGGACGAGGGGAGAGAGGCAGAATAGAACTTAAGGATGAAGTGGGAAAAGAGGTGAAGTGGCAAAGTTAAATGGACGCGTCGTCCAAGGTCAAAGAGATGGCAGCCATTACGTATGTGCTTGGTACAAGCATGTGGCAGCGAAAAAGGCGGGACCGCCGGTCCGACGAGGTACCTGTCCGCAGTGGCAATCGAGCAATGCCTCCCGTGCCCGGCCAAGCCCCATTCGTGCCCCGGGTAATCAAGTCCCGGGAGGCCGGGCTAGCGCAGCTTCAGCCTGGAGCCGCCATCACAAGACCCTGGATGCCTGTACAGATTATCCGTACCAGGACCTCGGTATTCTAGAAGCACCACTCAGGCCCAACACGCACGCGTCTCTGCCGCAGCCTCCACCCCTCGCTAGAAGCTTCCAAAGCACAAGCACCGGAGTGTTGGATTCCTGCGTCGTGCGACTCTCACAGTCAAGCCCTCGCTCGCCACCCGCAAAAGGCCCATCAGAGGCCAGTGCCTACCTCCCATCCAAACCGTCGCCCTCTTTCGAATTCAATCGCGCTGCAGTCTACTCTCAAAGGCTCCAGCGACTTCAAGAGCAAGTCAATAAAAAGGAAGCAAACCCATTCAAAAGTGCTTGCAATCGACGCCGTGCGATGCTGGCTTACGCATATCCCTCCTCGCCAATCCGCCTCTCGCCAAACAGATGCGCCGCCTCGAGACAGAACCGCCCGTGGCCCCTCTCCATGCGCCTCTCGCTTCCGTAGCAGATGAGTACCGCGTCCACGATGCCGCTCAAAATGCCCTCCATCGCTCCCATCACCGAGTAGCCGATGAAGCTCGCCATGATGCCCACGACGTAGGCGTATGCCGATCCGCGCATCCCCATGCCGTCCGGAAGCTGGATCTGTAGCTGCTTGGCCGTGATGACCCACCCCGCAAACCCCAGCCCCGTCGC
This sequence comes from Hirsutella rhossiliensis, assembly GCF_020360975.1. NCBI lineage: Eukaryota > Fungi > Ascomycota > Sordariomycetes > Hypocreales > Ophiocordycipitaceae > Hirsutella > Hirsutella rhossiliensis. Next base: position 2,408,677 of record NW_025408668.1, on the reverse strand, counting down.
CATGATGAACCGTGTCGCCACCAGGAGCAGCTTCGCCAACCGGTACGGGAGCAGTCCGTTGGCCTGTCCGCGGAGCCGCAGAGCCCGTGGAGTGAGCGTCGTCGTCGGAATGGCCGGCGACACCACCTCCATCTGGTCCAGCCCCCTTGCCGAGGTAGCCAGGCTCTGCGAGTGGATGGCCGCGTAGGTAACCGACAGCGGGTTGGTCAGTGCCACCATCGGTGTCGGTATCCAAAATGCTGCCAGGTTGGTGATGGCGGACCCTATTCTCCTCGGCAGAAAGAGTAGTGGCGCGCGCAGCAGCAGCGACAGGAGCGTCGACTCGCAGATGCTGCCAAAGATGGTCGTCGTGGCATGGCTCAGAGCCGCGAGCACAATCTCGCTCGAGGGCGTCGCCGGGCCCGCGTTGCGATGAAAATACCACTGCGAAACGGTTGCCGCCGTAGTTGCGCGGTGGACGGCGTTGATGACAGCCAGTGTCCACAGGTACATGAGGATAAAGGCCGCGCCCAGCCACCAGCTCGACAGGCGAATCACGAAGCGGACCAGAGACGTGGAGAAGTAGCCGCCCATGAAGACGCGTGTGAACATGGCCAGCCAGGCCCATGTCCAGAAGACAATCAGGCCGAGGCAGCCAAATCCCACGAGGAGCAGGGCCGGGTTCTGCGCCAGGATCTTGCACGAGAACTGCAGCATCTCAATGGCCTGCTGAATCGCCCTCCGCCCCTTGGCGACGAGCCACAACCACAGGATGCAGGAGGCGGCCGGCACCAGAGACGCCCACCGCATGACGCTGTCTTGGACGCTGGACCCCTTGGTCCTCCCCTGGAACGAGGAGACGAAGGTGTAGAGAGAAAAGGACAGCATGATGACGGGCACCGCAACGAGGATGATGTTGACGACCGGCCTGACAAAGGAGCGCAGGGCGGCCAGCCAGAAGAAGGATACAGCGACGGCCACGACGGTGTCGACAACCAGCATGTCAAATGATTTCTGGAGCGTGGCGTATATCGTGTCGCCAACGGGGCTCTTCCGAGGCGAGGTGTGCAGCCAGACAAGGACAAAGGTCGACATCATGCCAGCCAGACTGATGAGGAAGATCCAGGCGAAGAAGGGGTCGTGTTTGAAGAGCTCGCCCTCGACCACGAGGTTTCCTTGCTGGGCGGCGGGCTCAAACTCTGCCGGGTCCTGCCTGCGTATGCTACTCGGCTCTGTGTCATCGGTGGCAGACCTCTTGAGCATAAATGGCTCCCGTTCTGGATGCGGGTTGAACTGCTGAAAGGGGGGAGGGCTTGACTCGGCCGGCGCCTCTCCGCCCAGCAGCGATTCAGGCGGCTCTTCGTCGCCGTCCTCCTGCGATTCCAGACCAATATCAACCATTTTGCCCTTGGTATCGTGATCGGCGTGGTCTCCTCGGGGTTGTGCCACCTCTTCCGCTTCCTCTAGTAATGCGTCGTGCACCACGTGTGGCTGGTGTGTGCTCCTCGTGGCGTTCCAGCTGCTCTTGATGCCCCGTGCCAGGCCATGACTGCGGTATGGACTTTGGGTTTGGTCGGCGCTCTCATCGACTGATGCGTGGCTGTTGGCGGACTCGGCGCTCTCTGCAAGCTTGCTGGCGGCGGCTACGCGCCTCGACCGTTGCAGCGCGTACAGATCGGCCGCCTCTCTCTCCCGCTCTTCCTCGTCGTCTTCGTCACGGAACTCGTCGAGTGTGCTGTAGAAGAGTGGGGCGTCCTGTGCGGCGGATATGCGAGATGCAAAGCCCAGAGGGCCGAAGCGCGAGCCAGCGCCATTCTGTTGATACGGGTTCCCGCCGTAGCCCCGGGCGAGGAACGACCTGGCGGGAACGGGCCCCCGGCCTGCATCTCGTTGGGATCGGCCCGGGCGCGACGAGGCCCAGTCGTTTTGACGTTGCGAGTGGTCTGGGTCGGGCTGGCCAAAGTTGGAGAGCCGGGACTGGGACTGTGCTAGGAAGCGTGAAGCATCTAGACGATGGCGTCAGCGGACATTGGGCGATGCGACGAGCCGGACGCACACTCGGAGAACATGTTGACGCCTTGGCCAACCGCCGCCTCGCGTCTCTTGTGGTGGTTGTGGTTCGGATCGATGGGTGCTGGCTGATGTCGAGTGGATGCAGGCTTGTCGATGGTGAGCCGAGTGTTGGCACCCAGCCACCGACTGATGGATCAGAGCAACGTCCGCAAACGGACCGTCGCGAGTCGCCTTGTGCGAACAAGAGGATAGTAGTCACGAACGCGCCGGACTAGGAGATGCGAAAAGGATGGAGTTGCGCAGGCGGAGGACGACGGAGCAGGGAGCGGGAGTGAGGAGTGAGGCTTCGCGGGTCGGGAGGTCATGGGGGGACTGAGGCGCGCAAGCTCACCGCAGAGGAGCCATGACCCATCGTCAGGCAGGTGCACAGTGCCGGGGCCACAGCGCTTGGGGTCTCAGGCCCGTCAGCGCCTGGGGCGGCGCTACGAACAGAACGCTTGTCGAACGCCCAGGGCAGCCGACCTTACGTAAGACACTCGTACAGTGTACAGGGACAGTGTGATCCTAGAGTCAAGACAAGGGGCTACTACTACCTACAGTTAGGGGTGCGGGTCCCCGGCATCCTACTGTCGGTATCTCTCAAATCGCAGACCCGAAGACGCCAGTATTTGTCACTCTTGTTGTTCTAAAAATTGCCATGAGCCGCCTATCCAAGGTCCGAAAACTCCCGTCGACACATGATGAACAGACTCGGTTCAGCCTCGAGCCCACTACAGTACAAGCCATCAGCTGAGTGCCCGGTTTGCCCATCATCGGGGCCATGTCTTGCCCGTGACGACCCAGGTACGGCATCTCCGTACTCTGTCCATCTGCCAAAGCCCGAAATGGAGGCACGTGACGACCACGCTCGACCAGGCCCAGAACCTGACACCGATCACTGGGAGGTCGAAAGGATCCTCGACTCAAGGACTCGTAAATACGGCCGGGGGGCCGCGCGCACGGAATACCTCGTCAGTTGAAAAGGCTGGCCAAGCAGCCACAATTCGTGGGTGGCCGACAAGGATATCGTGGCCGAAGAGCTGGTGAGGAATTCAACTCCCAGCGAGAGGCACTGCAAGGTCGTATCACCCGCACCCGGTGACTCCGCGCAAACGCCGTGCGATAGCACGAGCCGCCGCACGCGCTATCACCGCGCGCTCCCCCGGAAGTCTGGGTATGGGTTGACCAGCCAATAAGTGTTGACGGGCCTCCCGCAGCGCGCCTTAACCCGGTTATATATTTCTATACCCGCGTTTATTCTCTTTAGGAACCTAATTTCCCCTACCTTATACGCTCTTTTCACCAGGCAGGACCGCGCCTTTTTCTATGCCCACATTTGAAGTTCCCGCGATCCAGGGCCATAAATACCGCAGCAAAGACCTGGCATTTCGCCAACAATTCTCCGATCAGATCTGCCGCAGACCGCCGCGCCTTAGCCTCGAGGGTTTTCGTCGAGCCATACAGTTGTACGGGAACGAAGCGGAACTCCTCCGCAACCTCAAGTCCAACACCGCCGCCTTCACCGAGCGGAAACGGGACAATCACGGCACATTGTACCGTACCGTACAAGAAAATATGGCTGCCGTGCGCGGGGAATAAATGGCCTGATAGCCAGATGATTCAACGAGGACTTCATTGCAAGACTCCCCAAACTGTGACCCTATCCAAATGCGAGTGCACAATCTCCACAATGCCAACCGCCGCAGCTTCGGTCTTCACCGCTACACGGCTCTTGGCCGCCGTTGTACTGCATCGTTGGCCGGTCACCTGCCTCTGTGACGGCTCCATCAAACGCAATGTCCGTGCTTAGTCATCTGACGTCCCAGCACTAATTCACGGGTGCTCAACTGACCGTCTCTCTGCCTTGGAACGACGGCTAGGTAAATAACTAAATCGTAAATCTGGGCTTCTGTTGATGATGAACATCAAGTTTGCCACTAATAGGCAAGATCAAGTGCGCAATAGAAATGACAGTCTCAACTGCCATCAATAGGCGCCTTCGAGTCCTGACGTCATTTCCCGGAGCGTCATGTCCGCCTCAGTTACTGTACTGTGCTCTTGATGCCGTCATCCCGTAGGTATCCGTGGTAGCCAAGTAACTACTCCCACCATCGCGCGTAAACACGTCAACTCAACTCCTCATTCCTCTCAATTGGCCTCTTTCACCTTTCTCGACAGACAATTCGACCCTCAAAGCCCCCTTTTATCCCTTGACCAGTATGATACCTACACGACAGTGGACAAGGTCAGCCGTGCCTCGCGCGGCATTGCGCCCCACGACTCGCGCATGGAGCTCGCCCCGCCGCCAACAGTTCCCTCGCTTCCAGTCAACCTCGACCTCATCATCGGCCGCGGGCGGAGGCAACTCTCATTTTGCAGCCGGTGCAGCCGGGGGCTTGGCCGGCGCCGCTCTCGCCTATGGCATCTACTCCTTCTCACCCGCCGGGCGGACGGCGAGCAAGCTCAACAAAGCCGCTCTCGAAGCCAACAAGAAGTACGAAGCCGCTGCGGAGAAGCTGCAGCAGAACACGCCCAGCGCCGACCAAGCCGTTGATGCCGTCAAACACTTCGCCTACTCGTACGTTGCGTGGATCCCTGGCGGCCGAGCCTACCTCGATGCCGCCTTCAAGGACTGGGAGACCGTCCGTGAGAACCACAAAGAAGAGGCCGACAAGATTGTCAATGATGCATACAAGAAACTGCAGGACCTCTCGAAAGCCGGCCTGAACCTGGAGACGGCCTCCAAGGCCTACGAGTCCCTGCTCGACATGTTCAAACAGATTGCCGACCTTTCTGCCGACGCCATCTCCGACATCCTTGACAACCACCCTCAGGTCAAGAAACAATTTGGCGGGAGCATCGAGAAGCTCCAAGATATGGGCCGCAATTACGGCCCCGAGGCCAAGAAGCAAGTTGACGAGACATGGAGCCAGATCAAGGACATCTTTGCGGGGGGGTTCACCGCCTCTAACGTTGACAAGGCCCGCAAGCTCGCCGAGGACAAGCTGCAGCAAGTCAAGAAGCTTGGCGACGACGCGTGGAACAAGGGTCTTGAGCAGGCAAAGCCGTTTCTTGACAAGAACCCCAAGGCCAAGGAGCTCATCGAGAAAAATGCGGACGCCCTGAAGCAGGGCAACATGAAAGAACTCTTCGACAAGGTCCGCTCTGCAGTTGACTCGGGCGATCTGGGTAGCTTGAGCAAGTACGTCGACAGTGCGGTGGATAAGGCCAAATCCAAGGGCTCGGACATGGCGAGCGGCTTTGGACTCGACAAATATCTCAAAATGATTACGCAGGATGGCGAAATCATGCCCAAGCTGCAGCAGATTGGCCAGATTGCGGAAAAGCACAAGCAAGAGGGAGAAAAGCTGCTCAAGGAGACGATTGAGGAGCTGAAGCAAGTTCTGGACAAGAAGTCGCAAAAAGCGCAGGAGATTGTCGACCAGGCCAAGAAGGAGTCGGATTAGACGTTGGCCCTGGCTGATCAGCCTCCATTGTACATCAAGATCGGAAGCGGCGGTCGGTCACCGTCTCTATCTTCATCGCCTCGGTGCTTCAGTTGTCACATTCATGTCGATCTGATACGTGTAGACAGGCAGTGTAATACAGGCGTGAGGGGCTACTTGGGTTTCGATGCCTTGCGTAGACGTCTAAGAGCCGCGTAATCCTTTCTACCTCGACTCCTTCGCGACTCTACCGTACCAAAGGTTGCATTCCACAGCTTGCCTGAAGTTAGGGCGGCAGAAATCATCTGCCCCCATGCCGGTGATTTCACAGCCCGCCTCGCAATTGCCCATGAGGTGTATCTCGCCCCAGTCACAGTAGTATATATAGTTGTCCGTTGATTCTGTGCATGGCGACCACGTTTTCAGCTCTGCGTCTATTGCTGCTTGGTAGTCGCCTAGTTGCACATTTAATTGATGGTCAAGTTGAAGAAGGACTGCCGAGCGGAGTCTTTTACCTATTTTTAAGAGGTTCATTACACAGTATCGATGGCCATGTGTGCACGCCCTCGACGCGACTTGGGGCGCGGTAATGGCGGCTATCAAGAAGAGAGTCGTTCGCTTGGCCATGATGTAGTCGGCGTTTGTCGAAGAAGCAAGTACAATGTAAGAGACGATAGTTTTCTGGAATATTGAAGCAGCCCAGGCAGGAACCAGAAGCCACCAAGCAGCTTCTTATAAGCAGCTTCTTATACTTGGCATATTCGCTGACGATGGCGTCGTTAAGTTTTCAACGTTGCTTCAGTCGATGTTCCCGCACTCTCCTGAGCCGGCGCAATTCGTAACTGACCAGTGACTTGACGTTGGCATCCGATGGGACGTCGATAAAGCAAACAACCATCCTATCTCGCGTTTGCCTTTTCGTATTCATCATCTACCGAGCGGGATTTGGCATCCGCGTCTTTGGACATCACGTTGGGTGTCATCGCCCGTTGCGACTTGATCCGGACCTTGAGTATGCCAAGGTGCTTTGCGTGTCCGATTCGCTCGCGTCACCATTTGCTTCACCTCGCCTTGGCACCTGTTGACGGGCCTTGCCTTTCCTCGCGTGATCGCTATATTGTCTTCCTGCAAACTCTAGTAGAGGAAAATCCACTTCTAATGTCGCTTGTCCTTGCGGGGTTGCGCAAACTGTATGTCATCCGTTCCGAGCAACCCTTAATTAAAGGGAGTATTAAGTAAACGCCCTATAAAGACGCTATTAAACAGGCTGCAGCTCTTTCTTATATATGTGAGTGGAAGGAGATATTAATATCGCTTAGATAATAGGACCTATGTCAGAGCGACAGGTGCTCGTTTTCTCTCTGGACTGATGGTGTTGCCAGCATAGAAGAAGAAACGAACAAAGTTCGCCCCTGCAACCGAGGCCATCGCTTCGGGAACGACGGAACGGGGGGTGGACATGTCTCGGGTTGATAGGGAATAACGAATCTAAGAGGCTCTCATACTTTGCTTCGATACAGACGGGAAACGGTGTCGGATGCATACTCTTTATAGGTCCATGTCACCGTTCTGCTTTGGCAGGGAAACTGTTCGAATCGTCGAACAGGCTTGGGCATTCGATGCTGGCAATCATACTTGCTACAGTAGGTGCTGAGGAATTTCACAAAGGCTTCCGCCGAGTGGTGTCCGGTCTCCGTTATTGGCCCCCCCGAAGAAACCCTCCTACTGTGATCGAGCACATGCGGCCTCTCGCAAGAACAAGGCATCACGACGCGCGCGAGTGCACAGCCTGATGGTGGTGAAACGTCTCTGGACATTTACGGGCAATCTCCGGCCCGAAAGCGGGCGGTTAGACAAATGTTGATGAGTTAGCAAATCCCTCCCATCCATTTCTCGTCGCGTCATGGTTTTTCTGGCAGCCCAAAGTCCTTCCCGTCAGCGGCGTTCCTGACCATGATACGTTCCTCGGGGGCTCATCCCGCGCGGATCTATTTCCCAAGAGTCAGAGCAATGCCCGGTTACGTCTCGCGCCCCTGCCGCTCAGCTCCGTTTGTTGCAGTGGCTGTTCTGTCGAGCTTCAACGCGGGACGCCAACATTGCTCGCTCGGCCCACTACCCTGGTAAGTTCTTCACGCTCACCGAGTCCGGACATGTCGGCCAGTCCGCGAATCGAGTATAGGTGGATTGATGGAGTCGAGCGGCTGGAGATGTACGAGCCCGGTGGCTTCCATCCCGTCATGATCAACGACGTGCTGCACAATCGATATCGGGTGGTGGCCAAGCTGGGATACGGTGGATACTCAACCATTCACGACCGCCGACTCAATCGATATGTCGCAATCAAAATCGGTGTCTCGTCCCTGCTGTGCTCTCCACGCGAGCCCGACATTCTATGCCGTCTGTCTGGCTCAAAATCTCCCGCGCCTGCCCTCGGGCCAGCTGGCATTGCGGCTGAAGCCATACCTGCAATTCTGGATGAATTTGAGGTTGACGGCCCCAACGGGACCCATCCCTGCTACGTGACTATTCCTGCGCAGGGCAGCGTCCAAGAGGCGAAATTCAGTACTCTTTCCCATCCAAGTCGCTCGGGCGTTGGCTGCCAAATTGATCCTCGCTGTCGGCTTTGTCCATTCGCAAGGCTTTGTCCATGGAGGTTGATCCACTGCTTTTGGTGTTCAAGTCGAGCAAAGCTGAAAGCATGGCTAGATATCCACCTTCGTAACGTCTTTGATCAAGCTCCCGTCGACATTGGATCGGCTCTCGGTCGATCAATTCAGGGACAAGTACGAAGAGCCCGAACTGCTGCCCGTCAGACGGGCCGATGGACGCCCGCTCCCACCCAACGTCCCGCCCCAGGCTGCGGTGCCTTTGATGCTGGGTAAAAAAGCACAAGACTTCACCTTGGACGACGCACGATCCCTTATTCTGAGCGATTTTGGCGAGGCATTTGCTCCAGCAATAGAGCAACGTCTAGGCAAGGAAAGCCACATACCTCTTACCAAGAGACCACCAGAAGCTCTCTTCGAGCCCGACATACCTTTATCGTTCCCGTCGGACATATGGAGCCTCGGACATGCGATTTGGGACATCCTAGGCATGCAGTCCACTCTCTGCGAAATGGAGCCGCAAGACGAAATCGTGGCTGAGCAGATCGACGTTTTAGGCTTCCAACACTTTCCTGCGAGGTGGCGGAAGCTTTGGGAAAGACCACAGACCGAAGGGGAGGACTTATATGGAAATATCCCTCGCCAGCCCATACACGATCGTGAGACACTTCCTCCCCTTGAAGAAGCATTTGAGGAAAGGGTGCAACAGTGGAGGAGGAAACTACAGGCCGCCGGGGTCTTTGGAGAGTAGGAAACGAGGATGGTTCTTGATATGATGCGAGGCATGCTCGAGTTCTCGCCCAAGAAACGTTGGACGATGCAGAAGATACTCGCGTCTGAGTGGATGGTGAAGTGGGCACTGCCCGCAAGCCAAGGCATGAACTCTTGATTGATTCTACATGACTGCTGACGCCCCTACTCTACTACTACTATTACTACTACTACTACTACTACTACTACTATATAAGCCGATAAGTAAGGCTCTTTTAGATTATAGAGATGTTATAGCTATATATTTCTACGGCTGGTCTTGACCCCTTTTAATTGGTAACTAATATCGAGAGTAAAACCTAGAGGTCTAGGCTATGCAAACTTAAAGGGGCCCGAGAGCCGGCAAAGGCGTCTGCCAGGCTAAGATAACGCTCCTACTAGAAAGACGTATAAAGGTTGTAACTTATATATAGGAATATCTTAATACCCCTTTTTAGCTAGTTATTTATAGTATTTATACACATATGGGCATATTGTCCAGACGATTGGCAAGTCAAGCAATCTGGTACTGCACTCACTCGGCCAGGAGCTTGGAGGGTGAGCCGCTTCGTAATGAACCATGGTTAATAATTTCGAGTGTACCAAAGGTAAAGGCGGCTCCGGTGGGACAACATAGTGCACTCTGTTCTCTTTGGAAACACCTTCAAGGGCGATATCGGAGTCGAAGCAAGTTTGTTCTTAACATTCTAGCAACCCCGGCCACGCCTGCGGATTCTGGGTAGTCACGAAACCGATGGTGAGCTCGCAAACACATAGCTTGGCACCAGGGGTGAATGAGCAGAATACGCGCCTGCGGGATTGGCTTAAACTTCAAGCAATGGCGCAAGGCGAGACCAATCAAACGGACCTTGAAGGTCAGCGCTGCCAAGTGCATAGCATCCACCCATCATGTCTTTGCAGTCTACCACCAAGGTTACATACTGCCTTCCGTCGAGCAGCACAAAAAGACGCGATATAATGCCGCAATAAGTGAAATGATGTTGATTTGGCGCAATCCAATCATTATGCCCACCAACTACTGTATGCGCAAACATGTTCTTCAGTACATTTCTATATCGTTACATCGTAGAGAACTCCTGTGAAGCTGGTAAAATACCGCTACACCGAGCAAATTAGGGGCACCCCTATTAGATGTGTTATTAACGCGTATTTTGAGTCCTTTTGTGCTCTGATAATACCGCTAAAGCAGCCAAGACATTGGCATCCTGTACATTTTTGCGGTCATGACACCAAGGCGGCCTTACCCCGGAGACAGATTACTGACTCGGCTGCCTATCGTTGCAGGCTACTCGAGCATCACTGCAGGACTTCTTCATCCCCCACTGACCTTCACTCCTGGCCCCTTTTGCATCAGTGAGATCAACCTCGTGTAGATTGGACAGATTTCTATTTGCAGATCACACGTGATCAGTGACAGCCAACATAAGTTTGGGTTGTCCAATCCTTGATCGCTCCAGTTCATACCCTTCTCAAAAACGGTTCTGATCTTGGGGACTTGTGGTTCACCATCAGGAGAGCAACCATATCGTTTGAGGCCTTGTCTTACTCAATCTCGACTACAAATATCGCTTTCTCTTTCAGCTTAGGGCCGTTCCTCGACAAGACTGCTACACGACCTCTCTACGGATTTCCCGGTAACGTTGATCTTCTGCGCCAACCTCCCATCACTATTTATCAACATGCTAGCATGCATCATGACATGTCGGAGAGACGGACTGCCCGGGTCACTTCAAGGGCACAGTGAGCATTAGATGTGTTGTCCATACTTGGTCGGCGCGTCTCGACGCCCTAGTCCGTGTTAAAGGTGATGCAAGACTCTTATGTCCATCGCCAGTTGTTAGACTTGCCGTTCATAAAGAAGAAACACGACAGTGGGCGTCAAAATCACAATACTGTCGCATAAGGTGAGAAACAGGGTTTCCCTTGTGGGCTTTCTTTATCAAAGTAACTTTAAGCACCCCTTGGCGTATTATTTCATATACTGTTATATCGTAACTTTGTAACTATTCCATCACGTTACCAGTTCAAGGTGATTGAGCGATTTGCCTTTACCCTGTCGATAGCTGCTCATAAATTGGCTTGGTCCGACCTAACGATGGACTAACTACATAATAAGCTCCATTATACGGCAAACCATCTTCTGCCAAGAAATCATACAATGCTCATGCAAAAAGCTCTCCTCCGAGGCTTCGGTCCTCAACCTATTTAATGTCTTGGGATTCGCACCCTCTCCAGTAAGTAACTCTTCATCAGCCTGGTATATCATCCACTATAGTTCTCCTGAACATATCCTCCATTACCCGGCCTCCAAACATTTCCGCGCTTCTTTCGGCAGTCTCCCATTATGCGCGCCACATTGACCACACTCGTCCTTATTTCAGTCGCAGTTTGCGGGCAAGGTTTGGCTGGAACAGGTTTGTATTCGGGGACATCAAGATCAACACCATACTAATGCATCCTGTATAGCCGTTGACCAGTTTCACGCTGAAAAAGACGAGTCCCTTTCTCAAAGCGCTTTTCCCGAAAATGCGCAGGCTGCAGCAGCTGTCTTGACTCGACGACGGGGAGGCGGTCGCACGGCTGTGGTCGCGGCAGCGGCAGGCTCAGATCAAGATGGGAGCAGGGCCGTTGCTCAGGCGGAGGAGAAATATGACAAATGCTCAACATACAGCGATTGTTCTTCTTGTGTGCTTTATGAGAGGTGTTGCCTACACCCTCTAGATCCTTCAAGGACAAGTGCCGCAGGAGAAGCCATTGGCATTTGCGTGTGTGGCACCAGTGGTCGGGAGAGTCACTGTAAATAGCCTTGTTGCTGCTTTGCCGCCACGATAGCCAACAGCCCATCAGAAGGCAGCACAATGTCTAAATGTTCACACTCGGCGTGACCGGGGTAAACCAGGTCTAAGCTTATTCCTTAGTCTTCTAGCACTAAACGCTGGCCGTAGATAGAAGCTTTTCTTTAACGCTAAAAGTAGGAATTATACTATGGATAGGCATAAGAATAAGACGGCCTCGGCATTTATCCAATCGCGCCTATACGTTAACCATAAATATAGCATCTTATAGGAGAATATTATATAGTTTAACCTAGCCGTTTTGCCTCGGCCTAGGCAGTCCTTTATATCTACTCCGATACGTCGCTTCTCGCAAGAGTGCGGAAAGAGATATATAAGCTATCAGGTTTAGCGAGGGGAGATAGAATACATCGTGTCAATATTCGCAAGGTAATTGCCGACCGCCTATTCCTAAATTCGCTCGTTTGTAAGGTCCTTCGCGTATAGAGCACGAACGCTTCTAGGCGTGTCGTTCTCGAGGATATACTCCTAGAAATAGGATCCTGCTAAAAAGAACTTGGTCCTACTTATTCCGTCGGCCGAGGTGCATAGCAGCGAGTCGGCTTGGGGCCTAACTGTGTCCTAATTCGATCCGGAGCGCTTCGTCAACTAAAAGGAGGGCCAGCCAGCTCACACATCACCGGGGAGCTGCGCTTCGGACGGCCGTGGACAATATTAGAGTTCGATTGAGCGAGAGGAAGGAGGGCCAGGGAACGAAGTGGGAGTTTATATGGGAGTCGGAGAGGGCTGTATAACCTTGGCCCTCGGAGCTAACTCTCTTGACAGATCCGAATAGTAGAGGGCACGTATAGGGCCGGGAGGACTAAGAGAAATTGGCCTTTCAGCAGGCCCGGAAACATCGATCAAGATGTCCTCCCATAACTATTGCTGTGGAAAGGCAATAAACCGCTTGGCCAGGCCGAAGTAGAACGCTCCAATAGAGCATCTATTGGTGCGGTATATATCTTCCGCTTGCCGATAATTGTACTATGCAGGCAAAAGTGCAATGCGCTATGCAGGCAAAAAGTGCAATGCACACCACAACTGCAAGTGGCCGTCATATGTCGGGCGACCGAGTTCCCCGCATGATGAAGTACATCTTCTACGACCTGCTGTGACGTGGCTCCGCTGACACCCATTACCTGCAGATCTAGCTGATTTGGCAACTCCTCTACGTGGAACGCGGCCCAAGGTAATATTATCCATGGCGAGGATTGGTCTCGGGATAGGCCCCCTGCCGCTCTTTCCTGTCTAAACCAGCAGCACCTCTATCCCGGGACCGAGGATAGCCGCGCGTTTCTGGGACAGGTGTGTCCCAAGATTCAAACGCGTCGGTACTATGGAGCGGAATGACGAGGCCCCCCCCCTGCTGAGCCGGAAGAAGACAGGAGCTCGTTCATTGCTCCTCATAGCAGCCTCGAGAAACAAGAATACACGGCCAGCAGCGGCTATATCCCGTCACTGTACCTACGCCGATCCCACCTAGGTACTCTGGCCGGCTACATGCACAAGTAACAAGAGTGGCCGAACGCTCACTGAGACAGTGGGAGTCAGAACATGGACATGGTCCCGGTTACGTGTGTGAGCTCTTCCACCACCGGATGACATGTAATATGCCAAGCTCGGGTCAGCTCTCCCGTCTCCGTCGATCACTACCTTTAGAATCCACCACGCTGCCCGCCGTTGCATATCACGTCAAGAAGCGGGGTCTGAGACAGGCACGATAGAGTGTCTCGATGAAGAAAAAAAGAAGGGGAAAATATGAGACTCCCTACCGTGTTTCTATTTGGTTGGAAGGTCGCAGGTCCCTGCATGCATCTGGTAGCGTGAAGAAGCGTATCTTTGCTGTTACTGCGGCAAGGACAAGAGCGCAAACCGGCAAAAGCCGAAATAACGCGGGAAATTTCTCTTGTCTCCCTGTCATTGACGAGGGTTGCGGCATTTTAAACCTTTACAGCTTACTGTACCAGTTTGTGATATGATCTGTACAAAGCGGGTTTTCTGCTGTCCAAGGTCGGAGAAGCTGTGAAAGGCTGGCCCGGAGTTTATTCAACAAGCAGGTGCCTAGGTGTTGTCTATCTAGAGCTAAGGAGGAAAAGAAGCTGAACTCGAGGCGTAGCCTCGAGTGCGAGCTTATATTGCCCTTCTCGGAATGTTCTCGCAGCTTCTGGGTCCGCGGGCGGGCCGGTGTTGCCACCGGAGCACGACCCACCGGACCCGGTACAACCGGGTCCACCAGCCGGGCACAGCCCGTGACATTACCCCTTGTCCCCTCCGACCAGGTCGGCGTCTGCGGGGTTCTTGCGTTCCTGCCAGCGTCTCGTACCTCTCCTAGGGCCATCATTGGTCTTGATTGGCCCGTACTTGTCCTCGAATGCCTTCATCGCAATTGTTCCTTGCAACCACTCAACTGGCTCCCAAGTCGGCTCTGCGTAGCCCGTCCATCGCACTAGTGCTTGCCTGAATTCCTCGTCCGCGCTTCTTCCATCTCGCGCAGAGGATCTCGTCGACATCCCACAGATCCGTGCCGGACTCATCTTGTACCGGTGGTGGCTGTGCGTCATCTACCTTTTGGCCAGGAGCCGGATCTTGATGCGCCCGCCGCAAAAGGTCAACATGAAATCGCGGGTAAATTGAGCCACGAACATCGAGCTCAACAACGTGCGAACTAATTACCTTCGTGACTGTGTACTTGTGATGCAGCCAGTCGAGCTTCTTGCACGGTCGTGGCGATCTGTAGTTTGCCATCGAGAGCCACACCTTGTCACCAACTTCAAATCGCTCCGCAGGCTGTCGCTTTGCGTTGGCAGCCTCTTCTTGTTGTTGCTGTGAGGAGGCCATCACTGCTTGCATGTACTCATTGACCTCCTGCAGGCGACTGAGTAGGCTATCAGCTCTGCTTTCCTCTCTATGCCTCGGTGGCTCTTCCGATTCCTCGACGCTGATGGGATCGACGTGGTAACCATGCTCAGCGAAAAGGGGCTGATCTTGGTCGCTGCGGATTCACGATTGTTGAGTGCCAGCTGCGCGGCAGGGAGCAGTTCTCCCCAGTCGTCCTGCACGTACGACACGTAGGCTCTCAGGTAGGCCTCGATCTCCTGGTTCATTCTCTCTGGCCCTCCGTCCGTCTGAGGATGATAGGCCGTGCTCAATTTCTGCGTGACACCTGCAAGACGGCAGAACCTCTTCCAGAACCTACTTAGCCAGTTGCTCCCGCGGTCGCTGACGATGGACCGTGGCATTCCGTGAAATCGGTAATGACACTGGAGAAAACGGTTTGCACACGGCTCAGCTTCCATGTTGTCCATCACCTCGAGGGTCACAGCCTTTGTCAGTCTGTCCACAATCACCCACAGGTACCTTGCCTTGCTCGGTCCAGTAGGCGGCAGATCTGTGATGAAGTCCATGGACAAATGGCTTCGGGTCGATCTGGAATCGGCAGAGGCTTGAAAATTCCCTTTCGACTGGCGCCAGATGTGTGCTCTGCCGCGGGTGTCGCAATTGGCTACGTCCCGGCAAACCAGCTGGGACTGCCCAGGCCAGTAGAATCGCCGAGCCACAATAGCCAGCGTACCTTCCCTGCCGGGATGACCGGTCGCAACAGAGTCATGCGACTGCTGCACAATGCGGGTTCTCAACTGGTCTTTCTCAGCTTCCTCCTGGTTACCCTCCTCTCCGGATCCACCCGGCACCCAAATACGGTCTCTGAATGTCAGCCTTTTGCCTGCGTCGATCGCACATTCTGAAATCTGGATCTTCAGGCCCAGCGAGGGCGGGAAGGCACGCTCGCGATCGCGGACTGCCTTATAGGCTGCCCGGAATATCGAGTCCTTCGCCACCGTTTCGTCCCAGAGTTGCTGCAGGTCCGCTACCTCGAAGACCTTCATCTTCGGCAGGGTGGATGCCTCTGAACAGTCAGAACTCATCGCGTTGATACATGCTCTTGTCGATGATGGAATGGCACTATCCGGTATCAACTGTATCATTCTTCCTTGTTCCCGCTCGTCGTCAATGCCCTGTGGCTTGTCTTGTTCACGGCGGGACAACGCATCAGGCACGACAGCCTCGCTTCCCGGTCGATACTCGAGCTTGAAGTCGAACTGGGACAATTCGGCTGCCCAACGGCTCTGCCGTTCCGTGAGCTTCTGGCGTGTCATGAAATACCCAGGTTGCGGTGATCGGTAAGGATTGTAAATGGGCCGCAGCTCCTAAGTTCGGCGTTCCAGTTGTCGAGACATCTCATGATGGCAAGCATCTCCTTGTCGTGAATGGGATAGTTGTACTCCGCTGGCGAAAGTCGCTTCGAGAAGAAGGCGCATGCGTGTCGACGTCCATCTGGGCCTTCCTGCGACAGGACGCCTCCCAATGCGTAGCCTGAGCAATCCGTCTCCAAAAAGGTCGGGAGGCTCGGGTCCCACTGCTTGAGCACCGGTGACTCGCAAAATCGTCGCTTCAGCTCCTGAAACGCCTCGTTCTCCGCTCGTCCCCAATGAAAGGCAGTTCCTTTCTTAAGCAGGGCATCCAGAGACTGCGTGATCTTGGCATAGTCGGGGATGAAGATCCGGTAATAGTTGGCGAAGCCCAGAAAGCTTCTGACACCCTTCACCGTGGTCGGGGCCTCCCATTCGCGGATGGCGCGCTGCTTTTCGGGGTCGCAGGCGATTCCTTTCCCTGCGTTGACGATGAACCCAAGGTATTTGACCTCTTGTACCGAAAACTCGCACTTCGCTGGGTCTAGGTGCAGCCCAGCGTCGGCGAGTGCTTGGAGAACTCGTCGCACCTTAGCCTCATGATCCGCCTTCGAACCGCTCGAGTAGATCAGTACATCATCCAGGTACGCTGTGACAAAGTCGTCCAGCCATTCGCGCAATACACTGTTCATGTATCGTTGGAATGATGCCGGGCGCCGCTCAGGCCGAAAGGGCACACGAGCCACTCGTAGAGCCCAAACCTCGTGCGAAATGCAGTCTTTCCCTCATGTCCCGGAGCCATGCGGATCTTATGGAAAGCGGCCACCACGTCCAACTTGGTGAACCACTTAGCCTTGGCCAGATTCTGCAGGGTCTCCGCGATGAGGGCAGTGGGTATCGGTCGCGCTTGGTGATTGCATTCAGCGCTCGGTAGTCGCAACAAAATCGCAGCCCTCCATTCGGCTTCCGCACGAACAGCACCGGCGCGGCAGCCGCTGAGCTACTCGCTCGGATGAATCCTCTGTCCAGCAGGTCTTTCAGGGTCTTTCGCAAGACCAACAGCTCTAGATATGTGAAAGGCTGGCCCGGAGTTTATTCAACAAGCAGGTGCCTAGGTGTTGTCTATCTAGAGCTAAGGAGGAAAAGAAGCTGAACTCGAGGCGTAGCCTCGAGTGCGAGCTTATATTGCCCTTCTCGGAATGTTCTCGCAGCTTCTGGGTCCGCGGAGCGGGGCCGGTGTTGCCACCGGAGCACGACCCACCGGACCCGGTACAACCGGGTCCACCAGCCGGGCACAGCCCGTGACAGAAGCTTGCTGTATCTGCCTTATCGTTTTCTTCCAAACTCGACATCAAGTCGACCGGAGGACCACTATAGACGTCGATTTTAAGAAAGGATAGAAGAAATTTGGAAATTGAAGTCCTTGTCTCCGCTATAACGCATAACCGTTCCAGAGGGAGCGCGCTTCGCAAGGGATGGCCTCCTAATTTGGAGACTTTGGTTCAACCCCTCTAACTGTGCTTTCGTTCGGGACCCGGCAAGAGTACATTTTTGCGGAGGTGTCTCGGCATAGAGGCAGCCAACGAGCCGACGAGCGTACTGTAACATGCTTTGATCCATGACGGGGCAGCTCTCAATATGGCGCTTCAGGAGAGACTCAGCACTCCTAGACCAGGCATTTTACCACTACACCTCTACAAGCGAAGGCGGCGACAGTCTCCAACAAGTGAGAAAGTGACTAGGCAGGACGTTTTGTACACGACTGTAGAACGACTCCCACAAGTCATATTGGTGTCATTAACAAGTCCTGGGTCTAAAAGGGCTCGAACAGTTGAGGGGAGCGACGAGACCAATTAGGAGCGGCGACAGCGGAGGGGATTCCAAACTGTATAAGCTGCATGCACAAGTACATTGCACGCAGTTGAGTCCGGTCTATTCGCTAGATGTAGCGTGATAAACAGTCACGCCACCCGTATGTGCAAAAAGAAGTATTGGAACTAGTCATGGACGCCCATCTAAGTGTCGAGGCCTAAAAAAGAGCCTGAATGTATGTGTTATGCTGTCTACACGGCAAGTCAGCAGAACGCAAGGTATATAAGGAAACGCGACCACCCAAGCAATCCTATGTAATTTGTGGAAGCCACTTCACAAACACTTCTTCGCAAACCCTCAGACAGCTGCATATATATATACGTCGATCATGTCTGATTACACAGGTCCAGGCGTATACGAGTTCTACCCTGCGAATGCCCTAGGCAGACGTATGAGCGTGTGGGGCGGGGGAGCAACGGTTGGAACAGCAGTTAAGCTCTAGTAAGAAGCCTCCATCCTAACAAATGTGGTCTACATTCTATCCATTCTGTTATAGTGCTGCTGGAAAGACTGAGAATCTGGCGTGGGAAATCGTTGCCGCCGGAGGGGACAAGGGCGACCCGGAAGTGGGAGATCGCCAATACCACATCGTTGGTGTTCAATCCGGACTGATGCTTTGCGCTGCGGGTAAGTAAGTTGCAGCTGAACGTTGCTGTATGCTAAAAATAAAGCAGAGAACGGTTCCGATTCCGAGTGTACAATTTCCACGCGGCCTGTCAGGCACGGTTCTTGCCGTTGGAAGATGATTCCTGCTAAGAACGGCTACTACTAGTAAGGCTATTCTGCCAAGTCAAATTCTAGGACTCCTTCTAATACCCTTCTGCAACAGTTTCGCAAGCGTATTGAATCCAGACAAATGGCTGGCAGTTAGAGGGGGACAAGATGCAGATGGCGCTCCCCTAATGACTTGGGCAAAGACCGAAGTTTCGCACTTTCAATTTAAACTCAAGAAGCCAGACTACTAGATTGCGTTTGCATCAATCATGCTGTCATAGAGACGACTGGTTTGTGGTGTATCAGAGCTCTCTTGACATGTGCAAACTTGAGGGCCGGCAGAAAACAAGGGAGAGGTCTCGTTCTCCAATGACCCCTGTTATGCAGCACGAGTAGTGCCGGAAGGAATATGTGTCACTTGTTAGATTGTTACCATCAACGCCTACGACTTTCGCTACTCATAACGTTTTCAAGGGATTTACTGGTGATATGCCGGATCCCTTGATCCGCCGAGCTCTTCCATCTGTCCTGGAAGCCCCTCTAAACGTTTCGACGTAGCTTGGTACAACGGCTGCGTTCGCACCCCCGGCGGCGTGGGAAGACCGCCCTCCCCGTGAGGAAAGCCGATGCTTTCTTTTGTTGCCTGCTTCTTTCCTCTCACCTTGTATCGTCACCCCGAAGATAGCGGTCTGCTTCGGGCCATGCGCTGCAAAGCTGGCAGTCGGGCTGGCATCCTGAGATGAAAATCCCGTCAACAGCCGAGGAAAGGCCATCCCAAGAGTCTTGCGTCGCTCTCTCTCAGGTTGTCTCGGCCGCCTGCCTACATGGGGTAGTAGTTTCTAGTTACCGTACGTTTAATAGCATTAGAATTTTAGAATAGAGACACGCCGACTCAGTGGAACTATATATTTATATATGTCTTACTCTAATTGAGGGCAATTACGAGTCTGAATAGCTTCACTTTCTTAATTAGGCAATGGCTCTTTGTTGTACGGCATGTAACCATAACTCGTACGGCGGTAGGGGTCCCTTGTGTATAATTTCTTCTGGCCTGATGTCCATCAATGCATCAATGACTGCGCCGAACATTCCACGTGACTCAAAATCCCTTGTTCCTGAAGCGAACTTGGATGGATCCTCACCCACCCTCTGTTCGGCATCTTGCGGGCTGTCGCGAATCCACCATTTGCTATGGCTCGGAAGATTCTAATACACAACAATCCCCGCTCATTCGAATCAGCCGCCGAGGAAGAATTCAGTTTTCTTCTCTCTGTCCGACATCAATGTGCTGCCGAGAGCTTGAGGCATCTGTTGTGGGGATCAGAGAGAGTCCATCAAAGCCGTGGTTAGACACCATCTTCGCCTACGCCGCGATGACGTCTGCACGGCTCTACCTCCGGAATCGTAGATTCAAGGCTTTAATCTTTGCGTTCTCGTCGAGGTGGATTCCGGCGGCTTCGTCAGAAGGCTGGTTTTCCGGTGCTCCATGCCTCATAAGCTTGCTGAAGACCGATATCCCGGCACGATTGATGAAAAAGTCGGATCCGAGGTGGCCACATATGTGTGGATGCAAGAGTATTGCGCCGATATTCGGATCCCAAGCCTTTACGCTTTCGGCTCCAGAGACGGCAGTCAAGTTCGTGTTCTCAGTTCTTCGCTCGCCTGAACGGTGCTGATCCTGACGATTTTGCTTCGACTTAATTCACCCACGTCAAGCAGCGACCCCTTTACGTCGGAATCTTCCACGAATTCAGGCGGTGGATCTATCGTCCCCTTAACTACCCCTTGCTCTCCAACTACACTCGCAACGCATCCACACCGGCCGTTGGCACCGCCTACATGCTGCTGGAGCATATTGGTCCCGAGACTGGGAAAATGCTTCTATATACCTGGACTCAATATATGCGCGATATAGGTCGTCGTACTCGCTTATTTTAGGGCATAGCGCGTATTATGCTATCGCTCGCTCGGCTTCCATAACCATGTATTGACTCTTTCCGATTCAATATAAGCGACGGCATAATTACCCTTTCTAATCGACCCTTAACATATACCATGATGATTTCCGAGAATAGCGGGACACCGCGAACTATCCAGCCTTGCCAGGTATATCAGAGGACCGACAGTTTCGCCTCCGATATGCTTACGCTGCATGATAACCACCTCCTTTACGACCCTCACGTTGTTAGAGATGAGGACTATGCCCGAGAACGAATAATAATCAAGACGTTGCTTCGGGCAGTTATGCACTACTTTATCGTGTTAGATCGACGGAACGGCCCTTTCCCCCTGCAACTAACCGACTTTTATTAGAGCAATCTTTTTGTGGACGACGACCGGAATATCACTTATTTAATCGATCTTAAGTGGATCTACGCGCTTCCGGTGGAAATATTATTAGTGCCGTACTGGCTTACGAACTGCAGCATCGATACTATTGTAGACGAGGAGCTTAGTGTCTTCGACGAGGTGCGATAGGGCTTTCTAGCAATCATAGACCAGGAGGGTAGAAGCATACCCATAGAACATGATATTTGGATCATAAGCACCATGAGATAGGGCTGGGAGTCTAAAGGAGTGTGGTTTTGGGCATGCCTGATTTCTATAAATGCTTAGCTTTTCGTATTTGAGGACCGCATTATTCCAAAGTTCGCCGCTGATAGAGGATTGGTGGTCGACCTGAAGCAGCTATCGACGTTTTGGCTGGAGGAGGTTGGGTTGGTTGTGCAAGCCAAAGTTAACGACGAAGAAAGGTACCAGACAGAGCTCCGGTCCCTCTTCGATAGTAAAGGACTTCGAAGGAGTGTGGAAATATCCCATTTCTTGGTAGTACACATGCCCCCGCCCTGCCTGATGGAACGGTAAGTTATAGAACATGTTCACTGGGTCGGCAGCCCTTGGCTCGTATCGGGCCACTTCTTTCTTCTTTTACATCCTTGTTCTTGTGATTTATAGCCAGAAGAGAACCTATATTGCTACTTTCACCTATGTGCAGCCGTCCTTGCCTTCCACTGTGCTCTCGAACCTGTGTTTGAAAGCCAGCAAAACCCATCACTTTCACTTGAACCGATTCCGGCCCGTTCAAAAGCTAAGGCCCTTTTAATTGGTAGGCGCGTTTACTTATCGGGTAGACGAAAAGTGGGCTGATATGGCTGGTTAAGGCGCAGCGCCGATATCGCATAATTAGGTGCGCACATTCCCCGCCTTGACTACGCGCCCCTCTCCTATACGTACCTTGCAAAGTGAAGCTATTCGCATAAGGGATTTTCCGATGATCTGCCGGATCTGGTGATCTGCCGGATTGCGGCGACTTCGCACGCTCAACATCAATCGACAATAGCTCAACAACAACGGTGCCAATTGACGTATCCTTTGATTTCCTGAATCATGAGAAGCAGTGAAAGTCTGGCATATATTTAGAACTTTTATCTAGGCGGCGATGCGCTGCGGTGCTGACATCAAACCAAGCAACGGCCAAAATAGGATGCCGACAGATTGTGTAAGTCATTTCAGCCAACACAGCAAAAACAGAACATTATTGGCTTTCATCGTAGGCTTTAATCATGTGGGATTATCCCCATTCTATCCATAGTGCAGAACTTGGCTCAGGATACTGCCAAAAATGGGGGTTGGAAGGGCGAGCTGGATAACTTCATTCTACGCACCCGTAATGAGCCAGATTGAACGTGATTCGACGGTACAAGCATCTTCTGAAAAGAACCTATCTATGCATCTGAATGTAAGGTTTATTTTTAGCTTGAAATTCAGTGCGCGAGGCTCCGCTTTCACACCTGACAAGGAAAGACGTGCACGAAAATTGAGAAATTCGACACCCTACCCTAAAACACGTATAACATGGATGAAATGGGCTTTCTATTCCTTATGAGCATTTGAACGAACAGGGTATTCCTCTTATTATAAAAACAAGGCAAAATTGCTCGGCGTATTAAAAATGGCAACCCATCCTCCATTACGTTCAAGATGTGCGTCAGTCAGAGATGGCATCGCTGCCCCCATTTCTCATCCACCAAGACAAGCCAGCACAAACTCTGGACTTTTGGTTCGTGAAACGTGAATCAAGTCGTCAATAAATATTTTTAACACGTCAAAAACGAGGTGGACGAATCACAATATTGGAAATGAGCAGCTCACCGGTACGTTCGACCGGTTTACCAGGGCGAAAGCTCGAAACGGTTGTGCTTATCGCCTTTTGGTTCCCGATGGCCACTTAACCATTTTAGTATCGAATTTATGGAGTGGTGTGACCGGCACCGACTGATCGTTGTGGTGTTTCCCCCTCAATCCATTCATCGGCTGCAACCCTTGATGTATCGTTATTCAGCCTCTCTCAACAGCGTATACGCATGATCTTATCCAGTACACAGACAAATCAAAAAGTTTCATTGGATTGCTGAAATCGAAGATCTAGACTGTGTTTTGGAACGCTTTCCAGGAAGTAGTCGAGAAGTCCTCTGTTGATGCTGGCCGCAACAGCCGAAGGCTGAGCAGCACCCTCGGGAGCCCTCAATATGAGTTTTAAGTGCTTGATATGAGAGTTAAAGTATGCAGAGAACAAGTAGTCACAAGAACCAGCGCAGGCAGACCGGTAAGGCTTCAAAAGATGATCTCTTCTGCTGTACAGATTCTAGTGCAGACGAGGTGTTTAGCTTTAAAAATGTGGCTCAAGCTCGCCAAAAAATGACAGTGAAAGGACTCCAAAAGAAAGAGGAGGCTCTGAAGAAGGAGGCCCGAAAGCTTCAGCGACAGCAGAAGGCAGCGGAGCAAAAGCTCTCGCTCTAGAGAAGAGGAAGCAATGAGAGGCGGAAATTGGGAGAAAACGACGGATGACGGAGGCCGTGAAGCAAAATAAGGAGATAAATTGGCATTATTAACAAGAGCTGAAGATTTTGAAAGTGGAAAAGCCACAGAAAATGCAGAATGACCGACGGGTGGCTTCTGAGGGTCGCGAGAGAGTCAGGATGTTCACGCTGCAAAAATTGTCACTCTTCCGTTCACACCAGAGCGGGCCATAGCATTGCAGGTACCAAACAGACTATATAATAACGCAAATAACAAGGCAATGATAACTTCAAACGACATATCCTGTC
The DNA here is from genome assembly GCF_020360975.1 of Hirsutella rhossiliensis. Classification (NCBI taxonomy): domain Eukaryota; kingdom Fungi; phylum Ascomycota; class Sordariomycetes; order Hypocreales; family Ophiocordycipitaceae; genus Hirsutella; species Hirsutella rhossiliensis. The sequence goes on along the minus strand of NW_025408668.1, from coordinate 2,385,105 downwards.
CTCAAAGGCCCTCTTTAGCTGTTGATAGTGATCGGGAGGCAATGGGTGCATTTCGGGGACTTGCGCGATCGGAGAGTAACAGAAGACGACCTCGATGGCTGGATGACTTCAAAAAAAATTGAGTGACATCTTTGAGCATTATTAACTGCTCTTATAAAATTTTAGAACAATTCAAATAGTATTCGTGAAGTTATTCTCAGTTCTTTGCTGGAATGCAATGAGCCCAAAATCCGGCGAATCGCCAGATCCGGCAGATCACCGGAAAATCCCTTATACGTAATATTACAATACGAATTTCCGTCTCAAGGGTATATGATGAAAGGCAGTTAAAGAAATAAACTCTGCCCACTTAGCATACACGTGAGAGTGCTGCCATCCCCTGCGCTTACTGCTTCAACGATCGGAATTACCTAAGAGCGCAAAGCTCGTCGCCTTACCCTCGCTTCTAATTCGGACGTAGGCTTGATATAAGGCGTCATGTTTTTTCTGAACATAGTTTCTTGCTCGAACGCATACGCGATGCCCAATAGTTGTTCTTCGCTCCACTGAGGCCCCAAGAAAGTGATTCCCATAGGATAGTTAGTGCCGTACACCATCAGACCATTTTTGTCTGTCGCATAACGATCGTCTTTGAGCCTTTCAAAAGGTACTGTGATGAACGGTTGACCGTTGGCATAAATTTGACGATTGTATGTGTCGCAGAATGGTATGACGAATGCATCGACTTCGCCCTTGTTGAATGCGGCCGAAAACCCATATTGACTAGCAGCAGACTTCATTCGTGAAAAGTTTCCCCAGACTAAGCGAGATGCCTCAGAGTTGTTCAACGGCGGCGTCTCGAGGTATGGTAAGTGCCCACTATTCGCTGGGTCGTTCCAATAATTTGGATATTTGTCCTGAGTATATCGTACGAGATCAACGGTAGAGGTGATGTTGTTTGGATTTGTGATCAATTTCGAAAAATATTCCGCAAGATTCGCCTTGAAGTCGATCTGGGCTATATTCAAGTAGTGATCCGACAACACATTTTGAAGTCTATCCATGGTTCGACCATCGTCTCGACCGTCGAAGGCTATATCAACTATTTCGGCACCTGCATTTCGAAGAACCTTTAGTGCACTCTCGTCAACCGCACACGACACATTCGTGTGGAGATAACGAGCGTGACCGATACGCTTTCCCTTGAGACCGGAAGTGTTGCACGCGCCGACGTAATTAGGCACCTGACTGAATGGAAATGCGGATGTATAGTTATCGCGTTCATCGGGACCTGCTATTGCCGAGAGAAGATACGCAGCATCTTTGACCGTCCTGGCCATTGGGCCAACTGTATCGAAATGTTCGGAGTATGGGATAACCAGATGTCGAGGAACCAGTCCTAATGTTGGTCTGAGGCCGACAATATTATTTGCTCCAGCAGGACCAGTAATTGAGCCTGTCGTGTCGGTCCCAACGGTTGCCCAAGCAAGGCCAATAGATGCCGCTACGGCGCTCCCGGAAGACGATCCCATAGGGTACTGTCGAGGTGAATATGCGCCCACCACCTTACCACCGTAGTCCGGTCCGGATTGTTCAAAGCCAGCCCATTGATCCATATTTGCCTTGCCAAGGATAATTGCTCCAGCCGCTCGCAGTCGAGCAGCAACTGTACTATCTTCTGGGACCTTGGCCCCAAGCAAAGCCTCGCATCCAGCAGTATTGTTCATTTTGTCGTTGGTAGCGATGTTATCTTTTAGCAGAATGGGGATTCCATACAAAGGTTGATCTGTCATAAGTCGCCCCCCTCTTGCCTTGTCCAACGCCTCAGCGATAGCAAGGGCATCTGGGTTGACCTCCGTAACGGCATGCAACTCCAAGTTTGTTTCGTCGATACGAGCAAGGTATGCCTTAACAAGATCAGAGCTGGTAAAGATGCCGCTATCAAGCCCCTGCCGCAGTTCGTCGAGCGTGGCATCGAGAAGCGTAGGAAGTGGGTGCGCTGCTTGCTCTAAAGGAACATTCAGTGCAGCCACCAGATGAGCCGCGCCAACAGCGGCAATCAGGGCCCTGCAAAGTATCATTGATACTACTTTTTGAGGGAAACTCTAAGAAAGATAAAAAAGGATGCCCAATGGAAAGTGGCTGTGACGGTGCGCTTTGGGGTGCTAACTCGGGAGCAGCTGCTTTGCATTTCTTGTACTTGCTGAAACTTTATAGTAATTCAAGACTCAGGAAAAGGTACCGTGGCTTTGGTACTTTTTAAGGAGCGCAAAGCCAACTAGAAGCCGCCAGCTGCAATAACCACCGGTATTAAGGTATCAATGCCCGTATTACCAAGGATTCTATAAACTAACTTTCTTGAGATACGTACTTATGCGATCAGCCTATTTTAAGGCCTAATCTACGCCATCTTACTTTTCCAGGCGAAAAAGATAAGATATAAGGATTAAAGCAACCTCTATAGCCCCTCTACTAGCTCGATATTAGATAAACTTACGAATTCAAACTGGCTTGGCTGTCTAAGACAGTAGGGGCTATACGAGAGCAGATGCCATATTATTTATATAGAGAAAGTATCTGTCTATATTTGCCTCGGCCATTGTCTATTGACTCAGCGGGCGAGGATGGCTAGGGCGGATGCAGATCGGTACCTTTTCTATACCAACTCGTATTACCGGTAGGACCTCTATATCCCCATATTGCCAACCTGCCAAGCCTGTTTGGATTTATGAGTTTCTACGTGTAGGCAGAGAGGGCGGTGAGTTTTATATGCCTGCTTTCTATAAATTAACTAAAACCAACACCAAATTAGACCAGTCTTGGCGATCGACATCGGCGTGGGGGCTGCGCCAAAGCCTACTTATCCTCGCTGCAAGACGGCTCCAATTTAAAGAGTTTCTACGGCACTCCTTAGCTAGTAGAGCTCATGTCTAGAGACAAGGAAGAGGGTCTAGCATTATAGAAAACAAGCAAGAGTATAGATGGAAGCAGAGAAATAAGTATATAAGCCATTTAGAACCTAATTTTTATAAATACGACGCGGTTTAGTCTATAACTTATCTTTAAGTTAATGACCTGATCTATAACGCCTTGAAAAAATCAAGGCAGATCTTCCGTCCGGTTAATAAGATGCACGTGCCAATAGTGCACCACTATACCCCGATTAGGATAAATCCTCAGCGTAGATAAATAACTTTAAAGCTGCTCCTCTCGTATTTACAAGTCCACCTCTGTTTATAACAACATATCGAGCTAGCAGGGGGCCCGCCACGGCCGCATGAATGCCTTCAATAGGCAAGGTTGCCAAGGAATATGTCGATTAGCCAGGTGTATGCTCGTTAATTAGTCAGAGCCTAAAGAGATCGGCCTCGACCGATTTCGCTCCAGCGTCAAGGCGGACTGACTAAGCTTACCTAACGTGACAGCGTCCTTTCCCTTAGCCACCTCTGATCAAGACACCCACCGTCTATACCAGGTACCTCCCAATAGCGGAAGCGGCTGCAAGGTACTTGGCCCACGTCAGGCCCACGAAACTGCTCCCATGGCGAACCAAGGCTTCTCAACCGCCACCAGCAGCTCTCCGTCTTGAACAAGTGCCCGTTTCTCCGAAGCTCTTCCCCGGTGCAGGCATCTCGATTCGAAAATCGCATACGTTTCTTCTTTTGGCTACATTTGCTACATCCATTCGCTTCTTCCTTTGGCATAAGTCTCCCAGCCACTGGCTGGCTGGCTAGCTGGCCACTCCCCGTCATCGGACCTCTTCGACTTCATCCCCGTCGATATCTGATCTGCGATCGACAATAACCATACGACACTACAACCCAACTATCCGCTCAGCTCGAACCCCGCCGTCGTCCTCCTCGTCGTCCTCCTTCTGCTCCTCCTCCCCCGCAGCAGCTGCCCCGTCCTGCTCATGGCATCGTCGCCGTGGGACTTCATCGCCAAGTTGGTCTGCATCGGCGACTCGGGATGCGGCAAGTCGAGCCTCACCATCCGCCTCTGCGAGGGCCGCTTCTCTCCCCATCACGACGTCACCATTGGCGTTGAGTTCGGCTCCCGCATCGTCCCCGTCGGCCCGCCTCACACCAAGTCCCCCTCACCCTTCTCCGCCCCCGACGGCCTGCCCGATCCGCCCCGCGACACCAGCAACACACCCCAGAAGCACATGAAGCTCAGCCTCTGGGACACGGCCGGCCAGGAGACGTACAAGTCCGTCACCAGGTCCTACTTTCGCGGCGCCAGTGGTGCCCTGCTCGTCTTCGACCTGTCGCGCAAGCAGACCTTTCAACACGTCACCGACTGGCTCAATGACCTGCGAGCCATCGCCGAGCCCGACATCGTCGTTATACTGGTCGGCAACAAGGCCGATCTGACGCAGCAGGAGGAGAACAAGAGAGAGGTCACGAGGGAAGACGCCGAGTCCTGGGCCAAGCGCAACGGCGTCATGGAGTACGTCGAGACGAGTGCCAAGAGCGGCGAGAACGTGGAAAGGGCCTTTATGAGGGTTGCCGAGAGGATATTCCAGAACATTCAGGCTGGCAAGTATGACCTCAACGATCGGCGATCCGGTGTCAAGGGGCCGAGTGCCGGGGGAGGCCGGCAAGTGAGATTGACGGGCGACGCCAGCAAGGCCGCTGGAGGCGGGTGCTGCTGACATTGGAGAGCACGGCTGCGTACATACGGCGCATGATACCCCCCCAAAGCATTCTGCCCGCGGATGCTCGTCGGGTCGACTCAAGAAACAAGGCCTGCTACAGTCATGTAGCGATATTGCATAATGTACACTTGTGGCTGGCACCGTCGCCACGCCTTTCAAATTACGGAGGAAATACAGCATTGCATGAGACAGACCGAGTCTCCTCTCCCGTACCTAGACGTGCTCCTTTTGTGGTTTTCCTCCTGGCCGTTTGACGCATTCCCAGTCCCAGGCTGGTGAAAATCTCATCACGTCCCGCACCTAGATCCTTGTGGCTCTTGGTCCCGAGAACGTTCACCTTCCTCCAACATCTCTTGATGCAGAGAGCGTAGATGACTCCAAACATGCCCGAAGCTCCTCAATCAGAAATTCGCCAGTTCTCGAACCACTTCAGGTAGCTGTACTGCTTGTTGGACCCGGTCATTCCCCAGCAGATCGGGATAAAGAGGATGTAAAGGCCGATGGTGACGGCGTAAAGGCTGCCGTACACGGCGCTCTGCACCACCTGGTTGCGGTTTCTCACAAGCCAGTCGACCAGGAAGCCGAATGTGAGGATGGCAAAGTAGAGCGCCGGATAGTAATGATGCACGTATGTGACTCGGGCCATGACGACGAACGGCAGGTAATGCAAGAACCACCCGGCGGCCGGATAGATGCCAGAGTAGTGAACCTGGTCAATCTCCTGCTGGTTCAGGTCCTTCATCCCACGCTGCCATCGCAGCAGGTACCACGTCACAACCAGGCCGGCGACCACCAGGCCGGCCGTCGTGCCCCAGTAAACGAAGGGGTTACCCAAGAGGAAGTACTTGACGATGCTGTCGTCCCAGCCGCACATGCGAAGACCGACGTGCAGGATAGGCCACTGCCACCACTGGGAAGCTAGGTCATCCTGCTTGTCGGGGTCCGGCACCAGAGCGTTGTTGGACGTCATCATGGCCACGTTGAGATGGACAAAGTCATGGAAGAAGGGCGACTTATAGACACCAGGGTCGCCAGGGGGCACTAAGGGCAAGTTAGCGACGGCGGCAAGCATCTTGCGCACGGGATGTCTGCATGCTTACGCTTTTCGTTCCAGTGGGCTTCGACATTCCAGTGCGTGTAGGTGTCCCGAGGGTTGTTGTCCTTGGTGCAGGTAACCTCGATTTGTCTAAAGCCCCACTGAGGCAGGTTCTTGTTGCCGGCTCGGAGGTAGCAGCCCAGGGCTTCATGCTTAAGACGGAACGCGGTTGTGAGAGTCCGAATCCTGCTTCGGTCCCGAGATGCAGGGTCACGGACAACCTCAATCTTCCAATGGTCCTTGTTGTCACCGATAGTCAGGTTGCCGTAGCTCGAAACCTCCTTGTCCGACTTGGTGATCGGGGCCGCGATGTCGTGAGAGTGCAGGTTGCGCCCCGTCTGGGCATGGATTAGACGGATAACCGAGTTGTCGCCGATGAATCGAATGTCCTGAGACTCGTGATCATAGTCGAGTTCAGCACGGTTCGGATAGATGAACCAGTCATTGTTGGCATCCTTGTGGTGGTAGCACGTAACCTGCTGCTGCTGGGAGCCCTCGGGGTACGTCTGGACGTGTGAATGGAGCAAGCCGCCGCCGTAGCCCATGTTCTTGATCGTTGCCCGCGACCCAAGGGCAACCTCAAGGGGGCTGTCCTTTCCGACCTCGGTGCCCTTGAGGTTGGCCTGGAACAGCGAGCTCATCTGAGCATCTCCTGGGCCAGTCTTGTCGAGAATGGCAAAGTGCAGGGCGAAGGACAACAAATAAATGAGAAAGGGGACAACAATCAGACCGACGACACGGGTGACGACGTGAGCGCCAAGGGTAGTCTGCAGGAGCGGATTAGAGCCAAGACACGGTTTGCGGCGAGCGAAATGGGGGTGCGCGGGTCACTCACTATAGGCATCTTTGTATCGCCAAATTTGCGCCAGAGATCCTCAACCGTATACAGTCCAACCAGCGCAGTGACAAAGAGGCCGACGAGCTTGACGCTGCAGACGCATCCAATGCTCAGGCCAGTCATGAAAAGCCAGAAGAACCACTCGGGCTCAAAGCTAGAGTGTCGTTGGTTGTGGAACTTGGCCCAGCAAAAGACGGTGGCGACGGTGCCGCAAAGCAGCATGGAGTCGAGGAGGATGAATCGGCTGATGGTGGTGTACGAGTTCTCACAGAGCACCATGAGCGTGACGAGCCAGACGGCAGGTCGGCGCAGATGGAGCTCTCGAGCGGTGTAGTAGGCCATGGGGATGCAGACAATGCCGAAGAAGGCGTTGAAGGCGCGCATAAAGGCAAAGTTGACATCCTCGGGGTATTTCTCGCCAGACTTGAACTCGAAGGAACCGTTGTAGCCGGCGAGGACGCCAGAAAGCCCGACAAGCATCTTGCCCAGGGGCGGGTGGACATCGAAGTAGTATTCATGTTTGATGTAGTAGCTGCCGAACTTGCCAAAGCTGCAGGGCGCAGGGTCAGTGAATGCGGAGAGACAAACGGAGGTGCGGTCAGCAGCTTACTGAGCCTCGTCCCATGTAACAATGTCACTGATGCCAATCTTCCAGAGGCGCGTGACGAAGGCGAGGGCCGTGAAAAGGAGAGGGGCAAAGATTGGCTCCCACTGCTCGAGCGTGTTGACAAGGCTTGGTTCCTGGCGCAATGTCAGACGAGAGTTCCCGCTCCAGCTTCAATCTCCTTACCTTCTTAGCAAGCTTCTTCTTGTCATCGACGCGGTTTGCCTGGTGCGAGATGGCAGCTGGCGATTCGGCGACACGCTTCCGGAGCCCGCTGCCGAGGTCAGCTCCGGAGGCAACAGTGGCCTTTTCGGCGGCCATCGAGGCGGATTGGAGGACGACGAGATGCGGGAGACTCTCCGAGAATGAGGGGTGATGTTGACGTGCTGCGAGTGGGAAAAGAAAGGCGTCGGCCTGCTCCGCCCAATCGCTTCGTCCGAGGGAGCTGGTGTGGATTAACGGCCGGACGAGCGGTAAAAATTCAAAGACGCTCGAGCATTGACGCTGGCAATGGGGAAAAAGGGGAGGAATTAAGAGGTCAAGAAACCCGAGGGCGCGTGAACGCTGCTCAGGGGACAAGAAAGGCCGGTGAAAGGGTGCGGTGGGCGGCTAGGAATACAAAAGCCTACCCCTAAAGCTCGAGCCGAAGACGACAATAAAATGCCACCTATGCCTTGGCGCGACGCTTGTGGAGGTGTGAAGAAGCTCTGTGTGGCGCATCCATTGTTGGACATGGCGGGGGAAAGAGCCGCACCAGCCACGGTTTGAAAACTGCGCCCCAGTCTCCTAAGTCCTTGCTCAATCACATGTCCGTCGTCGACATCCTTCTTAGTCAGGACCAGTCCGTTCTTGGTCTTATGTCATCCCCGTCATTCCCTCGGATCACGACGACACCCAGCAACCTACCTATCTTCCTCTCTCTGCGCCGCATCGTTCCTCGCTGCTGAGCCCGCCTCTCAGCTCGCTTCTCTCGCTTCTTGACAGGCCGCCGCTCGTCCCACCGCCAACCTACGGTCCTCGCCCGCCCGACGGTGTCATCGGGGCGGCTCCCGTGCCTGCCCGCCGTCCGTGGCGACCCAATGTCCTCCCTCGTATCCGAGTTCCTCATCAACCCCGTTTTGCGACAGGCTCGCCGATTCTCGGAGATATCCCGCTCGACTTTTGCCGGCGATGACGACCAAGCAAACCCAACACCTGCGCCAGATGCCGTGAGCGATCCTGGCCACGCCGAAGATGCGGCTCCGGAACAGGCGGGTGCGCCTTCGCAAACGCCCGGACCCCGGCCTCTCAGCACCTCGACGCAAGAGACAAGCGTCGAAGAATTCGAAGAGGCCACGACGAGCCCCGCCATCCTTGACGAAATTTCTCGAGACCATCTCGGCTTCCCTCCAACCCCCAGAAAAGGTCGAGGCATTCCCGAAGACGACGGTATGCGCGAGCTGCGGAGGCGCATTCATGCCATCAACGACCTAGAGATACCGTCCTCGGAGAAAGCCAGGCTCATTCATGAGGCACTGCTCGAGGGATACCGTGCTTCCCAAACCGCTTCACGCGACGGAGCGAGCCCCCTTAATGCCGAGCCGGCCGGCCCGACCTGGGAACATACAAACTCGGCGCGACCCCTGGATTCTCTCAAGTTTTGGCACAGTCAGTTTGGCGATTCGCCGTCTGCCGAAAAATTTGTCCTGTCCGAGAACGATATTGCACCGACCTATGCGCCCATCCGTCAGTCCAAAAGCCCCGGCAGCGCAACTCCGACTAAGTCGCCGACCACGCCGCCAGGCCTGAGTCCCCCGCTTGGATGTCAACACTACGAACGCAACGTCAAACTGGAGTGTTCCACATGTTACAAGTGGTATACCTGTCGCTTTTGTCACGACGCCCAAGAGGACCACGGCTTGGTTCGCAAGGACACGAGGCATATGCTCTGCATGCTGTGCGGGACGCCCCAGAAGGCATCCGATGTCTGCATCAGTTGCGGAGAAGTGGCGGCGCAATACTACTGCAACATCTGCAAGCTATGGGAGAACCGGCAAAGCAAGCCCATATATCATTGCAGCGACTGCGGAATCTGTCGGCGCGGGCTGGGTCTCGGCAAAGACTTTTTCCACTGCAAGGTAGGCTGCCGGTCGTGAGGGCCTCCTGAGTGGCTTTGCTAATAACCACCTAGACCTGCCGTGCGTGCATCACGACCTCTATCCAGAGCTCGCATAAATGCATCGAACGGTCGACGGACTGCAACTGTCCGATCTGCGGCGAGTACATGTTTACCTCGCCCAAGCCTGTTGTCTTCATGAACTGCGGCCACAGCATCCATAAGAAATGTTATGACCAGCACATGAAGGTCTCGTACAAGTGCCCGATTTGCAACAAGAGTCTCGCCAACATGGAGACGCAGTTTCGCAACATGGACGTGGCCATCCAGAGCCAGCCTATGCCTCCGGAATTTCGAGACACCAAGGCCACCGTTCTCTGCAATGACTGTTCGGGGAAATGTACCGTCCCCTATCACTGGCTGGGTCTGAAGTGCTCCATATGCCGGTCATACAACACGGTTGAGCTTCAAATACACAGCGAGGAGGGCGAGCAAGTCCGAGCCGCCGCCGAGAGGCCGGAGCCTTCGGTCGAAGCGACTCCGCAGTCCAGTCAAGACCCGTCTCGGCCGACAGCGTTCTCGACGAGCTCACGTGCTGCCGGTAGTGCCCTACTCTTCAACAGACGGCGCCACTCGTCACATGGGGTAGAGCTTCAGTACCGCGCCCCGGACAGGATCGCACGGTCATTGTCTCCGCTTGCCCTTGGCATGGATTCGCACCTACCGCACATGGCCGTGTATATGGACTCGGAAGACGACATTCTCGGGTTTTGGCGAGGCAACGAAGAAGACGGCGATGAGGATTCAGATGACCAGTGCGAGTCGGACTCGGACCAGGATGGCAGCGCCAGTGCGCCAGACGTCGATGACGATGAGGACGACGACGACGACGAGATCATTCTCATTGGACACAGGTAACGGGCTGTGGCGAGCAAGGGCAGGATGTTTGATGAAGTATTGTACGCGGGAAGGGCATCATGGCGGCGTTTGCATGGTCTAGCTGGATTTTTCGGGGGAAACAGGTCAAGGAAGCGGCGTTGATGGGATACAGGTGATGAGCATATCAACGGACATGGTCTGGGAGCCGGCGGTTGAGAATGCATTTTGTTTGGATTAATGTAGTCATATGATTTTGAAGCGCATCTGGAGGTGTCGATTTCGCAGCAAAGTTTATTCATCTGCCTTGCACCGTAGACTCCCATTTCCGTAACGCCAGTTCCGTTGCACCAACTCCAGCAAGCGACGCTTAACAATTCAACATGACGGATTTTTCTATCGGCCGTTGGGTCGCATTCATCATGGCCGTCTGCCCGAAGCACTCTGCTCAACGACTTGTGCCTCGTGCCGCAGCTCCTTGATTACTTGCTAGAGGCGGCGCAAACGTCATCAGCCGTGGCAGGACGAGGGGGCACCGGGGGCGACTCACAGCGAGGGCCTCGGGATTGACGCCACGCTCAATCATGGATATGCAGATGGACAAGGTGCGGCGGTCCAGGTGGCTGTTCTAGAGTTTGGTAGGTCTCGGGTCAGCGAGGAGAGGGTGCGGGCGGGCGGCGGGCGGACGAACAGACCAGGAGGATGGAAATTTCGTGGAGAATGTCGACGGCTTGCTGCGCGGCTGCGTGCTTCTCTGTGTCGGGCATGATGGCGCTGACGGGAGGAGGCTTTGCGGGGAGAGTTTGCGTCGTGGTGGTGGTTGAGAGTGGACGCGTTGGGCGCGCTGGTGTGGAATCGACGTTTAATTGCTTGTCCGTCGCAGAGGGGCGAGTCCCTGCATCCACCACGGGCACACAAACCATCACCACGGCATGTGCAGCTATTTCTTTCTCACGAAAAGTGGTATTATTCGAGGATAATTCATTCATACATTGGTATAGAGCATTTCATTCTGGTGCAGAGGGGGAATATCGTCAAGACAGGAATACCAAAAGTCGAGCCGGACCCATCTGGCAATGGCAGAGAGAATCACGATTCCAGCCTAGACTCCTAGATTCAAGCCTTCATTGCTTCCACAAACAGCTCCCGCATCCCCTTGAGCAGAACCAGCAGCTCCCTCGACTCGTTTACCTTCTCCAGCACCCTCTCCACCTTGTCCCGGTCCAGCTTCGGCCGGCAATGCTTGACATCGTAGTCCCTCGAGCTCGTCACCAGCTCAAACCACGCCTCGCGTTCCCAGTTGCGCTCGTCGACGTGCGTGTAGACGAACTTGAGCCGGTCGTCCTGCCCGGCGCCCTCAATCTTGAGGCACAGATTGGTGATCCAAAAGTCAAGCTCCGGCACGTTGTACCGCGACTGCGCTTCCTGCTGCGCCGCAAAGGCCCGCTGCGCCGCCAGCCGCGACTCAATCTCGGCCTGCGTCTGCGCGATTTGCTGCTTGAGGCTGTCGCGCTTGGTCGAGTGGTTGTCGCGCTGCGAGGCGAGCGAGGCGATGGCGGCCTCCATCTCGCGCGTCTCGGCCGCTTCCTTTTCCATCGTCTGCTGATGCGTCGCCGCCTTGACCTGGACAATCTCAATGTCCTTTTTCTTCATGCGCTGGTCCTCTGCGTTGTGGTGTGTCAGTGAATCTCGCCTGTGCGCCATCGTCTCTTGGTTGTCCGTCCGTACCTTGAAGCTCGGCCACGTTCATGCGGAACTGGTTGCGCTCCTCCAAGACGCGCTTGCGGCCTTGCTCGATGAAAGCATCGAACCTCGCGCTAAACTTTGTCATGCGATCGCGCAAGTCGTCGAAGCCAAAGTTGATGCTGGGCAGCGAGTCGGCGGCCGACGGGCCAACGGGCGCCAAGGACTGGCGGCTGAGGCTCGTCGAGAGCGATGGTTCGAAAGCGGTCGCCATTGCCGGTGCGTGGCTTGGTTGCGCTCGTGCAAAAAGGTTTTCGAAGAGATGGAGTTGTCACTTGGACGAATGCCAAGAACCTAGAGCTGACCATGTTTACCTCAGGCGTGGCTGGTTGCTGGGTCGACAGGCAGGGGTGTGGCGCAGACTCATCGCGCGCCAGTCACGTGCCTGTGATCATGAAGCTTTGCTCCAGGCTTGACGGTGAGAGTCTGCTTCCGAAAAGCGCCACAAACATGGTTATTGTCGCGTTTCCATCGAATGTTTGCCATTGGCCACTCCCATATAACACTCTGGCTACACGTCCGTTGCTTTGCCAATCTCGCCACGAACAAACGAGTCCGAAATGAAAAGAAAAACCGTCGTTGCGATTCTGACGCGTGGGACCTCTTCACTCAAGCCAAATGATTAAGAACCGCCGGCTTGCCGACCTCGAACTTGGTCATCCTGGCCTTCTGAGCTACATTCCCGCCGAGAATCCCGAGCTTGGTCCTGGCTTGCTGCATACGACCAGACTCACAACCGGCAGTAAGTTGGATGACCTGTCTCCAACGACCCGGGTCTTGAGCTTACGCTTCTTGCAGCCCTACGCTTTGACATTGTCGGCTCGTCCGCTGAGCTCTATCCGCCATCCAGAACCGCGAATCCCTGTGTTTCATCCCAGCTCTGGAGAGAGCGCCAACTTCAGCGGCGATGGCTGCTCAACACCCACCCCGAGGCCTTCATGGGCAACCAGTCCTTCCAGGGCTACCTCAAGGAAGACATGGAGCGCTTCAGAAGAGCAGAGGAGACGATTAGGCGCCGGCCGTTGCTCGCAGTCGGTCTCATGTCTGACCTGAGAGATGCACGAGCCCCCAAAGCAATGTCGCTGCTCGCTGTCGCGGCTGGAGAGTCTGGCGAGCAGCTGCGGCTCACACGCATGGATGAGACGCAGTGGCAGTGGGGAGCGGAGACAGAAGCCGTCCTGCATCTGTCCGTCATCGACTCTGATTACAAGGAGGAGGAGGCCCTGTGGGCCACGGACGCGGTGCCCATCTCGCAAGTCAAAGCTGCGACGTACTCTTCCCCGAGCAACTCTGTCCGATGGCTCTTGGTGCAGAAACCAACTTGGACGGCTATTCTTCAGCCCGAATACCATCCGTATCATGTACCGGACGATGACGCGGCGGGCGATCCGACTCATCAGCGGGCGTCATACATCAACCCAAACCCGCTGCTGACCCTGCATCACCACCAGACGGGTGGTAACGCGCATTCCGATGTGAGCTTCAATCCACCAGCGCTCAAACGCCCGCCGCAACTGGCCGTCCTGGACGAATGTGGCTACTGGACAATCTGGAACGTGTCGGGGACCTGGAAAATCGACAAGAAAACGCTGCGTCTATCCCAGTACAAATGTGGCCACATTTGTGAGGGCTTCCTTAAAACAATCCCAGCATACCCCGCTTACCCGGCTGTGAGGTATGGACTGCTTCATGTCGGCAAGTCAGAGCCAGAGGGGGGTGGCCAAGCTGCTGCTTGGCAGGCTGGGACAACAAGGCCATCACGTTTCATGCTCATGTGGAACCCTGAGCTATGTGAGGTGCTGGACGTCGAATCAAACAGCGCGCTACCCATGCCAGAGCTCTTTTCGCACACAAGGACGACAACGGATGAGATTCTCGACATTCAATGCAGCCTCCTGAACGAGGACCATGTGTTTGTGCTTACCGCTCGAAGATTGATATGGCTGGATCTGCATTGTCGAGACACATCGTCAGAGGGTGTTCTAAAGCCAGCAATTGTGCATGCTTGTTCGCACGTTGGCATCAATCACCAAGAAATAAGAATGTCGGTTACCCGAGCCTCTGCTGATGACGCCAACACCTCGCTCGTTTTCACCTACTCTTCAAAGGCAGAACAGCTATGTGTCTACTGGTTTGGCTTATCCAGGGTCACCGGCATGCCTCAGTGGCATCGCCATGTGACGCACTTGCCGGGGGGCAGGGAGATGGCTTCTCGCAGCGGCATTCAGCAGCTTCGAATTCATCCAGCCAGGCTCGAACGAGACCCGTATCGCTCCCCTGATGAGCCAGACTCTAGCCACCTGCAGCGCGGCCCCAACTTTTATCAAGTCAGCATTCTAGGAGAAGATCTCTGCGTGCGCTATTGCGTCTGTACAACATCTACCGACCCAACGTTTGATGTTTCCCTGCCTACGACGCGAATCGGGTGGTCGAGAAGCGAGCAGCGGCGGCGCTGGAAAAAGAAGCGCAAACGATTTCTGCGTCGCCTGGAGGACGCATTTGTTCTCCCGGACAGCATGGGCGAAGCCGACATGGAGTCTGCTCTCGTGGAGACGGACGAGGTGGGGGCACAGGATTCTGGAGATGACTCGTCCTGGGAGCCACGACCTGTTCTTTTGAAGCTTGTTCGGATCTCCCAAGCTATCCGCGAAGGACTCGTTCTAGCCGCAGCACAAAGGGAACCCCTGGTGCCGGCCACGGTTTTCGATGCTGTCTATGCCGTGCTGGAGGATGGGCTACTCAATGGCAGCCTGCCTCTAACGACATGGTAAGTATTCTGTCCCTCGATGATGGCTAAACGAGTGCTAAGTCACGAGTAGGGCGGAAATAGCCGACGACCTCGAACAGCCAACGGCATACCAGGCGGACGACGACGCCATGGGGGGTGCAGATAGCTTGCTTAGTATGAGCGACGACCGAACCATCGTGACACAACTACGAGGGCATGAACCATGGGAGCCGTCGAATCCACTACTTGTCCTATCGTCTCTAAAGCGTCAGCTGTCTGAGCTCTGGCTAGAGTCTACAGCGGGCAACTTGAGCGAGGAGCTTGAGCAGGTCTGGAATATTTGGGTGTCCGAGGTTGTCAGAGATGTTTTCCTGTCCAGCTATGGAGCGATGGTTCAGGACGTGCCTTTGCTGGGGGCTGGTAGCCCTAAGGCTGGAGACGAAGACAAGTCGACGGCATATCCCAGCCAGTTGTCGAGTCGCAGCCCGCGCATCACCCCGTCGTCTCAGCTTGAGCCCTCTTCAAGTGCCTCTCTCCCATCGACGTCTGCGGATTCCGCCATGCAGCGACTGAAGCTCCTTACCACGTCTCTTGAGCCGGCGAAGCTCGGGAACGCCAAATGCCCCAAGTTTTTTTCATACTGGCCAACGGAGCGTGGGGTCGATACTCGTGACTACGTTTCGAGCGTCGCAATATCGACCGAGGAAAAGTTCCAAGACGCCAAGGACCGGCTGCAGAGGAGGGAAGCCAAGCGCAAGGCTCTGGCAGAGCGATATAAGCGACCAGCTTTCATGCGGCAGGGCTTCCCTATGAGCGACGGGCCGGGGCAGGACGCAGCCAGTCTCCCGCTGAGGCCGCCTCCGATGCAGATCATGTCGAGCCAGCAGGCGGCGCCCGAGTCGTCGCAGACGCAGGGGCCATGGGTGACGATGAGTCAGCCCGTGGCGGGTGCGTTTGGAGACAGGAAGAAAGGGAAGAAGGGGAAGCGGAAGAGCGGCTTCAGATGAATGGGAAGAGTCGAGGGCAACCGTCTGGGTGCCTGGTTGCGTGCTGGACATTTCCATGCTCAGCGAGTGGCGTCTCTCTACTTGCGCCCGAATCAATCAGATAGCATTGAGGCCTGTATCTGAAGCAGCGACGATATAATGATTCGGTGACGGATGGTGTTGGTTTCAACTTGTAAGTGACGTTGGACGTACATGTAAGCGGGGCAGAGCAGCTTTCATGCTTCAGTCTCCAAGTCTCCACCGCCATCACCTAGACGTGACTCTTGGTCCGCGCTGAGCCTTGACAAGAAAGAATCGCTTTGTAAACCACCTGCGACAAACAGCCAGCATCATGTCGCACTGCCACGACGAGCACGCCGGCCACGGCCACGAGCACGAGCACGACCACTCGGACGACATCACGCCGGCGCTGCAGTCGTCGCTGTACGAGCAAATCAGCTTCGACGACATCACGACGCTCAACGAGTCGCGCAGAGACGCGGGCAAGGCCGTGGTCAAGAAGACGTGGGCCGAGCGGCTGGACGCCGAGCCCGAGCTGGTCAGCGACGCCGACGAGCAGCTCCTCATGACGGTGCCGTAAGTGGGAGCCTCCCTCCACCCGCCACTCTTCCGATGTCTTGTCCCTGCATGTACCCACCCGTATGTGCGTGCGTGTGTGTGTCTGTGAGTCTATGTGTGCAGTCTCTAACATGAAGAGGGGGGAAAAGCTTCACAGCACAGGTCAAGCTACACTCCATCCTCCTGCGCACCTCGGCATCCGCCTCGGCGCCGCGCACGCTGCACCTGTACGTCAACCGCGACGACCTCGACTTTGCCGGCGCCGAGGAGCTCGAGCCCGTGCAGCGGCTGGAGCTGTCGCAGACGTCCGAGGTGCAGGAGGTGCCCGTCAAGCGGGCGCTGTTTGGCAAGGTGCAGCGGCTGGGCCTCTTCTTTGTCGACAACTTTGGCGGCGGCGCCGAGGAGGAGTCGCGCGTCTGCTACGTCGGCTTCCGGGGCGAGTGGACGCGCCTGGGCCGTGCGCCCGAGTCCATCTTGTACGAGGCGGCGCCGCAGCCGGGCGACCATCGTGTCAAGGGCGCCAGCGTTAATCAGATGGGCAGCGGTATTGGCGGTGGGGGAGGGCATGGCATGTGAGGCGGCGGCCTCGCTCTTTCTTTTTTACACGTATCTCTTCTGGAAGGGCTCGGGGACGGGCAAAAGACCGTAGACGGCCATGGTATATGATGAGCGAAAGACTTGCCAGGCCAATGCAGCTTCATGCGAGACATGCCGGTCCTGTCGAGACGACCGCGACCAAGTCTAACCGGCCTACCCTAGACACCTCTCAGGTCCCAGGAAACCCGCGAGGACGCCGTAGAATAACCGAACCCCAGACACTATCCGCTTCAACCTCGCCAAAATTTCCAGGCACCTCAAGCAGCTTCCCACACCCGACGCACCGCACAACAGCATTCGAACCCC
This sequence comes from Hirsutella rhossiliensis, assembly GCF_020360975.1. Classification (NCBI taxonomy): domain Eukaryota; kingdom Fungi; phylum Ascomycota; class Sordariomycetes; order Hypocreales; family Ophiocordycipitaceae; genus Hirsutella; species Hirsutella rhossiliensis. The sequence continues at coordinate 2,368,021 of NW_025408668.1, read as the reverse complement.
CTCCCCCCATCGTCTGCATTCCACCATCCGTGACAGAAAACGGGCCAGTCTCAAAACCCTCGAGGAGAGGGGGTCATGTCCTCCCGCCTCCCCATACGGGGGGCCGCCCTCCGCCGGCCCCCGACACTGCTCTTCTTCGGCGCGCACCCTCAGCCTCCTCACGCCCGACGGCGGCCGCAGCTGCCGACGACGTCGTCCCTCCTGCAGCCGCAGCGCCGCGCCGCCACCACCAGCGTCAAGGGCTGGTCGACGGCGCCGCCGCGCTCCAAGCACCGGCGCTTCAACCAGCCCAACGCCGGCCTGCCGGCGCTGACGACGGGCCCCGCGGCGGCCCTGGAGCGGCGCGAGAACACGACGCCCCTGCGCACCGGCGTGCTGGCCGTCAAGAAGGGCATGACGAGCGTCTTCGTCGGCAAGACGCGCGTGCCCTGCACCGTGCTGCAGCTCGACCAGGTCCAGGTCGTGGCCAACAAGACGCGCGACAAGCACGGCTACTGGGCGGTCCAGGTCGGCGCCGGCACCCGGCCCGCGCGCAACGTCACCAGCCCCCTGCTCGGCTACTACGAGGCCAAGGGCGTCGCCCCCAAGAGCGAGCTGGCCGAGTTCTACGTCCGCTCCCACGAGGGCCTGCTGCCCGTCGGCGTCCAGCTGCTGCCCGACTGGTTCCAGCAGGGCCAGTACGTCGACGTACGCGCCCGGTCGCGCGGCATGGGCTTTGCCGGCGGCATGAAGCGCCACGGCTTCGCGGGCCAGGAGGCGTCGCACGGAAACTCGAAGAACCACCGCACCATCGGCACCACGGGTCCCTCGCAGGGCAGTGGCAGCCGCGTCATGCCCGGCAAGAAGATGCCCGGCCGCATGGGCGGCGTGTGGGCCACGGTCCAGAACCTCAAGGTCCTCCGCGTCGACAACGAGCTCGGCATCGTCCTCGTCAGCGGCGCCGTCCCGGGGCCCACCGATTGCACCGTCAAGCTGCAGGACTCCAAGAAGCGCAAGGCCCCCGCCCTGCCGTACCGCCAAAAGGTCTTTCAGCAGCTGCTCGATAGGCATCCCGGCGCTGCCGAGGCGCTCCAGATGGCCAGGGAGCGCCATCTCGAGATGAAGCAGCGGAGGCGGCAGCACGTCGACGGTGAGCTGACGCGGGGGCCGGCTGTGCAAGAGAGCAAGGAGGAGACAGCGACGGCTTAGAGGGCAACAAGACGGCTTGGCTAGCTGGCCCTGGCAGTGCATGGGCTCACATGAAGGAAAAAGAATACAAGAGAGACGAGGGGGTTGGGCGCTGAATTGTATGATAGAGGGAGGGAGATGCACAGACTGTCAGGGGTCTGCCCGCTTTACACACGCACACACGTACATCTGGAGCCATTGGTTGCATCGTCTGTCGTGCATGCACAAACCACGTCGAGGATGGTCTAGGGCCTCAACTTGCCTTGTCGACACCCCTGCCTTGTCGCCGCGTCACTTGTTCCACGAAGCGCCCTGCTGTCTAAACCCCCTCGTAGCAAGAGCCTTGTCGTCCTCAACATCGCCGACGTCGTCCACCAGAGGCTCATCAGCAAGCAGCGCCCGAAACGGATCGCCCGCGCCCTCGAGCAGGTCGACCCACTCGCCGCCGTCGTCCATGGTCAGGCTCCACTCGGACGTCTCGAACAGGGCGCGGCTCGAGGGCCTGCGGCTGGCAAAGCGCATCGTCGCGGAGCCGCGGCTCCCGCGGACGGAAAAGGCAATGTCGACGCGGCCGCGCACCTGGTTCATCTCACCGCGGATCCAGGGGATCGGGTGCTTGAAGTAGATGTCGTTGCCGAGCAGGGCGCGGGCGCGGGGTGAGACTCGCAGCGCGTAGAGCGTCGAGGCGACAATGGGCGACGACGTTTTCTGGTAGTTGAAGATGGCGAGCGATGAGAGGGTGACGACGGCGAGAAAGAGAGGCAGCGTGCGGCCCCAGCGGAAGCGGACTTGCTTGACGTCTGGGGTGGTGCGTCTTGCGGTTAGCAGGCGGCTGTGTCGTCTGTCTTGCTCGGAGAGAATGGTGCTTCTGCATGGAAAAGAGAGACTGTACCTGGGAGCTGGCGATCTGCCCGCCGCGACATGAGCGGTCCATCACCAGGCCCCGGCGCGGGCGTCACCCATCGCCGCTGCGACGCACTTCCTCCTCGTCCTCCATGCCCCGGCACCACGGCGGCGCCCCCATGATTCAGGCCGCGGCACGCACAGTTCAAAAGCCTGCCACACCCCCGCAGCAGCATCCCGCCCCGGACCGTCGATGATGATGACAGCATGCTACGCTTCCCTGTGGCCCCCCCGGGGGGGCGGGTAAGAGGAGAGAGAGAGACGGAGGAATTGAAGGCAGTCGCGTTCGTTGATCGCGAACCCGTTTTCTCTGTAGGTGCGCACGAGATACCGATGGCGTCTAGAACAGGCGCACGCACGGTGGTGGCGGGAGAACGGCGGTTGTTGGGTGGAAGCTGGTGATGATGAATGGTGCTATGCTGTGCCGCGCTTTTTTTCCACCGTTAGTGTCGGCTGTCTACCATTTGACGACGGTGTTTATAGCACTGTACTGCACTGTGACAGGGTCCAAGGAGTGGCGTCATAGCCCAGGCGCTGATCCCGGTACCTTTCGCGAGCCCTTCACCACCACCACCACCACCACCACCATCTTCAATTTCTCCTCCACCGCGTCAAGCACCCACCCCTCAGCAATGCGCTTTATGCTTCACTCTCAACCGTCCACGACTTAGGCAAACACCTCTTCTCGTCAGAAAGGGAAAAAATGCCCCAAGTCGGGCCCACAACCGCCCGTCTGCGCCGCACGTTCCACTACCCCGACGACTCGGACTCGGACTCGCAACCCGACGCCATAGACGAGCAGGGTAAGCATACACACGCGCTCTCTCTCGTTGCATCGTTGGATAGTTTCCGTCTGACCCCCCGTCTCAGAGCAGGAAGACGTCATCGCCCGCCTCGCCGCCGAAAACACGGCCCGCAACGCCCGCTTCCGCCGCCTCCTCGTCGCCCTGCCCCTGCTCGCCGCCCTGCCCTACCTCCCGCTCCTCGTCCGCCCGAGAGTCTCGCTGCTCGCCCTGCTCGCACTCACCTCGCTCTCCGCCACCGCCTACCTCCTCCATCGCCTGCCCCCGCACCTCACCGGCATCGCGCCCCTCGACGCCTGGACCCGCGTCGCCCCCAGCAGAGATGCCCGCGCTGCGCTGCGGCCTCGCCCGCCGCTGCCCACTGCGCATGGTTCGCCGCTCGAGACATATCTGCCCTACTTGAACGCCGGGCTCGCCGCCGTGCTGGTCCTCATGGGCATGCTGACGGGCCGCGGAACAGGAAGCTTTGGCTGGGTGGGCGTGGGCAACTTGCCCGCCATCGTATACTCTGTAGTCCTGGCGGCAAAGATTGTCATGGCCAGCGTCGACCCGGAGAGGGAACTGTCAGCTCTCAAATACGACTACAAGGGTGCTTGAGACTTTGAAGCTCGTATTGTGGTTCACATTTGTCTTTGCGCCCTCGATTTACTCTGCCCATTATCCCCCAATGCGTACATAGGGACCTGTCCCACCATTCCATCCCCAGTGCCTCCCTCGTCCGCGATTCGCCGGCGTCTTCTCTACATATCTATAGAATCATTAAACCGTAAGATGCCATGATCTTTGAGGACGCCATCCACACCCGTGGGCGGATGAGAAATCGACATGGAGGATAAGTTCGCGTCCGACATGTCCGTCGACCTGTCCATGACGAGCGCCAAGCCATGCGACTTGATTGCATCGACCAGTGCGGGCACCATTTCCTTGTTGCCGTTAGCTATACGATGCGAGAAACGCAACGGAGAAAGAGGGCTTACCAAGAGCTGAGAGTGGCACATGAGCCCCATAAAGTTATTGCTTTGCGCGATTCGCACCGCCTCCTTGACCGACATGCTCCTCCTCGCATTGCCCTGCCGCCCGATCGTCTGCTCCCTGCCTAGGTCGTTGCATAGGAACACGGGAAAGTTGGGCTGCTTCCAGTTAAGAGCCGTGCACAGGCGGGGGCTGTAGCTGCTAAACACCATCGATCGGGCCACGTCGGGCGACTGGTACTGGGCTCTCTGGGCACGCGCATGGTCGAAGACGGCCGTCAGGATGGAATCTGCAAATACGTTGACGTCGAGGGCCGGGCCCAGCGCCAGCGCCTTCTCTTCTTCGGGCGACGGATACAGAATCTGCAGGTTGACATGCACGCCGAGCGGCAGGACGGACAACGCCTCGGTGAGCGTCACACCGGCCGTTGCCAAGATGCGGTAGATGTCGCCCACGTTTTCCGCCGTCATGGACGGAATTCCCGGCAGCTCAGCGCGGCTCGGGTTTGGCGCCGTGATTACCAGGAACTGTTCCAACGACAGCCGGCACACGGGTATATCGAGCCCGCCGCAAGCCACGGTCCACTGTGGCCAGACGACAGGCGCGCCGTCGCTCGTGTACTGTATAAACAGACGCACGTAGTCCCCGCTGAGGCTTGATCCCGTGACGATGGCGCTTGTGGGCTGGTTGAACTGGCTCGTCGCTTTCCAATACGTCTCAAAGTCGGTAATCTCCAACGGTTGCCCCTGAAACGGCTTGATGACCTGGGTGGTGAAACTGATTTGCCCGATGGCGCGTAGACGGGGATCAAACAGGGGCAGGCAGCAGCTCGAACTGCCCTGCTGCAACTTGAAGGCGCTGGGTAGCACCACCGTCTTTGCGATGACCTTTGCGCCGTACGTGGGGAAGACGTCAAAGTCGAGCGAAAACGTGTCAATGTTGTCGACTTGAAAGGAAACGATGCGGGTATCTTCTTGAAAGGGTAGGATGATATTCTTGGGGATGAGGTCCGACACCTTGGAGGAGATCGTGAGGCGAGCGGCAGGATATTTGCCGTCTTGGAAGAAGATCAGCGGCTGTTCCTTGGTCTCCTCAAAGTTGATCTGCACCACAGTCTTGGTGTCGAGGAAGTTATGGCCGTATCTGCGAAGAGGGATGATGGGGGGCGGCAGTTCGAGAACGGGAATCGCATCGGGATCCAAGGACATGGGACCAGGGGCACTGCTGCCGTCCATCGGCTCAAGCGACACCTGCGTGACCAACGGGCTGGCCGTGAATCGGACGTTGAAGGGGAAAAGCAGCTTCATGCATTCGAGATGGCCTTCCCAAGCTGCGTAGTACATAGCGGGTAAGCCTTTCTCGTCCACAATGTGAGCATCCACGCCGACTTTAAGTAGCGCCTGGAGGCAGTCAACGTTGCCCTCGCTCGCGGCGTGCACGAGAGGAGTCCACCCGTACAGCTTGTCGATTAGGTCGAGGTCTGCTCCATACTGCTTCAGGAGCAACAGCAGATGCGAAGTCTTGCCGGCTCGCGCCACTAGGTGCTGAGGAAACAGGCCCTCGGCATCTGGCAGCATCTTGGCCCCGTGCTTCAGCAGGAGCTCCACAACCGGTTCCGATCCGTGCTCGCAGGCAAGATTCAGAGGTGCGTGGTCTGAGACTGAGACGGGGTCGATCCGCGCCGACTTGGACAAGAGACGTTGGACGCAATCAAGATGCCCGTTTCGTATGGTGTGTATCAGTGGAGTGAAATTGTCGTGGTCGATCAGGTCAATCGTCCGAGGGTTTGCTTGTGCGTGTCAGCTGCGCCGGCTCGTCTGATTTAGTGCTACTCACATCTCAGTAGCACCTCGAGCATTTCGAGTCGGCCGTGCAAGCAGGCATAATGCAATGGCACTCGACCATAGACGTCGGTTCGATCCGCCGCGACGCCCGCATTCAAGCCCCATTCAAGGACATGTTGTTTGCCGTAGATGGTTGCCTGGTGCAGACAATTGCGCTCGTTGATATCATCGTACGAGTGAAGGTCGACGAGGCCAGTGTCGAGCAACACCTGCAGTGATTCTCGAGGAGCGTCGTGAATGGCTGTCAAAAAGGTCCGGGTGACGCGGTCCATCAACGAGCTCTCGCCATCGTCGGCCACACTTGCCGACTGCATCCTGATGAGGAGGTCCCGCAATGATTCGAGGTTGCCAGCGACAACAGTATCCAGCAGTAGCGTGTCAGCGTCACCCTCGTCCGTTCCCACGAAATGTTGGCTCGTAACGACGTGGCCAGACGTCTGAAAGTTGACCTGAATGCCGTCCGACCAGGCGCCAAGCTCCTGTAGGCTCGTGGTGGCCTGGTCCGAGAGTTCGCTGATGACGGTGGCATTGAAGAACGGCTGCACCTCGACAGCCCGGGACAGGTAAAGCTCCTTGGTCTTGGACTTGGAGGTCTTGTCCCATTTCTTGAGAATCTTAGAAAAGGCGGTGCCATTGACCTCGACAAACTGTTGCAGCTTGTTGAGGTCTGTGGCAAACTGTTGAAAGCCCTCTTGCAAGGTGGTGAACTTGGACGAGCGCCTTGAGATGCCATGTCGCGTTTGCAGCACCTTTTTCTTGTCGAGCAGGGTTTTGAGTCGGATCTTGAGCTGCGCCGAGGGTGAGTCGGCATGTTGCATGGGAGGGGTTTAAGCAGGGGCTTGACGAACCTCGGCTTCTTTTTGCAAATAGCAGGCATTTACTTTGTCGAGCTCTCGTTCCTACGACCGAGTGAGCGTTCCGTTCAGAACACATGCAATGGCTGAGTCGAAAAAGCCACTCACCAACTGGAAGAAGAAGGTGGCCTTGTTGGCCTGGAGGGCCGCCTGGGAGTCCACAGGCGTGACGGAGCGGTGGGTTTCATTTTGAGGGGGCAACGTCGGCGTTGCAGACAGCTTCTTGATGAGCTGTATGGCACAGCGTTAGCTAGCGTCGCAGTCGGCAATGGCCCCGGGTGTTGATGATAACGAGTGGCAGCATCTCCAACTAAGGGAGTAGGATGGGCTACTACTCCTTTTGACGGACAGGTTTATTTGGCAAAATGAAAGAATGTGAAAAGGCCGATGGTGCTTGGATTGATGCAATACCTTTTTGAGAGCCTTGTAGTTGACAAAGCTGGCCCAATACTCGGGAATCTCGAGCTGGCGCTTCTGGATCTGCTTGCCGAATTTCCTGCCCAGGGAGGGACGTGATGAGTCGAGTGCGAAGATGACGTCAAAGGAGGGAGACGACTTACATGATGCGGCTCTCGGGGCCCGGATGGCCACAAGTTGGAGAGCTGCTGAAGAAGCTTGCAGACGAATGAGACAGGGTCGGGGGTTAGAAGACACTTGACAGAGCGAGAGGCGGCGGCTTGGGAGAAGGCAGGTCGTCTATTCGCGGTAGTGCAAATGACGCAGGGTGGTTTGAGCAGACTCAAGGCATGATACGATGCCCAAGGTTGCCGCTGGTCAAGGGGAGCCTGGACGAGGGTTAGCCGTGCCTTGACAGATGCGGGCAGCGAGTACAGCACACAGCCTCGTTGGGTGTCTCGGGTACACGAGGGCCAGCCGGGCTGGGTGGGAGCAGATAAGGCACTGCTCAGGCTGAGCGAGTCGGATGTGGTCGCGCGCAGAGCTTACCGGGCACTCGGTAGGCTAACAGCGGCTGCTGCTGTTACCGGTTCTGCTGCTGCTGCTGCTGCTGCTGCTGCTTCTGAAACAGGGCCAACCAGATGGATTGGGCGCTGTGCCTTGCTGCGAGTTGGTCCGTATCGCCCAGTAGGATGTTGGCTCTCTGTCGACGGTTGGCCGGTGAGGAGGGATGGTGAAGAGGACGGAGGCTTGGCTTGGCCGTGAGACGGGCGGCAGGCCTGTGGCTCGGCCGCCACCAACAAGGGCTTGGCTGCTTCAACAAGTCTCAGCGGGGGCGAGTGACTTCTGCTACCCCATCCGCAGTGCGAACCATCATGGCCTACAGCCGTTGCGTGCCGTGGATAGTCGTCGTGTCTGTAGACGAGCAACGTTCATTCCGGTACAAGAGAGAGGTACGAGCTTCCAAGTACCTGGGGCTGCAGTTGTACAGTACTGTATATGCACCGGACCAGGATGCAGTCACGTCGCAGCACCGCAGGAATCCACGCGCCAAGAGGGATCTTGACTGACCGAAGCTTAGCCGCTAAATGTTTTCACCCGCAGTGAGCGGCAGTGGTCTGCTAGGGCAGTAACCACCAGCAGAGCAAGCCCTGGGCCTCCTCACCCCAGCGTCCAATGGCAGTAAAGAGCTGGACCCCGTGCTCCAACGATAAGGCAAGGCCTCATGGCCAGCTCCACAACAGGATTCGCTGCAAGACGACGGCTTTCTCCCTCTTGCTCCCACGTGTTTCTCCTTCTACCGTCGCTTAAAAGCCAGAACAACTTCTTCGGCCGCGCTGTGGGTCGCCGTCACCAAGACGAGCATGTGACAGTCGTCCACGGTGCAATGCAGCATCGTAAATTTCTCAATTCATCGTCTGATCCTTTGGCTCGTGGAAACGCACATATAAAGAAGTGAGAGGCCAGTTGGCGCTACCGGACACTTGCAATCACCACGCGGCCCGAAACCAACTTGCTCCCCGCCTACTCCAGACATCGCTCGGCCGTCACGTCAGCACTGCCAAAGACCAACTATCCTTGGGTCTGATTGCTTCTCCCCTCAGCTCTTCTTCTCAACCGCATCTCCCTCCTTGGTCGGCTTCACCAGCTCGTCCGCCATGGCCTCTGCTGCCGCCTGTTTCAGCCTCTCGCCCTCGTCGGCTTTGCTGTCTTTGGGCTTGTCCTTGTCCTTGGCGTCCTTCTCGTCCTCGCTGTCCCCCAAGCTGAACGGGTCGTTATCCGCAATCGGGTTCGGGTCCATCGCCGAGAGGGGCTGCCATTTGCTCGCTTTCGCACTCGACGTCGCAGCCGTATCCCTGGGCGGCATCTGGGGAGATGCGTCGTACATGTTGATCTCCTCTGTGTCACCCTTGAATGCCACCCGTCGCCCGTCACTTGGCATCGGGGAAGACGTAGAGGGGGGGGGCTTGTGCACGCCTTGGTTGGCGGGGGCTATCAACATGTCAGGGACTCTGGGTGCCACCGTGGCTGGCTGTGGTACTCACTTCCGTCGGTTGAAAACTTCATGCCTGCAAAGTCGTCACTGAGAACCTGAGGGTCGGCGTCGTATCTTTCATAGTCGCCGCTTCTGCGACTGGCCTCGCCTTGCCGTCGAGGGGGTTGGCCCGGTCTTTGCGCGGCCTCCTCAGATTCGTCAAAGTTGTCCTCGATCTTCTTCCTCAAGTTTGTGATCCATCCATTCACTTGCTTCTGGGTCTCGAGGAAGCCCTTGCGCAGATTCTCGCGAATAACGGGCAGGTCGTCGTCGATGAAGCTGTGCTCGCGATCCTCCTCGTCCAGTTCCTGCGGCAGCCGGGACCCGCGCGGGCGATTGGACGTCCGAGCTTCGTAGGCGCCAACATTGTCATAGTGTTCCGCAAGCTTCCGTGCGTAGAGCTCGTCGGCCTCGACCTGCGTCATGTCGTTCCGTCCTTGAGGCCGCGGGGGCTGGGGCGGTGGCACTTCCTCCTGCTCGTTCTTGGCGGCGTCGGGGTCGCTCATTTCTGCGGCGTCGTCAATAACGGCATGTCTTTGCGTGTGTGGATTTCGCTTATTATATCACGTACCCAGCAGCGCATTGAAGGCTGTCTCTACACGGCCGCCGCTAGCTCGCAAGATGGCCTTGATGACTGGTTCCTCGACGCTCGGAAACGCTTCCTTGAGTATCATGACGTTCGTCTGTGTCTCGCTCTGGGGGCGGGGGGGCTTGGGCGGCGCAGGTTCGACGGGTGAGACCGGAGGGGTCGATACAGCGGCTGGTTTCGGCGTCCCGGGCTCGCCGGCGATACCCGGTTCCAGGACATCATCATCATCCATCTCGAAGGGTCGAGCTGTGGTAGGCGACTCGGGACCAGCTTCTGTCACTGTTGCCTTGTGCTGCGCACCGTCGACGCCGTCAGCGGGGGGTTCAGGGGAGAGGGCGCGATGCATGAAGCAGGAGGAGCTGCACGAACAGTTTCCGCCTGGGCCGACATTGTCTGCGAGTATCTGCGACGCTAATCGCCGCGCCGGGAGGTATGAAATGTGCGTGGGAGCTTTGCAAGGGAGGTGAGGAGGTCAAGAGGATGGCAAACAGCACGCCGGGGCGGCCTGGAGATTGGCTGGCTGACTCTTTGACGTGAATGGCAATGCATTTACTGTTCGTCCGCATTGATGCTTCTGGCACGAGGGGTTGCTTGAAAGGGGACGCGCCAGTGATGACGTGACCCACAGGCCGTGACCCCCCCCCTGGGCTTGCCACACACGTCAGCCTCAACCAAGCCACACCTGCTACCCTGCACCATGGCAGTGAAAATGAGTTTGAGCCTCACAGGCGGACAAGCAATGACACCCCGAGCTGGAGGGGAGCGAACAAACGACATGAGACAGAGTACTGAGGGATACGCCGCTCTTTAGGCTCTGGAAGGTGCAAAAGGACTCTCATGTGGTCGCCAACGGGTTGTCGTTGACCCCTAGGTCCAGGCTCGCCCAAGATGGCAGATTTCGACCTCGACTCGTCCTTTATCCCAGCCCTTCACAAGCCAGCGGCACTGCTGCCCATAGCAAGGCACCGCCAGAGTCTCCTCTATGTGGTCGAGGAAAATCCCGTCACCATCGTCATCGGCCAAACAGGCTCCGGAAAGACGACGCAAATACCCCAGTTCCTGGAGCGCGCAGGCTGGTGCGCCGATGGCAAGATCATTGGGATAACGCAGGTGAGTCCTGCGCCGTCGGCGACCAAGACTCGCATGTTGACGACCGACGTCCAATAGCCTCGACGCGTTGCAGCCACGACGGTGGCCGTTCGCGTCGCCGAAGAAGCGGGATGCGAGATTGGCAAGGAGGTCGGATACTCGATTCGCTTCGAGGATGTCACGTCTTCGGCCACGCGCATCAAGTTTCTCACCGACGGCCTCCTCATCCGAGAGGCCCTCGTCGACCCCCTACTTAGCCGCTACTCCATCATCATGGTGGACGAGGCCCACGAGCGCTCCGTCAGCACCGACATCCTGCTGGGCCTGCTCAAGAAGATCCGCCGCAAGCGCCCCGAGCTCCGCATCATCATTAGCAGCGCCACGCTACAGGCCGAGAAGTTTCTCGGCTTCTTCTCGCAGACGGGCGAGGAGCAAGCGTCTGACAATGACCATGGCCAAGTCGGTGCCATAGTCAGCCTCGAGGGGAGGACCTATCCCATCGATGTCTTGTACTTGGAATCGCCCGCGGAAAACTACGTTGAAAAGGCCATAGAGACAGTCTTTGACATCCACATGCAAGAGGACGATGGCCATGTCCTGGTGTTTCTGACGGGCCGCGAGGAGATTGACTATGCCGTCCAAGCAGTCTCGGAGAGGGCAGCCCAGGCCGGCAGTCGATACAAGGCCATACAACCACTGCCGCTCTACGCAGGTCTGTCGACGGAGCAGCAAATGTACGTCTTCGACAAGCCCCCCGACGGCACGCGGAAAGTGGTCTTCTCCACAAACATTGCCGAGGCGTCCGTCACCATTGACGGCATCGCCTATGTTGTCGACTGTGGCTTCGTGAAGCTCCGTGCCTACAACCCGGAGACGGGCATCGAGTCGCTCACGGCAACGCCCGTCTCCAAGGCGTCGGCGTCGCAGCGCGCCGGCCGAGCGGGCCGGACCAAGCCAGGAAAATGCTTTCGGCTCTATACGGAGCAGGCCCACGCGGGACTCCCGGAGTCCAACGCGCCAGAGCTGCAGCGGTCCAACCTTGCACCCGTTGTGCTGCAGCTGAAAGCGCTGGGGATCGACAACGTCGTCCGCTTCGAGTTTCTGTCCCCGCCGCCATCCGAGCTCATGTCCAAGGCGCTTGAGCTTCTCTACGCACTCGGCGCCTTGGACGAGTATGCCAAGCTGACGCGGCCGCTCGGGTTTCGCATGGCGGAGCTGGCTGTCGAGCCCATGATGGCCAAAACATTGCTGTCGGCGCCGTCGTTTGATTGCCTCGATGAGATTCTCACCATTGCCGCCATGACGAGCCTGGGCGGCAGCGTGTGGTTCCATCACGAGGGCGAGCAGAAGAGGATGGAGAGCTCGAGGCGCAAGTTTGCCGTCGAAGAAGGCGACCACCTGACCCTTCTCAATGTCTACACTGCCTTTGTGACACGGGGCAAAAAGGAGTCCCGGTTCTGCCACGAGAACCACCTCAACTACAAGGCCCTGACCCGCGCCGTCAGCATCCGCGCTCAACTAAAGCGCTACCTCGAGCGGTTCAACATGTCGGCCGCTGACCCCCACCCGCCACAGGTCGGCGCAGATAAGTCCAAGAAGGCAGAGCAGATCCGGCGCTGTCTGACGGCGGGATACTTTGCCCACGCGGCGCGAATGCAGCCCGACGGGACATTTCGCAACGTCGAGGGCGGGACGGTGCTCCACGCACATCCGAGCTCGCTCATGTTCAACCGCAAGGCCGACTGGGTCGTTTTTCACGAGGTCATGGAGACGGGGGACAAGACGTTTATCAGGGACATTACAAAAGTCGACAAGGAATGGCTCACGGAATATGCGCCCGAGTATTACAAGCTGACCAGGAAAAGAGGCTGACGGAGATGTTGTAATCCTGGGCGAGCGGGGGCAAGAGAGAAAGTCGTTGGTGGACCTGCGCCGAGAGATGGCGAGATGAGGTTCCGGACGGGACTGGATGAGATTACTTTACAGCAAGATTCTCAGCTGAACGAGGCGACGTGGCAGAATATGAGGTCGAGAGATGGTTAGCCAAGGTAATGAGGCTGGCTGACGGTGCCACCGGCATGCGGGAACTGAAGCTTTTCATCTCGTCATGAATGCTAAGGCCATGCAAGGTGCAAGGCCCACTCGCCTTTCTTCGGTCGTCCCCTAATTACACCGTTCTCTCGGTCAGGGTTTCAGGTTGTATTCTATAAATATCCGGTACACCGAGGAACAACTATTGAGGGAACGGACGAGGAATCATCTTACTCCCCTGGTAGCTCAAGGTCTCACCCCATCTTTGGCCGGCGGGACCGCAAAATGGAGCCCCCCCGGTTCGTGCCATGGCTCCGGGTATCAGGGGAGACGCGTTGCTCCCAGAGGTCTTAAGGTACCGTGGTCTTCGGTTCTCGATCCGTGCAGCAGACGCCGCCAGGCAGGGCCCTCGCTGTCTTTGACAGGACGATGGGCTTCGCCAGCCAGGCCGTAGACTCGGTTGCGTATGGCCATGGAGGCATGTGTACTTGGCGGGAGGCAGTCAAGCAGTGCGGAGCCATGGCCCATAGTTCGTCGATCGCGTGTCTCTGCCGCCGATCACTCGTAAATAGTACGCGTTGGCGGCGTCAGGGATGGCATTCCCGTGGACCTTCTGCCTCACGATGGACCAGGCGTTACGAAGCTTGACGGAGCCCCGAGAGATTCTCCAGCAGGCGGCGTTGACTCTGTTGCTCTCTAGCGTGCATTTTTGTTTGCCGTCGTCGTCGACGGTGCAGTCCCGTAGCATCTACGTGCATTTATCGAGCCGTCGGGCGGCCAACCCGACGATGGGGCCGGGGATCGGACGGACGCCCGGATTGGCGCCTCGGACACGGTCCCCTGGAAACTGCGGGCATTCTGCGAGTCTGAGGTGCCTGTCTGTCTTTGCTTTGGGCACAGCTGCGAGTCTGACGTTGAGACGTGTGCAGTGGTTGTTGGTACTGTAAGTTATCGTGGTGGACGTGATTCGACAGCCATGCGGCCACGCCTAAGGTAGGTACTGTACAGTAGAGCTCTGTTAGTAAGGGTGACTGACTGTCGTGCATGCAGATGGCATAACGCTCGCAGAGCCGCACGAGGCAGCCTGCTCATCATCGTCATGTACAGCAGCACGTATTTCATATCCATCCCACTTGGTCAGCTACAGACCAGCATTGATGTTGATGGTGGCGTTGATGGTGGCGTCGGCCGTTGGCTGAATCTCCTCCAACGAGAGAGAGCGCGGCGAGGCCCCAATGATTAGGGGTGCGTTCCCCCCTTTCTTGGACGCAAGGATAATAGAGCCTGGACACAATAACATGTTTCATGACGTTTTAGAGCCGGGCAAGACATGGGCTTTAATTTGCCCGGAGCGAGGAATGTGGGCATATGCATGAGAGGGAAAAAGCATCAAAAGTCAACAAATAAACATGTTTGCCAGCTGTGGCGATGGCTTTTGATGGCTTTTGATGGCTTTTGATGGGGAGAGATGCATCGATCGCCAATGCCGGCCATCGGCACGAGCAGAGGCATGGATGGATTGGCCAAAGAATCTGGGCATGCTTGCCATTTGGTGCACACACGTGCAAGCCAACAAGCAGTCAATGCCAAGTAGGGGAATTGAATATTGCGCGTGCTCGTGGCAATATTCTCCAAAGACCGACCCTCTCTCTGCCCCCCCCTTTCCCTCCCTTGCGCTGGAAACGGGCTCTTCTCTTGCTCATCTCGGCACAGCGGCAGTGCCGTGTGTTTTGACGTCAGGTCTGGCCGCAGGCACCGCGATAAGTCGTCCGCCTACTTGTACAGTAGCTACGGAGTACTAGGTGCCTACTGTGCCTACTGCACAGTAGGTATTACTTCCGAGAGTCGGAAAAGGTGAGAGTTGGTGGCTGGCTGCCTCGCGCCCGGCCCAGGCTGCTTCGGGGCTAGCGTCAGGGGCAGCGGCGCCTGCTATCGCTCCCATTGTGCTCCACGTGGATGTTCATCCACTGTAAAGGCCCAGGTACCCCGGCGGTATATAGATACCCGCGCCGTGCATTGGACGCGCTCGACCGCAGCAGCCTTGATGACCTGATACCTCGGAAGTACACAAAAGGCACTGCACTGGCGCCCAACCTGCATCACGCCCCCTGAGCCCTGTCCCGCCGTGCAGGTAGCCATCAGCCTGGCACTGGCGATGGAAGTAATTAATACTGTACGTACGAATACGGATACATGGCTCCTCCTCTCTGGAAAAGTGGTGTGCTGAAAGACACTGCCTCGGGAAGACGCCTCGCTTCAATCTCGCCGGCAGATTCAAAGAGTCTGCGAGAGTGAATGGGTGGCCAGTCGCATCTTCAGGACCTCGCCTCATGCCATCCGTTACCAACGAGTGGATCCTTCGTACCTGAGATATCTCTGTCGGTTGGACGGCGTCAATTTCAATCAACTTGGCTCCCTTTCATTTCCATCCTCCCGCGCCCGTACTCCGTAAATCCCGTCAATCTCCTTTTCCCTGGCCCGGAGAGCGGCTCCCTGCTGCTGCCCGTGTATCGCCCGGGTACCTTGCGGTAGCGGGTTAGAGTGCCTGTCATTGCCTCCACCCGCCATGTCCTGGCCCCTGCGGGGTGCAGCCTTGTACCCAAGACAATGGGCGGTACTTGTAGCTACCTCTCCTGACGTGGCTGATGTCCCTGCGCCATGTAGCCTCCACCACTATTCGGACGGCACAGGCACCAAACATTTACCCCCCCAAGGTACTTGCAAGTATCGCGCTTGTGCAATCTTTCGTCCCGTCTAGGTACTCCTTTTAGTGTTGCGGGCAACCCAAAATTGTTACTGCTCCGTATCTCTTCCCTCTCTTCCACTCTCTCTCCCCTACCCCCCGTCCCGTCTCCTTCTCTTCTCCCTCTCCCTCCCCCTAATCGTCAGTCTGCCTTTTCTCCAGTCGACCGACGGCATTATCGCGCCAAGTTGGCTGCCCACGGGCTCGTCACTCTTTTGGTTTTCCCCCCATTCTCCAGCCCTTCGTCCTTCCTTTCCCCTACTTTTCAGCTGGTGTCCTTCTGCAATTCGTTTCGACGCTTCACGGCCAGCGAACCCCCTGGAGGCGCCCTTTTTTGTTTGCTCGGTTTCTGTGCCCCTTGTTTCCCACCGCCTGCAGCGCCGCATCGTCACACAGCAACCTTTGCTTTCCTCGCGTTTCATGCCCTGCCTTGCCGGCAAAAGCAACTGATTGCGCGTCCGATGCCGATAATTGACAGGCCATGAAGAGTTGCCTCGCCCTTTGATCCAGCAACGTCGTCGCTTTGGGACTGCAGTGTCTGGGAGTCGGAGCGGCATCATGAAGCTCCCTGCGCACTATTACGACGGCCACTCGACGACGCCACACGACAATGCATTCGCCATGCCGCCTCACGTCAAATCGCGTCGATCCCTCGGTCTCGCTTCCCTGACCGCTCCACACGCCGCTGCTGGCCTGGCCAAGCGCGAGTGCTCCGGGGGCTCATGCGAGAGGAACGTCAGCACAAACGTCACAAACATTGCCATAATCATGGGAATCGGGTATGTCGAGTCGACTCACGCCCGTCTCTCGCCTCTAACACGTAGCAATCAGGATTCCCGTCCTCGTCGGCGCCATCGTTCTTCTCTTTCTTCACCGTCGTAATGTCCGTCGCCTAAGGATGGAGGATGCAAAGGACCCCAACACAGGCCTCGATTTCGGCCTCGACGAGACTTCGCCCAAGGGTGCCAAGGGTGCCAAGCGCAAGAGCTTGTTCGGAGGAGGAGAGAAGACGGTGCACAAGCCGGGGCAGCTGTCCATGGACATGAACCTGTCGTCGCCCTACCTGCTCCCGCCCGGTATACAGCAGTCTCACGACTCTATCCACTCGCTGGCGCGCACCTTTCCCAACGAGCAGGACCCCTACCGCACCATCAAGGACTTCACCCACAGCGAATCCGGTTCCATTCGATCCTTCAACCCCAAGGCCCCGTCAGTCCATGGCAGCAGCAAGCGCAACTCTGCCTTAACCAGCAAATCATTGGGTGGGTCGATGCACCCTCCGCGAACCAACACAGGGCCGCGATCCCCCGTGTCTCCCGACGTCCCGATCAATCCGTTTGCCACACCTATGGCGCCCGAGCCAAGTCAGAGGACACTAGCCGCATCGGGCACCCAGGAACCGATCCGGCCCATACAGCCCATCGTCCCCGAGATTGGCACCGTAGCCTACCCTGACGACCACGTCGATGGCCGTGGCTTTGACAATCCAGGCGGTCAGCTTCAAGCTGTGGCCTTGTCCTCTGATGCCCACCATGGGCGGTCCGCTGCTCCAGATCATGCACAGTCCGAACTGTCCCACGCGAGGATGGACGCCAATGTTAGCATCGCTCACGTCGATGATGGGTTCGACTTTTCGCATCCTCACGAAACAGAGCCCGCGGACACGAGGCTATACACTGATGTCCCTATGGCCTTGTCGCCAGGATCTCATGCCGTCGCTTTTGAGCCCCATATGCTCGACAGCGCCCCTGGCCTCGCGCACTCTCACGATGACTTCACGAGGCAAGGAGACCATCCCGAGATTACCATGTCGCAATCCTTTGATCAGTACGACGATGACATTCGCGGCCGAGGCCTCGAGCGCCAGGCTCCTGTGGCATACGACGGTCGCGAGCAGCCGCAAGGGCTGGGTGTTCCGCAACAGCAGTCCAAGAGGCTGTCGGTTGGGTTCCGCCCTCTGCCTCCGAACGAGGTGACGGAATCCGAGGACCCGGAGTATCGGGCAAACCGCATCCGATCCTTCTACAAGGAATACTTCGAGGACAGCGCCAAAGAACCCCCTCCGCCCATGCCCACCCAGCGCGGCGGCCCCAAATACGAAGAAGACTATGACGAGAATTTCCTCGGAGACGCGGCCTACTTTGACGTGGAAACGAACGCCTTCGTTATGCCGTACGCACAGCCTGTGACGCGGCGTGCAATGACACCACCTCCCACAAACCGCATCCGCGGAGGACCGGGAGGAGGACCTGGCGGCCGAGGTCCTCGCGGCCCACACGGCCCTCACGGATCGATGGGCGGCATGGGTTACCGTCCCCGGGCCGGTTCTGCCGTCACGCCGAGGCCGGGCTCGTCTGCGTCGACCGGGATGCGCGGAACGCCTAAGAAGCGCCTCCCGCCGCCCACTGCTCTGAGGACGCTGCCGACGCCATCCAAACTCCGCGACGACTCGTTTTCCATTATGAACGCCGTAGACTTTGCTCCCCCTGATTCGTACCAGGATCGGGCGGCTGGCCGCAGTCAAAGTCCGCTCGGGGAGCGACGTGCGTATCAGCCTAAGAAGCCGGTCGCGTCTCCCCTCGTCACGGCCTTTGATGAGCTGGCCGTCCTGCCGAGCCCGTGAGTAGCCGGAACATAAGTGCGAGAGCGGACCTGCTGGAAGCTAACAGTGATGTAGTCACTCGCTGCGAAAATCGACGACATTTACCAATCTGGACTTTGCACCCCCTAAGAAGTTCAAGGACTCGGACACGACGAGTGACGCGGGCAGCATCAGGAGCAACAGAAGCGGCATCTCGGCGGTGCAGCTGGGCGCAATCCGTAGCGGCGCGGGGCGAGTTAGTCGCTTACCCGGCGACACGGTGTTCACGACGGCCGCCATGACAGATCAGCTGAAGCCCTCATGGACGATGCGACCCTGACGCAATCCCTCCCCCCTGTACTGTATCTACATTTAAGGCATTGCATGGTGCTATCTGCCGGCTGTCAAGCCATGAAGCGGCTTGGGTTTTCCATTGCTGGAGTAATGGGGGCATGCATGGAGACTATAACTTTCCCTTCATCTTATAATTGATTTGGGGGGATATTTTGGAGGCTGCACATAGAGGGAGCGGCGAGACGCGCCGGAACGACAATGACGGACGTGTGTGCCGGAGAAGAGAGTTTATTTCCCCCTCAGCTTGATGACGGGAAGAGTGAACCGTGGATGAATTGTAGAGAGCCATGGTTGACGAGATGAAGCATGTGAGTGGCTGATGTGCGTCTGGATCTTGGACCGACAGTAGCTCCGTACATGGATGCTTGTGTGCTTGTGCATATGGGCGAATGCATATATGTTTGCATAGTGACGGCACGACAGTCATGTGTATGTGTATGCGGGTGGACGGAGAGGATAAGGTAGGAGCTGAGCGCGGTGTGACGTTGCACGCCGTGGCTTCGCGAGAGACGCACGACATGGAGTTGCGTGGCGGTAGGGATCTGGAGCGTTGGGCCGAGAGGTGAGGAGGGTGAGGAGGGTGAGGCGTACATTGCATGGACGGCCTCTTTTGCGGCGCTATTACGGTACTCGACGATGACTTGGGGGCGCACATGATGACTGTGATTCGTACAGCATAACGAGTTGAGAGAGCGAGACAGCGCTCGTAGGCGGTGGGCTGACTGAGTGGACGTGGTGTGCAAATGCATGCGTCGTCGATGAGTGAGTGGTTTTATTTATTGAGTTGCATTAATAAGTTAATAAGATGGAGGAGGGGTGGGGATTGAATGCAGATCATGTGCGTGCGGCCGGCGGCGGCGGTATGTACGTGTACCGTATGTAGGAGCTTGGGTATAATAATATGAAGTACTAGGTAGAATGCATGCCTTGGCCACTGTGGCTCAGTTGACAACAGCGGAAGGGCAAGCAAGGTACAGAGTACAGTACGTGTATGTAGGAGCTTTTGGGTATAATAATACGAAGTACCCAGAATGCATGCCTTGGCCACCATGGCCCGGGTAGTTGACAACACATGTCCGGGCTAGCGAGTCATGGGCCCAGCTTTGGGTTGTAAAGAAGAACGTGGGCCGAGAAACATTGCGTTCTTTTGTGCGGAGCCTTAATGCACTCGTACTGCACGGGAGAGCGACAGAGCGACAGAGCGACGGACAGAGTTTGGGGTTCGGGAGGCAGCCTTTCCGGCACGGAAATAGCAAAGCCGAGGCAAAGAGCCCGCATACGCCATACGCCATATATGCACAGTAGGTTCGCCAATCCATTCACGTAGATGGCTTGCTTGGCTTCAGGCGCAGGTGTCACGACAGAAAGGGGTAACGTACAGTATTTACCCAGGCAGGACACGGTGCCGGTTGTGCAGTGGGCGCACTGGATAACGGCAGGCAGATGGAGTATACAACAAGGCAAGGCAAGAAACAAGGAGCATGGTGCAACGAGAGCTACGGAGTACAGTAGCGAGAGCTGGAGGAAAAGAAAACAAGCAATGGAAAAAGAGTTATCTCCAGGTCAAAGGAAATGAAGGCAATCTGTAGGCCCTCATGCTCGCGTGGGTCGCCGCTGACGGTGGAACCGGTGCCTTGCCGCAACGGGGTCCCCGGTCCCGCCCGCCGAGCCCCGGAGATAGAGGCATGAAAGAGTCGCGGTGCATCACCGACAGCTGCAACCAGATCTCAGCAGAAAAAACCCACGGGCTTGGAAAGGCTCATGCGACACCTAGGGGGCGCCGCCAAACAGAGTGCCCGTCTGGGGGCGGGTGCCATTGTCAGGCAGGCCATGAGCGAGCGCCGACAATGGCTGGCTGGCACGCTCGCTATTGGCTCGGCCTTTGTCGACCCCCTAGGCCGGGCGCGAGTTAGACTTGCGAGCCCTGGTCCTGGCCCGGCGGTAGCAAGTATCGGTACGCGCTCTCTCGTGGGCCTTGTTGTGTCTGGCTTTGTTGATGGTACGAGGTCAGGAAGAAAGATGCTGCGTGAGGGGTGCTACGTGAGGGGTGCTACGTGAGGGGTGTTACGTGAGGGGTGCTGTGAGAGCTTGCAAGGTAGTCGGCACTCTGGGGGCGAGTACTCCTGCTCTTTCGGTACACCGGTAGCCGGCCCTCACTGCGTTGTCGCCGTGTGTCAAGCGACTCTTGGCGAGGTACTCAACAGGAATCAGGTACCTCGACTCGGGGTACACGGCCCTCGCCTCAACCACCTCGTATCCATCAGGTCCTGGTATTGTTATTTTTCTTATTATTTTCCCGCTGTATTTTACTCACCTGCGGATACACACAGTACACACGTATCGAAATCCTTTCTCCATGTTCCTCGTCGCTTCTTTTCTTTTTCCCTGCGTCAAGCCCACGGCCAACGCCTCTCTCTCTCTCTCTCTCTCTCTCTCTCCTCCCCCCCTGCTTCGCCATTGTTTGTCCAGCATCCTCGCTCGCTTTCAGCCCTTCCCTTAATAATTCGAACTCATACGATACCGCCGACTACGCCATCTGCTGCGACTGCACAGCCAATCGGTCGTCTCGCCTGTCGATCAACCAGTCGTCGTTCCGTCTCCGTCTCAGCGTCCCATTTTCTCATTCCACCGTGTCACCACCACCGGCCGTCCTCCCCCCTTCTCTTCCCTGCCACCCCGGCAACCAAAGCGCGCGCCAGGGCATTCATTGCCTTGCTTGCCGCTGCTTGACGCACAGCCACCAGCACGAGCTGCTTGGCCCCCCCAACTGCCAGCGTGTCTATTGTCTAGCCACCGCTGAGCATTCTTGCTTCTCGTCTTCTCCTCATTAATTCCTTTATTCACTCCTTTATTAATTATTTTCATTCCTCACTTCTCTTCTCCGCCGTCGCGAGGCACATCGTCGCCGCGACGTGCTGTTCCAGCACTTGTTGACCTCATTTGATCCGACCCTTCACCTCCGGGGCCGGTAGGCGCTTTCAGAGGTATGTTGGCCATGTCTTATTCTTTGAAGCCTCGTTGGGCCACTTCCTCTATGATTACTCGCACCGCTCGCTCGAGCCATCGTCACCTCCTCTCCCTCCCTGCCTCTCCCCCTCCGACGTCAGGCAATCGCTCGTCTTCCCCATGGCGTCGACTTGCCATGATGTCGAGGCCCTGCCTGGTCAGAGACTCTGGCGGCTCCCTCGCCGATCCGACTCGCGATGCAGCTCCACGCCCGTCTTTACTCCTCGGCCTCGGAATCAGAATATTCCTCACGCTGACATAGACTTTCGCCCCATCGCAGAAGCCGCAGCCCTGAAGCGTGGGCTTTCTCGCTTCGCCCCTTTTAGCAGAATGTCCAACGCGACCGGCCAGGGCCGGGCGGCCACGTCCGAAAGCCCTGCGAGCCCAACCCAAGCCGCCGGTGGTGCCGCACAGCAGCCCGCGTCCGCTCCTGCGGCAGCTGCCCCGGCTGCATCTCCGGCAGCATCTCCGGCAGCGGTCGCGCGCCCGAACTCCCCTCCGCCGCAGCAGCCGGCCTCGAACCAGCCCGCGTCACAGGCCCCTGCCTCTGCCCCCGCCGCCGCGGCTCCGACTCAGTCGCCTTCCGACCAAAAACCTCCGTCTGCCCCCGCCACGTCCGCGCCACCTCGAAATGCCGCGCCCACGGCTGATGCGAAACCGCCTGCCGCAGCAACGTCCTCGGCTGCAGCGCCGCCGCCTGCCGCCACTCCCTCTGACGCAGCTAACCCGTCTTCCGTCGTCACCGTCAGACCCGGCGATACCTCGACGAGCGTCGAAGTGGTCACGTCCACCACCACCCAAACACCAGATGGCCTCCCAGCGTCTTCTACCTCTTCTGCGACCTCGACTCCCACGCCGATCGATCCTTCCAGTGGCGGAGCACCTGGTCTGAGCCAGCCGTCCAAAGTAGCCATTGGAGTTGTCGTCCCCATCGCCGCCATTGCCATACTGGCCATTCTCGGTTTGTTTTGGTGGAGGAAGCGAAGAGCCCGTCAGGAAGCCGAGGAGGAACGTCGAAAGGAGGTGGAGGATTATGCGTACAACCCCAATGCCGACCCTACGCTGCCCTCTGCGGGACACTCTGCCGACAACTCGTACGAGATGAGAGAGGACAGTGGATCGGGTTACCGCGGCTGGGGCTCTACCGCGGCTCCCGGTTCCATGGGTCGCAAGACATCGACCACCATGTCCGGCGGCGGCATGGTGGGCGCCTACTCGGACCCAGCGTCACCCACTCGTGGCAACCCGTCCGAGGCTAGATCTGGGGAGCCTCTCCTGGACGGCTCGGGCTCGCCCGAAGGCGAGATTCTCGGCGCCATGGGGCCGTCGGCGGCAAACAACCGCGGCGGCGACATGCGTCGAGGACCATCGAATGCCTCTTCATCTTACAGCGTGGGCGCTCGATCGGAAGGCTCTGACGGCGGCATGTACGGGAACCCATCCAACTACTACGAGCAGTACGGCCAGAACCCGTACGGTGACCAGCGACCCCAGGATCCCGCCAGCCAGGCCGTGATCCGTGATAACCCGGCGCGGCGCAATACACGCATCGAGAACTCGTCACATTACCCTCAGCAGAGCGCCGGCATTGCCCAGAATTTCTGATCTTCAACGTGCCAGCACCGGGCCCGGCCTTGTTCATAAAGATACCCCTCCGACCTGCTCGCGAGAATCCGCTGCGCCCGGAATTACAAAAAAAAAAGAGCAGGGCCGCGAATCATATGAGAGGTGCTTTGGGGGCGTTTCGGGATTTGACATATATATTATGCAGATCACATTGCATATTACTTCTCATTCATTCTCCTTTCCCAGCATAGCTTGCTGTTTAAACTAATTAATCACTTGTGGCGTGCCTCACCGGCCGTCACCGACCATGCCCCATTTCACGACACGGAGGTCCAACGACGCTACCTCGGCGTGAGCCGGATGATACAGCCAGCTTAGCTGCCCCTTGGTCCTCGGCGCGCGTGCGACATGGTGATGGGGAGTTGTACATACGAAAGCACTGGCTCAGCGACGTTGTCCATTTCCCAGTCTTCACTGGCTCACCGCATTTGGGGCTGGTTTGAGCCGTGGTTTACTACTGTGGGTGTTCTCCGCCGTGCAGGGCCGACTGCGTACCGGTCGGGCCTGGGACGAAGCCAAATGTGGATGAAAAGCGCAGTGTCACGATTTGCCGATTGGAACCATATAGAAGGAAAAATTGGCGCTGCTTGACGGGCACCGCGGTGACGGCGACTGACGCCGGCGGCAATCGGGAAGCCAGGCATGCTTGTATCTGTGGTAGATACTGAATTGAATGCGAGCTTGGTAGTCTTATTGAGAAGCAGATGATGAACAGACTGCGTGGCAAGTTCTTTGCAAGTCCTTTGTCTGTTCGGCAGTGCCTGAGCAGAGAGCATCCAGGGGCGGAGCCTCCCTTGGACACTTTGATTCTATCTTTCTTGGAGTAAGCTTACTTTGGGCCCCCCTTGGCGGCCTCTTTTCTTTCTTTTCCTTCCCACGCGGCCTGGGTGCTTGGCATCACTGGACTGGCCTGACGCCCCTGCCCTGGCTCAGCTCCATGCGGTCCCACCAGAAGCGGCACTGGTCCATCTCGCGCCGCGTCAGCGTCCGCGTCTGGACGGGCACGCCGGGGTCGGAGCCACCCGCGGCCTCGTCGTTGCCGCG
This sequence comes from Hirsutella rhossiliensis, assembly GCF_020360975.1. NCBI lineage: Eukaryota > Fungi > Ascomycota > Sordariomycetes > Hypocreales > Ophiocordycipitaceae > Hirsutella > Hirsutella rhossiliensis. The sequence goes on along the minus strand of NW_025408668.1, from coordinate 2,343,984 downwards.
GCCAAAGACGAGCAGCCTGCCCACATTGCTGCCACGGTGCTCCCCCCCGTCGTCGTCAAAGGGGCTGACAAAGGCAGGCCACGAGTCGGGATCAAGCTCCCCCTCTGGATGGGCGGCAAAGGCGGCCCAGCGGGCGTTGACGGCGCGGGCGACGGCCTCGAGCCCCGGGCGGCCGGCGAGGTGGGCCATGTCGTGCGCGACGACGGGGGCGTGGTCGCCGTGGGCGGCGGCGGCGACGTGGTCGCCCGCGGCCCCGGTGCTGGCGACGGCGGCGTACTCGTACAGGTGGACGCGGGCGCCGGCGCGGGCCAGGGTGTGGGCCGTGTGCAGCACCGGCGCGATGTAGGCGTAGTGGGCGTAGGCCTCGTGCAGGCGCCGGTACTGGGCGCCGAAGCGGCGCGGCGGCCAGGCGGGCGGGTTGCGCAGCTGCGGCGAGGATGCCGGGTCCGGGTACAGGGCCTCGAGGGCGGCGAGGTCGGCGGCGGAGAGGGCGGGGATGAGGGTGCGGAAGAAGGCGAGGAAGTCGGCGTTTGTGGCGGCGTGCTGGGGCACGAACTGGGTTCCCTCGTGCGAGCAGAAGCCGGTGATGACGGCCGGCGGACGTCTGCGCGGAGACGCCTTCCCACCACCACCCTCCTCGCCCTCGTCGGGCGCAAGCAGCCGCCTCCACAGCCTCGCCGGCGCCTCGGGGATGAAGCCGCCGGCGCCGTCGACGACGGGCTGGAACGGCCAGCACGCCGACGCCGCGTCCTCGGCCCAGACCAGCACGGCGGCGTCGAGCAGCTCGGCGAGCGGGAGGCGCGACAGCGGGCGGCCGCGCGCGAGGGCCCGCAGCGACGCCAGCTGCGCCAGGGGTCGCGGGTGCGCGGCCGCCAGCACGGAGCGCGCCGTCGGCGAGCCGGACTCGAGGATGGCCTTGCGGATGGGCAGCGGCGCCGGCGTGGGCGAGAGCATGTGGTGGCCGACCTGGACGGGTTTGCGCGGGTTAGTCTTCGCTCCCCCCTTCTGTTTTTCGTGCACTGTGAGAGGGGGGCCGAATGGGGATTCTGAGAAGGGCGTTGAGTGGGAGGATTTCCAGGCTCTCGGGGGTAAAAGACAGGCCCAGAACGCGGGATGACTGAAGAAAGGGGTGGTGGTGGTGAGGACATGACGTCCAACCATCACAACCTCAACAGCAGCACCTCCCCCATCCACGTAGCGCCCAGAGCCAAAGCACACCAAAGAATGCAACTCACCGAATGCGCCCCAGCACTCACCCCCATGAGCGTCACGTCGTGCACGCGCCCGCCAAACGCAGCCGCCCACGCGCCCACCCACGCCAGCGCCAGCCTCTGATCCCACAGCCCCAGGTTCCCGGGGCCCAGGCGCGTCTCTGCCTCCTCCCCATGGCCGGCGGAGAGGAACCCCAGCGCGCCCAGCCGGTACTCGATGCCCACGACCAGCACGTCGCGCGGCGCCCACGCCACAAAGGCGGCCAGGTCGCGCTCGAGCGGGTGGCCAAAGTTGAAGGCCCCGCCGTGGACGTAGACGATGACGGGGAGCCGCGGCGTCTCCTCTTCCGCCCCCTCGGCCTGCTGGCTGGTCCCGGTCGAGGACGGCGGTGAAGGCGACGCGCCCGCCGGCCGCACAATCGTCAGCCTCAGCTCCCTCTCCGACGCCGCCCCCCTGGGCGCCATGGGGAACGGCTGCGTCGGCCCCTCCTCATCGGCCCGCAGAGTCCGCCCTGGACCCGGCGGAGCCACCGCGACCGCCGGCCGGAACCGCCGCGGCGCCTCGCCGTAGGGGATCCCGTAGAAGAGGTCCAGCGCCTTGGGGTAGTCGGCCGATGCCGGCTGGTGCTTGCCCACGATGGTGCCGCCTCCGTTGATGGTCACCCGGACGGTGCTCGACGGCGACGGCGACGCCTGGCCCCCGGACCCGGCCATTTTCGCTCCTGTCCTTGTCTTTTCCTTCTCCTGTCGCCTTCTTTCCTGTCCCTTCCTTCGCCCCGTTCCTCATCAGGTTCCCCCGTGTTCCACAGCGATGAGAATCCTTTCTCAGTGTCGTCTTCCTGCTGCAGGAGAGGAAAGACAGGCCGGAGTAAAGAATGCGGGTGGTGGTGTGAAGGTGAAAGCTGACGGAGCCGACGTCGGACGTTGGAGCCGCCGTGTGCCGTCTCGGCTCGGAGCGGGGATACACAAAGTCCCGCAACTCAAACCACCAAGTCACCGTCCTCAAGCATCGAACCATGATATCGGGATCTCCATGGGTTTGTGCATGCTGCAGCAACACCAATCTTCATGGTCAAATCGATATCCATTTACTCCGTACAAACGAACGACGCGCCATGGTCTGACGCAGCGTTGTCCTGATAGCAAATGCATAAGTCAAGGCTAAACGACAAGCACCCTCTGTAACCCCGAACAATCCTCGCCTGTTCCATAGACGCCAGGCTTGCAAAACAAAACATCAGCACTCCGCGGCCGAATCCTCCAAGGCGGCATGCAAAGGCCATCAAGACCTCGCGAGCACAACCCTCGCCCTTTAGCGCAAGCACCAAGGCCACCAATCTCAGCAAACCGGGCAGCAATAACATCCATCAAGCATCGGCGACAAGCGCTTGAGCAACGCCAGCTGGCTTGGCCTGCTTCGCAGCCTCTCTCGCCGCCGCCTCCTTGACGCGCTTCTTCTCGGCCCATTCCCGACTCGCAATCCTAGAGCGCTCGGCCGCCTGCTCCCTCGCCAGCTTCGCCGTCGACTCCCTCTCGCGCCGGTCTCGCTCCCTGTCCTTGACCAAGACGCTGTCCCGGGCGAATATCTCCCTGCCCCGCAGCCGCTGCTGCTCCAGCTCCTCGGCCGACAGCGTGCTGCGCTTGCCGCTTGCGCCCGACGACGGCGACTTTGCCCGGCTTGAGTGCTGCGGGGGGAGCACCATCGAGTTCCGTCCCCGCGTCGGGAGCGATTTGTCGTTCAAGGCGGGAGTGGCAGAGGGGCTCGAGCGGAGCCCGGCAGGCGTGCGCACAGCCTTGGCCTGTTTCGCCTCCGTCTCTTCCTGCGAGGACCTGTTTTGTCTGGCGCGGCTGGTAACCGTCTCTCGGGGCAGCGTGGCCGGACCAATGCTGTACCTCACCGGCCGGGCCTTGAACTCGCGCTTCCTCCGTTCCTCTTCCTCCTCGGCCCGCAGCTTGGCTTCCCGGTCCTCGCGCTTCCGCCGGGAGATCGCCTCTCCAGGAAGCTCAAATGTTGGCTTTGCCAGCGGTCGGATGACTCGCAGCTTCGGAGGGTTTGCCTGTGCCTCTGAATGAGCTTCGGCTTGTCGCGCCTGGCGCGCTTCGCGTTGCTCCCTGAGGCGCTTGGCTACGGCATCGCCTGGAAGCTCGAATTTCGGCACCGTCAGGGGCCTCTGCGACTTGGCTGCAGACTTGGGCGTCGTCACCCGTAGACTGGCCCCCTTGTCCCGAGACGACACCCCTGCTGCCTTGTTTTCCGCCGTTGCGTCCGACTGCTCTGATTTCTTGTCGCGCAGCGTCAGCGACGCAGCTCGACGAATGGTCGGATTTGCCTTTTCGCAAGATTTGACGCGGACGGTGAGTGACTGGCCAGCAACCGACGTCCGCTTCTTCAGCACAGTCGACGGCGTCCGATCGGAAGGGGTTTTCGGCGCTGTCGGTGCTTGTTTGTCTTCGGCAGGGGCGAGCCCTCGACCGAGCGTGGCGGCATTGACGGCCTCGAGTTCGTCCTCGAGCTTATCCAGCTCCTCCAGAGAGTCCTCGATGCGAGGGACGGAAAACGAGCTGGTGCGAGCCGAACCAGCCGCGAGGCTGCCGCTCCTGTCGCTCGTGACGGAGAGCGAGGGCGAAAGCACCTCTTCAACGACGGTCATGAGCTCGGGAATCTTGAGGGGCTCATCCGGATACAAAGGTGGCTGAGAAGAAGCCAGGCAGACCCGGTCCCGCGACTGGTCCATGTTGCTCGGTAGAATTGCAAAGTCCCTCAGAGGCGTGGCTAGGAGAGCATAGCTGTCAGCCGGAGTGTCGCAGTGCTCGACCGAGCCCCATTGTCGTCTATGGCGCAGCATGTTGCAGCCGTAGACGACGCTTTCCGACGAGGGAGCGGCGCCGTGTCCCTCGCCGGAAAGGCCGTGGTAGTCTGCTGGAGCCGTCGGCGCCGGATAAGTCATTAGCCACTCGAACTGACCTGCCAAGTGCTTTTCGATCTGCTCTTGGACGTCGTAGTTGGCGTCCAGGCTAGTCAAGCGGTGGTCTGGCTGCCACGCGGTGTCTGAAACAGAGTGGTCAGAAGGGTCCAAGCCCAGACAGAGGGGAGCTGTCTGACCTTGGGCGGCAGCTTGTTTCTGCGGCTCGTGAACCGGCGACGACGATTCGGGAGGAAGGGGGGCTTCGGCTTCGGCGGCGAAGCTGGTTTCTTCAATGACAGCGTCAAGCGGCTCAAACGTCTCCCAATCGACGGGTGGACGTCGATGTCTGGATGTTCGCCAAGGGAGCTTCGCCTTGGCCGGCTGGGAGTCGGATGACGCGGTGGAAAGGTGGTTGTCGGTTGCAAAAGCGATGCCCGTCGCCGGCGATGGTTTAATATCTTGGGCACAGGCGCCCACTTTCTGGCACTGTATCCCGACGACCGCGTTCTGGTACTGTGTTCGGCCGACGGGCAGCTCCTTGAGCGCGTCTCGGGTATCCGCCAACGAGGGTGTGTGTAGAAGACGATAGTGCGAAGGCGGGCAGGCCACCTCGTCCTGCAGAAGGTCGAAGCTGCCGCCCGTGGCCACGCCTGGACCCATTCTCCCCGGCCGATGCCCAACCACGGAAAGGCTCCGGAAGGCAATTTTGAGTTTCCCAAGGCGCGAGCTGGCAATTCCAGCCTATCGGCAATCGCCTGTCACGTCCAATTTCGCGTTTTCTGGGAGATGAGGGGGCGCGGGCAGGGGTCGTGATTTGAAGGCCAAGCCAACCCGTGGCGTCGAGGAACGTAACGGTGTCGAGGAAATACAGACAAGGATGACGATGGATTGGGTACTGGAATGCTTCTCCCAGATCAAGGGACAGGGTCTATAAGCAGTGTTGGATGACACGAAAACGGAAGCCAACGTTGGGGGGCCAAGAAGGGGAATGGATGGTGGTTGATTGTTGTTGGCAGCTTCTGGTGGTAAGCGAGCCCGAGAGTCGCGCCTCACAAGCACCTCCTCGGCAGGCAGGCACAACCAATTATTTAGCCAACTGCCTGCTTACTCCGCTCAACCCGGTAGCAGGAACGAACCCGTCGCTGATTCTTCATCGTCCCTCTTCATCCCCCCCTAGCGCTGACCTCTGACGGTATCTCTGCAGGGGCCGAGCAACGCGACAGCCGCTCGCTGCGCCGCCATGGCGTGTCCGTAGTGCCGTCGCTGTCTTGCCGCCACGCGGCTAACAAGACGCGCATCGCGTTTGTGACTGTCGCTCTCGTAATCCCAGGCCATGCATGAGGTTCTCGTTGATGACATATTCTTCAATCGGCCCTCAGCGGACGAGACTGCCGCCAACCACGTGCCTCTGCTCAATGGCCATTGCCTCGAGGGCGGAATGCGTCGGAGACTGATATCTTTCGGCGTGGACTGCTCAGGAAAGATTGGCGACGCGATTCGGCCGCGTCAATACCCAAGGGGCTTCATGTGTTGCGCTGCTTCCGGCACCGTTATAAATGTTGCAGGGCTCCTGGCTGTCCGTTTGCGGTCAAGCTGGCAATCCACCCACTTCACACGCTTGTCGTCGACGCGTCCTCGGGTGCAGCAGCCTCCATTGTCTCTGCCTGGGCCTGGAGAGTCGGCGCGTGCTCGGTTGGGATGCGCACCAACGTCTGTGGGAGCGGCTCCGACACCTTTTCTTCCTTGGCCGATTCGCCCGATGGTGCTGCAAGTTTCACTGTTCAACACCGTCAGCACACTTTTAAGGCCATGGCGAGCAGATGCACACGTACCAGAGGCCATGTTGATGGCTCGTAGCACGTTATGCCAGTTGCCCATGACGGCTGCGATAGCTGCGTTGACTCTGTCAGCATCTTGCGCCACGAAACCCCGGCAAACGCTACCTTCTGTCCCGCCCGAAAGGGTCTGAAGCTTGTGCTCCAGGGCCTCCATCTGCCCAGCTACAGCGGCGCTCAGGTCCCGTAGTTCCTTGAGGTTTTCCAGCTCCGCCTTCTTCTCCTCGATTCGAGCGACGAGCGCGGGTGATTGAGACGCAGTCGAGGCCGACCCGCTGGGGGCGCGCATGTGCGTCGACAGCGATCGCGTCGGAAAGGACATGCTGGCAAAGGGCACAAGATTCCCTGCTGAGCTTCGACGCAAGCTCTAGGCTTGTTTGAAGGCGAAATAATTCCTTCGTAATATTCCCCGGCAAAATGGCTGCTGCCGGTGCCCCAAAACATGTCTTGGTGGGGTCTCGCTCTCAACTCACGTGCTTGCGGGGTCTCAAGGGACCAAGCAGCCCCAGCAACCACGCAAGCCGGTCTAAGCCCCATTAGGCCAAAGGTAAATAATGACACAACCAAAGGCTCCAATTTCCTCCCGGCAGCAAAACTTCACTCATGCTCCTGCACAAGCACCTCGAAAAGCGCACTCTATTCGCCTGCTCGGCCCTGTGTGTCCTGCATCGCATCGCAAGATACTATGAGCCATGGCCAGGCTCAACGAGCCCCCCGTGTCTTCGGACAGCATCGAAACGCGTGCGTCTCCTCCCGTGCTCTCCAGTGTGATGGCCTTTGGTCTTGGGCTAACTGTCTTCCTTTCCAGTTCGTAGGAAGATGCTTCGCCAGAACAGAGACCTCGCAAAATCCAACAACGTCCGAGCCCTGCGCATCAGGGAGCTGGAAAACGAGTGCGCCTGCATGTTATCCGAAAACCTCGAGCTCCGCAGCCGCATCCTGGAGCTGGAAAAACAAGTCCAGGACAATGATGCCCGCAGAATAGCAGACCATGCCTTGGCCATCAAGGCGAAGCTCGAGTCGCAGCTTACAGAATGGGGCACCCTTCTCGCCGGGCTCGGCCTGGAACCACCCATCAAAAGACACTCGCCACGAATTAGCAAATCAACGAGACAAAGAATGAGCTTCAGTGCCAACCGCCCGAGCCCTTCGCAGAGGAGGCTGCGCGACGTAGCGAGGGATATCGAGGAGCTGGGTCACATCTCGGAGACCAAGTCGTGCCCTCGCAGGTCGATGAAGTATGCGCCTCCCACGACGCCCCAGGCGCAAGCGGTGCTGACGCGTCTACCCAGCCCAGAGCAGATCTTGGCATTGCGGTCAGAGGTCGACTCCACCCACTCACCCGAGCTGGGACCCCCGCCCATGTCCAAGTTCATCGACGAGGATCCTGTCAAGGTCGACTCTCCCAGCAGACCTGCTGCCCCCGATATAGCGCAAGAATCGAGTCCCAGGCACAAGATCGAGCCGCCCGTTTCGTTTCCCTCGCCTCAGGCTTACTCGCCCTACGTCGACTCGACCCAGGTCAGCAAGGCAGCCGAGTCACCCCCGCCGTCTCCGTCGCCGTCGCCTAAAGTCATGATGCCACCCCTAGTCACTCAACAATCCAACTCACAGCCCGGTACGCCGGCCGAACCTGTGGCCGTCCAGCAGCCAGTTAGGACGGGCTCGAAACGAAAATTTGGCGTCAGAGAGGATATCGAAAATATTCCCATGCAGCCGACGGCAGACGAGAACCAGGTTCCCAAAGTCATAACGGAAAAGCCGTCCGTCCAGGATAAGGCTGATGGCAAGAATTTGAAGGAGCTGGCCTATATAAGGAAAGACGTTCGAGAGAGAAAAGGGGTGAACTACGGCGCTCGGAAGCCACTTGCTGCAAAGAGCACAAACGACGGTATTCGCTCACCCTGGAAGATGGGCAAGCCCACAGTGAACGATGGACCAGCAATGTCCAAGATTTACCCGGACAGGCCAAAGGCCCCGGGTTCACGGACCAAGGCCAAGGCCAAGATTAGTCCTTCAATCGAGGTCGAAGCAGCTCCAGAACTGGAAATCCCTCCGCCGTCGACGACGGAGCCGACAGTGCGCTTGAGCGAGCCCACTTTGCTATTGCCAAGCTCGCCTGAGCCCATCTCGGGTGACAATACTCATCGAGGCGATACTCCGCCTCCTGCCGATATCTCCTCTAGTGGAGAGACGACACGGCCCGGCAGACGGAACAGAGCTGCAATCAGCTACGCCGAGCCGAATCTACGGGACAAGATGCGAAGGCCGAGCAAGCAGCTTTACGATGCTGTGGCGGGCGAAGGCAAGTACTCTCGGCGATCTAGTAGTCAAGCAGAGACGCCTGGGCCGGATCCCCAGCAGGTGAAGCGGGAATCTCCGGCCGGAGAGTCGTGGCGGAGCTTGCCGGCTGCCAGCGCGCAAACGGTCGCGCCCGAAGGCGACGGCACACCCCAAAGTCCACTGGCCGGCAAGAGTTCATCTCCTCAGCATACACTACCCGACACTGTTGTGACGGACAGGCGCCGACGGCCGTCATCTATGAGCTCTAGGGCCCCTGAGCCCGCCGACGAAGGCACAAAGGGGGACGAAGTGGATGCCAGTACCAATGCGGATACGAGCGGAGCGGGCGACGTCGACATTTACGAATTCACGAGCTCGTCTCCACATACCGAAAAGGAAGAGGCGGTGGAGAGCAAGAGGACGAGTCGTCGGCAGACTGTCTCCTCACGAAGGGTCTCGACGGCCATTGACAGCGACAACGGTGATGGAACGAGAGAGCGCAACTCTGCGAGGCGACGGAGCATGCTGGTATAACGATTTCATGAAGGCGTCGCAAATAGACGTGGTATTCTTTTAACTAGCATGGGGCGCTGCGATGGGACTGGGCTGCCGACGGTTTTGACTGATTCGGCTCTGATGATTCTCGGGATGCCGAGCGACGGACATGCATTTCGACGTTTTATACCTATTAGGCCTCAATTTTCTTGGATTCGACTCGAGTCGGGCGCCGGCCTTTTCGGATTGAAATGTTCGTTTCACCCGGTGACCGCTTTCTTAGATAAGATGTGCGCGGCCGCAGTGGCCGTACGGCAGTATAGGCAGCCAAGGCCATGATGAGCTCCTCGGCTTCGCATGGGTATCGGCTTGATGCCGGTTCCGCTGCCGCTCTATGATGCCCGTCCTCCCCCTGAGCCTGTCCCGTCGCCTTGTCGCACTCCAGCCAATGGTTCATCATGATGAGCCTCCGGATGGCTCGACTGGCTTTGTGTATGTGACTTTTTCCACCGCTACGTTTTCGTTGCCCTTATCATCTGTTCTTAATTGGTAGACGTAGAGGGTTAGGGATATGCCTTGGACCTAAAGCCAGCGTCAGCCCATGGCGTCTCAATGCGCGCGCGGCGTAAACGTACGTCCATGAGACAAAAGCTCGGCGTCGGGTTCTCGCCCTCCTTTTCCCAGCCGTTGAAAAAGGCGCCCGTGGCACTGCCCGGGTTGACAAAGAACTTGTCCATGTACTCAAAGGCATCGAAGCGGTGGGTGCCCCCCCAGCACAAGACATCGACGTCGAGCCTGTTGGCCTCGGCGAGGAGCAGGTCGGGCTCGCTGGAGACGAGGGTGAAGCCCTCGAGGAAGCCGATGCGGATGCTGCCGTGTGTCACGACCTGCGTCAGGGGCAGCGAGGTTGCCTCGACGTCGTAGCGGCCCTTGACAATCTTGAGGTCGGGCGCAATGGATCGCAGGTAGTCGTACGTGTGCTTGTCGGTGAGGTTGCCCAGACAGAGCGTCTGGCCGATCTTGCCGGGCGCGAGCAGCTTCTTGAACTGAGCGAGGGTTAGCGTGTGCGTGTCTCGGTTGCGCGCAACGTCAAGCCAAGAGGCACCTTGGGCGGGATGTCAAGCGCGCGATCGGGGATGTGCAGGTCCCCGATGACGAGGATGAGAAAGGCCATTTTGTGGATTGTTGCTTTCGGACCTCTCTGTCTCTCGAATGACACGAGAGGAGGCGTGTCGGCGAAGGATGCCCTCGACCCGCGAGCTCGGTGTGACTCGCTCGGTGCCGTTAGTTGGTCGTCGGAGTGCTGCAGAGTGGACGAAGTATAACCAAGAGCTCTCTCTCTCTATCTGCAGTTAGCCCGGGTTACGTAGGCTGTCCGGATACAGCGATACGTAGACTGAGATATCGCTATAAGCATCCCAATCGTCCAGGCCGCTCAGTACGTACCTTATCGTGGTCGCAGATCTTATCGCACAGCGGGGTGCATGCGATAAGTTTTTTTTCTCTTTGGCAGGGCAAAGCAAAGGCGGCATCACGGCAGAGTGCTTTGCGCATTGAAGACATTTATTCCGCGTGGCCCCGCGACCCTCGACACGATGCCGACGCCAAAGACGCCGACTCTGGCCGAGAAGCTGGACAAGATTAAATCTCCTGGGTTGCAAAGCCAGCAAAAGGTAGGCCGCACGCCCGCTCTCCATCAACGGCAGAACTAACATCCTTAGACCGTCGTCGTCCTCCAGGCAGTCGAATCGACCTTGAAGGAGCAGAACACGGCGCCCACGCCAACTGGATACTTTGCTGCCCTGCTTGCGCTCCTGCAGCAGGCCAACACCAACGGCAGCGTCAACATCGAATTAGCCACGCCCGTCGTCTACCTCCTAGACGTTGTCACCCCCTACGCTCCGCAGCCACTGCTCCGGTCCAAGTTCACGCAGATCCTCACACAGCTCGCCCCCGTGCTTCTCATGCAGGATGCCGAGCCCATACTCCTCAGGACGTCGATCGGCTGTCTCGAGTCTCTCCTGCTGGCTCAGGACGGACCCTCTTGGGAGCTGTCCGTCACGCAGATTGGGCCTCGCCGCGCCGTCGCCGGACTGCTGAACCTGTCTCTAGACCCGAAGCCCAAGGTCCGCAAGCGCGCCCAGGATGCCCTCAAAAAGGTCCTCAAGAACCCCCCTCCCAGTCCCTCGCTAGACCATTCAGCTGCCGACATGTGCGCCCAGACGGCGCTCAAGAACCTCGAGGACCTCACCGGCATGGCGGCTCAGGCACGCAAGGGCAAGAAGGCGATGGCCGCGGCCCATGATCCTGCCTTGATACATGCGCTGCAGCTGGTCAAGTCCGTGGCGGCGGCAAGCGGCGGCTGGCCAAGCACCAAGATTGAGTCCCTATGCGAGCTGTTGCTGGGCATTGCCAAAACTGGCAACGAGTACATGACCATGGCCGGGTTTGAAATCTTTGAGCTGATATTCGAGGGCATGTCGGACGAGGTTTCATCGGCCAAGCTGCCGCGCCTCATGGAAATTATTTCCGAGCTGCGGCCGGCCGCGAACGATACCCAGCTTGTGCCGTCGTGGCTGGCCATTTTGTCGCGTGGATACGACGTCTCCTCGCAATTGGAGCCGGAGGAGACGTTTCAAAACCTCCCCGAGCTGTTCGCCATGGTCGCCCAGTTCCTCGAGTCGCAATCCGAGAACATCCGCATCTCGGCCTCCGAGTGCTTGATGTCCTTCATGGCCAACTGCGTCCCACAACAGGTCATCCTAGACCCTTCAATATACGACGAAAAAGTACTGGACAAGGTCGCAAAGGCTGCCGAGTCGCTGCTCACGGTCCAGTATCAGGCCGCTTGGCTGCAGACGTTCAACGTCCTAGCGGCCATGTTCACCGCGCTACGTTGGAGAGCATACCCAAGAATGCTCAGCATCGCGCGCACGATTGGCGAAATTCGAGAGAACGCGTCGTTCCGCAACAAGAAGGAGGCAGACGACGTCATCGGCCAGGCCGTTCAAGCCATGGGTCCCGAGGCCGTTTTGTCGGTGCTGCCGCTCAACATTGTCAAGCCTGTCAAGGGGCAATCCGGCAGAGCCTGGATGTTCCCCATTCTTCGAGATTGCACCAGCAACACCAACCTTGCTCACTTCAAAAAGGAGCTGGTGCCTCTCAGTGAGCTCATGTTCCAGAAAGTCTTGGATCATGGTGAAGCAGAAAAGACGATGGAGGTCAAGATTTACGAGACGCTGGTTCAACAGACTTGGTCCATCCTCGCCGGTTACTGCGACTTGCCGCTCGACTTGCTGGAAGCTTTCGACCGGCCCTTTGCCGAGATGCTTGCCAACCTTCTCTACAAGCAAGTTGACTTGAGACTAGACATCTGCAAGGCGCTCAGGACATTGGTTGAGTCCAACCAGGCGCTCGCCAGCATCACAGACGGTGAGGAGGATTTTCTTCTGCAAAGCAGGGTGTCCCGCGAGACTGCCAGCAAGAACATCGAGTACCTTGGTCAGTTCTCAGGTAACATGCTGGCCGTACTCTTCAACGTCTACACGCAAACACTCCCTCAAAGTCGAGGCCCTATTCTGCAGACCATCAACGCATTCCTCAGCATCGCTCCTCGTCAGGAGGTGATGGACACGTTTGACCGGGTGAGCAAGATGCTAGCATCAGAGCTTCAGGCGGCCCCGTCGGCAGAAGACAAGAAGAAGCAGCAAAAATCAAAAGACCACATGCCGTCGACGGCCCAGACGCTGATGGATCTTGTCATCACCATGTCTGCCTATTTGCCACGGGAAAGCTTCGCCGCCCTGTTTGAGATTGCGACAGTCATTGTCTTCAAGGAGGGGGAGCCGCAGCTGCAAAAGAAGGCTTACAAGCTGATTCCTCGGCTAGCGAGCTCCGAGCTAGGCAAAGCTGCGCTACAGGAAAAGAACTCTGAGCTGCAGCAGCTCTTCCTTTCCAGCTCCGAGAAGGTGTCGGCGCCCGCGCGACGTGAGCGGCTGGCTGCCATGGCGGCGCTGCTCCCCTTTGTACCCGACAACGCCCTTCACTTTGTCCCTTCTGTGCTCAGTGAGGTCGTCATCTGCTGCAAGGAGAACAACGAGCGAGCCCGAGAAACGGCGTACGAACTGTTGGTCCAGATGGGCCACCGGATGGCCTTGGCTGATGGTGCCCTCATCGACAACAGCAAAGTTCCGCATATGCCCAACGACGCCGCGCCGGGCAGGGCCAGCATCGAAGAATACTTCACCATGGTCAGCGCAGGTCTGGCAGGCAGCACGCCACACATGATTTCTGCGTCCATCACGGCCATTAGCCGACTCCTCTTCGAGTTCCGGTCTGGTCTGAGCGAGCAGACAATGTCGGATCTTGTCCAGACCATGGACCTGTTTCTGACCTCGAACAACCGAGAAATCGTCAAGAGCTGCTTGGGCTTCGTCAAGGTCTGCGTCATCAGTCTCCCCGTGGAGTTGATGATTCCCCGCCTGGCGACCCTCCTGCCCAATCTCCTCGTCTGGAGCCATGAGCACAAGGGCCACTTCAAGGCCAAAGTCAAGCACATCTTGGAGAGGATGGTTCGCCGCTTCGGCTTCGACCTCGTTATCAAGCACTGCCCCGAGGCTGACAAGAAGTTGATTGCCAACATCCGAAAGACCAAGGAGCGGGCGAAGAAGAAGAAAGATGCTGCCAAGGCGGGCCATGGTGACGACGCGAGCGACGACGAAGACGGAGACCAGAAGCAGCAGTTTGAGAACGAGTACGACCAGGCTCTCTACAGCAGCGACTCGGACGCAGACGCAGACTCGGACGACGAGGCGGCCGATAAGCCCAGGAAGAAGAACCACAAGGGCGGCAAGACGTACATTGTCGAGGACGGCGACGAGCCCCTCGACCTTCTCGACAAGAAGGCCCTCGCCAACATTTCGTCCACCAAGCCCGTCAGGCTGCGCAAGCCGACCAAGACCAAGGCCAAGGTCGATCTCGACGGCAAGCTCATCCTAGGCCAGGACAACGAGGACGGGGCCGAGGCTGCGGCGACCAGTGACGCTATGAACGTCGACCAACCCGAAGCTTCAGGCGTGGGCGCCTACGTCGCCGCCCTCAAGGGCAAGGACGCGGCCAAGCGCGGCCGCGGCGGCAAGCTCAAGTTCTCCAATAAGCGGTCCAAGGACGACGAGGACATGGCCGACGCCGACGCCAGCGAAGCCGCTACCCCTACTGCTACTGCTGCTGCTGCTGCTGCTGCTGCCGCCGCCGTCATCAAGAGCAAGGCGGGTCCCGCCGGTGGCCGCGGCCGCGGCGGCAGGTTCCGCGGCAGGGGAGGAGGAGGAGGGAGTGGAGGCTCCCGCGGCGGACCCGTTGCGCGCAGCGGCAAGGGCGGCATTGCCGCAGGGAGGAGGGGTCTGGGTGTGCCCAAAGGTCAGGGTCCGTCCATGGCGGGCAGGATAGGCAAGGCGCGGACCCGGGGCCGCGGCTGAGGAGCGGACGTGGCAGGGTGTGACTGGAAGATGAAACCCGTCAAGGAGAGGGAGGAAAGAAGAAAAAATGTGCCCAAAAATACCCCATGCATCATAAGCAGAGTCTGCATGTGGCCTGTTCGTCATACAGTTCGGTACCTAGAACGTTTCGTCTATAAACCAAGCATATAGTCATTTTATGCCTAGCTTTTGTGCTACATAGTATACACATGCTTTGTGATGTTTTCACGGATATGGCGCGCGAAGCCTCAAGGTGGTCGGGCGAACCGTGGTGATCGTGAATGTCTTGTCATTGATTTGGTTTCCATGATTTGTCCGTGTCATCATCATCAACACGCCTCCTCGAGTCCAATACAGGACCACGCTCAGGCTCCGTCCTTCCAATATTTCCCTCTGTCGTCTGCAATACACGCTTCTCCCACATGCGCACGGGTATCTGTTTCATTCCGTCATGTATGCCCAAGCGGCACGGAGACCAAGAGGCCGGCCGAGATCTGAATATCGAGTCCCCAACGCCGGGCAGTATAAAAGGAAAAAAGCTCAACCCTTGGGTACGTGGCCGGAGCTCTTCGTCTCCAGGCCTCCGAAGTCGTTACAAAGAAAACATGCTGCCGACTGCTCATTGGCAGGGCAAAAACAAGTGGATTTTGTTGGTCATTGAGCCACATCGACGCGCTCAGCAAACGGAGGGCGAGGAGGGTATTCTCGCCCGAAGCTCCCGTAGTGGTAGTCCGAAGCTGGCCGTTTGCGACATTGTCGATAATGCGGTTCATATGGTGAGTGGGTGGCCAAAATTGGCTGACCATCGACTCGTAGTCTAAGTCCCAAGATTGAGTAATCAGCCCTCGCAGCGCTGAAAGAGGCCAGCCAGAACGTGGAACCAACTTACTCTTCCCGGTACGGTGGGGGGAAAGGCGGACGATGCTCTCCCGACACTGGTCGAAGATGAGGGTCGTCGTCGCCAGTAAATGGCGGATGTTGCTCTAGACCAGCGCGCTGGTCGTATTCCCACGGAGATGGGCCAACACGACCTGGTCCAAGAGCGCTTTGGGGGTCAATGGCAGATGGGATGGCGCCAGATCTACTAGTCGCGATGACCTCGGATCTAATGGGCACTAGACCGTCTGGCAGGCCTCTCGAAGCCATCTGTGAGACGACGGGGTGCCCTTGGGGGGCTCTCAGGATTCGACGACCGAGTCGTCGGACCTCAAAGGACTCGCCAGTCCCGGACGGTGGCGATACGAGCTCTGGGCGGCCTGCGACCCTCTCAAAAAAACCGCCGCGATCCTCCATCAGGATGGGGTTGGAGTGAGTGCCGGGCCAAGAAGCATTCACGACTATGCGGTCAGTTGCCGGCTGATTCAATGAAACTGGAGCTTCATGAACTCGGGCCGTATACGGCAACGAGGCAACAAGTTCTGGGTTTCCACGGCCGTCGGAATGGCAAAAGTTCAGATCACGACTTCCAAACGATTGGACTGAGCCTTCAGCCCGAAGGCCGCCTGGGAGTACACGTCCATGTGGCCAGTGATCGCTAATCACTCGCCGTCCAGAGGGACTGTACTCGCCACGCTGAGGCCGATGCGCTGGAGACGGGGCTCGACTTTGGCGATGATGCATACCCGGGTGGATCGAAAGGTTCTCCAGCCGATCATCAGTCCCGAAAGGTATGCCTGAAGCAAAGGACGAATGCCCAGGCTCTGGGAGAGCAGGTTCAACGGAACGCACCAACATGTCCCGGAATTGAAGGCCATTCGACGGTCTCTGCCAGCGCAGTCCGGCCTCCCTGAACGGCTGCTCACGGGCGACAGAAACTATCTCACCATAGACGGCGCTGACTGGGGCAGCAGGGGCATTGCCTGGCCGCCGCGGGTACGTTGGCAGGCCCTGGGCAAGGTATCCGTTGCGGGCTGGAGAAGTCAAGTGTGGCTGTGAGCCGTGGGAGTTGGAAAATCCATTCTCGACACGCTGTTCCCGGGCTCCTCCGTCGTCGCGGGGTGGAATGATATGGTCAACATCATCCCTACGACGAATGGCCTCATCCCAGGCGCGACGGTATCTCTGGAAGCCACGTCGTGCTCTTCGATCCGTGCTGTATCCCTGGTTAGTGGCGTCGGCGGCGACACTTGGCCCGGGTGGCACCAACGGTGCAGGAGTCTGAGGTCCCGCCCTACGAGGCAGAAGGTTCGGATCTGCGGGCCGCGAGGGTTGGCGCGAGGATCGGTGAGGCATAGTCGCATCGTTTGGCGGGTCCAGTTCCACGACGGAGTCGTCATCGGTCGAGTCTTGCTCGAGTTCGTCGTCCTCCGAGTCGGAAATGACGACGATTTCACGCAGAATCTCGTCGAGCTGATCCCGTCCGGTCTCCTCATCTCCTCGCCACTTGACGAGGACATCGAGACACAGCGCCTCGACGGCTTTCCGGGCCACATGCCACCCGCTCTCCTTGAGCAATTCATCATACCTAGTATGATTATGCCTGATATGGGCCAGGACTGCTAGCTGAACCCTGCGGGCAAGAGGTACATCGGGTTGGAGGCCGACGCGCTCACGCTCTTCGCCCTTGGACCGTGTGTCCTGAGGGGCGCGCTTAGTCTTGATATCGCCCTTTTCATCAGATTGAGGGGAGGGGTTTACCCTTGTGAAGGCGTGTTGAATAATCGTCTGGCGGTCATTGTGGGGGATGCGGGGGAATAGATCCCGCAGCGCGGCATCAACTTGCGAGTGATAGAGCGCCTGGGACTCGGGAATGGGCTCGGATTCTCCATCCGGGACGCTTGCTACTTGCTGAGAGAGTCCACCAATAGCGGCTCTGGCTTCCTGCACGATAGCTTTGTGGAAATGGTAGCCTACTCTGTTCATCTGGTTGGCGTAACTGTGTGTGATGCCGTTGAAGTGGGAGTCCTAAAGCTGGTCAGTCTTGCTCCACATACAGCCGAGGGGCGTCGAGCAGCTTACCGAGACAATGTAAATTTGAATGCCCCTCTGGCGGGACAATTCTTTACAGGCAGTGGTCAATTCCGGGTTGCCGATTGGAAGGAACTCGCATTCCAGCGGGGGACGTCTGTCGTGAGTGTTCTGCGCCAAGTTAGCGGGAGGAACACTTCGAAACATGGGGAGGCATCCTCACCTGAAAATGGAGCTTCTTTTTCTTGTCCTTGTTCTCGACGAACTCAAAGTAGCTGTGATGCTTGGACTGGGGTCTGGGGATGAGCGGCTTTGCCACGAGGCTCCCAGGGTCCAAATGACCTTTCAGAGGCCAGCGAGCTCGCTTCCGTTTCTCTCTCGCGACGCCCTTGGCGGCTGCGGGCAGCTTC
Source organism: Hirsutella rhossiliensis (assembly GCF_020360975.1). NCBI lineage: Eukaryota > Fungi > Ascomycota > Sordariomycetes > Hypocreales > Ophiocordycipitaceae > Hirsutella > Hirsutella rhossiliensis. The sequence goes on along the minus strand of NW_025408668.1, from coordinate 2,326,463 downwards.
CGCTTGGTCGTGCCCATTTTTGTCGACTGATGCAGCTACTCGGACGAGCGTGGCATGCTGGAAGCTCCAAGTCGCGGCGGGGGTAAATCAGGGTCAAAGGCGGCGACGCAGAGAATGCTCAAATAAGGTCAGAGAGTGGTGACACAAGCAAAGCGATTGCAGAAGGGAGGGACTTGTGCGTGTTCGTGGGCGCGACGAGGGAAGGAGATGCGAGTCGTCACCCCTCACAAGCTTCCTCCGTGGCGGCGTACAGGTTTTTGAGAGGCGGCGAGTTCACGGGAGGAACTAACGTCTGCGGAGGTGCGTGAAAAGAGAGGAGAAGAGTTGGCGACGAGCAAGCAGCTCAGTCTGGGCAAAGTAGTGCTTGACGGCCGGCGCGAACAATGAAAGCAGCCGTCCAAAGCTCTGGTTGCATTTGGGCAGCAAAGTGTTGTGCTCGTCGCGACATTCTTACCTAAGCCCTGGTTAAGCCCCGGGCGGTGAAACGTTAACGAGTGCCGAACAGGTGTTATGCGGCTGACAGCCAACCAAAAATTGACCGAACAACAAGTACGTACAGTACTCCGTAATTAGACGCCCAATCAATACGGGATACCGATGCAGTCAAGTTCGAACAGGCCTGCTGAAGGGTGCTCACCAATCTCCGCTTGGCAACAGGTGAGGCGCGAGAGGACGGGTCATGAACCGCCCGCGAAAGTACGCCTCGGCCGTCTTGGCAGGTTGACTAGTTGAAGCTGACGAAGAATGCATCCTATCCGTCAGATGTTTTCCTTTCTAGGCCGGGTGAGTTTCTAATTTTAGTCCGGTCCTATCATACGGCCCACAAAGCCCGCTGCAGCCGAGCGACGGCACCGCCACCATCGAGTGGTGTTCAACGCCTTCTACGAATACTGCACGCTCATGGTGCCGACAAAGACCTGGCCATCAATCTCATCTTTTGAGCATCATTTTGACCGCCGCGGCGAACTCCCAATACCCATGGTCCCAAATCCGACCTTGGCAGGCCCCTTTATGCTTCCGTGGTCGAGCAGACGCAAAAAGACGCCCAATTTTCCAGCAGCATCAACAGACAATTTTTGCGGCTTGGCAAATGCTTCCAGACTCAGTCCAGCTTGCCAGGTGATGCTGAGCAGATTCCAAGCCGTTCGCTGTGGTGGCCAAGACTGGCCAGGAATAGGAAATGGGCAATAGCTACTGATTCCATGCCCCCCGTCTGTTGGAAACACGAGACCCAGCACCCTTTCGGCCTGTTGTGCTCCACCATCATGCCGGTGCAGGCTGGCTGTGCCAGGCTGTGCCAGTTTGCTCCAATACGTTCATGGTTGTAAGGAACAAGGACCTGCAGCATTTACTCGACTTGGAAGACCCTATTTCGCCATACCTACTACCCTAGCCAGTGCTGGGAGAGACTGAGAAACACGACCCCGGTTTGGTTTCTCGCTGGAGGCCCGTTTCGCCTATGCCATGGGAAAAGCCTGTCCTACGGAGCAGTTGCCTTGGTGGCAATTAGAGAGACTGAACACACAGACTGCCTTGCAAGCTTGCAATACCTGATGATGCTGCCCGTAAAGAAAGAACGAAGCGGCTCTAAAAGCGTCGGCCCGACGGACACGATGCCGACAATCCGCACGCCGGGCTTGGGCACCGTGGATCAGACCTGCGTTTGTTTCAGCATGAAACAAACATAGCAAAAATGGCCTGTCTTTGCGGAAGCTCTAGTTCGTCCATCAGGCGAGCTGCTATCTGCTCGGAATGTGGGAGAGAGCCGTACTGAGAACATAATGGCCTGTAAAGGTAATCACAGGGCAACTTCGCACTTGTTCACCAACTGAGTTTGCCGGCAATCCGATATCATCCCACATATCCCAGAGTCCAACAGATACAGATACTGTCTCGTACAGTCCGTTTTACAGTGCACACGGTACAATCCTACTCCACGGTCGCTGGCTGCATCACTGCATCGCTGCAACTGCGAGGCACTGCCACTCAATGTCCCATCAATCCTCGCACAGTGCTACGCAGTACCCCAAGCCGTAGATAACCGATTTTTCCTCGTCCTCCTACCGGCCTGTCGTGGATGGCATTCTTCTTTGGCCTGCGCAGTCGATGATCATGTCGCGACAAGCAGTCTCAGCTTGCAAAAGTACGAAACCACGGACGCACCCAACTTTCGGAAATGGCGCGAGAGCGACTCCTCTAGCGCCCGTCCCGGCGAGAGGTTGCCGTCGCACAATGCGAGTCGGGCCCCTGTACGAAGCATACACACAGCCACGGTCCGTTGGACGCTAGCGCTGAGACTCCAAAGGCCAATGGCGCCGAGCCAAACCATCTCGGACCTGTCGGTAGACCGAAGCCCGCCTCCCCGCGGGGCCGAATCGGCATCAACAGGAGCGGCCATTGACCTGGCGCTGGGGCGAATAGAAGACGGTTGGCCGGCTCTCCGCGAGAGCACGGGCTTTGCCGAGCCTTTGATTCACCCGTCATAGCCCTCAGCCGCGAGAAGGTCGGAGAGGGAGAATGGGGCAGGCAAGAATGGCTGTTATGGGGAGGCATGGAGCTTTTCGTGGGTCGTCATCTTGGGCGTTGCTGTTTGGCATGCAAATCAACTCGCCGCGGTGAGCCGTGCCGTATCGTGTCAGCGGGATGCGCAGGAAACCTGGGGGAGAAGGCCAGCGGTCCGCGGTATCAGCAGTTCGGCTTGTCCAGGGCGTGGGGGCCGTAAGTGGCGGCGGGTGGCGGCTTAACAGGCTGTGCCTTTGTGCCCAGGCCAGAGCGGATACAGAACTAGCAGCATCACTCCTCGATACACATGCTGCTCGGTGGGCGGGTCGGCAGCGAGTGGGATTGATTATGTGATGGTCTGTCGCCGAGTAACCTATTCGGGAACCCTGGATGGAGAGAGCTGACGCGTCCACTGCCCCCTCCACGGCCTGTCCCCTGCACGCCCCCCGCCAGCGCCTCGCGTTTGGCTCGCCAGCACGCCCCTCCCCCCCTGCCGCTCCCCGGAAGGTCCATGCACCCCTTCTGAAGCCAAGGCATCCATTCCCTTCATAGCCCCTCTGGGGCCCCCCTCGACCTTGGCCTCTCCACCTTTTGTTTTGGTTTTGAACCTGACTCTTTCCCCTCACTACATCATCTTGACCCTTTCCTCCTCCTCTTCCATCGCCGCGCATTCAACTTCGCAACTTTGTCTACCGAATCCAACCGTTCTGCTCAGGCGAGGACGGCATCAACTCGCTTCGCAACCAACGCCCCCATACACCCCAGACTGCAGAGTGCGAACGTATCCATTCAAAGGCTCACGTCACCAAACGGCCACGTCTCTGCCATCACCATTCGGGACGAAGCGCCTTCATAGTCAACCTCAAGCCTCTTCGTGTCCCCCGCAGCCCCCCCGGCCACGGGCTTGCCATCACCATGTCTGCGCCAAATCAAAGTAACGTCGATCTCGACGCCTTGCTCGACCTCTCCGAATATGATAACAACTACAACTCTCCCTCGCTCTCCCCCTCATCATCCAAGCCCACCTTTGCCAGCCCTGTCTCCGCCGTCGTGACGACTCCCAGCATCCCTTCGACAACGCCACAAACGCTCAGCGGCCCCAGTCACAACTATGACATGTACCGCCAGCAGACGGGTTTTGTCCCCGGTGCCATCGCCAACACCATGGCCGTCAACCAAACCAACAACACTGGCTATCAGGACTTTGGCAGCCTCGAGTATATGTCCAACCTGACTCCCGAGAACGACATGTTCGATTTCAACACATCGCCGGCACAGAGCAACATGGAAATCGACTTCGAGTCGCCCGCCGAATCTCACCAGCTTTTCAACACGGTCAATCCCAGCAACATTGAGCAGGACGCACCCAGCAAGCGCTCACCTCCCGTCCCTTCGACGTCAGGCAGCGTTGGCCGCCTTTGGCCCGGCGCTCACTCGCAAGCAGCCCTCGCCAAGGCCCAGGCCCAACAGAGGCAGCAGCACACCATTCAGCAGCAACAGGCCCAACGTGCGGGTGCCCAGCAGCAGAGGTCGCGCGCCAAGGCCCCGCATCCTACAGACCCCATTGTCGAACAAAAGATTACGCAGCTTCTCAACTCGATGCGGGCCAAGTCGTCTACGCATGACGCCCAGGGCCAGGCTGCCGTTACCAATCTGCCTCGTATCAGGAAGGATGAAGAGGACATGGACGAGGATGAGCGGCTCCTGGCTAGCGAGGAGGGCAAGAAGCTGAGCAGCAAGGAGCGGAGGCAACTTCGCAACAAGGTGTCTGCCCGCGCATTCCGTTCGCGGAGGAAGGGTCAGTTTGTTCGCATCCCAACATCAAATGACTCATCGCTAACTGGACGCAGAATACATCACTCAACTAGAGTCGGAAATCGCCTGCAAGGTCAATGAGAACGGCGATTTGCGGGCGCGCAACCGTGCTCTCGAGGAGGAGAATAGGCAGCTCTCCGACCTGACCCGCATGCTTCTCGGATCCCCGTCCTTTTCCACACTCCTCGAACACCTCAGCACCAACCCAGCTGCTGCGCCTCAGGCCGCTCAGGTCAAGCTTGAGCCCCAGCAACAGGCCCAAGAAATGAGCCACATCCGCAAAGATGTCAACCCTCATGCCGGCCAGCACTCGCAGCAGCAGCAGATTGGCATGGCCATGGTTCCCGAGCAGAGCATGGACTTTTCCATGCTCAGCCTCGACAATGGCGCCGCGTACAATTTCCAGCCTCAAGTGTTTGTTGTCGACACGCCGGAGATGCCTAGCGCCGTCGACGTCTCAGTCCTGTCTGGCAAGGCCCGAGACTTTGTTGAGGAGACCTTCCTGTCTGGCGAGGACAGCAAGATTGAGGTTCCCGCTCTTGAGCGGCCCGCTGAGAGTGCTGAGGCTTCGGAACCCGTCGTCGAGTCACCTGTTGACGAGGAGTTCGAGTGCGATCCAGAATTCGCTTTGTTCCACTCCGAGCCCGCTTCAGTCCGCCAGGAGTACGATGCTTTTGACGCTGAGAGCCTCGGCAGCCCCGACATCTTTGGCGGCTTCGAAACAGAGAAGATGCTCTCCAGGTATGAGCTGGTGGATGCCGACAAAGAAAACGCGACAGCCACGCTGGCCATGGCCCGTGTCCAGCGCATGAGCGCCAACATGGAGTCGGTTGTGTCGAGGTTAGAGCTCTTGACCATGGATTTGTAGATGATGACTACGGCACCTCCTGGCCTGACGACGAGGTGAATTTTCACACATACTTCTTTGCATATATTGGACGACATTCTTTGGGACGATATTTGGCGTTTGGGCACGGCCAGGCAAGGCCAAGGATTCAATAGCTTGGTTCTTGAGGAGATTCGCTACCGCAGGCAGCGCGTACGATACTGGGCGGTTTTGTAGATAGCACCCGAGAAACTGGCTTCATGTGCCACTCGGCCAATTGAACCCATTGGGAGTGAAGAAGCGGCTTGAATAAGTAACCTGTGTTTGTATACATACTCGGAAGACGGTGCCGTACTTGCAACTGGCAATGTGCATATATGCACGGCAATGTCTCAACCGTGATGAGGGAGTCGAGAAGTCAACCCGCGAATCGTATCAACGGATGATGTGCCGATCCTTTCGCGCTTTGCGAGGCTGGAAACATGTGAGTGGTTTAAATACTCTTGGCCGATGGGCTTCATTCCATAAAGGTCCTCTGCCTCTCTGCGAGCCTTGTTCGATCTCTCATGCGAGGGCCAACGGGGCGTGGAGACAACGGTAGCACCAGGGAGGAGCGGTTGAGTCCCATTATGAGCCGCGGCACGGCTGAATTGCCTCAAATACACACATCTGGAGCCAGTCGGGCCGTCGGCCAACTTAAATGATGGTCTCGTTGTTGATGGCCTGATGGCGGCCTGTATTACGGGATCCGAGGAAGAAGAAGAGCCTGAGAATAGCTATGCTGAGAACGTATTTTCGTGTCCATCCTTCCTGACGAATCGGTTTAGAGATCTTGTCGAGCAGAAAGGTAATATCCAGCCCTATAACGGCTCTCATCTCACAATCAGAAAGAAGAGCACGAGAGTCGCATTGTGCGGTTTCCCTGCAAGGAGCACCAAATCGCATCCATACAACGACAAGCTCTGTTTCCCTGCTCAGCGGAAAGGACCCCATACCATTAAGCTCGGGCTTTGTGTCGAGGAGGAAACCCCCCCCCCTGTTTCCTATATTCCCGGCGAGACCGAACGACAGCGGAGGGATCGTCGGAGCATCCGAGCAGGCGCGGCAAAAAGGGACCGGTTCTCGGCCTGGGCCACATGAAGCCGCGCCTCCCTCCCTCCCTCGCTGGGCAGCAGGCAGCTTATCCCGGAGCGGTTTTCGTGCCTCGTCCTATTATCCTGTTAATATTGCTCGAGTCGGATCGGCATGGACTCCAACCTCAGGGGGCGTTGCAACGGCGGCAGATGCCCCATCTTGCACTACCTCCATCCTACCTTAATGTAAAGCGAGGCATCGGGGCGCAAGATCGGTGTTACACGAATGGCAAATAGTTGCAAAATCAAGGTTTACGCCAGCACTGCCCACCTTCGTCTTTATTAGCCTCTACCCATACTTAACCAGCATACTATATAGCCCGAGTTTAGGGCTGGGAAATATCGCCAAGAGGACGATGGCTTTGAGGTAGCGGGTTTGTTGTCTCCCCTATTCGCGTATTACCGAGAAGATGGGCTGTAGTTTTAGACGCCTTCCCTTGTGGAAAAGCATGAGTGCAATGTTATCGACACCCGACCATGCTTGCGGATCGCACCAACCGTCCAGTGGTTTCATTCTGTCATCATACACTCTCCCTCGGCTTCACCGGCGGTCCGGTAATACTGATGCCATCCCCATCATCTCTTTCCCTCCACGTCGTGTCGCAATCTTTGGTCACGGCCCGAGCAATATCCGAAGTCGGTTCCTCGTTTTTATCTCTAGCGCGCATCTCCCAGCTCCCGATCCTCTCCTCGCGCACCCCGCCCTTGGACAGGGCAACATCAGCATCGGCGGGCCGTCTCTGTGCTCCCCTGAAGCCGCCCGCGGACCCGTCGCGAGGTGCTTTGCTGGTGCGGCGTTTCTGAAGGACATGGTACACAAGGGTGATGATGCCAGCGAGGGCCGCGGTGAGAACGGCGCCAATGATGCCCCCGACTACGGGGCTGATGCTCGGTTTCGCGCAAGACGGACTGACGCACCAGTACACGGTGTTGCGAGGGCTGCAGATATCGCACCACCCCGAGGGCGTAGAGCCCCGGTCTCTCATTCTCCGAACAAACGACGCGTAAGGAATGATTGCGCCGTCGAACCCGGATCCAAACAGCGGGTAGGTCGCAAAAGTCTCGTTTGCGTTGGCCGTGGCCCTGTAGTAGAAGCGGACCTTCAAGTCGCCCATAGCCGGGGAACTCCCCGAGGTGCTTGATTGACTATCCGAGATGACTTCGAATATCATGGCGGCGCCAGGCTCCGGCAAGCGAGAAAATGGTCCCGACACGAGGTTTTGCCGCGTGAGCAGGCCACCCACCGAGAAGAAAGAAAGGAGCGGTCTCGCGGAGCCAAACAGAAGAGTCATTTTCCCTCCCCCTCCGTCGGCGGCGAGCATTCTGACAAGATCGTTGGCAACCTGGCTGGCGAGGGTTCGGCCGGCGATGCTGTAGAGCACATGGAGGGAATCGTCAGGGTTCGTGCTGTTGTGACTGGTCTTGGCACGTTCCGAGGCAAAGGCAAGGGCCTGGAGCGTGTTCAGGGTGTCCTGGGCGTTGTCGAGACCGTTGAAGACTGTTTCGTTGTGGGTGTACATGTACTTGACCAGTTCGTATATCTCGGCCGCATTCTCATAGCTGGCTTGCACCAGGGGTATTACTCCCTGAAGCGGAGCGCTCGAGAACAGCGTCTGGTATAAACTTCTGTACTGATCAACCTGATCCTGCGTATCTCGACTGTTTCTCAGGTTCGTCTCCATCTCGCTCTGCCACGCGGGGCAGCCGACGTCTCCCTGAAGCCTACGAAACGCCGTCAGCGATCAAGGACTGGCTGGGGCCGTTGCGAACAAGCGGCGTGTGCAAGACGCACCCGATAGATGAGCTCTCCTGAGGGGGCACGGTCAGAATCCAGGGGTATTGGTAGCCCTCCAACGGATAATCTGTCGTGTTTCTTCCGTCGGCGTAGTCATGGCCCAAGACCTGGCCGCCCGCAGCGCCGACATAGACGTCCGTCTTGGGCGGGTAGAGGCCTTGCATAAAGGCCATGGCACCGGCGGCGACCCACTCGTCGGCCTGCGACAGGACGCTGAGCTGTGCGTTGTCGATGGCATCTCTGGCCATGCCCTGAACGGCGCTTTGGCTGCCGTTTGCACCGCCAGTCAAATAGCGACTGCGGAACGCGCTGCCCTGCCTCCACATCTGCTGAGCGCCCTCTGGGGTCAGAATGGTCTGTAGGCCGCCCATCGGGGGGGTCCTCTCGCCATGAGTGATGTAAGCAGCCGCGGCCCAGACCCTGATGCCTTGGTTGGAATCGTCTGCGGTAACAGTCGCAGCCATGAGCGCAACGGCAAGGACGCCGACGAGGCAGAGCGGGGCCATGGCGAGCCGGGTGCAGGGCAGCGGCAAAGGGCTGCTCCAGGCTGCTCAGAGGAGCGGTATGACGAGCTGGTTCCTTTGGGTCAAGGGTCTAATACTCTCCAGGCACGCTGGGTGAGGCAAAGACGAGGGTGGCGGGATCGAGTGAGGGCCGAACAGAGAAGGGACGGCGAGGAGAAGAGGACTGCGGCGAAGCAGCACCAAGGGCCGTACGTGGCGAGGCATCGTGCACAAAAGCAACCTGGAGCCAGCCGAACGGGGTCATTAGCTGCAGAAACAGGGTCAGCTCTTGGCCCTTGCGCCGCGCAGCTGGAGGCACCAAGCGGGCTACCCAGGACGGCTAGGAGCTCTCTTTCTCGAGGAGCGAGATGCGGGGAGATGCGTCGGCCGGGGTAGCACCAGCAAGCCACTAGCAGGTCGAGTCGACGGCGGGCGGGCTGGCTCGAGGTGAGATTGCTAGCTTGTTGATGGTGGCCGATTGATGCATGGTTTCGATCGGTGGAAGCGAGGGATCATCTAGCCTATCAACCAGCACACCACGTGGTGACGGCCTTGTCGACTGCCACACTGTACCGAAGCTTCGGCGACATGTTCTGCTCAGCCCATCAGTGAATAGGTACCTAGGTGGGTAGGGAGGTAGGTAGGCAGGCAGGCAAGTTGATACTGCTGACCGCCTAAAAGGCAACGCAGAGGGTGGAGATGACCGTCACGTGCTCTCGGCCGCAACCCGTCCTCGTGGTAAAATCCCATCCTCGAGGAAAGGGCAAAAAAATACATGGCTGGACAGCTGATGCATTATTTTCAATCCGCACATCGCGAGCAATCCGCCGCATCACGGTCCAGGCAACGAGCTTCAAAAAGACAGGTTCCAGGGGGAGTCGAACCCTCGCTGGCGGAATCAGAATCCGCAGTCATAACCGTTAGACCATGGAACCGGAAGAAGCGGTGATCCACTTCGCATGTTTGGTCGGCTGTCTCGTGGGACTCGTGCCGGGGCGTCAGATAAAATATATTATAAAGCACCGCTTGCTGGACCCGGCGTTCAAAGCCAGCTCAACGGCGTAGACTGATGACAGTGTTGTCTGTGGTTCGAGAGAGCTGACACCCCCCCAAAGCCCTAGGCTCGAGGATGGCCCTAGGCCCGAGGATGGCGCGTGTTAAGGATTGTAGGTCGGAGCTAGACACAGCCTGCAGGATATAGATCTGCCTGCAGGGTAGCGGGTGTTGTCGTCGGCCACGCTCAGCCTTGTTTTCATGCATGTCAGTAAATCTCCTGTCTTTCCGGTGTAAGTGGAATAGACGCTCTGGCTTTGAGCTTGGGTGTCGAGGCGCCACTGTGGTTGGATGTTGTGTCTCTGGCGACAAGACTGGATGGCTGTTGGTCGTGCCGACCGTTCACCGGCATGTGAAGGATACAGCAATCAAACAAGATTACCTCATGGAACGTGGCGAATGGGGGTTTCTTTTTGCCAGTCGGACGGGGCCTCGGAAAGACCCGCGACTGCGTAGAACGTGGAAGTGGAGGCTCGCAAAGGAGTAGCAAAAGCGCTCCGCATCGTTAATCGGGGGAGCCTTGATCTTATCAATCGCATCGACGGCAAGCTCATTGCAATGCACGGACACTGATGCGCATGCTGCAAGAAAGGCTTCTCTACATCCTGTCGCAACGGCGGCTAACAGGCACCGTGGCCCATCCAAGAAGCCCCATTCCATCTCACACAAGGCCAGATCAGTGGCGTGTCCAGCTCAATGCGCTTACTCCGACCAAAGCATTGTCTCCTTCGAAATCAGACGTCCGCCCGCCCTCGTCGGTACGTAAAAGTGAGGCCCAGGACAGCTTAGCATGTGCACAAAGTTTCGGTCCCGCACCTCTAATCTCGGTGACCTGATGCTTGGCTCCGACTGTAATGAAGATGTACCAGGTCCAGGCACGTGATTTGAGGCAAAGCAACAGCTGTCTCTCCTCGTTTCTCTCATGCGCGGCGCGCGATGCCAGCATTAGAACTCCATTAAAAGCGAGGCAGCCAAAGACTGCCGTCGATTTGCGTGCATCTTTCTACAGTACTTGGGATACCTATCCACGGACCATCTTTGCTCTGTTTCTCTGCATCTCAATTGAGGCGCTGCACCTCAATCTGCAATCAGCCCGGGTACAAACACCCGGTACGTACCTTGAACGTAGAAAAAGCGGATTCTTTTCGGTAGAAGATACTCAAATTTCCGAGAAAGTACTTTATCCCTGACAAGAGACTTCTTTTGCCCTGCATTTGCTCGTCTGACTCAGGTATCCAATCTCCCACTCTTAGTACAGAAAGTATCTGTACATGCGGCCCATTTCGCCCCTCCAAGCAAGCACCTGCCCGGGCCCAGCACCCGTCTAACAATTTTCTCCGCATCCTCTGCCCACTCACCACCTATTCCAGCAGCCGCTCTCCATCCCTTGTCCTGTGCACCCACAGCACATCATACCACCGCCGACCTCACCTCTCCTAACCTCCGCTTCCTCGACCCGTTTCTCTGTGCGATCCTCGATAAGCTCCTCACCGGCGCTTCGCACGCGCGCAGCCAGCTCGCTTCCCCCATGGCCTCATCGCGTGCCGCGGCTTGAGTCCCGACCGCCATGTCCACCGCCGCCGCCAGCAACCCAGCGCCTGTCGATGTTGCGTCCGGCCCTCTTCCGATTGCCGCCAAAGACCAGATCGAATGCGCCAGACAGCCCGCGCCCGCATTTCTCTATTCCCCGCCCGATAGCAACGATGCGGCCAAGACAGATGCGACCGACTCGGAGCTGAGCGACCTCGACGATGAGCCTGTCCTCGACGGGCCTCCTCCCGCGCCCGCGCCCGCCCCCGTCGAACCCCAGGCCAACAAGCCCACCGAAGCCGACCAGGAAAAGGAGGACCACGACCATGATGATATTGGCGAGGTGCTGCCGGACCACTGGTCCGGCAACGTACCCGTCTTCCGCCCAACCATGCATCAATTCAAGGACTTCGAGCGTTTCGTATGTTGTCCCATGCGAAGCGTCGTCATCCGGCCCCTCGCTAACCTTGAGCCATGAAGATGAAAAAGGTGGACGGCTACGGCATGAAATCCGGCATCATTAAGATCATACCGCCGTCCGAATGGAAGGATGCCCAGCCGCCGCTCGATGACCTCGTCAAATACGTCAAGGTGCGCGAGCCCATCAAGCAAGACATCATGGGCTCCAACGGCACCTACCGGCAAGTAAACATCCTCCACGGTCGCTCCTACAACGTGCCACAGTGGCGCCAGCTGTGCGAACAGAGCGAGCATCAGCCCCCGGCCAGGCGTGGAGAGCGGCGTGCCAACGCCGACAGACCGAAGCCACCGCGGACCCGTGCGCCAGCAGTCCCAAGGTCTACCAAGCCTTCGACGCCTAAGAAGCGTGGCAAGGGACGACCGGCAAAGGGTCGGAGCAAGCAATCCCAGAATAACGAAGAGGAGCGGCCAATGACCCCGGTGTCTCCCAAGGAGGAGCCCCATGACGTCGAGGACGAGCCTGTCGACTCCATCGAGCGAGACGCCGCCGACGAGGCCGATGAAAACGACTGCCAGCCCTCGGTGGGGAGAATGGGAGGGGCAAGGCAGTCCAAACCAAAGACCCAGTCAGTGTCGGCTCGCCGCAAGTACAGCCGCCGGGAAGGATCGGCCATGATCGACGAGGCCGCGTTCAAGGAGTTTGACTATCGGATGGACATATCTGATTACACGCCCGAGCGTTGCGAGGAACTTGAGCGTGCCTATTGGAAGACCTTGACCTACGCATCGCCACTGTACGGTGCCGACCTGATGGGCACTCTGTTTGACGACAGGACAGACATTTGGAACCTCAACAAGCTACCCAACCTGTTGGACGTATTGGGCACCAAGGTTCCCGGTGTCAACACGGCATACCTCTACTTGGGAATGTGGAAGGCCACATTTGCCTGGCATCTCGAGGACGTGGACCTGTACAGCATCAATTACCTCCACTTTGGCGCCCCGAAGCAGTGGTACAGCATCTCCCAGGCCGACGCTCGCCGGTTCGAAGCCGCCATGAAGAGCATCTGGCCCACCGACGCCAAGGCTTGTGACCAATTCTTGCGGCACAAGGGCTTCTTGATCTCGCCACACCACCTGCTGCAGCACTACGGCATCAAGGTCAACAAGGTCGTGTCGTATCCCGGCGAGTTCGTCGTCACCTACCCATACGGCTATCATTCTGGCTACAACCTAGGGTACAACTGCGCCGAGGCTGTCAATTTCGCGCTCGACTCCTGGCTACCGATGGGCAAGATTGCAAAGAAATGCGAGTGTGCCCAAGCGCAGGATAGCGTCTGGATCAACGTGTACGAAATCGAGCGCAAGCTTCGCGGCGAAGAAACTGAGTACGAAGAGACCGAAGACGACGAAGACGACGACGCCGATGGAGACGGGGACATGTCTGGCCTTCCGACACCGCCCGCTAGTCACGGGGTGAGGTTCAAGGACGGCGGCCGCAAGAGGAAGCGCGGTCTCCCCGGGAAGCGAGACAAGGTCAAGGTCAAGAGGATCAAGCTCCGCCTCAAGGCAAAGGCCGAACCCCCCTGCTGCCTTTGCCCTCACGATGTGTCCGGGTTGGACATGCTGCCCACAGAAGATGGTCGCAAAGCACATCGCATGTGTGCCCTATACATGCCCGAGACGTACGTGGAGACGGTGGACGACAAGGAAATCATCTGCAATGTTGCGGCCATCTCCAAGGACCGTTTTGACTTGAAGTGTCTGTTTTGCCGCTCGAAGCGCGGAGCCTGTTTCCAGTGCTCCAAGAAGAAATGTGCCAGGGCATACCATGCAACTTGCGCTGCCGCCGCTGGGGTATTTGTTGAAGAACAGGACGTGCCTGTCTTTGTCGACGACGGCACCGAGTTCAAGGAACGAGCCTTTGAATTTAGTTGCCGATTTCACCGGGTTAGGCGGGAGAAGAAGACGGACGGCGACGTCTTGGAGACGGACGATCGCATACGTGCGGCTGCAGAGGTGCTGCAAAAGGGAGAGATTTGTCAGTTCCAACATTACAAGGGCGACATCTTCGCCGGCATGGTGGTGGAGAACCGCGCGGACGAGCAGATGGTTCTGATTGATGTCCTTCCCAACGGGTATGTGTCCATCGCTCCACGAGGAGACGCGAGGCTGACCTTTTACAGCGACCGAGTAGAGGTGGAGTGGAAGTGGTTACTGCTCCCGGACCCGGCCGATTTCCAACTGCCCAAGGCGTCTGCCAAGGCCATTCCCATGCCTACATCGCGCAAGGCCCAGGACCAACTGAACGCCAGGAGGCTTCACGACGACAAACCAAAGAAGGATGATGCATTTGCCGACGGCTACATCTGGGCTGAGTTCCACCTCGAACCAGTCACCAACAAGGACCAAGCCAGGATCGACTTCTCGAAGCCGGACCAGACCTGGCACTACCTCGGAAAGACGTCGACCGATGCCCGGGCCCAGTACACGGAGGATCCGACAAGGCAGCGGCACAATGCCAAAGGCAACTTCTTGAACACACTCCCGAAACCACCCAAGCCGGCGCCTGCGCCTAAAAGTGCCGCCCGCGCCCGACCACCGAAGGTTGCCCCGGTGGGCGGGTATGCCTATTCCTTCAACCACCAGCCCAGCGCCGCGACGAGCGCTGCGGCTGGCCGGCTCGAGAAGCCGTACGCGTACAAACCAAAGACGCCCATCGGACCACATCTCGCCCCGTTGACGTATGCGCCCCAGAAGTTCGCCCCGACAGCTGCGCAACCATCATTTTCAGCACCCCACGGTGCTCCCTACCAGCACAGCGACAACTCGTCTCGGGCCTGCTACCCGAAGGATGTGTATCCGACGACGAATTCGGGACCCGCAAATACCCCCAGCCCGCAAGTACGCACGCCGGCGCCGCTCCAACACCCAAGCTATGGCGGCGCGTCTAGCTTGCACAGACCCTCGCCTGGTCCATATCAGAAGACTGCCTCGATGCACCAGAGTCGCCCCACGTGGCAGGTCCATTCATCAGTGTATTACAGATATCCCTTTTTCCAGGTCAACCACAATAGGTGCGTTCGCTCTCGCGAGTCCTTTTGCTCGAGCGTTGCCAGGCGCTAACCAGCATCGCAGGGACTCGTCGAAGTATCGAACCCCGTATGCTCTGTGGGGCGGTTTCACAAACGGATACGAGGGTGACTTACGGGCGCATTTGATGGCAAGGCAAAGCGACCTGCTGCGAAGACCCAGCCTGAATCAAGCACCTTTGCCTGTCTCGATGACCCCGAACTACGGGGCCTCAAACTTGCACGGCGCTGCGCATCTCAAGAAACCCGGAGATGTATCTCCACCGGCCACAAATCCACAAACCCTGGTGTCGGCTGCGTCGATGCTGCATCAAAACACGGCCATGCTGCCGCCCCTTGTGCCCGGAGCCTTGAGCCATCCATTACACCCCGCCGTCAAACCACAGGCCGGAGCCGGTTCGCAGCACAGCCCACCCAGCCAGCAACCACCGGCTCAGGTGTCCCAAGCCGGAGTCGCCCCGGCGCAAAAGTCGAATCAGGATGGGCTGCCCGCGGCCGTCCATCTTGCCCTTAAGTCGACCAAACCAGCGACGCAGACTCTGCCGAAACAGTCGCCGGTTCCTCTGCCTGCCAACTTCCTGGCAGCCATGGCTTCATCCCCGAGTAACACTCAGGCGTGCAAGTCGGAGCCTGTGCCCGCTCCGGCCGTCGACCCACCGCAAGCATGGGCGGCCAGGGAGCCAGCGAAGGCAGGGACGCAGGCGCCGCAATTGGCGCACGCGCACGCAGCAGTGTTTAGCCCTGGGGCGGAAGCCTATTTGGCACAAGCTGCGAGGACGTCGGGACCCCCAGCGCCAAGGCTGCCAAGCATGTCACTAGCACCAGCGACGTCGCAAGACGCGGCTCGGCAGGCACAGACAGCGCCGTTAGTGGAGAAGGGTCCGGCTCCGGGCCCCACGCAGTCCAGAGGCGGGCTTCCGAGCCATGACCATGTCTTGTCCGAGACACCGGGGACTCGAAGAGGCCCAGCCGTGCAATTTAGGCAGGAATTCTCCGACGTGCCTGGATGCGAATCCATGAGATTTGTCGAGAGAATGATGGAAAACTTGAAAAGAGCATCGCAACGCGGAGCAGGCGACGGGAGCGCCTAGAAGTGGCAGCACAGTCGAAAAGGTTGATGCTCGGTGTTTGATGGGATGGGGAATCTGACAAGGTCGGGCGGAGCAAGGTACATACACATCTTTTGATCAAGGCGTTGAAATGAAGGGCAAGCAAGCAGGTTAGAAGTGCATTCACGGCGAAGGGATCGTGTGCAGGGGATGCAAACGATTTGAGGCGCCAACGGGAAGTGGAAAACGGGACCAGCGCGCGTGTATGATAGCTGGTTGCTCCGCCCCAGGGCTGGGCCGGTAATGCTCACTGTGTGTACAATGCAAACCGTTGCTCTGTGGGAGTCGTTGGTATCTCTACATGACGCTGCAACAGGACGACGGTTTCACGACGCATCCCACGGCACCCGTTTGATTCATTACTGCAGCAGCCATTAAGGGCTGCCTGCCGGCAACTGGCAACTGGCGCCCACGGCATTGGACGAGTCCTGTTCCACCAGCAGCCGCCTCTCCGTCCCCTTGCTTTCCCGCCTTCTTCCCCCTTGGACCTGTTTATATCTCGACGACAATGCACCGTGTGCTCGCCACCCAGACCGCCACGAACCCGAGCCACAAGCTGCATCAGAGCCGGCCGCGCGAGGAAAGCAGGGACTCGAGTCACCATGGCGGCGGCGGCGGCAGCAGCGGCAGCAGCAGCAGCAGCAGCAGCAATGAGGGCGGCAGCTGGACCGGAGAGGACGAGGCCCGGTCCACGGTCCTGAACCGCGGGCTCGCGATGGACAAGTATATACGCGGCTCGTGCCTGGGCAACGGCGGATGGAGCTGGGTGTACAAGGTGCTGCGGGTGGCGGATGGGCGCGTCTTGGCTGGCAAGGCGTCGGAGGCGGTGGCCAAGATGAGAAAGGAATCGGACATCCTGCAGTCGCTGAAGCACGTACGTTTCCTCCCTTGCATGTGTCGGCACAGCCTCGTGAGACTGACGCGAGACGCACCCGCAAGCCTCATATTCTCAAGTTCATCGACTGGCACGGGGAGCCGGGCAACGCGGCGGCAACGCTCCTCATCACCGAGCTCTGCAGGCACGGGACGCTGCAGACGCGCATCGACCACGCGTCGCCCAGCATGGATCGCGGGGAGATTCTCCTGGCGGTGCGGCAAGTGGGCGACGCGCTGGCGTACCTGCACTCGCGACGACTCTTCCACACGGACGTCAAGGCGCGCAACATACTGGTCCGAGGGCTGAGCCCGCTCGACGTGGTGCTGGCCGACTGCGGCGACGTGCGCAGGGTCCAAGAAGCACAGCACCAGCACCAGCACCAGCACCAGCACCAGCAACGGCGGCGTCGGCGAGGCGGAAGAAGCGCAAACGACACGCCGCTGGGCGGCACGCCGTCGTACTACTCGCCCGAGATGGTGCGGCGCAACAGGCACGTCGGGCCGGGCGACGACGTGTGGGCGCTGGGCGTGACGCTGCTCGGAATGGTGGCGCAATGGCCTGTCCTGCGGCGACACGACAAGGAGGAGCTGAGGGCGTACCCGGGCCGGTGCGCGGCTCATGCGCGCACGCTGCTGGCGCTGAACCCGCGGCACGACCTGGTGCTGCTGCTGGCGCGCATGCTCGAGGGCGACGAGGGCGCGAGGGCGGCGGCGAGGGAGTGTGCCGACGTGGCTGGACGGTTGTTGCTGCTGGAGCGGGAGCGGGAGGCGGACGGGGAGTTGGGCATTGAGTCGCCTGCCGACTTTCGACCGATATCCTTCTGGTAGCAAGAGTATTGCCTTGGGGCGGATGGGTTTCTCCACGTACTGAGCATGGCGAGGAAAGACGGGAAGCAAATCGGCTCTTAGGGCCATGTTGTTGTTGATGATGATCCACAACTTCACTTTCAACTATTGTGTTCAGGGGGATGTTCAGGGGGGGCCTCGCTCAACGAGAGGACAAAGACCGTGGACCTCCCGAGCACACTAGCACAATATTAGGAGCTCGCGTATTGTTAATGGAGCCTCTCAAGACAAACTACGCAAAATCATAGCCTGTCTCCACGACTACGAATTTGAAGCGAGGGATAATAGCCTCGTCATTATAGACGTTGAAGATAACAAGGAACAGCCAAGCTCTGCTAGTAAGCAGCACCGGCTTATGGTTTGGTCTCCTGTACAGCCTCTTCATGTCTCCATCAGTCTCCTCAGTCTCCTTTACAGCTTCCCCATCAACCACCCCGTCCCCATCTGCCACCCGGTTCTTCTCGATGATTGTGTACGTCTCAGCGTCATGTTCATCTTCACGCCGGTCACTCTGCGTTGGTTGAGAGCTCTGCGTAGAAACCGCCTCCGCAGTAGACGAGGAGGCCTTGTCCCATGTGATGAAACGTCGCCCTGTTGTGCAGAACTTGATTATTGCCGTCTACAGGTCACATCCAGGCACATTGCGACTCGGCGAGTAAAGGTGCCTTGGCTATTTTCTTTTTCGCGAGCTACAACCGCCTATGCATGCTCCACGTACGATAGTCGGCCCAGCACAGCCGACGACTCCAGTTCGCGCATGTATATGGCTGCGGGTGCTAGGAAATACCGAAATAGGTGATAGAACTATTAAGCATGTCGGCCAAGGCGCGTTGCAAGTCATTTCTTGGTAAGATTCAAGGGGTAGAGAGGCTGACGCCAAGTCGTCCACGCAAGCCGTGTTCTAAGTTGATTGGTTTTCGAAAGCGGTCCTTGTGTGTGTTCCAGAGCGCGCCTGCCATGGCATCAAGACGGGCATGACTCGCCGACTCTCATCAGCGGCGACGTTCCTAGAAACCGACGACACCCGGAAACGAGTCCCAGATCTAGACTTGTAGCTTGTAGCCTTGTCCAGGGCCCTGAAGCCCGTACGCACTGAGTATGATTTATGCGGGAGTCAGGGACATGGGCTTACGATTTGATTGCATGCATTGCTCCGGCCGAGTCGACACTCGACGGCTCCCTCGGTCGTGCAATGCCCTGGAAATTGGCCGCGACGGGTGACTGTCCTCATGGCTGTGTTTGATGGCTATGGAGGAGCCGTCTACCAGGAGGCGGTCCAGCATAAACTGGTTGAAATGAGACTTATTAGGCAAGAAGCTGGTCTTGGACACCCCCGTTCTCGAAACACAGTCGTGAGCCTATGAAAAAAAAAATAGTATAAGTCTATGAGAAGGCCCCGCGAGTCCTCCCTCTTGCCCCATTACTTCACTGCAACACTCGCAAACAATTCTTGCTTTCCTACCCTCGTTGTCCAGTCTTCGCGCTCCGCAAAGCACAAGATGCGTTCCGCTCTCTTCGCCCTCGCCCTCCCGCTGCTCGGCACTTCCGCTCAACCCAATCTTAAAACCTATTGCCTGGAGACTTGCCCCAGAATCCTTGGTCGAACTTGGGGTCCGCCTTCGGAACCCTATTCAGACTAATACTCGGGCGTCTTTAATTTAGACGTGGAAAAGATCATTCTCGAAAAATTCAGGGCCCATAATAATAAGCTGCAATGGTCCCCCATCCTGGTTAGTTACGCGGCGGAACAAATCCAAAGCTGCAACTGGAGCTATCCCGAGGGAATCCCTGGCAATCGCCATAAGACCCTTTTGAGATACATCAGACATATTGCACTCGCAGGGGATTCTCTCACTCCAGGGGAAATAAAGAAGTTAGAGCCCGAAATGGTTTTGGAGAGAGCCTTTAAATCCTGGGAAGAGGGTTACGCCAAGAAGAAGAGAATGAGCTGGTCTCTCTGGGCACCCGGTATCTTGGTTGTGCTGTGAAAACATGCGGGTCTTTCGAGGACTTGTTTCGGAGAGGCGGCTTCTTTGTGGCTTGTTATGCGCTAGATACGGAGCAGATCTTATTGGGTCTGTTCATTCCGTGAAGCTGGAAGAACGCGGTTGAGTGAGGATTCGGATCGAGACTTGTGCCTGGAAATGATGCTGCATTATTTCTCAACTTCCTCTTCCAAAACAATTTCATTTTGCGCCGTTGATTAAGAATCGGGTACGAGACAACGGCAAGGTGATCGTGGCAGCAAGCACGATTGATTTGATGATTGATCAACGACGGGAGCCAGTCAACTGGCTGACTCTTGCTATTTGTCTGGTGAGCGGGATGGCTCTGGCTTGTGCAAGTGAGATGTCCTGGCATCCATGCTTGAAGGTATTGACGAGGTGTAGGATATGGGCGATCGTTTCAACATTCATATCCCGTCGTGCAACACGGCAGGTATAATGATGGATTCGTGGGTATACAGGAAGATGGAAAGAGGAAGATGGAACAAAAGCCATGGGCATGTCGGGCTGTGGGTCCCTGTGGAAAAGGCCATCAAAGGACGGATCGGAATATCTACGAAGGATCATGCAAACGCGAGGAGGCAATATAGGCGAGAAGCATCTATAACTCTTGGAGAGCACGACGCTCGCGGTTCCGCTTCGGCATTCCTATGTTTCATCGCCACTTCGCTGCCCACGTGCGCCGCCTTCGGAGTTGCTTTCGCCAAAGAAGAGCATTCCTTGCCCGGAATCCCCTCTCATTCCTGGATGGAGGTTCCCAGCGCAACAGTGCCGCTGCTAGTGTCGCCTCGGGCGCCCCTTGTGTACGAGATGCCCAAGCCTTCTCTGGCGTAACGGCTTTCGGGGTGTCTCGTGCTGTGCAGTCTTTTGCCCAGTGTGTTCAGGAAGGGCTCAGCTATCGGGCTCATTAGACCGAGGTTGCAATGCAGGTTGAAGCGTCGAGCAAGGCGAAACGGGTGTTTAGTTGTGCTTATCCGTACATTCACCAATAGTCAGTACGCCTGGCGAGCCCCGTATCTCAAGACAGAATCGTAAGACAGCTGTTGGTTTCCAGGAAGAGACCATACTCACGGCTGATTCAGTACCCCTGGGTCGCTCAAGTTTCGGCGTTTACTTTTTGAATCAATCGTCACGCTCCAACTTGGGTTACCGCTTGATAGAGAATTCCTCGACACCCAAGCAGAGGCTACCCCTGACGCTCTGGTTTCGCCGCGGCAAGACAGGGCTCAAACGGCCGGGTCCATGCCGTCACTCCAGCCTTGGAGAGGCGAGTATAAAGGATGGTGTACTCGCCGCGTGTCTCTTGGGCCACCGCGCTGCCTTCTACCAAACGCCTTTGTCAAATTCAAGGCGGCTAATGTCTTCCTCTCCATTGTAGGAAAATACAAACCGGCACCATGAAGCTCGAGGCGCTGGCCGTGGCGCTGGCCTTTACAGCCTGCACCGTCCTCGCCGCGCCCAGCAACGCCATGGCCGAGGCGCAGAACGGAGTCGGCGTCGGGCACATGTTGGAGACGGACTTGCACGGGATGCTGAAGCGGGGCACGCAGGTCTTCTGCCCGCCAAAGCTCTGCGGCGGGCACGACTGCAAGCGCGATTTGAACAGGAAGCGCGGCGTCCGGGGCTCTCATAGGTCACCGTTTTGCTGGTTTTGCCCGCAAAAGGACTGTGGGGGTGCCGATGAGGACAAGGACGATGGCGATGAGCTTGGAGAGGGTCCCGGGAGGGGGTTGAGGCCATTGCCGATGGGTGTTCCGCAGTCTCCTCCCCGGGACCCGAATCAGCCTCCTCCTCCGCGCCCCAACGGTCCCCCTCCTATTCCGACCCGGCGCCCGGCTCGTCTTCCTGTTCCGACTCGACGCCCGAACGGCCCGCCTGTGCCGACTCGACGCCCGCATGGCCCGCCTGTGCCGACTCAGCGTCCGGGCCACCATTCCTAGTCACCGGACGGACGCCACCGGACGAATGCCGTAGATACCCTTTCGACACTTGAGCAGCTGATGGCGGCATCTGAGCCAGCCTGTAATCATGAGGAACGAGGACGCGGCTGAAGAGAATAATGGCTGGAAAAGTCATGAGGGTGCTTTACATAGAATTTAGGAGAGAAATGGTCATCGGCCCGTGCAAGCCCCTAGGCTTGCCATCAGGCTTGTGCGGAAAGCTCACGTCATATCGGTGGGAGTTTCTGTAAAATGCTCGCTGCAACATGAGAGAGTAGGAGTGAGAATCGATGTGCGCGATATTTTGGAGCGACCCATACATACAAGGCTTAGTCACCACCGAACTGTTGAGGGGAGCCAATAACGTAATCCACCCCCTTCCCGGTCAGACCCCCTACTCGGTCAGAAAAAGTCTCCACGCGGCGACCCACACTTATGGCAAGACAAACCGAGCACTATGACGGCAACGGGAGACCAATCGGTTCCACGCGAAGAACGGGTCCTGCTCGCCGTCAGGGCCTATCAGCAGGGCCAATTCAAAAGTACCCGCAAGGCTGCGGCCGCATACGACGTCCCTCAATCGACAGTATCTGATCGACTGCGCGGTGTCATTCGCCGACGCGACGCTCAGATGAACAACCTGAAGTTGACGGCGACGGAAGAGACTGCCCTGGTACAATGGATCTTGTCGATGGACGAGCGAGGGATGCCGCCGACAGTGGCTTACACTCGTCGGATGGCCAACTTATTGCTTTCCGAGCGAGGCAAAGATCCTGTCGGGGAAAACTGGGTGCGGAAGTTTGTTGGCCGCCACGGCGAAATCAAGGCAAAGTACTCTCGCCGATACGACTACCAACGAGCCAAATGCGAAGACCCCCAAAAGATCCAAGGATGGTACGATCGAGTCGCGGCGACGAAACAGAAATGGGGGATTCTTGACGAGGATGTCTATAACTTTGATGAGACGGGGTTTCAAATGGGAGTCGCTGCAACGGCGAGAGTCCTTACCCGGTCTGACCGGCGAGGTCGGGCAGTACTCACGCAGCCTGGAAATCGAGAATGGGTTACTGTGATCGAGTCTATCAACTGCCAAGGTTGGGCTTTACCGGCGAAGGTTATCTTCCAGGGCAAGTTACACCAAGCAAGCTGGTACGAATCAGGAGTGCCCGATGACTGGCATATCGCCGTTAGTGAGAATGGCTGGACTTCCGACGACCTTGCTTTGAATTGGTTAAAGGAAGTCTTTGATCCGAATACACGGCGCCGTACGGTTGGTACGCATCGACTTCTTATTCTCGACGGGCACGGCAGTCACGTCACGCCGGAATTTGACAAGTACTGTACGGCCAATTCCATCGTAGTACTCAAATGCCTGCACATTCCTCACATCTCTTGCAGCCTCTTGATGTCGGGTGCTTTTCGCCGTTGAAAACCATATACGGCCGAAAGGTTCAAGAGAAAATGCTCGCTGGGATCCATCATATCGACAAGCAGGACTTCCTTCCCATGTACTTAGACGCTCGCCGACAAGCACTTTCGCCGTCGAATATCCGAAGCGGATTTATGGCAACAGGCCTTTTTCCGTTTGACCCAAACAGAGTATTATCGCGGTTACAAGTTCAGGTTGACAAAGTCGGTAACGATCACGGCGACAAGAATACTCCAAGTCCCAACAAGAGCCTGGAAGCAGCCAAGACTCCGCATAACGTCAACCAGCTTACCACTCACGCCGAAAGGCTTCTTCAACGCCGGCCACAAAATACAGACTCGCCAGTTTCACAAGCTATCAACCAGCTTATCAAAGGATGTCAAATGGCCATGCACAGCGCCGCCCTCCTTGCCGACGAAAACCGGCAACTTCGGTCAGAAAACCAGCGGCGAAAGCAGAGAAAGAACAGCGCCGTGAATACATTGGCGACGGCGGTACTCTATCGGTTGCAGAGGGCACGGTTAGGATAAAGCAACGGAGAGAAGAAGAAGAAGAGCGGGTTAAGCGACGGAGAGTGGAAGAAGAGGAGAGGACTAAGCGCCGGCGAGAGAAGGACGAGGAGCGGGCCAAGCGACGACAAGAAGGAGAAGAGCGGGCCGAGCGACGGCGACAAGAGAACGAGGAATGGTTCAAGCTACGGCGAGAAAGGAAGAGGAGCGGGTCAAGAAACAGAGAGCAAAGGAAGATGAGCGGGCCAAGCGACGGCGGGAAGAAGGGAGCGGGACCAACGACTTATAGAAGAGCTGAGTGTCCCAAGACAGCGTGCACCACCACGGTGTAGTAAGTGCAGGTCTTTTGAACACACTGCCCGTACGTGTAATAGATAGTCCTAATCGAGTTACTTGTCTCTTGGAGTAAATATGTCGTGGTATTGTGCTCCGTTTGTCTCGCGTAAGGTGCGGGTCTAGTCGGTGGGGAATTTTTGACCGAGTAGGGGGTCTGACCGGGAAGGGGGTGGATTACGTTAGAGGCGCGGACCCCCGCGCCTTTAAAGTCGGCGCGGACGTCCGCGCCTGTTATGTAAGCCTGGCAGGCCATTTGGGCCGCCGCCAACTGCGCTCGCAGTCGGCCTCACCGATACAGCATGCTTGCTGCATACATATAGCTTCAATTAATTGCAAAGGAGGATATCCCTTAGGGTTCGAACCCATAGCCTTCCCTATTTGGTAGATTGACGTGACGCAAAGGGCGCCGCTGTTGCGTGGCAAGGGAGGGTGCGCGGAAGTTCACCGCCTTAAAATTGGCCAGCTACAGTGCTACACGCCGGTGCATGTCGGTGATCTCACGATCTGCCTCACATTTTCGCATCGCCGGCATCATCACCACTTATATATGTGAATAAAATGCCTGCTGTTCCTCTGAGTCTCTCTCGCAGTCAGCCCATATACCTGCAGTACCTCTTTCTCGTGAGAAAGGCTGCACCTGAATTTCCTCGGCCACCCGGGCATCTAATCGCTCTTCTTCTGCCTTATCCCAATCAAGGTATGCCATCATCTCTACCTTGGTCCATTGCCTCGAGCCGCAGCTCCTTGACATTTGCTTCCAGTCGAGGCACCAGTCATATTCAGTCTTGCTGTAGCGCAATGGCAAGCCCATTGCCTTTCGGTATGCCTGGTTGGTCTTGAGACTGCCGCGAGGCTGTGCTCTATACCAAGAGTCTCTTTCCTGACATACCTCTGATAGATGGCTCGTGGGTCATCATATAATAGATTCTCTGTAGTCTCTGTAGTCTCTGCAATTGCTGTAGAGACTGTAGAGACCGTAGTGACTGCAACTGTCATTTTCTCCATGACTGCTGCAGTCTGCGCAGTCTCTGGAACTGCTACCGTCTGTACAGTCTGTGCAGTCTGTGCCGCCCGTGCCTCTGCCCGCTGCAGTATGTCGCTATAGCGTAAAGGACAATTGCGAGATGTCATGATGTGCCCTTGCTGGTGGCATTTGCTGCATGTAGGCGGCGCCTTTGGCCGTAGATCTGACTCTATGGCTTCAAATGCACTTGGCTCGCGCTGTGTGGATGACTGTGATATCCTTGATGCGGCGACAAGTTGGTCTAGTCGCCGACGAGGCTCTATGAGGACCTGACCAATCTCTTTGTTATCCCGTCGAAGGCGCCAATGTGTATGAAAATGTTGTAGCCGGAGGGCAGATCTTCCACTATGAGAGACTGTAATGCGTGCGCACAAGGGAGACCGCGAGACTTGGTGAAGCTGCCTGTGCAAGATGGGGTGTTTTTCTCGTTGAGGCGCTTGTGTTGCTTTGCAACCTGTCGCAAGGCTTCGTGTGATACCCAGCCACGTACCGTGCTATATACGGTTCCAGAGAGCTCAATTGGCATCCGTATATGCTGCCTGGCTTGGTTGGCTTGTAGCTCGGCCAGTTGGTTGAGGAGAGCTTGCTTGATTGCCCTCGTTGCCTCGAAGAGGTCTAATGTTGACTTCTTAAGGTGACTCTTCAATAATGCGTGGATGCCTTCCACCCGGGAAGTAGCCACATTGCCGAAGTGAGCATATTGATCGACCCAGGCCTTGACGAGCTTTTCCTTATACGGGTCCAACCAGGTTTCCGTATGTAGCTAACCTCCTTGACGTATCGTGGCACAAAGCGCTTCTCGAGCTCTTCAACTTGTTGATCAAATGTCTCCTCATCTTTCGAGCCCACGATTGAGTGCCAATACCCAAAGAACTCAGCCCACCTCTCATCACTATTAGAGTCCTCATCGTCACGGTCGAAA
This sequence comes from Hirsutella rhossiliensis, assembly GCF_020360975.1. Classification (NCBI taxonomy): domain Eukaryota; kingdom Fungi; phylum Ascomycota; class Sordariomycetes; order Hypocreales; family Ophiocordycipitaceae; genus Hirsutella; species Hirsutella rhossiliensis. The sequence goes on along the minus strand of NW_025408668.1, from coordinate 2,300,797 downwards.
GCTGGTTTGCAATAGCTAAGCACCGCCTTATTCGCATGCCAGATGCAAAGCAGAGACTTGGACGCAGGAAAGCACCGGGAAATTGCGTTTATGCAGGCGAGGCAGCGATCTGTCAGGATAACCGATGGCTGGCGAATGTCATATAACTCGTATATCGATTGGAGTTGGTCCAGTGCCCAGATATAGTCATTTTCGTCTTCACCACTGAGGAAGGCAAAGGCAATACAGAATGACCGCTGACAGGCATCAACGCCGATCATATCGAGCAGTGGCATCTTATATTTGTTCGTCTTGTATGTGCAGTCTAGCAGTAGTAATTCTGGGTATGCGTTGAGGTATCCTAGAGACGCTGGGTGTGCGAATAAGACTGCTGTGACTCGGCCATCATGATCAAGCTGTATGCGGCTCTGGAACCCCTCGTTGTCAAGCTCATTGGCAAGGGCATGCATTGTGCTCTGGCCAGCAAGGAGCTCTCGTCTGCGCTGTGCGATACAGTTATATATGTCTTGCTGTGTCGCTCCTTGGGCAGTCTGAGAGCTCTGGCGCATATATGTCCGGATATCCTTTGGTGCTATGCCAGCGCTTGAGAGGTTCCCAATAGCTGACTGGTCAGTTGAGGAGAGGCACGATGAGCTGGATGTGCTGTAATATGCAGACTGGGCTCATGGTTGTGGACCGACTTCTCCTCGCCTGGGCGATGCCTGACATACCAGTACGACTTATCAAGGCTCTCTTTCGCATTGATGGAAAACTGGCATCCAGTGATACGGGAGCTTGTAGACCGTTGCCGATCAGCTGGCTTCTGGTCCTTGCTTGTATGAGCCCCAAGTCTACCTCCACGATCGCAGGCAAATATGACTGTGCGTCTTCCGGACCGCGGGTCTCTCGTGGACTTGCCTGTGGTGAAGGCATAGCCTCTTGGAGCCGCCCACGCATTAATTGAGGCAAGAAGAGACTCTCGCGAGTCGAACTGGCCCTCAGGAGGAAGGCAATCGTCAGGGAATTCAGTAAGCCCCATATTGGAATTATCTTGAAGAGCTAGCTGTAGTGCACGACAGTGAGCAGCTCTTTATACACAAAGGAAAGGAAACTCCTGCTTTGTGGACGTGGTGCAGAACCCTTGTAACCGAGGCCGCCTGCGAGGTTTAATGCAGCCTGCGTTTGAGCTTTGGCCTCAATGGGGTCCAAGCACCACGCATGCAGGCGCTCGACCTTAATATGCGGATTATAGCATCGCTTCCGCGGACAACTACTCTGAGCGCAGATGGTATGCTATATGAGGCTGGCTCTCTGTGCGACAGTTTGCCACATGCAATAGAAAAGGAGAGTACAGGTCAGGGGGCGGCCCGACTATCTTCCGCCTGGGCTTACATAACAGGCGCGGACGTCCGCGCCGACTTTAAAGGCGCGGGGGTCCGCGCCTCTATTGGCTCCCACTGTTGAGCGACATCGCACCTCTCGTTTGCCGTTCATTGACGGCATTGCGACCTGCAAGACTCTCGATCCACCTTGTTGGCGCTCGCCATCGTTCCCTAACCAGGAGGGATAGCAGGCGTACACAGCAGAGAGGACCGCCATCGTCAGCCTCGACGCCCTCAATGTCTGGTGTGTCTCGTGCGGCCGCTTCTTTCGCATCCAAACCCGTGGCCCGCCGTGTCGGCCAGAGATTCTACAGCGCCATGAGCGGCAGCGGCAAGCTGAAGCCCGCCGCCCGCGTCTCGGGCCAGAAGCAGGATGTGTGGTGAGTCGTCCCGCAAACGCAATCCAAGCTGGCCTAAGCCCCGTGGTCCAGGTCCATCATCAACGAGGCGGCGGCGGCGACGCCCAAGCAGCCCATTGTCAACATGGGACAGGGCTTCTTTGGCTACAACCCGCCAGACTTCATCCTCGAGGCGGCCAAGAAGGCGCTCGACCGCGTCGACTGCAACCAGTACTCGCCGACCAAGGGCCGCCCGCGCCTCAAGAGGGCCATTGCCGATGCTTACTCGCCCTTTTGCGGCCGCAAGATTGACCCCGAGACCGAGGTCACCATCACCACTGGCGCCAACGAGGGTCAGGTCATGTGTCCGTCTCGCAAGCACCCCATCACTGACTCGACGCCTGTCTAGGCATGCTGAGTGCATTCATGGCCTTTGTCGAGCCTGGAGACGAGGTCATCGTTTTCGAGCCCTTCTTTGACCAGTACGTGTGCCCTGCTGACAACTGACGCGGAGAGGGTGTTAAGAGGAAAGAACAGGTACATTAGCAACATTGAAATGCCCGGCGGCACCATCAAGTACGTGCCACTGCATCCGCCCGAGACGGGCGCCACAAAGACATCGTCGGCGGCAGACTGGACCATTGATTTCGATGAGCTGGAACGAGCCATGACGCCCCGTACCAAGATGATTGTCATCAACACGCCACGTGGGTCTACACAAGCAAGGCTCCTGCTCCCCTGGCCATGCTGACCGGGACACTAGACAATCCCGTGGGCAAGGTCTTCTCCAAGGAGGAGCTGGAAAAGATTGGCGACCTGTGCGTCAAGAACGAGGTCATAATCCTGTCGGACGAGGTCTACGACCGCCTCTACTACGTGCCCTTTACCCGCATGTCGACTCTGTCGCCTGAGATTGAGCGGCTGACTCTCACGGTCGGGTCGGCGGGCAAGAACTTTTATGCCACGGGCTGGCGCGTCGGTGAGTATGTGCCCACTGGCCGGAGCATAGCAGTGCAGCTGACACGTGGGCGCTTCGAGGCTGGCTCATGGGCCCGGCGGACCTGATCAAGTACGTATCGGCCGCGCACACGCGTATCTGCTTCTCGTCGGTGTCGCCGCTGCAGGAGGCGTGCGCCGTCGGGTTCGAGCAGGCCGAGGCCGAGGGGTTCTGGACGCAGACGGTGCGGGAGACCAAGGCCAAGATGGACCGCTTCAACGAGGTGTGGGGGGAGCTGGGGCTGCCGTACTCGGAACCCGACGGCGGGTACTTTGTGTTGGTCAACATGAAAAAGGTGAAGCTGCCGGCCGACTACCCGTTCCCAGCGCACGTGGCGAGCCGGCCGCGCGACTTCAAGCTGGCGTGGTTCCTGATCCAGGAGATGGGCGTGGCGGCGATCCCGCCGACCGAGTTTTACACGGAGGGGAATGCGCACCTGGCCGAGGATTACATCCGCTTCGCCGTCTGCAAGGAGGACGAGGTGCTCGAAGAGGCCAAGGAGCGGCTGCGGGGGTTGAAGAAATACATACAGTAGGAGAGAGCATGGATAGATGTGATTTGTGAACATGAGTTGTAATTATCAGATGCCTGGGAAGTGAGCGAGTTGGTGACTCAGCATGTCGGCAATCAAGGCGGGACGAGGAAGAAGCGGGGTTTTCCCCGTAGCGGGGCGTTGAGGGGGAATCAAGTACGGAGTAAGCTCGAGGTACCTGCAGCACTTGGGTTGGTTAATCAAGTGCTCGCTCGGGCAGCACTCCAAGGCCATGATCAACTGCAATGAGTGGATGAATGGGTAGACATGGTATATGAGTCTAGTCACCGAGAACCGCCTATGGATTATAATGATGATTCTGCCCGTTGACGATGTTCTTGCCACCGACGGAAAGGACGGTGGGTATTAATAAAGACCAAGAAGGTACAGTACACGCGAGGTACGGCGGAGACCCCCCGTTTAGGCCGTCCCCCCGCATCGAGCGGTGATTGGCCATGCGTGAGGCTCCGAAGCCGGTGCCAAAACCCAACATGGCCAAGTTACAGTATTCCCCGTCGCCGCCATCCCACTCCCGATCCGCGGAATTCCTGCACGCCCCCAATCTTTGGCTTGAGGCTGCCTCTGGAGAGGAGTGCCCGTCCAGCAGGCAGCTCGTCATCGCCGCCATGGCTCCCCCGTCGTCAAGGGCCTCGATAAGCATCCGCACCCGTCGCACCGACCTGCTCTCGCCCCGAGCCGCGGGCCGGCGTCTGCTTTTTAACTTAGATACATGCTTACACACTGTCGTTGTACGGAGCTTATCCTGTGCGGATGGACCGAGACGCCCCTGCTAGCTCCCGACTACACACCACCAACATGGCCACTTCCCCTCCCTTCACCACCCCCGAACGCCGACGCCCGCCGTCGCCACCGCCAGCAACACCGCTGACAATAGGCCGTCCTTGCCACCCGCTCGTAGGAAGACGGCGGAGTCCGAAGCACCGGGCCTCTGCGGCCATCCTTCCTCCCCGCAACCCTGCCGCCCGTCGTGCCCGCTGCTCCAGTTTTGATGCTTTCACCTCCTCCTCCTCCGTCCCCGTCTCCCCCATCTTCCTCCACCGGCGCCCGGGACCAGTGCTCGTCTTGTTCGTCTCGGAAGCTCGCCGTTGAAGCTCCGTCGGCATGGCCCCCGCCGCCGTCCTCCCCGAGCGCAACGCTCAGCCGGCACCCCTGGCCTCTCTGACGGCCGACTTCGACGACACGATCCGCTTCTACCTCAACGGCACAAAGGTCATCCTCGAAGACGTCGACCCCGACGTCACCGTGCTCGAGTACCTCCGCGGCATCGGCTTGACGGGCACCAAACTGTATGTCCTACTCTCGCCCTGCCTCCCCCGCTCCACCCACGTCATCTGCCCAGTCTCACGCCTCTCTCCTGTGCCAGCGGCTGCGGCGAAGGCGGTTGCGGCGCCTGTACCATTGTCGTGAGCCAATATAACCCTACCACCAAGCAAATCTACCATGCCAGCATCAATGCCTGCCTGGCGCCCCTGGCCAGCCTCGATGGCAAGCACGTCATTACCATCGAGGGCATCGGCAACACTCAACGGCCTCATCCCGCCCAGGAGCGCGTTGCGAAGGGAAACGGCAGCCAGTGCGGCTTCTGCACCCCCGGCATCGTCATGAGCTTGTATGCGCTGCTGCGCAACAACTCGGCCCCCTCCTACGACGACATTGAGGAGGCCTTTGACGGCAACCTGTGCCGCTGTACCGGCTACAGGCCCATCTTGGACGCGGCCCAGACTTTTAGCTCTGCCGGCCACGGGAGCCCTGGCCGCACCGAGAGTGGCGGCTGCTGCATGTCCAACGCCGACGGCCCCGTCAACGGCGTCTGCTGCATGCAGAAGACGACGGCGCACGACGACCAGCCCATTAAGCGCTTCACCCCCCCTGGCTTCATCGAGTACAACCCCGACACCCAACTCATCTTCCCTCCTGCGCTCAAGAAGCACGAGATGCGGCCGCTGGCCTTTGGAAACAAGAGGAAGAAGTGGTACCGGCCCGTCACCCTCGACCAGCTCCTCCAGATCAAAAGCGTGCATCCCCAGGCCAAGATCATCGGCGGCAGCACCGAGACGCAAATCGAAATCAAGTTCAAGGCGCTGCAGTACCCAGTCTCCGTCTACGCCGGCGACATTCCCGAGTTGCGCCAGTTTGCTCTGCACGACGACCACATCGAAGTTGGCGGAAACGTCGTCTTGACCGACCTCGAGGACATTTGCGCCGAGGCAATCAAGCACTACGGCTGCGAGCGAGGCCAAGTCTTCGAGGGCATCTTGAAGCAGCTCAAGTACTTTGCCGGAAGGCAGATTCGCAACGTCGGCACGCCTGCCGGAAACCTTGCCACCGCCTCACCCATTTCCGACTTGAACCCCGTGTTATGGGCGGCAAATGCTGTGCTCGTGGCCAGGTCGGCCACCAGCGAGACCGAGATTCCCATGGACCAGTTCTTCACGGGCTACCGCAAAACTGCCCTCCCTCAAGACGCCGTCATTGCGTCCATCAGGATCCCCGCCTCCGCCAAGAAGGGCGAGTTTCTCCGTGCCTACAAGCAAGCGAAGCGCAAGGATGACGACATTGCCATTGTCACAGGGGCATTGAGGGTCAGGCTGGACGACGCGGGCGTCGTCGCCGAATGCAGCTTAATCTACGGCGGCATGGCCGCCATGACTGTGTCGGCCAAGACGGCCACCCAGTACCTCATAGGGAGACGCTTTGCCGAGCTCGAGACTCTTGAAGGAGCCATGAGCGCCCTAGGAGCCGACTTTGACCTACAGTTCAGCGTTCCCGGCGGCATGGCCTCGTATCGAAAGGCGCTTGCACTGGGCTTTTTCTATCGCTTCTATCACGACGTGCTCACGAACCTGGATGGAAAGTGTGGGCATGTCGACAAGGAGGCCATCGATGAGGTCGAGCGCTGCATCTCCAAGGGATCAGTCGACGAGCAATCCTCTGTGGCCTACGAAAAGGAGATTACGGGCAAAGCCAATCCCCACCTCGCCGCGCTCAAGCAGACGACGGGCGAGGCCCAATATACCGACGACATTCCTCCACTGAGGAACGAGCTGCACGGCTCCTGGGTTTTGTCGACAAAGCCTCACGCGAGGATTAAGTCGATTGACTACTCGGTGGCACTCGATATGCCCGGCGTGGCTGACTACGTCGACAAGGATGACATGCCGTCTGCGGAGGCTAACAAATTTGGGGCTCCGCACTTCGACGAAGTCTTCTTCGCAGACGGTGTGGTGCACACGGCTGGCCAGCCCATCGCCATGATCCTGGCCACGTCGGCGTCCAAGGCGCAAGAGGCGGCCAGGGCCGTCAAGGTAGAGTACGAGGAGCTCCCTGCGGTGCTGACCATGGAAGAAGCCGTGGAGAAGGAAAGCTTCCACCCCTTTTACCGGGAAATCAAGCGGGGAGACACCGAGGCAGCGTTCAAGAGCTGCGACCACGTATTCACCGGCACCGTAAGGATGGGCGGACAGGAACACTTTTACCTGGAGACGCATGCGTGCCTGGTCATTCCGAAGCCCGAGGATGGAGAGATGGAGGTCTTCGCCAGCACGCAAAACGCCAATGAAACGTGGGTGCCCTCGAGTGAGCATCCTGGTTGGAGATGGCTTTGACTGACCCGACATGTACAGACAAGCATTCGTGTCGCGAGTATGCGAGGTGCAGGCAAACAAGGTTGTTGTCCGCGTCAAGAGACTCGGCGGCGGGTTCGGCGGCAAGGAGACGCGATCAGTGGTCCTCAGCTCTGCGGCGGCATTGGCGGCCAAGAAGACGAAGAGGCCGATTCGCTGCATGTTGACACGCGAGGAGGACATGATCGCCATGGGCCAGCGGCATCCCTTCCTGGCGAGGTACAAAGTCGGCGTCAACAAGGACGGCAAGCTGCAGGCGCTGGACCTTGACATCTTCAACAATGCCGGGTGGACGTTTGATCTCAGCGCCAGCGTCAACGAGCGCGCCTTGACACACTGCGACGGTTGCTACGACATCCCCAACGTCTTTGTCCGAGGCCGCGTCTGCAGGACGAACACCATGTCCAACACGGCCTTTCGCGGCTTCGGAGGCCCGCAGGGCATGTTCATCGCCGAGACGTACATGGAGGAGACGGCGGACCGGCTGGGCATGGCCGTGGAGAGGCTTCGAGAAGTCAACTTTTACGGGCCCTACGGCATCACGCACTTTAACCAGACGCTCGGGGACTGGCACGTCCCCCTCATGTACCAGCAGGTGCAGGACGAGTCGTCGTATCCCGAGCGACGAATCATGGTCGACAGGTTCAACCAAGAGTACAAGTGGCGCAAGAGGGGCCTGGCGCTGATACCGACCAAGTTTGGCATCTCTTTTACGGCCCTGTTCCTCAACCAGGCCGGGGCGCTGGTGCACATCTACCACGACGGGTCCGTCCTGGTGGCGCACGGCGGGACGGAGATGGGCCAGGGCCTGCACACGAAGCTGGCGCAGATCGCGGCGCAGGCGCTGTCGGTGCCGCTGGACGGCGTCTTCATCTCGGAGACGGCGACCAACACGGTTGCCAACGCATCGGCGACGGCGGCGTCTGCGTCGTCGGACCTCAACGGCTACGCCGTCTACAACGCCTGCCAGCAGCTCAACGAGCGGCTCGCGCCGTACCGGGACAAGCTGGGCGGCGGGGCGACGATGAAGGACCTGGCGCACGCGGCCTACTTTGACCGGGTCAACCTGTCGGCGCAGGGCTTCTACAAGACGCCCGACATTGGGTACGTGTGGGGCGAGAACAAGGGCCAGATGTTCTTCTACTTTACGCAGGGCGTGGCGGCGGCCGAGGTCGAGGTGGACACGCTGACGGGGACGTGGACGTGCGTGCGGGCCGACATCAAGATGGACGTCGGGCAGTCCATCAACCCGTCCATCGACTACGGGCAGATCCAGGGTGCCTTTGTGCAGGGGCTGGGCCTCTTCACCATGGAAGAGTCGCTGTGGCTGCGCAACGGGCCGGCGGGGGGCAACCTGTTTACGCGGGGGCCCGGGGCGTACAAGATCCCCGGGTTCCGCGACATACCGCAGGAGTTCAACGTGACACTGCTCAAGGACGTCGAGTGGAAGGAGCTGCGGACGATCCAGCGCAGCAGGGGCGTCGGGGAGCCGCCACTGTTCCTGGGCAGCGCCGTCTTCTTCGCCCTCCGCGACGCGCTCAAGGCGGCGAGGCGGGCGGCCGGGGTGGAGGCGGCGGTGGGCAAGGACAACGACGACGGCCTGCTGAGACTCGAGAGCCCGGCGACGCCCGAGAGGATTCGGCTGGCGTGCGAGGATGAGATTATGAGGAGGGCGCGGGTGGTGCCGAAGCCGGGGGAGAAGAGCTTCTTTGTGGCCATTTAGGACAGGCGTGTACGAGGCATGCTGTCTTTTGCTCGGGTTGGGGCTGCGGCTTGACATGTGCTTGAAGCAGCAATGGCGAATGCTTGTCCCGTCTTCCTCGGCTTCTCCTTTCTCTGTTTCTCCTTCTCTCTTCCTTTATTAGGGGGAGGGGTGAACTGGTGGCTAGGACGAGAATTGGCCTGGCCTATCAGTGTATGAGAAACGAGTCGGCGGATTCTCCCGACGCCGACATGTCCCGAAGTCTCGTGAGATGCGTCACGGCTGGCGACTAGGGCGGGCGAAGCTGCTGACGTGAGTAGAATCCTGCAGGGAGCGGCGGGTCCAAAGGGTGGGTGGCTGTACAGTAGTCTGAAGCATTCCGGCGTCTGAATGCTGCAGGAGTCTTTCATGTGCAAATGCTGGGGATGATGACGATGGCTTTCACATGGGAAAACGAAGGGCCTCGAGAAGGAGGAGGGCGAGGAGGAGGAGGAGTTGAGAGGGGACGAGAATGCTACGCTACAGGGTAGGTAGGGAATCTTTCGAGGCATGCCTCGGGTACCTGATCTTATTAGCGGCGGAGTGTGGCTGAACCAGCTGCAAGGTCGTATTGGCGGGGGCCAGGCACGCTACTACTACTGGTAAGTATTAATGCTACGCCGTAATTATATTACAGGGCACTTGGGTCTACTCCAGGCGGGCACAGCCTCCCACGACAATCGGGCGACGGAGACTGATGCTCGGCTTGGCTCCAGACGACGCATTGCGATGCTGGTGATGGAGAGAAGAGGGAGAGCGTGGCCGAGCGGACGGGGTTAATAGGAAAAGGAAAGAAAAACCAGCAGAGAAGAGAAGGCGAGGAAAAGGGAAAAGAGATGGTAGGGATGCCCTCCTGGGCACGCCCGGCTCCCTAACTGAGGAGCAGGGTAATCAGGTAGGTACAGTGGGTGTACCACCGGTTGGTACCTGAGAGCACGCCCGCACAAGCCAAAAGGAGAGGTCGAAAGCCACAGCGAGCTTGCTTCTCCCTCCCATGCCTCCATCATATAATTGTTATGTAAAAAAAAATCACCCGTCACCGTCGTCGTCGTCTTGTCGCTTCTGGCCCGCTGTCGACTGTTGCGCTGCTTCAGCCTTCTTTAGCCGCAGTGTCCTCAGCCGCAGCCTCAGCTGTCTTTGCGCTCTCAACTCTCCTCCACCGTCCGTCGTCGACTCTTGCCCGAAGCCAACGAGTCCGGAATACTGACCAAACAGCGCCCGAGCTGGGCCAGGACCGCGGCGCAAGACAAACGGACCGCCCACCAAAGCGGACGGACCATCACCTGGACCGCCGAGGCCGGACCCTCTGCGCTTTGCCTCCGACGACGCGCGTGCACATCCACACGGCAGAAAGCGCATCGGCCCGGGCGCGCCGATCATGTTGCCGTGACTGCGCCGACGGTTGTAGAGCTCATTGCGCACGTCAAGCGGCCACCGGTAGTGACGGACCACGACAAGGAACACGAGACGGAGGGACAAGAAACAAGAGACGAGACGGAGAGAGAGTGTGCGAGAGAGATAAGAGGGGGGGAAGGGGGGAGAGCAGCCAGAGAAAACAGCCCCGAACCGAGGCGCCAACGGCCCGGGAGGGCAGATGAGCTGCGACAGCTGCGCGCCGCCTTGCGTAACGTCGGGAGAGACCCAATGGGAGGACAGCGCGCGGCATGAGTGACGGGAAAGCCAACGCCGCTGCCATGGCCAAGGACGCCGGCGCAAACGGCGACAAGGCCCCGGCTGCCAAGGAGCGCGACGACGACGCCGCTGGAGCAAAGCAAGAGCGACGAGGAGAGACGACGACGGGCGACCGTGGGGGTGACGGCGACGACGCGACCCGGGCCAGGTCGAGCAAGAGCCCAAGGAAGCGGCGCAAGGTCAACCACGGTACGCCGTCCGCTCCCCTTCTCTTCTTGTTACACTGCCCCCGGATGCTTGCTTCCATTGCCGGGAGAGTGAGAGAGACTGGAGACAGGAGGCCTTGGAGCACCTGGGGAGCGGATGCCTGCAGCTGGCCTATGCTCTCCACCTCCATACCATCTCTCCCGTCCACCCCCTGGCCTCTCTGGCAACCGGCTGCGGCATCCATCCCACACCTGGCCATAGATCGTGCGCTAACCTCTACGGCTGCCTGCCTTGTACTTGGCTTGCTCGCCTTGCCCCATATCTCCAGCCTGTGTCTACTGCAGGAGATCTGTAAGTCTACCCGAAAAACCAGGGCGCAATGGCGCCCCACGACGGCGGTAAAAGGCGCAAAGAGCGTGCGCCGCGGAAAACGGGAGGGCCAGGTGGGAGGTAGGGCGGCAGTGGGCGCAGGGACAGAGCAAGATTGCTTCCCACCGGCTTGCCCCCGGAGCAGACTTTGGGTGCACGTGGCTGACAGATCACCGTCTTTGTGCGCTTGACAGCATATGACTTGCGATCTTGTACGTGTTCGAGGCCCCCTGGATGGGAGGGAGGGCGGCGGACGTCGTGGCATCTGCAGACTGCAGTAGCTGTGACGCCGTTGCTCCCCGTCCACTCTCCTTCTCCCATCCATCCCCAACTTCCACCCCCCTCCCCCCTATCCCCTCACCCTCCTCACTCTTCCCCGTCTGCCCCCCCCCTCTCGAGCCCCGTATCGGAGACACAGGACTAGCTGACACGACGGCAAAAGGAGCGACCATGTACGAGGTGTATCAAGCGCAACATCGGCCACCTGTGCCACGACGAGCCGCGCGACGCCGACACAAAGAAGCTCAAGAACGGCAAGGCCGCTGCCACGGCAGCTGCCGAGGAATCGGACGCGCCGCCGCCGCCGCAGGCACTGCCAGACGTGGGACGCAACCCCATTGCCAGCACCATCATGGGGCCCCCGCCTGCCCTGGATGGCTCGAGGCGGCACTCGTCGAGGGGCTTTGGGGCCGCCGCCGTCTTGGGCCAGGGGGCTCCGCTGCCTCTTGTGCAACCGGCTGCGGCGACGGGCCTGCAAGCACACGGCCTGGCCAACAGTGCGAGCGCCAACGCGAATCAACGTACGTGTGGATGTTGTGTGAGAGGCCCAGGCCGCCATTCCTGACCCCCCTTCCCCCCCCTTCCAGCCCCGCGCCCCTTGTCCTCTCTTCCTACATCGTTGGCGGGAGATGGGGATTTGCTGGCTTGCTTCCCCCTGTCCTTTACCTCTGTTTCAGCATGTCTCTCCACTTGGAGCTGCTCAGCGAAGATGGCGTGGGATCGGGGACTGACGATCCGACAGTGACAGGCTTTTCGGACGCCTGGTTGACGGCTCAAAACTTCAACGACATGAGCAGCTACAACCCCAACTACATGGTTGCCCCCCACGTGTCTCACGAGTTCAACTTGCTCGACGACTTTCTGCACAGCGGGTTCCTGGACACAAACGGCCTGGCGCCGGACGAAAGCCCCCACAACGCAGCGCTCAGCAGAACGGGCCTGGCCGATCCGGCGCCCGGGTTCGGGGGCAGATTTCTCGGCCCGACGACGGGCTTCAACAACTCGCAGGGGCTCTCATCGATGCTGCCACCGCCACCCAGCGTCGACGGCAAGGAGCAGCCCAAAAAAGCCCGCTCCCCGTCGGACAAGACGCGTGAGTACTACCTCCAGGCCGCCGACCCCTCGGGCAACGACAACGCCGAGGAGCGCATGGCACGCGTGCTCCGGGCCAAGTCCGAGGCCGGGCTGCTCAAGCCCTTCAACTACATCAACGGCTACGCGCGGCTGGGCAAGTACCTCGACGGGCACATTGCGCCGTCGTCGAAGCAGAAGATTCTGCGGACGATTAACCACTTCCGGCCCAAGTTCCGCGAAAAGGCGCAGGGCCTGACGGACATGCAGCTGCTGTACGTGGAGATGTGGTTCGAGAAGAAGCTGATGGACTATGACCGCGTGTTTGCCAGCATGGCGGTGCCGGCGTGCTGTTGGCGGAGGACGGGGGAGATTTTCAGGGGGAACAAGGAAATGGCCGAATTGATCAAGGTGCCGGTGGATCAGCTGCGGGATGTGAGTGTTTCCCTGCCTGCCCCCGACACACATGGCTGTCTGGGCGTGGCTGGGGTCGCGGACGAGAGCTAAACTGCAGACCAGGGCAAGATTGCACTGCATCAGATCCTGACGGAGGAGTCCATGGTGCGCTACTGGGAAGAATTCGGCACCATCGCCTTTGACCCGGCGCACGAGACGCTGCTGACGGCGTGCTCACTCAAGAACCCGAGCGACGCGTCGGAGCACCCGATTGTCAAGTGTTGTTTTTCCTTTTCGATTCGGCGCGACGAGCATAAGCTGTGGGTTGCCTGCCCCCCTGGCTGCGAATCCTCATCCTCACCCTCATTCTCCCCGAGCACACAAAGGGTCTCTCTTTACGAGGAGTCACTGGCTGACGGCGAGAGTTGCAGGCCCGCCTTGATCGTGGGCAACTTTTTGCCGCATGATACCCCGCAGGATTGAGCGCGAGGCGTGTGAGGGCGGACGAAAAGGAGGCTCGGGTGAGAGAGCCGGGGCATGGGAGGACGTTGGGACGGGTAATGCCTGGAATAAATTCCATGGAGGGCTCTCACAAGCCCTCTGCAATATTGCGTCGTCGTGAAAGGGTCTGTTGATGGTAGCCGTTTGATACTACAACGGCTCACTCAATCGCCGGTCCTTGAGATGAATCATTTACATTGATAAAGGCCAATATCATATTTTGATGACGATTGAGTTGAAAGGGCCAGTTTGTGATGCTGGGAAGGAACTCCCGCTGGCAGCTGCTCGAATGTTCGCGACGGCCGGAATCTCACTTGTTCCGCCCTCACGTCAGACAGTCAGCGTTACCTGACCATGTCCAATCCCTGATGCAACTTGCAGAAGACGACTCATAATGGCTTCTGCTGACCCCATCGTCGTTGTTGGCCGAGAAAAGGCGATTCGCTCCATCATCGGTAAGCTCGGCGACTCACCTGCACAACCCTGCCGTCGCTCACGAAGCCTTCAATCTCCTAGGCTTCGCGGTCCATCTCGAGGCAGAACTTCCCGCGTCAAGAGACGGCGGCGCAGTCGACGTGCTGATCGCAGATCTGAGCCAGCATCTCCAGGCGATAGAGAACCTGTCACAGCAGCAGATCCCCCCGGGCGGCATGGCCAAGGACCTCGAAAGACAGGGAAGGGGCCTATGGAACCTGTGCATCCGGGTCAAGAGAGACAAGACCAATGACGCAGCGCCGCCGCGAGACAGGGCCAGGCTGCTGGTGTCGGCGAGGGTCTTTGCCTATCACATGCTCGCGCTGGGCCGACTGGCAAGGGGGCACCGCAGACATGAAGAGGCCGACGTCGTCTATCTCCTGAACCTGGCCCTGACGCTGGCGAGAATATGCTTGGGCGAATCCGAGTTGCGCTTCGCCAAGCTGGCGCTGCAAAAGGCCGCCGACTATGTGGAGCGACTGAAGCCGCTGGTCGGCGCAGATGGCCCCCTGGATCTCTCGGGGGCCAGGCAACGTCTCCAGGCCGACTATCTGACTTTGCGTGTGGCGCTGGTGAGTCTCCTTACTCGAGACACATGATGAGGCGTTCTGCTGCTGAGGGAGAGGACGAGTCGTGGAAAGAAGACCGCCTCGATGTCGCCGAGCACATGTACGGCAAGACGCACGCGCTTCGCAAGAGCCTCCCGGTGTCATCGGCCGAAGCCATGGCAGACACCTTGCAGCACATTGGCGCCGACTCGTCCTCCAAGGGAAACCATACCTTGGCTCTGCAATGGTTGAAGAGGGCACATGATCTCATCAACGGCCAAAGCTTGGAGCAACTTTCCGCGTACGGGCTGGAGCTCCGCCTGGCAATCTGCCACGGACGTGTCCAGAGCTTGCTTGCACTGGGATCTACAGAGAGCCTCCAAGAAGCGAGCAACCTCGTCGCCTACGTCGAGTCGGAAATCGGCGACAAGCCTGTGGTGCTGCACTGGCGGCTGGAGATACTCCAGAAGTCACCGGGCGAAGTTTTTGACGCGGAGGCTTGCACGAGCATCTTGCGCCGCATGATTCGCTGCTTTGACCACTCCGACGAAACGTTTCGCTTCCTGTTGCACCAGATAAAGGAGCTCAAAGACAGGAGCGAGCGTCTGGCGTGCGGGTTGCTCGATGAATTCACGAAGCTCCATGTGCTGCCGTCTGCCAACGTGACATGGATCAACGAAGTCGTGGTGAAACGGATCTGGATGGCGACGACGCAAACAGACGAAGAGGCATCGTTGAAGACCCTGCATGGCTTGATGGAAAATGCGCATGACGGTCTTTCGGGGCCGTTGAAACCGGATGCGGCTGGAGCCGTTCACTCGGTAAGTAGATAGGTGGCCGTTGAAGCCAAGACTGACCCCAAGAGGTAGCTCGTATGGAAGAAGGCAGAGGCCCTATTCGGCACCCAACAGTTTGCGACTGCGGATGCGTGGTGCGAGCTTGCGCTTCACCAACTGTTCGCCAGCGGCGGCGAAGCCAACGCGGGAAAGATTGGGAGAAAGCGGATTCTCTGCGCTCTCAGGCTCAACGACGCGGAGAGGGCCAAGGATGCCTATCACAGTATGCCCAAGGGCCCTCAAGAGGACGCACTGACGGGCTATCTCATGTTCAAGGTCTCTCTCCTGAGTTGGGACCATGAGCTGGGGTGCCAGAGCATCGCGCACCTCAGTAAGGTTTCGGACACGGCTCGAGGTCGAGACATACTGTACGCTTGCGTGCGAGAAGCGCAGCAGTTTGGCGACAAACTTTGCACCCTGGCGGCACTCAAAGCAGTGGCCGATAGCTGGGCCGTCGGAGGCCTCGTGTCAGACAGTCTTCCTGCTATCCTGCGATGCACGATACGTCTGATGCACATGACTGAGGAAGAAGAAGACGCCCGAGAGGCCCTGACCGAGAAGCCTGACTTTACGGAAGACATTTGTGAGGTTTTCAGCAAAGGTGTGCCGCGTGTGGTTTATCCCATCTCCCCCGTGCGTAGGCTGACGTCAACAGCGGCCGAGCATGCCAAACAGCATCCAAAGGACGATCAAGGCCACAGGGTGTTTACGGTCCCAGAACTACACTGGTTTCGAAAGAATGCCTACAATGTTGGTGCAACGAACTGCCACACCTGGCCGCTGCCTCACACTATCCGCGTCTTCAGCGCATGTCTGTCTTTCATTGACTGCTATCCCAAGGACATTCCGCAGGCGGACGCGGCGGAACTGGGGCTCATGGGCATGCGCTGCCACTTTGTCATCGGCGCGGCGTTGATCTCACTCGCGCGGGCCGAAGACAGGATGGATGAGCAACTGCAGCGGTACCTCGAGGCCAGACACCATATTACGGCGTTTGACGATCTGATGCAGGCTGGCGTTGGCACGAGCGACGAGGCGGTTGCCAAGGACGTGGCGGGTAAAATGGCAACGCTCTCTGTCTTTGACTTTGAGAGCGCCGTTTGCCTCAAAGGATGGGACGACTTGAGCCATATTGTCCGCAAGGCGAAGCCGTGCAAGGATGAAGCCATGTACAAGGCCATGGGGGATTGCCTTTTGAGGAGCCGCGCCCCTGGAAAAGGTCCGCCGAACCCCGCCGAACCCCCCCGTGCCAGGTCTGCAGAGCGTGTGATGCTGACGAGAAGGATCCGATATTTTCAAGTCATGTACGCGACCATGCGGCTCATCATCAACGAGATTTATGAGCTACAGGACTTTGACGGGGAGAAGCTGGCCAAGTACATTCGCTGCATGGTGCAGGCCATGCTGCCCCTCGACGACGCGCTCGCCCTCCAGCTTATCGACCAAGCGCTGCAGATTGCCCGTGAGGGCCACCAGGTAGGTGTCATTCTCTGTGCTTGCCTGCGAGCGACGAAGTAGTCCTCGCCACCCGCCCCCTCTTCACCGAGGCCTCTCTCTTCCTCTCCTACTTGTATCCTCCCCCACCACTACTGGGATATTCCAGTGCGAATCCGCCAGAGGAGAAACCCGCGAAGTCGGCCCTCGCTGAGACCCCCCTTCCCGAAACCTCACAGGTCGGCAGGCCCTTTCCGGGCGCGGAGCTCGAGTGGCTCGTCGCCACGGCCTTTAACCACGCCGTCGACTTTTACGCCCGCGCCGAGGAGCAGCCCTGCCACCGGTGGGCCCTCAAGGCCATGGCCCTCGCCGAGTACGCCGACGACGGCGGCTCGCTGGCGGTCCTGCTGCGTGACAGGTTTGCCAGGCTGCGGTTCGAGCAGGGTTCTGCTGCAGGTCGGACGGGGTGATGGTGGGGCCAAGGGGGAGAGAGGGGGGGTTGGCGTTGCGACTTGATGCCGAGAATCAACTGACAAGTTGACGAAATAGAAGTGAAAAGGGGGGGAGGGGGGAGGGGGAAAGGGGGGACCATGGTTGCTGCTACGTGTACGATGTGACATCGGAATTACACATCAGAGGTACGGCGACGGATTTTGAGCAGCACACAATTCGGGAATCCGCAGAGCCGAACTTGACTCGTCAGGTGCAAAGTCCTGGACGTCGATTGTTGCTCACCACGCCCAGTGTGGTGATAAAGCGTAGTAAAAGGCGAATTGTGTACCCGCCGACTGCAATAGTGAAGGTATATATATATAAGGAACAAAGGCATGCCCCCGGCGCCGTGGTATCTCCAAGCTCTGCCTTGCCCCTGTCCTGAAGCAGCAAAAGAAGAGACGCCCAAACCAAGACCCACGTGCGATCCAAATGCACCATGTTAAGTATCCAGGAACCCCTCCCAAAGATGCTGGGGGACCAACCGGCAAAAATAGCCGGGGGGGGAGCGAGGTCCATGTGAATGCGTGACAAAAAAGGAACAAGGGGGCCCAGCAGACACGGCTGTTACGCACGACGCTTGCTGCGCCTCATATAATGTTGGCGATGCTGATGCGGTCGGCGCCCCTCTTGACCGTCGGAGTGGCCGTCGGGCTCGGCACGACCCTGTGTTCGACTGCGTACCTCGGCGTGTCCGAGAACCTCTGGACCTCGACTGTCGAGACGGGGGACTCGCTCTTGACGGCCGGCGGGTGCTGAGGCGGGGGCGGCAGCGGGGTCGACCAGGCGGCTGACGGCGAGGCGAGGCTCCGCACCGCCGACTCGAGCCGGCCCCATCCGCCCCACTCCCTGCGCTCGTCCTCGGTCAGACCCGTCCTCATCTCGGAGCTGAAAAGGCCGTTCTCGCCCGCGCCGGCACCGGCGCCGACGACGGGCCCCGTCTTGAGCCGCGGCGACTCGAGCTCGGGCCCGGCCCAGACCCACGACAAGTGCGGCGAGGCTTGCTGGTCGGCTGACACGTACGCCAGAAGCTCCTCGTCCCTGGCCAGCGACACGAGGAGGGCCGCGGGGTCGACCGAGGCCCGGCGCGACAGATAGTTTGTGTGTTCGGCGCGCTTGGTCACTAACGTGGACACGAAAAAGGCCAGATAGCGCCCACAAGACAGCGTAACATCCCGCCGGGCGTCTATGGCCGCGAGCGCCCGGATGCAGGTGATGGCGTGGTCGAGATAGCCCGTCAGGAGCAAGAAGAGCGTGGACCGGAACACGTGGGCCGTCAGGAGCGCCGTCGCCCCGTCGGCCGGGGACTTGGTGCGGTTGACGAGCGACGCCGTTTCGAGAGCGACCTGGATGCAGTTCTCGACGGCGGCAAGGCGCGTATCCGGAGAGCAGCTGGGGGAAAGGTTATGTCGGTGGAGCAGGAGGCGGGCGTGGAAGAGGTAGGCCAAGGGCGCGAGGAAATGCGAAGCCAGGGCGACGGTGCTGGACGGGTCGCAGGCGGGCGGAAACGTGCTCAGGCACTTGTTGAAATGGGCATCCAAGGTCGACAGCTGCGCAGTCGAAAGAACGGAGGCGTCCATCGACTTAACCAGAGCCGTGTACGATCGGACCACGTGGATGACGGCAAGCAGAGAGTGCGTCAGCGGCTCGGCGCCGTTGGGGACTCGCATGCCATCCTCACGCAGATACTGGTCGTCCACCGCAGCCGGCAGAGACACGTCGCAGTCGGCATCGTCAATCAGACAGGGGCGGCCCATCTCGGTCGCCATGGTGCGATCCACTATGTAAATGGTCCACCACGTCCTGCGTCGCATCTCCCCCTCGACGACTGGCCACGACCCGGACTCTGCGTAGAGTCCCAGGTCTTGGCCCACCCGGACCGCATTGCCGAGCCAGCTCCAAGCGGCTGATTTCAGGTTCATCTCGCCGAGGCAGATGGTTATGAGGACCAGGGCCCGAGCGGTGTCGAGCGTGTGCTGGTTGTTCCAGGGGTCCATCATCTTGCGCGCGGATTCGAGGAGGTCGGCTGGGCGGTAAAAGGTGGCCGTCGTGGGAGGCTCGGGGCTAAAGAGACTGCCCATGGCGAGGACGGCGAAGAACAAGGACATCCACGCCGAGGAGACGCGTTGTGGATTCAACCTGTACAAGTCATCGACCATGGCCTGAAAGGTCGGCATGTGCAGAATAGGGAACATGGTGTGCGCAGAGTTGCAGTACGAATGCAACAACCGATCAACAACGGCATGGGGAGGCAGCTCAGGGGTAGGACAGTCGAACGTGGCCGGGGCCGGATGTCGATGCGGTGCCGGCGGCTTCCAGATGCCCTTGGAGAAGCCGCGCACGTTGGCCCTCGCCCGAGCCAGCTCGGGATTCGGTGCGTGGCGCCGACGCGGCTTGGGCTCAGACCCGATCGACGGCAGCTGGGACAGCTGCCTGTCTCCTGGCTCCATTTCCATGTCGACGGGCCCGTCCCTCTCCCCGAGCATGCGGCGGAGGTTCGCATTATCGCGCTTGACGCGCTCAATCTGCTTCTCCAGATCTTGGACTTGTTTGATCGACGACATCCTGCGGTTCGTCTCCTTGGTGAACTGGCATTTGACGTTGCGACTGGAGCACTCGGAACAGCTCGTCGTCTCTGTTGCGTCGCACTTGACCTTTCTCTCACGGCAAGCATCGCAGCTGGGATCCTTGCGACGCTGACGGTACGCTCTCTTCTGTCCCTGACTGCCGGGTGTCCCGGGCAGGTGGCCATGGCCAGACACTTGAGCGCTCATGACCGAATCCGTCGAAGCGAGCGACTCGCGACCCATTGCTGAACTCGACATTGATGCGTACGGCGGGAAGCTCTGGTTGACTGGAGGTAGGGACGGCATGCCAATCGGCTGAGGGCTCGACGCTGCGTTGGGCCTCGAGCTTGTGCCCAGCAGCCCTCCGAGGTACCGAGAGGGCGGCCTTGGCGAAGTAGCGGAGGAGACTGACGAGGAGTCGTATGACCTTGTGGATGGGTTGGGAGATCGAGCATATGGGTGGTGTGACGACTCGGCGGCCATGGCTAGGGAGGTTGTCGAGGAACTCGCTCAGGGTCCGTCAGTGTCGAATGGGCGGGGGCTAACAGCCACGAGGCAGCCACCTTTTGACTGGTCAATAGTCAATTCAACGGGCGTCTCGGCTGGGGGCTCTGCAGTCGGGGCTGTGAGCAGCCGTCCAAGAGTCGAGCGACGAGGCCGGCCGGGCACCTTTGGAGAGCAAATCAAACCCGTGACTGGAGACAGATCTCGCTTCCTCAGCCAGGCTCGTGTCGAAGACCAATCCAAAAGCAGAATCTGGTGGCTCTCCGGGCAGGGGCCAGTGGAAACCGGATCACGTCGATGGCCGTGTATCTGGTTGCTCCGCAGCCCTTGTGTTACTCCAGGCCGCTCCGTTTCGCGATATGAGCATGCGACTGCTGCGTCGGCTCTTTCTTCCCCGGCACTCTCCAGTCGACCAGGATACGAGATGGCGAGGGGATCAAAGGTTGGACGCGGGCCCGGCTCCGTTGTTGTTGACCAGCCTGCCAGAAAAGCGGGTGCTGCTTCGTCGAGCTCTCGACAGCTTTGGGGAGCTTGGCGACGCCCAAACGAACGAACGGTCCACGCCAGACACAGTCCGCCAGGCCTGCTGTCAGAGTCGATTATCAAGGCACGGGATGATATCGAGCTCAACGGTGGCAATCCAAGCCTGCGGACTCGAGTGCCGTGTCGGTGACGGCTTCGAGAACGATGGACGCTTGCACTTGGCAGGCAGCGGAGCGTGAGGAGCTCGGGCACGTACGGAGTGTGCCTTCTATATGGTTACCCGTCCGCCTCAGGCTATGGCAAGAGTACCGGAACACGGTGCTCGCTCGTCATCAGCTGGAAGTCTCCGCGCATTAAAGCAAGTTCGGGGATTATCGTTTGAACATATCGACAAGGGGGTGGTGGCATGGGGGGATAAAACGTCGACGGAACCCTGGACAGCTTGTCTGGGTGTATGTATGTACGAATCCGCATACCCAAGCCGCTAACGGGTTTCGACCAGAGCTGGGATCCCAGACTACAGTGTGTCGTTGCCATCAGCAGGAGGCAACCCAAATATCCCGGTCGCGACTCAATTCGGCCTGCCACTCTCTCTTGGGAGCCGTGGGGCGCGGCCGATGCCATGCTGCTGCCGCAGAGCGCATACATACACACACACTTACCTACGTACTCTATGTACAAGGGCGTGCGTCTGTGTTGGACGGAGGAGGCGACCCCTTGGCAGCGGGAAACCCAGGCGGGCGTACGGATGTTGCGAGCATAGGTGCCAAGCTGGTCGCCTTGGACCGGATGACGAGCGACACAGAGTACGTCGTCTAAGTTGTGTCCTCGCTTCGTACGGCAGGTCGTCGGCAGCAAACGTGGCCGGGCCCCGGTTCGCCGAGCCTAACACGACTTTTAAGCATCACGGCCCACAGTGCTAGAGCGCGGGCGAGCCAGCCGGGAGCAGAAGCTGGCCGGCCATGTACTGTACCCTGTACAAGGGACTGGACTGGGTGCTGCCTCTGAACCGATCATGCCAAGCTTTGCTCGGCATGTGGCTTCTGCTGGGGGGGAGGGGGGACGGGCACCCTAGACGCCAATCCTGGCATGATGTGCACGCAGACGCACGGTGCAGTAGTTTAGGTGCTTGTGGCAAGACTAGTAGTCGCTATCGCATCTCTCCCTCCGTGGCTCGCCCACGACAGTCGTCGACCGATGAAACTTGGCATTTCAGTAGAACGCATTATGCTCGCGTGGTTGACGATGCGCCAAGAGCTCCGGGATCAGTCTTGGTGGGAGTGGAGGCGATGGGAAGAGGATGCTGTTGGCTGCAGGATACATGCTCCTTCCTCTTGGGCGCCGTGCATCCGGGCTCAGAAACATGCCGTCTGGCCTTGCGGCTTGGGACGGGAGTCGATGACTTACGAGCAGGGACAGGGCCTGGACGAGAGGGTGAGACTGATGGCTCTCGTGGAGCCGGGTGTCGCCCAGACAGGGAGGCACACACCAGGCGTCGATCAACGGGTCGAGATAGCCACTGAGCGTGTAAGCCGGAGAGGTAGTTGGTACTCGATGTTGTAACGTGACGGGCCAACGGAGCGGGCGTGGTGGGTTTGGCTGGCCAAGATGATGGCCAGAGAGGCGCTAGGCCGGGCTGGCCTGGCCCGCCAAAGCCACAAGGCCCTACCGGATCTTTTCGCTTGCTCTTGGAACCAGACGCGCGGCGCCAGTAGCCGTTGACCCATGGGTGGGTGGTGAGCGAATCGGTTTCCAAGGACCACCACACGGTCTGAGGTCTTGCCCCGGGCTCCCGCTTGGGGTCGGTTGCGAAGGGACAGCGCCGCGACTGCAAGATACCGCCGCCAGAGCCGAAGAGCAGGCCGCAAGGAAAGTACTCGCAGCGAGGGGGAGGAGTGCCAAGGTCTGGAGTCTGTGCCCGCCCAAGTGGCGGACCGGGATGGCACCTCCTCGCCAATGGAGCGGCAGTATCCGTGAGGGAGGGAGGGTGACGAGTCTGAGAGCTGTGTGTGTATCGGGCGAGGGTGGAGAATTCGGTCTGGAGCCGAGCGAGCCGCCGGAACAAGGTCCCTTGCCCCAGGTGATCTCGATTGTCCCCTCGCCGGAGAGCAGCAGCAGCGGCAGGAGGAGGAGCAAGAGATGAGCAGCAGCAGCAGCACGACGCACGCCCTCCCCCCTGTGCGTGCACCGATACATCATGTATGTGTGCATGCATGCACGATGTCGAGTACCGCGCCAGCAGCAGTCCAATACCACCAAGTCTAGCGCCGAGTGCCTGACATATTACACAGCGTGTTGCGGCGCCCGGGGCCGTGGTGAGAAAAGTGGCGTGCCGGCCGGCTCCTCATGACTGCTGTCAACCGCTTGTCTCGTGGCCCATGTCTGATGATATTTTAGCCAGGCCGACGGCAAGGGCCGCAGGCGACGTCGCTGATCCAAGGTGCGTTGTCTGGTGCTAGCAGCAACGTGGGCTGAGAATGGCGCTGGAAGACGGGCCCCTTGCTTCGACTCGTCGACGGGCGGCGCCAGGAGGCGGCCAGTGAAACTGACGCTGCGTGTCCGTGGTTGCTCATTAATATCTGACGAGGAAATGACGGCTGTTGGGGACGGCCGGGCGGCGACGCAACGCAACGCAACGCGACGCAGGGCAGCGCGCAAGACGGGAGGGCATGGAGGGTTCCTGTGCCGTTCGGACGGGAGCTCGGACGGGAGCTCTAGCAGCGCCATGGAGCGTTGGATTTCGTCGTTATTGGTTTTCGTTGGCGGTGAAAGGCGCGTCGTCGTCGCCGGGCCGGATCGACCAGCACGGTTCAGATGGGGCGAAAGGGGGAGAGTGCCATGGCGAGGACACTTGGCGACAGAGATTCCCTCGCCGTCTCTCCCCTCCTTCCGGAGCTCCTCCTAACTTACAAGGCACCTTCCTGCCTTCTCGCGACGCATGGGGAGTTACCTCGAGTACGACCTTGGCTGGCTTAGTGATGGCTGTGGGGGGGTCGAGTACTGGCTACAGGCGGCTGCACCATGCCCGTCCCAGTGAAGCATGTGCCTCTACTTCGTACTCGGCACAGATTAGACGAGGAACGCCTCTGCCAGGCTCCGGAGCTGCCTCCACCTGCCAGCGGGTAATACTGTAAGGAACAAGTCTCGGATACCTCGGCAGGTCTGCGCAGTTGCACCCGACCGCAAGTGACAAGCACCTTGTCCTCGGTAGGGGACGGCAGGTGCTTCGCGCAGCCGGCAAAAAAGCCTCTTCTCTCCCAGCTGCTTCTCTTCCCGCTGCTGACGAGAGCGGCGCCGCCACGACGACTGCGTCGGAACCAGACAAGCTCTGTCTCTGTCTCTGCTTGCTTGCTTGCTAATCATCTGCTCAGCAACACGGCCCGTCGCGCTATATTTAGCTCCTCGTCTCATCGCCGCCTCCGGCAGCCGGTCATTGCTACGGCGCAGTGCATACTCATACATGTGCTTGTGCCACGGGGGAACCGACCGACGCAGCCGTTTCGTGCCCTCCTGCCCGTGGCCCGAGGGCGAGCCGTTGCAGCGCCGCGGAGCCCCAAGCACCCCAAGGGGGAAGGGGGAAGACGGAGGGGGGTGAGCACCAGACCCCCGACGACGCCGCAGTCGGTAAGCCAACCGAAGCTAGTGAATGACGGGTGGAGAGGAGACAAGACAAGAAAGATGAGATGTGAGAACAAGGATAACATGCATGTACAGTACAGTACTGTACGAAAGTCTGTGTGCTCGTATCTCGGAGCAGGCTTGTGCCGCTCACTCAGACCTCGAATGCGCTCCGACGCCACAGCCTCGCGGCAAAAGTCGAGCTGCAAAGGTGGCAGTGGCATGCTCTTGACAGCGGCTCGCCGGGATCGATCCTTCGGCGGCGTATATTCCCGCCAGCCGGCCGAGACCTCCCTAGCTCCTAAGCTCCATGACGGACTAGGTAGGGAAGAAGCGTTGTGGCGGAGTGCACAATCTTCCAAACGGGGTCCCCTTTTCGGAAGAGAGGGGGAGGGGAGTGGCTGCTCATCGCAGCAAGGTAATCAACTCTCATCTCCCAGAGCCGGACCTTAGCTAACGGGGCTTGTCCAGGGTTGCATACATGCCAGCAGAAATCGACTACGGCTTGCGGCTCGGAAAGGGAAGGTCAAAAGACAAGTCGAGCGATCACCCCGAGCGAGCCCGTTCTCGCGAATGAGGCCGTCAATCGACCTCACACTAGGCCCTGGTCCAAACACCGCCCCAGCGGCTGAGAGGGCGTTTTGGGGCCGACGGGCGCTCTAGGGTGACGGGTTGGTGGTCCGTGGTGCAATCCTCGCCTACCGTGCCAGTAAAGGCCAGCTTCCAGAATGTTGGCGAGCTTCCATGTGGTGCGGGTGGATGTGGCGTACAGTGTCCACTTCAACTGTGCAAGGTCCTCCGTTGAAGACCTTTGCCTTCAGGTTAAGGGTGTGTGGCCAATGGCCAACAAAATGCTAACCGTCTTGATCGCCGCAGCAGTCCGGTGCACCGCTCGAATCCGCTTCCCCATGGCCTTGGCAAAAGGAGAGAGGCCAGCAGCTCCGGGGAGCCGGTGCTCATTCTCCCCAACTTTCCCCTTTCCACGCTGGAGCATTCCATCGCCGAACTTCTCATCGCGAGTCAGGGGTCCTCCCTCAATGGCTCGCCGTGGGTTGTAGGAGCCATGTTCCCGGAGCAAGTCTCCTCGTGGCTTTGAGATCCGAACCCTTGGATCTCTTATGCATAAGAGAAACCTCTCGGTCTCGCGGAGCTGTCATGAGGCACCGCACAACGCATGGTCTAAGGGTCTCCGCCAATAACAACGGCGCGGTGACCTTCCGGGCCCTGTTCGGCACCATCAGCGTCCCCCAGTTGCTCCATACCCGGCTGGTGGTACAGAGAATCCTCACAGGTGGAGACAAGGGGGGAAACTGGAGCCGCCTCCCCATATTCGAATCGACCGCCATCTTTGGGTACCGAAACACGAGAGCGGAGTTGATCAAACACCAGGTTGGATCGCCCACCGCCATGACGTCTCTCGTAGACGGATGTGCAACATGGAATTATCTCCACGTGTGGGCTTGCCAGCATTCGCTAGATCAGCGGCCGTGCCAAGCTCAAGTACCATCATCAGCCGTTGCACTTGGCTTTCAGCGCAGGATTAGTGCATGAAGGAGCCGTTGCGACGCGAGGTACGTATTAGGTGCACTTGGCCGGTCGGCCAGGTTTCCGACTGGATTAGCTGCTCTGCAATAGCCGCCCTGAGCCCGTTCACGCATCTAGCATCAGTGGTCAACAGCGTGGACGTGTGCGAGCATGCTGGTGTTGCGATACCTAGGTAGAGCACCAGAGGACATCCCTGAAACCGTCAAGCCATCGGAATGGCCACCTATCAACTGCCGGCAGTCATTTCGGCCATGGGAGGCCCCTCGCCGGAGCTTGTTGCTGCTGCAACCACACAAAGCCGGGTCATTCGTTGCTGCTACACTCATCATGCGCCATGGCGCCCAATTGATGACTCCTCACATCCCGCTACGTCGCACACCATCGAACCGTGGACGCCAAGCTCTGGAACAATGCAGCCCGGGTGGTGGGCAGGTACTCTTCAGTGAGCACAGCTGGGACTGCGACCCTTCAACAGCGTCTAAAGACATGTAGATATGCCTGTTCTTGCCTGAAGCCTCGACGACGGGACTCATCTACACAGTCGAGGGTCCGGTGAGCGGGCGCGAAGGAACTGCATCATGGGCTTGTTGCCGACAAGCAGCATTTCAAGGCTCTGGCAACAACTTGACAGGATCGCGGACCGACGATGGCTATCTTGACTGCGCAGGCCGTCGGATCCGGCACGCGAAGCTTCCCGTTTGCTTTGGTGAAGAAAAGGGGGCGTCGGGCACAATCGGTGGCGTCATTCAACAATGCGCCGCCTCTTTTGTCGCCGGGCCGGGCCCATGACCCGCAGCATCGAGGACCTCGTCCCGTGCGGCAGCCACGGCACTGCGATATAGAGCGTCAAGCTCAGACCCATGAGGCGCCCGTTGCTGCTGGTCATTCGGGCGACTCGTCGCAATGGCGTGGGCGCCGCTCCAAGTCCGAGCCTGTCACAAACGGCAAGGTAAGCTTTCCTTTCCCCTTGCCATCCCGCAATTCGGAATACCGCCGCCTCTCGCCTGCTGCCGGCCACAGCCCTCATGCGCGTGTGTGAAGCCAGTTGCCGACCCAGCCGTCCGGCTAGTCCGCATTTCGAGTATGTACATGCATCTACACCCGTGACAGGTAGGTATTGCTCATTGATTCACCAGTGTCTACAACCTCGGAGACCACTCTTTGCTTGTCTCCTGCTCCTTCTCTTCTCTGTCCAGGAGGCTAAGGCTCTCTGAAATGAAAGACCGGCGGCGTCACTCCAGCTGCCTGCCAGACCTCGGGAAATGTAGCATTGAGGCTACAAATCACTCATTTCCCCCGCCAAACAACTCACAGCACATGGGGGCACGGCTGAGTTGATGGCTGAAAGGGTCAAGCTTCCCCTTATGGTTACGGCACAGGGGTTTTGAAATGGCACCCTCTTACATGTACGCCTGCGCATCAGACGGGAGCACACACAGTGTTGCGTGTTTGTACATACGGGACATTCGGAACAAGGCCTCGTACGGCGGCGCATCATGGCTTGCACGAGCTGGCAGGACGACGAGCGAGTGGAAGGCATGCCGATGCACAACAGGAAATGGATCCAGAGACGACGCTGCATGGTAATATGGAGAAGGCTGCGGGGCCGTGGACAGGGCTCGGGGGCGAAAGCGTCCGAGACGTGGTGCCAACAAGCCCTGGGCTGGGTCGGAGAGAGAGGCTTGGCTTCCTGACCTTGGCGGCGGACCCCCTCCCCCCCCCCGGGTCCCGGCCACGGACGAGACAGCCAACAGCCAGAAGCGGGCTTCCGAAGAAGGGGTGAAACAGGACCTCGATGTCAGCTCGGGTCCGTCGGCGCCTCCACCGTTCGGAACTCGCGTTGGTTTTGTTCGAGGGCATGGCATGCCTGTGCCTACCAGGTATCGCGTACATGTACGGCACACTGTAGATACCATGGAGTCACACTTACAACCAGTAGCTTGGAGCCGTCTCCTTCTCTGTGGATGATGGATGGCCTCCGCATCTTGGCTTTTCCCAGCTCTTCAGCAAGTGCGGCGCACGCTCTTTTCCTTTTGCGTTCTTTTTCCATCGACCGTTCTGCGTGCACGGCAGGGGAGAAAGTTGGCGGCGCCCAGTCTGGGCCACGCATGGCTTGACTGACGTATAGGCGCCAAGCATTTGCCTGGTGGGCATTCGTATCGCCAAGAATGAAGACCCCGATCATATATGTACATGCACGGTACGGAGTTCAGGTTGGGGATGAGCTGTTCCGTCTGCCTCTGCCAATCGTACAGTAGGTACGGTGGGCACCCTTGCGCCCATTCCATGATGCAGGCGTGCATAGGCATGTGCCTACATACATGCATGGGTGCATTCGGGACATGCATGCTCCTGCTCCCAGTTGTCGGTGGTCAGTGGGCTAAAGGAGAACGAGGGACTGATTATTTCTGCAACTTGACGTGAGCAAGAATCATCTCGGCTTACTCATATTTCGCTAATGGGAAATAGGCGCTGTGTCAGCCCACAGGTAGGGGAGGGAGAGATTAAACTACGATGTCTGGGTACGGACGGAGTGCTTCGTATTCCTAACGGTCAGTCATGGGAGAGCCTCAACAAGCGTGGTGGGGACGAGGATGCGGAGGTCGGCCCCCCTCCCCCCCCCTCTTTCTTCTTCTTCTTCTGCCCCTTTCTTTTTCCATCTGGTAGGGCATGTGCTGTTGTCGCCGGAGCACATGGCCAACGGCTGCCTGAGACAAGAAACAAGGGGGTCGACTGCAGCCAGGCTCCCATGAGCAAGCAAGCAAATGGATTGAGGCAACTTTCCGCTGCCCGTGGCGGAGCATCAGCCTTTACACAGTCTCGGCTCAAGGAAAGGCGAGTTGCTCACACGGATGAAAAAGGGCGGCCAACAAGCACTCATCCACTCGTGCCCCCTTTCCACGGCCAGACTCGCCACACGGCCCGGTCCTTGTCAGTCAGCGAAGCTGATTGATGGACCGGACCGTAGCGCGCGCGTGTGACGGAGCAAAGGAATAAGGGGACCCAACAAAGAAGTAATAATTCGGCCCTAGGATTTCTTACCCTCCCTCCCCCCCGCCCCCCCCCCCTTTCTCCAGGTGGGCCCCGGGGCTCGGCCAAGAAAATGTGGGCGTTGCGTCCCGTCCCGAATGCTGGGAACCGACTGCCCCATCCCGATGAAATTCCCTCAGTCGTGATGGCTCAGGGGTGGGTAGGAAGGCAATCTTCCCCAAGAAATAGAGAGGAGGGAGGATTGGGAGACGAAAAAAGAGAAGGCGCTGTGCAACCCCCACCCACATCTTTACGCCTCCTTGACAGAGAAAAAAAAGGAAAGCTAACGAAAATGGAAAAAGAAAGGAAGAGTGCAAGCGGGAGCACGCGGATGATAGCAGGGGGTGGGCTGGAGGGTGCCGGAGCTCGGGAAGAAAAGCAGAACCCCCCCTTTTCCAGGTTATCCAAGGAAACTAGGACGAATATCAAAGTGACCTGACTTACAGTACCAAGAAACATCCACACATATCACAGTATGTAACGCACTTGCATCGGCTACGCCAGCCGTGCGGAGAACGGACAGCCGTTCCCCGATGCCCCCGTCGTCGCCGTTGCGCTCGTTCCTCTGCTCGAGCCTCGGGGGGGGCCCTGCTTGTTGGTCAAGCTGCCGTACTGTGTCGTGATGAGTGCTTGTACAGAGGAAAAGACCAAGAGAGAGGCTGACGGAGTTCTGTTGGCTATAACATTTTCCTCCCCTTTATTTTAACATGCAGCAGAAGCCTTTCACACTTCCCATCATTTTACCACAACACAACGGAGAAGCTGCTATATGTCACGCCATCACCAAGCAACCAAGCTCATGTGAACCCATTGCATGATTCTATCGATACAGCCCTCGATTTGCTCCTGCTATTGGTCGCGGGCATTATAATCCGGGTTCTCTCCGATTCGAGGGGGACCACCGGGTATTGAGCAGGGTGCACGAGGAAGCCCGCGTTTCAACAGATGAGCTGCTGGCCGACGGCATTCCCCAGGCTGGACAATTCCGAGAACAATGGGGAACTCGACTTCCTGCGAAAGGCCGGCTTCATCGACTAGCCGCAGCTTGTCCATGCGCTGCACTTCTTCCCATAAAGGGTGCTTCTTAAGGTGGTCGTAGATGTTGGATAGATTGGCGGTGGGAGGACGAGGAATTACTGACCCGGTCACCCTCGGCGCTTTCAATAGGACGGTAATCAGCCCTGACGGCAGCTAAATCCATAAACGTAGGTCCGGTCGTGACGATGAAGCTGCGTGCACAGTTGAACAGGGGGAGTTTGGGAGCCGGATGGCACAAGACGACGGCTACGCGTCTCGATCGGTCAATTTCCTCGATTCAAGACAGAGAGCGCAGCATGGTCTCAAGTCTTCCCTTACCACCAGTGCGGCCAACTGCCTTGCCAAAGGTATGCGTAAGGATGGCGACCTGATCCGCCAAGCCCCAATGACGCACAAGACCTGAGCCCTTGGGCCTGTATAAGCCGTTTGAATGAGCCTCGTCAACCACCTAGATGACATCTGCACCGGGCAGGATCGTTGTGTTGGAATTTCCCGCCGTCTTCCCAGACCTCGCGACTTTGATCGTGCGAGGCGAATCTCCGAACATCAATGCCTGCAGAGCTGTGCTGGAAAATGGCCCGCCGGTCGACCGGTGAACGGACATGGACCTGCCGCGTGCTCCATTTTGGCCATGAAGGTGTGGAAAGGGGTTGTCCACCCGTCGGCGTGCTACTCAACCAACAGTTGCATATGTCCTGGACGGCTCTTCTTGACCAGTTGATGGGCAAAAAGGAGGCGAGCTCTTTCTCGGGGGAGCCGGCCTCTCCCGGGTCATCTCCGTAAACCGGAACAAACGCGGAGAGCCTTTATCACCATGCTGGAGACCCATTGTACAGGGACACGACTGGAGACGCAGTCTGGGTCTCTCGCAAGGACCGCAAGGTCAGTCGAGTCTCTTTGGACGTCGTTGAGGCGGAACTGCTCCCTACGGGACTGATCAATGCTCTCATTGCGATGAGGGTGGACCCCCCAGGCTCACACTCATCGCTGCTGGTAGCTTGCGTTACATATTCGTCCATGACCAGCAGTAACAATGCTCTTCTCGCAAAGGCAAAGGCAAAGGCGCGGCTTCCAAGCTATGCGAGTCCGAGTAATCGTCCTTATTGCAGAGGATGGTATTCATCGCAAGACTGATTTCTTCGCCCTGGTTGCAACGTCTCTGCAGGTGACGTCTCTCATCGCCGGCATACGCGACGTGTTTGAAATCCTGGTGCCCGTCCGTGTGATATACGAGGTCTCGGACCTGGCTGGTCTTGCCGCAGCCATTGGCAAACACAAGCGCCAAGATCCAGTCCATCATCAGAGTATCAGAGATATGCTACGCACCGAGGTCGCTGCTCTTGTAGAGAACATTTCGGTTCCTGAGACGTCACCCAGGAGATGATGGGTCTAGAGAAGTCAGCCTTTCACGAGCTGGTCGACCGGAAAGGCGTCATCCACCATCTGGGAGCCCAAGTCAACTACAACGAGTCCACACTGGCAGCCGAGACGCAAATGTCCTAGGCACGTTTCACGCTCTCCAACTAGCGTTTGTATTTTCCATCATCTACTAGATCGTCGACCAAATCCATGGCTTTCGTGACTCTCACGCTTGCTTCGCTTGCTTGGCCAGCCAGGCTTGGAAGCGCTCCTCGACACATTCCTTGCCCAGGTGTCCAAGGGGCAAGTTCCCTCTATTGGCAAGCACCTCTTTGGGGGGCAACCTGTTCAACTTGCCTTGGATACACTCAGTCGTCTGCCCGTTGTTGTAGCCGTTGGTCTTGTCTCGGTAAAACTTGGTGCGTTGTTCTTTCGCGATGGTTGACGTGGGAGAGAAAAGCTGCTGCGTAGCCAGAATCTTGGCCACAAGTGCTTGAGCCCGTTGATCCCCCCTCCCAACCCCGGCCTGCACGATGGAGTCGGTAAGGCCCAGAACAAGGCCCATTATGTAGGGATGGGAAGGGCGATTGGTGACGGGCAGAGGAGAAACCGCCGGCAGGGTGACCCAGGGAATGGCAGACTCGGGGAGATAGAGCTTATACTGCTCGTAGGCATACGCCACCTTGAACTCGTCGTATATCCTCCCGAACTTGATGGCCGTGAGCAGCGACAGGCCGTCAAAGACCTTGTTGGAGTTGACGGCGTCAAAGTCTTTGATGCGAGCATCGTCGTACTTGCCCTCGAGGAACAGGGCAACACGCAGCGCGTTCCGGATGCAGAGCTCGTCGATGGACGACTGCTGCCACTTCGGCCACTGCTCCGCCAGGTAGGCCTGCGGCGAGAGCACCCGCGGGTCGACGCGGCCGGCCAGGGCCTTGGACTGGCCGACGACGTAGGCGACGTCGAGGCGGGCGGGGATGCGGATGGGCTGCTCGCGCAGGTAGGCGGCGATGTCGTCCATGCGCGGACGGGCGTCGCGGTACGGGTCGCTGCCCACCGGGGCGCCGCTGATGGTGCCGGCGATGTCGTCCCAGGTGGCCCCGGCCGGGTAGCGCTGGATGTTCTTGAAGGACGTCACCTCGGTGATCAGGTCGTTGTTGTAGTTGTCGGCCGTCACCTTGAGCGACTCGTAGGCGTTGTCCCGCAGCAGCGCCGGGAGGCCGACGAGGTAGCTGCGATGGCGGCTGCTGACGTTGGCCTGGATGAGGTCCCGGATGCCCTGCATCGACGCCTCGAGGCCGCGCCGGATCTCCGTCTGCTCCTGGCCCGTCTTGGCCTCCTCGATGGCGCGGGCGCCCGTGGCGTTGAGGACGCCCAGCGTCTGCGCGCCGTGGGACAGGACGGCGGCGGCCTCGATGGCCAGGCCGCTCTCCAGCTTGGTGGCGAAGCCGTCGCCCTTCTCGTAGTAATACTTGTCCGAGTACAGGTACTTGTAGATGCTGTTCCTGGTGAAGTCGAGCCACGTCTGGTCGCGCGTCTGGCGCGTCGCCTCCTTGGTCGGCAGCTCCGGCGGCGGCTTGAAGGCCTGGACCATGGCGCGCACAATGTGGACGGCGATGCCGAGCGGCGCCGTGGCCCCGCCGAGGATCAGGGCGTCGCCGAGGAAGCACAATGCCGTGTCGACCGTGTCGATGTGGTCCGGCGCCTTGGCCAGCGCCTGCGTGGCACAGCCCACGAGCGGCACGATGGACGTGACGGCCGCGAGGCGGTCCAGGGCCGTCGTGTTGGCCACAAAGGCCAGCACGACGCCCGGCGCCCACAGCACGGCGCCGAGGAAGACGCCGCCCCCGAGCTTGGACGTGATGCCCTTGCCGAGGGCCCCGGGGCGCAGAGCCGGCGCCTTGGGCCCGAGGCGCTTGTAGCCCAGCGCCTTGGTGCGCACGTCGGACAGGGACATCTTCCATCGCTCCTGGGCCACGGGCGCCACCTTGTACGCGACCATGAGCTCGGTGAAGTCGCGTTCCGACGCCGTCTCGGCCGCGAGCGCCACCTCCTGCTCCTTGGCCGTCGGCGGCCGTTCTGGGTCGTCTGTAGGAGGCTGTCCGTTTGTTGGAGGGCCTTCCTTTGCCGGGGGCTCCCCCTTTTCCGGGGGCTCCCCCTTTCCCGGGGGCTCCTCCTTTGCCGGGGGCTGTGGCTCCGTGGGCGTCAAACCGTCGCAAAGGCCGCCCCCTCTCTTGCGCAGCATGCCGTCCCTCTTGCTCGCTATGCCACAGACCTCCTTCCTGATCGACTTGCTGGAGTCGTCCGCAAACGTCTTCACCGCTTGCTGGAGAGACTCTTGAAGATCTTTAATCGCTGGCTTGTAGTATTTGCTCCAGGGTTCGATATCCCATGCCTCAAACTTCTCACCCGTAGAAGGAGACCCTGGCGGGTTTGATTTGTACGGAGGAAACCCGGCGAGTTCCGGACGCGGACCGCTGTGCTGCAAGTTGTCGAATTTGGGATTGTAATCCGGATTCTTAACGAAAAGCCCAGCGGGTTCCTCGCCCTTTGCTACCTTCCCGGCAAGACTCGGGTCCTTTAGGAAGTCGGCTGTTCGGAAATAGCCTTTGACCTGCTCTGTGGGAATTCCTTCGAAAGCGGAATACTCAATTTGGTCATCGTAGCCGTTGGGTATGAACTTTTGGTCCTCAATGAAATTTCCGTCTGGCCCTCTGTTTGCAAGGCTCCCGTGTGTGTCGATGACGTTCGGAGCGTCTTGTATTTTCCAGACAACGTGGTCGTCCTGACCTTCTCGAATCCATATATGACTGGGTCTTCCATCTTCATTGATGGCAGAAAACTCAATCCCCTTCTCCACGCTTTTAGTCATTGAAACGTATCGTGTAGTCTCCTTCGTCTGGCCAGTGACATGTTCATATAGGCTAGTGCCCTTGTATTCATCAGAGGGGTGGTCGTAAGCATACGGCGACTTCTCCTTGGGGTTATAATTTCGCGGCCAAATGCCTTTGCTTTTCTTGAATTGATCGAAGGGAGTCATAACTTTCCCCTCGAGCTCAAACGATCTCTCGGCACGCAAGGCAAAACCCTTTGTTTGTGGAAGCCTTTTCCATGCGGGATCTTGTTGAAACGGGGTTTTAATTCTTTTTAATTCCACGTTTTTGCTCTCAGGGACGTCCACGCCATACGGAATTGAATCGAGGCCTCGACGTGCCGGTTGCCATTGATCGTAGATGCGGTTGGCTTTGCTTTCCTTGTGAGGTACTTGCAAACTTCCGCCAGTATCAAGGAGTAGGAGGAATATAGCAAGAGATGGTAAGAGCATCCTGAAACAACGTTAAAGAAAGTGCTGAGACCCCAAAAGTACAAATAGTACAAGTGAATAATCTTCAGGGGTGGTTGATAGGTATGCTGGTAAAGACTGATGAGATTGCTCGGCTGATTTCTATATCCAAGCCGTCTGGCTCTGGTGGGATTTGTTCCCTGTTATATGCCGTCTCCCACCGAAAGAATCAAGCCACCAAAGCGCAGCAATATCGCGAGCAAAAGTTCTGAACATGGGCAAGGCTTCCTGCTAGAGCGAGGGAGGTGTCGTAACTGCATGATGATTGTCAATCCTCACCCTGGCATTTTCATGGCCTGGGGTGCCGTCATGGCCGAAGGCATGTGCCTCATATGATAAGCTATGCATTGCCTCGAGTAATGCAAAGCCTGTCATTATTTGTATAACCCTGGTAAGGTATATTGTATATTTGTGCTAGGTAACCTGTCATCATTGTGGAAGCCTCCGTGACTTAGCCAAGAGACCTTCACGAAGAGGTTACTCGTACCTGTCCCCAGTTGTCTGGGGGACTAGGATGGGCACGAGGGGGCACTGCGCCCCTGCGCAATAAGTAGCAGTCACAGAACATTTATGTTATGCTTCTGGAGTACAGTTTCGCATGAAGCAGTGCAGTTTCTGTGTAGAGAGACCATATGTACCGTTCTGAGGCTGTGACGGTACTGAATGTATGAATCGGCCGCGAGTTCCTCCTTCAAAGTCGTTACTACCAGCGGTCAGTCCTCTAGAATTTCGCTCACAAGCAAAGACTGGGATCGTCGACGGTGATGAAAGGCGTTGAGAACTTGGCTTGAAGTGGATGGATGTTTCGTACAGCTGACGGACGGCGTGAGGAAACAAATTCGGGGAGTCCGCCCCCCACAGCACCCCATAACGCAACTCTAAGCTAAAAGATGGAGAACAGGTAACAGGCTCCCCGAGTCAGCTTCCAGTTTGACGGGCTGACGTATTTCACCATCGGGGTTTCGGTAGATTCGGGGAGTCTGCTCCGACAGCACTCCACAATGGAACTCTATAAACTAAAACATGGGGAACACGCAGCAGACTCCCCGAGTCAGCTCTAGCCTGGGAAGATATCAAAATGCCTCGACTTGGGGAAGAGACAGCTTGATGTATCCAATCTATTTCTTTCAGCGAGATGACATGGCCATGAGACCCCTTTAGGTTGGGTGATGGCTCGTTCTTTGTCTAAATATATCCCGCCTTGTGCAATAGGGCCATGTCTCTATACTAACATGCACCCCGTGATCCGCGTGCACCGTGGAGACTAGGGCTGATCCCCTAAGCTGATTAACATAACCTCAAAAAGCGGCCCTGCAGCTAACGACCCCCTTACCCTCTCTATGCGCGTATAGACAAGGGGTATACTCTATGATTGACGAGCTCATAGTGAAACCGATTTTGCCAGTGCCTAAGAATTACATAGATTGATGTAGATAAATGCGAGAGAGGGTACCTATGTAGGCGTTGAGGAACATTCAATGAAATTCTGCAGCCTCGGTGCTGCCGCGCTGCCAAGCCATGCCGAACCCACTTCAGCCTTCGTCGATGAAACGAGTACTGCCTGAGACTAGGAATAATGATTCCAATTACTTCATGCTCTTAATCTTGTATGTCCTTGTCGGGCTGGCAAAATTTCCAAGTCAGTAGCCATGAACTTGAAACGTCAAGCCTAGTGGGCCTGCTGTCATCCCGTTGTCCTGACGGACGGA
The DNA here is from genome assembly GCF_020360975.1 of Hirsutella rhossiliensis. Taxonomy (NCBI): domain Eukaryota; kingdom Fungi; phylum Ascomycota; class Sordariomycetes; order Hypocreales; family Ophiocordycipitaceae; genus Hirsutella; species Hirsutella rhossiliensis. The sequence continues at coordinate 2,264,749 of NW_025408668.1, read as the reverse complement.
CACCTAAATCGCTACAACGCCGACAGCTAATTCTTGGCAGTTACAAATCAAGCCATGATTTACAAGTCGGGCGATCCTCATCCCCGTTGTAGATGGGAGGGGGGGCGGGGAAAGTACGATGTGTTGGGGTGGGTGTCCATGTCAAGCCTCCAGTTTCATGTTAGCCTTGGTTCTATCCTAGGCTTGTTAAAATTTATGCATAACGCAGTACGATAGGGCCGCTCTCGGCTATCTCAGATATAAGACTATCTGGACAGCTCAAAATATGCTTTTAATACGACTCCTGATCCCAGAGGCCATTCGAAGCATCTGTCTGCCAGACAGCCGTTCATTCTTTCTTCTCAATAAGCCTTGGTTGATACTTAACGAATACTTACCTGTCACTCTTTCCCATCGCCATCTGCTGCCCGCCAACATGGTTCGTCTTATAGCTGCTGTTGCCGTAGCCTGTGCGTCATTATATAGCCTCCCAGTCAATTACAATGGCGAGACCCAGCTAACATGACGAGCAGTTGCTACCATCTCCGTGGCGCAGTCGTCAGGCGACGACGGCAAGCAGGGCAACCAGCCTGTCGGCAACGCGGATCAACCAGAGCCTCCCAGCGCACAAGGCCCGGACGCTGAGAGGCCGTGGCTGGACGCGGCGAAGGAATCCCTCGCCGAGGTTCAGTCGCTGCTGGACCAGTTGATTCGCAATCCACCAACACCACCCCAGGATCCCGGCAACCAGACTGAGCCGAACTCTGACAAGAAGCCCGAGCCGGGTCAGAAGCCGGAGGAAAGGAAGCCGGAGGCATAGCCAACGGTAGCTAGGCATTACATTATTGCAATCGGGACAGTGTGTGCCTTCGTGGCCTCTCTAGCCTCTCGGCCTTGACACGCGATAGTGGCATGGCCGCCGAGTCCTCTGCGACCGCTGCTGCAAGCTCATGTCAAGTCATCATGTCGTGCTTCTCGCCAATATCACGATATCTGCCCTCTTGACTCACGTGCTGGCCGCCTCTTTGCTGCTGCTTGGCTGATGCCTGCGAGCCATCCTTGGCCGACCACAGCAGCAGTGTGTCTATTGACTCAGTAAAGCAGAACTGTACCCTTTGGCTCAGCCCTGCGGCGGCCTACTTAATTAGCCCGAGCCAATATTGATTCGTCGGCATATGCAGACTTTCTTCAGACTCGACTTTAACGGGCATTTGGCTCGAAGTCATCGCTAACTGGCCCATTTCCATTTTTCGTCGCCAAGTATGTCCAAGAGCATCCAGGTAGCTAGGCCTGTGTAGGAGCGAGAGCTTTTTAATAAATGCAGATGTCCGAGACAATTCCGAGCAAAGCCGAGAGAAAACGGAAGAAATTGATGCATTAAAAGGCAGACGCTTCGGTCAGGGCTGGCAAGGCTAGACTCATGACTCACATCTGAACCGAATGGCCTTGCTGTAGGCGACGGCTTTCCTTGTCACACAATTGCGCGGTGGGAGGGAGAATGCCGGACCAGGGTCCATTTGTATAGCCATGTGCTTTTCCACTCATTTATAAGGACGGCCTGAACTTTTTGGAGGATATCTTACATACATGGGGCTCACAAAACACAGCGTAACCTAGTGGTAGCCATCCAGTGTCAACAATATTGATTCGCAACCATCGCGGCCCATAATGAATTGTTATTTTCCATGCCAACTGATAAACTGGCCAACATTATTCTCAAAAGTCCATTCTGTAGTATTGTCGTTTGAAGCAGGAGCAGCAACAAAAAGCAGTCTCCGTACCACTGTTGGTACCAATTGGTATCCTCATCCGAGTCTCACCTCCTTTCTCTTGTCTCTCGTGTGCTCGCTCAGGAGCTTGCCATCTTCGCCCGGGAGCTCTAAGCCCTGCATCCGTCCTGCGGGGTATTTCGCCATTATGCCTTCGCTCTCGTTGCTGGGTGCCTCGTAACGGGTCTCGAGAACACCTAGAGAGCCTTATGCTGACTCAAAGGGGCTGTTGAAGAGGGAGGATGAATTCCATTTACAAGCTCGCCCTTTGTCAGAAGCAGTCCAGCCCCAATCGAGAAGCACAGATCCATCATTTAGCCTCGCTCTTTGACCACTCACTCGTTCCTAAAATTAACTTGTGCGTATCTTTGGCTGAAACACTCTACCGCTCAGCAAGGGCTGCATATTGCTAAAGGTTGAAAGGGGAGCAGACTGCTGACCTACGTTAAATCAGGGCTTAACGAGAGTTCACTTCTAAGCCTATTATTTCTCTACCCTAAAATTCACCTATAGTTAGTAATCTATCTAATTATAAAGAGGCTAAAGAGGCATCTAATATAAATAGGGGAGGCCCTTAATAGTATTCTATAAAAAGAAGGTAAATATAGTAAAAGGTAATATTATTCGGCACCTAGTACTACGCGACCTTAGAGTACGTAGTACTAGGTGCCCCCTCTTACTTAAGGAGGGCTCGAATATTAGTTAATTAGGGTTATATAACCTACTTTTACCGCTTAATTAGTAGTTAAAGGCTATTACTATTAACCCCTTTTATAAGGGACGTAGCTATTATAAGGCTAGGCAAAAAGAATAGTATATAAAAGATAAAAGCTAGGACCTAGGAGAGATAATATAGGGAGAAGCCCCTTATTTCCTCTCCCCTTAGGTGCTTAAGTTTATTACCCGCGCCCCCCTTAGGGCGTAGTTATATAACCTACTCCTTTACCTTAGAGGGAGTCGAACTTACGATTAATAGGGTTATATAACCTACTCTTACTATTTAACTAATAGTTATAAGTTATATTTATAACCTTCCTTATAAGAAAGAGTATAGCGGGGTATCCCTTTAAGTAGCCTAGGTACTATAGTACTTTTACTAGTAATATTATCCTTTAAGATAAAGGTAATCTTAAAGGTAGGCTTTTTAATAATATATTCCTTATATTAATTAGTCTTAATTTAGTAAAGCTATCGTTATTATTATAAGTTTAAGTATTATAGTATTATACTAATTAAGGGGTAGTTTAGTAATAGATTTACTTCTTAGTAGTAAATAAAGCTAACCTCTACCCCTTAGATAATAAAGCTTTAGTACTTTTATTATATAAGCGCGTTTATTATACTATTAGCTAGGTTAATTATTAATATAACCTAGCTAACTTATATCTAATCTTACTATACCTCTTAATATAGCTAATATTTATAAACGTTAATATACTTAAGGTTTATCTTAAGCTTCGCGCTTAATTTAGTTAAAAGCTTAATAGTTTAAAAGTTATTATACTAAAGCTTTTACTCCTTTTAATACTAATACTAAGCTCCTTAATTAGCTAACTAAATATTCTTATAAAGAGGGATATAAGAAGTATATAAAAATATATAAAGGTAAAATTAAAAGTAAGGGGTTAGATAGGTAAGGCAAAGATATTTAATTTTTAAGGCGGTAGCAATTATAATAAGTAAGTAATTATTATATTTCCTTAATTATCCTTCTTTTATCTATCTAACGCTCTTTTTTATACCTATCTAGCATCTTAATTAATAAAGAAGATCCTACTTAAAGAAGCTACTAATATCCTTTTAACTACTAAGCTTTTTTACTAGTTTTTCCCCTTTATTCTAGCCGTTGCTAGTATATCTATCTTATCTCTCGCTACCTCTATAGGAAGCTATCGCTACTTTTACTTCCCCTTATACCCTTACCCTCCTTTTTATACCTCTTCTTAGCTCCTTTTTTTAAACTAGGTTTTTAGCTTCCTAGGTCCTTCTTACTAAGGGATATCTCTAAGAACTATAAAATTAAGCTACGCTTCGCGATATATACCCTTAGCTATAGCTTGCCCCTTAAGGGTATAGCTAATATAGCTTTAGGCTAGTAAGCGTATAGAGGAGGTTCTTAGCTCTATACCTATCCCTTTACTTAAGGAAAGTAAGGGCCCTTTTAGGTCCTAGGCTCTTTTAGACCTACTTAAGGAATAAGAGCCTAAAGAGGGGAAAGTCTTATAAGAAAGAGGGCCTTCTTAAAAGGGAGAAACCTAATTAAAATAGGGGGCCCTTTAAAGGGAAAACCTCTTCCTTTTCTTTAGCTATAGACGTTACTTTCTTATATAGGCTATTAGCTCCTCTTATAGACTCTTAAGGCAGGTCTCTAAGGATAGCTTCTCTTAAACGTCTTCTAGCTTAATTTACTATAAAAAGATAGCTAGCTTTTACTTTAGTAAGGGCTTTATAAGACTATTAGCTTTTATTAATACTATTAAAACTTAATAGACTAAAATAAGTCCCTTTTAAACCTCTTAGTATAGCTAATACTAATAGATATTAATATATTATAGCTAGGTTAATAGCTTTACGTTCTCTATTAAAATTTATATAGTTTATATATTATTATATTTTATAGATAACGTAGTTAAAATTTATAGTTATAAAGATATAAGTAGCCGGCTAAGGAAAATAGCTTTCTTTAAAGCTTTTAAAAGAGCTAGTAGCTTTACCTCTATACTTAAAGTTATAATAGTAGCTTACTTTAAAGCTCTTTAAGTAATAGTTTATCTAAAAAGAGATATAATATACCTTTATAAGCTCTTTCTATCTAAGGAAATATCTATAAAGGATAAATCGCTTAAATAAAAGAAGATTTTAATAGCTAGTTTCCTTCCTTACCCTTTTAAGCGTAGACTATATAATCTTATTAAATAAAGATAAAGGATAGCTTAGTTTACTACTTCTTAGTACTTAAGGCTAGGATTCTAGTTATACCTAGCTAGCTAAGAGACTATAAAAGAGATATCCGGTCTAGTAGAAATAGCTATAAAAGTAAGGAGCCTACCTTCTATTAATATTAGTATTTCTCTTACTCTATAGCTTTAAAGAACGGATTAAGTAAAAGCTCTTTATTTAATATAGGTATAAAAGGAAGCTTCTTTTTAAGGGAATTAAGGAGGAATTTATAAGCGACCTTATTAATATAGGCGTCTTAGATAAGCTAGATAGTCTATTAAGACCTATTCTAAAGGATTTAAATCCTTAGGAACTACTTTAGCTCCCTTAGCCTAGTTATCTTATACCTTTATTATAAGCCTTTTATAGCCTCCTTAATAGTTACTTCTTCCTCTTTTAGGTAGGCCTAGATAATATTATCGATATAAAAGAAGACTATAATTTTACCTTTCTATATTATATATAGTTCCTAAGGGACTTTCTTAAAGCCTAGGGCTTTAAGGGAACTTATTAAATACTATTACTAAAGAAAGAGTAATCTTTATAATCTATATAAAGCTTTCCTAAGCTATAAAATCTTTCTTAGCTAAAAGGTATATATAGATATCTTCTTCTTTCTTAAGGGGGTAGTTAATAAAGGCGTTAATAGTATTTATTTAATTAAGTTTAAGGTCGAATCCTACTACTATAGCTATAAGGGTTTAAAAAGATATCCCTATTAAGGTAGTTACCTTAGTAAGTAGATCCCCTTTTTCCTATTAATTCTTATAGATAACTAGCTAGGCCTTATACTTTTAAAGAAAGCTCTATTTATTAGTCTTATAAATAAAGACCTACTTATAGCTTAGGACCTATTTTCCTCTTAACTTTTCTTTAAGGACCCCTTTAAAAGACCCTATCTTTTTATATAAGGCTAAGTAGTCTTTTTAGGCCTAGAAAAACTAGTCTTTAAAAGGATATTTTTCTAGCTACTTTTAGTTTACTAGTAGGTCTAGGAGGTTTCTTTTATATACCTTCCTTATTAATAGCTATAGCTTAAAGAGCCGGCCTACTATAAATACTTTATAGGAACCGTCTTTTATAAGTATTAAATAGAAGTCGGAAAATTAATCGAAATAAAAGAGTATTAGTCTTTTTTAGTAACTATATTAAGCCTTATACCTTTCTTTACTTCTTAAAGTAAGGATAAAAAGGCAGCTAGGTAATCCTTTAAGAGAGAAAGAGGTATCTTTCTTACCTCCTTAAGGGTTAAAATAAAAAGACTAATAGAAAAAGCTGCTTTTAGTTCTTCTTCTATAAGAGGAAGTATAAGAAGGTAAGCGTATTCTAACTCTATTACTTTCTTATAGTTTCCTTTTTTATCTAGATTATTTAATTTAATAGCTTCCTCTTCTTTAAAGTTAGCGTTACCTTTAACTACTTTAATATTAGTTTCTTTTTTTATTTCCTTATTTAAGACCTCTTCTTAAGATTATTAAGAAGTAGGGATTTAGATCTTTTAAATTAGCTAACGTTATAAGAGTAAGAAGGGCTATTAATCACTCTTTTTATTAAAGAAGCTAAATTTATTAAAAATTATATTCTTAGTTAAAATAACCTTCTATAAAAAAGGAATCTAGATCTAAAAGATAATTATAGAATTATAGCTAATAAGGTAACTAATAAGGGCTTTAAGATTAAGCTTTCTTTTTTTATTCCTTTTTTAGCTATTTATTAATAGTTATAGTATATACCTTATAGCTATAAGTATAAAGGTAGGCTAGTAAGGCCTACTTTTTTATAAAGAGCTTAAGGGGGTTTTTTTTATAAGAGCGCTACTAAGAGGTATAGGCTAATAAAGTACTTAGGTACGTAGTACTAATATATCGGTAGGGTATCGGTAGGGAATCGTGCCTACCCCGCTTATATATTATAGACCTCTCGCTACTCTAACTAAAGAGGAAAAATCCCTCTTCCTATAAGCTTTAGTCTTACGATAAGGAGAATATAATATATATAGCGTAGTACCTCTAGCTATCTCTACTACCTAACTAATTATACCGTAATACGTATTCCCTTATAATTTCTAAAGCTTTCCTTTTTAGTTACCTAATAGAGATAGCTACTTAGAGAAGACTATATAACGCTCCTATAGCGCGACGTAGTAGTTAACTAGTCGAGGCCTCTTCGTTATATATATTAAGTATCTACTTAGGAGATAAAGAACCGGAAGATATATCCTTAGAATAGACCCTTATTATAAACGATATTCTAACTATATTAAAGATATCGCTACCTATAGGCGTAAGACCGTTGACTTATAAAGAAAAGCTTATAGCCCTATAAGCGCGTATTAAGGAGCTAGAGGAGACGAAACGCCTATAAGACCACGTTATATAATTAGAGGAGGAAATTGCTAAACGTACTAGTGCTATCGCTATCTATTTAGGAAAGCATCGACGGTCCTACTCCCCTAAATCGGATAGTAGTCGCGGTAGTAAGGTTAAGATTAAAAATATCGCTTAATTATCTTAACCTATTAATATATAGAAACGTCTAAACTAAACTTATAATCTAGAGGACGCCTTTAAGGCAACGCTTAGACGCTTTTATCGTAATAAAACGAAGATCCTTTACGCGGTAGATTATATATATAGCGACTATAAAGTAAGATAGCGCCGATACCTTAAAGAATAGACGCTAATTAACTAAACTAAATATAGTATAGATTAAGTATACTTTAAGGAATAGATACTTATCTTAATTAAGGATACTATAAATAAAGAGATACTATTAGCGACGTAATTAAAAGAGGCTTGCTAACGAGAAGGCTAGACCCCCTTAGAGTTTAGCTTATACCTTAACTCCTTAAAGAGGTATTTTAAACGCCTATTAAAAAAGGCGCGTGCTCTTACGTTTTTCGCTAAGCTAGAGCTATAACTTTAAGACTAAATTAACCTTTATTCGATACCTATTTATACCTATTAATAGGAAGAGCTTATATAAGTCGCTTAACGATATTAGGATACTATTACTAATAAAAGGCAACGTACTAATACTACTTCTACCCTTAAAGGAACCGGGAATAAAAGTAGTGCTATACCTTAAGGCAGTATATATAGGGGAAGGAATTAAAGAGGCTAATAAGCTAGGCCGAATTATTAAGGAAATACTACTAATTCGACTAATAACTAATAAGCTAGCGATATACCTATTAAGGGCTAAACTAAGGGACGTTATTAAGGAAGAGGATCTTTTACTTAATTAGGAATTATATATTTCTAATATAATAAGCTAAGATACCTATCTATAGAATATACTAATTCTTTAAAGGTAGAAACCCTAGTAAAGACTCTTAGACTTAATACTATAAAATAGGGAAAAGGTAAGATATCGGGGTAAATGCCTCTCCTTTAATAAACTTAATACCTATAAGATACTTACTTAAAACTCCTATAACGATATTAAGGCGAAACCCTACTAAAGTCTCTATATACTTAGATACTTATAGTGCCGTTAACCTTATAAATATATACTTTACCTAATAATAGGGATTACTATAAGTAGCGCTATTATACCTTAAGTTATTAGGGCTTAGTAATAGTAAGGTAATAGAGTATAGAGTATAGTTAGTGCCGCTTTAAATAATAGATATAAAAGGCACCGAAAAGATAATTACTTATTTCTATATTAGTACTAATAAGTTAACGCTAAACGATTAAGTACTAATCCTATTATTAGTTACTACCTTAGAGGATAAACGTATTTATATTATCTTATAGAATCGATAGTAGTAGTTTAAGTATTAACTAAGTAGCGAAACCCTATAAAATCCTTATAGATTCCTTTAAGAATATAGGAACGAGGTAAGGGTATATATAATAGCGCTTAATCCTAAGCTAATCCCGCTACTAAATAAAGATAAGGATAAAGGGATTTTATAAGAAGAATAGGCCGAAATCCTACTAACTCTCTACTAGTTTAAAGATACTTTCTTAGCTAATAAATCCGATTTATTACTAGCTAGAAAGGGAACGGATTACTTAATTAATTTAATCCTTAATACGGAACCTCCTTATAGACCGATTTACCCTCTATTATAAAGGGAACTCTAAGTATTACGCGATTAGATCTAAGACGCGATAAAAAGGAAAATAATCTAGGAGTTAAAGAGCCTAGCTAGGGCGCCTATCCTTTTTATTCTAAAAAAGGATAGTACCTTATAGCTATATATAGGCTACTAAGGACTTAACCGGGTTATATAAAAGAATCGGTACCCTTTACCCCTTATTTTAGAGATTATTAACCGCTATTAAGGAGCTAAGTATTTTTCTAAGATTAATATATAGAATATATATTAACGTATTTAAATTTAAGAAGGAGATAAATAAAAGACCGCTTTCTAAACGTATTATAGATATTTCGAATACTTAGTAATACCCTTTAGACTTACTAACGCACTAGCTATATTTTAAAGCTATATTTATTAGGCGCTTAAGGGGCTTATAAATATAATCTATATAGTCTACCTTAACGATATCTTTATATACTTTAAGATAAGAGAAGAATATACTAAATACTTAGGATAAGTAATAGAAAGGCTAAGGGCTATAGAGCTCTATATAAAACTATTAAAGTATATCTTCTATTAATAGTTAGTTAAGTTCCTTAGGTTTATATTATCTATCGATAGGGTATCGATAGACCCTTAATTAGTAGAAGTAATAGCTTAATAGCCTAAACCTATAACCTACTATAATATTTAGGTTTTCCTTAGGTTCTATAATTTTTACCGACGATTTATATATAGGTACTTAGGAGTTATAGCGCCCTTAACTATATTACTAAAGGGGAGTAAGAATAGGAAGAAGCTAAGGAGTATAGAGCTAAACCTTATTAAAAAGGCAGCGTTTTAAGCTCTTAAGGATGCTTTTTAAGGAGCCCTACTCCTTTAATTTACGATTTAGAAAAACGTATTTATATCGAAATAGATATATCGTAATTCGTAATAGTAAGGATTATCTCTTAACCTAATAACGAAGGGCGTTACTATCTAATTATATTTTAGTTAAAGAAGTTTACTAAAGCTAAACTTAATTATAGTATTTTAGACTAAGAACTCTTTACTATCGTTAAGTTATTTAAATACTAGCGATATTACGTTAAAGGGGCAGCGTATAAAATAAAGGTACTATTAGACTACTATAACCTTTAGACGTTTATATACTAGACCTCCCTAAATAAGAAGTAAGTAAGATAGTATATATATTTAGTACTATTCGACTTTACGATTAAGTATCGTATAGGTAAATCTAACCTAGTAGACGCGCTATTAAGAATACCTAGATATAAGGGCGAGAAGCCCCTATTTATAGAACTATTACTAAAGCTATAAGCGAAACTAGCTACTATTAATACTATATCTATATAAAGAAATAATAAGGCGTTTTTATAGGTAAAGAGACGCTTAACCTTAAGTTAATATAAGCGTAGTAAAGTGCCTTTATATAAGGAAAATATATAAGCTTATCTATAGTAAAACTATAATAATTTAAGCGCGAGACCTAAACGATTAGCTAATTAGGCTAAAGAGAGAGCTAGTTATAAATAGTTACTCTTAAGAAAGACCGCTAAAGAAGCGGCCTATTATATAAAGGTTTATATAGTAAAAGTTCTAGAACTATTACTAGAGTTATTAAAACGCACTTAGTCGGTTAATATAGCGATTAGTAGGCTAAAGGAGACTAAAGACTTCTTAAAAGGGAAGGGTTTCTAGTTAGTACGCTTAGATAAACTACTATTATAGAAGGGTCGTATTATAGTACCTTTAAAGGTAGCCTTACGGTAAGAGCTAATATAGCTCTTCTATAATAATTTATTAGTAGGATACTTTAGCTCTTAATATACTAGCGAACTACTAGTAAGGAACTTCTACTAAGATAGAATAATAAAAGATATAAATAAATACGTTTAGTTATACCTAGTATATTAAGGTATAGTATTTAAGAGGTATCGCCTTTATAGTACTATATAATCGTTACTATATCCTATACGACTATAGGAAGAATTATTAATAGACTTTACTATAGGTCTACCTAAAGTATAGTATAATAAATAAAACGTTAATACGATCTTAGTAATTATAGACTAATATACTAAGTATTACCTCTCCTTTCCTATTTCTAAGATAATAATAGCTTTAGAGCTAGTAGAATTATTCTATTACTAAGTTAAATTAGTATATAGACCTTTAAAAGGTATTATCTTAGATAGAGGGTCCTTATTTATAAGTAAGTTTTAGTTAGATCTTTATTTTATCTTATAAGTAAAATATAGGCTATTAACGGTATTTTACCTATAAACTAATAAGTAAATAAAATAAATAAACTAAGCTATATAGTACTACTTAAGATACTTTACTAACTTAAAATAAACTAATTAAGCGTTACTCCTATATATTACTTAATTTATATATATTATTATTATTATTAAGATTACGCTAGGGACCTAGCTAGAGGTATCTAGAACTTTAATATTAAATAGGAGGGAAAAACTAGAGTACCTAAGGGAAAACCCTCCCCTCTTTTAGTATAGGTCCGCCTTAAACGAGGTCGTAGTAGTAGTATATAGGAAATTTACGCTAGCTACCGCGGGCTCTTCCCGCGAAATCGCGTCTCGGCGCGGGCCCTCTTAGGCTATAGCCGCTACTATCCTAAGCGGCCGCTACCCGGGCTCGCTAGCCCGGGCCTAGGGTTATAGGTAGTAGTCTCTCTCTAAGGGCCTAACTCGCGGGCGCCTTTATTTACCTTAGCTCCTACGTCGTAGCCGCGTAGCCGCGGTCGCGTTAGCTTATCGGTCCGTTAGTTAGTAGGGCAGGTAATATCCGGTTGCCGGGCCGGGCGCTAGTATAGGTCGCTCCTAGGTAGGGCCAGCTAATCGAAATTCGGTCGGCCGGCTCCGCTAATCGTAAATCGGTTCCCGTCTAGCTACGCGACTTCCTAATTAGGGGCGCGGCGGCCTATATTTACCCTCTATCTCGTAGTTATTAATTACGCGCGCCTAGCTCGCGCCTATATATACCTACCCTCCCCCCCCCGGTTCTATATATACCTCCTCCTATCCCTCTATTATCTATCTCTTTTATAAGCCTAACTACTACCTCGCCCGCCTTATTTCTATAACTCTAGGTCTCTTTAGTACTATATCTAGTTCGCTTATCGTCGCGTCGCTATATCTAACTAAGAAGCCGACTTAGGTAGTAGTAGCTCGCCTCTTTTAAAACCCCCTCTTTATAAGAAAGTCGCTATAGTAGCGGGATCGGAGCGCTTTATCCTATATTTTACGTATATCGGGCGTCTTATTAGTAAGCTTACCTATAAGTCCTTCGCTGGCTATTAGAACTAGTCTTATATATATTAATCTTAGCTTTATCTTAGGTCGGTCTTACTTTTAGTATTTTTACTAACTTTAATAGCTATAAAGGCTAAAGCGTATATCGCTTACGCCGACTTTAACTAGTCTTATTACTAAGTAAGTAACCCCTTCTTACTATAGTACTATCCGAGTTCGGTGCTAATCTATAGTCTAGATTACCTCCGAAAGTAAGAAGGCCGTTAGTGCCCTCTACTAGGTATAGTCTAAGGTCGATAGCCTTTCCCTTATTAAGGGTTCGGTATAAGAGCGCCTTTATCGTGCTACTTTAGAAACTTATATTCGCGTTAGTCGGAAGGCCCCTACCGCTAAGGGTAAGGGCGCGTCGGGCGAGTTTGCCCCTAGTCTAGCTATAATCGCTAAGAATATAGAGACGCTCGCGTTAGCTTTTACCCGTTTTATAGATAATACCCGCTATATATATAAGTCCCTAGAAAAGCACTTAGGTAAGTTTAGCGACGCTATTAAGACCCTAGCCTAGGTCGGGCCTAAGTTGCTTTTAGTTACTTAGAAGACTCTTATAGCGGTTAACGATCTCGCTGACTATTTCTATCTTATTACTAGCGACGGCCCCGATATAGAGGATAGCGGTTTTAATCTTACTAGTCTTAATTTATATATAATAATATAAAGAACGCGATAACTAGGTTATTACCTAATAAAGCGTTAATAGGTTATTAATTAAACTTTTATACTAATATTAAGGACGATATTATTTAAAGGGGGGTACTTAAAGTAAGAGTAAGAGTTACTAGGCTATAAGAGCTATAAAAGAAGCTTAAGGAATACTAGAGAAAGACTATTAAATCGTAAGCGAAATACTATAATTTAAGGTACTAACCGCTTATACTAAAAGTAAGAGACCTTATAGTATTATCGATAAAGAATTTACGCTTTAAGGATAAAAAAAGAAAACTTTTACCTAAGTATATTAGACCGTTTTAGGTCTTATAAGCTATTAGAAAGTAAGTATATCGTTTTATACTCCCTAAGAAGTACTTACGCTTTTATAACGTTTTCTATATTAGTCTCTTAAAGCTATAAAAGGAGCGAAAAAGCACCTATAAAGATAGCGAAACCCTACTAATACTAAACTTAAAGGATAATAAAGGCGAATAGGAAGTCTAAGAGATTAAAGACTAAAAGAGATCTAAGGGCGATACCTTTTTCCTTATTAAATAGAAAGGATAGCTAGCTAAGTATAACTAATAGGTCGATACTAAAGATATAGCGAATAGCTAAGACCTTATTAAAGAATATACTACTCGCTTAACTAGGAAAAAGAGGTATAAGATTAAGTAAGGTAGGGAAACCTATTAGTATAGGGAGACGCTATTAAATCGGTAATAAATCGCTACTAAATCGCTACTAACTCGTTAATATATTAGCACGCTTAAACGTCCTATAACTATATATAAAATAGTAAAATAGGAGAATAAGGGAAAACTATCTATACTACCTATTAAATATTATTAAGGAAAATAAAACTAAACCGTAACTCTATTAAGGCCTTAATAATAAAGGAGAGAAGGATAGTTATAGCTAAATAAAAGAAAGATAAGACCTATCTATTACTTCTAACTACCCCTCTTCTTCGCTAGCGTAGCGGGAACTAATTAAGGCGCCCCCTTTACTATACTAAATACCTCTAGAAATACTAGAACTACCCTATCCTCTACTCTTTCCTTATCCTTTACGTTAAGACCTATCTCTATTAGCACGGCACTTACCTCGGCCTTAGTAAATAGTAAGGCGTATTACTATAAAGTATAGCCTATATCGCCGTCGATAAGGTAGAGTTTTAACTAAGATTCCTAGGCCTAGTACTCTAGGCTTATATAAGCGATATTAAATAAGGGCGCGGGGTTAAGGCGAATAATAAGCTCGCGGCGCTTATTAATTAGCGTATAGTAGTTAGTATACTTAACCTAGTATATTATTAAGCGGTCGCTAATAAAACGGTCGGATAAAACTTATAATAGTAGACTTTTATATACCTATAGTCTTAAAGGACTTACGATAGGCTATCTTAGTAGCGTTAAAAGCCTTAGCTAAATACTATACTATAATAGCGAAACGGCGCCGATTAGCCTCCTTAAAAATAAGTATACCCGCGTCTAAGCTATTATCCTCGGTATCCTTATTACCGGTCTTTAGCTTATTAAGCTTATATAGGTACTTAACGATAGCGACTATATTAGCCTAGTTACTAAATATAAGAGTAGCGGCCTTAAGAAGGATTAGCTTATTAATCGTAATATTTAAAGTTAAGGGGAAACTTACCTAGTTATAAGTCGCGGTACGTTTATAGTACTACTTATAGTATATTAAGGAAACCCCTAAGAAAATATAGCTAATTAAGAGCACCTTAATAGGCTTAGGCTTAGTTATACTATACTCCTTAACGACTATCCTAAAATAATATATATACTAAAGCTTACGAGGGATAACCCTATAAGCCTTAACTAAGTAGGCTTTAGCCTTAAATCGGGTACGCTTCTTTATAGGAGCGCGACCGCCTCGTACCGCCGCTTAGGTACCCTCGTCTTTAGCGCCGCCGTTCTTAGGTTCGTTAGTAGGAGGAGTCGGATTACGGCCGTCTTCGTTATTACCGTTATCGTTATCTTAGCCCTCGTTTAGCTAAGTATCGGGATAGTCTTAGCCCTTATTTAGCTAGGCCTTATCGTTAATATCGGCCTACTTATTTTAAGGAGCGGCCTAGGCGATAATCTCCTATTAGCTAGAGCCGCCCTATCGAGATAGAGTAGCTAGGTTATCGGTACTTACCTAAGAGCGCCTAGGTATAATCTCCTCGCTAGTATTAGTATCGCTAATAAGGGTAATAAACTTATAAGTTTCCTAGCCTATAGAGGTAGGCTTATCGATAGCTAGAGTTAGGGTATTTAGTAGGGTAATAAGGGTATAACCCTCGCTAACGTTAGGTCTTAGACTAGAAGTCTCTTAGGACTAGGATTCCCTTATACCTTTCTTAGCTTTCTTCGCTAAGGGGGAACTAGCGTTACTATAAGACTTCTAAGCCGATTGCTTACGCTTTAAGGGTAAACCCGCCGCTACTTACTCTTATATATAGTATAAGAAATCGGCGTTATAGTTTTTTATCTTCTTTAGCGTAAAAGGTATTATCGTTAATAAATTATTAATAAAAAGTAATATAAAAAGGTATAAGGGATTAATAAAAAAAGTCGTAAAACTCTATAGTAATTATAAGTAGAAGAGTTAAAGAAGAAAAGAAAATAAAAGAAGTAAGAGATATATACGCACGCTCTTTATATTATAGTTACGCGGCTAATATATAGGCGATACTATAGTAGTTACTTAGCGGTAACCGCTAGTATAATAACTATTAATATTATAAAGCGTAGACTAAAGTATACTTATATAGGCGTATACGCGCGATATATAACTAAAACTACCTCTCTTCCTAACTAAATATATATAGTATAGCAAAAGTAATATATATTAAAGATATAGCTAAGATATTTATATAGGAGGGGAGATAATTATAAGAGCGCTACTAAGAGGTATAGGCTAATAACGTACTTAGGTATATAGTACTAATATATTAGTAGGGTATTAGTAGGGAATCGTGCCTACCTTACTTATATATTATAGACCTCTCGCTACTTTAACTAAAGAGGAAAAATCCCTCTTCCTATAAGCTTTAGTCTTACGACGAGGAGAATATAATATATATAGTATAGTACCTTTAGCTATCTCTACTACCTAACTAATCGTACTATAATACGTGTTCCCTTATATTTTTAGTCTATTCCTTAAGTAGTCCTTCTAAGGTCCTTAGGGTTTTTTAAGGCCTATATAACGACCGGTATTATTCCTAAGAGATAAACCTATTAAGGGGTTTATATTAATAGATATAATAAGGCATAGTTTAAGTAATAATAAGTATATTATATTAGTAATAAGTTAAAGGTTATAGACTATAGACTATAACTAAGTAATTAAAATTAAAGATAGAATCGTAATAAGGATTTATATTAAAAGCTAGAGAGCTATCTATTTAAAAGAGTAAAAGTAAGTAGCTATATATACTTATAAAAACTATCCTTAGATTATAAGCCTAGCTATAATCCTTAATATTAGATCGTATAAAGTATAGTAATCTTATTAATCTTAGATTACTTAGATCTTAATAATTCCCTTAATCCTATATTTATTAAATAGTTATACTAACTATTTACTTATTAAACTATATTATATACTTAACGCGGTTAACTATTAGCGGCCTAATAGCTATAGTTATAATATAATATCTCCCTTTTATTTAGTCTTATTTATAAGACTTACTATAGCTACCTTAACTGCTATATATAAATATACCCTTATTATTATTAAGATTATACTAGGGACCTAGCTAGAGGTATCTAGAACTTCGATATTAAATAGGAGGGAAAAACTAAAGTACTTAAGGGAAAACCCTCCCCTCTTTCGGTATAGGTCTACCTTAAACGAGGTCGTAGTAGTAGTATATAGGAAATTTACGCTAGCTACCGCGGGCTTCTCCCGCGTATTTATATTTTAGCGTAGGCCCTCTAAGGCCGTAGCCGCTACTATCCTAAGTAGCCGCGGCCCGGGCTCGCTAACCTAGGCCTAGGGTTATAGGTAGTAGTCTCTCTCTAAGGGCTCGGCTTATAAGCGCCTCTCTTCTCTATAGCTCCTACGTTACTACTATATAGCCGTAGCGGCGGCCGCGTTAGCCTATCGGTCTATTAGTTAGTAGGGTAGGTAATATCTAGTTACCGGGCCGGGCATAGGTATAGGTTGCTCTTAGGTAGGGCCGGCTAATCGAAATTCGGTCGGCTAGCTCTACTAATCGAAAATTAGTTCTTATCTAGCTATACGACTTCTTAATTAAGGGCGCGGTAGCTTATATTTACTATCTATTATATAGTTACTAATTACGCGCGCTTAGCTTATATATATATATACCTACCCTCCCCCTATAGTTTTATTCCTATCTCTTTCTACCTCTTTATTCGTTATCTCTTTTATAGGCCTTAGTTCCTTACTTATATTATTTCTATATCCCTAGTTCTCCCTAGCACTGCTTTTAGTTTATTCGCTATTACGTCGCTATATCTAACTAAGAAGCTAACTTAGGTAGTAGTAGCTTACCTCCTTTAAAGCCCCCTCCTTATAAGAAAGTCGCTACTATAGTAGGATCGGAACGCTCTATCCCTTATTTTATATATATTAAGCGCCTTACTAGTAAGCTTACTTATAAGTCCTTTACTAGCTATTAAAACTAGTCCTATAAGTATTAATCCCGGTCCTATCTTAAGTTAGTCCTACCTTTAGTACTTTTCGCTAACTTTACTAGCTATAAAGGCTAAAGCGTATATCGCTTACGCTAACTTTAACTAGTCTTATTACTAAGTAAGTAACCCCGCCCCGCTATAGTACGGTCTAAGTTTAGTATTAATCTAAGTTTTAGATTACCTTTAAAGGTAAGGAGGCTACTTATACCCTTTACTAAGCTTAGTCTAAGGTCGATAGCCCCTTCCTTATTAAGGGCTTAATATAAGAGCGCCTTTACTATACTACTCTAGAAACTTATATATATACTAGTTAAAAGGCCCTTACTACTAAAGGTAAGGGCGCGTTAAGTAAGTCTACCCTTAGTCTAGCTATAGTCGCCGAAAATATTAAGACGCTTACCTTAGCTTTTACCTATTTTATAAATAATACCCGCTATATATATAAGTCCCTAAAGAAGCACCTAAGTAAGTTTAGCGATACTATTAAGACCCTAGCTTAGGTTCGGCCTAAGTCGCTCTTAGTTACTTAAAAGACTCTTATAGTAGTTAATAATCTCGCTAACTATTTCTATCTTATTACTAGTAATAGCTATAATAGTAAGGGTAGCGGTTTTAACTTTACTATAAGGAACGGTGTTCCTATTATAAATAAAGCAGCTATAATATACTCTCCCGATTATATAAGCTAATAAGTAGTATATTAATTATAGATAAAATCCTATATTATAGAGTAAGAATCGCTCGTTAGTTTATATATTATTATAAAATAAACGGGTTGCCGGTTATTGTATAATCGGGAATTAAAGGAATAAAGCTAGCTTAAAATACTAGCTAAGACCTCTTAAGAATACCGGCACGACTAACCTCCTTTAAATACGAATATTAGTAGAACTAAGATACTTCTAGATTTACTTAAGGTATTACGGAATTCCTTAGTCTTAGGGCTATATAGCAGCCTAAATCTAGTCCTAAAAGGTTCTTCCGTTTAGCTATAATTATCTATATAAGATAGTATGTCCGCTAGTAGATAGAGATAGAATTATTAACTTTAACACCTCTTCTATATACTAATATACTACTAATAAATTCCATTAAAAATCCTACCTTATACTCCTTCTTCCCCTCTATTACGTAGTTTAACGGGGACGAGGGCATATACCTAAAGCACGCGTAGCACGTAGCTAAGGATTAGTAGAGCAATTAACTATATAATTATCTAATTATCGGTCCTATATATAGCTCTTAGGGCCTTAGGTTATAGATATAAGTCTTAGAGATTTCTTTACTCTATACCTCTTCGTCTTTACTAGAGTCGCGTAACTAGCGGCCTTTACTTTAAAGGGGAAAAATAAAAATTTAAATTAACTATAATTAAGAAAGATACCCGATTAAATAATTAAGGTCTTTATAAAGCCTTTAAGTATACTTCGAAGTAAGTTAGAAGGGGGGTGCTAGGGGTCTTATCCCTTTAATAGGCTAATATTTATAGGGGTGCGATCTTACCCGTTAAACTCCTCCCTAGCGACTTTCTAACCTAAGATGCTAACGGAAAGGGCGCGATAATAACGGGTAAGGCTCTCTTCCTAAGCACGTAAGTAAGTAAATAAACTATCGACGGAACTTTTCTCCTTTACTATAATCCCTTCCCTTTACGTTATTTATTCCTCCCTTTACCTACGAGCTACTTATTTAGCTCTTTCCTATCTTTACTCGCGTACTTCCTTCTTTAGATAATTATCTACTACCCCTTATATACGCTCCTAAGTATTCGCGCTTATTATTCCTAGGGGCGTTAGGGAAATAAAGTAGTTAGTATCTTTATTAGTCTATAGCTTTAGGTACGGCTAGATTAGATAAGCTATAGAGTCTCGTAGACTAGTCGTTATCGCGTTACTAGTAGTCCTATATAAATATATAGAATTATAGTCGTTAATATCCTAGCAGTAGTTTTAATATATTCCTAGGTTTTTAACTCCTTTAACCTAGGAGGGTTTAAAGCCCGGTATAAACCTTATAGGGACTATAGCCGGAGAGGCTATTACTATACTTCGTTTCTAGGGAGTAATAGGGCGCGCCGTAGGCATTACTAGAGTCTTTAGCCTTAGGGTAATTAACCGAGCGCCTAGTAATTTCGGAGTCCTAGGGCGAGTTAGCAGCCGCGCTATCTACCTTTCTTCCTTACTAGCTTCTTATCGGGCTATCGGCGGGGGTATAGTTATAAGTCTTTCGCTCCTTTATACGTTTAGAGGGATCGTTAGTAGTAGGCGAGGAGTAGGCCTAATTAGCTATATATCTAAGGGGGAAAATAAAGGCGTCGTTTCTATATAAATAAAGGGACTAGTAAGGGCGCTTAGCTCTCTCCTTTATAGATTCTAAGGTAAGGATCCTATCTTAAGGTTACTTAGGGAAAGGCTACTTAGTTTAGATAAGGAGCTTAATTTAGTTAATGCTTAAGGTAACGAAGGTCTAGGCCTATTCTCGATTCCCGTCGGCGCGATTAGATAATTAGGGGTCTTTTTAGGGAGGAGTCTTATAAAGAAACCGCGCGTAGCTTAAGCGATCGGGTTAGGTTACTTTATAAGGGTAGCTAGCGTAGTTAGCTCTTTTCTCGCTCTCCTTACTATATAAGCTAGTTCTATGTCTCTTTAGAGTAGTAGTTTCTATCCGCTAGGCCTATTTTAGAGGTTAACTACCTCTAGGACTTCTTAGAGGTCTTATTCTTCTTAATCTCTTAGAATAATACGGTTATATCGGTAAATCCATTTATACCTAGGAATCCTCGTAGGAAAGACTCCGCTAAAAGTCGTTAAACCCTAATTAGATAGTATCTTTTATAGTCGTCTAACCCCGCTATTAAACTACTAAGAAACTCCGCTACCCTATAATATCGCTTATATATAGTTAAGTTCGTTCGCTGCGATAGCTTAGATTCTATATATTAGCCTATCGATATAGCCTTTTATACTTATCCTCTTATTTAGTTTAAAGAAATACTAGTCTTAGTATAAGATTTTATCTATCTATAAGGCTTCTTATATTACCCTATACCTTTGCTTTAGAATTACTTTAACCTTTAGGTATCGCTACTTAATTATCTTAAGGTATAGCCTAACTATGCCTTTAACTTAGTATTAGATTATTATTAAAGCTAAGTAGCTATATTCTTACCCTTCTTATTAAGCAGTATAAGGGACTATAAGAAGGTATAAGCAATAAGCGTAGAATCGGGTAATCGATAACGTAAGCGGAAAGATCGGTCGAAGGAGTATAGGGTAGGATTTCGTCTAGAATTTATAACGAGTATATAAGGGGCTAAATAATATATTAAAAGAATAGCGTTGTAAAAGATGCTTGCGAACTTGCTTGTTCTATCTACTACTCCCAGGGAAATCCTTCGTCTTTTATAGACCATTGCTCGCCTACTAGTAGACTAATTAGTTAGCTTTCTAGTACATTCTATAGTGCTTAAAAAGCTCTATCTATAGTATATCTTCCTAACTTAGTAGGTGGTCTGATTGTGGCGTGATGGTTAACGTAAGACTATGGGTTCTAGTATAAGTAGTGGATTTAACTAGAATGTTCTATGCCCTACCTATTCTCGTATCGCGGATATCTTCGGAACCGCTAGGCCAAAATAGGCAATAGGGTATCCGTTCTGCTCGTAATTGACTTATGCATTTTATGCATATTTTTGTTTGTAAGGATAGGCTTATCCTGACCCGCCTTTCCTAGAGGAAGGTATAGTTGTCTAGTAGAGGTCTTTGTCTTTTAAGGGTTATTCCCTTAGACCGTATTATAGAGCCTCTTTTTACTAGCTTATTCTATAAAGCCTCCCTATGCCTATTATTTCTTTATAATAGTAAAATAGGAATATAAGGGTATATTCTTATAGGGACTAGCGTATAGGTAAAGTTATAAGGAACTTAGAGGATATAAAGAAACTACCGCTATACTTATAGGAACGTATAGAGTCTAGCGTGCCGTCCCTCTTTCTAAGTATTAAAAATAACTAAGTTTCCTTCCCTATAGTCCTAGAGGAACGCTCCTTAGTAGAGTCCCCCTTTATTTAGTCCTACCGAAAAGTTAATAACTCCGGTCGTATACCTTCGTTTATACGTAAAGCGACTAAGGTTAAAGGTAAGAGCGGTAAACTTAATTAAATGCTCCCTATCGTTTAGGTATTTATAGTACTTTATATATCTATCTTCTATATCTTTAATAGGTTCCCCTTAGTAGTCGGTATAAACCGATAGTAGGTAAGGTAAGGGGTATACCGCGTTCTCGATACCTCTTATTAAGATCTTAATTATCGCGCTAAGGCCGAAGCTTATAGCTTATCGTTTATCGATAGCTCTATAAAGAAAGTTATATACGTCGATAATATACTCTTCCTAGCGGGCCTTATTCCTAGTAAATTCGTTTATCTTTTTAACGCCCTTATATATTATCTAAGTATCTTTAAGGGTAATATCCCGCTATCTAATAGGGCCCGTTAGTATTAAGTGCTAACGATCTCTATAGATATACTAAGGAGGTTACTTTTACCTATAAACGTCTCGTTAGTCTTAGTCTACGAACTTTTCCTTATCTTCGGCGTAGAAGCGCCCTTCGCCGCCTTTTACTTTAACTTCGCCGTAGTAAGTAGGTAAAATAAAGCTCTTACTCCTAAATAGTAGTACGCTAAAGAAGATAGCGGTATTCTTAGGGAGGTCTATAGCCGGGCCTAGGATGCTATTTAGGTTCGCCGCTATATCTTGGGAAAGGGTAGAGTAAGAAAGGGAGAAGATAAGATTAGATAGTTAGGGTAAGTAGTTCCGAGTTATAACGCTAAGAGGCTAAGAGGGTATTATATATATATATAAGAGTTATATTAGTAGAGGGGATCGTTATAAGTAGGAAGCGTGGAGTATATATATATATATAGAAGGAAGAAGAAGGAAGGAAGAAAGAGGGTATAGCGAGAGGAATAAATAGTCGTTAGAGCGCGCGGTTATTAGTTACTTTAGCCGGCCTCTATAGTAGTAAGGTCTTAGGCGTATTTAGGGGTTACGCCTAAATAGCTTCTTTTACCGGTTATTAATTAGTAAGCTATCTAATCTCTGCTCTTTTCTTCTCCTCTTTACTCTTTTTATTCCTCTTCTTCCTCTTCTCTCCTCTATCTTCTTTATTTCTCTAGACCGCTACCTCTTATCTTCTCCTTTTACGACTGCCTCTTCTTCCTTATTATATCTTATAAGACCGCTAAACTTAAAACTAAAGAGCTACTAGATATCGTTAACCTCTTTTTAACTACTCTTCTATAACCTTCCCTCGTTACTACTACTCTTCTTACTTAGAATTATCGTACTAAGGTCTTTCCTCTTTATATAGAGTACTTTTAAGTAACGACTATCTAACTTATTTAATCTCGCTTAGCTCGTTCTAACCGTCTTCTTTTATAGATCTATAATTACTTCGAGACCTAGGTCTATAGTAAAAATAATATCGGTTACTAAAGGTTTTTAATTTATATAGAAATTACCTTTTAGTTATAGGTTCCGTTAAAAGCTCTTAATATTATTAGGATTAAAGCGCGCAGTCGCTCTCCTCTCTCCTACTTTCTCGAGAGCACGCTAGGTCGGTATAATTAAATCGTCTTCTATACCCTTTATTATAGACATTAGCTAGTAACCTATATCCTTATAGAAATCGCTTATCCGCGCGGATACTTCTTTTCTTAGCTTAGTTTAGGGCGGTAAGAATACTCTTAAGTAGTCCTAATTACTTTATATAGAACTTATAATCCTCGCCTTTATTAAGGGTATATTCGAACTTATTAAATAACTATAACTTCCGCTTATAAGTACGTTATATTTCCTTTTTATAAGTATATCTCTCTTTTAGGTACTACTAGCGGTTCTTATACTAACTACGTTTAGGATTTAACTAAGGCGCCCGTTTATAAATAGCGGCACTTCCCTAGATACCGTAGGGCTACTTACGACCTTAATAGATTCGCTAACTATATATACGGTTATAATTTCTATACCGACCTTAAGACTAATAAATTTTACGACGAGTATATTAGTAACGAGACCGCCCCTTATCTTCTTCGTAATATCCTTAATCCCTTTAGTCCTACTAAGGATTTAGAGGAAAGGGAGGAAATTAACCTTACGCCCGTTTTACCTAGAAAGAGATTATATAGGTTTAACGAGCTCTCTCTTAAGTAATAATTAGATAGTCTTTAAGTTCGCTTTATAGTAGTCTATAGTAGGTTTACCGGGAGTAGGTTGCCTTATTTAGTCGCTATTTTTAGCGGTAAAAGTTTTTCTCTTAAGGTTATACGCGTTTAATCTAGTAAGTCGAAAATATATTAAAATTTATCTTATAGGCGCGTCTATTTTCGCTATAGCGGGTCTCCCCCTCTATAATAAAGAATAAACGTCCCTATCTATAAAGTAAAAAATCCTATTTTTAAGGGAGGTAGGTAGTAAGAATATTTATTTTCTTACTCTATTATTTAATTATATCTCTATTTATCTTCTTTAAGGTAGTAGAGGGTAGGTTATTATTAAGGAAGGGTAGGAAATATTATCTTTATTTACTTAGGGAGCTTTAGGTAGAAAATTTAAAATAGTAAGGTAGTAGGTAGGGCGCTTATAAATATCTTAGCTACTATAGTTATCCTTCGATTAAATAGTTAAACGGTGCCTTAGTTATAGGTTAGGTTTTAGTATACTTCTTACGATAGTTATAGATTTTTATCTTTACCGCCTTTTCCTCCCTAGCTCCTTTTTACCTCCTCCTTTTCTTATTAAATTAGCGTCTTTAAGGCTCCTATATAAAGATCCTTTTTTACTTTACTAAGTTATAGTAGCTAAACCTCGATCGTATACCTTAGGCCTTTCTTAGGTATCTATAGTCGCTCTTCTTCCTCTTCTTAGTTTTAATCCTTCTAAGGTTTATTAAGGAGTCGTTACGACTATAGTACTATCTAATCTAAGGCTTCTCTACTTAGTAAGAGTAGTAAATTATCTACTTTATTTATTATTTCTTCCTTCCTCCTCTTATCGAGAGTAATCTTATCCTAGAGTAACTAGTCGTCCTTAGTAAAGTACTACTAACCTTCCTTATCCTTTTTAAACTTCTTTAAATACTCTCTTAGGATTATCTTATCGAGCACGATTCTATTTAAAGTCTTAATCCTATACGCTTTAGACTATTCTAAGCGCGATACTACTTAAAAGGGACCGTTCTACCTTATCTAATACTTAGCTTACCTCCTTAGGTTATTTAATCGTCTTACGTTAAATAGTAAGATAAGGTCTCTAGGTTATAGGCTTTCTTTCCTTATTATATACTTATTAGCTTTATCCGTCCTCTCTATTAATCGATTCCGATATCTTATTACTCTTTTCTTAGCTTCTTCTATATCTTTTTCTTTCCTTTTTAAAACTTATACTTATACTTTAAATAATTCTTCTCTTATCTTTACTTTATCTTAGTCGATTAGTCGCTAAGTTAGGTATTCTACTTTAAGAGGTAGTACCGGTTCCTATCTATATAGTAGGTAGAAAGCTAATATTCTATAAGACTCTTTAACTACTATTCGGTCTATAAAGATTGCTTAGTTAAGGTATCTAATCTACTTACCCTTTTTCTTTACTATTTTTATAAGTACTATTATTAACCTCTAGTACCCTTATTCTACTACTACGTTCGCCTTTAGATTATATACTAAAGTTTAAATAACTTTAACGCCTATATCCTCTAGGATATACTTAAAGTCTTTCTTTATTTCGGGCCCTTTATCGATTATAGCGTATAGTATTACGCTATACCTATAAATAATAGAGAGTATAAATTTAGTTATAGCTCCCGCGGTAATTTCCTTAACTAGGGTTACTTCTACCTATTTAGTAAGGTCGTCTTATACTTCTATAAGGTACGAATACCTATAATTAAATAGTATATACTAGCTATCGAAGTAAATCTTACTTATAAGGTAGCTAGGCGCGGTCGCGGTTATAACTTCCTAGGGTCTCTTAATCGTAAAGTATTAGCATTCTTTATAAGAAGAGATTACGCTATAAATATCGTTCTAAAGGCTAGCCTACTAATACCTATTCTTTACGAACGTATATATAACTTATTATCCTTTATATCCTATTTACGCGTAGTACTTTACGATAATCCTTTTCTATTCTTTTAGGTCGTCTACGACTAGTGCTAGTCCCCTTTCTTCCTTCCTAGGGAGTTGCTAAAGCTTTTAATCTATAACGTAGAAATTTAGACTCTTTAGACGTAGCTTCCTATAGTTTTATTTAGAAAGGCCCTCCGGCCGTTTTAACGTTTAAAGGAAGTCCGTAATTATCCTTAATTCCTTTAAGTAGTCCCTTTATAGCTTAGTCCCTTATACTACGTTTAAGTAGAAGTCTATAAATTCTTTAATATCGCCTTTTATTTCCCTATCTAATACGTTAGAAGGTCTTTTAAGCTTTCTTAAGAGTCCGTCGGCTACGCTATTCTTCTTACCTTCGACGTATTATATAGTAAAGTTAAAAAGGAAAATATAGCTTATTTAGCGAGTTACTATAGCTCTAGGGACGTCTTTAAGGGCACCTTTTAGTTAATCGACTAGGACCTATACGTTAGTTTCTAGGATAAAATATACGCTATATAGGTATATTCTTAGTCTCCTAAGCGCACTTAATATAGCCTTATATTCCCTCTTTATCGCATTATATTTAGTTTCTACTAGTAACTACGTTCTACTTTCGAACCTTATAGGGCGCCTCTTACCGTCGACGATTTATATTAGGACTACCCCTTAGCCGAGCAAACTAGCATTATATATTAGAATAATATCTCCTCTTCCTAGGCCGACGTCGAGGGATACTAAAAAGACTAGATTAGTAATAGCTTCCTTAAGAGCAGCTATTACTTTTACTTATTCGTCTCTTTATTCTTAATAGACTTCTTTCTTTAGTAGGTCTATAAAGGGTTTTACTAAGATAGCAAACTATTTAATCTAGATTTAATAGTATCCTACGATACTAAGGAAAGCTCTAATATATATTATATTAAGGTATCTTATCTATTCCTTAATTTTAATAACTTTAGCTTCTATAGGGCACCTTCTATTTATTCTATAGATATAACCGATAACTTCGGTTACTTACTAGTAGAATTTCGATTTAGCCCTTATAATCGTATAACCGGAGAGTTTAACGTTAACTAGGACTTTATCGAGGTTAATAAGGTATTCGAAGATAAATCTCCTTACTCCTAGCGCTACCTCTTTATTATTATACGTTATATCGGGCCCCTTAATACCTATATTATTAAGGAAATTCCTATAAATATTTAGTATAAGGTCTTATAGGATTCTTTATATTATCCTTATAAATTAGCCGACTAAGTTCGTAGCCCCTTAAGGGAGTATATATATATATAAGAGGCTAATAGGTATCGCGAATATCGTTAAGTTATAGCTTTTAATATTAAGAGGGATCTAATTATAGCCTAAAAAAAGGTCTAGGAGGGAAAGGATCTTATATATCGAGAAGTAGTCGCTAAACTTATCTATATTCGGCGGTAGGTTCGTATCTCTTATTATAACGGTATTTATACGCGTAGTAGAATTTATTAAGCGTAGTCCTCTATCTTTCTTTACTACTAGAAAAAAAGGGTTCCTATAGGGCCTATACCCTTCTTTAAGGACTCCTATTTCTAGTCTAATTTTAAGGATATCGATAACTTTCTACTCTATCGCTTTTAGGATCGGGATTAAGGCTACTTACTATGCCTTATATTCTATTACCCTAATAACTTATAGGGGGGCTATAGCTAGGTCGACTTTACCTCTTTCTATAAAGTCCTAGGATAACGCTGCTTCTTTATTAAATAGAATACTATCGAAGATCCGGATTTCTACCTCTATAAGAAAGCCCTTAAATTATTCGTAAATTACTTTAAGTCTTTCTTATATTAGCCGCTTTCCTTTCTATATACTTAAGAATTTTCCTATTAAGTATTCTAGGTAGGGTCTAGGCTATATCTTATCTTTAATAGTATTCTATTTAGTCTTCTTTTAGTTAAGGTCCCCTTCCGGCGTCGAGCTATTTAATAAAGCATCGTTAATAGGGTTAATCTTATCTACTTTTCTTTTAAAGAGAGTATTAACTCTTAGATTATATAATCTAATAGGTCGTTTCCTCCCTATCTTAACTTTAACCTTCTAGATCTTTTTAAACTTCTTTCTAGCTCTAATAATATTTTTCTTAAATTCTCCTATAGCCTCTATAACTATAACTTTAATAATCTCTTTTACTATCTTAGATCCGATAGCTAGAATCGCCTTATCTCCTTTATCTATAATTAATTGCTATTATACTAGTACTATTAAAGGCTCGTTTACGCTAGCGTAGGCTAGGTTAGGGACTTAGTTAGCGCCCCCTCTATAACTAAGGATCTTACCTCCCGGTAAGAGAATCTCGGCCGTCGGGGTGTCTATAAGGGGTTCTCTTTATAATTATTAGGTAGCTCCTAGGTTATCTTCTTTAACTTCTATTTCCGAAGCCTAAAAAAAATTTCTTAGGAGCTAGGTAGCTGTTTCCTATATAGTCTCCTTAAGCTTTAGTCTTTCGTATACGTCTTTATTAACTATTAAGGTCGTAGTCTAAAAGGATTTTACTATATCGACCTTATCCGGAAGCTCTTATTTAATAGCTCCTACTACTAGCGTAACTACCTAGATAGTGCCGATCTAATATTTAACCTATATATCGCCGTTCCTTAAGGAATAATTAAATAATATACGCGCGGCTCTAATAAATAGTATGCCTAGGATAAAGGGGACTAAGACTCTATCTAGTATAATATAAAGACGGATTAGTATCTAGGCCGTGCTTAGATAGAGATTAGTCTCTACCTCCCTAACTATATTTATAGGGGACCTAGTATACGCTATTATTAATACTCTTATCGGTAGGATTTTAAGCCCGTATACGTTTATATATCTTTTAGTAATAAGGTTTCCTTTAGACCCGGTATCGATTAAGGCGCTTAGAACTTTAGCTTTCTAGCTACCGAGCTATACTTAAATATAGGGTAGGTCTTATATATACTTAAGCGAGCGGAAAGGTATAAGGACCGTATTTATATATATTATAGGAATCGCTATAAGGTCCTCTAGAGTTATCTCTTAGTATTTTATTAAGAGTGCTACTTCCTATATAATAAATTCGTCTTTCTCTAGTCTTATTACTTCTAGAGTTTATTAATTAAATAGTCCTTAGGCTAGTTACGTTGCGCTAATCGTATTAGTTATAAACCTAACTTCCTTTAGTGCTTATTAGACTTTAAGGCACTTATAATCCGATTCTTTATAAGTAAGGTAAGTAAGCTTAATTAGTTTAACCTAGTATTCTTTGTCTTATTCTTTAACTTATACTAAAGCTACCGCGAGTTTTCCTTATAAATATTCGAGGAGGAGTAAACTACTCTCTATATTATCTTTAGCTGCTTTTATAACCGTTATCGTAGCTTTATAGGGTCTTATATTACTCTCTACTTTCTCTAGGGTCTAGAATTTAGTGTTTTCTATACCTTAGGCTATACCTACGTATCTCGTACTAAGTCTCTCGCTTAGTTAGGGAATAAAGTTAATTAAGTAATTTAAAAGGATTAGGATTCTTTTATATATAATTTCTCTAACGATTTTATCTATAAGTCTATTAAACTTCTTATTTAGATCTACTCTATATCTATAGTATATAGGGATAATCTTTAGGCTAGTTTTTACTATTCTCGTTATCTCGATTTCCTCTATATCCTCTTTAACTCTTTATCTTTTCCCCTTATAGGTATTAATCCCTATCGTAGTTATATAGATTATCTAATTATATATATCGCTTTATTATATATTATCCGTAATTATAATAACCGATATCCTTCCTACTTCTTTTCTTATATCGCTTACTTCTAGATTCCTTAGCTTTTACTTATACGGGCTTCTATATCTCTAGAACTAGTCTAGGAAACCGGATTCTCTTTAACTAATAGCCTAATTTAAGTAAGATAGTATAACCGTAGCTTTAACCTATTTTATAAGTAGTAATATAAAGGAGTCTAGCTACGTATCTACTTAGTATATAATAAGCCTTTAAATATATATACCTATTTAAGAAAACCTATTAGTAAGTACTAGGGGAATTACGCTTCCGTTATCTTTTCTTTTAAGGTAAAGAGTCTTATTTACTACTTTATATATTATAAATCCGATCTCGTAGTCCTAAGAGTATACCTTATACTTATTAAGGTAGTATACTTTTTTACCGTAATAGAAGTATCTCTTAGGCTAGTTAAAAGTATTAACTTAAAACTATATATATTAATTAGATAGGTAGAAAAATCTAATAGTATTTACGCTACCTCCTTATCTATAACTTAAAGAGTAGCCTTTACTACTAACGCGTCTTTATTCCCTATTAAGCTAGTTAAATATCTACTCTTACTAGCGAGTAAGGTTAATCTTTATATCTTTAAAGGCTTTTATTAAGTCTAAGATCTCCTTTACGGGCTATCTAGGTTTCTTATCTATTTTCTTTAACTCTTTAGGAAGTTTTTCTTCGCCCTTATCGGATTCGGCTTCCTCTATTACTTTATTAATTTCCTTAAAGAGCTAGTCTTTCTTTAGGTTCTTAAGCTTTTAATTATAGACTTTAGATACTATATCTCGTCGCTTAACGTCCTAGCGAGGTACTAAGTAGTTATTAATTATATAGATAAGGCTTTTATATAGGAGTTTCGAGATAACTTTAGATATCTTCCTATTTCTCTTTATAACGTTAATAATAAGCTCCTTCGGTATTATATAGTAGATAAAGTATAACTAAACTATAGATTCTTCCTAGCCGTTAGGTTATACCTTACGCTATAGGTATAAGTAAAGACTAAGCTATTCTATAACTTCCGTAATAGTCTTAGGCTTTTTAGTATTATAATAGTCTAAGCGGTCGTTAGCAGTTTCTAGTTATTTAATATTATATACGTAGTAGTATTAAAGGAGTCTCTTCTTTGCTTCTTCCTAGGTAAGTCCGTTTATAAGAATTTTAATAGTAGGGGCTTATATAGAGGAGATATAGACTTCGAGCTAGTCTATTTTATCCTTATCGTAGATACGGTTAACGCGTATCTCCCGTTTAAACTTCTTAAGGAATTTAGTTACGTTTTTACCGTTAAATTTACTAATAAGTAAGAGTCGTAGTTAGCAGAGTCTTCCTATAAGGTTATCTTAGCTTCTAGCGAGTATATCTCTAAGTCTATTAGCAATCTTATTAATATCTACCTTAATTTTCTTTATATCGCTAGTAATAGGATTAGATAATCCCTCTTAACGGCTAGCGTTTCTAGATATAGTATGCCTATAGATTACGAGGTTACGAAATTTAGAGTTAGAGTTTTCGGAGTTAAAGGATATCTTATTATAACTATCTTATTACTTACTTTCTTATCTATTAGCGGGAGGTAAGCGTTCTCTATAAGCTACTATATAGAGGAGAGCTAAGGTTAAGGTTATTAGGGTATCCCTCGTTAGTACCTATATTAGTATTATTAGTACGTATATAAGTAAGAGGTCTTAGTAGGGTTCTAGAATAGTCTAGATTACGCTATTATCGTTATTTATATCTTTTAAAGCATTATATAAGGATTATAGTTTCTTAACTAAGTCGCTAGTATTAAGGGTTATAGGGCCGATAATAAGAGCTCGGGGTTTTTTAGTATTAGCTTATTGCTTTTCCTTTACTACTAGCGAAGGCATTATCTAATTATTTATTTCCTAGTAAGTCTATCGCCTTATTAGGTCCCTAACTCTAGCTATTAAGGTAGTTTCTGCTTTAATTATTAAATCCCTAGATTTTTTTTTAAATAGTACCGTCGTCCTCTAGGTATTCTCGGCTTCGTAAAGCTACTTATCGCCGTATAAATAAAACGGAATAACGAGTTTACGCCCTAAAGACTAGTTTTAACGGGGACGAGGGCATATACCTAAAGCACGTATAGCACGTAGCTAAGGATTAGTAGAGTAATTAACTACGCAATTATCTAATTATTAGTCCTATATATAGCTCTTAGGGCCTTAGGTTATAGATATAAGTCTTAGAGATTTCTTTACTCTATACCTCTTTATCTTTACTAGAGTCGCGTAACTAGCGGCCTTTACTTTAAAGGGGAAAAACAAAAATTTAAATTAACTATAATTAAGGAAGATGCCTAGTTAGATAATTAAGGTCTTTATAAAGGCTTTAAGTATACTTTAAAGTAAGTTAGAAAGGGGGTGCTAGGGGTCTTATCCCTTTAATAGGCTAATATCTATAGGGGTGCGATCTTACCCGTTAAAGTAGTCCTACGTAATTCCTTGATTTCCTAAAATTCCGCTTTTGCTTATATACCTTAAGAGGTTATAAGCCCGGCTTACTCCTTTTAAGCCGGGAAATTAACTTATACCTTTGAAATTCCTCGTTAAAATATTTAATTAAAATTCCTTTCGAAATTCCCCTCTACTTCTTTTACCTTCCTACGCTCTTAAACTCCCGTCTAGACTTCTCGATCCCTACGAACGAAATAGTACCGAATTTATATAAGATAGGTAGATAAAAAGAATATAAATTCTCTAGACTTAAGGGAAATTTAAATTATACTTTTTAGATTACGAGGATAGAAGCTATCCTTATAAAAGAAAAGCTTATTACTACTCTAAAGCAAGCAAATTATATATAGACTATAGAGGCTTTATCTATAATATTCCTTTAAGTTAAAGATAGTCCCTTAATATAAATTCGGTATCTAAAAAATGCTAAAGAAGCGTAGGATAAGCTTAAAAAGCTATATAATCCGTCGAACTTTTGGTCGAATTATCTACTTATTAAGCAGCTCTTTAATCTTAGTCCCTTAGACTTTAATTTAGAGAAATACCTTTATAAGGTAAAGGAAATTTATAAGGATTTAAAATCCTATAATATAGAAATTCCGGAATTTATTCTTATAGCATAGATTCTTAATTGCCTTAATAAGGAATTTAGAAGCTATATTATAAATATCACGCAGAGCCTTAGGTATAATTCTACGGCGTTTACCCTCGAATCCTTAATAGCTAGTCTTTTAGACGAAGCTAGAAGAATAGAGGATATAGATATATCTTCGGAGAAAGCCTTCTTAATATAAAGGAAGCCTTAGGAATCCCGTAAAAATTCTATAGATACTCCTTATTATAAGGAATATAAAAAACCAGGGCATTTTATAGTAAATTGCTATAAATTATACCCGAATAAGGCTCCTACTTATTAGGTTTTAAATAAAGGAAAAAAGGACGATAGGACTTAAATTTCTAAGAAGAGAAAATCTTCTTTATCTTCTTCTTCTAGGAAGAAATCCCCTTCTAGTAGTATTTCTACTATTAATAAAAGAAGGAAGGCTCGAATTATAGAGCTAGAGTCCGATTTAGACGATAGTAATAAGGTCTTAAATTATAAGGAACGGTGTTCCTACTATAAAATAAGCAGCTATAATATACTCTCCCGATTATATAAGCTAATAAGTAGTATATTAATTATAGACAAAATCTTATCCTATAGAGCAAGAATCGCTCGTTATTTTACATGTCATTATGCATTAAACGGGTTGCCGGTTATCGTATAATCGGGAATCGAAGGAACAGAGCTAGCTTAGAATACTAGCTAAGACCTCTTAAGAACACCAGCACGACCAACCTCCTCTAAACACGAATATTAGTAGAACCAAGACACTTCTAGATTCACTTAAGGTATCACGGAATTTCCTAGTCTTAGGGCTATACTATAGCCTAAATCTGGTCCCGAAAGGTTCTTCCGTTTAGCTACAATTATCTATATAAGACAGCATGTCCGCTAGTAGATAGAGATAGAATTATTAACTTTAACACCTCTTCTATACACTAATATACCACTAATAAATTCTATTGAAAATCCTACCTTATACTCCTTCTTCCCCTCTATTACGTAGTCTTACGTAATTCCTTAATTTCCTAAAATTCCGCTTTTGCTTATATACCTTAAGATAAATATAGCTTCGTAAGAAAATATAGACCTAGATATCGACCTTATAGACCTTTCTAGGGCTCCAACCCCTATATAAACGTCTAAGGATTTAGAGGTAATTTTAACTTCTATAAATACCCCTATAGTAGAAGCTAATAAAGACTCTCTTTTAGGACCTCTAAAAGCCTTAATTCCTAGAATAAAGGAATTAGTTTTAAAGGTAAGAGAAGGAGGATTTCCGAGTTATAAGAATAAAAGGATCTTTAATTTTATTTATAATACTAGAGCTACTAGGCATATAGTATTAAATAAAAATTTCCTTATTAACTATAAAGAAATTAAGTCTAAAGTTTACTAGGGAAAAGCTTCCTTTATATTAGTAAAAGGAAAGGGGGACTTAGTATTTAAGTTCCCGTATAATAGTAAAAGGTATATCCTTCGAGACTGCTTTTATATACCTAAATTAGGGGTAAATATACTATCCTAATCTTATTTTAATAATACCTATGCCTTAATAGGAGGAAATAAAGTCCTTTTATTAGATAATAAGGCTAAGGTCCTTACTAAAGGATTTCTTAGAAATAAATTATATTATATTCCTATAGAACCTTTATTAGAAAGCTAATTAATCCTTATTACGTCTTTAAAGGCAAAGGATATAGATTTTTATACTTAGCACTTACGCTTAGGGTATATAAATAGTAGGGCTATTTTAGAAATATTAAAAAGATATAATAAGGATATAAAAATAACTTTAAAAGAGGAAAATAAAATAAGATAATACGAAATATATATTAGAGCTAAAGCAACGAATAAGGTTAATAAACAACCTTTATATAAGTCTTATTCTTATTTAGAAAAAATAGTATTAGATATTTAGGGGCTAATTAAAGTGCCTACTTATAATAAATATTACTATTATATTTCTTTCCTAGACGTAGGAACCCGATATCTAGAAATATACCTTCTTCGAAAAAGGAGAAGTTTAGATAGGTTCCTAGAATTTAAAAATAGGTAGAAAATAACCCTAAAAATACTAGGATTAGAGAAGCATTTTCTAATAATGCTAAAGAATTTATATATAAAATAAAGCTCTATAACGAAAAAGAAGGAATTACCTTTAATTCTAGTCCTCCTAGGACGCCGGAATCTAACGATAGAATAGAAAGAATAAATCGTACTATATTAGAAAAAGTATAAGCTCTTTTATTTACTGCTAGGCTTCCTAAATATCTATAGGGAGAAGCTATTTTAATAGCTACCTATTTATATAATAGATTACTATATTTAGCGATAGGATTTAAAAGTCCTATAAAAAAGAGGGATAATATAATACTACCCTTCGAGACCTTAAATAAAATTAAGACTTTTAAAAGCCTTATATATTATAAGAATAAAGACCTTAAAGATAAGCTAGATAATAAAGCTTTAAGGAATAATAGTAGGCTATTTAGAAAATGCATATAAAATCTAGGATTTTACTAAGAGAAAGATTACTATCTTTAGAGATATTACTATACTAGAAAATAAATTTATAAAAAATCTAGAAATTTCTAGTAGTAATAATACCTTTGATTTTAATTCTATTCTAAATAAAGATAAGCTAGAAAGCTATATCCCTATAGAGGAAGCTACTAAAGAACCTAGAGATAAAAGTCCCTTGCCCTTTATAGAAGAAGAGTCTCTAAATAACGATCCTATTCCTACTACTAGTAAAATAGTAGTAGAATTACCTAAGCCGGAAGGGTTCGATTCTAACTATATCGAATACCCTAACGTTAATTTATTTCTAAACTACGATTTTATAAAGTTAATTCTAGCTAGTATAGAAAATTAGGATCTAAAAATTCTAAAGACCTATAAATAAGTAATAAATAGCCCTAAAGTAGTATTTTAAAAAGAAGCTATAATTAAGGAAATAATCTAGCTAATTAAATATAAAACTTAGGATTTTCCTACCTCCTAGGATAGGAGGCTATAAGAGGCCGCTAGGTCTATACTATTAAGAAGGATAGTTAAAATAATATAATAAAATATAAAGCCCGTTTCGTAATATAAGGATTTAAGCAGATCTATAGCTTAGATTTCCTAGATACCTTCTCGACTACGGCTAGACCTAAATCTATTAAAATTCTACTTATTTTAGCTATTATCTATAAATTCGAAGCTTTATAGATAGATATAATAAATGCCTTCGTATATACCGATATAGATAGCGAAGTATATATCGATCTTCCTATAGGCTACGAAGAATACGCTCTTAAAGAATATTATTTAAAATATAGATTAGCTTATAAAGCTGAAGAAATTAAATTAACTAAATTCCTAGACCTATATAAAACCGGTCAAATTAAAGCAAAGCTAAAGAAAGCATTATATAGCCTAAAACAAAGTCCTAAGCTCTAGTATAATTATTTAAAAATTATACTAAATAATCTCGGATTTCTTCTCTTTAATAGATAAGGAGTATTTATAAATAAGGACTATAGTATAGCCTTAGTAATTTACGTCGACGACCTTCTTATAGTAGGCCCTCTAAATCTATAATAGAAGAAAGATTATTTAAAGAATTATCTAAATTCCTAGATTTTACTATCTTAGAGATATAAAAGACTTCTTAGGTCTAAATATTATAATAAACCGAGAAAATAAAGAGCTATATATATCCTAAGAAAATTATACCTTAAATAAATTAAAGGAATTTAATAAAGAAGGTTTAGGAACTTTAAATTTACCCGCTATAGTAGGCTTTAAGCTTATAAAAGTAAAGGAATTACCTTCTAAGGAAGATATATTATAATTTTAGAAAGAAATAGGATCTCTATTATACTTAGCCTTACTTACTAGGCTAGATATCTTATATTCTATAATTTCCTAGGCTAGATTCGCGGCTTAGCCCGACTAGACGTATTTTAAAGCTTTAAATATAATTTAGAAATATTTAAATAAGTTCCCTAGCCTAAAGATTAAATATAATTATAATATCCCTTTTACCTATCTATATATAAAGGGTTTTACCGACTCTAGCTAGGCGTCGGATTTAACGGACGGAAAATCCTTTTCCGGTTACTATTTTTATATATATAATAATATAATAAGCTAGGCTTGCTCTAAGTAGAAAGCAGTTGCCCTTTCTACCTACGAAGTAGAGTATATTGGCCTTAGGGAGGTAAATAAAGAAGCTGTTTATTTAAATATGCTTTTTAAAAATATTACTAAGGATCTATCTATTAAGATTCTTAATACTATACCTCCTATTTTAACGGATAATACTACTGCTATTAAATTAGCAGAAAATCCGGAATTTTATAAAAGGTCTAAGTATATAAGATTAGCCTATTACTATACTAAAACTAGTATAAGAGAAGGGGAAATTAAAGTCTTTTATATTAAATTAGAAGATAATATAGCTAATAATTTTACGAAGGAATTAAGACCTAGATTACTCTATAAATTTAGAGACGGTCTATCCTTAATATAAGTTCCTAAGCAATTAAAAGGGGTTTTTAGATATTTCTTATGCTTTCTATATCTTTCCCTTACTAGGTTTTTCCTTTTTAGGTTTCCTAAAGAAATATTTACTAGGTTTTTATCTATTAAGAATTTCCTACTAATAATAAGTTTTACCTTATATAAGGTTATCCTATAAATAATTATTATAACTATAGATTTTTCCTACTATAGGTTTTTTCTATTAGTATATACCTAAGGATTTCTTTTTCCTAAGAAAGAATAGGTTTTTATATATCCTATTAAGGTATAAGAATAGTTTTCCTAAATTAGGTTTTTACCCTATATATATACTACTATAAATAAATTAGTAAAGAGTATATAAATCTACTCTTTAAGGGAGGCTATAAGGAACGGTGTTCCTACTATAAATAAAGCAGCTATAATATACTCTCCCGATTATATAAGCTAATAAGTAGTATATTAATTATAGATAAAATCCTATATTATAGAGTAAGAATCGCTCGTTAGTTTATATGTTATTATGCATTAAATAGGTTGCTAGGTATCGTATAATCGGGAATCGAAGGAATAGAGCTAGCTTAGAATACTAGCTAAGACCTCTTAAGAATACCGGCACGACTAACCTCCTTTAAACACGAATATTAGTAGAACTAAGACACTTCTAGATTTACTCGAGGTATCACGGAATTCCTTAGTCCTAGGGCTATATAGCAGCCTAAATCTAGTCCCGAAAGGTTCTTCCGTTTAGCTATAATTATCTATATAAGATAGTATGTCCGCTAGTAGATAGAGAGAGAATTATTAACTTTAACACCTCTTCTATATACTAATATATTACTAATAAATTCTATTAAAATTCCTACCTTATACTCCTTCTTCCCCTTTATTATATAGTTTTATATAATTCCTTAATTTCCTAAAATTCCGCTTTTACTTATATACCTTAAGAAGATATAACTATTATAATACCGCTAAGCGTATAATTAACTATTTCCTATATATTTTAATAACCTTACTTTCCTTAGTATAGGCGGCTCTTATTATAATATATAAGGTAAGCGTAGGGAATATATATACTTAAATTTATAGTATTAGCGCTATACCTTAACTAGTTA
Source organism: Hirsutella rhossiliensis (assembly GCF_020360975.1). Classification (NCBI taxonomy): domain Eukaryota; kingdom Fungi; phylum Ascomycota; class Sordariomycetes; order Hypocreales; family Ophiocordycipitaceae; genus Hirsutella; species Hirsutella rhossiliensis. Next base: position 2,226,704 of record NW_025408668.1, on the reverse strand, counting down.
TACTACTTACTTTTTCTATATACTAAATAGCTAGAGCTATATACTAGTTAGTTAGGGCCTAGTTATATAGCGTTTATAGTTACTTTTTATTTAAGTTATAGATTTTATAGAACGTTAGCGTTATTTTATCCTTAAGATAAATTTTATAGTCTTATTAGCTATATTTAAATAACCCTATCTTAAGTTCTTCTTTAAAGAGTTTATTATATTTCTAGTATTCTTAAGGGATATTCTTTATTTTATCTTATAGGGTTTATTCTTTCTTTTAAAAGCTAGTATCTCTTAACTTAAGCTCTTAGTTAGTTTATTTAAGGTCTTTCCTTAAAGTAATAATAACCCTTTAGATCTTTATATTATATCCTTTATTTTATTTATATTAAACACTAAGTTATATAGCTATATTAGTTAGTATATAGGTCTTATTAATGTCGCGAAGACCATTGCGCCACGCAGGCAAAAGTGGAACGCGCGCTCCGACAGGTGCGCTGCAATTAACACATATAACTAACAACCGCGTTTTCCGACAATTAATTAATATTATTATATTTACTAGTTTAGTTACTATTTTTATTTATATTATTAAGGCTTATAATAATTTATTTAAATAGTTATTTTTCTATCCTTTTTAATAGCTAAATTATTATAAAATTTTACTTTCTTTTAAATCTATTAGTCTTAAAAACTTATATTTTTATTTTAATATAGCTAGCTAGTTTTTTAGTTAATTAATAGGTTACTCTCCTATAGCTATAAAAGCCTTAATATAAGGTTATATTCTTTAATATCTATAATATTAAAGTTAACTTATTTATTAACCTTTATAATATAGTAGTTATATACCTAAGAAGCCTATTAGCTATAATACTAAAGTTAGTTTAAATCTAGCTAAGAGCACGATTAATTTTTAGTTAGACTAATAAACTACGCTAACCTACTTATTAATTAGCTAATTAGCGCTTTTAAAAGCCCTTATAAATATACTAGTAGTCTAGCCCCGCTATAAGTAGCCCGGCCCGGACCTTACCTACCTAAACCTAGCGATAAATTCGTAAAGACCTCCCTCTAACCTTAGTCCGGGCCCCCTAACTAAGAAAATAAAAACCTAGGGCCGATACTAGTAACTTAATAAGTATAGCGCGAAGCTAGTATAATAACTATCGCGAAGCGTGGCCTGATTTTATAGTTCTCGGAGATATCCCTTAGCACGAGGGACCTAGGAAGCTAAAAAAGAGGTTTTAAGGAAGGAGCTAAAAGAAGGTGCAGAGAGGAGGGTAGGGGTAAGAGGGGAAGTAGAAGTAGCGATAGCTTCCTATAGAGGTGGCGAAAGATAAGATAGATATGCCGGCAACGGCTAGAAAGGAGGGGAAAAACCGGCAAAAAGCTTAGTAGTCGAAAGGACATTAGTAGCTTCTTTAAGCAGGATCTTCTTTATTAATCGAGATACTAGACGGGTATAAAGAGGGGCGTTAGATAGAGGAAAGAAGGACAATTAAGGCAATATAACAATTACTCCCCTGCCGCAATTGCTGCTCCCGTAAGAATCAAATCTCTCTGCCCTGCCTGTCCGACCCCTTACTTTTAATTTTACCTTCGTGCATTTTTATGCACTTCTTATATCTCTCTTCGCGAGAGTTATAAGCCCGGGAGGAATAGAATTCCTATACCTTCCGGCTGCTATAAAAGGCATCTTCCTTGCATCCCTCGTAGCTCTCTTTTACCCCTCTTACTAGAAAAGCCGATTTTTAACCGACTTTTCTGCCCCCTCTTCTTCCGTAATAATAACGAAAACCGACTCCTCTGCCGTCCCTACGGTCTATAGGACGATTCTTATAGAGCCCTAAGATTAGGATAAGTAGGTAAAGGAGCTACGGGCTCGTATAGATAGAACTATCTATAATTTAGTCTTCTCTAATAAGTAGGACCCTCTTAAGCCCCCTCTTCGTCCTAGGGCAACGGAATTTATAGAGGGAGCTTCCCTCTTCTCCGAGCTAACCTCCGTATAGCAGAGAGCTTTTTCTATTGCTTTAGGCGACTACGAGAGTCACCGAAAGGAATACCTTTACGAGACGAAGCTGCTAACTGCTGCTCGTACGGCAATAACGGAATCCGTTAGTGCTATAAAGCTAATCTCTCTTCGAGAGGAAGAGACTCCTAGGCAGTAGCTTTTAAAGCTCGAGACCTCGATAGCTCCCTCGAGGGGCTATATAACTAACCGTATTAAGAAGACCTATACGGTATATCTAGGAGCCTTTTCTGCTAGGAACCTACTAGCTTCTTCGTAGCTAGCTAAGTAGGAAGAAATCCTCGAGGAAGCTAACTAATACTTCCTTATAGAAGCTCTTTCCGGCTAGTAGCTACGGGATATATCTCTGCTAATAAAGCCTATTAGTAACGGTTACTCGACTATCTTTCGAGAAGCTAGCTAGGAACTAGACGAAGAGGCTACTAGAGTATAATAGCAAGCAGTCTTATTCCTTCGTAGCTAGCACTCGACCTAGACGGCTCGACCTGCTGCCCCTATAGCTGCTACAGCCCCTATTACTACGGTTCCCGCTACTGCTGCTGCGGCTGTTGCCCCTCTAGCTCTACCTCCCTCGAGAGCCTTAACACCGTCTTTAACGGCTGCCCCGGTCCCGGCCCCGGCTTCGCATCTTACTCCGGGCCCGGCCCCGGCCCCGTTAGTTAGACCGGCCCGACTAGTCCCCTAATAGACCTTTTAGTCTATTAGTCGAAAAATCAGGGAACTAGTCGAAATCGAACCTCTTCGTTAAAATCAGCAATAAGGGGTAAAAAGGGGAGGTTTTTAAGCAGACCTTCCGGATTAGGACGAGGATTCCTCGAAGAAACGAAAGACTAGGCGAAACGGCTGCCTATCCTATAAATCCCTAGGCCATCGATTATTATAATACTAGCAGGTCTTCGAGGAAAACCGACCTAAAGGATTTAACCCTTTAAAGAAGCTATAAGAAACGATATAATAGTCTCTTAAGGAGGATCCCTCGTTATAGAAGAAAATAGACGAGATTTAGGTTGCTAAGAAATAGCAACTAACGCCGCTGCCCTTATTCGAGCCGCAAATTCAAGGAAAAATCGTTGGTATAGTAAATCCGGCATTTGTCTTCCCTACGGATTAGTAAGACTAACCGTTAGGACCCTCCGACTATCCCCTACGAAAATCAGCTATCCTCGACTCCGGTGCTTCCCTCGATATATATAATATACTCTTACGATTCCGGTCCTTTAAGAAGGCATAGAGGGAATACCTTATTGCTAGGGAATTAACCGTATAGATAGAGGGGTACGGAAGGGTGAATTTCACGATAAAATTACCTAACGGGACTATACGAATTCTTCGACGAAAAAGGGTAGCTTTTTGCCCTCGATTTTTAACGAGCCTAATTTCCTTCCGCCTTCTTCGAGAAGAAGGAATCTTCTAGGATATAACGTCTAAGCCTACGAGGCTAGTCTAGAAGAATTAGACTATTAGGCTTATCGAGGAGAAATTCGGTTAATTTATTCTCGAATTCCGACCTATCCTTAGGAAGGAATCTCTTAAGAAGTTAGCTTTCCCTATAAGGAGGAATAGGTCTACTATAAAGGACCCTCTTCCGGCAGCCTAAGGAGACGGCATTCTTTAGCACGCACGACTTAGTTACCCGGGCCCCCTAGCTTTGCATAAGCTAGGCTAATAATAGGGCGTACGAATAAGGGGCCTAAAGACCGTCGAATACGAATACTACGGCTAAGGGAAGACTAAGAGACGAATTTCTAGACGAACGCCTTTACGGCCGGACCAGCCGTATAAGGAAGTTTAGGTCGACTAGACCGACGTCTCTAGGGATTAGGAAAGCTTCGTTAGGGTAATATTAATTATAGACGCTTTTTTAGGGATAGTTTTCCCCTATTTCTTACGGACCTACCTAAGTAAGTATAACTAGTCTGCCCTCCGGGACTTCGTTAACTAGATAAAATCCTACTTTAGCTACGAGGTAAAGAAGATTCGGTCTAACGGAGAGCTATTTACGAAGGATATCTTAAATTAGCTTCGATAAAGGGGCATTTTACCCCTCCCGTTAGCACCGAATACCTAGGCCTAGAACGGAGGGGCAGAAAGATTAGGGGGTGCTATAATAGAAAGGGCCTATACGATAAGACTTACTATAAGGCTTCTATACGACCTTTAGAGGGAAGTCGTTAAGACCGCCTATTACCTTTAGAACTAGACCCCGAGGGACCTTAAGGACCCTAGGGGACTAAACTAAGGAATAGACTAGAAATCCCCCCTCGAGCTCTTTACGAAGAAGAGGGCCTCGCTAGCCTACCTTTATGCCTACGGCTATAAGGCATACGTAATAACTGCCGATATATAGCTAAAAAGGAAGAAGAAAAGAAAGCTTAATCTAAGAGCCTTTATTAGTTACCTTGTTTATTATAATTCTACGAATATCTTCCGGATCTAGATTCCTCTTCTATAGAAGGTTATTTCGACTAGGGATATAATTTTCGACGAATCTAGCTTCTTCGACGGAAAGAGGGATTAATAGCCCCTCTTACTCTCTTAACGTTAGCTAATTTAGAAGATTTAAATCCCCCCTTCCTAACAGTCTTAAGAAGAGGTGCTAGAAGAAGAAACGGAAGAAGAAACTAACGTCGAAGTAGTCGAGGACAACGCCGACTTCGAAGAAAAAGAGGAAGCTGCTAGATTAGATAATCTAGACGAAGAAGGAGACTATAGGAAAGTAGTAGAGCTAGAATACGCCTACCTCCCTACGCCTCCTCTTATAGAAAAAGAAGAAGATCTAGAAGCAGCTTTTTTAGTTAGTCTTCTTATCTCGACCCCTAAGGGGGTAGGAAAGGCACCTCTCTCGAAGGATTACCCGGCTGCCTTTTTGTCCTTACTTTAAGAAGTAAAGGAAGGTATAGGGCCCGATACGGATACTAAAGAAGACTAACTACTCCCCTATTTCGATCGTTTTTCCGACTTCTATCTAACGCCTATAGAAGACGGTTCCTACGGAGCATTTATAGCAGGCCGGCTCTTTAAGCTATAGCTATTAGCAAGGAAGGTATATAAAAGAGACCTCCTAGACCTACTAGTAAACTAAAAGCAGCTAGAAAAACACCCCTTTAGAGACTAGTTTTTCTAGGCCTAGAAAGACTACCTAGCCTTATACGAGGAAATAGGGTCTTTCGAAGAGGTCCTTAAGGAAAAGGTAAGAAGAAAACAGGTCCTTAGCTAAGTAGGTCTTTATCTATAAGACTAATAAACACGGCTTCCTTTAGAAGTGCAAAGCCCGGCTAGTTATCTACGGGAATTAATAGGAAAAAGGGGATCTACCTACTAGGGCAACCACCCTAGCAAGGATGTCTTTTCGGACCCTTATAGCTATAGCAGCAGAATTCGACCTCGAGCTCGATTAGATAGATATAGTTAACGCCTTTGTTAACTGCCCTCTCGAGGAAGAAGAAGTTATCTATATACGACTTCCTCTTAGTTTCTAATAGCTAGGAAAGGTTCTACGGCTTAGGAAAGCTCTATACGGACTACGAAGATCACCCCTTCTTTAGCAATAGCATTTAATAGGTTCCCTCAAAGCCCTAGGCTTTAAGAAAGTCCCTTAGGAACCGTGTATAGTATAGAAGGGTAAAATCACGGTCTTCTTTTACGTCGACGATATTATCTAGGCCTACCTAAAAGAGGAAGAAGTAACTACTAGGGAGGCTATAAAAGGCCTATAAGAAAGGTATAAGATAACTAAGCTAGGATAGCTAAAGTGGTTCCTAGGGATACGAATCCTTTAGAATAGGTCCTAATAGACTATCTAGCTTACCTAAGAAGCCTATATTAATAAGGTCGCTTATAAATTCCTCCTTAATTCCCTCGATAAGAAGCTTCCCTCTACGCCTATATTAGATAAAGAGCTTTTACCTAATCCGTCCTTTTAAGCTAGGGAGTAAGAGAAACACTAATATTAATAGAAGGTAGGCTCCCTGCTTTTTTCAGCTATTTCTACTAGACCGGATATCTCTTTTACGGTCTCCTAGCTAGCTAGGCATAACTAGAATCCTAGCCCTAGGCATTAAGAAGCAGTAGATAGAGCTATCCTTTATCTCTATTTAACGAGATTATATAGTCTACGCCTAAGAGGGCAGGGAAGGAAATTAGCTGCCGAAATCTTCCTTTATTCGAGCAATTCGTCCTTTATAGATAATTCCTTAGATAGAAAGAGCTTATAAGGGTATATTATATCCCTTTTTAGAGGAACTATTGCTTAGAGAGCTTCGAAGTAAGCTACCGTTACGACTTCTAGTACGGAGGCAGAGCTACTAGCTCTTTTAGAAGCGTTAAAAGAAGCGATTTTCCTTAGCCGGCTACTAATATCTCTACGACTGTAAATTCCGACCCTATTAGCTATAGAATACGATAATACGTAGACTATACGAATTCTTACGGAAAATAGTAAGTTATCGACCTAGCTACGGTATATCGATATTTACTAGTATTAGTTACGCTAAGAGGTCTAAAGGGGACTTATTTCCGTCCGTTAGGTTCTAACGGTATTAATAAAAGCCGACGGTCTTACGAAGCCCTTACCGAAGTAGAAGCTAGCTGTCTTTTTATAGCAAATTAGGCTAGAAAACGTTCGTAAGAAGCTGTCCTTAGAAGCCCGCCTTAAGAGTCTATAAGAGGAGCTAATAGCACGTAGGAGGAAGGAGACGTCTATAGCTAAAGAGAGGAATTAGGACTTATCCTAGAGGAGGGCCCCTAGCTTAATTAGGACTTATTCTTCTTAAAGGCCCCCTTTTTAGGGACTTATCCTTAGAGAAGCCCCCCTTTCTTATAGGACTTAATTTCCTCCTTAAGGCCCCTTTTCCTAAAGTAGGTCTAAAAGAGCCCGGGGCTAAAACCCGGATTTCTTAAGTAGGGGATAAGTATAGATTAAGACCTCCTCTATATACTTACCGGCCTAGGTATTTAGCTTTACCCTTTCTATAAGGGCAGGCTATAGCTAAGGGGGTGTGTCGCGAAGCGTAGCCTAATTTCGTAGTTCTCGGAGATATCCCTTAGCACGAGGGACCTAGGAAGCTAAAAAATAGGTTTTAAGGAAGGAGCTAAAAGAAGGTATAGAGAGGAGGGTAGGGGTAAGAGGGGAAGTAGAAGTAGCGATAGCTTCTTATAGAGGTGGCGAAAGATAAGACGGATATGCCGGCAACGGCTAGAAAGGAGGGGAAAAACCGGTAAAAAACTCGGTAGTCGAAAGGACATTAGTAGCTTCTTTAAGCAGGATCTTCTTTATTAATCGAGATGCTAGACGGGTATAAAGAGGGGCGTTAGATAGAGGAAAGAAGGATAATTAAGGCAATATAACAATTACTCCCCTACCGTAATTGCTGCTCCCGTAAGAATCAAATCTCTCTGCCCTGCCTGTCCGACCCCTTACTTCTAATTTTACCTTTGTGTATTTTTATGCACTTCTCGTATTTCTCTTCGCGAAAATAACCTAACTACTAGCCTAGCTAAAGGCCGGTATTAATAAAATTAGCCCGCTAAGCCTTATAACGGAAAAATAAGGTAGAGCTTAAGAAGATATCGTTATAAGATAAGGTTAAAGATAATTATATAATTAAATATTAACTAAAAACGCTCGTACTATTAATTAACGCTATATACCCTATATATATAAAGGAGTTACTTTCTAAGTTTACTTTATAGTAAGGCTAATATAATTCTAACTAACTATAATAATACCTAAGATAGCTAGCGTAAGATTCCTATATATTATAACCGCGACCTAGTATAAGGGCGGACTAGCTATAAAAAAAAGGGAGGGTTTTCCTTTAAGTACTTTAGTTTTTCCCTCTTATTTAATCTTAAAGTTCTAGATACTTCTAAATAGGTTACTAGTATAATCTTAATAGAAAAAAACTTATTTATTATAGCCTTAGATATTAATACTAAGGTAATTAATCTCTATATTAATAATTTCGTTATTATAGTTAAAGGCCTCTCCCTTAATATTTATAAGTTTATATAAATCTTTCTTATATCTTTATATAAGTTAGTAATAATTAATAACTTAAGGTAAAATATAATTACTTATTATACTATAATCTAAAAGTATATATATATAATATCCCGCGATTTAAATATTTAATATTATTTAATTACTATAGTTTACTATTACTCTTTAAATATAAGAAGCGCTACTAAAGCGGCCTAATCTAGAGGTTTATACTGCTATTTTAAGTAGCTCTAGTAACGAGGCATACTAGCTAGAAGTAGGGCCTTACTAAGTACTATCTACCTCTAAGCGCTATATACTACGCTAGCCTATAATCCCTTCGCTAAGGAGCTACTAATCCTAGCTTACTCCCTTAGCCTACCTCGTCTAAGGAGTCTAACTATAGCCGCCTAGGTAGAATACCGCGTTGCTAGCTAGCTAGTATAGCCGTTATCTACTATAAATAGCGGATACGCCCTTATTTAAATGCTTAATATTAGTAGTTATACCTTCCCGCTAAACCTACTTATAATTATATCGACCGCGATCGCTTAATACCCCCTTACGTACGCTCCCTTATAGTATTACCTTAACTTCTTTTAGCGTTTTACCGCTAAAGAGCGTAAGAGAGTCGTAAAGCTAGCGCTATTATTAATAGAGGAGTATACTAGAAACCGAAAGTAGCTATATATCGTTCGTTTCGTTAAGCTAAAGTACTTAGTTAAAATAAAGATTAACGTTACTAGTATTTTTAGAAAATAAACGCGGTATATCGTACTATCCCTATTAAGTATTCGGACTAAGGGCTAAACTTAACGATATAAGTACTATACTAATAATTAGATTAGTAACTAAAAGGCGATAATCTAAAACTAAGCTTATAAAACTATAATAAACTTCTTCTTCTTTATCTATAAAAATTATAAGGTTAAGTTATAGGGTATATTAAAAGAGTATATATATTAGTTTTAATAGCTTTATATAACTATTACTAGATAATATATAAACCGGAATAATAGTAAAGAGGTCTATAAGGTACCCTTAACGTACTACCTTATATTATATTTAGTTCCTAAGTTTACTAACGCGCTATTAGTATTACTATAACGTCTTAGTTCCTTAGTTTAGCCTCTAAGCGCCTAATATTAATAGTAAGCTAGTCCTAAACGTAGATAGCCTCTAGGTTATCTTAACCTTTAATATAGTATATAATACTAATACCTTTGCCCTTAAGCGCTATTATATCTAGCTAGCGGGCTACTATTAGATTCTATACTATACTAAGGCACGGCCTAGTAAGTTAGTAGATAGTTAGAGGAAGAATCTAAAGGATAGTTCTATTAAGGAGCTCTTTAGCTTAAAAGTTATTTAGTTAACTAACGGCGAGAAAGAGTTAAATAAGGCAATAAATAAAGTATCTTATTAGCTAGCTAAGCTACTTATATAAGAGACGACTAAGTATAGTCGTCCTAAAGCTCTCTACTATAAAGATATCTTTATAATAATTATCCGTTACCCTATTACTAAGAATTCTATCTTAGTTATAGCTATTAAGTTTATTAACTATAAAAGAGTAAATAATAAGCTTAAACTATATACCTTAGGCCGCTTTAGTTAATTAGCCTTATAGTATATACTAATTATTATAAGTTAGAACTATCTTTTTCTTTACCCTTACTAAGAAGCTAATATTTTACCTTATTATAGTTCTTATCGCCCTAGCGCTATATAACTATATATTTAATATATAAAGCTTAACGAATATATCCTATATATTTAAGATATAGGTCTAGGGCCTAACGTAATCTACGCTGCTTTAATAGAAGGAGTTAATACTTAAGGTATTAGTTTTTTAGTAGGTTTATAGTACTACCCTTTCCGCGGATAAAGCTATATTATACTCTAAGCTAAATTATAATATAAGTTAGTAGAGCCTTAATTTAGGATATAAGAAGCCTTAAACGCTAAGATTTACTTAAAGAGGCGCTATAAACGCTATTAATAGTATATTAAGCCCCGCCCTATAAACTAGCTAGCGAAAAAGGTCTTTTAAGATAAGCGGTAATACTAACTAGTTTAGCTCTCTAAGTAACGTACTAGATATAGTCTATAACTAAATAATACGCTATAACCCTAGGTTTACTACTTTCTATAGCGTATATCTAAATAAGATTACTTAGTTCGATATCTAAAATACCTTCTTAAAAGAAGAGAAGTAAAATAAACTATTTTAGATATTCGTATATATTAGCCTTACCCGCGACCCTTAGGCCGTTAGGGATATAGTGCCTAATAAAGTATAAGCTAATATACCGCTAGACCTAAAGATAGTAATATTAAAAGAGAAGCGAGCGACCCTTAAGTAAGGATAGTATTAAATCGACGGCTATAAGGATAAGGAGGATATCTAAAAACTTATAAATAAGATTAAGACTAAGTAGGTAGAGCGTAAGAGGAGGATCGTAAAAGGATATCGCGAGTATTACTTTTATTACTATCTAACCTAGGACGTTAAGGTATAAGCTTAAGGAGAGGTAAAAGAGGAATACGAGGAGCTAGCTATTAATCTTATTATACTTAAGCGCGCTAAACTAGCCGAGATTTTCTACTATTAGCCTAGGAGCTAGACCGAGAAGGAGATCTCTTAGTATAAAATTAAGGCTATTAACCTTATAGTAGCTTTATACGATAAGAAAGAGATAAGAAAGAATAGCTAGACCTAGCTAAGATATTACGACTATAGTTAGCGGGCTATAAGAGAGCTAGCTATATTTACGTAATAAGGCGGCTTAGAATAATAGTTAGGACGAGAGGTTACTTAAGCTTAGCTTACCTAAAGCGTACGTAAGCTAAGTAAGCCTTACATAAATAAATTACTACTTAGGAGCATAGCTTATAAGTAAGCTATAGTAAGCTATAAAGGGGATTATAGCTAGGACCGTAATCTAAGGATAGTCTCTATAAGTATATATAGCTACCTACTTTTACTCTTTTAGATAGATAGCTCTCTAGCTTTTAATATAGATCTTTATTACGATTCTATCTTTAATTTTAATTACCTAGTTATAGTCTACGTATTATAACTATAGTTAGCGGGCCGTAGGAGAGCCGGCTACGTTTACGTAATAAGGCAGCTCGGAATAATAGTTAGGACGAGAAGTTACTTAGGCTTAGCTTACCTAGAGCGTATATAAGCTAAGTAAGCCTTATATAGATAGATTACTATTTAGGAGTATAGCTTATAAGTAAGCTATAGTAAGCTATAAAGGGGATTACGGCTAGGACCGTAATCTAAGGATAGTCTCTATAGGTATATATAGCTACCTACTTTTACTCCTTTAAATAGATAGCTCTCTAGCTTTTAATATAGATCTTTATTACGATTCTATCTCTAATTCTAATTACTTAGTTATAGTCTATAGTCTACGACCTCCGACTTATTACTAATATAATATACTTATTATTACTTAGACCACGCCCTATTATATCTACTAATATAAACCCCTCGATAGGTTTATCCCTTAGGAATAATACCGGTCGTTATACGTTAAAAGCTCTTATTTAGTATAATACCGCGTTACTCTAAGCAATATCGTAACTATTAATATACCTATATAGTAAACTAGATTAACTAACTTTAGAGCTACTATATCGCTTTAGGATATAATACGCGAAATTATCGCCCTTTAATATAAGGTATAGTTACTTAGGAATAGAGGAGGCAATAGATAAGTTAGGGACCTTAGAGAAGTAGTTAAACTAAAATAGCTAGGACTATTCGATAGTACTTACGGCACGCTTCGAGACTTTCTTACCTAACTTAAGGCCTATTACCGGTTTTATCCTACTAAACTCTCGGACCTAGTTAAAAAGGTACTCTACGTAGGAAATTATTTATCTAGAATAGCACTCGCTTAGTTTAGACCTATTATAAGGGACTTTCTTAATAACTAACTAGCGCGACGAGATAACGAGATAGATAAAGTCTTTACTAGTTTCTAAGGATTTAAGGAAGCTATTATAAAGGTATTCGGAATAACTAATAAGGAATAAGAAGCTAAATAGAAACTTTAAGAACTCCGATAAAGGATCTTAGTATCGGATTATACTACGAAGTTCCGATAAGTTACCTTAAAGCTTAATTAGGATAACGAACCTCTTATATTATAATTCTACGATAGGCTTAAAGAAGAAGTTAAGGACGAGCTTTATAAGGAAAATCGACCTAATAACCTCTTAGACTATATTACTATAGTAGTACGAATCGACGATAGATAGTATACGCAACGCTAAGAAAAGAAATAAGGAAGAGGAAACTAAAACCCTTCTTATAAGAATAACTTTAACCGACGCGCTAACTATAAAAAGAAGCGCGAAACTCTTATTGCCTACGCCTATATAACTAACCTAAGTAGGATAGATCTAGATATAATATAGAAAAGTAAAGGAAAGTATTTTAACTATAGGAAACTTAGATATTACTCTAAAGAATATAAATAACCTCGTAAGAAGAAGAAAACCTACTAGGTACTAGCCTTAGAAGGTAAGAAATACCTAAACGCTACTAATAGATAGGAACTAAAGTATAAACTCCTTAGTTAGACTATATACTACGACGATAAGTATACGGTATACTTAAGCGATAAGAACGGTACCGGATAGTTCCTAAAGCCCTTAAAGAAGACCCTTATAATAATATAATAAAGGGATCCTAAAATATAGAAATAAGTTAAATTCGTAGAACTAAAATACCCCTATCTTAAAGGAGTCTCCTAAGATTAGATTAGGAAGAATAGTAAACGATTCTAGGAGGATATATAAAATAAAGATCGATAATAATAACGGGTAGTCTATAAGTAATATAATAAAGAAGATATAGACGTAGCCCTTATACTTATAAAACTTAGATAACTACCTAAAAAGGAATAATAAAGTATTAACGATATAAGCTTTAAAGAATAAGAAATACTTAGAGAAACGGAAGACGAGAACGAACTTATACTACTACCCTCGCTACTAAGGGAAAACGCTACGATTAGAGAATATGCTTTATACTTCGAAGAATTCGAAGAAATACTTAAAATTAAAACCTAATAAATACCTTAAATTCTTATAGAAAACTAATAAGCTATATTAATTCGGTATTAACTAGTACTACGCGGAAGAGACTACGCTATAGCTATTATTATAGTCGATACCTTTATAGCTCTATAATAAGAATAGTAACTATAAGGAGAATTTAGAGATAATTTATAAATACTACTTACTTATAAGTACTATAAGTATATTTTATAGATATTATATATCTACCTAGATTATATAATATACTTTTAGATAAAGGTATAATATAACGCCTTCTTAGTTAGATTTAAAGGATAAGTACTTTCGAAACCCTACTTAAGTATAGAACTAGACTACTAGAAAATCGATTAACGCTACCTAAACGACTAAGTTATATTATTAGAACCTAATTATAGCACGCTACTTAAATACCGCGATAATTACGGCTTATTAACGAGATATCTTTTAAAGATATATAAAATCTATAAACACGCTAAAATAGAAGAATAGTATAGCGCTACTCGCTCTAAGGCATCCGAACTATTAATCTTTTAAAGACTTACGTAATAAATTAAATATAATAAAGAAGATTATAATAAATACGTATACCCGAACTATAGAGTTTATAAATATAAAAAAGCATAAGTATAGTATAAACGATATAACGGTATACTAAAAGATTATTAGTAATACGTATAAAGGCTATAGGCTATATTCGACTAAGGAAGAATTAATACGAAAATACTACGCGAAAAATAGAAAGACGCTAAATAAAAACTTAACCTTTAGTACGAAAACGAATAAAATTATAAAGTATAGTATATAATTAACTACGAAGTAGTATAATATAAACGATATAACGTTAAGAAATAAGAAATCTTTAATTAGCTATAAGAAATTAGTCTCTTAAGCCCCGATATAATACTACGCGACGAAAATATAAAGAAACGATATTAATAATAAATCGAAGAAGAATACCTAAATAAAACGAATAAGGACTAGGTAAAAAACGAGGTACGCTATCTATAAAAGGGCTATAGACTAGCATAATATAATAAGATCTAAGGACCCTATATATAGTAACGGTAAGCTATAGCGACTAAATAGTATTAGATATTTAAATCGCGGGATATTACGTATATATACTTTTAGACTATAGCGTGATAGGCAATTACGTTTTACTTAGAGTCGTTAATCGTTACTAACTTATATAGAGATATAAGATAAATCTATATAAACTTATAAATATTAAAGGAGAGGCCTTTAACTATAATAACGGAATTATTAATATAGAGATTAATTACCTTAATATTAATATCTAGGGCTACGACGAATAAGTTAACTTTAATATTATAGATATTAAAGAACACGACCTTATATTAGGACTTCTATAGCTATAGGAGAGCAACCTACTAATTAACTAGAAAACTAGCTAGCTATATTAAAACGAAGACGTAAGTTTCTAAGACTAGTAGATTTAAAAGAAAGTAAAATTTTACGATAATTTAGCTACTAAATAAGATAAAAGGGATAACCGTTTAAGTAAATTATTATAGGCTTTAGCGATATAAACGAAAATAGTAACCGAACTAGTAGATATAATAAAATCGACTAATAAGACCTACGTACTAACTAATATAGCTATATAACCTAGTATCCGATATAAATAGAATAAAGGATATAATATAAAGATTTAAAGAGTTATTGCTACTCTAAGGAAAGACCTTAAATAAATTAATAAAGAGCTTAAGTTAAGAGAAACTAGCTCTTAAAAGAAAGAATAAAGCCTATAAGATAGAATAAAGAATATCCCCTAGGAATACCGGAAATATAATAAACTCTTTAAGGAAGAACTTAAGATAGGGTTACCTAAATATAGCTAATAGGACCACGAAATTTATCTTAAGGATAGAATAACGCTAACGTTTTATAAGATTTATAACCTAAACGAAAAGCAACTATAAACGCTATACGACTACCTTAACGAGAATCTATAAAAGGGATATATATAAACGTTAATATCTAAAGCAAGCTACCTAGTTATATTTATTTTAAAGAAAAACGGTAAGCTACGACTAGTTATCGACTATAGACGCTTAAACGATATTATAATAAAGGACCGAATACTATTACCGCTTATATCGGAACTATAAGATCGACTATATAGTAAAAAATAGTTTATAGCCCTTAACCTTAAAGGCGCCTATAACCTAATATATATAAAAAAGGGATATAAATAGATAATAGCCTTTAAAACGAAATTCGGACTATTTAAATATCTAGTAATGCTATTTAGACTTATAAATATACTAGCTACCTTTTAATAGATAATTAATAATATCCTACGCGAATACTTAGATATCTTTATAGTAGTATACTTAGATAATATCTTAATCTTCTTAGATACCCTAGAAGAATATAAGGAATATATCTATAAGGTACTCCGCGTACTTTAGAATATAAAGTTATTAGTTAAACTAAAGAAAAGTAAGTTCTATATATAGGAAGTAGACTTCCTTAGATATACGATCTTACTAAGAGAAATATAAATATAATAAGATAAGATTAACTTAGTTAAAGAATAGCTAACGCTAAAGAACGTTAAGAATATATAAAGTTTCCTAGGATTTATAAATTACTACCGATAATTTATTAAAGATTTCGGAAAGATTATAGTACTACTATATAACTTAACGAAGAAGGAAAAAGAATTTATATAGGACGATAAAGCTAATAAAGCTTTTAAATATATTAAAACTACGATTATATAAGAACTAGTCTTAACTACCTTTAATTTAAAACGATAAATCGAACTTAAAACCGATATATTAGACTTTACTCTAGGAGTATAAATCGGATAAAAAGATAATAAAGGAAGACTATAACTAATTACGTTTTACTTAAAGAAGCTATATAGCGTAGAACTTAATTACCTTATCTACGATAAAGAATTCCTCGTAATTATTTAAGCTTTTAAGGAATTTCGATACTACCTTCTTAGAAGTAAATATAAAGTTAAGGTCTATATAGACTATAAGAATATCTTATATTTTATAACGATATAATAGTTAAACGGACGATAGATCTGATAGGCCGAATACTTATTAAAATTAAACTATAAGATAATCTATAAAAAAGGAATAGAAAACGGTCGAGCTAATACCCTTAGTCGACGAAGTAACTACGATATAAAAGCACCTATAGCGAAAGGATAGCTCCTAGACATTAACGAAAACGGGAACTACTAGCAACGATAGCTAAATATAATATTTAAAGTATAACCCGATAACTCGACTTACTAAAAGATCCTAAAATAGATAAAAGAATATAAAGCACTAAACGGATATAATATAGGATATTTAGAAGTTCTAATATATAAAAATAAAATCTAGATACTACTAGAATTATAAGATAAAGTTATATAAGATATATATAAATATTTAATATATAAATACTAAGGAATCTAAAGAATAATAGACCGGATTAAACGATAATATAACTTCCTATAGCTTAAAGAAGTAGTATAATAAGTTACTAAAGAATATAAACTTTGCGTATAAAGTAAAGCTAAACGATATAAACTATACGGAGAATTATAACCGCTACTAGTACTAGAGAAACCATAGGATTTAATAGCTTTCGACTATATTATAAAGCTACTACGGTTAAAAGAACCTATAACTAACGTTAAGTATAATAGTATATTCGTTATTACTAATAGATTAACGAAGTATAAATACTTTTTACCGTATAAAGAAGTAAGTAATATAGAAGAGCTAGTATATATATTCCTATAAATAATTATTAGTAATTATAGACTACTAAACGAGATTATCTTTAATAAAGGAAGTATATTTATAGCTAAATTTTAGTAAGCTCTTATAGTATAATTAGGGACGAAATATGTTTAGTATAGCTTATTACCTATAAATAGATAGATAAATAGAACGACTTAACTAAACGCTTAAATAATATTTACGATACTATATTAGCTATAAATAAAACGATTAAGTTAAATAGCTACTAACGGCGTAACTAGCTTATAATAGCTTAGTTACGGAAATAACTAAGCTCTTACTAGTATACGCTAATTACGGATATAACCTAGAAGTATTTAAGGTTACTTAATAAGGACTATAAGCGGAACGAGCGATACTATAAGTAGATTAGCTATAAAAATTATATAAAGAAATATAATAAGAACTTTAATTCGTTAAAGAACGAATATCTACTTACTATAATCGGAAAAGATTATAAGGACTAATCTTTTAAGAGGGAGATATAGTCTACCTTATATAACGAAATATTAAAATAAAATAACTAAGTAATAAATTAGATCTTAAAAAACTTAGACTATTTAAGGTTAAGAAAACTATTTTAAAAGTTAACTACAAACTTTCGCTACTAATAATAATATAGATATACCCGATATTTTATATCTTATTATTAGAACTAGCGCTATAAAACGCTAAACTATAGGAAAAAATCGAAGTCGACGACGATTAAGAATATAAAGTAGAATAAATACTAGATATAAGAAAATAAGGTTAGTAATAAGAATACCTTATTAAGTAGAAGGGATATAGACTAAAGGAAAATACCTAGGAACTACTTAAGTACTTAACCTACTATAGTTCTCTACTTCGATAGTTCTACTAGTAAAATCTACCCTAGGTATCGTAAAATCGCCTAACGAACTAATAGCATTCTAATTAATTATATTAAATCTACCTATAGACTAAATATCGACTACCGCTTTAGATTCTTAGCGCTTAGCCTCGTTAAGGTTGTCTAAGGAATAAAGGCCCCGATAGACTATCTTAGTACCCTTTATCTTTAGCTAGCGCTTTTAACGGTAAAGCCGCGCTAAACGAGCTAAGGCTTCGTTTAGGTTAGCTTAAGCTTTTAATATTCACTCCTTAGCAATTTCTTCTTTTTTATTTAATCGATCGGACTCTAGATTTATTTAGGATACTAGGAAACACGTTAGCTATAAATAATAGGTAGGACAACGAAGTTACCTATAAGAGCTAATCGCTACGCCTAACGTATCGTAGGAACGACCCCGCTATATATATTCGGTATACTTAGAAGATTTCTCTAGTATTTTATAGCGGAAGCCGCGCGATAAATAGAAAGAATATAGTATAATATCGAAACTAAGACGATTAATAGACTTAGCTAAACGAATACGCTTAAGGGTCTTACGAGAACGATCCTTCGATACGCGACTAGATATACTATTAGTAGTATATCCTAAGGGATAGAAAGGACGAAACGGGGAATATATATACGCGCAATAAGGGTATATTTATATATAGCGGCTAAGGTAGTAGTAGGTCTTACGGATAAGACTAAAAGGAGGGGAGATATCGTATTACGACTATAGTTAGCGGGCCGTAAGAGAGCCGGCTACGTTTACGTAATAAGGCGGCTCGGAATAATAGTTAGGATAAGAAGTTACTTAGGCTTAGCTTACCTAGAGCGTACGTAAGCTAAGTAAGCCTTATATAGATAGATTACTATTTAGGAGTATAGCTTACGAGTAAGCTATAGTAAGCTACGAAGGGGATTATAGCTAGGACCGTGATCTAAGGATAGTCTCTACGGGTATATATAGCTACCTACTTTTACTCCTTTAAATAGATAGCTCTCTAGCTTTTAATATAGATCTTTATTACGATTCTATCTTTAATTTTAATTACCTAGTTATAGTCTACGGTCTACGACCTCTAACTTATTACTAACGTAATATACTTATTATTGCTTAGACCACGCCCTATTATATCTACTAATATAAACCCCTCGATAGGTTTATCCCTTAGGAATAACACCGGTCGTTATACTATAGTCTACGACCTTTAACTTATTACTAACGTAATATACTTATTACTACTTAGACTACGCCCTATTATATCTACTAATATAAACCCCTTAATAGGTTTATCCCTTAGGAATAATACCGGTCGTTATATATTAAAAGCTCTTATTTAGTATAATACCGCGTTACTTTAAGTAATATCGTAACTATTAATATACTTATATAGTAAGCTAGATTAACTAACTCTAGAGCTACTATATTGCCTTATAATATAATACGCGAGATTATTACCCTTTAATATAAGGTATAGTTACTTAAGAATAAAGGAGGCAATAGATAAGTTAAAGACCTTAGAGAAGTAGTTAAACTAAAATAGCTAGGACTATTCGACGGTACTTATAGCACGCTTTAAGACTTTCTTACTTAACTTAAGGCTTACTATTAGTTTTACCTTACTAAACTCTTAGACCTAATTAAAAAGGTACTTTATATAGGAAATTATTTATTTAGAACGGCACTTACTTAGTTTAGACCTATTATAAGGGATTTTCTCGATAACTAACTAGCGCGACGAGATAATAAGAGAGATAAAGTCTTTACTAGTTTCTAAGGATTTAAAGAAGCTATTATAAAGGTATTTAGAATAACTAACGAGGAATAAGAAGCTAAATAGAAACTTTAAGAGCTCTAATAAAGGATCTTAGTATTAGATTATACTATAAAGTTTTATTAAGTTACCTTAAAACTTAATTAGGACGACGAACCTCTTATATTATAATTCTATAATAGGCTTAAAGAAAAAGTTAAGGACGAGCTTTATAAGGAAAATCGACCTAATAACCTCTTAGACTATATTATTATAGTAGTATAAATCGACGATAAATAGTACGCGCGATACTAAGAAAAGAAATAAAGAAGAGGAAACTAAAACCCTTCTTATAAAAATAACTTTAACCGATACGCTAACTATAAAAAAAAGCATAAAACTCTTATTACCTACGCTTATATAACTAACCTAAGTAAGATAGATCTAAATATAATATAGAAAAGTAAAAGAAAGTATTTTAACTATAGAAAACTTAAATATTACTTTAAAGAATATAGATAACCTTATAAAGAGAAGAAAACCTATTAAGTATTAGCCTTAAAAGGTAAGAAATACCTAAACGCTACTAATAGATAGGAACTAAAGTATAAACTCCTTAGTTAGACTATATACTACGACGATAAATATATAGTATACCTTAGTAATAAGAATAGTACTAAATAGTTCTTATAGCTACTAAGGAAAACCCTTATAATAATATAGCGAAGAGATCCTAAAATATAGAAATAAGTTATATTCGTAGAACTAAAATACCCCTATCTTAAAGGAGTCTCTTAAGACTAAATTAAAAAGAACGGTAAACGATTTTAAGAAGATATAAAAATAAAAATCGATAATAATAATAAGTAGTCTATAAATAATATAATAAAGAAGATATAGATATAGCCTTTATACTTATAAAACTTAGATAATAACCTAAGAAGGAATAATAAAGTATCGATAATATAAGCTTTAAAGAATAAGAAATACCTAGAGAAATAGAAGATAAGAACGAACTTATATTACTACCCTCGCTATTAAGGGAAAATACTATAATTAAAGAATACGCTCTATACTTTAAAGAATTTAAAGAAATACTTAAAATTAAAACCTAATAAATACCTTAAATTCTTATAGAAAATAAATAAGCTATATTAATTCGATATTAACTAGTACTACGTAAAGGAGACTATACTATAGCTATCGCTATAGTTAGTACCTTTATAGCTTTATAATAAGAATAGTAACTATAAGGAGAATTTAAAGATAATCTATAAATACTACTTACTTATAAGTACTATAAGTATATTTTATAGATATTATATATTTACTTAGATTATATAATATACTTTTAGATAAAGGTATAATATAACGCCTTCCTAGTTAGGTTTAAGGGATAAGTACTTTTAAAACCCTACCTAAGTATAAAACTAGATTACTAGAAAATCGATTAACGCTACCTAAACGACTAAGTTATATTATTAGAACCTAATTATAGCACGCTACTTAAATACCATAATAATTATAGTTTATTAATAAGATATCTTTTAAAGATATATAAAATCTATAAATACGCTAAAATAAAAGAATAGTATAACGCTACTTACTTTAAGGTATCTAAACTATTAATCTTTTAAAAGCTTATATAATAAGTTAAATATTATAAAAAAGATTATAACGAATATATATACTTAAACTATAGAGTTTATAAATATAAAAAAGTATAAGTATAGTATAAACGATATAATAGTATACTAAAAGATTATTAGTAATATATATAAAAGGATCTTATATATTATTATAAAAAAAACTTCTCGTAAAACCGATATACGCCTATAGCGGGTACGTATTGCGACTAAAACACTAACTAATACTAGGAATTAATTTAGTAGTATTAATTACCCTTAGTAACGATACTACGCCGAGGCCGAGGGGTAGGTAAACATAGTAGCGGCCCTCGATATACCGGGCTCGATTAGAGCGCGTAGCGCGAAGAGACGCTACCCGAATTTATATACCCCGATAGAGCGAGTTAATAAACCTAAAGTAGCGATACGATACCGGCCTAGGCGCCGAGCGACCTTATAGAAAAAGTAGTATACGACGAACTCGCGGGCTTTATCCTAAGCGTATAGTTTGGTAGGGTATAGGTAGTAGTCGAACGGCTCTCTAGGGCGAAGAGCCGCGCCGGCAGCGCGTTGTCGGCGGTACTCCGCGCGGACGAGAGCTTTAAGACGATAATCTAGGATATAATTAAAGAGGCAGTTAAGGAAGAACTCCGCCTAGGCATCGCTTTAGGCCTAGGGGGCCCTAAGCGAACCTAGGCCGCGGTCGTAGCCGAGACTAAGGGACCGACCTAATATAAAGCTATAGTAAAATAGGTCCTACCGCGCTATAAACGCGAGATTATCGTGGTCCCTACTAAGGCACCGCCTAAAATCCTAAGCCGCGAACTAAAGGATATAGTAAAGGCGGTAAATACGGCCTTAAAAGCTACGAGCGCTATAACGGCGAGGCGCCTCTAAAGTAGAGATATCGCGGTTATATTTAATACCGCGGCGAGAGCCTATTAGAGGGACTAAGGCTAGGTTAAGGCCGTGTTTAGACTAGAGGCTATAATCTCCCGCCGCGCGTATATAGTAGTTATAAAGAACGTCCCCTTAAGGGTAGCGATAGTAGATAGGGAGCGATTACTCTATAAGATTATAGAGGCGAATAAAGTTAAGGTCCTCTAGGCCTAGGCGCTACGCCCTTAATTTAAGATATCGACGGCGACGACTATACTTATTAGGGTTAGTAGCTTAGAGGAGGCTAATAAGCTCTATGACCTAGGCCTAGTCTTCGAAGTATAGATCTTTTAATATAAACCCTATAATAAGTCGGTCTAACTATAGAAGTGCTATAACTATTATAGATATAGCTATATCGCTAAGCGATATATATCGATATAACTCTATAGCCGATATAGGAGCATAGTATACGATAGAGGCAAGGATAAATATAGGGCTAAGAAGGGCAAAATCCCCTATAACTATATCTTATACTAAGGGGACTACCTATCGTAGACCTAGACCTACCCTATAGCGAATAAAGCCTAGGAAAAGGCAAGGGAAAACTACCTACGTCGACCTTAATAGTTCGCGAATACCTAAACGTACGCCGAGTAATAGGTGCTCCCTACCGTTAAAACCTAGGGCGTTCTTAAATCGACCGTAGTCTAGAAGCGGGGACTAGGTAGACCGCGCCGGGATAAGAGGTCGAGCTCGAGACACCCGCTAGCTAGTAGGGCTAGGGAGGCCGAACCGAGTATAAACGATATTTATAGGTATAGTAGATAGAGAAGCGCTAGGAGATAGAGCGCCTCCCTCCCTATATAGACGACCCCTTTTACCCCGACCCTACCTATATATAACTAAAAGTACTATTCTAGAATATATAGAAGAGATATAAGCTAGCTTAGTTAGCGCTTTACTACCGGGCCGTCTTCGACCTAATAGTACTATAGGAAGTAAAAGCTATACCGGGAGGCGGCCCCCCCCCCCTTAGAGCGGCGCCCTATAGCCTAGTCTATAGGGAGGGGAGGTACGCGCTATATATATATAAAAGGCTTAGGCTAGGGACTTAGTCGCCTTAGTTTAGACTAGACTAAAGCGAGGTAATTTTTAAGGATAGTACTAGACTACGGGCGATTTACTTACTACTAAGGGCCGCGAGGGTAGGAGCGCTACGCGACCTAAGCGTAATCGAACTAGAGCACCCTATAGTAATAGTAAGGGACTTTAATATCTATTACCCGCTCTAAGATAAATATAATAGAACCTTAGATAGCGCGATATAACTTATATAGGAGGCGATAAGGCTATAACTTAAACTCGCTACCCTAAGAGGGGAGTATATAAGATTCTTCTATAGCTAAAAGGATAGTACTATCGACCTAGCTTAGGTAACGCTAGAGACTAGAACACGGTATACCGGGCCCGACCTAGACCTAACTAGGTTAGACTATATCCCCTAAACTATTATACTATAGGTCGATACCTAGGCCCGGGCACCTAAACCGGCCCTAAGGTAGAAAGAAGTAGAAGTAAAGCTAGTTAAAGCCGAGACTATATCCCGGCTAGGACTATACTAGCTAATGCTCTAGACGCCTAAGGATATCGATAAGGACCTAGACTATATCTTCGCTACTCTAGCGTAGATCGCGATAGCTATAGTTCCGCGCTAGGGGCGAGTATTACCTAAGGGCAATATATAGTTTACCTTAGAGGTAGGGAGGGCGACGAGGGAGGCTAAGAGGGCGAGGAGGAAGTATAAGTAGGAAAGGAATAAGGCGAACTAGGAAGACCTATATAAGGCGTTTATAGCTTAAAAGTAGACCGTCCGCGAAGCGAGGAGGGCCTATTAGCGTAAGTTCTTAGAGGAATTTAGCATTAATAATACTAAGCTCTAGAACGTAGAGAGGTAGGTAAGACTCTATAGTAAGCTACTACTAGAACTAACCTATATCCTACCGCTAGTTAAGGAAGGTAAGGACTAACTAACGGAAACCTTTAAAGGGAAGGCCTAGCTACTAGCTACTAAGTTCTTCTTACTAGAGGCCGGCATAACCTAAGGGCTACCTCGGCCTATAGCTAAGGCGACCCTTATAGTTAACTAATAGATCCGGCTAGCTAACGTCGTAGGGGCGCTAGGTAAGATAGTAAGCTAGAAAGCGGCGGGTCTAAACGGCGTCCCCTTAAGGTTTATTAAGAAGTACGGCCTAGCCTTAGTCTAGCGACTAGCTACGATCTTTAACGCCTATACCTAACTCTTATATTTCCTAGGTTAGTTCTATAGCGCGAATATAGTAGTTATCCGGAAGCTAGGTAAGAGGCCGGACGCCTACCGTATAGTAAGGGGTTAGAGACTAATCTCCCTCCTACCTATAGTAGGAAAAGTACTTAAGTAGATACTAGCCTAAAGGATCGTAGGAGTAGCGGAGGTAAACGGCATCCTACTAGATAGATAAATAGGGAATAGGAGGGAACGCTTTACGGAGGCAGCAATCCTACTAATAATAGAACTAGTACGCGCGACGTAGGCCTAGAGGGGCATCGTATTATTCCTATAGCTAGATATTAAGGGCGTATTTAACACGGTTAACTATAATAAGCTTATAAAGGAACTAGAGCTTAGGGGATACCCTAGGTAGCTTATAAGCTTAATACTAAGCTTTATAAGCGATAGGAGATCGACCCTTTACTTCGATAAAAGGACCTTAGAGCTAACTTAAGTGCCGACGGGAGTCCCTTAGGGCTCCCCCTTATCCCCGATCCTATTTCTATACTATATAACCCCCCTATATAAAAGGCTTAGTATAATATATAGTATTTATACTATCGGCTTCGCTAACGATACGAATATAGTTAGTATTAGACCTAATAAGGCTACTATAGTAGCACGCCTAGAGGAAGCTTAAAGGGTATATATAGAATAAGCGACTAAGTTCGCGGTTACTTTTAAACCGTCGAAGAGCGAATTACTATACTTTATATAAAGAAGATAAACGATAACGACGCCGGTCCGCCTTAGGGCCAACGTAGTAACCCCGGTCTAAGAGGCCCGCTTACTAGGGGTTTAGGTATACCGGAAACTACGCTAGAAGGCGCACCTAAAATAACTCTAAGTAAAGTTAAAGCGCTAGACTATAGCCCTAACCGGGCTCGCGGCGTCTACGTAGGGCTATACCCTACTACGCGCTAGGGAAGTCTATAGTAAGGTAATCCGGTCCTTAATTCCTACGCTATAGTTATATTCTATAAGATAACGCCTATAGGGGGGAAACTATACGGAATCGCGCGGGACCTTACCTAGGACTAGTTAGCCTACCTCCGGGTAGTAACGGGTGCCTACCGCGCGACCCTAGTCTATTAAGTCGAAGCGGAGGCGTAGGTGCCCCTAATCGACCTCTACTTAAACTAAAGAATAATAGATACCCTCTAGAGGCTAGAAGACTTAGGGCTCCTAGGCTAAATCTAACGCGTATCTAATATAGTCGCGGGTATACTTAAAAGGAGGCAACGCTAGAGAGAGGGCAGACCCCCGGCGGCACTACCTCTAGGCAGACCCCCCCTTACGGAGGAGATAAAGGGGGTCCGGAGCTAGATAGGAACGGACGACCTCCTAGATAAAGCTAAGTCGCTTAAAAGGCTAAACGAGGAATAGGCCGCCCGATAGAATACTAAGGAAGACGCGATCTAATAATACTAAACTACCCTCTACCCCGCCGACTTCCCGCCTTAGTTCGATAAGGCAATAACGCTAGACCGTTATAAGGGCCTCCCTAAGTATATTAGCACGGCAATTACTTAGATATATATAGGAAAGATCGGGCTTAATAACTTCCTTTTCGATTAATAGGTCCCCGGTATAGTTTCGCTAATATATACCTATAGATAAAGATAGGATACTATCTACTATACGATAATCGACTATCTACTAACGGTAGAGGTAAGGGAGTCCCTCCTAATATAGGCCCGGGACATAGGTAATATAAGAGCGGGCCTTTAAGGGAAAAGGATAGCGGCGCCGCTAGCGCAATAGTTCCTCCGCTTAGGTAAGCTCCGCTAGTTCGACCTAGCTCGGAGGCTATATATAGATATACCGGATAATAGAACCGGGGTCGCGCTAAGGATAAAGCGGCCCTAACTAGGACTACCCTAGCTAACTACCTCCCTTACTAAGGCGACCTAGAAAGGGAGAGGACTTACGATTATAGGACTATAGCTTCGACTAAACTAGACCTAGACTAAGCGTAAACCTTGCCGATTAAACTATAGACCGAATAAAACTAATATAACCTAACCGAACTAACCTTAATAGCTATAGAATAAGACTTACTACCGAAAGACTATAACTAAATAAGACCTAACCTAGAACCGAACTAAGACGGAGCCGATAACTAGCCCCCCTTAAACTACGACCTTAGCCTAGCTCGTCGGTAGTAACGTCCGCCTTATTATCGCGGCGGGAACGACGAGACCCCCTTAAGGTAGCACGCGGAGTATAGGAGGGAGTAACCTAAGGCTTACGAGGAGTGCGGGGACTACTACCGCTATAAGAACCCTAATAACGACCGAATAGACCCGACCCCGAACCCGAACTAGAGCTAGCCTAGACGGCTAGCTTACGAGATAGAGTAATAACTAGGGTCTATACTAGGGCAAGACCTATACCGGCGGCGGTACGGAGGCGTTTACTACGGCCTATATTATAACTATAGATCTAATTAAGGTTAAGACTAGTAATAATCTCGGCTAAGACTAAACCGCGACGGCTATAAAGACGCTACTAAACGAAGTCGGGAGCGTTAGTAAGATCGATAGGCAACGTAAGACGGGGACGCTTTAGGGCAAGCTCGGCGCTAAGAGAACTACCGGGCTATAGCTTAGCGTCGGAGGGAGACGCGGTTAGCTCCCGAGCTAGCTCCGCGACGGCCGCGGGTATAGATACCTTAGCCTTAGCCTTAGATAGGGCCTTAGACGTAGCTACCGCCTTACCCTTACCTTTACCCTTCCCCTTATCGACGGGGATTAGGGCCGGAATAAGCCTAGTAAGACTAGTAAGATTAAAGCCGCTATCCTTTACGTTAGGGCCGTCGCTAGCAATAAGATAGAAATAGTTAGTAAGATCGTTAACTACTATAAAAGTCTTTTAGGTAACTAAGAGCGACTTAGGCCCGACCTAGGCTAGGGTCTTAATAGCGTCGCTAAACTTACCTAAGTACTTCTCTAAGGACTTATATATATAGCGGGTATTATCTACGAAACGGGTAAAAGCTAATATAAGCGTCTCTATATTCTTAGCGACCGTAGCCGGACTAAGGGCGGACTCGCTTAATACGCCCTTACCCTTAGCGGTAGGGGCCTTTTAACTAGCGCGAATATAAGTTTCTAAAGTAGTATAATAAAGGCGCTCTTATACTAAACCCTTAATAAGGGAAGGGCTATTAACCTCGGACTATACCTAGTAGAGGGTATTAGCGGCCTCCTTACCTTTAGAGGTAATCTAGAACTTAGATTAGCACCGAACTTAGATAGTACTATAGCGGGAAGGGGTTACTTACTTAGTAATAAGACTAGTTAAAGTCGGCGTAAGCGATATACGCTTTAGCCTTTATAGCTATTAAAGTTAGTAAAAATACTAAAAGTAAGACCGACTTAAGATAAAGCCGGGATTAATACGTATAAGACTAGTTTTAATAGCCGGCGAAGGACTTATAAGTAAGCTTACTAGTAAGACGCCCGATATACGTAAAATATAGGATAGAGCGCTCCGATCCCGCTACTATAGCGACTTTCTTATAAGGAGGGGGTTTTAAAGGAGGCGAGCCGCTACTACCTAAGTCGGCTTCCTAGTTAGATATTACGACGCGATAACAAGCGAACTAAATATAGTATTAAGGAGACCTAGAGTTATAGAAATAAGGCGGGCGAGGTAGTAGTTAGGCCTACGAAAGAGATAGATAATAAAGGGATAGGAGGAAGTATATATAGAACTAGGGGGGGAGGGCAAGTATATATAGGCGCGAGCCGGGCGCGCGTAATTAGTAACTATAAGATAGAGGGTAAATATAGGCCGCTACGCCCTCGATTAGGAAGTCGCGTAGCTAGACGGGAACCGATTTACGATTAGCGGAGCCGGCTAACCGAATTTCGATTCGCCGGCCCTACCTAGGAGCGACCTATACTAGCGCCCGGCCCGGCAACCGAATATTACCTGCCCTACTAACTAACGGACCGATAAGCCGACGCGACCGCGGCTACGCGGCTGCGACGCGGGAGCTAGGGTAAATAGAGGCGCCCGCGAGTCGGGCCCCCGGAGAGAGACTACTGCCTATAACCCTAGGCCCGGGCTAGCGAGCCCGGGCCGTAGCCGCTTAGGATAGTAGCGGCCACGGCCTAAGAGGGCCCGCGCCGAGACGCGATTTCGCGGGAGGAGCCCGCGGTAGCTAGCGTAAATTTCCTATATACTACTACTACGACCTCGTTCGAAGTAAACCTATACTAAAAGAGGGGAGGGTTTTCCCTTAAGCACTTTAGTTTTTCCCTCCTTTTTAATATTAAAGTTCTAGATACCTCTAGCTAGGTCCCTAGCGTAATCTTAATAATAATAATATATATAAAAGCTATAAGCTATATTCGACTAAGGAAGAATTAATATAAAAATATTATATAAAAAATAAAAAGACGCTAAATAAAAACTTAACCTTTAGTATAAAAACAAATAAAATTATAAAGTATAATACGTAATTAACTATAAAGTAATATAATATAAATAATATAGTATTAAGAAATAAGAAATCTTTAATTAGCTATAAGAAATTAGTCTCTTAAGCCCTGATATAATACTATACGACGAAAATATAAAGAAACGATATTAATAATAAATTAAAGAAGAATACCTAAATAAAATAAATAAAGACTAAGTAAAAAATAAGGTATACTATTTATAAAAGGGCTATAGACTAGCACGATATAATAAAATCTAAGGACCCTATATATAGTAATAGTAGGCTATATCGACTAAATAGTATTAGATATTTAAATTATAGGATATTATATATATATACTTTTAGATTATAGCGCGATAAGTAATTATATTTTACTTAGAGTTATTAATCGTTACTAACTTATATAGAGATATAAGAAAGATCTATATAAACTTATAAATATTAAAGAAGAGGCCTTTAACTATAATAATAGAATTATTAATATAGAGATTAATTACCTCGATATTAATATCTAAGGCTACGACGAATAAGTTAACTTTAATATTATAGATATTAATAAATACGACCTTATATTAAGGCTTTTATAGCTATAGTAAAGCAACCTATTAATTAACTAGAAAACTAGCTAGCTATATTAAAACGAAGATATAAGTTTCTAAGACTAATAGATTTAGAAGAAAGTAAAATTTTATAATAATTTAGCTACTAAATAAGATAAAAGGGATAACTGTTTAAGTAAATTATTATAGGCTTTAGCGATATAAACGAAAATAGTAACCGAACTTATAGATATAAAATCGACTAATAAGACCTATATACTAACTAATATAGCTATATAACCTAGTATCCGATATAAATAGAATAAAGGATATAATATAAAGATCTAAAGAGTTATTATTACTTTAAGGAAAGACCTTAAATAAATTAATAAAGAGCTTAAGTTAAGGGAAACTAGCTCTTAAAAGAAAGAATAAAGCCTATAAGATAAAATAAAGAATATCCCTTAGAAATACTAGAAATATAATAAACTCTTTAAGAAAAAACTTAAGATAGGGTTACTTAAATATAGCTAATAGGACTATAAAATTTATCTTAAAGATAGAATAACGCTAACGTTTTATAAGATCTATAACCTAAACGAAAAGTAACTATAAACGCTACGCGACTACCTTAATAAGAATCTATAAAAAGGATATATATAAACGTTAATATCTAAAGTAGGCTACCTAGTTATATTTATTTTAAAGAAAAATAGTAAGCTATAACTAGTTATCGACTATAGACGCTTAAACGATATTATAATAAAGGAAAAAGAATTTATATAGGATAATAAAGCTAGCAAAGCTTTCGAATATATTAAAACTATAATTATATAAGAACTAGTCTTAACTACCTTTGATTTAAAACAATAAATTAAACTTAAAACTAATATATTAAACTTTACTTTAAGAGTATAAATCGGATAAAGAAATAATAAAGGAAGACTATAACTAATTATATTTTACTTAAAGAAGCTATATAGCGTAGAACTTAATTACCCTATTTATAATAAAGAATTCCTTATAATTATTTAAGCTTTTAAGGAATTTCGATACTACCTTCTTAAAAGTAAATATAAAGTTAAGGTCTATATAGATTATAAGAATATCTTATACTTTATAATAATATAATAGTTAAACGGACGATAGATCTAAGAGGCTAAATACTTATTAGAATTTAACTATAAAATAATCTATAGAAAAGGAATAAAAAATAGTTAAGCTAATACCTTTAGTTAACGAAGTAACTACGATATAAGGGCACCTATAGTAAAAGGATAGCTCTTAGAAATTAACGAAAACGAAAACTACTAGTAATAATAGCTAAATATAATATTTAAGAATATAAAGTACTAAACGGATATAATATAAGATATTTAGAATTTTTAATATATAAAAATAAAATCTAAATACTACTAGAATTATAAGATAAAGTTATATAAGATATATATAAATATTTAATATATAGATACTAAGGAATCTAAAGAATAATAAAACGGATTAAACGATAATATAACTTCTTATAGCTTAATAATATAGTATAATAAGTTATTAAAAAATATAAACTTTATATATAAAGTAAAGCTAAATAATATAAACTATATAGAGAATTATAACCTCTACTAGTACTAAAGAAACTATAGGATTTAATAGCTTTTAACTATATTATAAAGCTATTACTATTAAAAGAACCTATAACTAACGTTAAGTATAATAGTATATTTATTATTACTAATAGAATAATAAAGTATAGATACTTTTTACTATATAAAGAAGTAATATAGAAGAGCTAGTATATATATTCCTATAAATAATTATTAGTAATTATAGACTACTAAATAAGATTATCTCTAATAAAGGAAGTACGTTTATAGCTAAGTTTTAGTAAGCTCTTATAGTATAATTAAGGATAAAATATAAGCTTAGTATAGCTTATTACCTATAAATAGATAGATAAATAGAATAACTTAACTAAACGCTTAAATAATATTTACGATACTATATTAGCTATAAATAAAACGATTAAGTTAAATAGCTACTAATAGTATAACTAGCTTATAATAGCTTAGTTATAGAAATAACTAAGCTCTTACTAGTATATAGTAATTATAGATATAACCTAGAAGTATTTAAGGTTACTTAATAAGGACTATAAGTAGAACGAGCGATACTATAAGTAGATTAGCTACGAAAATTATATAAAGAAATATAATAAGAACTTTAATTTATTAAAGAACGAATATCTACTTACTATAATCGGAAAAGATTATAGGGACTAATCTTTTAAGAAGAAGATATAGTCTACTTTATATAATAAAATATTAAAATAAAATAACTAAGTAATAAATTAGATTTTAAGAAACTTAGACCGTTTAAGGTTAAGAAAATTATTTTAAAAGTTAACTATAAACTTTCGCTACTAATAATAATATAGATATACCTAATATTTTATATCTTATTATTAGAACTAGCGCTATAAAACGCTAAACTATAGGAAAAAATTAAAGTTAATAATAATTAAGAATATAAAGTAGAATAAATACTAAATATAAAAAAATAAGGTTAGTAATAAGAATACCTTATTAAGTAAAAGGGATATAGACTAAAGGAAAATACCTAGGAACTACTTAAGTACTTAACCTACTATAGTTCTTTACTTTAATAGTTCTACTAGTAAAATCTACCTTAAGTATTATAAAATCGCCTAACGAACTAATAGTATTTTAATTAATTATATTAAATCTACCTATAGACTAAATATTAACTACTACTTTAGATTCTTAGCGCTTAGCCTTATTAAGGTTATCTAAGAAATAAAGGCCTTAATAAACTATCTCGGTACCCTTTATCTTTAGCTAGCGCTTTTAACGGCGAAGCCGCGCTAAATAAGCTAAGGCTTCGTTTAGGTTAGCTTAAGCTTTTAATATTCGCTCCTTAGTAATTTCTTCTTCTTTATCTAATTAATCGGACTCTAGATTTATTTAGGATACTAGGAAATATATTAGCTATAAATAATAAGTAAGATAATAAAGTTACTTATAGGAGCTAATCGCTACGCTTAACGTATTATAGGAACGACCCCGCTATATATATTCGGTATACTTAGAAGATTTCTCTAGTAATTTATAGCGGAAGCTATATAACGAATAGAAAGAATATAGTATAACGTCGAAACTAAGACGATTAATAGACTTAGCTAAACGAATATACTTAGGGGTCTTATAAGAACGATCCTTTAATATATAACTAGATATACTATTAGTAGTATATCCTAAGGGATAGAAAGGACGAAATAGGGAATATATATACGCGCGATAAAGGTATATTTATATACGGCGGCTAAGGTAGTAGTAGGTCTTATAGATAAGACTAAAAGGAAGGGAGATATTATATTATAACTATAGTTAGCGGGCTATAAGAGAGCTAGCTACGTTTATATAATAAGGCGGCTTAGAATAATAGTTAGGACGAAAAGTTACTTAAGCTTAGCTTACCTAAAGCGTATATAAGCTAAGTAAGCCTTATATAAATAGATTATTACTTAGGAGTATAGCTTATAAGTAAGCTATAGTAAGCGATAAAGGGGATTATAGCTAGGACTATAAACTAAGGATAGTCTCTATAGGTATATATAGCTACCTACTTTTACTCCTTTAAATAGATAGCTTTCTAGCTTTTAATATAGATCTTTATTACGATTCTATCTTTAATTTTAATTACCTAGTTATAGTCTATAGTCTACGACCTCTAACGTATTATTAACGTAATATACTTATTATTACTTAGACCACGCCCTATTATATCTACTAATATAAACCCCTCGATAGGTTTATCCCTTAGGAATAACACCGGTCGTTATATAAGAGCCTAAGTTAGGTAGTCTATTAAGTAAGAGTTACCTAAGCTATACGCTAGTTCTAAGCTAGAGCCTAGACCTAATCCCTTCCTACTTCTTATAGAAGCGACTTAGTATCTAGACTATATTAGCGATAAGTAATTACCTCTTAAAGAGCGGACGTTTCGATAGTATCGTTTAACTATAAGTAATAACTACTTTAATAACTAGCACTTAGTAAAATAAGAATATACTAAGTAGCGCGGTAAGATAATTAAATATAACTATCCTAAATATAAGAAAGGGACTTTTAAGCATTTAAATTATTTTCGGAACTATATCTAGTTAGTCTATAAGGTCCCGCTTAGATTATTAAAGTAGGTTAAGTATAGATAATAAAGAAAAGCTAAGCGCTATTAAATAATATATAAGAGAAAGTAGTAAATAAAATAGTTATAGCTTAATTCTTACCTTAATTAAAAAGAACTTTTAAGAAAGATAGTTTAAGTTACCCCTAAATTAATAAGGGAGGCTATTAACCGTTATACCTTTAATAATATATAATCTTATCTTATATTTTATCTTTATTTTACCCTAGGCGCTATTTATTAGTACTATATACTAGGTCTACTTTATATATACCTTATTTCTAATTCTTTAAGCTTCCTATTTAAGGCGTATTAGCTATAGTAAGGGATTTATTATACGTCTTAGTCGTTATAATAAGGTCGTAGCTAAGGGGGTTAATCCCCTTTATTAAAAGGAAATAAGAGATACTATATATATAATAGTTATAGAAAGTCTATTAGCCTTAACTACTACCTAAGTTAAAGGGATAAAGGTCTTAGTTATATATATAAGAACGGTGCTTATATATATTAAGATACCTCCTTAACTAAAGCGGAATATTATTTAATACTTTTAACTAAGATTCGGTCTTAACTAATATATCCGTTATAATAAGTAAAAGTAATACGAATATCGTTAATAATTCTTAGTAAATAGTAGAACCTTAATAATATAGGCCTACGCCGTCGTTATCTTCTTAGAGACCTAGCTCCCTACTAGGTCCCGCTCCTATACCTCCGACGTCGTTAAGTATTAGGCACTATAATAGCTATACGTATAGACTATATAGGTTATACGGCAACGGCACCGCCCTCCCCTCTACTATATTCCCCTCGCGGGGCCCTAGAGCTCTAGCGCTACGCTCTCTAGCTTTTAGCCCTAAACCTTATAGTCGGTATAGGCGAAGGCCGCGGTATATAATAGGCCCTCGCGGCTAACGTCGTTATACTACTATAGCCGCTTCTACTATACTTAGATCTTAATATTAATAGGCGTTAGTAAGATTGTCCTAGCTAGTATCTAATAAAGTAAAAGTCCTTAGTTATCTTTAAGACTAGTACGATATCCGCTAGCGGCCTAAAGTATATTATAAGCTCCGCTAAGATTAAGTAGCTAGGGAATACTTAGTCGGGGATAACGTCTATAAGATAAAGATAGCTAGGACCGGGGTTATAAGGGTATTTACCCTTAGTATAGGTCTAGGCATTAGCCTAGACCTTAGCTAATAGTATTATAAAGTAAAGTAGGCCGTATATATAAACGCGTATTTAGTAGCGGCGGGCGCGGTATATAGTTAGATCCTATATAGCTTATTATTATAATATAATAAAAGGCACCTATAGTATAACCCTCTACCTACCCTATAATAGTATAAGCTATCTTTATATTAAACTTAATATTAGAACCTTAGTAGTACTAGCTAGGGTAGTAGTAATAGTAATAGCTATTATAAGAAGAAGCTTAGTACTAATAGCTATAATAATAGGTAGAAGAGCTATACTAGTAATACTTATAGGAAGAGGCCTACTAGTAATAAGACGAATAAGCTTAGTTTATAAAGCTATTTTACTAGATATTATAAGACCTAGACCAACGAGTAACCTTAAATTAGATCCTTAATACCCTCTTAACGCTAGCTCCGATAAATACGCCCCCTACTACTAGGAGGTTAGAATATAAGGCGGCCCTTAGTAAATAGAAGCTACTACCTTAGCCTACCTAGGATAGTAAGCTAGAGTCCTTTTACTTCTTCCTTAGCTGCTTAATAGCAAAATACTATATTAACGAGAAATAAGGCCTTAATAGCTATAAGGAGATAGCTTAGTTCTCGCTCCTTTATACGCTACTAGAGCCTTAGATATAGCGAGTAGCGGGCTTTTAAGAACGGGGCGGTCCTAAGGGGATAAAAGACCCCTAAGTATTCTTTAACTACCTAGTCTATACCTTTAGCAACGTATAGGAATAGGAGAAGGCGTAGGATAGGCTATAGACCCTTACTTAGTAAGAGGGGTAGTCCTTTAAGGAGTTCTTACTAGAATTTAAAGAGACCTTAACCTAAGCGGCGGGTAATACCGCCTAGGATAATAGCGCTAAGCTTACCTAGCTATAGAACTTAATCTCCCTAGTACTCTAGGAGCTACTTATCCCTATTATAATGCCCTCTACCTATAAGGGCTATATAGCCTGCCTTATAAAGGTAGCCTAGGGTTATAAGTAAACGCCGCGCTTTTAAAAGCTATATAAGCGCTTAGCCTTAATCGGGACTAACGGGCTAAATAGTTCCTCCTTACTTAACCCGTTTACGCCTAGGCCCGCTCTTAAGTCGGCGGTCGATATAAACGGCGACGTCTAGATAGCGGCTATACGCCTTAAGGGGCGCGGTAATAGTAAGACCCCGGCCGCTCCGCTAGCGGCGTAGTCTAGTAAGACGGCTAAGTAGGTGCCTTATAAGGAAATTAGTAAATAACGTAAAGAAGGCCGCTATATATATTACGGGCGTAAGCACGTATATAGTTCGGTCTTGCCCTTACCTCTTAGTAAGGAGGCTAGTAGAGATATAGGTTACCTACGCCCTATTAGAATCTAACGATAAGGGAGATAGGGGAACCTCCGCTATATATAAAGCGGAGGGAAAAGCTTAGCTTTAGTATAAAGGTAGGCCCTAGAGCCTAGTAAGCTAATACTAGCTAAGGAGGACCTAGTAAGGCGTATTAAAAAAGAACCTACCTTAATATTAGTTATTATTAACTAGATTTACCTCCTCTCCGCCCTTATAGATAAGGGTTACTAGTATTACGCTATAATTAACGAAGCGAAAGACCTTAAGCTACGCTTACTAGTAGAGAAGATTCGCCCTAAGCGTATAAGGGGCGCCTTAGCCGCGATAAAAGGCGCGGTTATTAAAGGCGTCGCCTAGGTAGCTATAGAGGTTAACGGCCTCCCGCGGCTACTAGTAGTATATATAGTCTCCTAGCTTAAGTTTCCCTTAATTCTTAGGAAGCTATAGTTAACGTATATAAAGTTATATTCGGTACTATATAAGGGGAGGCTATAGTTTAGCCCTATATAGTCCTAGGTCTAGTATAGTAGTAAGGAGGGAGCGCTAGAAGCCCTACCCGACTTATAAGACGCCTAGGAAGTCTTAGCCTCGGTATTTATAGGTATAATATAATAGATCTATAAGCGGAAGGGGCCGGCTATAGCTATAGCGTTAATCTACGCGGTTAGCTTAGTAGATATTAAGAAAGCGCTATAACCGAAGCGCCCTATATTAAAAGAAGAGCTATAGTAGGCTATCCCGCCGCGGTTTTATAACCTACTACCGCTCTTTTAAAAGAGCAAGGCTAATAAGTTAAACCCCTATAAGCTAAGCGTAGACTACTTAATACTACTCTATATAGGAGATAATAGTAAGGAGCTTCCCTTACTATTTAGGCTGCTATATAGTATATTATAAGAGGAACTACTAGTATTAAAGAAGACCTTTATAGACCTCCTTAATAAGGGATTTATTAAGGCTAGCTTCTTTAAGGTAGCGGCTCCGGTCCTATTCGTATAGAAGCTAAGGGGGGGACTTCGCTTCTATATAGACTACTAAGCGTTAAACGTAATTATATACCCGGACCGGTACCCCCTTCTACTTATAGGAGAGACCCTCTATAACCTAGTAAAGATAAAGTAGTTTATAAAGCTCGATATCGTCTAAGCGTTCTATAAGGTATAAATAGTATATAGGGAGGAGTAAAAAACAGCGTTCTATATAAGATATAGCTTATTTAAGTAGATAGTTACCCCCTTTAGCTTAGTAGGTGCCCTAGCTACGTTTTAATATTATATTAACTAGGTGCTTAAGGGTTTCCTTAATAGGTTCGCGTTTATATATATAGATAATATTCTTATCTATTTAAGTAGGAGCTATAAAGACTATATATAAAAGGTATAGAAGGTACTAAACCGCCTAACGGAGCACGGCTTATACTTAGACCTAGATAAATACGAATTTAATATTAAGCGCGTTAAATACCTCGGCTTTATTATTATCGCGGGCGTAGGTATATAAGCGGACCTAGCTAAGATTTAAGCTATCTATAACTAGGCGACCCTAATATCGCAATAAGGTATATAGAGCTTCCTTAGCTTTACTAACTACTACTAAGTCTTTATTAAGGAGTTCTCGTAGATCGTACTATTACTTAACGAGCTAATAAGGAATAGGGCCCCCTTCTCTTAGGGACCTATATAGGCAGAGGCGTTCTAAGCCCTTAAGGACTTATTTTCGTAGGCCCTAGTACTACTTATTATAACTATAGTTAGCGGGCTATAGGAGAGCTAGCTAAGTTTACGTAATAAGGCGGCTTAGAATAATAGTTAGGATAAGAAGTTACTTAAGCTTAGCTTACTTAAAGTATATATAAGCTAAGTAAGCCTTATATAAATAAATTACTACTTAGGAGTATA
Organism: Hirsutella rhossiliensis; assembly: GCF_020360975.1. Classification (NCBI taxonomy): domain Eukaryota; kingdom Fungi; phylum Ascomycota; class Sordariomycetes; order Hypocreales; family Ophiocordycipitaceae; genus Hirsutella; species Hirsutella rhossiliensis. The sequence goes on along the minus strand of NW_025408668.1, from coordinate 2,188,782 downwards.
GCTTATAAGTAAGCTATAGTAAGTTATAAAGAGGATTTTAGCTAGGACTATAATCTAAGGATAGTCTCTATAAGTATATATAGCTACCTACTTTTACTCCTTTATATAGATAGCTCTTTAGCTTTTAATATAGATCTTTATTATAATTTTATCCTTAATTCTAATTACTTAGTTATAGTCTATAGTCTATAACCTCTAACTTATTACTAATATAATATATATATTATTACTTAGACTACGCCCTATTATATCTACTAATATAAACCCCTTAATAGGTTTATCTCTTAAGAATAATACTAGTCGTTATATATTAAAAGCTCTTATTTAGTATAATACCGCGTTACTCTAAGTAATATCGTAACTATTAATATACTTAAATAGTAAGCTAGATTAACTAACTTTAAAGCTATTATATCGCCTTAGGATATAATATATAAGATTATTACCCTTTAATATAAGGTATAGTTACTTAAGAATAAAGGAGGTAATAGATAAGTTAAGGACCTTAGAAAAGTAGTTAAACTAAAATAGCTAGGACTATTTAACGGTACTTATAGTACGCTTTAAGACTTTCTTACTTAACTTAAGGCCTATTACTAGTTTTACCTTACTAAACTCTTAGACCTAGTCGAAAAGGTACTCTATATAGGAGATTATTTATCTAGAATAATACTCGCTTAGTTTAGACCTATTATAAGGGACTTTCTTAATAACTAACTAGCGCGATAAGATAATAAGATACATAAAGTCTTTACTAGTTTCTAAGGATTTAAAGAAGCTATTATAAAGGTATTTAGAATAACTAATAAGGAATAAGAAGCTAAATAAAAACTTTAAGAACTTTAATAAAGGATCTTAGTATTAAGTTATACTATAAAGTTCTATTAAGTTACCTTAAAACTTAATTAAGATAACGAACCTCTTATATTACGATTCTATAATAAGCTTAAAAAAGAAGTTAGGGACGAGCTTTATAAGGAAAATTAACTTAATAACCTCTTAAATTATATTATAATAGTAGTATAAATCGATAATAGATAGTATACGTAATACTAAGAAAAGAAATAAGGAAGAGGAAACTAAAACCCTTCTTATAAGAATAACTTTAACTAATACGCTAACTATAAAAAAAAGCGCCAAACTCTTATTACCTATACTTATATAACTAACCTAGGTAGGATAGATTTAAATATAATATAGAAAAGTAAAGGAAAGTATTTTAATTATAGGAAACTTAGATATTACTTTAAAAATATAAATAACCTTATAAAGAGAAGAAAACCTACTAGGTACTAGCCTTAAAAGGTAAGAAATACTTAAATACTATTAATAAATAAGAACTAAAGTATAAACTCCTTAGTTAGACTATATACTACGATAATAAATATATAGTATACCTAAGTAATAAGAATAGTACTAGATAGTATAAGAGTCTTTAACTATTATAGGTAATAGGCTTAGGCTACGGCTTAAGCTATATAGTTATATATAAAGGGCTAGATCCTATATATATAAGGGCGGGCTAGCCGCGTATAAAAGAGCTCTATATAGCTTATTAATATTATCTTATAGATAGCACCTACGTATACGCCTCTACTTACTTTATAATAGTATAAGCTATTAACTAATAGATCTAATAGATATCTCCTTAAAAAGGGTGCCGCTTCCTTAAGGGAGCACCCCGCTACCCCTTAGGCGGATAGGAAGTATTATAGCTATCCTAGAAGCGATTAAAAGCGCGACGGCTAATAAGAAGAACGAGGTTCTCGCTATATTAAGGGAGCCGTCTATAAGACTAGCGTTAACCCCTATAACCTTAGTAATACCGGTTACAGCGGCGGCACTACTAATATAAAAGCTGCTTCCCTAGCCGACTTAGGATAGTAAGCCTAAGTCCTTCTACTTCTTTCTTAGCCGGCTATAAACGAAGTTTATAATAGACGAGAAATAGGGCCTAAACGGCTATTATAAGATAGCGTAGTATTCGCTCCTTTATACGCTACTAGAGCCCTAAATATAGCGGATCTCTAGATTCTAGGATAAGGGCGGCCCTAGAGGTAGACGCGACCTATAAGACTTCTTCTAATACCTTATATATACGTTCGGTAACGTATAGGAGTAGGAGAAGGTATAGGATAGGCTATAGACCCTTAAGTAAAAGGACGGGTAGACCTTTAGCGAATTCCTCCCTAACTTCGAAGAGACGCTCTTATAAGCGGCGGAAACTATAGTATAAGAAGATAGCGCGAAGCTTATATAGTTATAGAACTCGATTACGCTAGCCCTATAGGAGCTACTTATCCCTATAATTATACTTACTAACTATAGCGAGTATATAAGCCGGTTAATAAAGGTAGTATAGGGCTATAAGTAGACGCTACGTTTTTAGAAGCTTTATAAGCGTACGCTATATAGCGGTAACGGGATTACCGCCCCTTTATAAGAGGAATAGCTAACTATCGATACTAATAGAGATACCTTAATATCGGCTACCTATATAGACCGAGCTAAACGCGGTAGGAAGTCGTCTTTAAATATCCCCTATACTATCCCGCTCTCTAAGTAGCGGGCGAAGTAGGTAATAAGCGAGGAAATCGGGAAAAGGAAGGCTAATAGCCGCTACTTATATTACGGCGCGTCTATATACTTTATATTAAAATGCCCCTTCCTTTTAGCTAAGCGGCTTATAGTAGTTTAAGTAGCGAAGATAGAACCGCTCCTTACCTTAAACAACGAAAAGGACTCCGCTCCTTTAGGCCTAAAGGAAAAAGAGTAGCTCTAGAGCAAAGATAGGCTCTAAAGCCTTAATTACTAGTACTAGTAAAAGAGAAAGAGGAATTATCCGCTTATATAAAAGAGGAGCCTACTTTAATATAGATTATAGTTAATAACTCCTTACCTATCGCCGCCCTTATAGACGAGGGCTATTAGTACTACGCCGTAGTTAACGAGGCGCTTATATAAGAGATATAAGTGCTAGTAGAAAAGATCGCCCTAAGGCGAGTAAAGGGCGCCTTAGGCGCGATAGAGGGTATAGTAATTAAGGGTATTATATAGCTAGCTATAGAGGTCGACGGTTACTATAAGCTTATTATAGCCTATATAATCCCTTAACTAGAGTTTCCCCTAATCCTTAGGAAACCCTAGTTATTATATATAGAGTTATACTTAGTTCTATACTAAAAGAAGCTATAGTTTAGGCCTATATAATAGTAGGTCCGCTACGATAATAGTTCCGTAGGCGTAGGACTAAGTATATAAGCTTTATACTTAGTATAAGAAGTCCTTGCCTCTATCTTTATAAGAACTATATAATAGTTAGAGCGGGAGGAAGGCTAGGTAGCGGCTAACGTAGCGGTCTACGTAGTTAGCCTAGCGGATATCGATAAGGCCCTCTAAGCAAAGAAGCTAAAGTCGCCCTCTAAGCTATAGTAGTAGATACTAAAGCGCTTTTATAACCTCCTACCGCTATTTAAGTCCTAGGAAGCGGATAAGCTTAACCTATATAAGCTAGGGGTAAACTATAAGATCGTACTCTATATTAATAAAAAGGGGTAGGAACTACCTATACTATTTAGACCGCTATATAGTATATTATACGTAGAGCTACTAGTACTAAAGAAGACGCTAAGGGACCTCCTAGATAAGGGTTTTATTTAAGTAAGTAGCTCTAAAGTAAGAGCGCCGGTCTTATTTATACGTAAACTAAGGGGCAGGATATAGTTCTATTACGACTATAGGGCTCTAAACGTAATTACGAGGCTAGACCGCTACCCCTTACCCCTAATCTTAGATACGCTCTATAACCTTTTAAAGGCAAAGCAGTTTATAAAGCTAGATATAAAATAGGCGTTTTATAAGGTATAGATCTTAGAGGGTAATAAGTAAAAGACAGCGTTCTATATACGCTATAGCTTATTTAAGTAGCTTATAACGCCCTTCGGCCTCTTAGGAGCGCCCGCTACCTTCTAGCGTTATATTAATAATATACTTTAGGACTTCCTTAATAAGTTCGCCTCTATATATATAGATAATATCCTTATCCATATAAGCGGCTCCTATAAGGACTATATATAGAAAGTACGGAGGGTCCTAAATCGCCTCTAACTTTATAGGCTTTACCTTAACTTAGATAAGTGCGAATTTAAGGTTAAGAGGGTTAAGTACCTAGGCTTTATTATCTATATAGGCGTAGGTATATAGGCGGATCCCGTAAAGATCTAAGCGATTTAGGACTAAGCTGCCCTAACTATATAGATAAGTATATAAAGCTTCCTTAGGTTTACGAACTATTATAGGATATTTATTAAGGGCTTCTCTTATATTATAATGCCCTTAAACGAGATTACTAGGAAGCGGACCGCCTTTTACTAAGGGCCCGTATAAGAAGGAGCGTTCTATACGCTTAAGGACCTATTCTCTTAAGCCCTAGTACTACTCTAATAGGACTTTAACCGGTCTACGTTAGTTAAAGCAGACTATAGCAGCTAGGCACTTAAAGGAATGCTCTCTTAGGAGGTAAATAGGCGGAAGTAACTAATAGCGTTCTACTCCTATAAGCTAACCCTAGTAAAGCGGAATTACGCTATTTATAATAAGGAGATACTAGCGATTATTAGCTACCTTAAGTAATAGTAAGTAGAGCTCTAGAGCTATAAGAGCTTCGAGGTTCTTATAGATTATAAGAACCTTAAGTACTTTATAACTCGCTAGTACCTCTTAGAGCGGTAAGCCCGCTAAGCGGAGTATCTCTTATACTTTAACTTCTTAATTAAGTACCGCCTTAAGTAGGACTCCGCGGTCTTAGACGCGCTTTCTTAGAGGGATTAGGACCGGCTAATAAGAGCGGATATCGAGGCCCGGGATCTATAGCCTATCCTATAGGAAGCACTATAGACTTATATAGGAGCTTCCCTAATAAAGGAAGACGCGGTGCTAGCGAATAAGCTTCCCCCTATACCCTTACCTCGGTCTAGTAAGAAGGGATAGACTAGCCTAAGGGCGCGCGCGGCGAGAGTATTCTAAGATAAGGCCCTTTAACGCTTATAGGATAAGATAGCGGCTCTAGACTATACCTATAAGGGCGTACGCCGCGCCGTTAAGTCCGGCGCTCGACGCTTAGATCCGAAGCTAAAGCTAAAAGTATAGGTAGCCGACTACTATATCGACCTACGGGGGCATCTACGCTAGCGGGGGAGACTATAAGTACTAAGCGCACCGTATACTATAGAAGCTAAGGAGAAGGAGGGACTGCCGGAGCTAGATAAATAGAACGAGCTCTAAGGGAGGCTAGTTTAACTTATCTATAACTTTAGTATTATAGGTTACTTAGGTAGATAGGGTATAGTAGTAGGCCTTCTAAGGGACTTTTACTAGCCCCTCTTATAGTACTACGTTCGTCGCTTCCTTTATAACTATAATATCTATAGCTATATAAAGATCTAAAGGGCGTAGCTTAAGGGGCTACTAAAGTAGCTTTTAGTACTAGACCGGTTCTATACGTATATATAGATAGACTTTATAATAGACCTCCCACTTACGGAGGGCGGCAACCGCTATATATAGGTAATTAAGGACTAACTTAGTAAATTAATAGTACTAAAGCTAATACTATTTATAGATATAGAAGCTTACGCGGAGCGCTTCCTTTAGTACTAGGCCCGCTTATATAGCTAGCTAGCCTTTATTATAAGCAATAGAGGGTCGAACTAAACTAGCCGCTTTTAGTAGTACTTATACCGGCTGCTTTAGATTATATAGCTACTTAGTATAGCTTATTACCTATAGACCGACGGGGGACCTAAGAGGGTTAACTAAAAAGCATAGGTATACCTATAGGTAGTTATAGCCCGTAATTAAGCGGACTAGGACCGCTAGCTCCCCGCTACTTAGCTCGCGCTAAATAGTAGACCGTAAACCTCTATTAAGATAGCCCCCTTCTTCGCAACTTATAGCTTTAAGCCGCCCTCCCCGATCCTATTTACCGCGGATATAGTAGTAGAGTAGTATAGTAGTACGTTACTAAAGAGCCGCGCTTCTATATTTATATAGAAGCTATAAGAAACTATAGAATACTACTAATCCGCGATAGCCGCTATAGTATAGGATTAAGAGCAGTATATTAATAAGACTAGGGCGCTAGTAGATAGGTTTATAGTAAGAGATAAAGTATAGCTTAACCTCTATAACTATAGGTTAACGCGATTAAAGAAGAAGCTAGACTAGCTATTTATAAAGTTTACGGTATAGAGGGTCGTTAGCCTATAGGTAGTTAAGCTCGATAGTCTCCTAATAGGGGTCTATAATAAGGTTAACGTTAACCTCCTTTACTAAGCTTCCTTTAACCCGCTGCTTAGATAAGAAGTAGCGGACGCTTAACCGCCTATATTTAAGGTAGAGGGGGATAATAAATTCGAGGTTAAAGAGATATAGGCTATACGCTAAAAAAAGGTAGGCCGGGGGAAACGCTAAGAGGTTCTCGTTAAGTAGCGCGGGTACCTCGACCCTATATAAGAACCTATATATAAGTTTATAGGAGCTATAGCCCTCGATAAGTTTAAGGCCCTATATAGACTAATAAGTAAGAATAATTATAAGGAACGGTGTTCCTACTATAAATAAAGCAGCTATAATATACTCTCCCGATTATATAAGCTAATAAGTAGTATATTAATTATAGACAAAATCTCATCTTATAGAGCAAGAATCGCTCGTCATTTTGCATGTCATTATGCATTAAACGGGTTGCCGGTTATTGTACAATCGGGAATCGAAGGAACAGAGCTAGCTTGGAATGCTAGCTAAGACCTCTCAAGAACACCGGCACGACCAACCTCCTTTAAACACGAATATCAGTGGAACCAAGACACTTCTAGATTCACTCGAGGTATCACGGAATTCCTCAGTCTCAGGGCTATACGGCAGCCTAAATCTGGTCCCGAAAGGTTCTTCCGTTCAGCTACAATTGTCTATATAAGACAGCATGTCCGCTGGTAGATAGATAGAGAATCATTAACTCTAACACCTCTTCCACACACTAATACACTACCAATAAATTCCGTTGAAAATCCTACCTTATACTCCTTCTTCCCCTCTATCACGTAGTCTTACGTGATTCCTTGATTTCCCAAAATTCCGCTTTTGCTCATATACCTTAAGAATAATAAACTAGTAGACTACTAATAGCGGCCTAAGCTAAGACTATAAAGTAAGTAAAGTAGAGGGGGTAGTTATAGTAATATAGGTAATATAAGTATAATAGTATAAGCGGAGATAAAAATAGCGTTTATTATAGGGTAAAGCCCTTAAACTACCTAAGCTTATTCTTAGTTATTATCGTTACCCTTATTATTATCTTTATTATTATTATCCTCGTCGGCCGCCTCCTTCTTATTAGCGGCGGTAGCGGTCTCTAAGGTACTAAGGCGGCCCTCTAAGCCTATAAGCTAGTCGGTAGCGGCGGCGGCTCTAAGGGTAGAGGGGCGGCGGCTAGCGGCGGCGGTAGGGGCAGCGGCGGTAGCGGAGGCGGGTATAGCTAAGGAGACCGCCGATAGGGTAACGGAGGCGGTATCCCTAGCGCTAGGTACGTTAAAGGCAGAAGTAAGAGAGTAGAGGAGTAAGGACCTACTTAGGTATAAGGCCCTATCGCTTAAGGGCGCGGAGGTTATAGTAGGCGGCGGCGGCGGCGGTAAAGCGCTTCTTAGTAGCCCCCTACGCCTGCCTATACGAGCCGGCCTTTTAAGCTAACGCTATAGTAAGTAGGATAAAAGGCGCCGCCTTATAGGCGCGGCCGGCGCGCGCGCACTAGTAGTAGCTACCGCCGCGGCGGCGCCCGGCCTAGTTAGAGTAGTCGAGCTCCTACGACGTATAACGTATATAGGGGGCCGAGTAAGCGGCGCTAGCCTATACTTAGCGCTTATATTATAGGAGGTTAGCGGATAATATCTATTACGCTTACTTAACTACGGACTTACGGGGGTAGCGGAGATAGAGGTAGGGGCTAAGGGGCCGGGCGTTATAGGTAGCGGCGGGGATAGCGTCGTTACCCTAAGGGGCGACGTAAGGGCGAATAGCGTAGTAGAGGCGGCGGCGGCGGCGGTAGGAGCGGTGGTAGCGGCGCGGGTAGGAGCGGCGGTAGCGGCGGAGTTATCGTCGACCGCGGCTAGTATAACGTCGACGAACGACTCTATACGCTCTAAGAAGGAGGAGGTAAGAGAGGGAGAAGTAGATATATCTATCGCGAAAGTTAGCTTAATAGAATACGGCCTCCCGCTTAATAAGGTATAGAACTTACTAGTTAGAGTTATTATTATTATTAAGGCTATTATTACTACTATTACTACTACTATAAGTATATATTAATAGAGCGGCCTATATAGCTAGGAATAGACTAACGCCCTAAGTAGAGTAGAACTTACCTATTAATACTATTACTATAGTTAAAGAAGGGAGAGAAGGAAGGGAAGAGGGAAGGGGGGGATATTACTTTATATACCCCTTAGTAAAGGATACTACCTAAGGTAGAAGGGATAGGTAACCTAAGACTTACGTAGGTCTAGACTAGCCGCTAGCTACTTAAGGGCGTATATAATAGGTTGCGCTATTATTTAAACGGCTAGCTAGCCGATAAGTATAAAGCTAGGTTCTAGCTACCTAAGCTAATAGGCATAGGGATAATAAGGCTAGTAGGGCCGGCTTAATTAACGGGAAAGGGTAGGGAAGAGCTAGTAGTATAGGCCTAATTATATAGGAGCCGTTAATAGGGCAGCCCTATACCGCGCTTAAGGGAGGGTATTATATAAGAGTCTTTAACTATTATAGGTAATAGGCTTAGGCTATAGCCTAAGCTATATAGTTATATATAAAGGGCCGGATCCTATATATATAAAGGCGGGCTAGCTATATATAGAAGAGCTCTATATAGCTTATTAATATTATCTTATAAACGGCACCTATATATATACCTTTACCTACTCTATAGTAAATAGTTCTTAAAGCGATTAAAGAAAACCCTTATAATAATATAATAAAGGGATCCTAAAATATAAAAATAAGTTAAATTTATAAAACTAAATTACCCTTATCTTAAAGGAGTCTCTTAAAACTAAATTAAAAAGAACGGTAAATAATTCTAAGAAGATATATAAAATAAAAATCGATAATAACGATAGGTAGTCTATAAATAATATAATAAAGAAGATATAGATATAACCCTTATACCTATAAAACTTAGATAATAACTTAAGGAGGAATAATAAAGTATCGATAATATAAGCTCTAAAAAATAAGAAATACCTAGAGAAATAAAAGATAAAAATAAACTTATACTACCCCCCTTACTACTAAGGGAGAATACTATAATTAAAGAATATACTTTATACTTTAAAGAAATTAAAGAAATACTTAAAATTAGAACCTAATAAATACCTTAAATTCTTATAGAAAACTAATAAGCTATATTAATTCGATATTAACTAGTACTATATAAAGGAAACTATACTATAGCTATTACTATAGTTAATACCTTTATAGCTTTATAATAAGAATAGTAACTATAAGGAGAATTTAAAGATAATCTATAAATACTACTTACTTATAAGTACTATAAGTATATTTTATAGATATTATACGTTTACCTAGATTATATAATATACTTCTAGATAAAGGTATAATATAATGCCTTCTTAGTTAGGTATAAAAGATAAGTACTTTTAAAACCCTACTTAAGTATAGAACTAAACTACTAGAAAATCGATTAATACTACCTAAACGACTAAGTTATATTATTAAAACCTAATTATAGTATACTACTTAAATACCGTAATAATTATAGTTTATTAATAAGATATCTTTTAGAAATATATAAAATTTATAATTACGTTAAAATAAAAGAATAGTATAGCGCTACTTACTTTAAAGTATCTAAACTATTAATCTTTTAAAGACTTATATAACGAATTAAATATAAAAAAGAAGATTATAATAAATATATATACCTAAACTATAAAGTTTATAAATATAAAAAAGTATAAGTATAGTATAAATAATATAACGGTATACTAAAAGATTATTAGTAATATATATAAAGGCTATAAGCTATATTTAACTAAGGAAAAATTAATATAGAGATACTATATAGAAAATAAAAAGATACTAAACGAAAACTTAACCTTTAGTATAAAAATAAATAGAATTATAAAGTATAGTATATAATTAACTATAAAGTAATATAATATAAACGATATAGTATTAAGAAATAAGAAATCTTTAATTAGCTATAAGAAATTAGTCTCTTAAGCTTTAATATAATACTACGCGATAAAAATATAAAGAAACGATATTAATAATAAATCGAAGAAGAATACCTAAATAAAATAAATAAGGACTAAGTAAAAAACAAGGTATACTATCTATAAAAGGGTTATAGACTAGCACGATATAATAAGATTTAAGGACCTTATATATAGTAATAGTAAGCTATAATAACTAAATAGTATTAGATATTTAAATCGCGGGATATTATATATATATACTTTTAGACTATAGCGTAATAAGTAATTATATTTTACTTAAAGTCGTTAATTATTACCGACTTATATAAAGATATAAGAAAGATCTATATAAACTTATAAATATTAAAAGAGAGGCCTTTAACTATAATAATAGAATTATTAATATAGAGATTAATTACCTTAATATTAATATCTAGGGCTATAATAAATAAGTTAACTTTAATATTATAAATATTAAAAAATACGACCTTATATTAAGACTTTTATAGCTATAGAAGAGTAACCTATTAATTAACTAGAAAACTAGCTAGCTACGTTAAAATATAGATAAAAGTTTCTAGGACTAGTAGATTTAAAAGAAAGTAAGATTTTATAATAATTTAGCTACTAAATAAGATAAAAGGGATAACTATTTAAGTAAATTATTATAGGCTTTAGTAATATAAACGAAAATAGTAACTAAACTAGTAGATATAATAAAATCGATTAATAAGACCTATATACTAACTAATATAGCTATATAACCTAGTATCTAATATAAATAAAATAAAGGATATAATATAAAGATTTAAAGAGTTATTACTACTTTAAGGAAAGACCTTAAATAAATTAATAAAGAGCTTAAGTTAAAAGAAACTAGCTCTTAAAAGAAAGAATAAAGCCTATAAGATAGAATAAAGAATATCCCCTAGGAATATTAGAAATATAATAAACTCTTTAAGGAAGAACTTAAGATAGGGTTACTTAAATATAGCTAATAAGACTATAAAATTTATCTTAAGGATAGAATAACGCTAACGTTCTATAAGATCTATAACTTAAACGAAAAGTAACTATAAACGCTATATAACGACCTTAATAAGAATCTATAAAAGGGATATATATAAACGTTAATATCTAAAGTAGGCTACCTAGTTATATTTATTCTAAAAAAAACGGTAAGCTATAACTAGTTATTAACTATATACGCTTAAACGATATAATAATAAAAGACCGAATACTATTACCGCTTATATTAAAACTATAAGATCGATTATATAGTAAAAAATAGTTTATAGCCCTTAACCTTAAAGGCGCTTATAACTTAATATATATAAAAAAAGGATATAAATAAATAATAGCTTTTAAAACGAAATTTAAACTATTTAAATATCTAGTAATACTATTTAAACTTATAAATATACTAGCTACCTTTTAATAGATAATTAATAATATCCTATATAAATACTTAGATATCTTTATAGTAGTATACTTAGATAATATCTTAATCTTCTTAAATACCTTAAAGGAATATAAGGAATACGTTTATAAGGTACTCTATATACTTTAAAATATAAAGTTATTAGTTAAACTAAAGAAAAGTAAGTTTTATATATAGGAAGTAAACTTCCTTAGATATATAATCTTACTAAGAGAGATATAAATATAATAAGATAAAATTAACTTAGTTAAAGAATAGCTAACGCTAAAGAACATTAAAGATATATAAAGTTTCCTAGGATTTATAAATTACTATTAACGATTTATTAAAGATTTTAAAAAGATTATAGCACTACTATATAACTTAATAAAAAAGGAAAAAGAATTTATATAGGATAATAAAGCTAACGAAGCTTTCGAATATATTAAAACTATAATTATATAAGAACTAGTCTTAACTACCTTTAATTTAAAATAATAAATCGAACTTAAAACTAATATATTAGACTTTACTCTAAGAGTATAAATTAGATAAAAGGATAATAAAGAAAGACTATAACTAATTATATTCTACTTAAAGAAGCTATATAGCGTAGAACTTAATTACTTTATTTACGATAAAGAATTCCTTATAATTATTTAAGCTTTTAAGGAATTTTAATACTACCTTCTTAAAAGTAAGTATAAAGTTAAGGTTTATATAGATTATAAGAATATCTTATACTTTATAATAATATAATAGTTAAACGGACGATAGATTTAATAGGCCGAATATTTATTAGAATTTAACTATAGAATAATCTATAGAAAAGGAATAGAAAACGGTCGAGCTAATACTCTTAGTCGATAAAGTAACTATAATATAAGAGTACCTATAGTAAAAGAATAGCTCTTAGAAATTAACGAAAATAGAAACTACTAGTAATAATAGCTAAATATAATATTTAAAGTATAACTTAATAACTTAATATATTAAAAGATCCTAAAATAGATAAAAGAATATAAAGTATTAAAGGGATATAATATAGAATATTCGGAAGTTTTATTATATAAAAATAAAATCTAGATACTACTAGCGTTATAAGATAAAGTTATATAAGATATATATAAATATCTAATATATAGATACTAAGGAATCTAAAGAATAATAAAATAGATTAAACGATAATATAACTTCTTATAGCTTAAGGAAGTAATATAATAAGTTATTAAAAAATATAAACTTTATATATAAAGTAAAGCTAAATAATATAAGCTATATAGAGAATTATAACTGCTACTAGTACTAAAGAAACTATAGGATTTAATAGCTTTTAATTATATTATAAAGTAACTATAATTAAAAGAACCTATAACTAACGTTAAGTATAATAGTATATTCGTTATTACCGACCGGTTAACGAAGTATAGATACTTCTTACTATATAAAGAAGTAAGTAATATAAAAGAGCTAGTATATATATTCCTATAAATAATTATTAGTAATTACGGACTACTAAATAAGATTATCTTTAATAAAATAAGTATATTTATAGCTAAATTCTAGTAAGCTCTTCTAGTATAATTAAGGACGAAATATAAGCTTAGTATAGCTTATTACTTATAAATAGATAGATAAATAAAATAACTTAACTAAACGCTTAAATAATATTTACGATACTATATTAGCTATAAATAAAATAATTAAGTTAAATAGCTACTAATAGCGTAACTAGCTTATAATAGCTTAGTTATAGAAATAACTAAGCTCTTACTAATATATACTAATTACGGATATAACTTAGAAGTATTTAAGGTTACTTAATAAGGACTATAAGTAGAACGAGTAATATTATAAGTAGATTAGCTATAAAAATTATATAAAGAAATATAATAAGAACTTTAATTTATTAGAAAACGAATATCTACTTATTATAATCGGAAAAGATTATAGGGACTAATCTTTTAAGAGGGAGATATAGTCTACCTTATATAATAAAATATTAAAATAAAATAACTAAGTAATAAATTAAATTTTAAGAAACTTAAACCGTTTAAGGTTAAGAAAGTAATTTTAAAATTTAACTACGAACTTTCGCTACTAATAATAATACGGATATACCTAATATTTTATATCTTATTATTAAAACTAGTACTATAAAACGCTAAACTATAAGATAAAATCGAAGTTAATAATAATTAGGAATATAAAGCTAAATAAATACTAAATATAAGAAAATAAGGTTAGTAATAGGAATACCTTATTAAGTAGAAGGGATATAAACTAAAAGAAAATACTTAGGAACTACTTAAGTACTTAACCTACTATAGTTCTTTATTTTAATAGTTTTACTAGTAAAATCTACCCTAGGTATTATAAAATTACTTAACGAACTAATAGCATTCTAATTAATTATATTAAACCTACCTATAAACTAAATATCGACTACCGCTTTAAATTCTTAGCGCTTAGCCTTATTAAGATTATTTAAGGAATAAAGGCCTTAATAGACTATCTCTATACCCTTTATCTTTAGCTAGCGCTTTTAATAGCGAAGCTACGCTAAATAGGCTAAGGCTTCGTTTAAGTTAGCTTAAGCTTTTAATATTTACTCCTTAGTAATTTCTTCTTTTTTATTTAATCGATCGGACTCTAAATTTATTTAGGATACTAGGAAATACGTTAGCTATAAATAATAAGTAGGATAATAAAAGTTACCTATAAGAGCTAATCGCTACGCCTAACGTTATCGCGTATACTATATACGTTAATTAACGTTATCGCTTATATTTAATAGGCGGCTATATCTTTTTCGTAATAGTTATAAGCCTAGGCGGAGGGGTTACCCCTCTAAGAACTTCCCGGTAACTACGTACGCACTTCTAGCTAGCTTAGCGCGTATTACCTAAAGTCCCGTAGTTCGAGTCCTACTAGCGTAATTAAGCGCGGTTTTAGTATAGGGCCTGCCTATATAAAAATTCCCGCTATAGTCTAGGATATCTAGGTATCTTAGGACGAATTAACCTAATATCCCTAAGGGGGTATATTGCGTATACTATATATATTAATTAACGCTATCGCTTATATCTAATAGGCGGCTATATCTTTTTCGTAATAAACGTATTATAGGAACGACCCCGCTATATATATTTAGTATACTTAGAAGATTTCTCTAGTATTTTATAATAAAAGCCGCGTAATAAATAAAAAGAATATAGTATAACGTTAAAACTAAGATAATTAATAGACTTAGCTAAACGAATATACTTAAGGGTCTTATAAGAACGATCCTTTAATACGCGACTAGATATACTATTAGTAGTATATCCTAAGGGATGGAAAGGACGAATAAGGAATATATATACGCGCGATAAAGGTATATTTATATATAGCGGCTAAGATAGTAGTAGGTCTTATAAATAAGACTAAAAGGAAGGGAGATATTATATTATAACTATAGTTAGCGGGCTATAGAAAAGCTAGCTAAGTTTATATAATAAGGCGGCTTAGAATAATAGTTAGGATAAGAAGTTACTTAGCCTTAGCTTACCTAAAGCATACGTAAGCTAAGTAAGCCTTATATAAATAGATTACTACTTAAGAGTATAGCTTATAAGTAAGCTATAGTAAGCTATAAAAGGGATTATAGCTAAGACCGTAATTTAAGGATAGTCTTTATAAGTATATATAGCTACTTACTTTTACTTATTTAAATAGATAGCTCTTTAGCTTTTAATATATATCTTTATTACGATTCTATCTTTAATTTTAATTACTTACTTATAGTCTATAGTATATAACCTCTAACTTATTACTAACGTAATATATATATTATTACTTAGACTACGCCTTATTATATCTATTAATATAAACCCCTCGATAGGTTTATCTCTTAGGAATAATACCGGTTATTATACTACTATAGTAGGACTTTAATAATCTATTAACTATAGAAGCGGACTATAGTAGCTACGTACTTAAGGGAACCCTATCCTAAGAAGTAAAAGGGTAGAGGAGGCTAGTAGTATTTTACTTATATAAGCTTACTATAGTAAAAAGGAACTACCTAATCTACGATAAGGAGATATTAGTAATTATTAGCTACCTTAAGTAATAGTAAGCGGAGCTCTATAGATACGAGAGCTTTAAGATCCTTATAGACTATAAGAACCTTAAATACTTTATAACTTAATAGTATCTCTTAGAGCGGTAGGCGCGCTAGGCAGAGTATCTCTCGCGCTTTTAGTTCTATATTAAGTATAGACTAGGTAAGGAGGCTATAGTCTTAGACGCCCTCTTATAGAGAGAGTAGGACCGGCCTACCTTTATAGACCTTAATATACGAGATATATAGATAATCCTAGATAAGGCGCTTTAGACTTACCTTAGCGCTACTTTATTAAGGGCGGAGGGTAACCCCCTAAGAGCGGCCGGGGTCCCGGCCCCCCTTAAAGGTACGCCCGACGTCCCTTAGCGTATCTTTTAAGACGAGGAGCTCTAACGCTTATAAGAATAGCTAGCGGTATAAGATAGTACGTATATAAGCGTACGCTACGCTATAAAGGTAGGGGCGCGCTTACTTAACCGTAGCCTTAGGTTAAAAGTCTAAGTAGGCGACTACTATATCGACCCCTATAGCTACCTTCGCTATAAAGGTAGGCTATAGGTCTTAAGCGCGCCGGCGATAACGGAGGCCGTAGCTAGGGCGGCCCCCCTAAAAGTTAAGGAGCG
The DNA here is from genome assembly GCF_020360975.1 of Hirsutella rhossiliensis. NCBI lineage: Eukaryota > Fungi > Ascomycota > Sordariomycetes > Hypocreales > Ophiocordycipitaceae > Hirsutella > Hirsutella rhossiliensis. The sequence goes on along the minus strand of NW_025408668.1, from coordinate 2,172,360 downwards.
GGATAGGTTAAGAGGGCGGATCGTATAAATAATCTATAACTTAAGCGTAATCGGCTATCTTAGCCGCGAGGGTACGCTAGTAGCGATTAGCCGGGACTTTTACTAGCCGCTTATAGTACTATATATCCGTTATTTCCTCTATAACTATAATATCTACGGCCGCTTAAAGATCTAGCGAGCGCTTAAGAGGGGGCTATTAAAGTTACTATCGGTCCTTAACCGGTTTTATATATATATATAGATAGACTTTATTATAGGCCTCCCCTTTATAGCGGGCGGTAACTATAATCTTTAGGTAATTAAGGACTATTTAAGTAAGGAAGTAGTACTAGAGCCAATACTATCTATAAAAGCGGAGGCCTATACTAAGCGCTTCCTTTAATACTACGCCCGCTTCTATTAATAGCTAGCTTTAATTACTAGTAATAAGGGTACTAATTAAACCGGCCGCTTTTAGTAGTACCTTTATAAGCTACTCTAAGTTACCTAGTTACTAAGTATAGCTTACTACTTATAGACTAATAAAAGGCCTAAACGCTTTAACTAAGAAGTCTAAGCTTACCTTTAAAGGGTAATAGCCTATAACTAAGCGGACTAAGATAAGTAGCTTCCTATAGCCTAGATAGCGCTTAATAATAGGTTAAACTTATCTATTAGTATATCCCCCTTCCTCGCGCTATATAGGTTTAAACCGCTATTAGTATAGCCTATTACTATAAATATAAGTATAAAGCGCTACTTAGCTAGCTCCTTAGAGGGTAGGGCGTCTGCCTTTATATAGAAGCTATAATAAGTTATAGAATTCTATTAATCCTTAATAGCGTCTACCGCCTAGGACTAAGAGCGGTAGGCTAATAAGTCGCGGGATCTTATAGATAGGTTCGTAGCGGGGGATAAGGTCTAGCTAGACCTCTATAACTATAGGTCGATAAAGCTAAAGAAAAACCTCGACTAGCTATACGCTAAGTATATAGTAAAGAGGGTGCTAAGTCTATAGACTATAAAGCTAGAGGGGCTGCCCTTTAGTATTTATAGTATAATTAACGTTAACCTCCTTCGTTACGCTACTATAAACCCCTTACTAAGCTAAGAAATAGCGGATCCCTAACTAGCCGCTATCTTTATTAAGGGGGAGGAGGAGTTCTTAGTAAAAGAGTTATAAGCGGCCTATTAAAAGAATATAGGCCGCGGTAAGAGGCATAAAGTCTTTATTAAGTAGTATAGCTACTAGGACTTAACGTAAGAGCTAGCTTTTAAGTTTAAGGGCGCGGTAGCTTTAAATAAGTTCGAGGCCCTTTATAGGCTAGTAAAGGGAAACGATAGCCTAGCAAGAGAAGCTACCCCCTTAGTAGCAAAGTAGCTAGTACCCTAAGATATAAGGGAGACTACGCCCTGCCCCTAAGAAAGCAGTAGGGCACCGGGCCCGCGGCGGTCGCTACGCTAGTATAAGCTATAGGTATATATTACGGATACCGCGACTACGGATAATAGGCAAGGCGTACTTAGGTCGGCGGTAGTATAAATAAATCGTATTAGCCCTTATAGGCGCGCTCGAGGGCGTATAGACTAGGCCTAGTAGGCCCTCTTTTTTAGTAAGGTCTCGACTACTAAATAGTAGTCCTTATCCTCCTCCTTATCCTCCTCCTCGTCCTCCTCGTTAGTATAAGGCGCGGCCCTAGCCTCGAGGGCACGGATCCGGCCCTCTAGGCTACCTAGCTAAGCGGTAACGGCGGCGGTGCTAGTAGTAGTAGAGGCGGCGGCGGCAGAGGTAGCGGGGGCGGCTAGGGCGGCGGCGACGGTGCCCCTAAGAGAGAGAGTGTTAGCGCCGTAGAGAGTACGGGAAAGGGAGCTTACGTACTTAGGCACGAGGGCGGCGCGCTCGAGGAACTATAAGTTATAGTAGGCGGCGGCGGCAGCGGTTAAAGCGCGCTTAGCCTTATTCTAGTCCTTGCCCGGCTCCGCGGCGCTCTAAGCCGCGGTAGTATAAGTAAGGACGGGCGGCGTAACCTTATAGGCGCGGCTAGCCCGGGCGCATAGGAAGCAGCTGCCTTAAGGGCGGCCGGCCGAGTCGGCGTAAGGGAGGGACTATAAAGCATACCGTACGTAGGGGGAATCAGGGGTAGCGCCCTAGGCTAAGGCGCGCTTATACTAGTATAGGGAGTTAGTAATACCCGCGAGAATAGGGGCAGAGGGGCTTACGGAGGAGGGCGGCGAGGACCCGCGCTTATTATTATCGTCGTTATCGCGGCGGCTAGTAGCGGAGAGCGTAGCGGGGGCGGCGGCGGCGCGGGCAGCGAAGTTAACGGCCGAGAAGCCGGGTAGCGGGTAGCGCGGAGCGGCGGCAGGCGCGACTAGGGCGGCGGGGGTAGTAGGTAGGGTAGCGGGCGAGGTAAGGGCGCGATCGATAAAGATATTAATCTTAGTAGAGAAGTAGGATAAGGTAGGGGAAGATATATTAAATTATTTAAATAACTAGCGGGAGTATAGGTTAGCTTATATATAGGTAGTAGCGTATAGCTAGGCGCTAAGAGACTTATAGTTATAGTTATAGCTACTACTATTATAAGAATATACCCTTATATTCTTATTTTACTATTATAAAGAAATAATAGGTATAGGGAGGCTCTATAAAATAAGCTAGTAAAAGGAGGTTCTATAATATAGTTTAAGGGAATAACCCTTAAAGATAAAGACCTCTATTAAATATCTATACCTTCCTTTAAAAAAAGCGGGTTAAGATAAGCCTATCCTTATAAATAAAAATATATATAAAATACATAAGTTAATTATAAGTAGAACGGATACCCTATTACCTATTTTAGCTTAGTGGTTCTAAAGATATCCGCGATACGAGAATAGGTAGGGCATAGAATATTCTAGTTAAATCTACTACTTATACTAGAACCTATAGTCTTACGTTAACTATTACGCTATAATTAAACTACCTAGGTACTAAGTTAGGAAGATATACTATAGATAGAGCTTTTTAAGTACTATAGAATATACTAAAAAGCTAACTAATTAGTTTACTAATAAGTAAGTAATAGTCTATAAAAGACAAAGGATTTCCCTAGGAGTAGTAGATAGAATAAGTAAGTTTATAAGCATCCTTTATAACGCTATTCTTTTAATATATTATTTAGCCCCTTATATACTTATTATAAATTCCGGACGAAATCCTACCCTATACTCCTTCGACCGATCTTTCCGCTTACGTTATCGATTACCCGATTCTACGCTTATTACTTATACCTTCTTATAGGTTATAAGCCTAGCTTCTCTATAAGTTAAGTAATAACTTTAAAATTCTAATACTAACTATACGACCTCGAATTATCTAAAATAGGCTCTAGGGATAAGTTCGAATTTACTAAACTTAAGGGTAGTTCTAACTATACTTTCTAGGCTATTTAAATATAGGCTCTTTTAGTTAGGGAGAAGCTTTCTATTACTATATAGTAAGAAAATTACTTAAAAATAAAAGAAGCACTTACTTTAATTTTTCTTTATATTAAAGATAGTCCTTTAACTTAAATAAAGTATATAATAAATACTAAAGAGGCATAGGATAGGTTAAAAAACCTATATAACCCTATTTCCTTTACTTCGAATTACCTACTTATAAAGGAGCTTTTTAATACTTTAGTAAGGGATTTCGAATCCCTAGAAAGCTACCTAAATAAGGTAAAAGAGGTATTTAAGGAGCTAAAAGCATAGAATATTATAATTCCGGAAGTAGTTATTATAGCTTAGATTTTAAATAGCCTTTCGGGCTTGTTTTCTAGCTATATAACTAATATAACGTAAGCTCTTCGAAATAACTTAGAGGCTTTTAATCTAGAGTCTCTCTTTAGTAGTCTTATAGACGAATCTAAGAAAACTAAGTCTCTAGAAAATCCCCTTAAGCAAGCTTTCTTTACTAAGAAGCCCTAGAAAAAGATAAATATTATATTATAATATACTTACTATAAGAAGAAAGGGTATCTAGTTAAAGATTACTACTATCTTTACCCGGAAAAGGCCCTTAAAGGCTTTTCTAAAAATTTAAAAAATTAAAATAAAGGAATACCTTCTAAGAGGCCTAGAAAACCTTCTATAAAAGTAAATCCTATTAAATTAGACTCTTACGTTAATAAGAAGACGAAAAGGCCCTCTTCTCTATATATATTAGAAGCAGAAAAAATAGAAATCGATAATTAAACGGATAAAGAACCGGAAATCGATTTTTCTATTCCTCCTCCTACCCTTAGAGGTTATAAAAGCTCCGAAGAAGAAGCAAAGGTATATATCTCTTTAAATATCCTTAAAAAAGCCGTATTTAATAATAGGCAAATAGGACCTTTAAACTCCTCTTAAATTAAAGACCTTATATATAAGGTAAAAGAGAAGGAAATCCCTTATACTACCTTAGAGAATAGAAATTTCTATAATTTTATATATAATACTAGTACTACTAAGTATATAGTATCGGAAAAGAAATTCCTTATTAATTTTCGAACTATCTCTACTAAGGTTAATTAGGGAAAGCCATCCTATATAGTTATTAAAGGCTATAGAGATCTTCTTTTTAGATTTCCGAATAATAAAAGGCTATTTATCTTAAGAAACTGCCTTTTTATACCCGAATTAAGGGTAAATATTATAAGCTAATCGTATTTTAAAAATACTTATGCCTTTATTAATAGCAAGGAAATTTTCCTACTAGATAACTAGGCTAATATTATATTTAAAGGAAAATAGTAAGATAACCTTTATATCTTCTCTTTAGAAATTCCTTTCTTAAAGAAGAAGACATTCCTATATAATATTAATAATATAAGGAATATTATAAAGGACCTTAACTTTTATTTATAGTATTTAAGGCTAGGATATATAAGTCTTAAAGCCTTACTAGAAACCTTTAAAAGATATAATAAAGATATAACTATCCTTAAGAAGGATATTATAAAAATTAAAGAATACGAGGCTTATATTAAAGTAAAGGCAACTAATAAGAGGAATAAATCCCTATTTAATAAAGTATATAATTACCTTAATAGAGTTACTATTAATATTTAGGGACCTATAAAGACCCCTACCTATAATAAATACACCTCCTTTATATCATTTTTAGATATAGGGATAAGATATTTAGAAATATCTTTAATAAAATCTAAGGCAGAAGCCCTAGATAAATTCTTAGAATATAAAGCCTTAGTTAAAAATAACCGGGATAATATTACTATAAAGGAAGTCTTTTCGGATAACGTAAAAGAATTCCTATATAAAGTAAAACCCTACTACTTAAGAAAGGGAATTAAATATTATACTAGCCCTCCTAGGACTCTTAAATTAAACGGAGTAATAGAGAGGATTAATAGGACTATTTTAAATAAAGTCCGAGCTATTTTATTTACGGCAAAACTACCTAAATATCTATAGGGAGAAGCTATTCTAATAGCAGCCTATTTATATAATAGGACCCCTTACTTACGAATAGGCTTCTAAACTCCTATAGAGAAGAAGGAAAATAAATCTCTAGCCTTAAAAGACTTAGAGAAAGTTAAGACCTTCGGAAGTACTATTTATTATAAAAATAAAGACCCCTTAGATAAGCTAGAGATAAGAGCTTATAAGGGTATTATTATAGGCTATACTAAAGATACTTATAAAATATATAACTTTTCGAAAAGAAAGGTAATAATTTCTAGAGATATTATTATCCTAGAAAATAAATTTATAGAAAATTAAAAAGAAGAAGACCTTAAGGACTTCGACTTTAATACCTTACCTTCTATAAATAAGGTCCTAGATAATTATTTATAAAGGGAACCTATATATAAAGAAGGTAATAACTCTTTTTTAGATAAAGAGGAAAATAACCCTCTTATAGAAAAGGAAGATAACCCTCTTATAGAGAAGGAAGATAACCCTCTTATAGAGAAGGAAGATAACCCTCTTATAGAGAAGGACGATAACCCTTTTATAAAAAAGGGAAATAATCCTCTTTTAGAAAAACGGATTTTATAAAGACTATATCGCATACCCTAAAATAAACACTATATTAAATAGTAAAAGTAAAGAGATTATTCTATCTTTACTAGAAAATAAGGATCCTATAGAGCCTAAAACATTTAAATAGGCTATAAATAGCTTAGAAGCTATAGAATAGAAAAGAGCTATGTTTCTAGAAATAAAAGAGCTCTTAAACTAAAATACCTAGGAATTAAAGCCTCTTCTTAGCGATAGGGAGGCCCTAGGCGGCCGTTAGGTCTATAAAATAAAGGATAATAATAATATTATTATTAAATATAAAGCCCGCTACGTAGTATAAGGATTTAATTAGGTCTATAGCCTAGATTATTTAGAAACCTTTTCTACGATAGTAAGACTTAAATCTATTAGAATGCTACTTATAATAGCTATTTCTAATAATTATACTCTACTATAATACGATATAAAAAATGCCTTTATATATACCGAAATAAATACGGATATTTATATAAAAATCCCTATAGGCTATAAAGAGCTAATACTTAAAGACTGGTTTAATAAAAACTAGTATAAGTATAATATTAGCTATTTATAGTTTCTAGAGCTATATAAAAAGAAAAGACTAGTAGTAAAACTAAAGAAAGTATTATACGGCCTTAAATAAAGCCTAAAGCTCTAGTATAACTATCTTAGCTCTATATTAGCTAAGATAGGATTTTCGGCCCTTCTTATAGATAAAGGGGTATTTATAAATACGTAATATAAAATTGCGATAGTAATCTACGTAGATAACCTCCTAATAATAGGGCCTAATAGAGGTATAATAAATAGTCTGCTTAAAAAAGTAGTAGATTATATAAAGGTTTAGCCTTTAGGCGAACTAAAAGACTTCTTAGGAATATATATAATTATAAACTAAAGTAAAAAGGAGATATTTATATCCTAGGAAAAATATACTCGTAATAAAATACGAGAATATAATAAAGAAGACTTAGGGACTTCTAATACACTTACTATAGTAGGAGTAAAGCTTAAAAAGGCTACTATAACGCCTTCGTAAAAAGAAATCCTTATTTACTAAAAGGGAATATAGGCTCTATTATATCTAGCTATAATAAGTAGGCTAGATATTTTATATACTATTATTTCCTATGCTAGATTTGCTTTTAAACTAGATAATACGTATTTTAAAGCGTTAAATACTATCTAGAAATATTTAAATAAATATCCTAACCTAGGGATAATTTATTATTATAATATCCCTTATACTTATAATTTTATAAAAGGTTATTCCGACGCTAGCTAGGCGTCTAACCTTATAGATAGAAAATCCGTTTCTGGATACTATTTCTATATTTATAAAAATATTATAAGTTAGGCCTGCTAGAAGTAAAAATCTATAGCCTTATTAACCTACGAAGCTAAATTTATTGCCCTTAGGGAGGCTAATAAAGAAGCTTTATATATAAATCGGCTATTTTATACGATAAATAATAGCTTGTCTATTAGAATTCTTAATACTATACCTCCTATCTTAACGGATAACGAGGTAGCTATTAAATTAGCTAAAAATCCGGAATTTTATAAAAAGACAAAGTATATAGACATTGCTTACTTCTATACCTAAGAAAATATTAGGGAAAAGAAGATTCGGATTTTCTATATTAAATCCGAAGATAATATTGCCGATATATTTACTAAGGAACTAAGAAGAGAAAAATTCTTTAAGTTCTAAGAGCTTCTTTCCCTTAGGGAATTAAAAGAGCCTTAAAAAAGAAAAGCTTATATCCCTTTAATAGAGGTTTTTTAGCTATCTTTCGCTTTCTTAGCTTTTCCTTTATATATAATTAATAGGTTTTTTCCTTTAAAAAGGTTTCCTATTAGTAAAAAACAACTTATAAAAATAGGGGTTTTCCTTATTAAAGGTTTCCTATAATAACTCTATAAGGCTTTTTCCTTATAAAGGTTTACCTAAAAAGAGGAGAAAAAATTATAATAATAACTAGGATTTTTCCTACTAAGGTTTTTCCTAGAAAGGGTTTTAAAATTTTCCCTTATATTCCTATTATATACCTTATTCTTAATAAGAATAATTCTACTATAAAAGAAATAACTAGTAAAGAGCACTATTTACCTAGTACTTTTTAAGGGAGGCTATAAGAATATACCTTTATATTCCTATTTTACTATTATAAAGAAATAATAGGTATAGGGAGGCTCTATAAAATAAGCTAGTAAAAAGAGGTTCTATAATATAGTCTAAGGGAATAACCCTTAAAGACAAAGACCTCTACTAGATATCTATACCTTCCTTTAAGAAAAGCGGGTTAGGATAAGCCTATCCTTATAAATAAAAATATATATAAAATGCAAAAGTTATTTATAAGTAGAACGGATACCCTATTGCCTATTTTAGCCTAGTAGTTCCGAAGATATCCGCGATACGAGAATAGATAGGGCATAGAACATTCTAGTTAAATCTACTACTTATACTAGAACCTATAGTCTTACGTTAACTATCACGCTATAATTAGACCACCTACTAAGTTAGGAAGATATACTATAGATAGAGCTTTTTAAGCACTATAGAATATACTAGAAAGCTAACTAATTAGTCTACTAGTAGGCGAGCAATAGTCTATAAAAGATAAAGGATTTCCCTAGGAGTAGTAGATAGAATAAGTAAGTTTATAAGCATCCTTTACAACGCTATTCTTTTAATATATTATTTAGCCCCTTATATACTCGTTATAAATTCCGGACGAAATCCTACCTTATACTTCTTCGACCGATTTTTCCGCTTATATTATCGATTACCTAATTCTACGCTTCTTACTTATACCTTCTTATAACTACTAATAATAATAATAATAGTACGGTTAAGAAGAAAGAGTAATAGGAGCGCGCTAGTAGGTTATTTACCTCTTAGCCGCGCGACGAGGTATAGGATTAACGTTATAAGGGACCGCCTATAGAGAGAGGCGCGGGGACCTTATATTATCGCGAAGCGTGGCCTGATTTCGCAGTTCTCGGAGATATCCCTTGGCACGAGGGACCTAGGAAGCTGAAAAACAGGTTTTAAGGAAGGAGCTGAAAGGAGGTGCAGAGAGGAGGGTGGGGGCAAGAGGGGAAGCAGAAGTGGCGATGGCTTCCTATGGAGGTGGCGAGAGATAAGACGGATATGCCGGCAACGGCTGGAAAAGAGGGGAAAACCCGGCAAAAAGCTCGGTAGTCGAAAGGACATTAGTAGCTTCTTTAAGCAGGATCTTCTATGTTAATTGAGATGCTAGACGGGTATAAAGAAGGGCGTTAGATAGAGGAAAGAAGGAGAATTAAGGCAATACAACAATCACTCCCCTACCTTTATTGCTGCCCCCGCAAGAATCAAATCCCTCTGCCCTGCCTGTCCGACCCCTTACTTCCAATTTCACCTTCGTGCATTTTCATGCACTTCTCGCATCTCTCTTCGCGAGAGTTATAAGCCCGGGAGGAATAGTATTCCTGTACCTTCCGGCTGCTGCAAAAGGCACCTTTCTTGCATCCCTCGTGGCTTTATTTTACCCCTCTTACTAGAAAAGCCGATTTTTAACCGACTTTTCTGCCCCCTCTTCTTCCGCAACGATGACGAAAACCGACTCCTCTGCCGTCCCTACGGTCCGTAGGACGATTCTTGCAGAGCCCTAAGATTGGGATAAGTAGGTAAAGGAGCTACGGGCTCGTGTGGACAGAACCATCCACAATTTGGTCTTCTCTGACAAGCAGGACCCTCTTAAGCCCCCTCTTCGTCCTAGGGCAACGGATTTTGCAGAGGGAGCTTCCCTCTTCTCCGAGCTAACCTCCGCACAATAGAGAGCTTTTTCTGCTGCCTTAGGCGACTACGAGAGTCACCGAAAGGAATACCTCTACGAAACGAAGCTGCTAACTACTACACGCACGGCGATAACGGAATCCGTTAGTGCCGCAAAGCTAATCACTCTTCGAGAGGAAGAGACTCCTAGGCAGTGGCTTTTAAAGCTCGAGACCTCGACAGCTCCCTCGAGGGGCTATATAACTGACCGTATTAGGAAGACCTATACGGCCTACCTAGGAGCCTTTTCTGCTAGGAACCTGCTAGCTTCTTCGTGGCTAGCTAAGTGGGAAGAAATCCTCGAGGAAGCTAACTAATACTTCCTCATAGAAGCTCTTTCCGGCTAGTGGCTACGGGATATATCTCTGCTAATAAAGCCTATTAGTGACGGTTACTCGACTATCTTTCGAGAAGCTAGCCGAGAACTAGACGAAGAGGCTGCCAGAGTACAACAGCAAGCAGTCTTATTCCTTCGTGGCCAGCACTCGACCCAGACGGCTCGATCTGCTGCCCCTGCAGCTGCTGCAGCCCCTGTTGCTGCGGCTCCCGCTGCTGCTGCTGCGGCTGTTGCTCCTTCGGCTCCTCCTCCCTCGAGAGCATCAACACCGTCATCAACGGCTGCCCTAGGCCCGGCCCCGGCTCCGCCTCTTGCTCCGGGCCCGGCCCCGGTCCCGTCAGTCAGACCGGCCCGACTAGTCCCCCAATAGACCTTTCAGTCCGTTAGTCGAAAAATCAGGGAACTAGTCGAAATCGAACCTCTTCGTTAAAATCAGCAACAAGGGGTAAAAAGGGGGGGTTTTTAAGCAGACCTTCCGGATCGGGACGAGGATTCCTCGAAGAAACGAAAGACCAGACGAAACGGCTGCCTAGCCTGCAAATCCCTAGGCCATCGATTATCACAATGCTAGCAGGTCTTCGAGGAAAACCGACCCAAAGGATTCAACCCTTCAAAGAGGCTATAAGAAACGATACAACAGTCTCTTAAGGAGGATCCCTCGTTGCAGAAGAAAATAGACGAGATTCGGGTTGCTAAGAAATAGCAACTAATAACGCCGCTGCCCTTATTCGAGCCGCAAATTCGAGGAAAAATCGTTAGTATAGCAAATCCGGCCTTCGTCTTCCCCACGGATCAACAAGGCCAAGACCAACCGTTAGAGCCCTCCGATTATCCCCTACGAAAATCAGCTATCCTTGACTCTAGTGCTTCCCTCGACATCTGCAATACACTCTTAAGATTCCGGTCCTTTAAGAAGGCACGGAGGGAATACCTTATTGCCGGGGAATCAACCGTACGGATAGAGGGGTACGGAAGGGTGAATTTTACGATAAAATTACCTAATAGGTCTATACGAATTCTTCGACGAAAAAGGGTAGCTTTTTGCCCTCGATTTTCAACGAGCCTGATTTCCTTCCGCCTTCTTCGAGAGGAAGGAATCTTCTAGGATATAACGTCTGAGCCTACGAGGCTAGTCCAGAAGAATCAGACCATCGGGCTTATCGAGGAAAAATTCGGTCAATTTGTTCTCGAATTCCGACCTATCCTTAGGAAGGAATCTCTCGAGAAGTCAGCTTTCCCTGCTAGGAGGGTAGGATCCAAGGACCCTCTTCCAGCAGCCCAAGGAGACGGTCTTCTTTGGCACGCACGACTTGGTCACCCGGGCCCCTTAGCTTTACATAAGCTAGGACAACAATAGGGCGTACGAATAAGGGGACCAAAGACCGTCGAATGCGAACACTGCGGCCAAGGAAAGACCAGGAGACGAATTTCCAGACGAACGCCTTTACGGCCGGACCAGCCGTGTGAGGAAATTTAGGTCGACTGGACCGACGTCTCGAGGGATCAGGAAAGCTTCGTCAGGGTAATGTTTTTCACAGACGCCTTTTTAGGGATAGTTTTCCCCTATTTCTTACGGACCTACCTAAGTAAGCATAACTAGTCTGCCCTCCGGGACTTCGTTAACTAGATGAAATCCTACTTTGGCTACGAGGTAAAGAAGATACGGTCTGACGGAGAGCTATTTACGAAGGATATCTTAAATTGGCTTCGAAAAAGGGGCATTTTACCCCTCCCGTTAGCACCGAATACCCAGGCCCAGAACGGAGGGGCAGAAAGATTAGGGGGTGCTGTGATGGAAAGGGCCCGTACGATGAGACTAGCTGCAAGGCTTCCACACGACCTTTAGAGGGAAGTCGTTGAGACCGCCTGTTACCTACGGAACCGGACCCCGAGAGACCTAAAGGACCCTAGGGGACTAAACCAAGGAACAGACTGGAAATCCCCCCTCGAGCACTTTACGAAGAAGAGGGCCTCGCTAGCCCACCTTCGTGCCTACGGCTGTAAGGCATACGCAATGACTGCCGATGCACAGCTAAAAAGGAAGAAGAAAAGAAAGCTTGATCCTAGAGCCTTTATTGGTTACCTCGTTGGTTATAATTCTACGAATATCTTCCGGATCTAGATTCCTCTTCTACGGAAGGTTATTTCGACTAGGGATGTGATTTTCGACGAATTTAGCTTCTTTAACGGAAAGAGGGATCAATAGCCCCTTTTACTCTCTCAACGTTAGCTAATTCAGAAGATTTAAATCCCCCCTTCCTAACAGTCTTAAGAAGAGGTCCTAGACGAGGAAACGGAAGAAGAAACCGACGTCGAAGCAGTCGAGGATAACGCCGACTTTAAAGAGGAAGCTATTAGATCAGATGATCTAGACGAAGAAGGAGACTATAGGAAAGCGGTAGAGCTGGAATACGCCTACCTACCTACGCCTCCTCCTACGTAAGAAGAAGATCTAGAAGCAGCTTTTTCAGTCAGTCTTCCTGTCTCGGCCCCTAAGGGGGTGGGAAAGGCACCTCTCTCGAAGGATTACCAGGCTGCCTTTTTATCCCTGCTTCGAGAAGCAAAGGAAGGTATAGGGCCCGATACGAAAGAAGACTAGTTTCTCCCCTATTTCGATCGTTTTTCCGACTTCTACCTAACGCTAATAGAAGACGGTTCCCACGGAGCGTTCACAGCAGGCCGGCTTTTCAAGCCAGTATCAGCAAGGAAGGTACACAAAAGAGACCTCCCGGACCCACTAGCAAACCAGAAGCAGCTAGAAAGACACCCCTTTAGAGACCAGTTTTTCCAGGCCTAGAAAGACCACCTAGCCTCACACGAAGAGATAGGGTCTTTCGAAGAGGTCCTTAAGGAAAAAGCAAGAGGAAAACAGGTCCTTAGCTGCAAGTGGGTCTTTATCTATAAGACTAATAAACACGGCTTCCTTTAAAAGTGCAAGGCCCGGCTAGTTGTCTATAGGAATTAATAGGAAAAAGGGGATTTACCTACTAGGGCAACCACCCTAGCTGGGATGTCTTTTCGGACCCTTATAGCTATAGCAGCAGAATTCGACCTCGAGCTCGATTAGATAGATGCAGTTAACGCCTTTGTTAACTGCCTACTCGAGGAAGAAGAAGTTGTCTATATGCGCCTTCCACTAGGCTTCTAATAGCCAGGAAAGGTTCTACGGCTTAGGAAAGCTCTATACGGACTACGAAGATCACCCCTTCTTTGGCAACAGCATTTAATAGGTTCCCTCGAGGCCCTAGGCTTCACGAAAGTCCCTTAGGAACCGTGTATAATGCAAAAGGGTAAAATCACGGTCTTCTTCTACGTCGACGACATTATCTAGGCCTACCCGAAAGAGGAAGAAGCTGCTGCTAGGGAGGCTATACGAGGCCTGCAACAAAGGTATAAGATGACCAGGCTAGGGGAGCCAAAGTGGTTCCTAGGGATACGAATCCTTAGGAATAGGTCCTAACGGACAATCTGGCTTACCTAAGACGCCTATATCGATAGGGAGCCAATAACGTAATCCACCCCCTTCCCGGTCAGACCCCCTACTCGGTCAGAAAAAGTCTCCACGCGGCGACCCACACTTATGGCAAGACAAACCGAGCACTATGACGGCAACGGGAGACCAATCGGTTCCACGCGAAGAACGGGTCCTGCTCGCCGTCAGGGCCTATCAGCAGGGCCAATCAAAAGTACCCGCAAGGCTGCGGCCGCATACGACGTCCCTCAATCGACAGTATCTGATCGACTGCGCGGTGTCATTCGCCGACGCGACGCTCAGATGAACAACCTGAAGTTGACGGCGACGGAAGAGACTGCCCTGGTACAATGGATCTTGTCGATGGACGAGCGAGGATGCCGCCGACAGTGGCTTACACTCGTCGGATGGCCAACTTATTGCTTTCCGAGCGAGGCAAAGATCCTGTCGGGGAAAACTGGGTGCGGAAGTTTGTTGGCCGCCACGGCGAAATCAAGGCAAAGTACTCGCCGATACGACTACCAACGAGCCAAATGCGAAGACCCCAAAGATCCAAGGATGGTACGATCGAGTCGCGGCGACGAAACAGAAATGGGGATTCTTGACGAGGATGTCTATAACTTTGATGAGACGGGGTTTCAAATGGAGTCGCTGCAACGGCGAGAGTCCTTACCCGGTCTGACCGGCGAGGTCGGGCAGTACTCACGCAGCCTGGAAATCGAGAATGGGTTACTGTGATCGAGTCTATCAACTGCCAAGGTTGGGCTTTACCGGCGAAGGTTATCTTCCAGGGCAAGTTACACCAAGCAAGCTGGTACGAATCAGGAGTGCCCGATGACTGGCATATCGCCGTTAGTGAGAATGGCTGGACTTCCGACGACCTTGCTTTGAATTAAAGGAAGTCTTTGATCCGAATACACGGCGCCGTACGGTTGGTACGCATCGACTTCTTATTCTCGACGGGCACGGCAGTCACGTCACGCCGGAATTTGACAAGTACTGTACGGCCAATTCCATCGTAGTACTCAAATGCCTGCACATTCCTCACATCTCTTGCAGCCTCTTGATGTCGGGTGCTTTTCGCCGTTGAAAACCATATACGGCCGAAAGGTTCAAGAGAAAATGCTCGCTGGGATCCATCATATCGACAAGCAGGACTTCCTTCCCATGTACTTAGACGCTCGCCGACAAGCACTTTCGCCGTCGAATATCCGAAGCGGATTTATGGCAACAGGCCTTTTTCCGTTTGACCCAAACAGAGTATTATCGCGGTTACAAGTTCAGGTTGACAAAGTCGGTAACGATCACGGCGACAAGAATACTCCAAGTCCCAACAAGAGCCTGGAAGCAGCCAAGACTCCGCATAACGTCAACCAGCTTACCACTCACGCCGAAAGGCTTCTTCAACGCCGGCCACAAAATACAGACTCGCCAGTTTCACAAGCTATCAACCAGCTTATCAAAGGATGTCAAATGGCCATGCACAGCGCCGCCCTCCTTGCCGACGAAAACCGGCAACTTCGGTCAGAAAACCAGCGGCGAAAGCAGAGAAAAGAACAGCGCCGTGAATACATTGGCGACGGCGGTACTCTATCGGTTGCAGAGGGCACGGTTAGGATAAAGCAACGGAGAGAAGAAGAAGAAGAGCGGGTTAAGCGACGGAGAGTGGAAGAAGAGGAGAGGACTAAGCGCCGGCGAGAGAAGGACGAGGAGCGGGCCAAGCGACGACAAGAAGGAGAAGAGCGGGCCGAGCGACGGCGACAAGAGAACGAGGAATGGTTCAAGCTACGGCGAGAAAAGGAAGAGGAGCGGGTCAAGAAACAGAGAGCAAAGGAAGATGAGCGGGCCAAGCGACGGCGGGAAGAAGGGGAGCGGACCAACGACTTATAGAAGAGCTGAGTGTCCCAAGACAGCGTGCACCACCACGGTGTAGTAAGTGCAGGTCTTTTGAACACACTGCCCGTACGTGTAATAGATAGTCCTAATCGAGTTACTTGTCTCTTGGAGTAAATATGTCGTGGTATTGTGCTCCGTTTGTCTCGCGTAAGGTGCGGGTCTAGTCGGTGGGGAATTTTTGACCGAGTAGGGGGTCTGACCGGGAAGGGGGTGGATTACGTTAGAGGCGCGGACCCCCGCGCCTTTAAAGTCGGCGCGGACGTCCGCGCCTGTTATGTAAGCCCAGGCGGAAGATAGTCGGGCCGCCCCCTGACCTGTACTCTCCTTTTCTATTGCATGTGGCAAACTGTCGCACAGAGAGCCAGCCTCATATAGCATACCATCTGCGCTCAGAGTAGTTGTCCGCGGAAGCGATGCTATAATCCGCATATTAAGGTCGAGCGCCTGCATGCGTGGTGCTTGGACCCCATTGAGGCCAAAGCTCAAACGCAGGCTGCATTAAACCTCGCAGGCGGCCTCGGTTACAAGGGTTCTGCACCACGTCCACAAAGCAGGAGTTTCCTTTCCTTTGTGTATAAAGAGCTGCTCACTGTCGTGCACTACAGCTAGCTCTTCAAGATAATTCCAATATGGGGCTTACTGAATTCCCTGACGATTGCCTTCCTCCTGAGGGCCAGTTCGACTCGCGAGAGTCTCTTCTTGCCTCAATTAATGCGTGGGCGGCTCCAAGAGGCTATGCCTTCACCACAGGCAAGTCCACGAGAGACCCGCGGTCCGGAAGACGCACAGTCATATTTGCCTGCGATCGTGGAGGTAGACTTGGGGCTCATACAAGCAAGGACCAGAAGCCAGCTGATCGGCAACGGTCTACAAGCTCCCGTATCACTGGATGCCAGTTTTCCATCAATGCGAAAGAGAGCCTTGATAAGTCGTACTGGTATGTCAGGCATCGCCCAGGCGAGGAGAAGTCGGTCCACAACCATGAGCCCAGTCTGCATATTACAGCACATCCAGCTCATCGTGCCTCTCCTGAACTGACCAGTCAGCTATTGGGAACCTCTCAAGCGCTGGCATAGCACCAAAGGATATCCGGACATATATGCGCCAGAGCTCTCAGACTGCCCAAGGAGCGACACAGCAAGACATATATAACTGTATCGCACAGCGCAGACGAGAGCTCCTTGCTGGCCAGAGCACAATGCATGCCCTTGCCAATGAGCTTGACAACGAGGGGTTCCAGAGCCGCATACAGCTTGATCATGATGGCCGAGTCACAGCAGTCTTATTCGCACACCCAGCGTCTCTAGGATACCTCAACGCATACCCAGAATTACTACTGCTAGACTGCACATACAAGACGAACAAATATAAGATGCCACTGCTCGATATGATCGGCGTTGATGCCTGTCAGCGGTCATTCTGTATTGCCTTTGCCTTCCTCAGTGGTGAAGACGAAAATGACTATATCTGGGCACTGGACCAACTCCAATCGATATACGAGTTATATGACATTCGCCAGCCATCGGTTATCCTGACAGATCGCTGCCTCGCCTGCATAAACGCAATTCCCGGTGCTTTCCTGCGTCCAAGTCTCTGCTTTGCATCTGGCATGCGAATAAGGCGGTGCTTAGCTATTGCAAACCAGCTTTCGACCGTGACGATGAGGACTCTAATAGTGATGAGAGGTGGGCTGAGTTTTGGGTATTGGCACTCAATCGTGGGCTCGAAAGATGAGGAGACATTTGATCAACAAGTTGAAGAGCTCGAGAAGCGCTTTGTGCCACGATACGTCAAGGAGGTTAGCTACATACAGGAAACCTGGTTGGACCCGTATAGGAAAAGCTCGTCAAGGCCTGGGTCGATCAATATGCTCACTTCGGCAATGTGGCTACTTCCGGGTGGAAGGCATCCACGCATTATTGAAGAGTCACCTTAAGAAGTCAACATTAGACCTCTTCGAGGCAACGAGGGCAATCAAGCAAGCTCTCCTCAACCAACTGGCCGAGCTACAAGCCAACCAAGCCAGGCAGCATATACGGATGCCAATTGAGCTCTCTGGAACCGTATATAGCACGGTACGTGGCTGGGTATCACACGAAGCCTTGCGACAGGTTGCAAAGCAACACAAGCGCCTCAACGAGAAAAACACCCCATCTTGCACAGGCAGCTTCACCAAGTCTCGCGGTCTCCCTTGTGCGCACGCATTACAGTCTCTCATAGTGGAAGATCTGCCCCTCCGGCTACAACATTTTCATACACATTGGCGCCTTCGACGGGATAACAAAGAGATTGGTCAGGTCCTCATAGAGCCTCGTCGGCGACTAGACCAACTTGTCGCCGCATCAAGGATATCACAGTCATCCACACAGCGCGAGCCAAGTGCATTTGAAGCCATAGAGTCAGATCTACGGCCAAAGGCGCCGCCTACATGCAGCAAATGCCACCAGCAAGGGCACATCATGACATCTCGCAATTGTCCTTTACGCTATAGCGACATACTGCAGCGGGCAGAGGCACGGGCGGCACAGACTGCAGAGACTGCAGCAATTGCAGGGACTGCACAGACTGCACAGACTGTACAGACGGTAGCAGTTCAGAGACTGCGCAGACTGCAGCAGTCATGGAGAAAATGACAGTTGCAGTCACTACGGTCTCTACAGTCTCTACAGCAATTGCAGAGACTACAGAGACTACAGAGAATCTATTATATGATGACCCACGAGCCATCTATCAGAGGTATGTCAGGAAAGAGACTCTTGGTATAGAGCACAGCCTCGCGGCAGTCTCAAGACCAACCAGGCATACCGAAGGCAATGGGCTTGCCATTGCGCTACAGCAAGACTGAATATGACTGGTGCCTCGACTGGAAGCAAATGTCAAGGAGCTGCGGCTCGAGGCAATGGACCAAGGTAGAGATGATGGCATACCTTGATTGGGATAAGGCAGAAGAAGAGCGATTAGATGCCCGGGTGGCCGAGGAAATTCAGGTGCAGCCTTTCTCACGAGAAAGAGGTACTGCAGGTATATGGGCTGACTGCGAGAGAGACTCAGAGGAACAGCAGGCATTTTATTCACATATATAAGTGGTGATGATGCCGGCGATGCGAAAATGTGAGGCAGATCGTGAGATCACCGACATGCACCGGCGTGTAGCACTGTAGCTGGCCAATTTTAAGGCGGTGAACTTCCCGCGCACCCTCCTTGCCACGCAACAGCGGCGCCCTTTGCGTCACGTCAATCTACCAAATAGGGAAGGCTATGGGTTCGAACCTAAGGGATATCCTCCTTTGCAATTAATTGAAGCTATATGTATGCAGCAAGCATGCTGTATCGGTGAGGCCGACTGCGAGCGCAGTTGGCGGCGGCCCAAATGGCCTGCCAGGCTTACATAACAGGCGCGGACGTCCGCGCCGACTTTAAAGGCGCGGGGGTCCGCGCCTCTATTGGCTCCCATATCGATAAGGTCGCTTATAAATTCCTCCCTAATTCCCTCGATAAGAAGCTTCCCTCTACGCCTATATCAGACGAAGAGCTTTTGCCTGATCCGTCCTTTTAAGCCAGGGAGCAAGAGAAACACCAATATTAACAGAAGGTAGGCTCCTTACTTTTTTCAGCTATTTCTACTAGACCGGATATCTCTTTTACGGTCTCCCGGCTAGCTAGGCATAACCAGAATCCTAGCCCTAGGCATTAAGAAGCAGCAGATAGAGCTATCCTTTATCTCTATTCAACGAGATCACATGGTCTGCGCCTAGGAGGGCAGGGAAGGAAACAAGCTGCCGAAATCTTCCTTTGTTCGAGCGATTCGTCCTTTGCGGATAATTCCTTAGATAGAAAGAGCTCACAGGGGTACATTATATCCCTTTTTAGAGGAACTATTGCTTAGAGAGCTTCGAAACAAGCTACCGTCACTACATTAAGCACGGAGGCAGAGCTACTAGCTCTTTTAGAAGCGTCAAAAGAAGCGATTTTCCTTAGCCGGCTACTAATATCGTTACGACTGCAAATTCCGTCCCCGTTAGCTATAGAATGCGATAATACGCAGACTATACGAATTCTTACGGAGGAAAACAGCAAGTTATCGACCCGGCTACGGTATATCGATATCCACTAGCATTGGTTACGCTAAGAGGTCTAAAGGGGACTTATTTCCGTCCGTTAGGTTCTAACGGCATCGATGAAAGCCGACGGTCTTACGAAGCCCCTGCCGAAGCAGAAGCTAGCTGTCTTTTTACAGCAAATTAGGCTAGAAGACGTTCGAGAGAAGCTGTCCTTAGAAGCCCGCCTTAAGAGTCTACGAGAGGAGCTAATGGCACGCAGGAGGAAGGAGACATCTGCAGCCGAAGAGAGGAATTAGGACTTATCCTAGAGGAGGGCCCCTAGCTTGATTGGGACTTGTTCTTCTTAAAGGCCCCCTTTTAGGGACTTGTCCTTAGAAGCCCCCTTTCTTATAGGACTTAATTTCCTCCTTAAGGCCCCTTTTCCTAAAGTAGGTCTAAAAGAGCCGGGGCCAAACCCGGATTTCTCGAGTAGGGATAAGTGTAGACTGAGACCTCCTCTATCGCTCACCGGCCTAGGTATTTAGCTTTACCCTTTCTATAAGGGCAGGCTATAGCTAAGGGGGTGTGTCGCGAAGCGTGGCCTAATTTCGCAGTTCTCGGAGATATCCCTTGGCACGAGGGACCTAGGAAGCTAAAAAACAGGTTTTAAGGAAGGAGCTAAAAGGAGGTGCAGAGAGGAGGGTGGGGGCAAGAGGGGAAGCAGAAGTGGCGATGGCTTCCTATAGAGGTGGCGAGAGATAAGACGGATGTGCCGGCAACGGCTGGAAAAGAGGGGAAAAACCGGCAAAAAGCTCGGTAGTCGAAAGGACATTAGTGGCTTCTTTAAGCAGGATCTTCTATGTTAATTGAGATGCTAGACGGGTATAAAGAAGGGCGTTAGATAGAGGAAAGAAGGAGAATTAAGGCAATACAACAATCACTCCCCTACCTTTATTGCTGCCCCCGCAAGAATCAAATCCCTCTGCCCTGCCTGTCCGACCCCTTACTTCCAATTTCACCTTCGTGCATTTTCATGCACTTCTCGCATCTCTCTTCGCGAGATATATAAGGGTATTTACCCTTAGTATAGGTCTAGGTATTAGCCTAGACCTTAGCTAATAGCGTTATAGGGTAAGGTAGGCTATATATATAAACGCGTATTTAATAGCGGTAGGCGTAGCGTATAGTTAGATCCTATATAGCTTATTATTATAATATAACGGAAGGCACCTATAGTATAACCCTCTACCTACCCTATAATAAGGGTCGCGCTATTATCGCTATAGCCTTCCTTATCTCTTACCCTATAATCTCTAGCGCTACTTTAGCTATATTCTTATCTTTTTTTTCTTAATTCCCTCTATAAGTCTATAATAGAAAAGAATATATAAATAGCCGCTTTCTTTACTTACCTTTTAGTATACTTTTAGTTTCTAACGCTACTACTTACCTACTATTTATTATTCTAACTTTTAGCTTTATACTAAAGGGCTCTTTATATAACCTATAAGCAGTTACCTTACTTATAATTCCTACTACTATATAAGTAAGGCAACCCCTTATAGGTTATATAAAAAGCCTTAAGGAATAAAGACTAAGGATTAAGATATATAAAATAAAGATAGAAAGCGAGAGTAAAGAATATAAGTAAGCGGTAGCGCTAAGAACTAATATATATAAGAAGGTAGGTAAATAAATCGGCTATTTAGGTACTATCCTATAGTAAGAAGAGGGAGAAAAAGTAAGAAGGTAAATATAGCGATAATAATAGTTATAAGGTAAGAGAGAGAAAGGGAGTATAAGAGAGGTACTAAAGTATAAATAAGAGAGTAAAAGTATCTACCCTAGCTACTAATTAAGTAATTAGGAAAATAACTATAGTATAGCTACTTATAATATTTCTATAAAGTTCTAGTATAAATTTAAGGCTATAGAGCTTAAGTATAAGTATAGTATCCTAAAGACGCTTATAACGTAGGTAAGCTAAGTAAGGCTAAACTATAAAGCTAGCATACTATTCTTATAGTAGATAAGGCCGATCCTATAAGAGTATAAGGTAGTTTAATATGTAAGATCGTACCCCTATAAATATTAGCTAGTTAAATAGATAAGACCCTTAGTACTCCCCTTTTAACTTACTTTTAAGTATACTTAAAGGTATTATAAAGACCTCTATTATTTAATTAAGTATCTTCCTTAATTATAGTTAATTCGAATTTTTTATTTTTCCCCTTTAAAGTAAAGACCGCTAGTTATATAACTTTAGTAAAGATAAGAAGTATAAAGTAAAGAAATCTCTAAGACTTATATTTGTAACCTAAGGCCCTTAAAGCTATATATAGGACCGATAATTAGATAATTATATAGTTAATTGCTCTATTAACCCTTAGCTATATACTATATATACTTTAGGTATATACCCTTATCCTTATTAAAACTAGTTTCTAAGGCGTGAACTCGTTATTCCGTTTTATTTATATAGCGATAAGTAGCTTTACGAAGCCGAGAATACCTAAAGGACGATAGTACTATTTAGAAAAAAATAAAATCTAGGGATTTAATAATTAAAGTAGTAACTACCTTAATAGCTAGAGTTAAGGACTTAATAAGGCGATAGACTTACTAGGAAATAAATAATTAGATAATACCTTCGCTAGTAGTAAAGGAAAAGTAATAAGCTAATACTAAAAAACCCTAAGCTCTTATTATTAGCCCTATAACCCTTAATACTAGTCTCGCGAAGAGAGATACGAGAAATATATATAAAATGCACGAAGGTAAAATTAAAAGTAAGGGGTCGGATAGGCAGGGCAGAGAGATTTGATTCTTATAGGAGCAGTAATAAAGGTAGGGGAGTGATTGTTATATTGCCTTAATTGTCCTTCTTTCCTTTATCTAACGCCCCTATTTATACCCGTCTAGCATCTTAATTAATAAAGAAGATCCTACTTAAAGAAGCTACTAATATCCTTTTAACTACCGAGCTTTTTACCGGTTTTTTCCTTCCTTTATAGCCGTTTCCGGTATATCCGTCTTATCTCTCGCTACTTTATGCTTTCCCTTATACCCCTACCCTCCTCTCTATACCTCCTTTTAGCTCCTTCTTCTATACCGGGTGTTTTTAGCTTCCTTAGTCCCTCTTACTAAGGGATATCTTCGAGAACTACGAAATCAAGCCACGCTTCGCGATATACCCCCTTAGCTATAGCATGCCCTTATAGTAAGGGCATAGCTAATACGGCTTCGGGCTAGTAAGCGTATAGAGGAGGTTCTTAGCTCTATACTTCTCCCTTTACTCGAGGAAAGCAGGGGCCCTTTTAGGTCCCTAGGCTCTTTTAGACCTACTTAAGGAAAAGGGGCCTAAAGAGGGGAAAGTCCTATAAGAAAGGGGGCCTTCTTTAAAGGGAAAAACTTAATTAAAATAAGGGGCCCTCTAAAGGGAAAAACCTCTTCCTTCTTCTTTAGCTATAGACGTTACCTTCTTATACGTGCTATTAGCTCCTCTCGTAGACTCTTAAGGCGGGCCTCTAAGGATAGCTTCTCTCGAACGTCTTCTAGCCTAATTTACTATAAGAAGATAGCTAGCTTCTACTTCGGTAAGGGCTTCGTAAGACCGTCGGCTTTTATTAATACTATTAGAACCTAATAGACGGAAATAAGTCCCTTTTAGACCTCTTAGCGTAACTAATACTAGTAGATATCGATATACTATAGCTAGGTCGATAACTTACTATTTTCTATAAGAATTCGTATAGTTTACGTGTTATCGTATTCTATAGTTAATAGGGTCGGAATTTATAGTTATAACGATATTAGTAGCTAGCTAAGGAAAATCGCTTCTTTTAACGCTTTTAAAAGAGCTAGTAGCTCTGCCTCCGTACTAGAAGTCGTAACGGTAGCCTGCTTCGAAGCTCTCTAAGCAATGGTTCCTCTAAAAAGGGATATAATATACCCTTATAAGCTCTTTCTATCTAAGGAATTGTCCGTAAAGGACGAATCGCTTAAATAAAGGAAGATTTCGGTAGCTTATTTCCTTCCCTGCCCTCCTAGGCGTAGACTATATAATCTCGTTAAATAAAGATAAAGGATAGCTCTATCTACTACTTCTTAATGCCTAGGGCTAGGATTCTAGTTATACTTAGCTAGCCGGAGACCGTAAAGAGATATCCGGTCTAGTAGAAATAGCTGAAAAAGTAGGAGCCTACCTTCTATTAATATTAGTGTTTCTCTTGCTCCCTAGCTTAAAAGGACGGATTAGGTAAAAGCTCTTTATCTAATATAGGTATAGAGGGAAGCTTCTTATTAAGGGAATTAGGGAGGAATTTATAAGCGACCTTATTAATATAGGCGTCCTAGGTAAGCTAGATAGTCCGTTAGGACCTATTCTAAAGGATTCGTATCCCTAGGAACTACTTTAGCTCCCCTAGCCTAGTTATCTTATACTTTTATTATAGGCCTCGTATAGCCTCCTTAGTAGTAACTTCTTCCTCTTTTAGGTACGCCTAGATAATATCGTCGATTTAAAAGAAGACTATAATTTTACCCTTCTATATTATATACGGTTCCTAAGGGACTTTCTTAAAGCCTAGGGCTTCGAGGGAACCTATTAAATGCTATTGCTAAAGAAGGGGTAATCTTCGTAGTCCATATAGAGCTTTCCTAAGCTATAGAACCTTTCCTAGCTATTAGAAGCCTAGTAGAAGGCGTATATAGATAACTTCTTCTTCCTTAAGTAGGCAGTTAATAAAGGCGTTAACTATATCTATTTAATCGAGCTCGAGGTCGAATTCTGCTACTATAGCTATAAGGGTCCGAAAAGACATCCCTACTAGGGTAGTTGCCCTAGTAAGTAAATCCCCTTTTTCCTACTAATTCCTATAGATAACTAGCCGGGCTTTATACTTTTAAAGGAAGCTAGGTTTATTAGTCTTATAGATAAAAACCTACTTATAGCTAAGGACCTATTTTCCTCTTGCTTTTTCCTTAAGGACTTCTTCGAAAGACCCTATCTCTTTATATAAGGCTAGGTGGTCTTTCTAGGCCTAGAAAAACTAGTCTCTAAAGGGGTGTTATTCTAGCTACTTCTAGTTTACTAGTAGGTCCGGGAGGTCTCTTTTATATACCTTCCTTACTAATATTAGCTTAAATAGCCGGCCTGCTATAAACGCTCCGTAGGAACCGTCTTCTATTAGCGTTAGATAGAAGTCGGAAAAACGATCGAAATAGGGGAGAGGTTAGTCTTCTTTAGTATCTATATCGGGCCCTATACCTTCCTTTGCTTCTCGAAGCAGGGATAAAAAGGCAGCCGGATAATCCTTTAAGAGAGGTGCCTTTCCTACCCCCTTAAGGGTCGAGATAGGAAGACTAACTAAGAAAGCTACTTCTAGATCTTCTTCTTCCGTAAGAGGAGGCGTAGGTAGGCAAGCGTATTCTAGCTCTACCGCTTTCCTATAGTCTCCTTCTTCGTCTAGATTATCTAATCTAGCAGCTTCCTCTTCTTCTTCGAAGTCGGCGTTATCCTTAACTACTTCGACGTTAGTTTCTTTTTCCGTTTCCTCGTCTAGGACCTCTTCTTAAGACTATTAGGAAGGGGGGATTTAGATCTTCTAAATTCGCTAACGTTATATAAGTAAGAGGGGCTATTAATCCTTCTTTCCGTTAAAGAAGCTAGATTTATCGAAAATTATATCCTTAGTCGAAATAACCTTCCGTAAAAGAGGAATCTAGATCTAGAAGATATTCGTAGAATTATACCTAACGAGGTAACTAATAAAGGCTCTAGGATTAAGCTTTCTTTTCTTCTTCCTTTTTAGCTATATATCGTAGTTATTACGTATGCCTTATAGCTATAGGCATAAAGGTAGGCTAGCGAGGCCCTCTTCTTTATAAAGAGCTCGAGGGGGGATTTTTAGTCTATTCCTTAGGTCTTAAAAAGGGTCTCTAGGTCCCTATAGTCCCTTAGTCCCCTAGGGTCCCTTAGGGTCCGGTTCCGAAGGTAATAGGCGGTCTTAACGACTTCCCTCTAAAGGTCGTATAAAAGCCTTATAGTAAGTCTTATTATATAGGCCCTTTCTATTATAGCACCCCCTAATCTTTCTACCCCTCTATTCTAGGCCTAGGTATTCGGTGCTAACGGGAGGGGTAAAATGCCCCTTTTTCGAAGCTAATTTAAGATATCCTTTATAAATAGCTCTCTATTAGACCGTATCTTCTTTACCTCGTAGCTAAAGTAGGATTTTATCTAGTTAACGAAGTCCTAGAAGGCAGACTAGTTATACTTACTTAGGTAGGTCCGTAAGAAATAGGGGAAAACCATCCCTAAAAAAGCGTCTATAAAAAACATTACCCTAATAAAGCTTTCCTAGTCCTTAGAGACGTCGGTCTAGTCGACCTAAATTTCCTTATATAGCTAGTCCGGCCGTATTAGGGTCCGTCTAGAAATTCGTCTCTTAGTCTTCCCTTAGCCGTAATATTTATATTCGACGGTCTTTAGGCCCCTTATTTATACGCCTTATTATTAACCTAGCTTATATAACGCTAGGGGGCCCGGGTAACTAAGTCGTGCGTGCTAAAGAATACCGTCTCCTTAGGCTGCTAGAAGAGGGTCCTTAGAACCTGCCCTCCTAGCAGGGAAAGCTAATTTCTTAAGAGATTCCTTCTTAAGGATAGGTCGGAATTCGAGAATAAATTAACCGAATTTCTCCTCGATAAGCCCGATAGTCTAATTCTTCTAGACTAGCCTTATAGGATTAGACGTCGTATCCTAGAAGATTCCTTCTTCTCGAAGAAGGCGGAAGGAAATCAAGCTCGTTAAAAATCGAGGGTAAAAAGCTACCCTTTTTCTTCGAAGAATTTATATAGATCTATTAGGTAATT
The DNA here is from genome assembly GCF_020360975.1 of Hirsutella rhossiliensis. Classification (NCBI taxonomy): domain Eukaryota; kingdom Fungi; phylum Ascomycota; class Sordariomycetes; order Hypocreales; family Ophiocordycipitaceae; genus Hirsutella; species Hirsutella rhossiliensis. The sequence goes on along the minus strand of NW_025408668.1, from coordinate 2,145,919 downwards.
TTATCGTAAAATTCACCCTTCTATATCCCTCTATCCGTATAGTTAATTCCCCGGTAATAAGGTATTCCCTCCGTGCCTTCTTAAAGGACCGGAATCGTAAGAGTATATTATAAATATCGAGGGAAGTACTAGAGTTAAGGATAGCTAATTTTCGTAGGGGATAGTCGGAGGGCTCTAACGGTTAGTCTTAGCCTTATTAATCCGTAGGGAAGACGAAGGCCGGATTTACTATACTAACGATTTTTCCTCGAATTTACGGCTCGAATAAGGGCAGCGGCGTTAGTTGCTATTTCTTAGTAACCCGAATCTCGTCTATCTTCTTCTATAACGAGGGGTCCTCCTTAAGAGACTATTATACTATTTCTCGTAGCCTCTTTAAAGGGTTGATTCCTTTAGGTCGGTTTTCCTCGAAGACCTACTAGCAGTCTTCTAGCCGATAGGGCTTTTTATATGCTTAGTAGGTAGGTCGATTCCTTCTCGTTCGTTTCTTCGAGGAATCCTCGTCCCGGTCTAGAAGGTCTGCTTAAAACCCCCCGACTAGTTCCTGATTTTCGACTAACGGACTAAAAGGTCTATTAGGGGACTAGTCGGGCCGGTCTAACTAACGGGACCGGACCCGGAGCAAAAGGCGGAGCCGGGGCCGGGACTAGGGCAGCCGTTAAAGACTAGGTTAAGGCTCTCGAGGGAGGAGGAGCCGAAGGAGCAATAGCCGCAACAGCAGTAGCGGGGGCCGCAGTAATAGGGGCTGCAGCAGCTGCAGGTCGAGCCGTCTAGGTCGAGTGCTAGCCACGAAGGAATAAGACTGCTTACTATTATACTCTAGCAGCCTCTTCGTCTAGTTCTTAGCTAGCTTCTCGAAAGATAGTCGAGTAACCGTTATTAATAGGCTTTATTAGTAGAGATATATCCCGTAGCTACTAGCTAGAAAGAGCTTCTATAAGGAAGTATTAGTTAGCTTCCTCGAGGATTTCTTCCTACTTAACTAGCCACGAAGAAGCTAGTAGGTTCCTAGCAGAAAAAGCTCCTAGGTAGGCCGTATAGGTCTTCCTAATACGGTTAGTTATATAACCTCTCGAGGGAGCTATCGAGGTCTCGAGCTTTAAAAGCTACTGCCTAGGAGTCTCTTCCTCTTAAAGAGAGATTAGCTTTACGGTACTAACGGATTCCGTTATCGCCGTACGAGCAGCCGTTAGTAGCTTCGTTTCGTAGAGGTATTCCTTTCGGTAACTCTTGTAGTCGCCTAAGGTAGTAGAAAAGGCTCTCTATTATATAGAGGTTAGCTCGGAGAAGAGGGTAGCTCCCTATATAAAGTCCGTTGCCCTAGGACGAAGAGGGGGCTTAAGAGGGTCCTACTTATTAGAGAAGACTAAATTATAGATAGTTCTATCTATACGAGCCCGTATCTCCTTTACCTACTTATCCTAATCTTAGGGCTCTATAAGAATCGTCCTACGGACCGTAGGGACGGCAGAGTAGTCGATTTTCGTTATCGTTGCGGAAGAAGAGGGGGGGGCAGAAAAGTCGGTTAAAATCGGCTTTTCTAGTAAGAGGGGTAAAAGGGAGCTACGAGGGATATAAGAAGGGTGCCTTTTATAGTAGCCGGAAGGTATAGGAATACTATTCCTCCCGGGCTTATAACTCTCGTAAAGAGAGATACGAGAAATATATATAAAATGCACGAAGGTAAAATTAAAAGTAAGGGGTCGGATAGGTAGGGCAGAGAGATTTAATTCTTACGGGAGCAGTAATAAAGGTAGGGGAGTAATTATTATATTGCCTTAATTATCCTTCTTTCCTCTATCTAACGCCCCTATTTATACCCGTCTAGCATCTTAATTAATAAAGAAGATCCTACTTAAAGAAGCTATTAATATCCTTTTAACTACCGAGCTTTTTACCGGTTTTTTCCTTCCTTTATAGCCGTTTCTAGCATATCCGTCTTATCTCTCGCTACTTTATACTTTCCCTTATACCCCTACCCTCCTTTCTATACCTCTTCTTAGCTCCTTCTTCTATACTAGGTGTTTTTAGCTTCCTTAGTCCCTCTTACTAAGGGATATCTTCGAGAACTATAAAATTAGGCCACGCTTCGCGATAACTAGCGACTTAGTTAAGAAACTATAATCTTTATATAGTACTTTAAAAAATATAAATAATAATAATAGCGTAATCTAAACTATTCTAGAACCCTACTAAGACCTCTTACTTATATATATACTAATAATACTAATATAAGTACTAATAAAGGATACCTTAATAACCTTAACCTTAGCTCTCCTCTATATAGTAGCTTATAGAGAACGCTTACCTCCCGCTAATAGATAAGAAAGTAAGTAATAAAATAGTTATAATAAGATATCCTTTAACTCTAAAAACTCTAACTTTAAATTTTATAACCTTATAATCTATAGGTATACTATATCTAGAAACGCTAGCCGTTAAGAGGGATTATTTAATCCTACTACTAGCGATATAAAGAAAATTAAGGTAGATATTAATAAGATTACTAATAGACTTAGAGATATACTTATTAGAAGCTAAGATAACCTTATAAGAAGACTCCGCTAACTATAACTCCTACTTATTAGTAAATTTAATAGTAAAAACGTAACTAAATTCCTTAAGAAGTTTAAATAAAAGATACGCGTTAATTATATTTATAATAAGGATAAAATAAACTAGCTTAAAGTCTATATCTCTTTTATATAAGCCCTTACTATTAAAATTCTTATAGATAGACTTACTTAGGAAGAAGCGAAGAAAAGACTCCTTTAATACTACTATATATATAATATTAAATAACTAGAAACTACTAACGACCGCTTAGACTATTATAATACTAAAAAGCCTAAGACTATTATAAAAGTAATAGAATAGCTTAGTCTTTACTTATACTTATAGTATAAGGTATAACTTAATAGCTAGGAAGAATCTATAGTTTAGTTATACTTTATCTACTATATAATACTAAAGGAGCTTATTATTAACGTTAAAGAGAGAAATAGGAAGATATTTAAAGTTATCTCGAAACTCCTATATAAAAGCCTTATCTATATAATTAATAACTACTTAGTACTTCGCTAGGACGTTAAGCGATAAGATATAGTATTTAAAGTCTATAATTAAAAGCTTAAGAACCTAAAGAAAGACTAGCTTTTTAGGGAAATTAATAAAGTAATAAAGGAAGCTAAATCTAATAAAGGCGAAGAAAAACTTTCTAAAGAGTTAAAGAAAATAAATAAGAAACCTAGATAGCCTATAAAGGAGATCCTAGACCTAATAAAAGCCTTTAAATATATAAAGATTAACCTTACTCGCTAATAAGAGTAGATATTTAACTAGCTTAATAAGGAATAAAGACGCGTTAGTAATAGAAGCTATACTTTAAGTTATAGATAAGGAGGTAGCGTAAATACTATTAGATTTTACTACCTATTTAATTAATATATATAGTTTTAGGTTAATGCTTTTAACTAGCCTAGGAGATACTTTTATTATAGTAAAGAAAGATACTACCTTAATAAGTATAAGGTATACTCTTAAGACTATAAGATTAGATTTATAATATATAAATTAGTAAATAGGACTCTTTACCTTAAAAGAAAAGATAATAAAAGTATAATTCCCTTAGTACTTATTAATAGGTTTTCTTAAATAGGTATATATATTCGAAGGCTTATTATATACTAAGTAGATATATAGCTAGACTCCTTTATATTACTACTTATAAAATAGGTTAAAGCTATAGTTATACTATCTTACTTAAATTAAGCTACTAGTAAAAGAGAATTTAGTTTCTTAAACTAGTTCTAGAAATATAGTAGCCTATATAAATTAAAGCTAAGGAATTTAAAAGTAAGCGATATAAGAGAAAAAGTAAGAAGGATATTAGTTATTATAATTATAAATAATATATAATAAAGCGATATATATAATTAAATAATATATATAACTATAATAGGGATTAATACTTATAAAGGGAAAAGATAAAGAGTTAAAGAGGATATAAAGGAAATCGAGATAATAAGAATAGTAAAAACTAGCTTAAAGATTATCCCTATATACTATAGATATGGAGTAGATCTAGATAAGAAGTTTAATAGACTTATAGATAAAATCGTTAGAGAAATTATATATAAAAGAATCCTAATACCTTTAAATTACTTAATCGACTTTATTCCTTAACTAAGCGAGAGACTTAGTATAAGATATATAGATATAGCCTAAGGTATAGAAAATACTAAATTCTAGACCCTAGAAAAAGTAAAGAGTAATATAAGACCTTATAAAGCTATAATAATAGTTATAAAAGTAGCTAAAGATAATATAAAGAGTAGTTTACTCCTCTTTAAATATCTATAAAGAAAACTCGCGGTAGCTTTAATATAAGTCGAAGAATAAGATAAAGAATACTAGGTTAAACCGATTAAGCTTACTTACCTTACTTATAAAGAATCGGATTATAAGTGCCTTAAAGTCTAATAAGTATTAAAGGAAGTTAGGTTTATAACTAATATAATTAGCGTAATATAACTAGCTTAAAGACTATTTAATTAATAAACTTTAGAGGTAATAAGACTAAAGAAAGACGGATTTATTATATAGGAAGTAGTACTCTCGATAAGATACTAAGAGATAACTTTAAAGGACCTTAGATCGATTCCTATAATATATATAAATTTAGTCCTTATACCTTTCCGCTTACTTAAGTATATATAAGACCTACCTTATATTTAGGTATAGCTTAGTAGCTAGAAAGCTAAAGTTCTAAGGGCCCTAATTAATACTAGGTCTAAAGGAAACCTTATTACTAAAAGATATATAAATATATATAGGCTTAAAATCCTATTAATAAGAGTATTAATAATAGCGTATACTAGGTCCCCTATAAATATAGTTAAGGAGGTAGAGACTAATCTCTATCTAAGTATAGCCTAGATACTAATCTATCTTTATATTACACTAGATAGAGTCTTAGTCCCCTTTATCCTAAGTATACTATTTATTAAAGCTACGCGTATATTATTTAATTATTCCTTAAGGAACGACGATATATAGGTTAAATATAGATCGGTACTATCTAGGTAGTTATACTAGCGGTAAGAGCTATTAAATAAGAGCTTCTAGATAAGGTTAATATAGTAAAATCCTTTTAGACTATAACTTTAATAGTTAATAAAGATATATATAAAAGACTAAAGCTCGAGGAGACTATATAGGAAATAGCTACCTAGCTCCTAAGAAAAATTTTTAAGCTTCGGTAATAGAAGTTAAAAAAGATAACCTAGGAGCTACTTAATAATTATAAAGAGAACCTATTACGGACACCCTAATAGCTAAGATTCTCTTACTAAGAGGTAAGATCCTTAGTTATAGAGGGGGCGCTAACTAAGTCCCTAACCTAGCCTATACTAGCGTAAATAAGCCCTTAATAGTACTAGTATAATAGTAATTAATTATAGACGAAGGAGATAAGGCGATTCTAGCTATTAGATTTAAAATAGTAAAAGAGATTATTAAAGTTAGAGTTATAGAGGCTATAAGAGAATTTAAGAAAAATATTATTAATACTAAAAGAAGTTTAAAAAGATCTAGAAGGTTAAAGTTAAGATAGGGAGGAAACGACCTATTAAATTATATAATCTAAGAGTTAATACTCTCTTTAAAAGAAAAGTAAATAAGATTAACCTTATTAATAATACTCTATTATATAGCTCGACGTTAAAAGGGGACCCTAATAAAAAGAAGACTAAATAAAATACCGTTAAAGATAAGATATAGCCTAGAACCTACTTAGAATACTTAATAGGAAAATTCTTAAGTATATAGAAAGGAAAGCGGCTAATATAAGAAAGACTTAAAGTAATTTATAAATAATTTAAGGGCTTTCTTATAAAGGTAGAAATCTAGATCTTTAATAGTATTCTATTTAATAGGGAAGTAGTATTATCCTAGGACTTTATAGAAAGAGGTAAAATTAACCTAGCTATAGCCGCCCTATAAGTTATTAAGATAATAGAATATAAAGCGTAGTAAGTAGCCTTAATCTTAATCCTAAAAGCGATAAAGTAGAAAGTTATCGATATCCTTAAAATTAAACTAGAAATAAGAGTCCTTAAAGAAAGGCATAGGCCTTATAAGAACCCCTTTTTCCTAGTAGTAAAGAAAGACAAAGGGCTATACTTAATTAATTCCGCTATACGTATAAATACCGTTATAATAAGAGATAGAAACCTACCGCTAAATATAGACGAGTTTAGCGACTACTTCTTAATATATAAAATCCTTTCCCTCCTAGACCTTTTTTTAGGCTATAATTAGATCCCTCTTAATATTAAAAGCTATAACCTAACGATATTCGAGATACTTACTAGCCTCTTACGTATATATATACTCCCTTAAGGGGCTATAAACTTAGTTAGCTAATTTATAAGGATAATATAAAGAATCTTATAAGACCTTATACTAAATATTTATAGGAATTTCCTTAATAATATAGGTATTAAGGGGCTTAATACGATATATAATAATAAAGAGGTAGCGCTAAGAGTAAGGAGATTTATCTTTAAATACCTTATTAACCTTAATAAAGTTTTACTTAACGTTAAACTCTTTAGTTATACGATTATAAGGGCTAAATCGAAATTCTACTAGTAAGTAACTAAAGTTATTAGTTATATTTATAGAATAAATAAAAGGTACCCTATAAAAGCTAAAGTTATTAAAATTAAGGAATAGATAAGATACCTTAATATAATATATATTAAAGCTTTCCTTAGTATTATAGGATACTATTAAATCTAGATTAAATAGTTCGCTATCTTAGTAAAACCCCTTATAGACCTACTAAAGAAAGAAGTCTATTAAGAATAAGAAGATAAATAAGTAAAAGCGATAGCTACCTTTAAGGAAGCTATTATTAATCTAGTCTTTCTAGTATCCCTTAACGTCGGCCTAGGAAGAGGAGATATTATTCTAATATATAATGCTAGTTTGCTTAGCTAGGGGGTAGTCTTAATATAAATCGTCGATAAAAAGAGGCGCCCTATAAGGTTTAAAAGTAAAACGTAGTTACTAATAAAAACTAAATATAATATAATAAAGAGGGAGTATAGGGCTATATTAAGTACGCTTAAGAGACTAAGAATATACCTATATAGCGTATATTTTATCCTAGAAACTAATATATAGGTCTTAGTCGATTAACTAAAAGGTGCCCTTAAAGACGTCCTTAAAGCTATAGTAACTTACTAGATAAGCTATATTTTCCTCTTTAACTTTACTATATAATACGTTAAAGGTAAGAAGAATAGTATAGCTAATAGACTCTTAAGAAAGCTTAAAGGACCTTTTAATATATTAAATAAGGAAATAAAAGGCGATATTAAAGAATTTATAAACTTTTACTTAAACGTAGTATAAGGGACTAAGATATAAGGGGACTACTTAAAGGAATCGAGGATAATTATAGACTTCCTTTAAAAGTTAAAACGGCTAGAGGGCCTTTTTAAATAAGACTATAGGAAGCTATATTTAAAGAGTCTAAATTTCTACGTTAAAGATTAAAAGCTTTAGCGACTCCCTATAAAGGAAGAAAGGGGACCTATACTAGTTATAGATAACCTAAAAGAATAGAAAAGAATTATCGTAAAGTACTACGCGTAAATAGGATATAAAGGACGATAAGTTATATATATCTTTATAAAGATTAGGTATTAGTAAGCTAGCCTTTAAAATAATATTTATAGTATAATCTCTTCTTATAAAGAATACTAATACTTTATAACTAAGAGACCTTAGGAAGTTATAACCGCGACCGCGCCTAGCTACCTTATAAGTAAGATTTACTTTAATAGCTAGTATATACTATCTAATTATAGGTATTTATACCTTATAAAAGTATAAGACGACCTTATTAAATAAGTAGAAGTAACCTTAGTTAAAGAAATTACCGCGGGAGCTATAACTAAATTTATACTATTTATTATTTATAGGTATAGCGTAATACTATATACTATAATCGATAAAGGGCCCGAAATAAAAAAAGACTTTAAGTATATCTTAAAGGATATAGGCGTTAAAGTTATATAAACTTTAGTATATAATCTAAAGGTAAACGCGGTAGTAGAATAAGGGTACTAAAGGTTAATAATAGTACTTATAAAAATAGTAGAGAAAAAGGGTAAGTAGATTAGATACCTTAACTAAGTAATCCTTATAGACTAAATAGTAGTTAAAGAATCTTATAGAATATTAGCTTTCTACCTACTATATAGATAGGAACTAGTACTACCTCTTAAAGTAAAATACCTAACTTAGCGACTAATCGACTAAGATAAAGTAAAGATAAAAGAAGAATTATTTAAAGTATAAGTATAAGTTTTAAAAAGGAAAGAAAAAGATATAAAAGAAGCTAAGAAAAAAGTAATAAGATATCGGAATCGATTAATAGAGAAGATAGATAAAGCTAATAAGTATATAATAAGGAAAGAAAGCCTATAACCTAAAGACCTTATCTTACTATTTAATATAAAATAATTAAATAATCTAGGGAGGTAAGCTAAGTATTAAATAAGGTAGAACGGTCCCTTTTAAGTAGTATCGCGCTTAGAGTAATCTAGGGCGTATAGGATTAAGACTTTAGATAGAATTATACTTAATAAGATAATCCTAAGAGAGTATTTAAAGAAGTTTAAAAAGAATAAGAAAGGTTAGTAGTGCTTTACTAAGGATAATTAGTTACTTTAGGATAAGATTACTCTTAATAAGAGGAGGAAGGAAGAAATAATAAATAAAGTAAATAATTTACTACTCCTACTAAGTAAAGAAGCCTTAGATTAAATAGTACTATAGTTATAATAACTCCTTAATAAACCTTAGAAGGATTAAAGCTAAGAAGAGGAAGAAAAGTAACTATAGATACCTAAGAAAGGCCTAAGGTATATAATCGAGGTTTAGCTATTATAACTTAGTAAAGTAAAAAAGGATCTTTATATAGGAGCCTTAAAAACGCTAATCTAATAAGAAAAGAAAGAGGTAAAAAGGAGCTAGGAAGGAAAAGGTAGTAAAGATAAATATCTATAATAGTTATAAGAAGCACGCTAGAGCTTAACTAGTAATTAAGGCACTGTTTAACTATTTAATTAAAGAACGACTATAGTAGCTAAGATATTTATAAGCGCCTTACTTATTACCTTATCGTTTTAAATTTTCTACTTAAAGCTTCTTAAGTAGATAAAGATAATATTTCCTACCCCTCCTTAATAATAACCTACCCTCTACTACCTTAAAAAAGATAAATAAAGATATAATTAAATAATAAAGTAAGAAAATAAATATTCTTACTACTTACCTCCTTTAAAAATAGGAATTTTTACTTTAAAGATAGGGATATTTATTCTTTATTATAAAAGGGGAGACCTATAGTAGCGAAAATAAACGCGCCTATAAGATAAATTTTAATATATTTTCGACTTATTAGACTAAACGTATATAACCTTAAAAGAAAAACGTTTACTACTAAAGATAGTAATTAAATAAGGCTACCTACCTTTAGTAAACCTATTATAAACTGCTATAAAGCGAACTTAAAAACTATTTAATTATTACTTAAGAAAGAGCTCGTTAAACCTATATAATCTCTTTTTAGGTAAAATAAGTATAAGGTTAATTTCCTCCCCTTCCTCTAAATCCTTAGTAAGACTAAAGGGATTAAGGATATTATAAAGAAGATAAGGGGCGGTCTTATTATTAATATACTCGTTATATAATTTATTAGTCTTAAGGTTAGTATAGAAATTATAACTATATATATAGTTAGTAAATCTATTAAGGTTATAAGTAGCCCTATAGTATTAAAGGAAGTACTACTATTTATAAACGGGCGCCTTAATTAAATCCTAGATATAGTTAGCGTAAGAGCCGCTAGTAGTACTTAAAAGAAAGATATACTTATAAAAAGGAAATATAATATACTTATAGGTAGAAGTTATAGTTATTTAATAAGTTTAAATATACCCTTAATAAAGGTAAGGATTATAAGTTCTATATAAAGTAATTAAGACTACTTAAGAGTATTCTTACCGCCTTAAACTAGGGATATAAGTTACTAGCTAATATCTATAATAAAGGGTATAAAAGACGATTTAATTATACCGACCTAGCGTGCTCTTAAGAAAGTAAGAGAAAGGAGAGCGACCGCGCGCTTTAATCCTAACGATATTAAGAGCTTTTAATAGAACCTATAACTAAAACGTAATTTCTATATAAATTAGAAATCCTTAGTAACTAATATTATTTCTACTATAGACCTAGGTCTTAAAGTAACTATAGATCTATAGAAAAAGATAGTTAGAACGAGCTAAGTAAGATTAAATAAGTTAGATAGTCGTTACTTAAAAGTACTTTATATAAAGAGGAAAGACCTTAGTACGATAATTCTAAGTAAGAAAAGTAGTAGTAATAAAGGAAGGTCGTAGAAGAGTAGTTAAAGAGAGGTTAACGATATTTAATAGCTCTTTAGTTTTAAGTTTAGCGGTCTTATAAGATATAATAAAGAAGAAGAGGTAGTTATAAAAGGAGAAGATAAGAGGTAGCGGTCTAGAGAAATAAAGAAGATAAAGGAGAGAAGAGGAAGAAGAAGAATAAAAAGAGTAAAGAGGAAAAGAAAAGAGCGGAGATTAAATAGCTCCTTAATTAATAACTAGTAAAAGAAGCTATTTAAGCGTAACCCTTAAATACGCTTAAGACCTTACCGCTATAAAGGCCGGCTAAAGTAACTAATAACCGCGCGCTTTAATAACTATTTATTCCTCTTACTATACCCTCCTTCTTCCTTTATTCTTTTTCTTTCTATATATATATATATATATATACTTTATATACTTCTCTACTTATAATAATCCCCTTTACTAATATAACTCTTATATATATATATAATACCTTCTTAGCCTTTTAGCGTTATAACTTAAAACTACTTACCTTAACTATTTAATCTTATCTTCTTTCTTTCTTTTACTTACTCTACCTTTTCCTAAGATATAGCGGCGAACCTAAATAGTATCCTAGGCCTAGCTATTGACCTCCCTAAGAATACCGCTATCTTCTTTAGCGTACTACTATTTAGGAGTAAGAGCTCTATTTTACCTACTTACTATAGCGAAGTTAAAGTAGAAGGCGGTAAAGGGCGCTTCTACGCTAAAGATAAGGAAAAGTTTATAGACTAAGACTAATAAGATATTTATAAGTATAAGTAACCCCCTTAGTATATTAATAGAGATCGTTAGCACTTAATACTAATAGGCCTTATTAAATAGTAGGATATTACCCTTAAAGACGCTTAGATAATATATAAGGGCGTTAAAAAGATAAACGGATTTACTAGGAATAAGGCCTACTAAGAAGAGTATATCGTCGACGTATATAACTTTCTTTATAGAGCTATCGATAAATAATAGGCTATAAGCTTTAGCCTTAGCGTAATAGTTAAGATCTTAATAAGAGGTATCGAGAACGCGGTATACCCCTTACCTTACCTATTATTAGTTTATACTAACTATTAAAGGGAACCTATTAAAGATATAAAAATAAATATATAAAGTACTATAAATACCTAAATAATAAGGAGTATCTAATTAAGTTTACCGCTCTTACCTTTAACCTTAGTTGCTTTATATATAAATAAAGGTATATAACTAGAGTTATTAACTTTTTAATAGGACTAAATAAAGGGGGACTTTATTAAGGAGCGTTCTTTTAAGACTATAGGGAAGGAAACTTAGTCGTTTTTAATACTTAGTAAGAAGGACGGTACGCTAAACTCTATACGTTCTTATAAGTATAGTAGTAGTTTCTTTATATCCTTTAAGTTCCTTATAACTTTACCTATATACTAGTCCCTTATACCGCTTAGTAAGAAGGGTAGGAATATAGCTACTTAGCCTTAATAATAATCTAATACTAGGTTAAAGGCATAGTCAGGCTATACCTTAAGTTAATTAAGTAGCGATACTTAAAGGTTAAAGTAATTTTAGAGTAAAGGTATAGGGTAATATAAGAAGCCCTATAAATAGATAAAATCTTATACTAAGACTAGTATTTCTTTAAGCTAGATAAAAAGATAAGTATAAAAGGCTATATCGATAGGCTAATATATAGAATCTAAGCTATTATAATAAACGAGCTTAATTATATATAAGCGATATTATAAGGTAGTAGAGTTTCCTAGTAGTTTAATAGTAAGGTTAAACGATTATAAAGGATACTATTTAATTAAGGTTTAATAACTTTTAGCGGAGTCTTTCTTATAAGGATTCCTAGGTATAAACGGATTTACTAATATAACTATATTATTTTAAGAGATTAAGAAAAATAAGACCTTTAGGAAGTCTTAAAGGTAGTTAACCTCTAAGATAGGCCTAGCGGATAAAAACTACCGCTTTAAAGAGATATAGAACTAGCTTATATAGTAAAGAGAGTAAGAAAAGAGCTAACTACGCTAGCTACCTTTATAGAGTAACCTAACTTAATCGCTTAAGCTATACGCGGTTTCTTTATAAAACTCTACCCTAAAAAGACCCTTAACTATTTAATCGCGCTAATAAGAATCGAGAATAGGCTTAGACCTTCGTTACCTTAGGCGTTAACTAAATTAAGCTCTTTATTTAAACTAAGTAGCCTTTTCTTAAGTAACCTTAAGATAGGATCCCTACCTTAGAATCTATAAAAGAGAGAGCTAAGCGCCCCTACTAGTCCTTTTATCTATATAAAAATAACGCCTTTATTTTCCCCCTTAAATATATAGCTAATTAGGCCTACTCCTCGCCCGCTACTAACGACCCTAATAAATATATAGAGGAGTAAAAGACTTATAACTATACCCCCGCTAATAGCCTAATAAGGAGCTAGTAAGGAAGAAAGGTAGATAGTATAGCTACTAACTCGCCTTAGGACTCTAAAATTACTAGGCGCTTAGTTAATTACCCTAAGGCTAAAGACTTTAGTAACGCTTATAGCGCGCCTTATTACTCCTTAGAAATAAAGTATAGTAATAGCCTCTCTAGCTATAGTCCCTATAAGGTTTATACTTAGCTTTAAACCCTCCTAGGTTAAAGGAGTTAAAAACCTAGGAATATATTAAAACTACTACTAGGATATTAATAACTATAATTCTATATATTTATATAAGACTACTAGCGATATAATAATAACTAGTTTACGAAACTCTATAGCTTATTTAATCTAGCTATACCTAAAGCTATAAACTAATAAAGATACTAACTACTTTATTTCCTTAACGCCCTTAAGAATAATAAGCGTAAATACTTAGGAGCGTATATAAGGGGTAGTAGATAATTATCTAAAGAAGGAAGTACGCGAGTAAAGATAGGAAAGAGCTAAATAAGTAGCTTATAGGTAAAAGGAGGAATAAATAATATAAAGGGAAAGGATTATAGTAAAGGAGAAAAGTTCTATTAATAGTTTATTTACTTACTTATATACTTAGGAAGAGAGCCTTACTTATTATTATCGCGCTCTTTCTATTAGTATCTTAGGTCGGAAAGTCGCTAAGAAGGAGTTTAATAAGTAAGATCGCACCCTAATAGATATTAGCCCGTTAAAGAGATAAGACCCCTAGCACTCCCCTTCTAACTTACTTCTAAGTATACTTAAAGGCGTTATAAAGACCTCGATTATTTAATTAGGTATCTTCCTTAATTATAGTTAATTTAATTTTTTATTTTTCCCCTTTAAAGTAAAGACCGCTAGTTACGCGACTCTAGTAAAGATAAAGAGGCATAGAGTAAAGAAATCTCTAAGACTTATATTTATAACCTAAGGCCCTTAGAGCTATAGATAGGACCGATAATTAGATAATTATATAGTTAATTACTCTACTAATCCTTAGCTACGTACTATATATACTTTAGGTATATACCCTCGTCCCCGTTAAAGTAGCGTATTAAAAGGTAGTAGGGGCGCGCTATAAGAGTTACGGCGAAGTTATAAAAGATATTTTATAGAGCCTAATATTATACCTATATATAAAGAGGCTGTTTATACTTATAGTCGTATTATTATTTTATAGTTAAGAAGGATATAAAATAAGGGCGAGGTAAGAAATATAAGATATAATAGTAGAGGTAAGGTAGGCGGACGGAAGTATAGGCGTAAAGTAAATATAAGGGTAGGATATATAGAGTATAGAGGGGAAGGTCTACTAGGTTTATAAAGAGATAGTAAGGGCGAGGAGGTATAGCCGATACTTAGCGGTCGCGTATTATAGTAAGTAATACTAAAAGGAGGACTAGAAGGTATATAAGAAGGGATATAAGCTAAATATAAGCTAGGGAGCTAGTAAGGGGAAGTAAGTAACGCTATTAAGGCGGCCTTAAGGCTAGCCTTATACGCTATAACGGCCTTTATAGAACTAACCGCTAATTTCGGCGACCTTTATCCCTATAACTTATATAACTAAGGAATAGAATATAAGATATAAAGACGCCCCTTTACGAGGCGTAACTATAGGGCCCCCGTCGCCGCTAAATATAACTAAGAGGTATAGCGGTAAGCTAGTAAGGAGAAAGAAGGGAATAGGAAGGAAGGGGAAGAGAAAAAGTAAGGCATAATATATAAGATATTAATAAGGTTACGGAGAACGTCTAAAGGTAAGTAGTATTATAAGAAATAGGTTTATAAGCTAAAACTATCCTTTAATAAAAGGAGAAATATAGTAATATATAAAGTAATAATAATTTTATAGTAATAAGCTATATTAGGAATAGTATCCCGTTTTATTTTAGTAAAGGTAGGAGGTATAAGAGAGTAATTAGTTTATAGTAGGTAGCTTATTTCTATATATAATAGTAGAGAGGGCGAGCGGGCGGGTTAAAGGTGCTCGCGATAATAGAGTTAAGAAGGGAAGGCGGGGGGGCTAAAGTAAGAGTAAGCGGGATGCCGTTTAGTTAAAATAAAGAAGCGGCTAGTAAGGGATAAGAGGAGGGGGCGGCGGGACCGATAGTATCTAAAGATAAAGAAGGCGGCGAATACTATAGCTTTAGTAAGCGCGCCCTCTTTATAAGCGTATCGGTAAGGGCTAAGTAGGAGCGCTTAGGCGGCGGCGTAATAAGGTCGGGGGTAGTTAGGGCTAAGGCTAAGGAAGGGGGCCTTAATATAGCTAAGACCGGCGCGGTAATAGAGTATAAGGTAGCGCGGACGGAATTAAAGGTAGAGAAGGCGGATAGGGTCTAGCGCTTAAGGGGTATAGCGAGGGGGGAAGCTAAGGCGGCGGCGGCGGCCGAGGGCCTATTAATAAAGGTCTAGCTATCTAAGATAATAATAAAGATATAATCGCGCTTTAAGCTTAGGGGGGAGAGTATAATATAGTAGTTAAGAAGGTTAACGACCTTTTTAGTATAAGTAAAGGGAACGCTAGGTAAGAAGAAAGAGTTAGACTTTTTAGCGATTTTCTTATATAGTACGGCCTAAGGGTTAATATAAATAGGAAAGATAATAAAGACCTCAAAGGGGTAGTAGCCCTTAAATAGAATCCTATTTACTAGGCTAAGGGCAATATAGGTTATAAGCTAGATAAAGCTATAGTAGTAGAGCTAGTTAGGCCTAAAACTAAGTAAGAAGTCTTAATATAAGAGGTCGAGGCTAGGCCTAGCTATAATACTATAAAAGAAGATAATAAAAGGTATAGATAGGAACTAGCCGTTAAAGGCTAAGGAGCGTAATAGGACGCTAGGGGGTAAAGTTAGTAGGGCGGTAGGTAAGGAAGTATATTATAATAAAAAAGGAAAAGGGGTATATCGCTAGTAACCTTAGTTATAGATAATAAGGGCGGGCATAGTATAGAGAATAGTACTATCTAAGCTAGCCTTAAGGCTATCGCGGCGCTCTACCTCCTAAGAGAGGGCATAGGGGTAAACGTAGCTGCTTATAAAGAACTATTACTTAGACTAGTTAGTATCGACGACCGGCTAGCTATAGATAAAGAGGTTTAGACTAAAAAAGAAAGAGGGCCTTAAATCGTCGCCCTTAGCTTAGAGGGGTATATACTCTAACTTTAGTAGCTATAAGGGCACTAGTAAAAGGACTTAAGCGATAGCTTTAGCGTTAAGGCCCTTAATATAGTACTTATCTTAATAAGTAAACCTTATAAGGCAGTTAAGCTAAGCAAAGAATATTATAAATATATCGCCGCCCGCGCCCTTACTAGTAGTAAGGGGCTTATAGAGGTATAGGGTAGAGCTATCTATTAATAGAGATTAAAATATAGCGAGGCTATATAGTAAAAGAGTAACGTTACTAAAGTAAAGCTAGAAGTAATAAGGTATAAAAGTAAGAGTACTCCCTATTAATATACTATCTTAAGAGTTTAGTATAATAAGGAAGGGCTAGTAGCTATAGTATATAAAAGAAGTTAAAGGATCTTAAATAAAGATATAACGTAGCGTTAGTAATAGGCTAAGATAAGGAGCTTATATAAAGGAGGTTTATAAGATATATATAGAGAAAAATATAATAAGAGGAAAAAAGGAAACCTTAAAAAGCGGTCTAGTAAAATATAAAGGGTTTTAAGATAAGTAGGATGCGCGAGGCTATATTTAAGAAGAAAGAGGTAGACTTATTTATAATATATATAAGATATAGGTTTAAAATTTAGTAAGCGAACGTCTAAGGGCGTACTAAGGCTTTAACTAATAAGACCTAGATAATAAGAAAGGAAAGTATACTATATAAAGTATAAGTAAGAAGAGGCTATCTTAGCGACCTATATATAAGGACCGGCCGAGGCTATATTTAAGAAGAAGGAGGTAAACTTATTTATAATATATATAAGATATAGGTTTAAAATTTAGTAAGCGAGCGTCTAAGGGCATACTAAGGCTTTAACTAATAAGACCTAGATAATAAGAAAGGAAAGTATACTATATAAAGTATAGGTAAGAAGAGGCCGTCTTAGCGACCTATATATAAGGACCGGCCGAGGCTATATAGCCCGCTACCTTTAGCGGTAGGTAATAGTAAGCGGGCTCGATAGTAAAGTAGCGCTAGTATAATATAAAGAGTAGTAGTACGCTTATAAATATATTAAAGAGCTATAAGTAAGATATAAGATATATAGACTTTCTTAAAGGATCCTATACTTATAGGAAGGGTGCTAGTTAGTAAGATAAGTATAAAATAAATAGTTAAGGTAAGGACTTATATACTATTATTATACTTATAAGGATTTACGCTAAGAGCCTAGTAGTATTATAAGTAAGTAGGGCTAGAAAAAGCAGCGTAAGTAAGGAAGATAAAAGGTCTATAAGGGCCTTAGTAAACTAGTATTATAATAAAGCTAGCTAATAGGAGGGTTTAGTCTAAAGTAAGTAATAAGGTAAGCCTAGCGCTAAAAGCCTAAGTAGCGCTATATATAAGAC
Source organism: Hirsutella rhossiliensis (assembly GCF_020360975.1). NCBI lineage: Eukaryota > Fungi > Ascomycota > Sordariomycetes > Hypocreales > Ophiocordycipitaceae > Hirsutella > Hirsutella rhossiliensis. Next base: position 2,128,487 of record NW_025408668.1, on the reverse strand, counting down.
TAAAGATCCGGCTAATTATAGTAGCGCTAGTACTTAGTTATAGCGCCTCTTAAAAAGAGTAAGAAGAAGCGTTAAAGGAAGCGCCTTTAAAGTAAGGGCGGGGAAAACTATTAAGACTAAGGAAATAAAGGATTAATATAGGCCGAGTCGCGCTATAGGATATCTAGCCTTAGTTAATACTAAGTATAGCGGTAACTTAGCTACTGCCTATACTAAGGGCGGCGGGGTACTAGCTACCGCTAAGTAGGCCTAGCGCTATCTTAACTTTAAGAAAAGGCTAGTATATACTAAGAGAAATCCGGTCTCTATTAATAGTAGAGACCGCTAGGCCCTCGCCGCTATAAATAAGAAGTTTAGACGCTTTATAAGATATTTAGCCTTAGCTAATATAGAGGGCCGCTAGTCCTTTACTACTATTAAATAAGATAGGTTTAGCTATAGCCTTAGCTAAAAGTAAGGGGGCTCTATAGGATACCTAGCCCTAGCTAATATAAAGGGCTACTAGGCCTTTACCGCTATTAAGTAAAACTAGCCTAGCTATAGTCTTAGCCGGAAGCTAGTATATACTAAGTTAGTACCCCTAGCTTCTAGCACCCCTTACTTCTAGCACCCTTTATAGTACTAAGGTAAGTATATTCTAAACGTAATTAAAGCTATATTTTAATATTACGATAATTAAATTTAGTATTTCTAGCTACTCTAGCTACTAGCTATTATAAAGAGCTTTAAATCCTACGTTCTAATTAGCTATAGCGGCGGCAGCCGGCTTAAGCGTGCGCTTAAGCTATTTCTTTATCTTTATAACTTATTTAATTTATATAAACCGCCTATTAAAGTCCTAAGGGACCTTTTTCTATTTTTAAGGCCGTAGATAATATAATTAATATTCTAGCTACTATATTCGAAGTTAGGAAGCTATAAGCTATTAAATTTACTTATTAAGGCTATAGCTAACCTTATTAAAGAGTAGTCGGATCGTACGGTTAACTTAACCGCGGTTTTCTAGCCCTATAATAAGGCAACGGACTTCTTATAATCGTTTAGGCGTTTTAAGGGCATTGTAAATAGCTAGGGTACTAGAATTCGTTCTTTTTAACGGCGTTAACGGCGTTAACGGCTATAGTAAGACAAACTAGCTTAGTAAGGGCTTTACTATATTAACTAGCTATAGTCCTAACCTACGCTACCCGCCCTTAATATTCTTTTTAGTTAGACTAGCCTACTAGGCCTAATAATATACTTAGAGGAAGGTAGCCTTACTAATTAGCGCTATATCGTCGAAAGATACGATTTTTTTAAGTTAACGTCGGTAGGTAGCCTTAATCGGCGAGAAAACCGAGATATTAAGAGGTTAAAGGATATAGGAGGAGTATACTAATAGAAAAAGAAGATAAATACGATTCTTAAATTATTTATATATAAAATCGTCGGTTTAATAGCTCTTATAGCTATTAATAATAAGGAGAACGTTCCCTTATAGGTAGCGCTTTATTTAGGGGATAAACACCTACTTAAGCTATTTAATACTAATAGAATCGCTTATCTAGCCCTTTAAGGAAGTAATAAAGTCCTAATCTTTTAGAAAATTAAGTTTATTAGGGAACTATTACTATTAAAGGTCCTAGCCCTTAAAGATTATAAGGGGGGTTAAGGCCTAGCCCGTTATAAAGACGTATTCGATAATTATAGTCTAATAACGCGATCTAAGCTACTTCTTAATAGCCTCCTTCTTCTCTAAGCTCCCTAGTACTAGCCCGTTATAGCTAAGGCCCTCGAGGATACCTATTTCGTCTATATTAAAGCGTGATTTTAGTAGGATTGCTTATATAGCTAGTAGCTTAAGTAATTAAAACTATTCCTTAATCCCGTTAATAAAGGCGCCGTTAATATAGGTAGAATTAAGAGATTTACCTTTAATCGTGCTAATCTCTAGGTTTTAAGCTAAAAAGCTCGAAACCTAGTATTTTCTAAGCGGGCGTAGGTCTTTACTAGCTACGATAATACGGCTAGCGAATTCCCTAAGTTAATAATACGTTAAAGGCAGCCTAAGGGCCGCTTAGGTAAGAACCTATTTATAAAGGTGTTTTTCCTACTCTCGACTAAGCCTTTAAGATACCTCTTTTACTTCCTTTATAGGTAGGGCTCCTTTAAGACGCGTTTAAAGGGTTATTCTTAGAATACCTTACTTATAACTAGCTTAGAGCTAAGGTATACTATTATTAATAGCTTCGAGCGCTTTTTAAAGCTAGTTTTCGGTATATTTAGAAAGATAAAGCATTGCTAATTTAAATAATATTTATTTTATAATTATTAAATAAGAGATATACAAGAAAACGCAGTTACGATATAGTAGGTAGTTAATGCGATAGTAATATAGGGAGGTGCCGGAAGTAGGGGGTGCTAGAAGCTAAGGGTACTAACTTACGAGCTATTTAGTCCTAGCTAGCTAGTAAGGGTAAGGCCCCCGCTATAACTCCCCCTATAGCTAGGCCGCTTATTAGTAGTAAAGATAGTATACTAGTAGGTATAGTTATAGAGTAAGGTAAAGGTATATAACGGTAATAGCTAACTAGATATAAGTAGAGCGGTAATAAAACGCTAAGTAAAAGAAGAGTAAAAGAGGAAATACTATCTTAGTAGTAGGTAGGCTAAGCGGAAACGCGCTAGGGTAGGTAAAAAGATACTAAGATAAAGGGAGCTATAGGCTAAGGACCTAGCTAGCGCGCTATAGTACCTCGATAAGGAGTTTAAAGCGGGCGAGAGGCTAGCTAAAAAGTAAACGTAGTACGCGCTAATACTATATAAAAGGTAGGTAAGGATAGTATAGAGGTTCTACTAAGCGTTCTATAATATAAGTATACTACTAATCGCGACCTATATACTATACTACTAAAAGCGAGCTAAGAGGGAGCTAAGGGAGATAGTATAGGAGGGGTAGTCTTAGAGTAGCGTTATAAAGAGCGGGCGGTCTTAGTTTAGATATAGAAGCTACTTTCTAAAGGGTAGGCCGGTACCGGTCTATATAAAGTATATATAATAAGCTAGGCGTAAGGGGGCATCGCTAGCTATATACTTTTATAAGCGGCTTAGCTATAAGTATATATACCTTAATAAGCTAAAGGACTTTATACCGCTTAAAAAAAAGCTTATTTTACTTAACTTATACTATAGCTTAATAATAAAGTATAGTATCTTAGGCGGTTAAAGGTAGAGTATAAGGTACTTAAGGTATATTAAAGGCTATATTACTATATTCCTAAATAATATATAGGGCCTAGCCGCTAAGGTACTACTATACCTATTACTCTAGGTTATAAATAAGATCTATATCTTATAGTAGGGTACTAAGAGGCCTAGGCTATACGACCTATTAAGCCTATTATCGGTAAAGTAGTCGGCGGTAAAAAGGGCGCTAGCCTAGCTTAAGAAGAATAATCCGCTTTATAGTAAGGTCGAGATTAACGCGGCGGAGATAGCTAGCTAAGGGGCGCCGCTATATAGGGTGCCGCTAGTAGTATATAAGCGGATAAAGTAAAGCGAGCCGTTAGCGTAAGAGAGGATATAAATAGCATAGGTAGTACCCTTATTAAAGTAGGCTATAGATAATAAGGGTATAGTCGAGATTAAGGAGGTCCTTATAATACTAAGGTAAGAGTATAACGACCGGTATTATTCTTAAGGGATAAACCTATTAAGGGGTTTATATTAGTAGATATAATAGGGCGTGGTCTAAGTAATAGTATATATATTATATTAGTAATAAGTTAGAGGTCGTAGACTATAGACTATAACTAGGTAATTAGAATTAAAGATAGAATTATAATAAAGATCTATATTAAAAGCTAGAGAGCTATCTATCTAAAGGAGTAAAAGTAAGTAGCTATAAATACCTATAAAGACTATCCTTAGATTATAGTCTTAGCTATAATCCCCTTTATAGCTTACTATAGCTTACTTATAAGCTATGCTCCTAAGTAGTAATCTATTTATATAAGGCTTACTTAGCTTATATATACTCTAGGTAAGCTAAGCCTAAGTAACTTCTTATCCTAACTATTATTCTAAGCCGCTTTATTATATAAATATAGCTGGCTCTCTTATAGCCCGCTAACTATAGTCGTAATATAATATCTCCCCTCCTTTTAGTCTTATCTATAAGACCTACTACTACCTTAGCCGCTATATATAAATATACCCTTATCGCGCGTATATATATTCCTTATTTTATTCTTTCTATCCCTTAAGATATACTACTAATAGTATATCTAGTTATATATTAAAAGATCGTTTTTATAAGACCTTTAAGCGTATTTATTTAGCTAAGTTTATTAATCGTTTTAGTTTTAACGTTATACTATATTCTTTTTATTCGTTATATAGCTTTTACTATAAAATACTAAAGAAATCTTTTAAGTATACTAAATATATATAGCGGGGTCGTTGCTATAATACGTTAAGTATAGCGATTAGCTCTTATAGGTAACTTCGTTATCCTACTTATTATTTATAGCTAATATATTTCCTAGTATCCTAAATAAATCTAGTCTAATCGATTAAATAAAGAGAAAGAAATTACTAAGGAGCGAATATTAAAAGCTTAAGCTAACCTAAATAAAGCCTTAGCTCGTTTAGCGTAGCTTTACCGTTAAAAGCGCTAGCTAAAGATAAAGGGTACCGAGATAGTCTATTAAGGCCTTCGTTCCTTAAATAACCTTAATAAGGCTAAGCGCTAAGAATCTAAAGTAGTAGTCGATATTTAGTCTATAGGTAGATTTAATAAAATTAAATAAAATACTATTAGTTTATTAAGTAATTTTATAATACTTAAGGTAGATTTTACCAATAGAACTATTAAAGTAGAAAACTATAGTAGGTTAAGTACTTAAGTAGTTCCTAGGTATTTTCTTTTAGTCTATATCCCTTCTACTTAATAAGGTATTCCTATTACTAACCTTATTTTCTTATATTTAGTATTTATTTTACTTTATATTCTTAATTATTATTAACTTTAATTTTTTCTTATAGTTTAGCGTTTTATAATACTAGTTTTAATAATAAGATATAAAATATTAGGTATATCTATATTATTATTAGTAGCGAAAGTTTATAGTTAACTTTTAAAATAGCTTTCTTAACTTTAAATAGTCTAAGTTTCTTAATATCTAATTTATTACTTTATTATTTTATTTTAATATTTCGTTATATAAGGTAGACTATATCTCCCTCTTAAAAGATTAGTCCTTATAATCTTTCTAACTATAGTAAGTAGATATTCGTTTTTTAATAAATTAAAGTTCTTATTATATTTCTTTATATAATTTTTATAGCTAATCTACTTATAGTATCGCTCGTTTTACTTATAGTCCTTATTAAGTAACCTTAAATACTTCTAGGTTATATCTATAATTAGTATATACTAGTAAGAGCTTAGTTATTTCTATAACTAAGCTATTATAAGCTAGTTATACTATTAATAGCTATTTAACTTAATTATTTTATTTATAGCTAATATAGTCTTATAAATATTATTTAAGCGTTTAATTAAGTCGTTCTATTTATCTATCTATTTATAAGTAAGAAGCTATACTAAGCTTATATTTCGTCCTTAATTATACTATAAAAGCTTACTAAAACTTAGCTATAAATATACTTTCTTTATTAAAGATAATCTTATTTAGTAGTTTATAATTACTAATAATAGTTTATAGGAATATATATACTAGCTCTTTTATATTACTTACTTTTTTATATAGTAAGAAGTACCTATACTTCGTTAGTCCATTAGTAATAACGAATATACTATTATACTTAATATTAATTATATATTCTTTTAATAGTAATAGCTTTATAATATAGTTAAAAGCTATTAAATCCTATAGTTTTTCTAGTACTAGTAGCGGTTATAATTCTCTATATAGTTTATATCGTTTAGCTTTACTTTATATATAAAGTTTATATTCTTTAATAACTTATTATATTACTTTTTTAAGCTTTAAGATGTTATATTATCGTTTAATCTATTTTATTATTCTTTAGATTCCTTAGTATCTATATATTAAATATTTATATATATCTTATATAACTTTATCTTATAATTCTAGTAGTATCTAGATTTTATTTTTATATATTAAAACTTCTAAATATTCTATATTATATCTATTTAATACTTTATATTCTTTTATTTATTTTAGGATCTTTTAGTATATTAAGTTATTAAGTTATACTTTAAATATTATATTTAGCTATCGTTACTAGTAGTTCCTATTTTTATTAATTTCTAAGAGCTATCCTTCTACTATAAGTGCTCCTATATTATAGTTATATTATCGACTAAGGGTATTAGCTCGACCGTTTTCTATTCCCTTTCTATAAATTATTTTATAGTTAAATTCTAATAAATATTCGGCTTATTAAATCTATTATCTATTTAACTATTATATCGTTATAAAATATAAGATATTCTTATAATTTATATAAACCTTAACTTTATATTTACTTTTAAGAAGGTAGTATTAAAATTCCTTAAAAGCTTAAATAATTATAAGGAATTCTTTATTATAGATAAGGTAATTAAGTTCTATACTATATAGCTTTTTTAAGTAAAATATAATTAGTTATAGTCTTTCTTTATTATCTTTTTATCCGATTTATACTCTTAAAGTAAAGTCTAATATATTAGTTTTAAGTTTAATTTATCGTTTTAAATTAAAGGTAGTTAAGACTAGTTTTTATATAATCGTAGCTTTAATATATTTAAAAGCTTTATTAGCTTTATCGTCCTATATAAATTCTTTTTCCTTTTTTATTAAGTTATATAATAGTACTATAATCTTTCTAAAATCTTTAATAAATCGTTAGTAGTAATTTATAAATCTAAAGAAACTTTATATATCCTTAATATTCTTTAGCGTTAGCTATTCTTTAACTAAATTAATTTCATCTTATTATATTTATATCTCTCTTAATAAGATTATATATCTAAGGAAGTCTACTTCCTATATATAAAACTTACCTTTCTTTAGTTTAACTAGTAACTTTATATTCTAAAGTACGCGGAGTACCTTATAGATATATTCCTTATATTCTTCTAAGGTATCTAAGAAGATTAAGATATTATCTAAGTATACTACTATAAAGATATCTAAGTATTTATATAAGATATAATTAATTATCTATTAAAAGGTAGCTAGTATATTTATAAGTTTAAATAGTATTACTAAATATTTAAATAGTTTAAATTTCGTTTTAAAAGCTATTATCTATTTATATCCCTTTTTTATATATATTAAGTTATAAGCGCCTTTAAGGTTAAGGGCTATAAACTATTTTTTTACTATATAGTTAATCTTATAGTTCCGATATAAGCGGTAATATTATTCGGTCTTTTATTATAATATCGTTTAAGCGTTTATAGTTAATAACTAGTTATAGCTTACTATTTTTTTTTAAAATAAATATAACTAGGTAGCTTACTTTAAATATTAACGTTTATATATATCCCTTTTATAGATTCTTATTAAGGTAGTCGTATAGTATTTATAGTTACTTTTCGTTTAAGTTATAGATCTTATAAAACGTTAGCGTTATTTTATCCTTAAGATAAATCTTATAGTCTTATTAGCTATATTTAGGTAACCCTATCTTAAGTTCTTCCTTAAAGAGTTTATTATATTTCTAGTATTCTTATAAGATATTCTTTATTCTATCTTATAGGCTTTATTCTTTCTTTTAAGAGTTAATTTCTTTTAACTTAAGCTCTTTATTAATTTATTTAAGGTCTTTCCTTAAAGTAGTAATAACTCTTTAGATCTTTATATTATATCCTTTATTCTATTTATATTAGATACTAGGTTATATAGCTATATTAATTAGTACGTAGGTCTTATTAGTCGATTTTATTAAATCCGCCGGTTTAGTTATTATTTTCGTTTATATCGCTAAAGCCTATAATAATTTACTTAAACGGTTATCCCTTTTATCTTATTTAGTAGCTAAATTATCGTAAAGTTTTACTTTCTTTTAAATCTACTAGTCTTAGAAACTTACTTTTTCGCTTTAATATAGCTAGCTAGTTTTCTAGTTAATTTATAGGTTGCTCTTTTATAGCTATAAAAGGCTTAATATAAGGTTATATTCTTTAATATCTATAATATTAAAGTTAACTTATTCGTCGTAGCCCTAGATATTAATATTAAGGTAATTAATCTCTATATTAATAATTCTATTATTATACTTAAAGGCCTCTTATTTAATATTTATAAGTTTATATAGATCTATCTTATATCTCTATATAAGTTAGTAATAATTAACGACTTTAAGTAAAACGTAATTACCTATCGCGCTATAGTCTAAAAGTATATATATATAATATCCTATAATTTTAATATCTAATACTATTTAGTCGCTATAGCTTACTATTACTATATATAGGGTCCTTAGATCTTATTATATTATACTAGTTTATAGCCCTTTTATAGATAGTATACCTTGTTTTTTACCTAGTCCTTATTTATTTTATTTAAGTATTCTTTTTTAATTTATTATTAATATCGTTTTTTTATATTTTCGTTATATAGCGTTATATTAAGGCTTAAAAGACTAATTTCTTATAGCTAATTAAAGATTTCTTATTTCTCGACGCTATATCGTTTATATTATACTACTTTATAGTTAATTATATACTATACTTTATAATTTTATTCGTTTTTATACTAAAGGTTAAGTTTTTATTTAGCGTCTTTTTATTTTTTATATAGTATTTCTATATTAATTCTTCCTTAGTCGAATATAGCTTATAGCCTTTATATATATTACTAATAATCTTTTAGTATACTATTATATTATTTATATTATACTTATACCTTTTTATATTTATAAACTCTATAGTTAGGTATATATATTTATTATAATCTTCTTTATTATATTAAACTTATTACGTAAGTCTTTAAAAGATTAAGGGTTTAAATACCTTAAAGTAAGTAGCGTTATACTATTTTTTTATTTTAGCGTATTTATAGATTTTATATATCTCTAAAAGATATCTTATTAATAAACTATAATTATTATTGTATTTAAGTAGTATACTATAATTAGGTTCTAATAATATAACTTAGTTATTTAAGTAGCGTTAATCGAATTTCTAGTAGTTTAGTTCTATACTTAAGTAGGGTTTCGAAAGTACTTATCCTTTAAACTTAACTAAGAAAGTATTATATTATACCTTTATTTAAAAGTATATTAAATAATCTAGGTAAACGTATAATATCTATAAAATATACTTATAGTACTTATAAGTAAGTAGTATTTATAAATCGTCTTTAAATTCTCTTTATAGTTATTATTCTTATTATAAAGCTATAAAGGTATTAACTATAGTAATAGCTATAATATAGTCTCCTTTATATAGTATTAGTTAATACTAAATTAATATAGCTTATTAGTTTTCTATAAAAATTTAAAGTATTTATTAGGTTTTAATTTTAAGTATTTCTTTAAATTCTTTAAAGTATAGAGTATATTTTCTAATTATAGTATTTTCCCTTAGTAGCGAGGGTAGTAGTATAAGTTCGTTCTTATCTTTTATTTCTCTAAGTATTTCTTATTCTTTAAAGCTTATATTATTAATACTTTATTATTCCTCCTTAGGTTATTATCTAAGTTTTATAAGTATAAGGGCTATATCTATATCTTTCTTATTATATTATTTATAGACTACCTATTATTATTATCGATTTTTATTTTATATATCTTCCTAAAATCGTTTACTATTCTTCTTAATTTAGTTTTAAGAGACTCCTTTAAAATAAAGGTATTTTAGTTTTATAAATTTAACTTATTTCTATATTTTAAGATCCCTTTATTATATTATTATAAGGGTCTTCTTTAATAGCTTTAAGAACTATCTAATACTATCTTTATCGCTTAAGTATACTATATATTTATCGTTATAGTATATAGTCTAATTAAAGAGTTTATACTTTAGTTCTTATTTATTAATAGCGTTTAGGTATTTCTTACTTTCTAGGGCTAGTGCCTAATAGGTTTTCTTCTCTTTATAAGGTTATCTATATTCTTTAAAGTAATATTTAAGTTTCCTATAGTTAAAATACTTTCTTTTACTTTTTATATTACGTTTAGGTCTATCTTACCTAGGTTAGTTATATAAGCGTAGGTAATAAGAGTTTTACGCTTCTTTTTATAGTTAGCGCGTTAGTTAAAGTTATTTTTATAAAAAGGATTTTAGTTTCCTCTTCCTTATTTCTTTTCTTAGTATCGCGTATACTATCTATTATCGATTTATATTATTATAATAATATAGTCTAAGAGGTTATTAAGTTAATTTTCCTTATAGAGCTCGTCCTTAACTTCTTCTTTAAGCCTATCGTAGAATTATAATATAAGAGGTTCCTTATCCTAATTAAGCTTTAAGGTAACTTAATAGAACTTTATAGTATAATCTAATACTAAGATCCTTTATTAGAGTTCTTAAAGTTTTTATTTAGCTTCTTATTCTTTATTAGTTATTTTAAATACCTTTATAATAGCTTCTTTAAATCCTTAGAAACTAGTAAAGACTTTATCTATCTTATTATCTCGTCGCGCTAGTTAGTTATTAAGAAAATCCCTTATAATAGGTCTAAACTAAGTAAGTACCGTTCTAGATAAATAATTTCCTATATAGAGTCCCTTTTTAACTAGGTCTAAGAGTTTAGTAAGGTAAAACCGGTAGTAGGCCTTAAGTTAAGTAAGAAAGTCTTAAAGCGTGCTATAAGTACTATTAAATAGTCCTAGCTATTTTAGTTTAACTACTTCTCTAAGGTCCCTAACTTATTAATTACTTTCTTTATTCTTAAGTAACTATACCTTATATTAAAGGGTAATAATTTCGCGTATTATATCCTAAGGCAATATAATAGCTCTAGAGTTAGTTAATCTAGCTTACTATATAAGTATATTAATAGTTACGATATTACTTAGAGTAATAAAGTATTATACTAAATAAGAGCTTTTAATATATAACGACTAGTATTATTCCTAAGGGATAAACCTATTAAGGGGTTTATATTAGTAGATATAATAGGGCGTAGTCTAAGTAATAATATATATATTATATTAGTAATAAGTTAGAGGTCGTAGACTATAGACTATAACTAAGTAATTAAAATTTAAGATAGAATCGTAATAAAGATCTATATTAAAAGCTAAAGAGCTATTTATCTAAAAGAGTAAAAGTAGGTAGCTATATATACCTATAAAGACTATCCTTAGATTACGGTCTTAGCTATAATCCCCTTTATAGCTTACTATAGCTTACTTATAAGCTATACTCTTAAGTAGTAATCTATTTATATAAGGCTTACTTAGCTTATATACGCTCTAAGTAAGCTAAGCTTAAGTAACTTCTTATCTTAACTATTATTCTAAGCTGCCTTATTACGTAAACGTAGCTAGCTTTCTTATAGCCCGCTAACTATAGTTATAATAAGAGCGGGACCCTACTAAAAGGAGCTATAATATTAGGCTTATATATAAAGATAATAATAAGGATAGCGCTAAGCTTAAAAAAGATAAGAATATAATTAATAAGGTAATATCTTTTAATATATTCCTATTAAATAGGGCTATAAAGGAATACGTATTATAGTATAATTAGTTAGGTAGTAGAGATAGCTAGAGGTACTATACTATATATATTATACTCTCTTTATTATAAAACTAAAGCTTATAAAAAGAGGGATTTTTTCTTTTTTATTAAAATAATAAGTAGTTTATAATATATAAGTAAGGTAGGTACGATTCCTTACTAATACCTTACTAATATATTAGTACTATATACCTAAGTGCTTTATTAGCTCGTACCTCTTAGTAGCGCTCTTATAATTATCTCTCCTTATAATAACTAATATTATTCTTAAGGGATAAACCTATCGAGGGGTTTATATTAGTAGATATAATAGGGCGTAGTCTAAGCAATAATAAGTATATTACGTTAGTAATAAGTTAGAGGTTATAGACTATAGACTATAACTAAGTAATTAAGTAATTAAAATTAAAGATAAGATCGTAATAGAGATCGTAATAATTATAATATTAAAAGCTATCGAGCTATCTATCTAAAGGAGTATTCCGTTCCTTCCTTATATATCTTAAGAGCTTCCTTAGATCGCCGAGAGCGCTAGAGCGATCCTACGATTCTAGCTATAGAGCGTTAAAGCGCTAAAGTAACCCGTCGCTCTAAACTTAATTAGCCTATCGGTCCGTTTAATATTCCTTACTCCCTACGTTATATAACCTCGTAATATATATTAGTCCCTACGGTTTACTAGACCGTAGTTATAATAGGATGCCTCCCCTCCTTTTAGTCTTATCCCTAAGACCTACTACTTTAGCCGCCGTATATAAATATACCCTTATCGCGTTATACGTAAGTATATTATTCCTTATTCTTTTATCCTTTTAGGATATACTACTAATAGTATATCTAGTTATATTTAAAAATCCTATTCCTATAATTCCGATAAATCGCGTTAACGATTAAAGCTAGTATCCTAGACCGAGATCTATAGTATTAAAATTATACTTTACTCTTATTATTTTCGGTTAAGCCTAGCTTATAAAGTCGGCGAGCGTTTTAATTAGTATTCTAAATATACCTTTATAGGCCGTTCTTATAATAGTTATAATATAGTGTCCGCCCGTTTATTTTATCCCCTTCCTTTCTTATTATTCTTTTTACTAACGTTCCTTCTTTTCTAGTTCGTTGTATTATAAATTAATAGTAAAAGATTAATTTAAACGAATAGAAAGTAAAAGAAGCGTTAAAGGAAGTAATAGCTCGCTTAGCTTAGATTAAGAAATAAAAGCGTTTCTTAAAGGACCGAGGTAGTAAGTTATTTTAGCGGGGTATATAAGCTATTAATAAAGAAGATAGTATAACGCGTTCTTCTTAAAATAAATTAGTTTATTTATTAAATAAGGAAACTATTACTATTAGTAAGGTTTAATCGTTTAGTGCCTTAGATATATTAAACTAAGATACTATTCTTAGTAACCCTATATTTCTAATTAAGGGTTAACTTAGTAGAACTATTAAAGTAAAGAGCTATAATAGGTTAAGTACTTAAGTAGTTCCTAGGTATTTTCCTTTAGCCTATATCCCTTTTACTTAATAAGGTATTCCTATTACTAACCTTATTTTCTTATATCTAGTATTTATTTAGCTTTATATTCTTAATTATTATTAACTTCGATTTTATCTTATAGTTTAGCGTTTTATAGTACTAGTTCTAATAATAAGATATAAAATATCGGGTATATCCCTATTATTATTAGTAGTAAAAGTTTATAGTTAACTTTTAAAATAGCTTTCTTAACCTTAAACGGTCTAAGTTTCTTAAAATCTAATTTATTACTTAGTCGTTTTATTTTAATATTTCGTTATATAAGGTAGGCTATATCTCCCTCTTAAAAGATTAGTCCTTATAATCTTTTCTAATTATAGTAAGTAGATATTCGTTCTTTAATAAATTAAAGTTCTTATTATATTTCTTTATATAATTTTTATAGCTAATCTACTTATAGTATCGCTCGTTCTACTTATAGTCCTTATTAAGTAACCTTAAATACTTCTAAGTTATATCCGTAATTAGCGTATACTAGTAAGAGCTTAGTTATTTCTATAACTAAGCTATTATAAGCTAGTTACGCTATTAATAGCTATCTAACTTAATTGTTTTATTCGTAGCTAATATAGTATCGTAAATATTATTTAAGCGTTTAGTTAAGTCGTTCTATTTATCTATCTATTTATAGGTAATAAGCTATACTAAGCTTATATTTCGTCCTTAATTATACTATAAGAGCTTACTAAAACTTAGCTATAAATATACTTTTTTTATTAAAGATAATCTTATTTAATAGTCTATAATTACTAATAATTATTTATAGGAATATATATACTAGCTCTTCTATATTACTTACTTCTTTATATAATAAGAAATACCTATACTTTATTAGCTAATTAGTAATAACGAATATACTATCGTACTTAATATTAGTTATAAGTTCTTTTAATAGTAATAGCTTTATAATATAGTCGAAAGCTATTAAATCCTATAGTTACTTTAGTACTAATAGCGGTTATAATTCTCTATATAGTTTATATTATTTAGCTTTACTTTATATATAAAGTTTATATTCTTTAATAACTTATTATACTACTTCTTTAAGCTATAAGAAGTTATATTATCGTTTAATCTATTTTATTATTCTTTAGATTCCTTAGTATCTATATATTAGATATTTATATATATCTTATATAACTTTATCTTATAATTTTAGTAGTATCTAGATTTTATTTTTATATATTAAAACTTCTAAATATCCTATATTATATCCGTTTAGTACTTTATATTCTTTTATCTATTTTACGATCTTTTAGTAAGTCGAGTTATTAGGTTATACTTTAAATATTATATTTAGCTATCGTTACTAGTAGTTCCCGTTTTCGTTAATTTCTAAGAGCTATCCTTTTGCTATAAGTACTCTTATATTATAGTCGCTTCGTTAACTAAGGGTATTAGCTCGACCGTTTTCTATTCCTTTTTTATAGATTATCTTATAGTTTAATTTTAATAAGTATTCGGCCTATTAGATCTATCGTCCGTTTAACTATTATATCGTTATAAAATATAAGATATTCTTATAGTCTATATAGACCTTAACTTTATATTTACTTTTAAGAAGGTAGTATCGAAATTCCTTAAAAGCTTAAATAATTATAAGGAATTCTTTATCGTAGATAGGGTAATTAAGTTCTATACTATATAGCTTCTTTAAGTAAAATATAATTAGTTATAGTCTTCCTTTAATATCTTTTTATCCGATTTATACTCTTAAAGTAAAGTCTAATATATTAGTTTTAAGTTTAATTTATCGTTTTAAATTAAAGGTAGTTAAAACTAGTTCTTATATAATCGTAGTCTTAATATATTTAAAAGCTTCGTTAGCTTTATCGTCCTATATAAATTCTTTTTCCTTCTTTATTAAGTTATATAATAGTACTATAATCTTTCTAAAATCTTTAATAAATCGTTAATAGTAATTTATAAATCCTAGGAAACTTTATACGTCCTTAATATTCTTTAGCGTTAGCTATTCTTTAACTAAGTTAATCTTATCTTATTATATTTATATCTCTCTTAATAAGATCGTATATCTAAGGAAGTCTACTTTCTATATATAGAACTTACTTTTCTTTAGTTTAACTAGTAACTTTATATTCTAAAGTACGCGGAGTACCTTATAGACCTATTCCTTATATTCTTCTAAGGTATCCGAGAAGATTATGATATTATCTAGGTATACTACTATAAAGATATCTAAGTATTCGCGTAGGATATTATTAATTATCTATTAAAAGGTAGCTAGTATATTTATAAGTTTAAATAGTATTACTTTAAATAGTATTACTAGATATTTAAGAAGTCCGAATTTCGCTTTCAAGGCTATTATCTATTTATATCCCTTTTTTATATATATTAAGTTATAGGCGCCTTTAAGGTTAAGGGCTATAAACTATTTTTTACTATATAGTTAATCTTATAGTTTTAATATAAGCGGTAATAGTATTTAGTCTTTTATTATAATATCGTTTAAGCGTCTATAGTCGATAACTAGTTATAGCTTACTATTTTTCTTTAAAATAAATATAACTAGGTAGCTTACTTTAGATATTAACGTTTATATATATCCCTTTTATAGATTCTTATTAAGGTAGTCGCGTAGCGTTTATAGTTACTTTTCGTTTAAGTTATAAATCTTATAGAACGTTAGCGTTATTCTATCCTTAAGATAAAATTTATAGTCTTATTAGTTATATTTAGGTAACCCTATCTTAAGTTCTTCCTTAAAGAGTTTATTATATTTCTAGTATTCTTAAGGGATATTCTTTATTCTATCTTAAAGGCTTTATTCTTTTTTTAAGAGCTAATTTCTCTTAACTTAAGCTCTTTATTAATTTATTTAAGGTCTTTCCTTAAAGTAATAATAACTCTTTAGATCTTTATCTTATATCCTTTATTTTATTTATATTAGATACTAGGTTATATAGCTATATTAGTTAGTATATAGGTCTTATTAGTCGATTTTATATCTATTAGTTCGGTTACTATACTTATTTATATCGCTAAAGCTTATAATAATTTACTTAAACGGTTATCCCTTTTATCCTATTTAATAGCTAAATTATCGTAAAACTTTACTTTCTCCTAAATCTACTAGTCCTAGAAACTTATATTTTTATTTTAATATAGCTAGCTAGTTTTCTAGTTAATTAATAGGTTGCTCTTTTATAGCTATAGAAGCCCTAATATAAGGTTATATTCTTTAATATCTATAATATTAAAGTTAACTTATTTATTATAGCCTTAGATATTAATATTAAGGTAATTAATCTTTATATTAATAATTCTATTATTATAGTTAAAGGCCTCTCCTTTAATATTTATAAGTTTATATAGATCTTTCTTATATCTCTATATAAGTTAGTAATAATTAATATCTCTAAGTAAAATATAGTTACTTATTATACTATAGTTTAAAAGTATATATATATAATATCCTATAATTTAGATATCTAATACTATTTAGTCGCTATAGCTTACCGTTACTATATATAGGGTCCTTAGATCTTATTATATTATACTAGTCTATAGCCCTTTTATAGGTAGCGTACCTTATTTTTTACCTAGTCCTTATTTATTTTATTTAGGTATTCTTCTTTAATTTATTATTAATATCGTTTCTTTATATTTTTATTATATAGTATTATATTAGGGCTTAAGAGACTAATTTCTTATAGCTATTTAAAGATTTCTTAATTCTTAACGCTATATTATTTATATTATATTACTTTATAGTTAATTATATACTATACTTTATAATTCTATTTATTTTTATACTAAAGGTTAAGTTTTTATTCTATATCTTTCTATTTTTTATATAGTATTTCTATATATAATTTTCCTTAGTTAAATATAGCTTATAGCCTTTATATATATTACTAATAATCTTTTAGTATACCGTTATATCGTTTATATTATACTTATACTTTTTTATATTTATAAACTCTATAGTTTAAGTATATATATTTATTATAATCTTCTTTATTATATTTAATTTATTATATAAGTCTTTAAAAGATTAGTAGTTTAGATACCTTAAAGCGAGTAGTACTATACTATTCCTTTATTTTAGCGTATTTATAGATCTTATATATCTTTAAAAGATATCTTATTAATAAACTATAATTATTATAGTATTTAAGTAGTATACCGTAATTAGGTTTTAATAATATAACTTAGTTATTTAAGTAGCGTTAATCGATTTTCTAGTAGTTTAGTTATATACTTAAGTAGGGTTTCGAAAGTACTTATCCCTTAAACCTAACTAAGAAGGCGTTATATTATACCTTTATCTAGAAGTATATTATATAATCTAAGTAGACGTATAATATCTATAAAATATACTTATAGTACTTATAAGTAAGTAGTATTTATAGATTATCTTTAAATTCTTCTTATAGTTACTATTCTTATTATAAAGCTATAAAGGTATTAACTAAGGTAATAGCTATAGTATAGTCTCCTCTATATAGTGCTAGTTAATACTAAATTAATATAGCTTATTAGTTTTCCGTAAGAATTTAAGGCGTTTATTTAGTTCTAATTTTAAGTATTTCTTTAAATTCTTTAAAGTATAAAGCGTGTTCTTTAATTATAGTATTCTCCCTTAGTAGTAAGGGTAGTAGTATAAGTTCGTTCTTATCTTCTATTTCTCTAGGTATTTCTTATTCTTTAAAGCTTATATCGTCGATACTTCGTTATTCCTCCTTAGGTTATTATCTAAGTTTTATAAGTATAAGGGCTATATTTATATCTTCTTTATTATATTATTTATAGACTACCTATCGTTATTATCGATTTTTATTTTATATATCTTCTTAGAATTATTTACTATTCTTCTTAATTTAGTCTTAAGAGACTCTTTTAAGATAGGGGTATTTTAGTTCTATAAATTTAACTTATTTCTATATTTTAAGATCCCTTTATTATATTATTATAAGGGTTTTCTTTAGTAGCTTTAGGAACTATCTAGTACTATTTTTATCGCTAAGGTATACTATATATTCGTCGTTATAGTATATAGTCTAACTAAGGAGTTTATACTTTAGTTCCTATCTATTAGTAGCGTTTAGGTATTTCTTACCTTCTAAGGCTAGTACTTAGTAGGTTTTCTTCTCTTTATAAGGTTATCTATATTCTTTAGAGTAATATCTAGGTTTCCTATAGTTAAAATACTTTCTTTTACTTTTCTATATTATATTTAGATTTATCTTACCTAGGTTAGTTATATTAGTATAGGTAATAGGAGTTTCGCGCTTCTTTTTATAGTTAGCGCGTTAGTTAAAGTTATTCTTATAAGAAGGGTTTTAGTTTCCTCTTCCTTATTTCTTTTCTTAGCGTCGCGTATACTATCTATTATCGATTTATACTACTATAGTAATATAGTTTAAGAGGTTATTAAGTTAAATTTCCTTTTAAAGCTCGTCCTTAACTTCTTCTTTAAGCCTATTATAGAATTATAATATAAGAGGTTCGTCGTCTTAATTAAGCTTAAAGATAACTTAATAGAACTTTATAGTATAATCTAATACTAAGATCCTTTATCGAAGTTCTTAAAGTTTCTATTTAGCTTCTTATTCCTTATTAGGTATTCTAAATACCTTTATAATAGCTTCTTTAAATCCTTAGAAACTAGTAAAGACTTTATCTATCTTATTATCTTATCGCGCTAGTTAGTTATTAAGAAAGTCCCTTATAATAGGTCTAAACTAAGCGAGTGCCGTTTTAAATAAATAATTTCCTATATAAAGTACCTTTTTAACTAGGTCTAAGAGTTTTATAGGGTAAAACTAGTAGTAGGCCTTAAGTTAAGTAAGAAAGTCTTAAAGCGTACTATAAGTACCGTTAAATAGTCCTAGCTATTTTAGTTTAACTACTTCTTTAAGGTCCTTAACTTATTTATTACCTTCTTTATTCCTAAGTAACTATACCTTATATTAAAGGGCAATAATCTTACGTATTATATCCTAAGGCGATATAGTAGCTCTAAAGTTAATTAATTTAGTTTACTATATAGGTATATTAATAGTTATAATATTACTTAGAGTAACGTAGTATTATACTAAATAAGAGCTTTTAACGTATAATAACCGGTATTATTCTTAAGGGATAAACCTATTAAAGGGTTTATATTAGTAGATATAATAAGGTATAGTCTAAGTAATAATAAGTATATTACGTTAGTAATAAGTTAGAGGTTATAGACTATAGAGTATAACTAGGTAATTAAGTAATTAGAATTAAAGATAAGATCGTAATAAAGATCGTAATAATTATAATATTAAAAGCTATCGAGCTATCTATTTAAAGGAATATTCCGTTCCTTCCTTATATATCTTAAGAGCTTCCTTAGATCGCCGAGAGCGCTAGGTAATCTTATCGTCTAAGAGCGCTAAAGCGCTAGAGCGATCCTACGATCCTAGCTATAGAGCGTTAAAGCGCTAAAGTAACCTATCGCTCTAAACTTAATTAGCCCGTTAGTCTATTTAATATTCCTTACTCCCTACGTTACGTAACCTCGTAATATATAATAGTCCCTAGGGTTTACTAGACTATAGTTATAATACTCCTCTTATATAAATATCTCGGCTATATCTTAATATATATTGCTTTCGATATACTATATATATTTAGTTAAGAAGAGAAGTAGTTTTAATTATATATCGCGCTTATATGCCTATATAAGTATATATTAGTCTATACTTGATAACATTAATAGTTATTATACTAACGGTTGCCGCTAAGTAACTATTACGATATTACTTATATATTAGCTATATAACTATAATATAAAGAGTATATATATATATCTCTTACTTTTTTTATTTTATTTTATTTTTTAACTCTTCCGCTTACGATTACTATAGAGTTTTATACCTTTTTTTTATTAATCCCTTATACCTTTTTTTTATTAATCCCTTATACCTTTTTTTATTACTTTTTATTAACGATTTATTTATAATAATATCTTTTACGCTAAAGAAGATAAAGAACTATAACGCCGATTTCCTATACTATATATAAGAGTAGGTAGTAGCGGGTTCGCTTTACTAGTTCCCCTTTAATAAAGAAAGCTAAGAAAGGTATAAAGGAATCTTAGTTCTAGGAGACTTTTAGTTTAAGACCTAACGTTAGTAAGGGTTATACCCTTATTACCCCGCTAAATACTTTAACTTTAACTATCGATAAGCTAACCTTTATAGGCTAGGAAACTTATAAGTTTATTACCCTTATTAGTAATACTAATACTAATAAAGAGATCGTGCCTAGGCGCTCTTAAGTAAGTACTAATAACTTCGCTACTTTATTTTAATAAGGCGGCTCTAGCTAATAAGAGATTATCGCTTAGGCCGCTCCTTAGAATAAGTAAGCTAATATTAACGATAAGGCCTAGCTAAATAAGGGCTAAGACTATCCCGATACTTAGCTAAATAAGGGATAAGATAATAATAATAATAATAACGGAAACGGCCGCGATCTAACTCCTCCTACTAACGAACCTAAGAATAGCGGCGCTAAAGATAAAGGCACCTAAGCAGCGGTATAAGGCGGTCGCGCTCCTATAAAAAAGTATACTTAATCTAAGGCTAAAGCCCGCTTAATTAAGGCCTAGGGGGTTATCCCTTATAAGCTTTAGTATATATATTATTTTAGGATAGTTATTAAGGAGTATAGTATAACCGAGCCTAAGCCTATTAAGGTACTCTCGATTAGCTATATTTTCTTAAGGGTTTCCTTAACGCGCTATAAGTAGTACTATAAATATACCGCGACCTATAACTAAGTAAGTTTCCCCTTAACTTTAAATATTACGATTAATAAGCTAATCCTTCTTAAGGCTATTACTCTTATATTTAGTAACCGGGCTAATATAGTTACTATTATTAAGTACCTATATAAGCTTAATAAGCTAAAGACTAGTAATAAGGATACTAAGGATAATAGCTTAAACGTAAGTATACTTATTTTTAAGGAGGCTAATTAGCGCCGTCTTACTATTATAGTATAGTATTTAGCTAAGGCTTTCGACGCCGCTAAGACGGCTTATTATAAGTCCTTTAAGACTATAAGTATATAGAAGTCTACTATTATAAGTTTTATCTAACCCTTTTATTAGCGACCGCTTAATAATATACTAAGTCGAGCGTACTAACTACTATATACTAATTAATAAGCGCCGCTAGCTTATTATTCGCTTTAACCTTATACCCTTATTTAATATTACTTATATAAGCCTAGAGTACTAAGCCTAGGAATCCTAGTTAAAACTCCGCCTTATTAATAGCGATATAAGCTATACTTTATAGTAATACGCCTTACTATTTACTAAGGCCGAGGTAAGTACTATACTAATAAAGATAGGTCTTAACGTAAAAGATAAGGAAGGAGTAAAGGATAGGGTAGTTCTAGTATTTCTAAAGGTATTTAGTATAGCGGAAGGGGCGCCTTAGTTAGTTCTTACTACGCTAATAAAGAAGAGGGGTAGTTAAAAGTAATAAATAGGTCTTATCTTTCTTTTATTTAGTTATAACTATCCTTCTCTCTTTTATTACTAAGGTCTTAATAGAGTTATAGTTTAGTTTTATTTTCCTAAATAATATTTAATAGATAGTATAAATAGTTTTCCCTTATTCTCCTATTTTATTATTTTATATATAGTTATAAGATATTTAAGTATACTAATATATTAATAAGTTAGTAGTAGTTTAGTCGGGATTTATTACCGATTTAATAGCGTCTCTTTACGCTAGTAAGTTTCCTTACCTTACTTAGTCTTACGCCTCTTTTTCTTAGTTAGGTAAGAAGTATATTCTTTAATAAGGTCTTAGCTATTCGCTATATCTTTAATATCGACTTATTAGTTATACTTAGCTAGCTATCCTTTTTATTTAATAAGAAAAAAGGTATTACCCTTAGATCCTTTTTAGTCTTTAATCTCTTAGACTTCTTATTTACTTATATTATCCTCTAAGTCTAGTATCGGTAGGGTTTTACTATCTTTATAGGTGCCTTTTCTTTCCTTTTATAGCTTTAAGAAACTAATATAGTCTTAAGGTATATAAGTAAAAGCGGAATTTTAGGAAATTAAGGAATTATATAAAACTACGTAATAAAGGGAAAGAAGAAGTATAAGGTAGGAATTTTAATAGAATTAATTAGTAATATATTAGTATATAGAAGAGGTATTAAAGTTAATAATCCTCTCTCTATCTACTAGCGGACATACTATCTTATATAGATAATTATAGCTAAACGGAAGAACCTTTTAAGACTAGATTTAGGCTACTATATAGCCCTAAGACTAAGGAATTTAGTAATACCTTAAGTATATTAAGAAGTGTCTTAGTTCTACTAATATTCGTGTTTAAAAGAGGTTAGTCGTGCTAGTATTCTTAAGAGGTCTTAGCTAGTATTCTAAGCTAGCTCTATTTCTTCGATTCCCGATTATACGATAACTAGTAACCCGTTTAATATATAATAATATATAAAATAACGAGCGATTCTTACTCTATAATATAGGATTTTATCTATAATTAATATACTACTTATAAGCTTATATAATCGGGAGAGTATATTATAGCTGCTTTATATATAATAGGAATACCGTTCCTTATATCCTTCTTAAATTTAAATACGTTAATATATATTCTATATATTAATCTTAGAAAAATACTTAGCTCTTTAATAGTAGTTAATAATCTTTAAAATAAGAAGTAAAGGGTACTAATTCTTTTATATAACCTAGTTAAGTCCTTAGTAGTCTATATATAGCCGTAAGGTATTATTCTTTTTTAAAATAAAAAAGATAGGCGCCCTAGCTAGGCTCTTTAACTCTTAGATTATTTTCCTTTTTATTACGTCTTAGATCTAGTCGTATAATACTTAGAGATCCCTTTATAATAAAGGGTAAATCGGTCTATAAGGGGGTTCTATATTAAGGATTAAATTAATTAAGTAATCGGTTCTTTTTCTAGCTAGTAGTAAGTTAGATTTATTAGCCGAGAAAGTATCTTTAAATTAATAGACAGTTTATAAGATTTCGGCTTATTCTTTTTATAGAATCCCTTTATCTTTATCTTTATTTAGTAGTAGGATTAGCTTAAGGTTAAGCGCTATTATATATACCTTTACTTTATTCCTATATTTTAAAAGGAATCTATAGGGGTTCTATAAGGTTTCGCTACTTAGTTAATACTTAAACTACTACTATCGTTTCTATAAGATAATATAAATATATTTATCCTTTAAGGTAGTAACTAATAAAAGGATTAGTACTTAATCGTTTAGCGTTAACTTATCGGTACTAATATAGAAATAAGTAATTATCTTTTTAGTGCCTCTTATATCTATTATTTAAAGCGGTACTAACTATACTTTATACTCCTTTACCTTACTATTATTAAGCCTTAATAATATTATAACTATAGTCTAGCGAACCGTAGGGACTAATATATATTACGAGGTTACGTAATATAAGGAGCAAGGAATATTAGATAGACCGACGGGCTAATTAAGTTTAGAGCGATAGGTTACTCTAGCGCTCTAACGCTCTATAGCTAGGATCGTAGGATCGCTCTAGCGCTCTAGCGCTCCTAGACGACGGGATCACCTAGCGCTCTCGGCGATCTAGGGAAGCTCTCGAGATATATAAAGAAGGAATAGGACACTCCTTTAAATAGATAGCTCGATAGCTTTTAATATAAATCTTTATTACGATTCTATCTTTAATTCTAATTACTTAGTTATAGTCTATAGTCTATAACCTCCGACTTATTACTAACGTAATATACTTATTATTACTTAAACTACGCCCTATTATATCTACTAATATAAACCCCTTAATAGGTTTATCCCTTAAAAATAATACTAGTCGTTATACGTTAAAAGCTCTTATTTAGTATAATACCGCGTTACTTTAAGTAATATCGTAACTATTAATATGCCTATATAGTAAACTAGATTAACTAACTCTATAGCTACTATATCGCCTTAAGATATAATACGCGAGATTATTACCTTTTAATATAAGGTATAGTTACTTAGGAACGGAGGAGGTAATAAATAAGTTAAGGACCTTAGAAAAGTAGTTAAACTAAAATACCTAGGACTATTCGACGGTACTTATAGTATACTTCGAGACTTTCTTACCTAACTTAAGGCCTACTACTAGTTTTACCTTACTAAACTCTCGGACCTAGTTAAAAAGGTACTCTATATAGGAAATTATTTATCTAGAATAGTACTCGCTTAGTTTAAACCTATTATAAGGGGTTTTCTCGATAACTAACTAGCGTAATAAGATAATAAGATAGATAAAGTCTTTACTAGTTTCTAAGGATTTAAAGAAGCTATTATAAAGGTATTTAGAATAACCGACGAGGAATAAGAAGCTAAATAAAAACTTTAAGAACTTTAATAAAGGATCTTAGTATTAGATTATACTATAAAGTTCTATTAAGTTACCTTAAAGCTTAATTAAGACAACGAACCTCTTATATTATAATTCTATAATAGGCTTAAAGAAGAAGATAAGGACGAGCTCTATAAGGAAAATCGACCTAATAACCTCTCGGACTATATTACTATAGTAGTATAAATCGACGATAGATAGTATACGCGACGCTAAGAAAAGAAATAAGAAAGAGGAAACTAGAACCTTTCTTATAAGAATAACTTTAACTAACGCGCTAACTATAAAAAGAAGCGCAAAACTCTTATTGCCTATATCTATATAACTAACCTAGGTAGGATAGATCTAGATATAATATAGAAAAGTAAAGGAAAGTATTTTAACTATAGGAAACCTAGATATTACTTTAAAGAATATAGATAACCTTATAAAGAAAAGAAAACCTACTAGGTACTAGCCCTAAAAGGTAAGAAATACCTAAACGCTACTAATAAATAGGAACTAAAGTATAAACTCCTTAGTTAGACTATATATTATAATAATAAATATATAGTATACTTAAGCGATAAAAATAGTATTAGATAGTTCTTAAAGCTATTAAAGAAAACCCTTATAATAATATAATAAAGGGATCCTAAAATATAGAAATAAGTTAAATTTATAGAACTAAAATACCTTTATCTTAAAGGAGTCTCTTAAGACTAAATTAAGAAGAACGGTAAATAATTCTAAGAAGATATATAAAATAAAAATCGATAATAACGATAGGTAGTCTATAAATAATATAATAAAGAAGATATAAACGTAGCCCTTATACTTATAAAACTTAGATAGTAACTTAAAGAGGAATAACGAAGTATCGACGATATAAGCTTTAAAGAATAAGAAATACCTAGAGAAACGGAAGATAAGAACGAACTTATACTACTACCCTTACTATTAAGGGAGAATACTATAATTAGAGAATACGCTCTATACTTTAAAGAATTTAAAGAAATACTTAAAATTAGAACTTAATAAATACCTTAAATTCTTATAGAAAACTAATAAGCTATATTAATTCGATATTAACCGGTATTATATAAAGGAGACTATACTATAGCTATCGCTATAGTTAATACCTTTATAGCTCTATAATAAGAATAGTAACTATAAGGAGAATTTAAAAACGATCTATAAATACTACTTACTTATAAGCACTATAAGTATATTTTATAGATATTATATATCTACCTAGATTATATAATATACTTTTAGATAAAGGCACGATATAACGCTTTCTTAGTTAAGTTTAAAGGATAAGTACTTTTAAAACCCTACCTAAGTATAGAACTAAACTACTAGAAAATCGATTAATACTACCTAAACGACTAAGTTATATTATTAGAACCCGATTATAGCACGCTACTTAAATACCATAATAATTACGGTTTATTAATAAGATATCTTTTAGAGATATATAAAATCTATAAATACGCTAAAATAAAGGAATAGTATAACGCTACTTACTCTAAGTTATTTAAACCCTTACTCTTTTAAAGACTTACGTAATAAGTTAAATATAATAAAGAAGATTATAACGAATATATATACTTAAACTATAGAGTTTATAAATACGAAAAAGTATAAGTATAGTATAAACGATATAATAGTATACTAAAAGATTATTAGTAATATATATAAAGGCTATAAGCTATATTTAACTAAGGAAAAATTAATATAGAAATACTATATAAAAAATAGAAAGATATAGAACGAAAACTTAACCTTTAGTACGAAAATAAATAGAATTATAAAGCATTGTACGCAATTAACTATAAAGTAGTATAATATAAATAATATAGCGTTAAGAAATAAGAAATCTTCGATTAGCTATAAGAAATTAGTCTCTTAAGCCTTAATATAATACTATATAATAAAAATATAAAGAAACGATACTAATAATAAATTAAAGAAGAATACCTAAATAAAATAAATAAGGACTAAGTAAAAAACGAGGTATACTATCTATAAAAGGGCTATAGACTAGTATAATATAATAAGATCTAAGGACCTTATATATAGCAATAGTAAGCTATAGCGACTAAATAGTATTAGATATCTAAATCGCGGGATATTATATATATATACTTTTAAACTATAGCGCAATAGGTAATTACGTTTTACCTAGAGTCGTTAATCGTTACTAACTTATATAGAGATATAAAAAAGATCTATATAAACTTATAAATATTAAAGGAGAGGCCTTTAACTATAATAACGGAATTATTAATATAGAGATTAATTACCTTAATATTAATATCTAGAGCTATAATAAATAAGTTAACTTTAATATTATAGATATTAAAGAATATAACCTTATATTAGGACTTCTATAGTTATAAGAGAGTAACCTACTAATTAACTAGAAAACTAGCTAGCTATATTAGAACGAAGATATAAGTTTCTAGGACTAGTAGATTTAGGAGAAAGTAAAGTTTTACGATAATTTAGCTACTAAATAGGATAAAAGGGATACCTATTTAAGTAAATTATTACGGGCTTTAGCGATATAAATAAAAATAGTAACCGAACTAATAGATATAATAAAATCGACTAATAAGACCTATATACTAACTAATATAGCTATATAACCTAGTATCTAATATAAATAAAATAAAGGATATAATATAAAGATCTAAAGAGTTATTACTACTTTAAGGAAAGACCTTAAATAAATTAATAAAGAGCTTAAGTTAAGAGAAACTAGCTCTTAAAAGAAAGAATAAAGCTTATAAGATAGAATAAAGAATATCTCCTAAGAATACCGGAAATATAATAAACTCTTTAAAGAAGAACTTAAGATAAGGTTACTTAAATATAGCTAATAGGACTATGAAATTTATCTTAAGGATAGAATAACGCTAACGTTCTATAAGATTTATAACTTAAATAAAAAGTAACTATAAACGCTACGCGACTACCTTAACGAGAATCTATAAAAAGGATATATATAAACGTTAATATTTAAAGTAAGCTACCTAGTTATATTTATTCTAAAGAAAAATAGTAAGCTATAACTAATTATCGACTATAGACGCTTAAACGATATTATAATAAAGGACCGAATACTATTACCGCTTATATTAGAACTATAAGATCGACTATATAGTAAAAAATAGTTTATAGCCCTTAATCTTAAAGGCGCTTATAACTTAATATATATAAAAAAGGGATATAAATAGATAATAGCCTTTATAATAAAATTTAGACTATTTAAATATCTAGTAATACTATTTAGACTTATAAATATACTAGCTACCTTCTAACGGATAATTAATAATATCCTATATAAATACTTAAATATCTTTATAGTAGTATACTTAGATAATATCCTAATCTTCTTAGATACCTTAGAAGAATATAAGGAATATATTTATAAGGTACTCCGCGTACTTTAAAATATAAAGTTACTAGTTAACTTAAAGAAAAGTAAGTTCTATATATAGGAAGTAAACTTCCTTAGATATATAATCTTATTAAGAGAGATATAAATATAATAAGATAAGATTAACTTAGTTAAAGAATAGCTAACGCTAAAGAACGTTAAGGACGTATAAAGTTTCCTAGGATTTATAAATTACTACCGACGATTTATTAAAGATTTTAAAAAGATTATAGTATTACTATATAACTTAATAAAAAAGGAAAAAGAATTTATATAAGACGATAAAGCTAACGAAGCTTTTAAATATATTAAAACTATAATTATATAAGAACTAGTCTTAACTACCTTCGATCTAGAATAATAAATCGAACTTAAAACCGATATACTAAACTTTGCTCTAGGAGTATAAATTAGATAAAAAGATAATAAAGGGAGACTACGACTAATTATATTCTACTTAAAGAAGCTATATAGCGTAGAACTTAATTACCTTATCTACGATAAAGAATTCCTTATAATTATTTAAGCTTTTAAGGAATTTCGATACTACCTTCTTAAAAGTAAATATAAAGTTAAGGTCTATATAGACTATAAGAATATCTTATATTTTATAACGACGTAATAGTTAAACGGACGATAGATCTAATAGGCCGAATACTTATTAGAATTCGACTACGAAATAATCTATAAAAAAGGAATAGAAAATAGTTAAGCTAATACCCTTAGTCGATAAAATAACTATAATATAGGGGCACCTATAGTAAAAGGATAGCTCCTAGAAATCAACGAAAATAAGAACTACTAGTAACGATAGCTAAATATAATATTTAAAGTATAACCTAACGACTTAATATATTAAAAGATCCTAAAATAAATAAAAGAATATAAAGTACTAAATAGATATAATATAGAATATTTAGAAGTTCTAATATATAAAAATAAAATCTAGATACTATTAGAATTATAAGATAAAGTTATATAAGATATATACGAATACTTAATATATAGATACTAAGGAATCTAAAGAATAATAAAACGGATTAAACGATAATATAACTTCCTATAGCTTAAAGAAGTAGTATAATAAGTTATTAAAAAATATAAACTTTATATATAAAGTAAAGCTAAACGATATAAACTATATAGAGAATTATAACCGCTACTAATACTAAAGAAACTATAGGATGCGATAGCTTTTAACTATATTATAAAGCTACTACTATTAAAAGAACCTATAACTAACGTTAAGTATAATAGTATATTTATTATTACTAATAGATTAATAAAGTACGGATACTTCTTACTATATAAAGAAGTAAGTAATATAAAAGAGCTAGTATATATATTCCTATAAATAATTATTAGTAATTACGGACTACTAAACGAGATTATCTTTAATAAAGGAAGTATATTTATAGCTAAGTTTTAGTAAGCTCTTATAGTATAATTAAGGAAGAAATATAAGCTTAGTATAGCTTATTACCTATAAATAGATAGATAAATAAAACGACTTAACTAAACGCTTAAATAATATTTATAATACTATATTAGCTATAAATAAAACAATTAAGTTAAATAGCTACTAATAATATAACTAGCTTATAATAGCTTAGTTATAGAAATAACTAAGCTCTTACTAGTATATACTAATTATAGATATAACCTAGAAGTATTTAAGGTTACTCGATAAGGACTATAAGCGGAACGAGCGATACTATAAGTAGATTAGCTACGAAAATTATATAAAGAAATATAATAAGAACTTTAATTCGTTAAGGAACGAATATCTACTTATTATAATCGGAAAAGATTATAGGGACTAATCTTTTAAGAGGGAGATATAGTCTACTTTATATAACAAAATATTAAAATAAAACGACTAAGTAATAAATTAGATTTTAAGAAACTTAGACCGTTTAAGGTTAAGAAAGCTATTTTAAAAGTTAACTATAAACTTTCGCTACTAATAATAATACGGATATACCTAATATTTTATATCTTATTATTAGAACTAGTACTATAAAACGCTAAACTATAGGATAAAATCGAAGTCGATAATAATTAAGAATATAAAGCTAAATAAATACTAGATATAAGAAAATAAGGTTAGTAATAGGAATACCTTATTAAGTAGAAGGGATATAGACTAAAGGAAAATACCTAGGAACTACTTAAGTACTTAACCTACTATAGCTCTCTACTCCGATAGTTCTACTAAGCGAACTCTTAATTAGAAATATAGGGTTACCGAGAATAGTATCTTAGTCTAATACGTCTAAGGCACTAAATAATTAAACCTTGCTAATAGTAATAGTTTCCTTATTTAATAAATAAACCGATTCGTCTTAAGAAGAACGTATTATACTATCTTCTTTATTAATAGCTTATATACCCCGCTAAAATAACTTACTACCTTAGTCCTTTAAGAAACGCTTTTATTTCCTAATCTAAGCTAGGCAAGCTATCGCTTCCTTTAACGCTTCTTTTACTTTCTATTTATCTAAATTAATCTTTTACTATTAATTTATAATATAACGAACTAGAAAAGAAGTAATATTAGTAAAAAGAATAATAAGGAAGGAAAGGGATAAAACAAATAGGTGGACGCTATATTATAGCTATTATAAGAACGGCCTATAGAGGTATATTTAGAACACTAATTAGAACGCTCGCCGACTTTATAAGTTAGACCTAACCGAAAATAATAGGAGTAAGGTATAATTTTAATACTATAGATCTCGGTCTAAGATACTAGCTCCGATCGTTAATACGATTTATCGGAATTATAGGAATAGGATTTTTAAATATAACTAAATATACTATTAGTAGTATATCCTAAAAGGATAAAAGAATAAGGAACGATATACTTACGTATAACGCGATAAGGGTATATTTATATACGGCGGCTAAAGTAGTAGGTCTTAGGGATAAGACTAAAAGGAGGGGAGGCATCTTATTACGACTACGGTCTAGTAAACTACGGGGACTAATATATATTACGAGGTTACGTAACGTAGGGAGCAAGGAATATTAAATAGACCGACGGGCTAATTAAGTTTAAAGCGACGGGTTACTTTAGCGCTTTAACGCTCTATAGCTAGGATCGTAGGATCGCTCTAGCGCTCTAGCGCTCCTAGACGATAGGATTACCTAGCGCTCTCGGCGATCTAAGGAAGCTCTTAAGATATATAAGGAAGGAACGGGATACTCCTTTAAATAGATAGCTCGATAGCTTTTAATATAGATCTTTATTATAATTCTATCTTTAATTCTAATTACCTAGTTATAGTCTATAGTCTATAACCTTTAACTTATTACTAACGTAATATACTTATTATTGCTTAGACTACGCCTTATTATATCTATTAATATAAACCCCTCGATAGGTTTATCCCTTAGGAATAACACCGGTCGTTATAAATAACTTAAGGTATAATAGCGCTACTTATAGTAATCCTTACTATCGGGTAAAGTATATATCTATAATATTAATAGTACTATAAGTATCTAAGTATATAAGGACTTTAGTAGGGTTTCGCCTTAATATTATTATAGGAGTTTTAAGTAACTATCTTATAGGTATTAAGTTTACTAAGGGAGAGGCGTTTACCTTAATATCTTACCTTTTCCTTATTTTATAGTATTAAGTCTAAGAGTCTTTATTAAGGTTTCTACTTTTAAAGAATTAGTATATTCTATAGATAGGTATCCTAGCTTATTATATTAGAAATATATACTTCCTAATTAAGTAAAAGATCCTCTTCCTTAATAACGTCCCTTAGTTTAGCCCTTAATAGGTATATTACTAGCTTACTAGTTATTAGTCGAATTAGTAGTATTTCCTTAATAATTTAGCCTAGCTTATTAGCCTTTTTAATTCCTTCCTATATATATACTACCTTAGGGTATAGTACTATTTTAATTCCTAGTTCTTTTAAGGGTAGAAGTAGTATTAGTACGTTGCCTCTTATTAATAGTAGTATCTTAATATCGTTAAGCGACTTATATAAGCTCTTCTTATTAGTAGGTATAAATAGGTATTAAGTAAAGGTTAATTTAGTCTTAAAGTTATAGCTCTAACTTAGTAAAAAACGTAAGAGCACGCGCCTTTTTTAATAAGCGTTTAAAATACCTTTTTAAGGAGTTAAGGTATAAGCTAAACTCTAAAAAGGACTAGCCTTCTTATTAGTAAGCCTCTTTTAATTACGTCGCTAATAGTATCTCCTTATTTATAGTATCCTTAATTAAGATAAGTATTTATTCTTTAAAGTATACCTAATTTATACTATATTTAGTTTAGTTAATTAGCGTCTATTCTTTAAGGTATTAGCGCTATCTCGCTTTATAGTCGCTATATATATAATTTATTATATAAAGGATCTTTACTTTATCGCGATAAAAACATCTAAGCGCTGCCTTAAAAGCGTCCTTTAGATCGTAAGTTTAGTTTAGACGTTTTTATATATTAATAAGTTAAGATAATTAAGCGATATTTTTAATCTTAACCTCGCTTACGCGACTACCGTCCGATTTAAGGGAGTAAGACTATTAATACTTCCCTAATTAAATAGTAATAGTACTAATACGTTTAGTAATTTCCTCCTTTAATTATATAATGCGATCTTATAGGCGTTTTATCTCTTCTAGCTCCTTAACCTATACTTATAGAGCTATAAGCTTTTCCTTATAAGATAGTTATCTTACGCTTATAAGTAGCGATATCTTTAATATAGTTATAATACTATCTATAGTAAGGGTTTATTTTAAGGATATATCTTATTATTCTTTATCTCTTAAGTAGATACTTAATATATATAATAAAGAGGCCTTAACTAGTTAACTACTACGTTACGCTATAAGAGCGTTATATAGTCTTCTTTAAATAGCTATCTCTACTAAGTAACTAAAAAAAGAAGCTTTAAAAATTATAAGGGAATATATATTATAGTACGATTAGTTAGGTAGTAGAGATAGCTAAAGGTACTACGCTATATATATTATATTCTCCTTATTATAAGACTAAAGCTTAAAAGAAGAAGGATTTTTTCTCTTTTATTAAAATAGTAAGTAGTCTATAATATATAAGTAGGGTAAGCACGATTCCCTACTAATACCCTACTAATATATTAATACTACGTACCTAAGTACTTTATTAGCCTATACCTCTTAGTAGCGCTCTTATAAGGGCGCTAAAGGTAGCTAATACTAAGAAGATTTACTTTACTTATAGTACTATTAGGCCTAAGGGAGCGCGCGCTAGCCTAAGGATATAAGTAAGGACTATAGCCTAAGGGGTAGAGGGCGATAGCGGCGACGTTAAGCTATATATATAAGTATAGTATAGCGAGGATTTCGCTAACTTAGTAGACGCTTCCTTCTTTATAAAGGCCTTTCTAACCTTATTCCCTTTTAGCTTAAGTAGGCTAAGGCTCGTAGATAAGAACGCTACTAAGGAGAGCGCGGGCCCTAGCGTTAGGAACTAAAGTATATAAGCGGAGCGGGTCGCGGAGGGCCTTATATCGACGCGGAATATAAAGCTCTAAGTATAGGCCGACGTCGTACTATAGCGCTATAGCGGCCGGTTCGCGACGTACCTTATCTTCGCTTTCCTTATCTTTAATATAGGTATATAGTCTAGGAACCGCTAGGCTAATATACTAAGCGTTATAAGGAAGAACTTTATAAGGGTTAAGGGCCTATTAAAGTCGTTAATAGTATAAAGGCTTAAGGTAGCGAGGGTTAAGCTTAAGGCTATAAGTAAGACTAGCGATAATAGGGTAAAGGAGCTCCTTTAGTCCCTCTTTATATTTAGCTACTAGTAGCCGATATTAAGGGAGAGCTAGCTTAGTATATAAAAGAAGATACTCTCCCTTATTATAAGGTATAGGGTGCTAGCTATTTAGTTTACGCTAAACTTAAACGATATTATAAACCTAGTAAAGTTATAGCTAGCGGTATACCGCGGCCGCGACCTAGATAAGGCTAAGGCCTTCTTATAAGACCTAGGGACCGCGTATAAGTAAACGTAGCTAGCTATATTAGACCTAATAAGCTTAGCTATCTTCTTTTACTAAGAGATAACGCTCTTCTTTAAGTACTATATTAACGTTAAGGAGGAGTCGATATTTAGGTATATCGGCGCGTACTATAGGGCGGTTAAGACTAATAAGCGAGGCGCTCTCTATATCTATAGGCTCCTTTAGCTAAGGGGTAACGCGGGCCTTAGTAAGGCGCTCGCTAGCTTTAATATAAAGGAGTAAGCGGCGTTTTAAGAGCGTATTATCTACTACGTAGATAGCGTCTTCTCTAAGGTAAGGCGGCCGCCTTAAGATAATAACCCCCCTTAAGCCCTTATCTATAATAAGCTAAAGGGCCCTAAGCTAACCTAAGGCTATAAGAGCTAGATATAGAAGGTTACTACGCTATATAGGCGGAGCGGTCGGCTATAGTAGATATATTATCGCGGCTTAATAACGTTACGTACTTTATAGATACTTTCGATAAGAAGGCTAACTTCTACGCTAGCGCGACGTAGATCTATATATATAGCGCGACCTACGTAAAATACTCGCTTAGCGTAAGGGCGCGGAAGAGGGGCCTTTACTAGTTTAAGGCGCTATAGAGGCTAGTAAAAAGGACGGCGCTAATAGTAAACGGGGTACTTAAGATATAGTAAACGTATAATATAGTAAACTAATAGAACTAAGTAATAGTAGTAGGACTATAGTATAACTATAATATCTTATTTATTATAATATAGTATAAGACTATAGCCTTAATCTACTATATTACTAACTATATAACGAAGGTAAAAGACCTTATATAAAAGTATATAGCTACTATAGCTAAGTTCTTTTTTATACTAAAGCTAATAAGAAAGGGTAATAAAAGTAGCGCTAACTACGACGCCGGCTAAGGGGGTAGGGCTAAAGGGGTAGCGATAGCGGCGGACCTTATAAGGGGGAATAAGATAAGAACGTTCTTACTTAAGGTAGTAAACTAAGTATTTATAGAGCGGCTACTATTATAAGTCGAGGTAATCGCGTACCTCTTAGGGTACTTAGTAGAATCTAGTAGCGGCTTAGTATAGGCGTATATAAACGTAAACTAGCTCTACTAGGCTATCTTCTACTAATAGCGGTACCTTTAATAGGCGAGCGGTATAGAGGTAATAAGCGACGCGCTAAATAAGATAGTCGTTATCGAGGAGGCTAAGCTAAGGATCCCCCTTATTAAGGCCTACTAGTATAAGGGCGAGCTCTTATAAGGCCTCTGCCTTTATAACTATATATTGCTTATAAAGCTAAAGCGAAATAGCTATAGTACTAATAGTAGGACGGGCTAGGGCGAGGTACTCTTTATAGAGAGCTAGGCGTTAAGAAAGGGCTAGGTATAGGTGCTTAAGCGGCTATATAGTAGGGCGACTATATACCTCGATAAATACCTTAGTAAGGAGTTTAGCGAGGGAGATAATAAGTCGTACTACTAAAGGTATATACTATAAGATAGGGAGCGCTTAAAAGGAAGGTAGTATAGCTAAGGGCATCGGCTAATAGCGCTTAAGGCGGCGGTATAGTACCTAGCCCTATTTATACTATAGGAGTCCTTCCTTAGTAAGGAGGTAAGCGATATTAACGATATCTAGGCGCGCGTATAGGGGTCGCTAGCGCCGAGGGTCGCGCGGCTTATAGATAATATATAGCTCCTTTAGCGGTCGGCGGAGGATATAAAGCGCGACGCTAAGTAGTAGGCCTTTATAGCTAAGGAGGGTAGTATAATAGCGCTATAAGCTAGCGATAAAGGAAGGGGGGCGGCCGAGGGGGGGAAGGAGGTATACCGCGCTAGTAGGGCGGGCGATATAGCTTAGCTTATTAACGTCGTTTAAAATACCGCTAGCGTAGGATAAGTTATAGCGTAGTTAATAGAGCTACTAGCGATAACGTAGTAGCTCTACTAGTTTTAGTAGTCGGCGCTAGGGTTAGCGGCTAAGCTCGCGGCGATAGTAGTAGCGGAGGAGAAGGTAAGTAAGCGGGTAAACCTACTAAGCTTAGAGCTCTTAAGGGCGGCGCTACTATAGTAAGAAGAGGTATAGGCTATTAAGTTATAGTAAAGGAGCGTAGTATAGGAGTAGGAGCGAGCTATCTAGGGTATCTAAGGCGGTAGGGCAGCGGCGGGCGTTAGGGCCGACTATAGCGCGGCTCTTTATAGGGTAATAAAGGGCTTTAGTAAGGATAATATAAATATAATAGCGGCTAATAGCGATATAGACGCTAGTATAGCGGTAGGGATATATATATAGCTTAGCTTATTAAGCTCGTTCGTCGCTACTAATAAGGAGCTAGTAAGGTAGCTAACGCTTAACGAGAAGTACGCTATCGCTCTCTTAATCGTATACTAGTAGCTCGACTAAATTTAATAGCTCGACTAAATCTAGTAGGGCGATAATATAAGCGGCGATAATAGCGGCTAGCTTTACTTATTTATTAGTAGCGAGGGTAGTACTAGTAAGTCGCGCGTTATTAAGGCGCTTTATTAAGCTACTCGCTTAAAGGGACCTATTAAGCTAGCTATTAGTAATAGCGATATTAAGTATAGTAATAGCACGGATTAATAGTATTATACTATACTTAGCCTATAGCTTTATAGTTAGCTAGGGCGGCCGGGTAAGAGGGGCGACGAGGGATATAGATAGCGTATAGCTACTAAGCTAGGGCAAGCGCTTTATTAACGGCCGGTCGCGGATAAACTAATAAGAGAAAGAGGTATTAGTAATCGACGAGGTTAGTATACTTAGGGCGCGGACGCTATATACTATTAATAAGTAACTATATAAGCTATAGGGGTTAGCGCGAGACTTTAGTAGTATCTTAGTAGTAATCTTCTATAGCGACTTTTATTAGTTTTAGCTAGTATAAGAGTAGTCGATCTTACTACTAAGTATAGCGGTAGCGTAGGATAAGGATAGGGCATTCGCGGCCGAGTAGTAGCGGTAGTATAATAAGGTATACGCGCTATAGCGGCGGTTTACGACGGTCGTTATACTAAATAAGTAGATATAAGCTACTAGCGACTTAGAGCTATAGCGGCTACTTAAGCGTATCCGCTAAAGGGAGTAAAACTAGTTAGACCTAAAGCTACTTAACTTAAGGTATTACTAGCTAGGTAAGCGGATCTTATAAGAGATAGGCCTAATAGTAGTTATACCTCTTAACTATAACTACTAAAACCTTAACTTAAAGGCGATGCTCGCGTTTTAGGCGTAGCGGTAGATAGCGGCGTATATATTCCTATCTAAGTATAAGTAAAAGGAAAGCCTACTAATAAAGAAGGAGGCGGTATTAATACTATACTAAAGCGATAATAGCGCGACGCTAGTACTAGCTATCTTTATTTTTATACTAAGTATACTAGTTATTATAAACTAGAATATATACTAGGGGCTAAAGCTAGTAAATAAGGCTAGCTATATAGTAGTAAATATTATCCTTAACTAGGCCTTCCCTAGCTATTAGGTCTCGGCCGAGCTAACGAT
Organism: Hirsutella rhossiliensis; assembly: GCF_020360975.1. Taxonomy (NCBI): domain Eukaryota; kingdom Fungi; phylum Ascomycota; class Sordariomycetes; order Hypocreales; family Ophiocordycipitaceae; genus Hirsutella; species Hirsutella rhossiliensis. The sequence goes on along the minus strand of NW_025408668.1, from coordinate 2,090,934 downwards.
ATACTTTAGGCCGCTAATAGGTATTATACTAGCTTTAAAGATAATAAGGGACTTTTAATTTATTAAGATACTAGCTAGGATAATCTTATTAACGCTTATTAGTATTAAGATTATAGTATAGCGGAAGCGGCTATAGTAGCGTAATAATATTAGCTAGAGGGGCTTACTATATATAGTAGCTTTCGCTTATACCGACTATAAGGTATAGGGCGGGATAATAAAGCGTATAGCGCTAGAGCTATATAGGGTAAGGATAATAACGGTTAAGGGAAGGGTAGTACTATTGCCGTATAACCTATATAGCCTATATATATAGCTATCGTAGTACTTAATACTTAATAGTATTATACTTATATCGGAGGTATAGGAGTAGGATCTAGTTAGGAACTAGGCGCTTAAGGAGATAATAGTAGCGTAGGCCTAGTTAAAGGGGCTTAGTAGGTAGACGATATAAGAGGCGGCCGACTAGCTCTATAAGTAACGTAGGCGGCGTAGGCGTCTCGCTTATAGTAGAGGAGATCTTACTATTAGGACGACTACCTTAATATATAATTAAAGGGTAGAGAAAGTAAAAGTATAAGAAGGCGTAACGTAGATAGATAAAAATAAGAGTAATAATCTTAAGGTAGTTAATAGATATCGACGGGTATATATTTAATATAGATAGACTATAAAAGTAGAGATTTAGACTTTATAGGCTAGCTAGCTATAGGCTAGCAGGCTTATTATAGCTACTAATATAAAAGGAGTATAAGTTAAGGGGCTAAGAGGGGGGCAAAGATAAAAAGGGCGTATTCTAGGGTAAGCTTAAAAGAAAGGGCTAGGAAAGAAGATAAGCTTTAAGGAAAAAGGGTAAAAAGGGGTAGTAACGAGGGCGGTAAGGTTATATTTTTAAACTAATCTAAAAAGAGTAAGCCGATAAATTAAAGGATAGTAGCCGATAAATTAAAGGATAGTAGCCGATAAATTAAAGGATAGTAGCCGATAAATTAAAGGATAGTAGCCGATAAATTAAAGGATAGTAGCCGATAAATTAAAGGATAGTAGCCGATAAATTAAAGAGCGGTATTTAAGGGAATTAATAGCAGCGTTTTTTTTTCTCCTTAAGGAGGAACTAGAAAAACCTTTTTATTACTAACGTTCCTTAAAGTATAATAGCTAACGAATTAAAGAGCGGTATTTAAGGGGGGGGGGAATTAATAGCGGGGTTTTTTTCTCTTTCTCCTTAAAGAGGAACTAAAAGAACCTTTTCGTTACTAACGTTCTTTAAGGTATAGCAGCGTTTTCTTTCTTTCTCCTTAGAAAGGAACTAAAAGAACCTTTTTATTACTAACGTTCCTTAAAGCACTAACGTTCCTTAAAGTATAGGTAAGGCAACCCTATATAGGTTATATAATAAGCCTATTAGAATAAAGATTACGACTAAATAGATAAGAAAAAGGAAAAGTATATAAAGAGGTAAAAGAATAAATAAGTAGGGTATAATAGTCTATTAAGTCTAGTAAATTTTATTAAGGTAATAAGGAAGAGAGTAAAAGCTAAAGAGGAGTAAGAAAAAAGAGTTATATAAAAGTAAAGATTAATATATACTAAGTAAAAGAAGAGAAAAAGGAAGAAGAAAGTAAAGAATATATATTTATATTACCTTAATAGTATAATAAGAGTATAAGCTTAGATTATATAGTAACTAGGTTATAAAGATATATTATTATTAGAGAGCTTAGTAGAGATTTAGTATAGACTTAGTATTATTTAAATAGTAGGTTTATTTTTATATACGTTAGCGAAGGGGCTATATAGGCGCGTTGCTAGGTCGCCTAGATAATAAGGCAGACTATAGAGATAAGGAGGAAGTAGCGGTAGAGCTAATAATACTAAAAGATAAGGAAGGAAGCGAATAGTACTAGTATAAAGTATACGTTCTCTTTTTTAAGGAGTCGGCTATAGCTAGGCCGGCGCGCTTTATTAGCGGCGTTATAAGCGTTTTAGTAAGTAGGCTTAGAGGCTTAGAAGGCGTATATAGCGCTATTAAGGGTAGCGTTATAAGCGAGTAAGATATAGCGTAGACGAGGTTAAATATAGAGGAGGTAGAAGACGGTTAGCGCCTTAATAGCTAGGCTAGTAAGGAGATAAAGGTAGTAGCGGCGGAAGACCTATTATAAAAAGTCTAGCTATCTAAGATAATAAGGAAGATATAATTACGGTTTAAGCTAAGCGAGATAGATATTATAGTATAATTAAAAAGGCTAGTAACCTTACTAATATAAGTAAAGGGGGTACTAAGTAAAAAGGGAGAGGTAGACCTCTTAGCTAGCTTCTTATATAAGATAATCTAAGGGTTTATATAGATAGGAAAGATAATAAAGACTTAAAAGGGGTAGTAGCCCTTAAAAGGAACCTTATCTAGGTTACTAAGGGCGATATATATTAATAGCTAGATTAAGCTATAGTAGCGGAGCTAGTTAGTACTAAGACTAAAAAGAAGATTAGCTTAAAAGAAGTTAAGGCTAGAGCTAGTAATAACGCTATAAAAGGAAATAAGAAAAGGCATTAATAGGAAGTAGCCGTTAGGCGCTAAGGAGGGCGGGAGAATACTAAGGGAAGAGATTAGTAGGGCGTAAAAAAGAGAGAGGGGAGGCTTATAGCTAGTAGCTTTAGTCGCGGACGACGAGGGCGGGCATTATATAAAGGAGGGTCTTACCGATATTAGACTTAAGACTATCCTAGCGCTTAACCTCTTAGGCAAGGGTATAGGGGTAAACGCAGCTAAATATAAAGAGCTATTACTAAGATTAATCTAAGTTAACGACCGCCTAGCTATAAATTAAGAGATTTAAGCTAATAAAGAAGAGGGTAACGTTAATATTATCCTAGCTAGCCTATAGGGGATCGTATTTAAGCGCTAATAGCTATAAGGGGATAGTTAGTAGGACGTAAGTAATAGCCTTAGCGTTAAGGCCCTTTACTTAGTATTCGTTTTAATAAGCGAACCTTATAAGGTAGTTAAGCTAGGTAAAGAATATTATAGTTATATTGCTACCGGCGCCCTTATTACTTATAAGAGGCCTATAAAGGTATAGTAGAGAGTTAGCGGCGGGTAGCGTTAAGGATATTATAGCCTTTTATTAAAAGGTAAGTTAGCTAATAAGTAATAAGGTAAGGGAGGGAAGCTATATATAGCTATATAGATTATAATAAAGTCTATATAGCGCTATCTTACCTTAAGAAGCGTAGTATCTTAAGGTATATAAGTAAAAGTAGAATTATAGGAAATTAAGGATTTACGTAAGACTATATAATAAAGGGGAAGAAGGAGTATAAGGTAGGGTTTTTAATAGAATTTATTAGTAATAAATTAGTATATAGAAGAGGTATTAAAGTTAATAATCCTCTATCTATCTACTAGAAGATATACTATCTTATATAGATAATTATAGCTAAATAGAAGAACCTTTTAGGTCTAGATTTAAGCTACTATATAGCCCTAAGACTAAGGAATTTAGTAATACCTTAAGTATATTAAGAAGTATCTTAGTTCTATTAATATTCGTATTTAAAGGAGGTTGGTCGTACTAGTATTCTTAAGAGGTCTTAGCTAGTATTCTAAGCTAGCTTTATTTCTTCGGTTCCCGATTATACGATAACCAGCAACCCGTTTAAAATATAATAATATGCAAAATAATAAGCGATTCTTACTCTATAATATAGGATTTTATCTATAATTAATATACTACTTATTAGCTTATATAATCGAGAGAGTATATTATAGCTGCTTTATTTATAGTAGGAACACCGTTCCTTATAGCCTCCCTTAAAGAGTAGATTTATATACTCTTTACTAATTTATTTATCGTAGTATATATATAGGGTAAAAACCTAATTTAGGAAAACTATTCTTATACCTTAATAGGATATATAAAAACCTATTCTTTCTTAGGAAAAAAAATCCTTAGGTATATACTAATAGAAAAACCTATAGTAGGAAAATTCTATAGTTATAATAATTATTTATAGGATAACCTTATATAAGGTAAAACCTATTATTGCTAGGAAAATCTTAATAGATAAAAACCTAGTAAATATTTCTCTAGAAAACCTAAAAAGGAAAAACCTAGTAAGGGAAAGATATAGAAAGTATAAGAAATATCTAAAAACCCCTTTTAATTGCTTAGGAACTTATATTAAGGATAGACCGTCTCTAAATTTATAGAGTAATATAGATCTTAACTCCTTTATAAAAATATTAGCTATATTATCTTCTAATTTAATATAAAAAACTTTAATTTCCCCTTCTCTTATACTAGTTCTAGTATAGTAATAAGCTAATCTTATATACTTAGACCTTTTATAAAATTCCGGATTTTCTACTAATTTAATAGTAGTAGTATTATCTATTAAAATAGGAGGTATAGTATTAGGAATCTTAATAGATAGATCCTTAGTAATATTTTTAAAAAGTATATTTAAATAAATAGCTTCTTTATTTACCTCCTAAGGCTAATATACTCTACTTTATAGGTAGAAAGAATTTCAGCTTTCTACTTAGAGTAAGCCTAGCTTATTATATTATTATATATATAAAAATAGTAACCGGAAAGGATTTTCCGTCCGTTAAATCCGACGCCTAGCTAGAGTTAGTAAAACCCTTTATATATAGATAGGTAAAAGGGATATTGCAATTATATTTAATCTTTAGGCTAGGGAATCTATTTAAATATTTCTAAATTATATTTAAAGCCTTAAAATACGTCTAGTCGGGCTTAGCCGCGAATTAAGCATAGGAAATTATAGAATATAAGATATCTAGCCTAGTAAATAAGGCTAAGTATAATAGAGATCCTATTTCTTTCTAAAATTATAATATATCTTTCTTAGAAGGTAATTCCTTTACTTTTATAAGCTTAAAGCCTACTATAGCGGGTAAATTCAAAGTTCCTAAACCTTCTTTATTAAATTCCTTTAATTTATTTAAGGTATAATTTTCTTAGGATATATATAGCTCTTTATTTTCTCGGTTTATTATAATATTTAGACCTAAGAAGTCTTTTATATCTCTTAAGATAGTAAAATCTAGGAATTTAGATAATTCTTTAAATAATCTTTTTTCTATTATAGATTTAGAGGGCCCTACTATAAGAAAGTCGTCGATATAAATTGCTAAGGCTATACTATAGTCTTTATTTATAAATACTCCTTTATCTATTAAAAGAGGAAGAAATCTAAGATTATTTAGTATAATTTTTAAATAATTATACTAGAGCTTAGGACTTTATTTTAGGCTATATAATACTTTCTTTAGCTTTGCTTTAATTTAACCGGTTTTATATAGGTCTAGGAACTTAGTTAATTTAATTCCTTTAGCTCTATAAGCTAATCTATATTTTAAATAATATTCTTTAAGAGCGTATTCTTCGTAGCCTATAGGAAGATCGATATATACTTCGCTATCTATATCGGTATATACGAAGGCATTTATTATATCTATCTATAAAGCTTCGAATTTATAGATAATAGCTAAAATAAGTAGAATTCTAATAGATTTAGGTCTAGCCGTAGTTAAGAAGGTATCTAGGAAATCTAAGCTATAGATCTACTTAAATCCCTATATTACGAAACGGGCTTTATATTTTATTATATTATTTTAACTATCCTTCTTAATAGTATAGACCTAGCGGCCTCCTATAGCCTCCCTATCCTTAGGGGGAATAGGATCGTTATTTAGAGACTCTTCTTCTATAGAGAGCGAGGGATATTTATCTCTAGGTTCTCTAGTAGCTTCCTCTATAGGGATATAGCTTTCTAGCTTATCTTTATTCGGAATAGAATTAAAATCAAAGGTATTATTACTACTAGAAATTTCTAGATATTTTATAAATTTATTTTCTAGTATAGTAATATCTCTAGAGATAGTAATCTTTCTCTTAGTAAAATCCTAGATTTTATATATATTTTCTAAATAGACTACTATTATTCCCTTAAAAGCTCTATTATCTAGCTTATCTTTAGGGTCTTTATTCTTATAATATATAAGGCTTCCGAAGGTCTTAATTTTATTTAAGGTCTTAAAAGGTAGTATTATATTATCCCTCTTTTCTATAGGACTTTTAAATCCTATCGTAGAATACGGTAATCTATTATATAAATAGGTAGCTGTTAAAATAGCTTCTCCCTATAGATATTTAGGAAGCCTAGTAGTAAATAAAAGAGCTCGTACTTTTTCTAATATAGTACGATTTATTCTTTCTATTCTACTATTAGATTCCGGCGTCCTAGGAGGACTAGAATTAAAGGTAATCCCTTCTTTTTCGTAATAGAGCTTTATTTTATATATAAATTCTTTAGCATTATTAGAAAATGCTTCTCTAATCCTAGTATTTTTAGGGTTATTTTTTACCCTATTTTTAAATTCTAGGAACCTATCTAGAGCTTCCCTATTTTTTCGAAGAAGGTATATTTCTAGATATTAGGTTCCTACGTCTAGGAAAGAAATATAATAGTAATATTTATTATAAGTAAGCACTTTAATTAGCCCCTAAATAACTAATACTATTTTTTCTAAATAAGTATAAGACTTATACGAAGGTTATTTATTAACCTTATTCGTTGCTTTAGCTCTAATATATATTTTATATTACCTTATTTTATTTTCCTCTTTTAGAGGCATTTTTATATCCTTATTATATCTTTTTAATATTTCTAAAATAGCCCTACTATTTATATACCCTAAGCGTAAGTACTAAGTATAAAAATCTATATCCTTTGCCTTTAAAGATATAATAAGGATTAATTAGCTTTCTAATAAAGGTTCTATAGGAATATAATATAATTTATTTCTAAGAAATCCTTTAGTAAGGACCTTAGCCTTATTATCTAATAAAAGGACTTTATTTCCTTCTATTAAGGCATAGGTATTATTAAAATAAGATTAGGATAGTATATTTACCCTTAATTTAGGTATATAAAAGTAGTCTCGAAGGATATACCTTTTACTATTATATAGGAACTTAAATACTAAGTCCCCCTTTCCTTTTATTAATATAAAGGAAGCTTTTCCCTAGCAAACTTTAGATTTAATTTCTTTATAGTTAATAAGGAAATTTTTATTCGATACTATATGCTTAGTAGCTCCGGTATTATAAATAAATTTAAAGATCCTTTTATTCTTATAACTAAGAAATCCTCCTTCTCTTACCTTTAAAACTAATTCCTTTATTCTAGGAATCGAGGCTTCTAGAGGTCCTAAAAGAGAGTCTTTATTAGCTTCTACTATTGTCGCGAAGCGTGGCCTGATTTCGCAGTTCTCGGAGATATCCCTTAGCACGAGGGACCAAGGAAGCTAAAAAACACCCGGTGTAGAAAAAGGAAGAAGGAGCTAAAAAGAGGTGCAGAGAGGAGGGTAGGGGCATAAGGGGAAGCAGAAGTGGCGATAGCTTCCTATAGAGGTGGCGAGAGATAAGACGGATATGCCGGCAACGGCTAGAAAGGAGGGGAAAAACCGGCAAAAAGCTCGGTAGTTAAAGGGACATTAGTAGCTTCTTTAAGCAGGATCTTCTTTATTAATTAAGATGCTAGACGGGTATAAAGAGGGGCGTTAGATAGAGGAAAGAAGGAGAATCAAGGCAATACAACAATCACTCCCCTACCTTTATTGCTGCCCCCGTAAGAATCAAATCCCTCTGCCCTGCCTATGCGACCCCTTACTTCTAATTTTACCTTCGTGCATTTTACATATACTTCTCGCATCTCTCTTCGCGAGAGTTATAAGCCTGGGAGGAATAGTATTCCTATACCTTCCGGCTGCTGTAAAAGGCACCTTCTTGCATCCTTTTACCCCTCTTACTAGAAAAGCCGATTTTTAACCGACTTTTCTACCCTTCCCCCGCAACGATGTCGAAAAACGACTCCTCTGCCGCCCCTACGGTCCGTAGGACGATTCTTGCAGAGCCCTAAGATTGGGATAAGTAGGTAAAGGAGCTACGGGCTCGTGTAGACAGAACCATCCATAATTTAGTCTTCTCTAACAAGCAGGACCCTCTCGAGCCCCCTCTTCGTCCTAGGGCAACGGACTTTATAGAGGGAGCTACCCTCTTCTCCGAGCTAACCTCTATATAATAGAGAGCTTTTTCTGCTGCCTTAGGCGACTACGAGAGTCACCGGAAGGAATACCTCTACGAAACGAAGCTACTAACTGCTGCTCGTACGGCGATAACGGAATCCGTTAGTGCCGCAAAGCTATCTCTCTCGAGAGGAAGAGACTCCTAGGCAGTGGCTTTTAAAGCTCGAGACCTCGATAGCTCCTCGAGAGGTTATATAACTGACCGTATTAGGAAGACCTATACGGCCTACCTAGGAGCCTTTTCTGCTAGGAACCTGCTAGCTTCTTCGTGGCTAGCTAAGTAGGAAGAAATCCTCGAGGAAGCTAACCAATACTTCCTTATAGAAGCTCTTTCCGGCCAGTAGCTACGGGATATATCTCTGCTAATAAAGCCTATTAGTGACGGTTACTCGACTATCTTTCGAGAGGCTAGCCGGGAACTAGACGAAGAAGCTGCTAGAGTACAATAGCAAGCAGTCTTATTCCTTCGTGGCCAGCACTCGACCTAGACGGCTTGACCTGCTGCCCCTGCAGCTGCTGCAGCCCCTGTTGCTGCGGCTCCCGCTGCTGCTGCTGCGGCTGTTGCTCCTTCGGCTCCTCCTCCCTCCCCGTCAGTCAGACCAGCCCGACTAGTCCCCCAATGGACCTTTCAGTCCGTTAGTCGAAAAATCAAGGAACTAGTCGAAATCGAACCTCTTCGTCAAAATTAGCAACAAGGGGTAAAAAGGGGAGGTTTTTAAGCAGACCTTCCGGATCGGGACGAGGATTCCTCGAAGAAACGAAAGACTAGGCGAAACGGCTGCCTAGCCTATAAATTACTAGGCCATCGATTATCGCAATGCTAGCAAGTCTTCGAGGAAAACCGACCCGAAGGATTTAACCCTTTAAAGAGGCTATAAGAAACGATATAATAGTCTCTTAAGGAGGACCCCTCGTTGTAGAAGAAAATAGACGAGATTCGGGTTGCTAAGAAATAGCAACTAACAACGCCGCTGCCCTTATTCGAGCCGTAAATTCGAGGAAAAATCGTTGGTATAGTAAATCCGGTATTCGTCTTCCCCACGGATCAGTAAGACCAACCATTAGGACCCTCCGACTATCCCCTACGAAAATCAGCTATCCTTGACTCTAGTGCTTCCCTCGATATCTGTAATATACTCTCACGATTCCGGTCCTTTAAGAAGGCACGGAGGGAATACCTTATTGCCGGGGAATTAACCGTACGGATAGAGGGATATAGAAGGGTAAATTTCACGATAAAATTACCTAATAGATCTATACGAATTCTTCGACGAAAAAGGGTAGCTTTTTGCCCTCGATTTTTAACGAGCCTGATTTCCTTCCGCCTTCTTCGAAAGGAAGGAATCTTCTAGGATACGACGTCTAAGCCTACGAGGCTAGTCTAGAAGAATCAGACTATCGGGCTTATCGAGGAAAAATATGGTTAATTTGTTCTCGAATTCCGACCTATCCTTAGGAAGGAATCTCTCGAGAAGTCAGCTTTCCCTGCTAGGAGGAATAGGTCTACTATAAAAGACCCTCTTCCGGCAGCCTAAGGAGACGGTCTTCTTTGGCACGCACGACTAGGTTACCCGAGTCCCCTAGCTTTATATAAACTAGGTCAATAACAAGGCGTACGAATAAGGGGCCTAAAGACCGTCGAATATAAATACTACGGCTAAGGAAAGACTAGGAGACGAATTTCTAGACGAACGCCTTTACGGCCGGACTAGCCGTGTAAGGAAATTTAGGTCGATTAGACCGACGTCTCTAGGGACCAGGAAAGCTTCGTTAGGGTGATGTTTTTTATAGACGCTTTTTTAGGGATGGTTTTCCCCTATTTCTTACGGACCTACCTAAGCAAGTATAACTAGTCTGCCCTCCGGGACTTCGTTAACTAGATAAAATCCTACTTTGGCTACGAGGTAAAGAAGATACGGTCTAACGGAGAGCTATTTACGAAAGATATCTTAAAGTAGCTTCGAAAAAGGGGCATTTTACCCCTCCCGTTAGCACCGAATACCTAGGCCTAGAACGGAGGGGCAGAAAGATCAGGGGGTGCTGTAATAGAAAGGGCCCGTACGATAAGACTTGCTATAAGGCTTCTACACGACCTTTAGAGGGAAGTCGTTAAGACCGCCTATTACCTTCGGAACCGGACCCTAAGGGACCCTAAGGACCCTAGGGGACTAAACCAAGGAATAGACTAGAAATCCCCCCTTAAGCTCTTTACGAAGAAGAGGGCCTCGCTAGCCTACCTTCGTGCCTACGGCTATAAGGCATACGCAATAACTACCGATGTATAGCTAAAAAGGAAGAAGAAAAGAAAGCTTAATCCTAGAGCCTTTATTAGTTACCTCGTTAGTTATAATTCTACGAATATCTTCTAGATCTAGATTCCTCTTCTACGGAAGGTTATTTCGACTAGGGATATGATTTTCGACGAATTTAGCTTCTTCGACGGAAAGAGGGATTAATAGCCCCTCTTACTCTCACAACGTTAGCTAATTTAGAAGATCTAAATCCCCCCTTCCTAACAGTCTTAAGAAGAGGCACTAGACGAGGAAACGGAAGAAGAAACCGACGTTAAAGCAGTCGAGGATAACGCCGACTTCGAGGAAGAAAAAGAAGAGGAAGCTGCTAGGTCAGATGATCTAGACAAAGAAGGAGACTATAGGAAAGCGGTAGAGCTAGAATACGCCTGCCTCCCTACGCCTCCTCTTACGGAATAAGAAGAAGATCTAGAAGCAGCTTTCTCTATTAGTCTTCCCGTCTCGACCCCTAAGGGGGTAGGAAAGGCACCTCTCTCGAAGGATTACCCGGCTGCCTTTTTATCCCTGCTTCGAGAAGCAAAGGAAGGTATAGGGCCCGATACAAAAGAAGACTAGCTTCTCCCCTATTTCGACCGATTTTCCGACTTCTACCTAACGCTAATAGTAGACGGTTCCTACGGAGCGTTTATAGTAGGCCGGGTTTTTAAGCTAGTATTAGCAAGGAAGGTATATAAAAGAGACCTCCCGGACCTACTAGTAAACTAAAAGTAGCTAGAAAAACACCCCTTTAAAGACTAGTTTTTCTAGGCCTAGAAAGACCACCTAGCCTTATACGAAGAGATAGGGTCTTTAGAAGAGGTCCTTAAGGAAAAAGCAAGAGGAAAATAGGTCCTTAGCTATAAGTAGGTCTTTATCTATAAGACTAATAAACACGGCTTCCTTTAAAAGTATAAAGCCCGGCTAGTTATCTACGGGAACTAGCAGGAAAAAGGGGATTTACCTACTAGGGCAACAACCCTAGCAGGGATGTCTTTTCGGACCCTTATAGCTATAGTAGCAGAATTCGACCTCGAACTCGATTAGATAGATGCAGTCAACGCCTTTATTAACTGCCTACTCGAGGAAGAAGAAGTTATCTATATACGACTTCCTCCTAGTTTCTAATAACTAGGAAAGGTTCTACGGCTTAGGAAAGCTCTATACGGACTATAAAGATTACCCCTTCTTTAGCAACAGCATTTAATAGGTTCCTCAGAAGCCTAGGCTTTACGAAAGTCCCTTAGGAACCGTGTATAATATAGAAGGGTAAAATCACGGTCTTCTTCTACGTCGACGATATTATCTAGGCGTACCCGAAAGAGGAAGAAGCTGCTATAAGGGAGGCTATATAAGGCCTATAATAAAGGTATAAGATAACTAGGCTAGGGGAGCTAAAGTGGTTCCTAGGGATACGAATCCTTCGGAATAGGTCCTAACGGACTATCTAGCTTACCTAGGACGCCTATATCGATAAGGTCGCTTATAAATTCCTCCTTAATTCCCTCGATAAGCTTCCTCTACGCCTATATTAGACGAAGAGCTTTTGCCTGATCCGTCCTTTTAAGCTAGGGAGCAAGAGAAACACTAATATTAATAGAAGGTAGGCTCCCTGCTTTTTTCAGCTATTTCTACTAGACCGGATATCTCTTTTACGGTCTCCCGGCTAGCTAGGCATAACTAGAATCCTAGCCCTAGGCACTAAGAAGTAGCAGACTAAGCAATCCTTTATCTCTATTTAACGAGATTATATGGTCTACGCCTAGGAGGGCAGGGAAGGAAATTAGCTGCCGAAATCTTCCTTTGTTCGAGCGATTCGTCCTTTGCGGACAATTCCTTAGATAGAAAGAGCTTATAAGGGTATATTATATCCCTTTTTAGAGGAACCATTGCTTAGAGAGCTTCGAAGTAAGCTACCGTTACGACTTCTAGTACGGAGGCAGAGCTACTAGCTCTTTTAGAAGCGTTAAAAGAAGCGATTTTCCTTAGCCGGCTACTAATATCTCTACGACTATAAATCCTAACCCCGTTAGCTATAGAATGCGATAACACGCAGACTATACGGATTCTTACGGAGGAAAATAGTAAGCTATCGACCCGGCTACGGTATATCGATATTTACTAGCATTAGTTACGCTAAGAGGTCTAAAGGGGACTTATTTCCGTCCGTTAGGTTCTAACGGTATTAATAAAAGCAGACGGTCTTATAAAGCCCCTGCCGAAGTAGAAGCTAGCTATCTTTTTATAGCAAATTAGGCTAGAAGACGTTCGATAAAAGCTATCCTTAGAAGCCCGCCTTAAGAGTCTACGAGAGGAGCTAATAGCACGTAGGAGGAAGGAGACGTCTATAGCCAAAGAGAGGAATTAGGACTTATCCTAAAGGAGGGCCCCTAGCTTAATTGGGACTTATTCTTCTAAAGGCCCCTTTTAGGGACTTGTCTTAGAAGACCCTTTCTTATAGGACTTGATTTCCTCCTAGGCCCCTTTCCTAAAGTAGGTCTAAAAGAGCCCGGGGCTAAAACCCGGATTTCTCGAGTAGGAGAAGTGCAGACTAAGACCTCCTCTATACGCTCACCGGCCTAGGTATTTAGCTTTACCCTTTCTATAAGGGCAGGCTATAGCTAAGGGGGTGTGTCGCGAAGCGTGGCCTAATTTCGCAGTTCTCGGAGATATCCCTTAGCACGAGGGACCAAGGAAGCTAAAAAACACCCGGTATAGAAAAAGGAAGAAGGAGCTAAAAAGAGGTGCAGAGAGGAGGGTAGGGGCATAAGGGGAAGCAGAAGTAGCGATGGCTTCCTATAGAGGTGGCGAGAGATAAGACGGATATGCCGGCAACGGCTAGAAAGGAGGGGAAAAACCGGTAAAAAGCTCGGTAGTTAAAGGGACATTAGTAGCTTCTTTAAGCAGGATCTTCTTTGTTAATTAAGATGCTAGACGGGTATAAAGAGGGGCGTTAGATAGAGGAAAGAAGGAGAATTAAGGCAATATAATAATCACTCCCCTATCTTTATTGCTGCCCCCGTAAGAATTAAATCCCTCTGCCCTGCCTGTCCGACCCCTTACTTCTAATTTTACCTTCGTGCATTTTATATATACTTCTCGTATCTCTCTTCGCGAGAACTATAGGGGTATTTATAAAGGTTAAAATTACCTCTAAATCCGTAGACGTTTATATAGGGGTCGGAGCCCTAGAAAGGTCTATAAGGTCGATATCTAGGTCTATATTTTCTTACGAAGCTATATTTAAGACCTTATTACTATTGTTCGAATTAGACTCTAGCTCTATAATTCGAGCCTTCCTTTTTTTATTAGTAGTAGAAATACTACTAGAAAGGGATTTCTTCCTAGAAGAAGAAGATAAAGAAGAAGATTTTCTCTTCTTAAAAATTCGAGTCCTATCGTCCTTTTTTCCTTTATTTAAAACCTAATAAGTAGGAGCCTTATTTAGGTATAATTTATAGTAATTTACTATAAAATGCCCTAGGTTTTTATATTCCTTATAATAAGGAGTATCTATAGAATTTCTATAGGATTTTTAAGGCTTCCTTTATATTAAGAAGGCTTTCTCTAAAGATTTATCTATATCCTCTATTCTTCTAGCTTCGTCTAAAAGACTAGCTATTAGGGATTCGAGGGTAAACTCTATAGAATTATACTTAAGGCTCTACGTAATATTTATAATATAGCTTCTAAATTCCTTATTAAGGCAATTAAGAATCTATGCTATAAGAATAACTTCCGGAATTTCTATATTATAGGATTTTAAATCCTTATAAATTTCCTTTACCTTATAAAGGTATTTCTCTAAATTAGAGTCTGAGGGACTAAGGTTAAAGAGCTGCTTAATAAGTAGATAATTCGAAGAAAAGTTCGACGGATTATATAGCTTTTTAAGCTTATCCTACGCTACTTTAGCATTTTTTAGATACTATATTTATATTAAGGGACTATCTTTAACTTAAAAGAATATTATAGATAAAGCCTCTATAGTCTATATATAATTTGCTTGCTTTAAAGTAATAATAAGCTTTTCTTTTATAAGGATAGCTTCTATCCTTATAGTCTATAAGGTATAATTTAAATTTCCCTTTAGTTTAGTAAATTCGTATTCTTTCTATCTACCTATTTTATATAAATTCGGTATTATTTCGTTTATAGGGATCGAGAAATCTAAACGGGAGTTTAAGAGCGTAGGAAGGTAAAAGAAGTCGAGGGGAATTTTAAAAGGAATTTTAATTAAATATTTCGACGAGGAATTTTAAAGGTATAAGTTTATTTCCCGTCTTAAAAGGAGTAAGCTGGGCTTATAACCTCTTAAGGTATATAAGCAAAAGCGGAATTTTAGGAAATTAAGGAATTACGTAAGACTATATAATAGAGGGGAAGAGGGAGTATAAGGTAGGATTTTTAATAGAATTTATTAGTAATATATTAGTATATAAAAGAGGTATTAAAGTTAATAATCCTCTATCTATCTACTAGCGGACATACTATCTTATATAGATAATTATAGCTAAACGGAAGAACCTTTCGGGACTAGATTTAGGCTGCCGTATAGCCCTAAGACTAAGGAACTTAGTAATACCTCGAGTATATTAGGAAGTGTCTTAGTTCTACTAATATTCGTGTTTAAAGGAGGTTAGTCGTGCTGGTATTCTTAAGAGGTCTTAGCTAGTATTCTAAGCTAGCTCTATTTCTTCGATTCCCGATTATACGATAACCGGCAACCCGTTTAATGCCTAATAACATGTAAATTAACGAGCGATTCTTACTCTATAATATAGGATTTTATCTATAATTAATATCCTACTTATTAGCTTATATAATCGGGAGAGTATGTTATAGCTGCTTTATTTATAGTAGGAACACTGTTCCTTATATAGTAAGGCTAGGGAGATAGTAGTTAGAAGATAAGAGATAGGTTAAGGTCTTAAAGAAAGAAGGTATAAGGAGTTAGTAGGGTAGGGTATATATATAGGTTCTATATACTTAGGCGATAGAAAAGATATAAACGAAAGTAAATATAATAAGGGAAAAAGATAGGAAAGATATAATAGTCGGTCTACTAAGAGGCTAAAGGGACGTAAAATATAAGTTATATAATTAGGCTAGGTATAAAGAGAAAGGTATAGTACTATCTCCGATATATATAAGGTATTAAACTAAAGCTAGGTATTTAAGCGCCTAAGGACGGATTTAAATATAGGCTAAGGGGTCCTAGAAAAAAAGAGGGAAGGTATAGTATATAAAGTACTAAGGATAAGAAGCTATTAGTAGGACCTATATCTAAGGAAGAGCTAAGGCCGCCTTAGCTATAAGGTAGGGTAGTAGGCGTTAGTTAGTAAGGACTATAAATAGCTAGTATAGGTATAATAGTAAGTAAGTAGTATATATAAGAATATACTAAGTTAGGAAGTAAAAGGTATATAAATATATAATTAAGAAGTATATATTATATAAAAGGTATAGGCTAAGCGGAAGTATAGTAAAGAGATAAGGCTATATACTCGCGGCCTATATATAAAGAATATTTACCTAGGGATATAGGTAGTAGTATAGTAAGGAGGTAAAGCTAAGAGAGTAAACGTAATAAAGGTAGTAGTATTTATTATAATAAAGCTAGCTAGTATAAAAGGGTAGTAGAGGGCTAAGACCGCTATAGGCTTAGTAAGGGAAGCTCCTATAATACTATATATAGTAATAAAGTTTAGGCCGATTTTAGCAGCGCTAGTGCTTAGGACGGAGCCCTAGTAAGGGGCGTATAAAAGGGTATTAAGACTAGTACTTCTAAAGTAAAGGTAGTAGGGCGGCCGGCCGGCGAGGAATCTAAGGGAGGGGAATAGCGCTAAGGAGGCACATATAATTATAGCTACCCTAGGCCTAGAGCGTTTAGGTATAAGCAATAGGGTATCCCTAAATAAGAAGATAGCGACGTCGATACTAAAGATAAGGGATAAGGGGAGACTAAATAGTAATAGCGGCGGCCTCCCTACGCCGCTAAGCTTTAGGCGAAGTATAGCGGCCTAAGTAGGAAAGAAGCTAGGGCGGGCAAGGCTAGGGATCGATATAATAAAGTAGTTACTATTCTAAGATATCTAACTATAGCTAATATCGGAGGTAACTCTAGCGATATAGCTATCGAGCGTAGCGACGGTAGCTATAAGTACGATAGCATAGTAGAGATAGCCTTAAAGTATACTACCGCGGCCGGGGGATAGGCTAGAGGGCGCCGTAGGGAAGGGCGCTATAAGGGACGACGCTAAGAGCGTATAGCCTATTAAAGGAATAAAAGCCTAACGCGCTAGTATAGTTCTTAAGTAGGGTCTAAGGGGTTAGTCTATATAGAGAGGTAGAAATAAGGAACGGTATTCCTACTATAAATAAAGCAGCTATAATATACTCTCCCGATTATATAAGCTAATAAGTAGTATATTAATTATAGATAAAATCTTATCTTATAGAGTAAGAATCGCTCGTTATTTTATATGTTATTATGCATTAAACGGGTTGCCGGTTATCGTATAATCGGGAATTAAAGGAACAGAGCTAGCTTAGAATGCTAGCTAAGACCTCTTAAGAATACTAGCACGACTAACCTCCTTTAAACACGAATATTAGTAGAACTAAGATACTTCTAGATTTACTCGAGGTATCACGGAATTTCCTAGTCTTAGGGCTATATAGCAGCCTAAATCTAGTCCCGAAAGGTTCTTCCGTTTAGCTATAATTATCTATATAAGATAGTATGTCCGCTAGTAAATAGATTAAGAATTAAAAACTTTAATACCTCTTCTATATACTAATATATTACTAATAAATTCTATTAAAAATCCTACCTTATACTCCTTCTTCCCCTCTATTACGTAGTCTTACGTAATCCCTTAATATCCTAAAATTCCGCTTTTGCTTATATACCTTAAGAGTAGTTAAGTTAATATAGATAAAATAATAATAAGTCTACGGCCCCTTTAATAAAGGTAAAAGAGAAAGAGCAATACTATTAGCGGATAAAAAGAAGCGAAATAGACCTATAGCGACTAAAGGAAGCTAAGGCTAAGGGAGATATAAGCTAAGGACCTAGCGGACGTACTATAAGGCCTAGAAAAAGAGTTTAAGGTAAGCGAGAGGCTAGCTAATAAGCGGGCATAGTACGCGCTAGTACTATAGGAAAGGGAGGTAAGGATAGTATAAGGGTTCTACTAAGCGTTCTACGACGCTAGTATACTCCTAACCGCGATATATATACTATACTACTAGAAGCGGGCTAAGCTAGAGCTTAGGGAGATAGCGTAAGAGGGCTAGTAGTAGTATAGCGCGGCTTAGGGAGGCGGGCGGTCCTTATTTAAGTACTAAAGCTACTTCCCTAAGGGCACGCCGGTAGCGGTATACGCTAAGTACGCGCGGCGGGTTAAATATAATAGTATATCGCTAGTAATATACCTTTACTAGCGGCTTAGCTATAAGTACTAATACCTAGATAAGCTTAAGGACCTAACGCCGGTTAAGGAGAAGCTAATCTCGCTTAACTTATACTATAG
Organism: Hirsutella rhossiliensis; assembly: GCF_020360975.1. Classification (NCBI taxonomy): domain Eukaryota; kingdom Fungi; phylum Ascomycota; class Sordariomycetes; order Hypocreales; family Ophiocordycipitaceae; genus Hirsutella; species Hirsutella rhossiliensis. The sequence goes on along the minus strand of NW_025408668.1, from coordinate 2,072,992 downwards.
CTTTATAACTAAGTATAGTATCCCTAGCGGCTAGAGGTAAAGTATAAGGTACTTAAGGTATATTAAGGGCTATATTACTATATTCCTTAATAATATTTAGGGCCTAGCCGCTAAGGTACTCTTATACCCGCTACTTTAAGTTATAGATAAGATCTATATTTTATAGTAAGGCGCTAAGAGGCCTAGGCTATAAGACTTATTAAGCTTACTATTAGTATAGTAGCGGGCGGTTAAGAGGGCGCTAGCTTAGCTTAAAGAAAATAACTTACTATATAGCGAGGTCGAGATTAATATAGCTAAGATAGATAGCTAGGGGGAGCCGGCGTATAAGGTGCCGGCGGTTATACTAAAGCGGCTAAAGCGGGATAAGCTATTAGCGTAAGAGAGAATATAAACGGTATATATAGTACCGTTAATAGAGTAGGCCCTTAATAATAAGGGCGCCGTTAAGATTAAGGAGGTACTTACGATACTAAGGTAAGGCCGGGACTATTACGGGACACCCTACGGTCGATAATCTAGGTACCTATAACGATATTAGCCTCCCTCCCTAAGGCTCCTTATAGAAGAAGGAACCTAGAAGCTACCGGGTAAACTCTAGGAAATTACTAGGAAATCCTAGAAACGATAACTAAGCGGATTATATAGATATTTTATAGAGATTTCCCTTAAGGATATATTATACGGGAAATATACTATGATTTCCTAAGTAATAATAGTTCCTTAAGGATTATACCGATATTTCCTTAAGAGGTTACTATAAGGATATAATAAGGAAATTATAGAGAAATATCTATGCCTATTTAGGGAAAATACTAAGAAATACCGCTAATACGCTATACTATTATTATATAATTATAAGGTTAAGATATTACTTAGTTAAAGCCCTAAGTAAGGTCCTATACTCGCTATAGTATATATAGAAGATAGAGAACCTACTAGATCTTAGGCGGGTAGAGAAAAATATAGATAGTTATTACTACTCTTACTTTAACTTATAAGACCGGTAGCTAGTCTATATTTAATACGCGTAATAACGTATAGTAGCTAGTCTATATAATACGTTTAATTATATATAGTAGCTAGTCCGTTTAATTACCTATTAAACCTATACTAGATCTAAGTAGATAGTAAGGTTAATATACTAGCCCTATACTAAGGGACTAGTATATAATAAATAATAGTAATTCCTATTCCCTTAAATATCTATTCTCTTAAAGTCTATATTTAGTAGAATATAAGATAAAGAATAAGGAAAGGGACGAGTTAACCTTAACCTATAAACCCTAATATCTTCTTAAGAAGAAAGCTCCTACTTACGTACTAATAAATACTAGCTTCTTAATCTCTTTTTATAGAAGAAATACTTAGGGAACTTTAGATAAAGGTAGAACTTTAACGTATTAAAGCTTAAGTATTATAGAGCTTTTATTAGCGGTTAGAAAGATACTTATTTCTAGGATATTTCCCGTTAAGTGCCTATAAAAATAGAAGATAGCTATAAGTAATAGAGCTATATAGAAATCGGTATAGTATAGCTTCTCCCGCCCTACTTTAACTACCTCTATTAAAAGGATAAAGCCCTAGAAGTTCGCTAAGAAGTTCGCTAAACTACGACGAATAAAGTAAGGAAGAACCTCTAAATAATACTACCCTTAATAGCACGTTCGCGATAATAACCTTAGCGAACTAGCTAGTAAGTTTAATTATAGAAGAAGCTCTTATAAGACTACTAGTAAAAGCTATAGTAAGAGATACTAAGGATAATACTATTATAAACCCTCCTTAAGCACCCTTAGTACGTATTAGACTAAAAGATATAGGGAAGTTTAACCCTATTAGCCCTTTCGATATAACGTTCGACGTCCTCGAAGAAACTAAGAAAACGATTATATATAGAAGTATCGATCGATTTATCGATTCCCTAAAATAGGTAGCTATCCGCGGACTAGAATACGCTAACGAACTAGTAATACTTATCCTTAGTTTACTTCGCGGAACCGCTATTAAATAGTATTCTAGCGATCTTAGCGAATCCGACTAAGCTATACTTTATACCCTAGACTAAGGATATACCGCTTAGTATACTAAACTATAAAAACGCTTTACTATCTAGCTAGAAGTAGCTTTAAGATCGTTATAAATAGAACGATTTACTACCTTAGATATTATAAATAAAGCTAACTTTTATAAATAGATATTAAAGCTCCGCTAAAAAGCAAAAGTAGTACTATACTTAAAAGAGTACCTTACTATATTAGTCTATTAACGACTAGACGTATTACTACGAGAATTATTCGGCCGACCTACTAGTTTAGAATTATTTAATACTTAGATTAATAACTATAAGTAACTTATCTTATAGTTAGAAACTAAGCTAATAGTTAGGTTATAAGGGAAGATAAGTAATATAGTAAAAGGATGCGTATAAAGCGGGTTACGCGAAACTAAGAACGAGACTATAGTAAACTCTACCCTATTTATAGCTAAACTAACTAGCTAGAAACCCTAGGAATAAGGATAATTCTAATAGAAAGGAAATATAACGACTATATTAGGATAGAATAATCTATACTAAGTAGATATAGGCCTAGTACTAAACTAGTTAACTAGTCCTTAAACCGGACTATAGCCTTAGGATTTAAAACTAAAGGAGGGCTTTTAGGAAAACCTAATCGTTATTAACCTCGCTTATTAGCTTTAAGCGGTACTAACTAACGACTAAGGCGGGATCTATCTTTCCTAGGAAATATAAAACTAGATCTTATTTACCTCGGATAAAGGGCTAGAAGATAGTAATACTACCGCTAATATAGGAGAAAAAACTAAAGAAATAGAAGATAAGATCCTATTTATTCTTAATATAATAAAAGTAGAACCTATAGGACCGAGCCGTTCGCCTAGAATACTAAGGAACTAGCTAACTATAAGAGCGGCGCTATAAACCGAAATATCGGATCTATTAAAGCCGTCTTAGTTTATATACGCTTAGATATCTATCTTTAAAACTAAAGGCCTAGACTAGCTATTAAACGTATATATAGACTTTAGTATAGCCCGCTTTATAATTAAGGAAGACTAGCTTAACTACTTTAACGATATAACCCTCGATATAACCTAGTAGGTCTTACTATCTAGTATATAAAAAAGCTAAACTAAGGGTTAAGCGACCTTAATAATAAATATCCTAGGGAAATAAGGAATAGGATTTAAGGTTAGATAATTTACTATCGGCGCCTAAGTAGTTTAGACCCTATCTATAGGATTATTACTTAGATAAGATTTCTTAGTACTAAATAAAGTCGATATCTTAAATTCTAAGGGAATAATATCTATTAGCTTATATAGTAACCTAATAGTTATAGCTCGCTCTACTTAATAGGGCTACGCGATCTATTATTAGGTTACGTACTAAGCTAACGTTAACGTCCCTATATATAGGATAGAACGCCTACTAGCGTAGATTAAGGATATACTAAGGGATTATAACTTAGTATTCTTTCTAAGAAACCTATTATTAGCCTATAACTTAATCTAAGGTATAACTCTAGTTATAATAGTTAATACTACCGCTCGCTATATTAAACTTAAGAAAGGATAGTACTTAGGAATACTAGTAGACCTTAGCGACGAAATATAGTTTTTATAGATCGACCTACCTAAGGAAACCCTAGCTAGGGTAACTCTAACTAAAGAGCTAGCTATATAGAAAACCACGGAATATAGCGACCTATACTAGGTTACTAACCTATTAGTAGAAACCTTAGAGGAAGGGAGCCCTAAGTCCGCTAAAGGGGAACTCCTTTTATAAACGTATAGATAGACTTTAAACTATAAGATCGGGATTATATAAGACTATAGCCTCCTAGAAATAACTACTTTAAAGTACGTTAAAATCTATAATTAAGACCCTATATTTATAGAAAAGATCTAATATATAGTCGCCTCCTTCTTAACCTTATAAAAGGACTAAGGTACTATTAAGGTCTACTTAAACTACTATATACGTATTCTATTAATAGAAAATTAGCACCTATATAAACTAGCGTCTAGGGCTTACCCGCTTAGCTAGAAGGATAAGGTATTAATCGACTAAACCTATAAGGACCTATACTAAAAGGGGCGTATAAAATAAGCTATAGAGGTAACCCTATTCGCTTACTATATATTTATAGTCTAGAAAACTATATATAGTAATAAAAAGGGCTGAATAGTAGTAAACCTACGCGCTCTTAATAGTATAGCTATCTTAGACGCTTACCTAATACTGCTTTAAGGAGATATAATCTAGAAGCTATAAGGGAAACGCTTTATTTCTATTATAAACGCTCGGTCTTTCTTTTATTAGTTCCTTATCTATAAGGAGTATTAGGAAAGGTTTATAGTAATTAGCTATAAAAGCTTAGAACGACTAACGGTAGCCTTAATAGGATATAAGAACTTACCTATATATATTTAAAGATTTATAAACTTAATCCTCTAGGAATATATAGAATATTCCTCTAAGTATATCGATAATATTATAATATACTTAGATATAGAAAATAACTACGTTCGTTACCTTTAAGCTATCTTCTAACTCTTTATAGACTATAACCTAGCCTTAGCTAGATCGAAATTATTCCTAGGCTACCTATTTATAGAACTATTAGGATTTTAAGTCGATAGTATTAGCCTAATAAATACTAAAGAATAAGTATAAGTATTATAGGACGTAAAGTTTCTAAATACCTTATAAGTACTAGAAAAGTAGCTCGGCTTAGTTAACTAGCTATAATACCTAGTAGCTTACTTCTCTTAGAGGGTAGAGGCGCTCTAGGTTCGGAGAATAGTAATACTTAAGGAAGTATAAGATAGTTAAGCGCTGCCTAAAGGATCGGTAAGGAATAGATATACCTTTAAAGCAACGTACTAACCTTCCTTAATAGAGGAATAGGCCTTCTAAGATATTATAAACGCTCTTATAAAACTAACGTAGCTATACTATTTCGACCTACGATAGCTATTATTCTTATAAATCAACGCTAGCCGCGAGCTAGGCTTTATAGTAGTAGCCTTCTACCTTATACTAAGGGTAAACTAGAACCTAGGAAGGACCCTACCCTAGACAAGTATCTAGCTAATCCTTTACCTTAGTAAACGCCTAACCGGCGAAGAACCTAGATATTAGCTTACTAAACTTAAAGTCGCTTATCTTTCCTAGGTATATTAAAAGCTCTAGTTATATATTATCTCTACCTTACTACTAAAGGTCGTTATATTAGTAGACTATACTACTACTAGCGTAATCCTAAAGTAAATATCGCTATTTACTATTAATATAAAGACTAATAATTAGCTTATACTTACTTTATAGTGCCTTAGCTAGTTTCCCTTAAAGGTCTACTATATTCCTAGAACTACTAATATCCTTACCGATATACTATCTTAACTATTATCCGTAATACTTAGGAAATATAAACCTAGGAAATTAGACCGTGTTTAGGAAGATAAAGCGCTAGTCGAATACGTATATATAGTTATAGAATCCTTTATCTAACCTAACTTACGCTAGAAGATCTAAGGAGTATACGCGGAAGAACTAAGGTAGGCTAGTATACTAAAGTAGCTTAGAAACAATAAGTCCTAGGTCGGTCTCTTATTTATTTAGCGGAATAGGTTACTCTACTTAGTTAAGTCTAAAGGTCGTTATCGGCTCTATATCCTTACTATCTACGCTAAGGAAATTATCGCCGATAACTACGCGCGTAAATTTTACCTTAAATAGCAAAGGATATAAGAAGAGTTATCCTTTATATTTACTATTACTAGCCTTAAGAAACTTATCGATAGCTTTATCGATAAATATAACGCTTACTATAGGAACTAAACTAACTAGTTAAAGGCCCTTAGTAAGTTAGTTTTAATTACGTCCCTAGCCTTACCTTTTTATACGATTACTATAGATTTTATTATAGGACTCTTAGACGTCCTTATAGACCGAACTCTATAGATACTACCTATTAGGGTTTACTATAATATATTACTAATAGTAATAAATAAGTTCTCGAAAATAAGGCTCCTTATCTTAAGCTATAACTAGTTTACTATAGAAGACTAGGCCGAGGCACTATTTACTAAGTTAATACGCTATAACTAAGGGATTCCCGCTTAGATTATCTCCGACTAGGACCCTAAGTTCCTTTTAGCGTTCTAGAAAGGAGTATAAATAATATATAGGTCTAAGTTATTAGTACTTATAGCTTAGTATCTCTAAACTAACGGCTTATTAGAATAATATAACTAGGTAGTTAAAACCGTACTTTAGTTCTTTACGACCGACTTCCTATCCTATTAATAAGTTAACGCGTTACTACTACTTTAATTTACCCTTAATAACTCTTACTCCGCGGTAATTAGTACTTCTTTAAGCGAGCTACTAACCGGGATACTATTACGACTACGGTCTAGTAAACCGCGGGGACTAATATATATTATAAGGTTACGTAACGTAGGGAGTAAGGAATATTAGATAGACTAACGGGCTAATTAAGTTTAAAGCGAGGGGTTACTCTAGCGCTTTAACGCTTTATAGCTAGGATCATAGGATCGCTTTAGCGCTCTAGCGCTCTTAAGCGACGGGATTACCTAGCGCTCTTAACGATCTAAGGAAGCTCTTAAGATATATAAGGAAGGAACGGAATACTCCTTTAGATAGATAGCTTAATAGCTTTTAATATTATAATTATTACGATCTCTATTATAATCTTATCTTTAATTCCGATTACTTAATTACCTAGTTATAGTCTATAGTCTATAACCTCTAACTTATTACTAACGTAATATACTTATTATTACTTAGACTACGCCCTATTATATTTACTAATATAAACCCCTTAATAGGTTTATCCCTTAAGAATAATACTAGTCGTTATACGTTAAAAGCTCTTATTTAGTATAATACCGCGTTACTTTAAGTAATATTATAACTATTAATATACCTATATAATAAGCTAGATTAACTAACTTTAGAGCTACTATATCGCCTTAGGATATAATACGCGAGATTATTACCCTTTAATATAAGGTATAGTTACTTAAGAATAAAGGAGGTAATAGATAAGTTAGGGACCTTAGAGAAATAGTTAAACTAAAATAGCTAGGACTATTTAACGGTACTTATAGTACGCTTTAAGACTTTCTTACCTAACTTAAGGTCTACTATTAGTTTTACCCTACTAAACTCTTAGACCTAGTTAAAAAGGTACTTTATATAGGAAATTATTTATTTAGAACGGTACTTACTTAGTTTAGACCTATTATAAGGGATTTTCTTAATAACTAACTAGCGCGATAAGATAATAAGATAGATAAAGTCTTTACTAGTTTCTAAGGATTCGAAGAAGCTATTATAAAGGTATTTAGAATAACCCGATAAGGAATAAGAAGCTCTTAAGGTATATAAGCAAAAGCGGAATTTTAGGAAATTAAGGAATCACGTAAGACTACGTAATAGAGGGGAAGAAGGAGTATAAGGTAGGATTTTCAACGGAATTTATTAGTAGTGTATTAGTGTATAGAAGAGGTGTTAAAGTTAATGATTCTATCTCTATCTACTAGCGGACATACTGTCTTATATAGACAATTATAGCTAAACGGAAGAACCTTTCGGGACCGGATTTAGGCTGCCGTATAGCCCTAAGACTAGGGAATTCCGTAATACCTCGAGTGAATCTGGAAGTATCTTGGTTCCACTGATATTCGTGTTTAAAGGAGGTTAGTCGTGCCGGTGTTCTTAAGAGGTCTTAGCTAGCATTCTAAGCTAGCTCTATTCCTTCGATTCCCGATTATACGATAACCGGCAACCCGTTTAATGTATAATGACATGCAAAATAACGGGCGATTCCTGCTCTATAGGATGGGATTTTGTCTATAATTAATATACTACTTATTGGCTTATATAATCGGGAGAGTATATTATAGCTGCTTTATTTATAGTAGGAACACCGTTCCTTATAGCCTCCCTTAAAGAGTAGATTTATATACTCTTTACTGATTTATTTATAGTAGTATATATATAGGGTAAAAACCTAATATAGGAAAACTATTCTTATACCTTAATAGGATATATAAAAACCTATTCTTTCTTAGGAAAAAAAAAGTCCTTAGGTATATACTAATAAAAAAACCTATGGTAGGAAAAATCTAGTTATAGTTATAATAATTATTTATAGGATAACCTTATATAAGGTAAAACCTATTATTGCTAGGAAAATCTTAATAGATAAAAACCTAGTAAATATTTCTCTAGGAAACCTAAAAAGGAAAAACCTAGTAAGGGAAAGATATAGAAAGCATAAGAAATATCTAAAAACCCCTTTTAATTGCGTAGGAACTTATATTAAGGATAGACCGTCTCTAAATTTATAGAGTAATCTAGGTCTTAATTCCTTCGTAAAAATATCAGCTATATTATCTTCTGATTTAATATAAAAAACTCTAATTTCCCCTTCTCTTATACTAGTTCTAGTATAATAATAGGCTAATCTTATATACTTAGACCTTTTATAAAATTCCGGATTTTCTGCTAATTTAATAGTAGTAGTATTATCCGTTAAAATAGGAGGTATAGTATTAGGAATCTTAATAGATAGATCCTTAGTAATATTTTTAAAAAGTATATTTAAATAAATAGCTTCTTTATTTGCCTCTCTAAGGCTAATATACTCTACTTCGTAGGTAGAAAGGGCAACGGCTTTCTACTTAGAGCAAGCCTAGCTTATTATATTATTATATATATAAAAATAGTAACCGGAAAAGGATTTTCCGTCCGTTAAATCCGACGCCTAGCTAGAGTCGGTATAACCCTTTATATATAGATAGGTAAAAGGGATATTATAATTATATTTAATCTTTAGGCTAGGGAATTTATTTAAATATTTCTAAATTATATTTAAAGCCTTAAAATACGTTTAGTCGGGCTTAGCTTGAATCTAGCGTAGGAAATTATAGAATATAAGATATCTAGCCTAGTAAATAAGGCTAAGTATAATAGAGATCCTATTTCTTTCTAAAATTATAATATATCTTCCTTAGAAGGTAATTCCTTTGCTTTTATAAGCTTAAAGCTTACTATAGCGGGTAAATTCGAAGTTCCTAAACCTTCTGTATTAAATTCCTTTAATTTATTTAAGGTATAATTTTCTTAGGATATATATAGCTCTTTAATTTCTCGGTTTATTATAATATTTAGACCTAAGAAGTCTTTTATATCTCTTAAGATAGTAAAATCTAGGAATTTAAATAATTCTTTAAATAATCTTTCTTCTATTATAGATTTAAAGGGCCCTACTATAAGAAAGTCGTCGACGTAAGTTACTAAGGCTATACTATAGTCCTTATTTATAAATACTCCTTTATCTATTAAAAGAGGAAAAAATCCGAGTTTATTTAGTATAATTTTTAAATGATTATACTAGAGCTTAGGACTTTGTTTTAGGCTATATAATGCTTTCTTTAGCTTTGCTTTAATTTGACCGGTTTTATATAGGTCTAGGAATTTAGTTAATTTAATTCCTTTAGCTTTATAAGCTGATCTATATTTTAAATAATATTCTTTAAGAGCGTATTCTTTATAGCCTATAGGAAGATCGATATATACTTCGCTATCTATATCGGTATATACGAAGGCATTTATTATATCTATCTATAAAGCTTCGAATTCGTAGATAATAGCTAAAATAAGCAGAATTCTAATAGATTCGGGTCTAGCTATAGTCGAGAAGGTATCTAGGAAATCTAAGCTATAGATCTACTTAAATCCCTATATTACGAAACGGGCTTTATATTTTATTATATTATTTTAACTATCCTTCTTAATAGTATAGACCTAGCGGCCTCCTATAGCCTCCTTATCCTTAGGGAGGTAGGAAAATTCCTAAGTTTTATATTTAATTAGCTAGATAATTTCCTTAATTATAGTATCTTTCTAAAATGCTATTTTAGGGCTATTTATTGCCTGTTTATAGGTCTTTAGAATTTTTAGATCCTGATTTTCTATACTAGCTAGAATTAACTCTATAAAATCGTAGTTTAGAAATAAATTAACGTTAGGGTATTCGATATAGTTAGAATCGAACCCTTCCGGCTTCTTAGGTAGTTCTACTACTATTTTACTAGTAGTAGGAATAGGATCGTTATTTAGAGACTCTTCTTCTATAGAGGGCGAGGGACTTTTATCTCTAGGTTCTCTAGTAGCTTCTTCTATAGGGATATAGCTTTCTAGCTTATCTTTATTCGGAATAGAATTAAAATTAAAGGTATTATTACTACTAGAGATTTCTAGATCTTTTATAAATTTATTTTCTAGTATAGTAATATCTCTAGAGATAGTAATCTTTCTTATAGAAATATCCTAGATTTTATATGCATTTTCTAAATAGCCTATTATTATTCCCTTAAAAGCTCTATTATCTAGCTTATCTTTAGGGTCTTTATTCTTATAATATATAAGGCTTCCGAAGGTCTTAATTTTATTTAAGGTCTCGAAGGGTAGTATTATATTATCCCTCTTTTCTATAACACTTTTAAATCCTATCGTAGAATGCGGTGATCTATTATATAAATAGGTAGCTATTAAAACAGCTTCTCCCTATAGATATTTAGGAAGCCTAGCAGTAAATAAAAGAGCTCGTACTTTTTCTAATATAGTACGATTTATTCTTTTTATTTTACTATTAGATTCCGGCGTCCTAGGAGGACTAGAATTAAAGGTAATTCCTTCTTTTTCGTAATAGAGCTTTATTTTATATATAAATTCTTTAGCATTATTAGAAAATGCTTCTCTAATCCTAGTATTTTTAGGGTTATTTTCTACCCTATTTTTAAATTCTAGGAACCTATCTAGAGCTTCTCCCTTTTTTCGAAGAAGGTATATTTCTAGATATCGGGTTCCTATATCTAGGAAAGAGATATAATAGTAATATTTATTATAAGTAGGCACTTTAATTGGCCCCTAAGTATCTAATACTATTTTTTCTAAATAAGAATAAGACTTATATAAAGGTTATTTAATAACCTTATTCGTTGCTTTAGCTCTAATATATATTTCGTATTGCTTTATTTTATTTTCCTCTTTTAGAGGCATTTTTATATCCTTATTATATCTTTTTAATATTTCTAAAATAGCCCTACTATTTATATACCCTAAGCGTAAGTGCTAAGTATAAAAATCTATATCCTTTACTTTTAAAGACGTAATAAGGATTAATTGGCTTTCTAATAAAGGTTCTATAGGAATATAATATAATTTATTTCTAAGAAATCCTTTAGTAAGGACCTTAGCCTTATTATCTAATAAAAGGACTTTATTTCCTCCTATTAAGGCATAGGTATTATTAAAATAAGATTAGGATAGTATATTTACCCTTAATCCGGGTATATAAAAGCAGTCTCGAAGGATATACCTTTTTCTACTATATAGGAACTTAAATACTAAGTCCCCCTTTCCTTTTACTAATATAAAGGAAGCTTTTCCCTAGCAAACTTTAGACTTAATTTCTTTATAGTTAATAAGGAAATTCTTATTAGATACTATATGCCTAGTAGCTCCGGTATTATAGATAAAATCAAAGATCTTTTTATTCTTATAACTAGGAAATCCTCCTTTTCTTACCTTTAAGACTAATTCCTTTATTCTAGGAATCGAGGCTTTTAAAGGTCCTAAAAGAGAGTCTTTATTAGCTTCTACTATAGGGGTATTTATAGAGGTTAAAATTACCTCTAAATCCTTAGACGTTTATATAGGGGTCGGAGCCCTAGAAAGGTCTATAAGGTCGATATCTAGGTCTATATTTTCTTGCGAAGCTATATTTAAGACCTTATTACTATCTTCCGAATCGGACTCTAGCTCGGTAATTCGAGCCTTCCTTCTTTTATTAGTAGTAGAAATGCTACTAGAAGGGGATTTCTTCCTAGAAGAAGAAGAAGAAGAAGATTTTCTCTTCTTAGAAATTCGAGTCCTATCGTCCCTTTTTCCTTTATTTAATACCTAATAAGCGGGAGCCTTATTTAGGTATAATTTATAGCAATTTACTATAAAATGCCCTGGTTTTTTATATTCCTTATAATAAGGAGTATCCGTAGAATTTCTATGGGATTTCTAAGGCTTCCTTCGTATTAGGAAGGTTTTCTCCGAAGATTCGTCTATATCCTCTATTCTTCTAGCTTCGTCTAAAAGACTAGCTATAAGGGTTTCGAGGGTAAACGCCGTAGAATTATACCTAAGGCTCTACGTAATATTTATAATATAGCTTCTAAATTCCTTATTAAGGCAATTAAGAATCCATGCTATAAGAATAACTTCTAGAATTTCTATATTATAGGATTTTAAATCCTCGTAGATTTCCTTTACCTTATAAAGGTATTTCTCTAAATTAGAGTCTAAGGGACTAAGATTAAAGAGCTGCTTAATAAGCAGATAATTCGAGGAAAAGTTCGACGGATTATATAGCTTTTTAAGCTCATCCCACGCTTCTTTAGCATTTTTTAGATACCGAATTTATATTAAGGGACTATCTTCGACTTAAAGGAATATTATAGATAAAGCCTCCGTAGTCTATATATAATTTACTTGCTCTAGAGCAGTAATAAGCTTTTCTTTTATAAGGATAGCTTCTATCCTTATAGTCTATAAGGTATAATTTAAATTTCCCTTAAGTCTAGTAAATTCGTATTCTTTCTATCTACCTATTTTATATAAATTCGGTATTATTTCGTTCGTAGGGATCGAGAAGTCTAGACGGGAGTTTAAGAGCGTAGGAAGGTAAAAGAAGTTAGGGGGAATTTCGAAAGGAATTTTAATTGAATATTTCGACGAGGAATTTCAAAGGTATAAGTAGTTAATTTCCCGGCTTAAAAGGAGTAAGCCGGGCTTATAACCTCTTAAGGTATATAAGCAAAAGCGGAATTTTAGGAAATCAAGGAATCACGTAAGACTATATAATAGAGGGGAAGAAGGAGTATAAGGTAGGATTTTCAACGGAATTTATTAGTAGTGTATTAGTATGTAAAAGAGGTGTTAAAGTTAATGATTCTATCTCTATCTACTAGCGGACATGCTGTCTTATATAGACAATTATAGCTAAACGGAAGAACCTTTCGGGACTAGATTTAGGCTGCCGTATAGCCCTAAGACTAGGGAATTCCGTGATAACTCGAGTAAATCTAGAAGTATCTTAGTTCCACTAATATTCGTGTTTAAAGGAGGTTGGTCGTGCTAGTATTCTTAAGAGGTCTTAGCTAGCATTCTAAGCTAGCTCTATTCCTTCGATTCCCGATTATACGATAACTAGCAACCCGTTTAATACATAATAACATATAAAATAACGAGCGATTCCTGCCCTATAAGATGAGATTTTAACTATAATTAATATACTACTTATTAGCTTATATAATAGGGAGAGTATATTATAGCTGCTTTATTTATAGTAGGAACACCGTTCCTTATAGAAGCTAAATAGAAACTTTAAGAGCTTTAATAAAGGATCTTAGTATTAGATTATACTATAAAGTTCTATTAAGTTACCTTAAAACTTAATTAGGATAACGAACCTCTTATATTACGATTTTATAATAGGCTTAAAGAAGAAGTTAAGGACGAGCTTTATAAGGAAAATCGACTTAATAACCTCTTAGACTATATTACTATAGTAGTATAAATCGATAATAGATAGTATACGCGATGCTAAGAAAAGAAATAAGGAAGAGGAAACTAGAACCCTTTTTATAAGAATAACTTTAACTAACGCGCTAACTATAAAAAGAAGCGCGAAACTCCTATTACTTATACTTATATAACTAACCTAGGTAGGATAGATCTAGATATAATATAGAAAAGTAAAGGAAAGTATTTTAACTATAAAAAACTTAGATATTACTTTAAAGAATATAGATAACCTTATAAGGAGAAGAAAACCTATTAAGTACTAGCCTTAAAAGGTAAGAAATACTTAAACGCTATTAATAGATAGGAACTAAAGTATAAACTCCTTAGTTAAACTATATACTATAACAACGAATATATAGTATACCTAAGTAATAAGAATAGTATTAAATAGTTCTTATAGCTACTAAGGAAAACCCTTATAATAATATAGTAAAGGGATCTTAAAATATAAAAATAAGTTAAATTTATAAAACCGGAATACCCTTATCTTAAAAGAGTGTCTTAAGACTAGATTAAGAAGAACGGTAAATAATTCTAAGAAGATATATAAAATAAAAATTAATAATAATAATAGGTAGTCTATAAATAATATAATAAAGAAGATATAAATATAGCCCTTATACTTATAAAACTTAGATAATAACCTAAAGAGGAATAATAAAGTATCGACGATATAAGCTCTAAGAAATAAGAAATACCTAGAGAAATAGAAGATAAGAATAAACTTATACTACTACCCTCGCTACTAAGGGAAAATACTACGATTAAAGAACACGCTCTATACTTTAAAGAATTTAAAGAAATACTCAAAATTAAACCCTAATAAATACCTTAAATTCTTATAGAAAACTAATAAGCTATATTAATTCGATATTAACTAGCACTATATAAAGGAGACTATACTATAGCTATCGCTATAGTCGATACCTTTATAGCTCTATAATAAGAATAGTAACTATAAAGAGAATTTAAAGATAATCTATAAATACTACTTACTTATAAGTACTATAAGTATATTTTATAGATATTATACGTTTACTTAGATTATATAATATACTTCTAGATAAAGGCATAATATAATACCTTCCTAGTTAGGTTTAAGGGATAAGTACTTTCGAAACCTTACTTAAGTATAGAACTAAACTACTAGAAAATCGATTAACGCTACCTAAACGACTAAGTTATATTATTAGAACCTAATTACGGTATGCTACTTAAATACCGTAATAATTATAGTTTATTAATAAGATATTTTTCGGAGATATATAAAATCTATAAATATACTAAAATAGAAGAATAGTATAACGCTACTTACTTTAAGGTATCTAAACTATTAATCTTTTAAAAGCTTATATAATAAGTTAAATATAACGAAGAAGATTATAATAAATATATATACCTAAACTATAGAGTTTATAAATATAAAAAAGTATAAGTATAATATAAATAGTATAATAGTATACTAAAAGATTATTAGTAATATATATAAAGGCTATAAGCTATATTCGACTAAGGAAGAATCGATATAGAAATACTATATAAAAACTAGAAAGACGCTAAATAAAAACTTAACCTTTAGTATAAAAATAAATAAAATTATAAATTATAGTATATAATTAACTATAAAGTAGTATAATATAAACGATATAGCGTTAAGAAATAAGAAATCTTTAATTAGCTATAAGAAATTAGTCTCTTAAGCCCTAATATAATACTATATAACGAAAATATATAGAAATAATATTAATAATAAATTAAAGAAGAATACCTAAATAAAATAAATAAGGACTAAGTAAAAAATAAAGTATATTATTTATAAAAGGGCTATAGACTAGCATAATATAATAAAATCTAAGGACCCTATATATAGTAATAGTAAGCTATAGCGACTAATTAGTATTAGATATTTAAATCGTAGGATATTATATATATATACTTCTAGATTATAGTATAATAGGTAATTACGTTTTATTTAAAGTCGTTAATCGTTACTAACTTATATAGAGATATAAGAAAGATCTATATAAACTTATAAATATTAAAAGAGAGGCTTTTAACTATAATAATAGAATTATTAATATAGAGATTAATTACCTTAATATTAATATCTAGGGCTATAATAAATAAGTTAACTTTGATATTATAGATATTAAAGAATATAACCTTATATTAGGACTTTTATAGCTATAAGAAAGCAACCTACTAATTAATTAGAAAACTAGCTAGCTATATTAGGACGAAGATATAAGTTTCTAGGACTAGTAGATTTAAAAGAAAGTAAAATTTTATAATAATTTAGCTATTAAATAAGATAAAAAGGATAACTATTTAAGTAAATTATTATAGGCTTTAGCGATATAAATAAAAATAGTAACTAAACTAGCGGATGTAAAATCGACTAATAAGACCTATATACTAACTAATACGGCTATATAACCTAGTATCTAATATAAATAAAATAAAGGATATAATATAAAGATCTAAAGAGTTATTATTACTTTAAGGAAAGACCTTAAATAAATTAATAAAGAGCTTAAGTTAAGAGAAACTAGCTCTTAAAAAAAAGAATAAAGCTTATAAGATAGAATAAAGAATATCCCCTAAGAATACTAGAAATATAATAAACTCTTTAAGGAAGAACTTAAGATAGGGTTACCTAAATATAGCTAATAGGACTACGAAATTTATCTTAAGGATAGAATAACGCTAACGTTTTATAAGATCTATAACTTAAACGAAAAGTAACTATAAACGCTATATAACTACCTTAATAAGAATCTATAAAAGGGATATATATAAACGTTAATATCTAAAGTAAGCTACCTAGTTATATTTATTTTAAAGAAAAATAGTAAGCTATAACTAGTTATTAACTATAGATACTTAAATAATATTATAATAAAAGACCGAATACTATTACCGCTTATATTAAAACTATAAGATCGACTATATAGTAAAAAATAGTTTATAGCCCTTAACCTTAAAGGCGCCTATAACTTAATACGTATAAAAAAGGGATATAAATAGATAATAGCTTTTAAAACGAAATTCGGACTATTTAAATATCTAGTAATACTATTTAAACTTATAAATATACTAGCTACCTTTTAATATATAATTAATAATATCCTATATAAATACTTAGATATCTTTATAGTAGTATACTTAGATAATATCCTAATCTTCTTAAATACCCTAGAAGAATATAAGGAATACGTTTATAAGGTACTCTACGTACTTTAAAATACGAAACTATTAGTTAAACTAAAAAAAAAGTAAGTTTTATATATAGGAAGTAGACTTTTTTAGATATATAATCTTATTAAGAGAGATATAAATATAATAAGATAAGATTAACTTAGTTAAAGAATAGCTAACGCTAAAGAATATTAAGGATATATAAAGTTTCCTAGGATTTATAAATTACTACTAACGATTTATTAAAGATTTCGGAAAGATTATAGTACTATTATATAACTTAATAAAGAAGGAAAAAGAATTTATATAGGATAATAAAGCTAATAAAGCTTTCGATTATATTAAGACTATAATTATATAAGAACTAGTCCTAACTACCTTTGATTTAAAACGATAAATCGAACTTAAAACTAATATATTAGACTTTATTCTAAGAGTATAAATCGGATAAAAAGATAATAAAGGAAGACTATAACTAATTATATTTTACTTAAAAAAGCTATATAGCGTAGAACTTAATTACCTTATCTATAATAAAGAATTCCTTATAATTATTTAAGCTTTTAAGGAATTTCGATACTACCTTCTTAAAAGTAAATATAAAGTTAAGGTCTATATAGATTATAAGAATATCTTATATTTTATAATAACGTAATAGTTAAACGGATAATAGATCCGATAGGCCGAATCTTTATTAGAATTCGACTATAAAATAATCTATAAAAAAGGAATAGAAAACGGTCGAGCTAATACTTTTAGTCGACGAAGTAACTATAATATAAGAGCACTTATAGTAAAAGGACGGCTCTTAGAAATTAACGAAAATAGGAACTACTAGTAATAATAGCTAAATATAATATTTAAAGTATAACCTAATAACTTAATATACTAAAAGATCCTAAAATAGATAAAAGAATATAAAGTATTAAATAAATATAATATAGAATATTTAGAAGTTCTAATATATAAAAATAAAATCTAGATACTACTAGAATTATAAGATAAAGTTATATAAGATATATATAAATATTTAATATATAGATACTAAGGAATCTAAAGAATAATAAAACGGATTAAATAATAATATAACTTCTTATAGCTTAAAGAAGTAGTATAATAAGTTATTAAAGAATATAAACTTTATATATAAAGTAAAGCTAAATAATATAAACTATATAGAAAATTATAACCGCTATTAGTACTAGAAAAACTATAGGATTTAATAGCTTTTAACTATATTATAAAACTATTACTATTAAAAGAACTTATAACTAACGTTAAGTATAATAGTATATTCGTTATTACTAATAGACTAACGAAGTATAGGTACTTCCTACTATAAGGGCTTTTACCTTATATAGGCTTAGACTAGGGTCTAGGCTAAGTCTATATATAAGCGGCCTCCGCGCCTATATAGGCTAGGCCTATACTTCTCTTCCTTTTCCCTCTTATAGATTATTAACCTTCTTTTAACGGACTATACCTAAGCCTATACCTCTACCTACTCCGTAATAGTATAATCTACCTTTTATTTTACCCTCTTTATATCCCTATATATAAAATAGCTATTTTTAGCTGCCTTTAAAGCTAACGTTTAATTACTTAGTCTAGTTAAACCGCCTATGCTAATATATATATACGCGAAATATCTATACTCCTATAGTCGTAAAATTAAGGTAAACGTAATACTTAGTTCGCCTAGGTAATTAAGAGCCTCTTATAATAATAGGGCTCTATATAACTAAGAGCGGTACTATTATACCTTAGTAAGTTTAACGGCTCCTTTATAGAGCTCGAGCTATAGCTACTTTATATAGAAGTAAAGCTCTATACTAATAGCGCTATAATAGGGGATATCCGCGCCTAATTTAACTATCTTTACGCGAGCCTATCCTTATACCTATAAAGGTATCTCTTACCGTTTATACGTACTAGTATAAATAGACTAGCCGACCTCCTCCTAAAGCTCTATATTAATTACGGCGAACCTAATATAGCTAAGTTAGTAGGCTAGGAGCTTATAACGCTTTATTAAAAGCAGAGTAAAGCTATTCTAGCCTACCTTATATAGTTTAAAGAGGTGCTTTATTAAGTAAACGTATATAGCTAGCCTAACGCGGTAAAGTATAATTACCTTATTATAAGCTTAAATTCGGATTAATATACCCGTCTAAGCGAAAGGTCCGTACTATTAGATATATATACCGATCTCGTCTACCTTCTTCGCGAGCTTAGTAGCAATAAGTTTCTTTTTTTATCTTCTTTTATAATATAAGAAAAGGATAACGCTAGTAATACTATAGATATCTCTATCTCCGCCTTAAGGACCGAGGATAGAAAGAGGTAGCGATAGGAGGGTCGCTATATAGGCTACGGTAGTAAATCCTATTAGTTTTTAAAGTACCCGCGCTAGGAGGCGCGGGTAAACGTACTCTAAGTAGTAGAAGGGCGCACGCGCTAGGACGGAAAGGAGGTTAGGTTTAACGATAGCGACTCTAGCGACGAGTAATCTTAGTAACGCCTCTATAGGCTTTATCGGCGTCCCCTTACGTATAGTAGTAGCTACTATATAGACGGGACGTATACCTATAGCGACCGAAAGGGCGGCTAAGATATAGGAAGGCCGCTAATATAATATAACTATAGCGAAAGGGAGTGCTTATATAGCCCCGTATAGGAGGGAGCGGAGCCTTATATACCGGAGTACCATCCCCTATATTACGGTACTAAGAGCTGCTACTATACGCCGATATAGGGGGGGCGGGATGCTATAAGCTTACCGAAGCTAGCTATACGCCGTTCTACGTGCCTCTACTCCTTAGCTAGAAGTGCTAAAGCCTAACTCTTAGGGCGCGGCCCCTACTAATAATATAGTCTATCTAAGAAGCTCGCTTAGGAGGGTATTATATATTATTTACTAATGTTTTTTCCGCGACTAGGCGTGCGTGGTCCGCGCGAGGGTTCCGTCCCCTTAAGCGCGGTATTAGGTATTATTTAAAGGCGCGCCTCTTTAAAAGCTAGGTAGGGTATAATATAAGGGCTTTTGCCCTATATAGGCCTAGACTAGGGTCTAGGCTAAGTCTATATATAAGCGGCCTCCGCGCCTATATAGGCTAGGCCCGTACTTCTCTTTCTTTTCCCTCTTATAGATTATTAACCTTCTTTTAATAGACTATACTTAAGCTTACGCCTTTACCTACTCTATAATACTTACTATATAAAGAAGTAAGTAATATAAAAGAGCTAGTATATATATTCCTACGAACTATTATTAGTAATTATAGACTATTAAATAAGATTATCTTTAATAAAGGAAGTATATTTATAGCTAAGTTTTAGTAAGCTCTTATAGTATAATTAAGGATAAAATATAAGCTTAGTATAGCTTATTACCTATAAATAAATAGATAAACGGAACGACTTAATTAAACGCTTAAATAATATTTACGATACTATATTAGCTACGAATAAAACGATTAAGTTAAATAGCTATTAATAGCGTAACTAGCTTATAATAGCTTAATTATAGAAATAACTAAGCTCTTACTAGTATATACTAATTATAGATATAAACTAGAAGTATTTAAGGTTACTTAATAAGGACTATAAGCGGAACGAGTAATACTATAAGTAGATTAGCTACGAAAAATATATAAAGAAATATAATAAGAACTTTGATTTATTAAAGAACGAATATCTACTTATTATAATCGGAAAAGATTATAGGAACTAATCTTTTAAGAGGGAGATATAGTCTACCTTATATAACGAAATATTAAAATAAAACGACTAAGTAATAAATTAGATTTTAAGAAACTTAGACTATTTAAGGTTAAGAAAGCTATTTTAAAAGTTAACTATAAACTTTCGCTACTAATAATAATATAAATATACCCGATATTTTATATCTTATTATTAAAACTAGTACTATAAAACGCTAAACTATAAAATAAAATCGAAGTTAATAATAATTAGGAATATAAAGCTAAATAAATACTAAATATAAGAAAATAAGGTTAGTAATAAGAATACCTTATTAAGTAAAAGGGATATAGGCTAAAGGAAAATACCTAGGAACTACTTAAGTACTTAACCTACTATAGCTTTCTACTTTAATAGTTCTACTAAGCGAACCCTTAATCGGAAATATAAGGTTACTAAGAATAGTATCTTAGTCTAATACGTCTAAGGCACTAAACGATTAAACCTCGCTAATAGTAATAGTTTCCTTATTCGATAAATAAACTAATTTATCTTAAAAAGAACGCGTTATACTATCTTCTTTATTAATAGCTTATATACCCCGCTAAAATAACTTACTACCTTAGTCTTTTAAGAAACGCTTTTATTTCTTAATCTAAGCTAAGCGAGCTATTGCTTCCTTTAACGCTTCTTTTACTTTCCGTTCGTTTAAATTAATCTTTTACTATTAATTTATAATATAATAAACTAGAAAAAAAGGAATATTAATAAAAAGAATAATAAGAAAGAAAAGGGATAAAATAAATAGGCGGACGCTATATTATAACTATTATAAGAACGGCCTATAGAGGTATATTTAGAATACTAATTAAAACGCTCGCCGACTTTATAAGTTAGGCTTAACCGAAAATAATAGGAGTAAGGTATAATTTTAATACTATAGATCTCGGTCTAAGATACTAGCTCTAATCGTTAACGCGATTTATTAGAATTACGGGAACGGGATTTTTAAATATAACTAGATATACTATTAGTAGTATATCCTAAAAGGATAAAAGAATAAGGAACGATATACTTATATATAACGCGATAAAGGTATATTTATATATAGCGGCTAAAGTAATAGGTCTTAGGGATAAGACTAAAAGGAGGGGAGGCATCCTATTACGACTACGGTCTAGTAAACCGTAGGGACTAATATATATTACGAGGTTACGTAACGTAGGGAGTAAGGAATATTAAATAGACTAATAGGCTAATTAAGTTTAAAGTAATAGGTTACTTTAGCGCTTTAATACTCTATAGCTAGGATCGTAAGATCGCTTTAGCGCTCTAGCGCTCTTAGATAATAGGATTACCTAGCGCTCTTAGCAATCTAGGGAAGCTCTTAAGATATATAAGGAAGGAATAGAATACTCCTTTAGATAGATAGCTCGATAGCTTTTAATATTATAATTATTACGATCTTTATTACGATCTTATCTTTAATTTTAATTACTTAATTACCTAGTTATAGTTTATAGTCTATAACCTTTAACTTATTACTAACGTAATATACTTATTATTACTTAAACTACGCCTTATTATATCTATTAATATAAACCACTTAATAGGTTTATCCCTTAGGAATAACACCGGTCGTTATAGATATAGATAGATAATAGTAAGCGATACCTTAAAGAAGGCCCCTTATAGATAGATAGGGAGATACTTTAAGACTAGGCTAAGATCTCAATCGCCTTAGCCTAAGTAAGAATAAAAAAGCGGTATAACGTAAAGCACTAAGTACTAGAGTTTAAACCTAGAGACTAGGTATAGCTCTAGCTAGGGAAAGGATATAGCGTAGCTAATAGATAGGTAGTAAAGTTAAAGGAACGCTATATAGGACCGTTTAAAGTCCTTAAGCGGATCGGCTATCTAGCCTACCGCCTTAACCTAGCTAGATCCTTAAATATCTACGACGTCGTTTCCGTTATATAGCTATAGCCGGCCGAACGACTAAACGCCCGACCTAGCCTAGAACTTAATACTAACTACTAAGAAGTTAAAAGAATCCTTAACTCTAGAACTTATAGATATAGCTAAGGGACTACTTATATAGAATACCTTATTAGCTAGAAAGGCTAGCTAAGTAGCTATAATTCTATAAGAATATACCCTTATATTCCTATTTTACTATTATAAAGAAATAATAGGCATAGGGAGGCTTTATAGAATAAGCTAGTAAAAAGAGGCTCTATAATATAGTCTAAGGGAATAACCCTTAAAAGATAAAGACCTTTACTAGACATCTATACCTTCCTTTAGGAAAGGCGGGTTAGGATAAGCCTATCCTTATAAATAAAAATATATATAAAATGCATAAGTTAATTATAAGTAGAACGGATACCCTATTGCCTATTTTGGCCTAGCGGTTCCGAAGATATCCGCGATACGAGAATAGGTAGGGCATAGAACATTCTAGTTAAATCTACTACTTATGCTAGAACCTATAGTCTTACGTTAACTATTACGCTATAATTAGACTACCTACTAAGTTAGGAAGATATACTATAGATAGAGCTTTTTAAGTACTATAGAATATACTAGAAAGCTAACTAATTAGTCTACTAGTAGGCGAGCAATGGTCTATAAAAGACGAAGGATTTCCCTAGGAGTAGTAGATAGAATAAGTAAGTTCGTAAGTATCTTTTACAACGCTATTCTTTTAATATATTATTCGGCCCCTTATATACTCGTTATAAACTCCGGATAAAATCCTACCCTATACTCCTTCGACCGATCTTTCCGCTTACGTTATCGATTACCCGATTCTACGCTTATTGCTTATATCTTTTTATAAATTCCTAGGTAGCCGCTAAGGATATCGTCGCTAAAGACCTTATTAAAGATTTTACTATATAGTAAGGAGTATTATAAGGTTATACTACCTATACTTAGAAGCTTTATACGCGCGCTATATAATAGTACGAGCCGCTATAGCTAAGGGAGAAATAATAGTATATAGTACGCGCCGTTACTATTTATTCTCTTAAAAGTCTAAGGATAGGTTAACTAGCTAATAAGTATTAATAGGCCGCCCGCGGCGAATAGTAACTTAATTCTATATTTACCTACGTTTGTTTTTATTTTAGGAACCTAATTTCCCTATCCTTTTACGCTCCCTTTACTATACTAAGCCGCGCCCCTCTTATACCTATATTCGAGGTTCCTACTATCTAGGGCTATAAGTATCGTAGTAAGGACCTAGTATTTTACTAGTATTTCTCCGACTAAATTTACTACTAACCGCTACGCCTAAGCTTTAAGGGATTCCGCTAAGTAGTTTAATTATATAGGAACGAGGCGGAGCTCCTCTATAACCTTAAGTTTAATATAGCTATATTTACTAAGTAGAAATAGGATAATTATAGTATATATACTAACTACCGCGACCTCCTTATAGGAGAAGGGTACGATCTTAACGTAGGCTTAGTAGAAAACGGTATATACTACTCCCCTCTATCTCTTCCCCTAGCTAAAGCCTATAATTTATACGAATATAACTAGCTATACTTCTCTATGCCTTATAGTATTACCGCTTATTATATTACTACTATAACTTCTATAACTACTTAAATAAGGGTAAACGTAACGTTAACTATTTAACTATAGTAGGTCGGCGCTTCCTATCGCTTTATTCTTAGTACTTTATTACGCGTTTACTTTAATAACTATGCCTTATTACTATTAAGCTCTAGTAATTTATCTAGCGACTCGCTACCTTTAGTTTTAGGTATTATAAGGAAAACCCCTAGCACCCCTTAAAACGCCCGCGGGTAGTTTACCCTATCGTTTAATAAGGACGAGCTTCTTCCCTTATCGCTACGCGACCTAGATAGAGCTATCTTCCCCGATAAAACTAAGAGGATAACTAGCGCCCTCGGAACCGTATAGATTGCTACTATCTTAGCCAACGTCGTTAATAAGCTCCTATCTAGATAGGTAGCCTTTATAGACGCTAAGATACTTAAGATCGTCGCTACTATTACTAATATAAAGTGCCTCCTTACTTATTTAAAGATATTTAAGGCCGCTGCCGTAAAAGAGCGCGAGGCCTCCGGTATACTAAGAACTTATAAGTTTAGAGAGACCCTTAAGCGTACCCCGGCTAAGACTAAAGGATCTAGTATAGTAGACCTTATATTCGACGAGCTATTAAGGAACCTATTTACTAAACGCCTACTCGCCGCCGCCGCGGCCCCGCCCTCTACTCCCTCTAAGCGGGCTAACCTATTCGCTAAGGAATAGGCCCCGATACCGGTTTAATAGAAGCTTAACCCCTTCTAGGTTCTAAGCCGCGGAAAGCCTAGACTATTCCCTATTATACCTTTTATAGTATACTACGATAACCCGGGCGATACCGACGGCTATATAGGTATTATCTACTTTAGGTCGGAAGCGCTAGTCTATAGAGCCTTAAACGCGGCCGTAATCTAAGTAAATCTATTCGCCGCTATTTATAAGGAGGCCAATACCGACCTCTCGCTCGGCTAGTATACTGCCCTTACTAAAGTGCCCGCTAGCTTTATTTATTAGTTCGCGTTTACCGCCTACCTTTTAAATAACTTACCTAAGCTCGCTATAGCTTATTAAAGAGCTACTTATATTAGCCCCCTATATACGCTAGCCGCGGCCCGCCCTTATATAGCTAATATAATAGCCTATTTTAACTTATTAGACTAAAAGTTTACCGATATATACTTAGGCGGATTCTAGAACCTAGGCCTAATGTGACGACCGGTGATATTCCCAAGGGATAAACCTGTCGTGGGGTTTATGTTGGCAGATACAACAGGGCGTGGTCTGAGCAATGATAAGTATGTCACGTTGGTGATGAGTCGGAGGTCGTAGACCGTAGACTGTAACCAGGTAATCAAGTGATCGGAATCAGAGATGAGATCGTGATAGGGATCGTAATGATTGTGTTGAAAGCTAAAGAGCTATCTAGTCTAAAGGAGTGGAATTGGGTGTCCTTATATACCCAGTGGTCCTTCGTGGATCATTCAGCGAACGTGATGATCCTGTTCACGGATCGTTGGATCATTGAGACGATCCAATGATCCTGTACATCGTCGTTGGATCATCGAGATGATCCAATGAGCCGGATCGTTGGGATCACCAAGTGATCCAAATGATCCATCACGTGACTTCGCGGGATCCTGTACCCCTCCGTCACGTGTCGGCCTTGTTGAGGGCTGCTTGTGACCAACCGTTGGTCGGGTCGTAACATCGATAACTAGTTATAGCTTACTATTTTTCTTTAAAATAAATATAACTAAATAGCCTACTTTAGATATTAATATTTATATATATCCTTTTTATAGATTCTCGTTAAGGTAGTCGCGTAGCGTTTATAGTTACTTTTCGTTTAGGTTATAGATTTTATAGAACGTCGGCGTTATTCTATCCTTAAGATAAATTTTATAGTCTTATTAGCTATATTCGGGTAACCCTATCTTAAGTTCTTCTTTAAAGAGTTTATTATATTTCCGGTATTCCTAAGGGATATTCTTTATTCTATCTTATAGGCTTTATTCTTTCTTTTAAGAGTTAGTTTCTCTTAACTTAAGCTCTTTATTAATTTATTTAAGGTCTTTCCTTAAAGTAGTAATAACTCTTTAGATCTTTATATTATATCCTTTATTCTATTTATATTAGATGCTAGGTTATATAGCTATGTTAGTTAGTACGTAGGTCTTATTAGTCGATTTTATTATATTCGCTAGTTCGGTTACTATTTTCGTTTATATCGCTAAAGCCTATAATAATTTACTTAAACGGTTATCCCTTTTATCTTATTTAGTAGCTAAATTATTATAAAATTTTACTTTCTCTTAAATCTACTAGTCCTAGAAACTTATATCTTCGTTTTAATATAGCTAGCTAGTTCTTTAGTTAATTAGTAGGTTACTCTCCTATAGCTATAAAAGTCTTAATATAAAGTTATATTCTTTAATATTTATAATATCGAAGTTAACTTATTCGTCGTAGCCCTAGATATTAATATCGAGGTAATTAATCTTTATATTAATAATTCTATTATTATAGTTAAAAGCCTTTCCTTCGATATTTATAAGTTTATATAGATCTATCTTATATCTTTATATAAGTTAGTAACGATTAACGACTTTAGGTAAAACGTAATTACTTATTACGCTATAGTCTAAAAGTATATATACGTAATATCCCGCGATTTAGATATTTAATACTATTTAGTTACTATAGCTTACCGTTGCTATATATAGGGTCCTTAGATCTTATTATATCGTACTAGTCTATAGCCCTTTTATAGATAGTATACCTCGTTTTTTACTTAGTCCTTATTCGTTTTATTTAGGTATTCTTCTTCGATTTATTATTAATATCGTTTCTTTACGTTTTTATCGCGTAGTATTATATTAGGGCTTAAGAGATTAATTTCTTATAGCTAATTAAAGATTTCTTATTTCTCGATATTATATCGTTTATATTATACTACTTTATAGTTAATTACGTACTATACTTTATAATTCTATTTATTTTCGTACTAAAGGTTAAGTTTTCGTTTTATATCTTTCTATTTTTTACGTAGTATTTTTATATTAATTCTTCCTTAGTTAAATATAGCTTATAGCCTTTATATATATTACTAATAATCTTTTAGTATACTATTATATCGTTTATATTATATTTATACTTTTTTATATTTATAAACTCTATAGTTTAGGTATATATATTCGTTATAATCTTCTTTATTATATTTAACTCGTTATATAAGTCTTTAGAAGATTAAGGGTTTAGATATCTTAGAGCGAGTAGCGTTATACTATTCTTTTATTTTAGTATATTTATAGATTTTATATATCTCCGAAAGATATCTCGTTAATAAACCGTAATTATCGCGGTATTTAAGTAGCGTGCTATAATCGGGTTCTAATAATATAACTTAGTCGTTTAGGTAACGTTAATCGATTTTCTAGTAGTTTAGTTCTATACTTAAGTAGGGTTTCGAAAGTACTTATCCTTTAAACCTAACTAAAAAGGCGTCGTATCGTGCCTTTATCTAGAAGTATATTATATAATTTAGGTAGACGTATAATATCTATAAAATATACTTATAGTGCTTATAAGTAAGTAGTATTTATAGATCGTCTTTAAATTCTCCTTATAGTTACTATTCTTATTATAAAGCTATAAAGGTATCGACTATAGCGATAGCTATAGTATAGTCTCCTTTATATAGTACTAGTTAATATCGAATTAATATAGCTTATTAGTTTTCTATAAGAATTTAAAGTATTTATTAGGTTTTAATTTTAAGTATTTCTTTAAATTCTTCGAAGTATAAAGCGTATTCTCTAATTATAGTATTTTCCTTTAATAGTAAGGGTAGTAGTATAAGTTCGTTCTTATCTTTTATTTCTTTAGGTATTTCTTATTTTTTAAAGCTTATATCGTCGATACTTTATTATTCTTCCTTAGGTTATTACCTAAGTTTCGTAAATATAAGGGCTATATCTATATCTTTTTTATTATATTATTTATAAACTACCTATTATTATTATTAATTTTTATTTTATATATCTTCCTAGAATCGTTTACTACTCTTCTTAATCTAGTTTTAAGAGACTCCTTTAAGATAAAGGTATTTTAGTTCTATAAATTTAACTTATTTCTATATTTTAAGATCCCTTCGTTACGTTATTATAAGGGTTTTCCTTAGTAGCTTTAGGAACTATCTAATACCGTTCTTATCGCTTAAGTATACTATATATTTATCGTTATAATATATAGTTTAACTAAGGAGTTTATACTTTAGTTCCTATTTATTAATAGCGTTTAAGTATTTCTTACCTTTTAAGGCTAGTACTTAGTAGGTTTTCTTCTCCTTATAAGGTTATCTATATTCTTTAGAGTAATATCTAGGTTTTTTATAGTTAAAATACTTTCCTTTACTTTTCTATATTATATCTAAATCTATCTTACTTAGGTTAGTTATATAAGTATAGGTAATAGGAGTTTCGCGCTTCTTTTTATAGTTAGCGCGTTAATTAAAGTTATTCTTATAAGAAGGGTTTTAGTTTTCTCTTTCTTATTTCTTTTCTTAGTATTATATATACTATCTATCGTCGATTTATACTACTATAGTAATATAGTTTAAGAGGCTATTAAGTCGATCTTCTTAATAAAGTTTATCTTTAACTTCTTCCTTAAGTTTATTATAGAATCGCGATATAAGGGGTTTATTATCTTATTTAAGTTTTAAGGTAACTTAATAGAATTTAGTAGTATAGTTTAATACTAAGGTCTTTTATTAAAGTTCTTAAAGTTTCTATTTAGCTTCTTATTCTTTATTAGTTATTTTAAATACCTTAGTAATAGCTTCTTTAAATCCTTAGAAACTAGTAAAAACTTTATCCGTTTCGCTATTTTATTATA
Organism: Hirsutella rhossiliensis; assembly: GCF_020360975.1. NCBI lineage: Eukaryota > Fungi > Ascomycota > Sordariomycetes > Hypocreales > Ophiocordycipitaceae > Hirsutella > Hirsutella rhossiliensis. Next base: position 2,043,927 of record NW_025408668.1, on the reverse strand, counting down.
TTAGTTAGTTATTAAGATAGTCCCTTATAATAGGTCTAAACTAAGTAAGTACTATTCTAAATAAATAATTTCCTATATAAAGTACTTTTTCGACTAGGTTTAAAAGTTTCGTTAGGTAAAACTAATAGTAGGCCTTAAGTTAGGTAAGAAAGTCTTAAAGAGTACTATAAGTACTATCGAATAGTCCTAGCTATTTTAGTTTAACTACTTCTTTAAGGTCCCTAACCTATCTATTGCCTCTTTTATTCCTAAGTAACTATACCTTATATTAAAGGGCAATAATCTCGTATATTATATCCTAAGGCAATATAGTAGCTCTAAAGTTAGTTAATCTAGCTTACTATATAGGCATATTAATAGTTATAATATTACTTAGAGTAACGTAGTATTATACTAAATAAGAGCTTTTAACGTATAACGACTAGTATTATTCCTAAGGGATAAACCTATTAAGGGGTTTATATTAGTAGATATAATAGGGCGTGGTCTAAGTAATAATAAGTATATTATATTAGTAATAAGTTAAAGGTCGTAGACTATAGACTATAACTAAGTAATTAAAATTAAAGATAGAATCGTAATAAAGATCTATATTAAAAGCTAGAGAGCTATCTATCTAATAGAGTAAAAGTAGGTAGCTATATATACCTATAGAGACTATCCTTAGATTATAGTCTTAGCTATAATCCCCTTCGTAGCTTACTATAGCTTACTAGTAAGCTATGCTCTTAAGTAGTAATTTATCTATATAAGGCTTACTTAGCTTACGTACGCTCTAGGTAAGCTAAGCCTAAGTAACTTCTCGTCCTAACTATTATTCCGAGCTGCCTTATTACGTAAACGTAGCTAGCTCTCTTATAACCCGCTAACTATAGTTATAATACTACTAATAAAATTAAGCGTTATAGTAACCCTTTTATTATTAGTAGAAACCTAGCTACTTTTATTACCTCGTAGGTCTACGATCCTAACCTATGTACTTAGTATAAGAGACTAGCTTACCTTAGTAAGCGTAATATTAAGAGACTATAAGGGATATCTACTAGTCTATAACCCTAATCGCTATAAGACTTATATAAGGCCTACGCTATTAGTAAGATTAAGGAAGGATCTTATATATACTTTATTTAAAAGGGAACCTAGCTACTAGTAAGTCTATATATTAATATCTATAGGCTGTTTCTAGATATTAAATACGACGGTAGTAGATACTAGGTAGCTATCTTAGACGACTATACTTAGTATAGGTAGACCTTTAGCGTAGCTATTAAAGATAGCCTCTTCTTAATCTTCTAAGCGTTCTTTTAAAAGTATAAGACGCTTACTAAGCGATGCCTCTACGTATAGATAGACCTAGGAGGTAAAAATTACTCTACGCTACTAAATACCTTTTATATTAATAAGGCGATCGAAGTTATATACGCTGCTACGAAATAGTACTAGTAAAATAAGGCTATTAAGGTCTTTTATAAGGTCCTAAGCGAGAAGCTTAACCTTATACTAATTCGGTCTAGCCTTAAGTATAAATAGTAGCCCTATATACTTTAAAGTATTACCTACGTTTATAATTTATCTCCTATAGCTAAGTTACTTATTATATTATATAAAGCTTAGTATAGTAAAAAACCTAACGTTACCTATCTTTAAGTTATTAGATTAAAAGGCTAGGCACTACTACTAGCAGCTAAATATTAAAAGCTATAGCCTAAGGGTATCTTATATAAAATACTAAGGTACTAAGGCACTATAACTATATCCTATTTAATAGTAGTAATAGGGTCTTTATATCTCTTAACGTTATCTTTATCGAATATATCGCTCAGCCTACGGTCTTTAAAAGATAGCCTAAGAAGCCTAAGACTAGGTAAAGCCTTAACTAGCTAATCTAGGAGGAAGGCTAGTAAGCTAAATATCCGCCTTAGATACTTTATATATTACGACTATAGCTACTAAGCCGCTAACGGTTAACCGCGTTAAGTATATAATATAGTTTAATAGATAAATAGTCGGTACGACTATCTAATAAATATAGGATTAAGGGGATCGTAAAAATCTAAGTAATCTAAGATTAACGAGATTACTACGCTCTATACGATCTAATATTAAGGATTATAGCTAGGCCTATAATCTAAGGATAGTCTTTATAGGTATATATAGCTACCTACTTTTACTCCTTTAGATAAATAGCTTAATAGCTTTTAATATTATAATTATTACGATCTTTATTATAATCTTATCTTTAATTTTAATTACTTAATTACCTAGTTATAGTCTATAGTCTACGACCTCTAACTTATTACTAATATTCTCGCGAAGAGAGATACGAGAAGTGCATAAAAATACACGAAGGTGAAATTAGAAGTAAGGGGTCGGATAGGCAGGGCAGAGAGATATGATTCTTGCGGGAGCAGCAATAAAGGTAGGGGAGTGATTGTTATATTGCCTTGATTGTCCTTCTTTCCTCTATCTAACGCCCCTCTTTATACCCGTCTAGTATCTCAATTAACAAAGAAGATCCTGCTTAAAGAAGCCACTAATATCCCTTTAACTACCGAGCTTTTTGCCGGTTTTTCCCCTCCTTTCTAGCCGTTGCCGGCATATCCGTCTTATCTCTCGCCACCTCTATAGGAAGCTATCGCTACTTATGCCCCCACCCTCCTTTCTGCACCTCTTTTTAGCTCCTTCTTCCTTTTTCTATACCGGGTGTTTTTTAGCTTCCTTAGTCCCTCGTGCTAAGGGATATCTCCGAGAACTGCGAAATCAGGCCACGCTTCGCGACACACCCCCTTAGCTATGGCCTGCCCCTTAAGGGCATAGCTAATACGGCTTCGGGCTAGTGAGCGTATAGAGGAGGTTCTTAGTTCTATACTTCTCCCTTTACTCGAGGAAAGCAGGGGCCCTTTCGGGTCCCTAGGCTCTTTTAGACCTACTTAAGGAAAAGGGGGCCTAAAGAGGGGAAAGTCCTATAAGAGAGGGTAAAAAACCCGATCAAAATAGGGGGCCCTCTAAAGGGAAAAGCCTCTTCCTTTTCTTCGGCTATAGACGTTACCTTCTCGTACGTGCTATTAGCTCCTCTCGTAGACTCTTAAGGCGGGCTTCTAAGGACAGCTTCTCTCGAACGTCTTCTAGCCTAATTTGCTGTAAGAAGACAGCTAGCTTCTGCTTCGGCAGGGGCTTCGTAAGACCGTCGGCTTTCATTGATGCCGTTAGAACCTAACGGACGGAAATAAGTCCCCTTTAGACCTCTTAGCGTAACTAATGCTGGTAGATATCGATATGCCGTAGCCGGGTCGACAGCTTGCTATTTTCCTCCGTAAGAATCCGTATAGTCTACGTGTTATCGCATTCTATAGCTAACGGGGTCGGGATTTATAGTCGTAGAGATATTAGTAGCCGGCTAAGGAAAATCGCTTCCTTTAACGCTTTTAAAAGAGCTAGTAGCTCTGCCTCCGTACTAGAAGTCGTAACGGTGGCCTACTTCGAAGCTTTCTAAGCAATGGTTCCTCTAAAAAGGGATATAATATACCCTTGTGAGCTCTTTCTATCTAAGGAATTGTCCGCAAAGGACGAATCGCTCGAATAAAGGAAGATTTCGGCAGCTAATTTCTTCCTTTCCTGCCCTCCTAGGCGTAGACTATGTGATCTCGTTAAATAGAGATAAAGGATTGCTCTGTCTGCTGCTTCTTAATGCCTAGGGCTTCTATTAATATTAGTGTTTCTCTTGCTCCCTGGCTTAAAAGGACGGATTAGGTAAAAGCTCTTCGTCTAATATAGGCGTAGAGGGAAGCTTTTTCTCGAGGGAATTAGGGAGGAATTTATAAGCGACCTTATCGATATAGGCATCCTAGGTAAGCTAGATAGTCCGTTAGGACCTATTCTAAAGGATTCGTATCCCTAGGAACCACTTTAGCTCCCCTAGCCGGGTTATCTTATACCTTTATTATAGGCTACGTATAGCCTCCCTTATAGCAGCTTCTTCCTCTTTCGGGTATGCCTAGATAATATTATCGACGTAGAAGAAGACCGTGATTTTACCCTTCTATATTATACATAGTTCCTAAGGGACTTTCGTAAAGCCTAGGGCTTCGAGGGAACCTATTAAATGCTATTGCTAAAGAAGGGGTAATCTTCGTAGTCTATATAGAGCTTTCCTAAGCCGTAGAACCTTTCCTAGCTATTAGAAGCCTAGTAGAAGGCGCATATAGATAACTTCTTCTTCCTCGAGTAGGCAGTTAATAAAGGCGTTAACTATATCTATCTAATCGAGCTCGAGGTCGAATTCTGCTACTATAGCTATAAGGGTCCGAAAAGACATCCCTACTAAGGTAGTTGCCCTAGTAGGTAAATCCCCTTTTTCCTGCTAGTTCCCGTAGATAACTAGCTGGGCTTTATACTTTTAAAGGAAGCCGTGTTTATTAGTCTTATAGATAAAGACCTACTTATAGCTAAGGACCTGTTTTCCTCTTGCTTTTTCCTTAAGGACCTCTTCGAAAGACCCTATCTCTTCGTATAAGGCTAGGTGGTCTTTCTAGGCCTAGAAAAACTAGTCTCTAAGGGGGTGTTTTTCTAGCTGCTTCTAGTTTGCTAGTGGGTCCGGGAGGTCTCTTTTATATACCTTCCTTGCTGATAGCTATGGCTTAAAGAGTCGGCCTGCTATGAATGCTCCGTAGAAACCGTCTTCTATTTGCGTTAGGTAGAAGTCGGAAAAACGATCGAAATAGGGGAGAAGTTAGTCTTCTTTAGTATCCGTATCGGGCCCTATACCTTCCTTTGCTTCTCGAAGCAGGGATAAAAAGGCAGCTGGGTAATCCTTCGAGAGAGGTGCCTTTCCTACCCCCTTAGGGGCCGAGACGGAAGACTAACTAAAAAGCTGCTTCTAGATCTTCTTCTTATTCCGTAAGAGGAGGCGTAGGGAGGTAGGCGTATTCTAGCTCTACCGCTTTCCTATAGTCTCCTTCTTCGTCTAGATTATCTAATCTAGCAGCTTCCTCTTTTTCTTCTTTAAAGTCGGCGTTATCCTCGACTACTTCGACGTCGGTTTCTTCTTCCGTTTCCTCGTCTAGGGCCTCTTCTTAAGACTATTAGGAAGTAGGGATTTAGATCTTCTAAATTAGCTAACGTTATAAGAGTAAGAGGGGCTATTAATCCCTCTTTCCGTCGAAGAAGCTTAATTCGTCGAAAATCATATCCCTAGTCGAAATAACCTTCCGTAAAAGAGGAATCTAGATCCGGAAGATATTCGTAGAATTATATCCGACGAGGTAACCAATAAAGGCTCTAGGATCAAGCTTTCTTTTCTTCTTCCTTTTTAGCTGTGTATCGGTAGTTATTACGTATGCCTTATAGCCGTAGGCACGAAGGTGGGCTAGCGAGGCCCTCTTCTTCGTAAAGAGCTCGAGGGGGGATTTCTAGTTTATTCCTTAGTTTAGTCCCCTAGGGTCCTTAGGGTCCCTCGGGGTCCGGTTCCAAAGGTAATAGGCGGTCTTAACGACTTCCCTCTAAAGGTCGTATAGAAGCCTTGCAGCAAGTCTTATCGTACGGGCCCTTTCTATTATAGCACCCCCTAATCTTTCTGCCCCTCCGTTCTAGGCCTAGGTATTCGGTGCTAACGGGAGGGGTAAAATGCCCCTTTTTCGAAGCTAATTTAAGATATCCTTCGTAAATAGCTCTCCGTTAGACCGTATCTTCTTTACCTCGTAGCTAAAGTAGGATTTTATCTAGTTAACGAAGTCCCGGAGGGTAGACTAGTTATGCTTACTTAGGTAGGTCCGTAAGAAATAGGGGAAAACTATCCCTAAAAAAGCGTCTATAAAAAACATTACCCTAACGAAGCTTTCCTAATCCCTAGAGACGTCGGTCTAGTCGACCTAAATTTCCTTATATGGCTGGTCCGGCCGTATTAGGGTTCGTCTAGAAATTCGTCTCCTAGTCTTTCCTTAGCCGCAGTATTCGCATTCGACGGTCTTTAGGCCCCTTATTCGTACGCCCTGTTATTGGCCTAGCTTATATAAAGCTAGGGGGCCCGGGTGACCGAGTCGTGCGTGCTAAAGAAGACCGTCTCCTTAGGCTGCTAGAAGAGGGTCCTTGGATCCTACCCTCCTAGCAGGGAAAGCTGACTTCTCGAGTGGTTCCTTCCTAAGGATAGGTCGGAATTCGAGAATAAATTAACCGAATTTCTCCTCGATAAGCCTAATAGTCTGATTCTTCTAGACTAGCCTCGTAGGCTTAGACGTCGTATCCTAGAAGATTCCTTCCTCTTAAAGAAGGCGGAAGGAAATTAGGCTCGTTAAAAATCGAGGGCAAAAAGCTACCCTTTTTCTTCGAAGAATTCGTATAGATCCGTTAGGTAATTTCATCGTAAAATTTACCCTTCCGTATCCCTCTATCCGTACGGTTAATTCCCTAGCAATAAGATATTCCTTTCGTGCCTTCTTAAAGGACCGGAATCGTAAGAGTATATTATAGATATCGAGGGAAGCACCAGAGTTAAGGATAGCTGATTTTCGTAGGGGATAGTCAGAGGGTTCTAACGGTTGGTTTTAGCCTTATTAATCCGTAGGGAAGACGAAGGCCGGATTTGCTATACCAACGATTTTTCCTCGAATTTGCGGCTCGAATAAGGGCAGCGGCGTTATTAGTTACTATTTCTTAGCAACCCGAATCTCGTCTATCTTTTTCTACAACGAGGGGTCCTCTTTAAGAGACTATTATACTATTTCTCGTAGTCTCTTTAAAGGGTTAACTCCTTCGGGTCGGTTTTCCTCGAAGACCTGCTAGTAGTCTTCTAGCCGATAGGGCTTTTTGCATGCTTAGTAGGTAGGTCGATTCCTCCTCGTACGTTTCTTCGAGGAATCCTCGTCCCGGTCCGGAAGGTCTGCTTAAAAACCCCCCCTTTTTACCCCTTATTGCTGATTTTAACGAGGTTCGATTTCGACTAGTTCCCTGATTTTTCGACTAACGGACTGAAAGGTCTATTAGGGGACTAGTCGGGCCGGTCTAACTAACGGGACCGGGGCCGGGCCCGGAGCAAGAGGCGGAGCCGGGGCCGGGCCTAGGGCAGCCGTTAAAGACGGTGTTAATGCTCTCGAGGGAGGAGGAGCCGAAGGAGCAACAGCCGCAACAGCAGCAGCGGGAGCCGCAGCAACAGGGGCTGCAGCAGCTATAGGTCGATCCTTCTAGGTCGAGTGCTAGCCACGAAGGAATAAGACTGCTTGCTGTTGTACTCTAGCAGCCTCTTCGTCTAGTTCTCGGCTAGCTTCTCGAAAGATAGTCGAGTAACCGTTACTAATAGGCTTTATTAGTAGAGATATATCCTATGGCCACTAGCCGGAAAGAGCTTCTATAAGGAAGTATTAGTTAGCTTCCTCGAGGATTTCTTCCTACTTAGCTAGCCACGAAGAAGCTAGCAGGTTCCTAGCAGAAAAAGCTCCTAGGTAAGCCGTATAGGTCTTCCTAATACGGTTAGTTATATAACCTCTCGAGGGAGCTATCGAGGTCTCGAGCTTTAAAAGCCACTGCCTAGGAGTCTCTTCCTCTCGAAGAGTAATTAGCTTTACGGCACTAACGGATTCCGTTATCGCCGTGCGTGCAGTAGTTAGTAACTTCGTCTCGTAAAGGTATTCCTTTCGGTGACTCTCGTAGTCGCCTAAGGCAGCAGAAAAAGCTCTCTATTGTATAGAGGTTAGCTCGGAGAAGAGGGAAGCTCCCTCTGCAAAGTCCGTTGCCCTAGGACGAAGAGGGGGCTCGAGAGGGTCCTACTTATTAGAGAAGACCAAATTGTGGATGGTTCTATCTACACGAGCCCGTAGCTCCTTTACCTACTTATCCTAATCTTAGGGCTCTGTAAGAATCGTCCTACGGACCGTAGGGGCGGCAGAGGAGTCGTTTTTCGACATCGTTAAGGAGAGAGGGGGCAGAAAAGTCGGTTAAAAATCGGCTTTTCTAGTAAGAGGGGTAAAAGAGAACTACGAGGGATATAAGAAGGGTGCCTTTTGCAGCAGCCGGAAGGTATAGGAATACTATTCCTCCTAGGCTTATAACTCTCGCGAAGAGAGATATAAGAAGTGCATAAAAATACACGAAGGTGAAATTAGAAGTAAGGGGTCGGACAGGCAGGGCAGAGAGATATAATTCTTACGGGAGCAGCAATAAAGGTAGGGGAGTAATTGTTATATTGCCTTAATTGTCCTTCTTTCCTCTATCTGACGCCCCTCTTTATACCCGTCTAGCATCTTAATTAATAAAGAAGATCCTACTTAAAGAAGCTACTAATGTCCCTTTAACTACCGAGCTTTTTGCCGGTTTTTTCCCTCCTTTCTAGCCGTTGCCGGCACATCCGTCTTATCTCTCGCTACCTTTATAGGAAGCCATCGCTACTTATGCCCCTACCCTCCTTTCTATACCTCTTTTTAGCTCCTTCTTCCTTTTTCTACACCGGGTGTTTTTTAGCTTCCTTAGTCCCTCGTGCTAAGGGATATCTCCGAGAACTGCGAAATCAGGCCACGCTTCGCGACAAATATAATATACTTATTATTACTTAAACCACGCCTTATTATATCTATTAATATAAACCCCTTAATAGGTTTATCCCTTAAGAATAATACTAGTTATTATACGTTAAAAGCTCTTATTTAGTATAATACCGCGTTACTTTAAGTAATATTATAACTATTAATATACCTATATAGTAAACTAGATTAACTAACTTTAAAGCTATTATATCGCCTTAAGATATAATACGCGAGATTATCGCCCTTTAATATAGTATATAGTTACTTAGGAATAAAGGAGGTAATAGATAAGTTAAGGACCTTAGAGAAGTAGTTAAACTAAAATAGCTAGGACTATTTAATAGTACTTATAGTATACTTTAAGACTTTCTTATTTAACTTAAGGCTTACTATTAGTTTTACCCTACTAAACTCTTAGACCTAGTTAAAAAGGTACTTTATATAAGAAATTATTTATTTAGAATAATACTTACTTAGTTTAGACCTATTATAAGGGATTTTCTTAATAACTAATTAGCGTAATAAGATAATAAGATAGATAAAGTTTTTACTAGTTTCTAAGGATTTAAAGAAGCTATTATAAAGGTATTTAGAATAACTAATAAGGAATAAAAAGCTAAATAAAAACTTTAAGAACTTTAATAAAGGATCTTAGTATTAGATTATACTATAAAGTTCTATTAAATTACCTTAAAACTTAATTAAGATAACGAACTTCTTATATTACGATTTTATAATAAGCTTAAAGAAAAAGTTAAGGATAAACTCTATAAGGAAAATCGACTTAATAACCTCTTAGACTATATTACTATAGTAGTATAAATTAATAATAGATAGTATACGCGATACTAAGAAAAGAAATAAGGAAGAGGAAACTAAAACCCTTTTTATAAAAATAACTTTAACTAACGCGCTAACTATAAAAAGAAGTATAAAACTCTTATTACCTATACCTATATAATTAACCTAAGTAAGATAGATCTAAATATAATATAGAAAAGTAAAGGAAAGTATTTAAACTATAAGAAACTTAGATATTACTTTAAAGAATATAAATAACCTTATAAAGAGAAGAAAACCTACTAAGTACTAGCCCTAAAAGGTAAGAAATATCTAAACGCTATTAATAAATAGGAACTAAAGTATAAACTCTTTAGTTAGACTATATACTATAATAATAAATATATAGTATACTTAAGCGATAAGAACGGTATTAAATAGTTCCTAAAGCTATTAAAGAAGACCCTTATAATAATATAATAAAGGGATCTTAAAATAAAGAAATAAGTTAAATTTATAAAACTAGAATACCTTTATCTTAAAGGAGTCTCTTAAGACTAAATTAAAAAGAATAGTAAACGATTCTAGGAAGATATATAAAATAAAAATTAATAATAACGATAGGTAGTCTATAAATAATATAATAAAGAAGATACAAATATAGCCCTTATACTTATAAAACTTAAATAATAACCTAAGGAGGAATAATAAAGTATTAACGATATAAGCTCTAAAGAATAAGAAATACTTAGAGAAATAAAAGATAAGAATAAACTTATACTACTACCCTTACTATTAAGGAAAAATACTATAATTAAAAAATACGCTTTATACTTTAAAGAATTTAAAGAAATACTTAAAATTAGAACCTAATAAATACCTTAAATTCTTATAGAAAACTAATAAGCTATATTAATTCGGTATTAACTAGTACTATATAAAGGAGACTATACTATAGCTATTACTATAGTTAGTACCTTTATAGCTTTATAATAAGAATAGTAACTATAAGGAGAATTTAAAGATAATCTATAAATACTACTTACTTATAAGTACTATAAGTATATTTTATAGATATTATATATCTAGGAACACCGTTCCTTATAAAATAATAGTAAGAGGTTATAAAAGTACTTTAGTATTTATTACTATAGCTTAAAAAGCTACTTTAGCTTCTTTATTTAAAAGGCCTTATTAATATCCGCTAAGCTAACTATATAAACTACTATTGTTGCGAAGCCGCTCGTAGGACCTCTAGAGGTTCCCTGCTTGCTGATGCTCCTGCTGAGACAGTCAGCCAGGACGTCAGGCCTGCTTTCTGATGCGTCGGCTGAGACAGTCAGCCCGGCCGTCAGGGACGGTGTCCTAGGAAAAAGTGGGCGCAGCCACCTCCGACGATTGACGGAGGTGTGAGGCAGACGGAGAAGATCGAGATTGTGGCCAGGAATAAAAGGGCGAGGAAGGAAGGAACAGACACAGAGAACAGAAGGGAAAATGGAGCAGCACCGGACGATTCTGAAATACTAACTTTATGCCTATTTGGCCCTACTATTCGTGACAGTCATGAGCCCGGGAGGAACTACGTTCCTGTAACTTCCATTCCGACCGAAAACCACTCTCAAATCAACGAGATGTCGAAGTCTTCTGCCGCCCCTGCACGAGCGATCCTCTCAGGACCAAGCAACTGGGACAAATGGAGAAGGGAGCTCAGGAATCGAACTGACAAGACGATCCATAGCCTGATCTTTACCAACGAGGACCCCCTCGAACCTCCTGAGCGACCTGAATTCCGCCACTACGCCCCTGATGCTGTTAGACTCGCTGACCTCTCTGCCGTTCAGAAGAGAGATTATAACGACGCGATGCGGGACTATGATATCAGGAGGAAAGAGTATAAAGATGAGACTAAACTGGTTACCAACGCTCGCATAGCGATGCAGGAATCAGTGGTATCCTCGAAGCAGAACGCCTTCGACGAAGACCTTCCAATTCGTCAGTGGTTTAAACGTCTAGAAGCGTCGACGGCCCCTGAAGGGATATATGATGAATCTCACAAGGACCAAGTATTCGACCCACCTAAAGAGATTTAACGCAAAGGATCTAGACTCCTGGATCGACAAATGGGAAGACATAATGTCTGACGCCGATAAGTATAAGCTAATGGAGGCCCAAACGGGCCAGTGGCTTAGAGACGTTGCCACATTGATTAGGCCTCTGGATAACTCCCTAGGCTACCAGTACGAACAAGGAAGCAGGATACTCGACGCAAAATCAGAGGCTACCCAGGGGAAACTGTTCGACTTCGACCGATATGGTCCTCCTGCTGCTGCTCCTGTTAACCCCGTTGTTCACAATCCGGCAGCAGCTGCAGTAGCCGCGATGGCCGCTGCAGCAACGGCCGCAGTCGCCGCCGTTCTTGCAGCCCAAGCTCCGACGGAGAGTCAATGGACTGTTGAGAGAGTCGTGCGAGATGTGAAGCATCTGGCCGAAAGCAGAGAAGCAGAAAACCCGAGGTGCTATCAAAGAGGAGGCGCATTTCATGCGGACAAAGCAGCAGCAGACGCAGACGATGCGGACGAAGTACCGCCAGCGAAGAAGAAGAAGCTGGACAGAGAGCCCTTGGAAAGGGAGCCATATTCCAAAAGAGATCCCTGCCTTGCCTGCAGACGCAAGGGACACGAGCTCGAGGGTTGCTGGCAGGTTATCGAAGAAGCCAGACCAGAGGGCTATAATCCGCCCCCTGAAAGGTATCTCAAGATGACACGAGAGAGAGTCGCTGACGATCCTGTCCTGAAAAGGAGAATTGAAGATATTCGAAAGAAAATGCAGAAATAGCAACCAAGGATGAGGGGAAGGCTTGTGGGCTCAGCAAACCCAGCTTTCGTGTTCTCAGCTGAGTCCCCTGGCCTAAGGGGATCGGAATATCCGCTTAAGAATTCAACCCTCCTTGATTGCGGCGCATCTCTTCATATCAACAACAAGCTCAGTCGGTTCCGATCGTTTAAAAAGGCCAAGAATGACTTTATCGTCGCCGGTGACTCTCTCGTTCGAATCGAAGGATTCGGGCGAGTCAATGTCGCAACGACGATGCCTGACGGCTCCCACCGAACACCCGATTAAAGAAGGTTGCCTACTGTCCCGGTTTCTCATCGAGCCTGGTTTCTTTGCAGACTCTTATCGACGACGATCAGATCTTTTGGGATACGCTGTCTGAGCCTATGAGGCTAGTCCGAAAGGGCCAGACTATCGGGATCACCGAGAGGAAATATCAGCAGTTTGTTGTTGAATACCAGCCCGTGGAAACCGAATTCCCGGATTTCAACAGTGCGTTCCAGGCATCGAAGAAGGAGACAAGGAAAGCTCGAAGAGCCGGCTCAAGAGATCCTCGACCTGCCTCTCAAGGAGACGGCAAGCTTTGGCACGCCCGTCTTGGTCACCCTGGTCCAATGGCTTTGCACAAGCTAGGCCTACAAAGGGGTCCGGATTAAGGGGCCGAAAACCGTCGAATGCGAGTACTGTGCTCAGGGGAAGGTCAGAAGGCAAGTCTCCCGCCGTCCACCTGACGAGGAAAGAGACAAGCCGTGCTACGAGATCTGGATAGACTGGACCGACCTTGCGAGAGACCACGAGAACTACGTCCGTGTGATGTTTATCACAGACGCCTTCTCTGGAATGGTCTTTCCCTACTTCATGAAGACCTACAAGGCAAAGGAACACGGAGCTGTCTTGAAAGACTTTTCCTCCTTTATGCTCGCTCGCTTTGGATTTAAGACGAATGTCGTGCGCTCTGACGGCGAGCTCTTCACGAAGAAAATCTCAGCCTGGATGAGGAAGAAAGGGATGACAAAGGCGATGTCAGCTTCCAACACTCAGGACCAGAATGGTGGAGCCGAGAGGTCAGGAGGATCTCTACCGAGAGAGCGAGAGTCATGAGGATTGCCTCTCGACTACCGCATTCACTATGGAAAGAGATCATCGAAGCAGCCTGCTACCTCCGAAACCGAACGCCAAGAGAGCCTCGATTCGCCGCTGAAAACGCTAACGAAGGAGAAGCCGACTGGAAGTCTCCCATTGACTTGTTCACAGGAAGAAAATCAGCTCACATCTTCGTGCGTACGGCTGCCGAGCCTACGCAATGACAGCAAATGCACAGCTTGGATTGAGGAAGAGGTGGAAGCTCGACCCGAGAGCTCACATCGGATACCTCATCGGTTATAAGTCTACAAATATCTTCCTAATTTGGGTCCTCTCTTGAAGAAGGTCATTGCAACGAGAGATGTTGTCTTTGACGAGTATACGTTCTTCGAAGGAGGAGGCGAGCGGATGCCGCTGCCTGCGAGCATCGGAGAGATGATCCAACAGATTGAAATCCCGGAAGGCCAGACGGCGAATCAGGCCATCCTTGACGAAGAGACCGATGAAGACACTGATATCGAGGACTTCGAGGATGATGACATCAGAATGGCTGAAGATAACGAAGACGAGGAGCAGGGACAACAACAAAGCGAAGAGCAGGAAAAAGAAGACTACGGGAGAGCGCGGGAGCTGGAAGATGCATACCTAACGCCACCAGCTTCTGACCCGGAGGAAGAAGAACCACATGGAGTCTTTTCGGTTCACTTTCCATACGCTGACCCTAAGGGGGTGGTGGTAAAAGCCCCTTTCCAAGTCGATCTGGAGCCGTTGCAAGCTCAGAAGAGAGTCCGGGTTCAGGATGATCCTGAAGAGGAGGCTCACCCTGAGGGGTGGGTTGCTCTCTTGGAGGAGCGGCATTTCAAGCCGACCTTGAAGGCCTGATGAAAGAATCGCGTTTGAAAGCTCTGGAACCATTTGATCAACCAGAGCTGGATCAGTCATACATCGACCGTTTTGCCGACTTCGTCCCGGTGCCAATTGAGGACGGGGTGCACGGAGCCTTCACAGCAGGAAGGTTGTTCAGACCGAAAAGCGCAAAAGTCCACAAGAGAGACCTACCCGAGCCTCCACAGACGCAGAAGCAACTAGAAAAACACCCGTATAGAGAGGAATTCACCCAGGCTCAGAGAGACCACCTGGCCTCACATGCGGAAATGGGCTCGTTTGACGAGGTCTTCTGGACGAAGGCTGCTGGAAAGCAGGTCCTCGGTTGCAAGTGGGTATTCATCTATAAGACTGATAAGCACGGCAATCTCCAAAAGTGCAAAGCTCGCCTCGTTGTCTGTGGCAATCAGCAAGAAAGGGGACCTGCCTACTCGAGCGACTACCCTCGCAGGAATGTCGTTTCGTACGCTAATGGCCATTGCCGCGGAACACGACCTCGAATTGGAACAGATGGATGCAGTCAATGCTTTTGTTCATGCCCCCCTCGACGACGAAGAAGTTATCTTCATGAGGATGCCACCGGGGTTCCAGAAGAGGGGGAAAGTCCTACGCCTGAGAAAAGCTCTCTACGGACTACGCCGCTCGCCGCTCCTCTGGCAACAGATGCTTACGTCGTCTCTAGAGGAACTGGGATTCAGAAAAGTTCCCCAGGAGCCGTGTGTCATGGTGAAGGGAGCGGTGACCGTCTTCTTCTACGTTGATGACATCATCTGGGCATTCCGGAAGGAGGACGAAGGGGTCGTCGAAGAAGCTACTCGGGGACTACAGAAAAAGATCAACCTAACTCGGCTTGGAGAACCTCGCTGGTTCTTGGGGATTCGTATCCTCCGCGATCGTCAAAGGAAGACGCTTTGGCTGACGCAAGACGCCTATATCGACAAGATCGCGTATAAGTTCCTGTTAAACAACGACAACGCCCCTGAGTCTCTCAAGCTCCCAGACACGCCAATGATCTCTGACGAAGAGCTCCTGCCAGCTACAAGCCAAGCAAATGAAAGGGAAAAACATCAGTATCTCCAGAAGGTTGGTTCCGTGCTCTTCTCAGCAATTTCAACGCGACCAGATATTGCGTTTGCCGTATCCCGACTGGCAAGACATAACCACAATCCCGATGAGAAGCACCAGAAAGCAGCAGACAGAGTTATCCTCTTCCTCTTTGCAACGAGATCGTACGCGTTACGTCTCGGAGGAGGATCGAAGGAAGCGGAGCTGTTCCTCTGTTCGAGTGACGCATCGTTCGCAGACAATTCAGTCGACAGGAAGAGCTCACAAGGCTACGTCATGACCCTATTTGGAGGATCAGTGGCGAGAGCGTCAAAGCAAGCGACAGTCACGACGTCAAGCACGGAGGCTGAGTTGCTTGCTCTCTCAGAGGCGTCAAAGGAGGCGATCTTCCTGAGCCGTCTGTTGAATTCCCTGGACATCCGAATTCCCTCTCCGTTGGTAGTGGAATGCGACAATGCCCAGACGATCAGACTTCTAAGAGGAGAGTACGAAGCTCTCGACGAGACTGAGGCACGTAGACATTCATCAGCATTGGCTACGACAAGAGGTTCAAGATGCTCGAATTCGGGTCAATTGGGTGCCTACGACACATATGCGAGCAGATGGCTTGACGAAGGCATTGCCGAGGCAGAAGCTCCTCGAGTTCCAACGAATGGTTGGGCTTGAGGAGATAAAGGAACGATTGAGTAGAGAGGCCAAGCTTGAAGAATTACGAGATGTGATACATCCCGTGATAGCCATAAAGAGGCCCAGGGCGAGAGATGAGTCGTGCACGACATTCCCGCATCTCTAGCAACGTCCTGGTTGGCCGTCACTAAGGGTGTGTTGCGAAGCCGCTCGTAGGACCTCTAGAGGTTCCTGCTTGCTGATGCTCCTGCTGAGACAGTCAGCCAGGACGTCAGGCCTGCTTTCTGATGCGTCGGCTGAGACAGTCAGCCCGGCCGTCAGGGACGGTGTCCTAGGAAAAGTGGGGCGCAGCCACCCCCGACGATTGACGGAGGTGTGAGGCAGACGGAGAAGATCGAGATTGTGGCCAGGAATAAAAGGGCGAGGAAGGAAGGAACAGACACAGAGAACAGAAGGGAAAATGGAGCAGCACCGGACGATTCTGAAATACTAACTTTATGCCTATTTGGCCCTACTATTCGTGACAACTATATTAGCTATTACTTAGCCTTCTTCTTACTTTACTTATTATATAATTCTTATAAAGATAGATATAAAGACTTCTTAGGCTAAGTATAAAGCTTATACGCTTAATCCTATACTTATAGAACTATTATTATAGTAGACCTATTAGTATATAGGCCTAAACTATAGTATCTTTTAATATAAAACTAAGTATAACTCTATATATAATATCTAAGGTTTCCTAAGGATTAAAGGAAACTTTAGTTAATAGATTATATAGGCTATAATAAGCTTATAGTAACTATTAACCTTTATAGCTAGCTATATAATACCTTTAATTACTATACCTTTTATTTCGCTTAAAGCGCCCTTTACTTACCTAAGGGCGATCTTTTCTAGTAGTACTTATATCTCTTATATAAGCGCCTTATTAACTATAGTATAATACTAATAGCCCTTATTTATAAAGGCGGTAACTAATAAAGAGTTATTAATTATAACCTATATTAAAGTAAGCTCCTTTTTAATATAAGTAGATAATTCTTCCTTTTTTTTACTTATACTAATAATTAAAGCTTTAAAGCCTATCTTTACTTTAAAGCTACTCTTTTTCCTTTAGGCCTAAGGATATAGAGTCCTTTTTATTATTTAAGGTAAAAAGTAGTTCTATCTTTACTACTTAAACTACTAAGGGTTATTTAGCTAAAAAGAAATAGTATTTTAATATAAAGTATATAAACGCGCTATAATATAAGTAGTAGCCGTTAGTATTCCTTTTCTCGATTTCCTTACTTATTACTTACTTTACTTACTACTTAAAGTATATAATAGTATAAAGGATATTTAATAATAACTTCCTATTATATTTAGCTCGGTCTATATAAGTAGCTAATATTATAGTATCTTTATTAATACTAATAGTTAGCTATTCCTCTTATAAAGGAGTAGTAATTTTATTACTATTATATAGTATATACTTATAAAAAGGTATAAGTAATAAGTATAGAATCGGGTAATTAATAACGTAAGCGGAAGGATCCGTCGAAGGAGTATAGGGTAGGATTTTATCCGGAATTTATAACGAGCATATAAGGGGCTAAATAATATATTAAAAGAATAGCATTATAAAAGATATATACGAACTTACTTATTCTATCTACTACTCCTAGGGAAATCCTTTGTCTTTTATAGACTATTGCTCGCCTACTAGTAGACTAATTAGTTAGCTTTCTAGTTTATTCTATAGTGCTTAAAAGGCTCTATCTATAGTATATCTTCCTAACTTAGTAGGTAGTCTAATTATAGCGTGATAGTTAACGTAAGACTATAGGTTCTAGTATAAGTAGTGGATTTAACTAGAATGTTCTATGCCCTACCTATTCTCGTATCGCGGATATCTTCGGAACCGCTAAACTAAAATAGGCAATAGGGTATCCGTTCTGCTCGTAATTAACTTATATATATTATGTATATTTTTGTCTATAAGGATAGGCTTATCCTAACCCGCTTTTCCTAGAGGAAGGTATAGATGTTTAGTAGAGGTCTTTATCTTTTAAGGGTTATTCCCTTAGACTATATTATAGAGCCTCTTTTTACTAGCTTATTCTATAAAGCCTCCCATATAGAGGAAAAGCTAAGAAAGTAAAAGACAGCTAAAAAACTTCTATTAAGGGGATATAAGCTTTTCTTTTTTAAGGCTCTTTTAATTCTCTAAGGGAAAGAAGCTCTTAGAACTTAAAGAATTTTTCTCTTCTTAGTTCCTTAGTAAATATATCGGTAATATTATCTTCGGATTTAATATAGAAAATCCGAATCTACTTTTCCCTAATATTTTCTTAGGTATAGAAGTAAGCAATATCTATATGCTTTGTCTTTTTATAAAATTCCGGATTTTCAGCTAATTTAATAGCTGCCTCGTTATCCGTTAAGATAGGAGGTATAGTATTAGGAATTCTAATAGATAAGCTATTATTTATCGTATAAAATAGCCGATTTAGATATAAAGCTTCTTTATTAGCCTCCCTAAGAGCAATAAATTTAGCTTCGTAGGTTAATAGGGCTATAGATTTTTGCTTCTAGTAGGCCTAACTTATAATATTTTTACGGATTTTCTATCTATAAGGTTAGACGCCTAGCTAGCGTCGGAATAACCTTTTATAAAATTATAAGTATAAGGGATATTATAATAATAAATTATCCCTAGGTTAGGATATTTATTTAAATATTTCTAGATAGTATTTAACGCTTTAAAATATATATTATCTAGTTTAGAAGTAAATCTAGCATAGGAAATAACAGTATATAAAATATCTAGCCTGCTTATTATAGCTAGATATAATAGAGCCCCTATTTCCCTTTAGTAAATAAGGATTTCTTTTTACGAAGGCGTTATAGTAGCCTTTTTAAGCTTTACTCCTACTATAGTAGGCGTATTAGAAGTTCCTAAGTCTTCTTTATTATATTCTCGTATTTTATTACGAGTATATTTTTCCTAGGATATAAATATCTCCTTTCTGCTCTAGTTTATAATTATATATATTCCTAAGAAGTCTTTTAGTTCGCTTAGAGGCTGAACCTTTATATAATCTACTACTTTTTTATAAGAATATACCCTTATATTCCTATTTTACTGTTATAAAGAAATAATAGGCATAGGGAGGCTTTATAGAATAAGCTAGTAAAAAGAGGCTCTATAATACGGTCTAAGGGAATAACCCTTAAAAGACAAAGACCTCTACTAGATAACTATACCTTCCTCTAGGAAAAGCGGGTTAGGATAAGCCTATCCTTACAAACATAAATATGTATAAAATGCATATGTTAATTACGAGCAGAACGGATACCCTATTGCCTATTTTGGCCTAGCGGTTCCGAAGATATCCGCGATACGAGAATAGGTAGGGCATAGAACATTCTAGTTAAATCCACTACTTATGCTAGAACCCATAGTCTTACGTCAACCATCACGCTACAATCAGACCACCTACTAAGTTAGGAAGATATACTATAGATAGAGCTTTTCAAGCACTATAGAATATGCTAGAAAGCTGACTAATTGGTCTACTAGTAGGCGAGCAATAGTCTATAAAAGACGAAGGATTTCCCTGGGAGTAGTAGATAAAATAAGCAAGTTCGCAAGCATCTTTTACAACGCTATTCTTTTAATATATTATTCAGTCCCTTATATGCTCGTTATAAATTCCGGACGAAATCCTACCCTATACTCCTTCGACCTATCTTTCCGCTTATATCATCGATTACCAGATTCTGCGCTTATTGCTTATACCTTCTTATAGGTTATAAGCCCGGCTTCTCTATAAGTCGGGTAACAACTTCGAAAATTCTTCGAAATTCCAATACTAACTATACGACCTCGAATTATCTAAAATGGGCTCTAGGGACAAGTTCGAATTTGCTAAACTTAAGGGTAGTTCTAACTATACCTTCTAGGCTATTTAAATGCAGGCTCTTTTAGTTAGAGAGAAGCTTTCTACTACTATATAGTAAGAAAATTACTCGAAAACAGAAGAAGCACTTGCTTTGATTTTTCTTCGTATTAAAGATGGTCCTTTAACCTAAATAAAGCATATAACAAATGCTAAAGAGGCGTAGGATAGGTTAAAAAACCTATATAACCCTATTTCCTTTACCTCGAATTACCTACTTATAAAGGAGCTTTTTAATACTTCGGTAAGGGATTTCGAATCCCTAGAAGGCTACCTAAATAAGGTAAAAGAGGTATTCGAAGAGCTAAAAGCACGGAATATTATAATTCCGGAAGTGGTTATTATAGCTTGATTTTAAACAGCCTTTCGGGCTCGTTTTCTAGCTATATAACTAATATAACGCAAGCTCTCGAAATAACTTAGAAGCTTTTAATCTAGAGTCTCTCTAGTAGTCTTATAGACGAATTTAAGAGGACTAAGTCTCTAGAAAATCCTCCTAAGCTTTACTAAGAAGCCCTAGAAAAAGATAAAAATTGCATTACAATGCACTTACTATAAGAAGAAAGGGCATCTAGTTAAAGATTACTACTATCTTTACCCGGAAAAGGCCCCTAAAGGCTTTTCTAAAAATTTAAAAAATCAAAAGAAAGGAATACCTTCTAAGAGGCCTAGAAAACCTTCTATAGAAGGAAATCCTATCGAATTAGACTCTCACGTCGATAAGAAGACGAAAAAACCCTCTTCTCTATATATATCGGAAGCAGAAAAAATAGAAATCGATAATTAAACGGACGAAGAACCGGAAATCGATTTTTCTATTCCTCCTTCTACCCCTAGAGGCTATAAAAGCTCCGAAGAAGAAGCAGAGGTATATATCTCTTCGAATATCCTTAAAAAAGCCGTATTTAATAATAGGCAAATAGGACCTTTAAATTCCTCTCGAATTAAAGACCTTATATATAAGGTAAAAGAGAAGGAAATCCCTTATAAAACCTTAGAGAATGGAAATTTCTATAATTTTATATACGATACCGGTGCTACTAGGTATATAGTATCGGAAAAGAAATTCCTTATTAATTTTCGAACTATCTCTACTAAGGTTAATTAGGGAAAGGCATCCTATATAATTATTAAAGGCTACGGAGATCTTCTTTTTAGATTTCCGAAAAATAAAAGGCTATTTATCTTAAGAAACTGCCTTTTTATACCCGAATTAAGGGTAAATATTATAAGCCAATCGTATTTTAAAAATACTTATGCCTTTATTAATAGTAAGGAAATTTTCCTAGTAGATAACTAGGCTAATATTATATCTAAAGGAAAACAGTAAGATAACCTTTATATCTTCTCTTTAGAAATTCCTTTCTTAAAGAAGAAGACATTCCTATATAATATTAATAATATAAGGAATAATATAAAGGACCTTAACTTTTATTTATAGCATTTAAGGCTAGGATAGATAAGTCTTAAAGCCTTACTAAAAACCTTTAAAAGATATAATAAAGATATAACTATCCTTAAGAAGGATATTATAAAAATTAAAGAATGCGAGGCTTATATTAAAGTAAAGGCAACTAATAAGAGGAATAAATCCTTATTTAATAAGGTATATAATTACCTTAATAGAGTTGCTATTAATATTTAGGGACCTATAAAGACCCCTACTTATAATAAATACACCTCCTTTATATCCTTTTTAGATATATAGATAAGATATTTAGAAATATCTTTAATAAAATCTAAGGCAGAAGCCCTAGATAAATTCTTAGAATATAAAGCCTTAGTTAAAAATAACTGGGATAATATTACTATAAAGGAAGTCTTTTCGGATAACGCAAAAGAATTCCTATATAAAATAAAACCCTACTGCTTAAGAAAGGGAATAAAATATTATACTAGCCCTCCTAGGACTCCCGAATTAAACGGAGCAATAGAGAGGATTAATAGGACTATTTTAAATAAAGTCCGAGCTATTTTATTTACGGCAAAACTGCCTAAATATCTATAGGGAGAAGCTATTCTAATAGCAGCCTATTTATATAATAGGACCCCTTACTTACGAATAGGCTTCTAAACTCTTATAGAGAAGAAGGAAAATAAATCTCTAGCCTTAGAAGACTTAGAGAAAATTAAGACCTTCGGAAGTACTATTTATTATAAAATAAAGACCCTTAGATAAGCTAGAGATAAGAGCTTATAAGGGTATTATTATAGGCTATACCGAAAATGCTTATAAAATATATGACTTTTCGAAAAGAAAGGTAATAATTTCTAGAGATATTATTATCCTAGAAAATAAATTTATAGAAAATCAAAAGGAAGAAGACCTTAAGGACTTCGACTTTAATACCTTACCTTCTATAAATAAGGTCCCGGATAATTATTTATAAAGGGAACCTATATATAAAGAAGACAATAACTCTTCTTTAAAAGAAGAGGAAAATAACCCTCCTATAGAGAAGGAAGATAACCCTCCTATAGAGAAGGAAGATAACCCTCCTATAGAGAAGGAAGATAACATTTTTATAAAAAAGGGAAATAACCCTCTTTTAGAAAAGGGATTAAATAAGGATCTAAAAATCCGTATTAATATACCTAAGAAGCCAAACGGATTTTATAAAGACTATATCGTATACCCCGAAATAAACACTATATTAAATAGTAAAAGTAAAGAGATTATTCTATCTTTACTAGAAAACAAGGATCCTATAGAGCCTAAAACATTTAAATAGGCTATAAATAGCTTAGAAGCTATAGAATAGAAAAGAGCTATGTTTCTAGAAATAGAAGAGCTCTTAAACTAAAATACCTAGGAATTAAAGCCTCTTCCTAGCGATAGGGAGGCCCTAGGCGGCCGTTAGGTCTATAAAATAAAGCGGGATAATAATAATAATATTATTAAATATAAAGCCCGCTACGTAGTATAAGGATTTAATTAGGTCTATGGATAGATTATTTAGAAACCTTTTCTACGATAGTAAGACCCGAATCTATTAGAATGCTACTTATAATAGCTATTTCTAATAATTATACTCTACTATAATACGATATAAAAAATGCCTTCGTATATACCGAAATAGATACGGATATTTATATAAAAATCCCTATAGGCTACGAAGAGCTAATACTTAAAGACTAGTTTAATAAAAACTAGTATAAGTATAATATTAGCTATTTACAGTTTCTAGAGCTATATAAAAAGAAAAGGCTAGTAGCAAAATTAAAGAAAGTATTATACGGCCTTAAATAAAGCCTAAAGCTCTAGTATAACTAGTTATCTTAGCTCTATATTAGCTAAGATAGGATTTTCGGCCCTTCCTATAGACGAAGGGGTATTTATAAATACGCAATATAAAATTGCGATAGCAATCTACGTAGATAACCTCTTAATAATAGGGCCTAATAGAGGTATAATAAATAGTCTGCTTAAAAAAGTAGTAGATTATATAAAGGTTTAGCCTCTAGGCGAACTAAAAGACTTCTTAGGAATATATATAATTATAAACTAGAGCAGAAAGGAGATATTTATATCCTAGGAAAATATACTGTAATAAAATACGAGAATATAATAAAGAAGACTTAGGGACTTCTAATACGCCTACTATAGTAAGAGTAAAGCTTAAAAAGGCTACTATAACGCCTTCGTAAAAAGAAATCCTTATTTACTAAAGGGAAATAGGGGCTCTATTATATCTAGCTATAATAAGCAGGCCAGACATTTTATATGCTGTTATTTCCTACGCTAGATTTGCTTCTAAACTAGATAATACGCATTTTAAAGCGTTAAATACTTTCTAGAAATATTTAAATAAATATCCTAACCTAGGGATAATTTATTATTGCAATATCCCTTATACTTATAATTTTATAAAAGGTTATTCCGACGCTAGCTAGGCGACTAACCTTATAGACAGAAAATCCGTTTCCGGATACTATTTCTATATTTATAAAAATATTATAAGTTAGGCCTGCTAGAAGCAAAAATCTATAGCCCTATTAACTCATGAAGCTGAATTTATTGCCCTTAGGAGGCTAATAAAGAAGCTTTATATCTAAATCGGCTATTTTATACGATAAATAATAGCTTATCTATTAGAATTCTTAATACTATACCTCCTATCTTAACGGATAACGAGGCAGCTATTAAATTAGCTGAAAATCCGGAATTTTATAAAAAGACAAAGCATATAGACATTGCCTACTTCTATACCTAAGAAATTATTAGGGAAAAGAAGATTCGGATTTTCTATATTAAATCCGAAGATAATATTGCCGATATATTTACTAAGGAACTAAGAAGAGAAAAATTCTTTAAGTTCTAAGAGCTTCTTTCCCTTAGGGAATTAAAAGAGCCTTAAAAAGAAAAGCTTATATCCCCTTAATAGAGGTTTTTTAGCTGTCTTTTGCTTTCTTAGCTTTTCCTCTATATATAACTAATAGGTTTTTCCTTTAAAAAGG
This sequence comes from Hirsutella rhossiliensis, assembly GCF_020360975.1. Taxonomy (NCBI): domain Eukaryota; kingdom Fungi; phylum Ascomycota; class Sordariomycetes; order Hypocreales; family Ophiocordycipitaceae; genus Hirsutella; species Hirsutella rhossiliensis. The sequence continues at coordinate 2,019,737 of NW_025408668.1, read as the reverse complement.
TTTCCTATTAGTAAAAAACAACTTATAAAAATAGGGGTTTTCCTTATTAAAAGGTTTCCTATAATAATAACTCTATAAGGCTTTTTTCCTTATAAAGGTTTGCCTAAAAAGAAGAGAAATAATTATAACTATAACTAGGATTTTTCCTACTAAGGTTTTTCCTAGAAAGGGTTTTAAAATTTTTCCCTTATATTCCTATTATATACCTTATTCTTAATAAGGATAATTCTACTATAAAAGAAATAACTAGTAAAGAGCACTATTTACCTAGTACTCTTTAAGGGAGGCTATAAGAATATACCCTTATATTCCTATTTTACTATTATAAAGAAATAATAGGCATAGGGAGGCTTTATAGAATAAGCTAGTAAAAAGAGGCTCTATAATACGGTCTAAGGGAATAACCCTTAAAAGACAAAGACCTCTACTAGACAACTATACCTTCCTCTAGGAAAGGCGGGTTAGGATAAGCCTATCCTTACAAACATAAATATACATAAAATGCATATGTCAATTACGAGCAGAACGGATACCCTATTGCCTATTTTGGCCTAGCGGTTCCGAAGATATCCGCGATACGAGAATAGGTAGGGCATAGAACATTCTAGTTAAATCCACTACTTATGCTAGAACCCATAGTCTTACGTCAACCATCACGCTACAATCAGACCACCTACTAAGTTAGGAAGATATACTATAGATAGAGCTTTTTAAGCACTATAGAATATGCTAGAAAGCTGACTAATTGGTCTACTAGTAGGCGAGCAATAGTCTATAAAAGACGAAGGATTTCCCTAGGAGTAGTAGATAAAATAAGTAAGTTCGCAAGCATCTTTTACAACGCTATTCTTTCAATATATTATTCAGCCCCTTATATGCTCGTTATAAATTCCGGACGAAATCCTACCCTATACTCCTTCGACCGATCTTTCCGCTTACGTTATCGATTACCCGATTCTACGCTTATTGCTTATACCTTCTTATATTTTTTAAGCAGACTATTTATTATACCTCTATTAGGCCCTATTATTAGGAGGTTATCTACGTAGATTGCTATTGTAATTTTATATTGCGTGTTTATAAATACCCCTTTATCTATAGGAAGGGCCGTAAATCCTATCTTAGCTAATATAGAGCTAAGATAGTTATACTAGAGCTTTAGGCTTTATTTAAGGCCGTATAATACTTTCTTTAATTTTGCTACTAGCCTTTTCTTTTATATAGTTTAGAAACTACGAATAGCTAATATTATACTTATACTAGTTTTTATTAAACTAGTCTTTAAGTATTAGCTCTTCGTAGCCTATAGATTTTTATATAAATATCCGTATCTATTTCGGTATATATAAAGGCATTTTTTATATCGTATTATAGTAGAGTATAATTATTAGAAATAGCTATTATAAGTAGTATTCTAATAGATTTAGGTCTTACTATCGTAGAAAAGGTTTCTAAATAATCTAGGCTATAGACCTAATTAAATCCTTATACTACGTAGCGGGCTTTATATTTATTATTATTATTATTATTATCCCGCTTTATTTTATAAACCTAACGGCCGCCTAGGGCCTCCCTATCGCTAGGAAGAGGCTTTAATTCCTAGGTATTTTAGTTTAAGAGCTCTTCTATTTCTAAAAACATAGCTCTTTTCTATTCTATAGCTTCTAAGCTATTTATAGCTTATTTAAATGTTTTAGGCTCTATAGGATCCTTATTTTCTAGTAAAGATAGAATAATCTCTTTACTTTTACTATTTAATATAGTGTTTATTTCGGGGTATACGATATAGTCTTTATAAAATCCGTTTAGCTTCTTAGGTATATTAATACGGATTTTTAGATCCATATTTAATCCCTTTTCTAAAAGAGGATTATTTCCCTTTTTTTTCCTCTCTCTTTAAAGAAGAGTTATTGTCTTCTTTATATATAGGTTCCCTTTATAAATAATTATCCGGGACCTTATTTATAGAAGGTATTAAAGTCGAAGTCCTTAAGGTCTTCTTCCTTTTAATTTTCTATAAATTTATTTTCTAGGATAATAATATCTCTAGAAATTATTACCTTTCTTTTCGAAAAGTTATATATTTTATAAGCATTTTCGGTATAGCCTATAATAATACCCTTATAAGCTCTTATCTCTAGCTAATCTAAGGGGTCTTTATTTTTATAATAAATAGTACTTTTAAAGGTCTTAATTTACTTTAAGTCTTTTAAAGCTAGAGATTTATTTTCCTTCTTCTTTATAGGAGTTTAGAAGCCTATTCGTAAGTAAGGGGTCCTATTATATAAATAGGCTGCTATTAGAACAGCTTCTCCCTATAGATATTTAGGCAGTTTTGCCGTAAATAAAATAGCTCGGACTTTATTTAAAATAGTCCTATTAATCCTCTCTATTACTCCGTTTAATTTAGGAGTCCTAGGAGGCTAGTATAATATTTTATTCCCTTTCTTAAGTAGTAGGGTTTTATTTATATAGGAATTCTTTTACGTTATCCGAAAAGACTTCCTTTATAGTAATATTATCCCGGTTATTTTTAACTAAGGCTTTATATTCTAAGAATTTATCTAGGGCTTCTACCTTAGATTTTATTAAAGATATTTCTAAATATCTTATCCTTATATCTAAAAAGGATATAAAGGAGGTGTATTTATTATAAGTAGGGGTCTTTATAGGTCCCTAAATATTAATAGCAACTCTATTAAGGTAATTATATACCTTATTAGTAGGATTTTTCCTCTTATTAGTTGCCTTTGCTTTAATATAAGCCTGTATTCTTTAATTTTTATAATATCCTTCTTAGGGATAGTTATATCTTTATTATATCTTTTAAAGGTTTCTAGTAAGGCTTTAAGACTTATATATCCTAGCCTTAAATGCTATAAATAAAAGTTAAGGTCCTTTATATTATTCCTTATACTATTAATATTATATAGGAATGTCTTCTTCTTTAAGGAAGGAATTTCTAAAGAGAAGATATAAAGGATATCTTACTGTTTTCCTTTAGATATAATATTAGCCTAGTTATCTAGCAGGAAAATTTCCTTGCTATTAATAAAGGCATAAGTATTTTTAAAATACGATTAGCTTATAATATTTACCCTTAATTCGGGTATAAAAAGGCAGTTTCTTAAGATAAATAGCCTTTTATTTTTTAGAAATCTAAAAAGAAGATCTCCGTAGCCTTTAATAATTATATAGGATGCCTTTCCCTAATTAACCTTAGTAGAGATAGTTCGAAAATTAATAAGGAATTTCTTTTCCGATACTATATACCTAGTAGTATTAGTATCGTATATAAAATTATAGAAATTTCTATTCTCTAAGGTTTTATAAGGGATTTCCTTCTCTTTTACCTTATATATAAGGTCTTTAATTCGAGAGGAATTTAAAGGTCCTATTTACCTATTATTAAATACGGCTTTTTTAAGGATATTCGAAGAGATATATACCTCTGCTTCTTCTTCGGAGCTTTTATAGCCTCTAGGGGTAGGAGGAGGAATAGAAAAATCGATTTCCGGTTCTTCGTCCGTTTAATTATCGATTTCTATTTTTTCTGCTTCCGATATATATAGAGAAGAGGGTTTTTTCGTCTTCTTATCGACGTGAGAGTCTAATTCGATAGGATTTCCTTCTATAGAAGGTTTTCTAGGCCTCTTAGAAGGTATTCCTTTCTTTTAATTTTTTGAATTTTTAGAAAAGCCTTTAGGGGCCTTTTCCGGGTAAAGATAGTAGCAATCTTTAACTAGATGCCCTTTCTTCTTATAGTAAGTGCATTATAATGCAATTTTTATCTTTTTCTAGGGCTTCTTAGTAAAGAAAGCCTGCTCGGGAGGATTTTCTAGAGACTTAGTCCTCTTAAATTCGTTTATAAGACTACTAGAGAGAGACTCTAGATTAAAAGCTTCCGAGTTATTTCGAAGAGCTTACGTTATATTAGTTATATAGCTAGAAAACGAGCCCGAAAGGCTATTTAAAATCCAAGCTATAATAACTACTTCCGGAATTATAATATTCCGTGCTTTTAGCTCTTTAAATACCTCTTTTACCTTATTTAGGTAGCCTTCTAGGGATTCGAAATCCCCTACCGAAGTATTAAAAAGCTCCTTTATAAGTAGGTAATTCGAGGTAAAGGAAATAAGGTTATATAGGTTTTTTAACCTATCCTACGCCTCTTTAGTATTTATTATATGCTTTATTTAGGTTAAAGGACTATCTTTAATACGAAGAAAAATCAAAGTAAGTGCTTCTTTTATTTTCGAGTAATTTTCTTACTATATAGTAGTAGAAAGCTTCTCTCTAACTAAAAGAGCCTATATTCGAATAGCCTAGAAGGTATAGTTAGAACTACCCTTAAGTTTAGCAAATTCGAACTTATCCCTAGAGCCTATTTTAGAGAATTCGAGGTTGTATTAGAATTTCGAAGATTTTTCGAAGTTATTACCGGACTTATAGAGAAGCCGGGCTTATAACCTATAAAAAGGTATAAGCATTAAGCGTAGAATCGGGTAATTAATAACGTAAGCGGAAGGATCCGTTAAAGGAGTATAGGGTAGGATTTTATCCGGAATTTATAACGAGCATATAAGGGGCTGAATAATATATTAAAAGAATAGCGTTGCAAAAGATATATACGAACTTACTTATTCTATCTACTACTCCTAGGGAAATCCTTCGTCTTTTATAGACTATTGCTCGCCTACTAGTAGACCAATTAGTCAGCTTTCTAGCATATTCTATAGTGCTTAAAAACCTCTATCTATAGTATATCTTCCTAACTTAGTAGGTGGTCTGATTGTAGCGTGATGGTTAACGTAAGACTATGGGTTCTAGCATAAGTAGTGGATTTAACTAGAATGTTCTATGCCCTACCTATTCTCGTATCGCGGATATCTTCGGAACCGCTAGGCCAAAATAGGCAATAGGGTATCCGTTCTGCTCGTAATTAACATATGCATTTTATGTATATTTATGTTTGTAAGGATAGGCTTATCCTAACCCGCCTTTCCTAGAGGAAGGTATAGTTGTCTAGTAGAGGTCTTTGTCTTTTAAGGGTTATTCCCTTAGACCGTATTATAGAGCCTCTTTTTACTAGCTTATTCTATAAAGCCTCCCTATGCCTATTATTTCTTTATAATAGTAAAATAGGAATATAAGGGTATATTCTTATAGCCTCCCTTAAAGAGTACTAGGTAAATAGTGCTCTTTACTAGTTATTTCCTACTACTCCTAGGGAAATCCTTCGTCTTTTATAGACCATTGCTCGCCTACTAGTAGACTAATTAGTTAGCTTTCTAGCATATTCTATAGTGCTTAAAAAGCTCTATCTATAGTATATCTTCCTAACTTAGCAAGTAGTCTAATTATAGCGTGATAGTTAACGTAAGACTATAGGTTCTAGCGTAAGTAGTAGATTTAACTAGAATGTTCTATGCCCTACCTATTCTCGTATCGCGGATATCTTCGGAACCGCTAGGCTAAAATAGGCAATAGGGTATCCGTTCTACTTATAATTAACTTATGCATTTTATATATATTTTTGTTTATAAGGATAGGCTTATCCTAACCCGCGTTTCCTAGAGGAAGGTATAGATATCTAGTAGAGGTCTTTGTCTTTTAAGGGTTATTCCCTTAGACTATATTATAGAGCCTCTTTTTACTAGCTTATTTTATAAAGCCTCCCTATGCTTATTATTTCTTTATAATAGTAAAATAGGAATATAAGGGTATATTCTTATAATACTTATAAAGCTTTTAAAAATATAGCGTTTACTTATAGCTTTATACTACCTTTATTAACTAGCTTATATAGTTATTATAGTTAATAAGTATAATTATAAAGATATAACGACTAGTATTATTCCTAAGGGATAAACCTATTAAGGGGTTTATATTAATAGATATAATAGGGCGTAGTCTAAGTAATAATAAGTATATTACGTTAATAATAAGTTAAAGGTCGTAGACTATAGACTATAACTAGGTGATTAAAATTAAAGATAGAATTATAATAAAGATCTATATTAAAAGCTAAAGAGCTATCTATCTAAAGGAGTAAAAGTAGGTAGCTATATATACCTATAGAGACTATCCTTAAATTATAGTCCTAGCTATAATCCCCTTTATAGCTTACTATAGCTTACTTATAAGCTATACTCCTAAGTAGTAATCTATCTATATAAGGCTTACTTAGCTTACGTATACTCTAGGTAAGCTAAGCCTAAGTAACTTCTTATCCTAACTATTATTCTAAGCCGCCTTATTATATAAACGTAGCCGGCTCTCTTATAGCCCGCTAACTATAGTCGTAATATAATATCTCCCCTCCTTTTAGTCTTATCTATAAGACCTATTACTGCCTTAGCCGCTATATATAAATATACCCTTATCGCGCGTATATATACTCCCCGTTTTATCCTTTCTATCCCTTAGGATATACTACTAATAGTATATCTAGTTACGTATCGAAGGATCGTTCTTATAAGACCCTTAAGCGTATTCGGTTAGCTAAGTCTATTAATCGTCTTAGTTTTAACGTTATACTATATTCTTTTTATTTATTATATAGCTTCCGCTATAAAATACTAAAGAAATCTTTTAAGTATACTAAATATATATAGTAGGGTCGTTCCTATAATACGTTAGGCATAGCGATTAGCTCTTATAGGTAACTTTATTATCCTACTTATTATTTATAGCTAATATATTTCCTAGTATCCTAAATAAATCTAGAGTCTAATCGATTATTATTATTAAGATTATACTAGTAACCTATCTAAAGGTATCTAGAACTTCGATGTTAAATAAGAGGGAAAAACTAAACTGCTTAGAGGAAAACCCTCCCCTCTTTTATAGCTAGTCCGCCCTTATACCGGGTCGCGGTTACGATATATAGGAATCTTACGCCGGCTATCTTAGGTATCGTTATAGTTAGTCGGAATCGTATTAGCCCCGCTATAAAGTAACCTTAGAAAGTAACTCCTTTATATACGCGGGGTATATAGCGTTAATCGGTAGTACGAGCGTTTTTTTTTAGTTAACGGTTAATAGTTAATTATATAATTATCTCCGACCTTATCCTATAATAATATCTTCCTAGGCTCTACCTTATTTTTCCGCTATAAGGCTTAGCGGGCTATTTTTTATTAATACTAGCTTTTAGCCGGGCCGGTAGTCGGGTTATCGCACCGGCTTCGCGCTATACTTATTAAGTTACTAGTATCGGCCCTAGGTTTTTATTTTCCTAGTCGGGGGGCCCGGACCGGGGTTAGGGGGAGGTCCTAATAAATTCGTCGCTAGGTCTAGGTAGGCGAGGTCCGGGCCGGCCTACTTATAGCGGGGCTAGACTGCTAGTATATTTATAAGCGCTTCTAGAAGCGCTAATTAGCTAATTAATAAGTAGGTTAGTATAGTTTACTAGTCTAACTAAAAATTAATCGTGCCCTTAGCTAGATTCGAACCGACTCTAGCGTTATAGCTAGTAGGCTTCCTAGGTATATAAAGTCCGATCGATTAAATAAAGAAGAAGAAATTACTAAGGAGCGAATATTAAAAGCTTAAGCCGACTTAAATAAAGCCTTAGCTCGTTTAGCGCGGCTTTACTATTAAAAGCGCTAACTAAAAATAAAAGGTATTAAGATAGTCTATTAAGGCCTTTATTTCTTAGATAACCTTAATAAGGCTAAGCGCTAAGAATCTAAAGCGGTAGTTAATATTTAGTCTATAGGTAGATTTAATATAATTAATTAGAATGCTATTAGTTCGTTAGGCGATTTTACGATACCTAAGGTAGATTTTACTAATAGAACTATTAAAGTAGAGAACTATAGTAGGTTAAGTACTTAAATAGTTCCTAGGTATTTTCTTCTAGTCTATATCCTTTCTATTTAATAAGGTATTCTTATTACTAACCTTATTTTCTTATATTTAGTATTTATTCTACTTTATATTCTTAATCGTTATTAACTTTAATTTTTTCTTATAGTTTAGCGTTTTATAGTAGTAGTTTTAATAATAAGATATAAAATATTAGGTATATCTATATTATTACTAGTAACGAAAGTTTATAGTTAACTTTTAAAATAGTTTTCTTAACCTTAAACGGTCTAAGTTTCTTAAAATCTAATTTATTACTTAGTCGTTTTATTTTAATATTTCGTTATATAAGGTAAACTATATCTCCCTCTTAAAAGATTAGTCCTTATAATCTTTTCCGATTATAGTAAGTAGATATTTATTCTTTAATAAATTAAAGTTCTTATTATATTTCTTTATATAATTTTATAGCTAATCTACTTATAGTATTACTCGTTCTACTTATAGTCCTTATCGAGTAACCTTAAATACTTCTAGGTTATATCTATAATTAGCGTATACTAATAAGAGCTTAGTTATTTCTATAACTAAGCTATTATAAGCTAGTTACGCTATTAGTAGCTATTTAACTTAATTGTTTTATTTATAGTTAATATAGTATCGTAAATATTATTTAAGCGTTTAGTTAAGTCGTTTTATTTATCTATCTATTTATAGGTAATAAGCTATACTAAGCTTATATTTCGTCCTTAATTATACTATAAGAGCTTACTAAAACTTAGCTATAAATATACTTCCTTTATTAAAGATAATCTCGTTTAATAGTCTATAATTACTAATAATTATTCGTAGGAATATATATACTAGCTCTTTTATATTACTTACTTCTTTATATAGTAAAAAGTATTTATACTTTATTAGTTTATTAGTAATAACGAATATACTATTATATTTAACGTTAGTTATAGGTTCTTTTAATAGTAGTAGCTTTATAATATAGTTAAAAGCTATTAAATCCTATAGTTTCTTTAGTACTAGTAGCGGTTATAATTCTTTATATAGTTTATATTATTTAGTTTTACTTTATATATAAAGTTTATATTTTTAATAACTTATTATACTACTTTTTTAAGCTATAAAAAGTTATATTATCGTTTAATCTATTTTATTATTCTTTAGATTCCTTAGTATCTATATATTAGATATTTATATATATCTTATATAACTTTATCTTATAATTTTAATAGTATCTAGATTTTATTTTTATATATTAGAACTTCTAAATATTTTATATTATATCTATTTAGTACTTTATATTCTTTTATCTATCTTAGGATCTTTTAGTATATTAAGTTATTAGGTTATACTTTAAATATTATATTTAGCTATTATTACTAGTAGTTCCCGTTTTCGTTAATTTCTAAGAGCTATCCTTTCGCTATAAGTACCCTTATATTATAGTTGCTTTATTAACTAAGGGTATTAGCTCGACCGTTTTTTATTCCTTTTCTATAAATTATTTTATAGTCGAATTCTAATAAGTATTTAGCTTATTAGATCTATTATCCGTTTAACTATTATATTATTATAAAGTATAAGATATTCTTATAATTTATATAGACCTTAACTTTATATTTACTTCTAAGAAGGTAGTATCGAAATTCCTTAAAAGCTTAAATAATTATAAGGAATTCTTTATTATAGATAGGGTAATTAAGTTCTACGCTATATAGCTTTTTTAAGTAAAATATAATTAGTTATAGTCTTCCTTTATTATCCTTTTATTTAATTTATACTTTTAAAGTAAAGTTTAATATATCGGTTTTAAGTTCGATTTATTATTTTAGATTAAAGGTAGTTAAGACTTATTCTTATATAATTATAGTCTTAATATATTTAAAAGCTTTATTAGCTTTATCGTCCTATATAAATTCTTTTTCCTTTTTTATTAAGTTATATAGTAGTACTATAATCTTTCTAAAATCTTTAATAAATCGTTAATAGTAATTTATAAATCCTAGGAAACTTTATATATCTTTAACGTTCTTTAGCGTTAGTTACTCTTTAACTAAGTTAATCTTATCTTATTATATTTATATCTCTCTTAGTAAGATTATATATTTAAGGAAGTCTACTTCTTATATATAGAACTTACTTTTCTTTAGTTTAACTAGTAACTTTATATTTTAAAGTACGCGGAGTACCTTATAAGTATATTCCTTATATTCTTTTAAGGTATCTAAGAAGATTAGGATATTATCTAGGTATACTACTATAAAGATATCTAAGTATTTATATAGGATATTATTAATTATCCGTTAAAAGGTAGCTAGTATATTTATAAGTCTAAATAGTATTACTAGATATTTAAATAATCCGAATTTCGTTTTAAAGGCTATTATCTATTTATATCCCTTTTTTATATATATTAAGTTATAAGCGCCTTTAAGGTTAAGGGTTATAAACTATTTTTTACTATATAGTTAATCTTATAGTTTTAATATAAGCGGTAATAGTATTTAGTCCTTTATTATAATATCGTTTAAGCGTTTATAATTAATAACTAGTTATAGCTTACTATTTTTCTTTAAAATAAATATAACTAGGTAGCTTACTTTAGATATTAACGTTTATATATATCCCTTTTATAGATTCTTATCGAGGTAGTCCTATAGCGTTTATAGTTGCTTTTTATTTAAGTTATAGATCTTATAGAACGTTAGCGTTATTCTATCCTTAAGATAAATTTCGTAGTCTTATTAGCTATATTTAAGTAACCTTATCTTAAGTTCTTCCTTAAAGAGTTTATTATATTTCCGGTATTCTTAGGGGATATTCTTTATTCTATCTTATAGGCTTTATTCTTTCTTTTAAGAGCTAGTTTCTCTTAACTTAAGCTCTTTATTAATTTATTTAAGGTCTTTCCTTAAAGTAGTAATAACTCTTTAGATCTTTATATTATATCCTTTATTTTATTTATATCGGATGCTAGGTTATATAGCTATATTAGTTAATATATAGGTCTTATTAGTCGATTTTATTATATCTATTAGTTTAGTTACTATTTTTATTTATATTGCTAAAGCCTATAATAATTTACTTAAACGGTTATCCTTTTTATCCTATTTAGTAGCTAAATTATTATAAATTTTTACTTTCTTTTAAATCTACTAGTCCTAGAAATTTATATCTTCGTTCTAATATAGCTAGCTAGTTTTCTAGTTAATTAATAGGTTGCTCTCTTATAGCTATAAAAGCCTTAATATAAGGTCGTATTCTTTAATATCTATAATATTAAAGTTAACTTATTTATTATAGCCCTAGATATTAATATTAAGGTAATTAATCTCTATATTAATAATTCTATTATTATAGTTAAAGGCCTCTCCTTTAATATTTATAAGTTTATATAGATCTATCTTATATCTCTATATAAGTTAATAACGATTAATAACTTTAAGTAAAACGTAATTACTTATCGCGCTATAGTCTAAAAGTATATATATATAATATCCTATAATTTAGATATCTAATACTATTTAGTCGCTATAGCTTACTATTACTATATATAGGGTCCTTAGATCTTATTATATTATACTAGTCTATAGCCCTTTTATAAATAGTATACCTTATTTTTTACTTAGTCCTTATTTATTTTATTTAAGTATTCTTCTTTAATTTATTATTAATATCGTTTCTTTATATTTTCGTTATATAGTATTATATTAGGGCTTAAGAGACTAATTTCTTATAGCTAATTAAAGATTTCTTATTTCTTAACGCTATATCGTTTATATTATACTACTTTATAGTTAATTATATACTATACTTTATAATTTTATTTGTTTTTATATTAAAGGTTAAGTTTTTATTTAGCGTCTTTCTATTTTATATATAGTATCTTTATATTAATTTTTACTTCGTTAAATATAGCTTATAGCCTTTATATATATTACTAATAATCTTTTAGTATACTATTATATTATTTATACTATACTTATACTTTTTCGTATTTATAAACTTTATAGTTTAAGTATATATATTTATTATAATCTTCTTTATTATATTTAATTTATTATATAAGTCTTTAAAAGATTAATAGTTTAGATACCTTAAAGTAAGTAGTATTATACTATTCCTTTATTTTAGTATATTTATAGATTTTATATATCTTTAAAAGATATCTCGTTAATAAACTATAATTATCGCGGTATTTAAGTAGCGTACTATAATCGGGTTCTAATAATATAACTTAGTCGTTTAGGTAGCGTTAATCGATTTTCTAGTAGTTTAGTTTTATACTTAAGTAGGGTTTTAAAAGTACTTATCTTTTAAACTTAACCGGGAAGGCGTTATATTATACCTTTATCTAAAAGTATATTATATAGTCTAAGTAAACGTATAATATCTATAAAATATACTTATAGTACTTATAAGTAAGTAGTATTTATAGATTATCTTTAAATTCTCCTTATAGTTACTATTCTTATTATAAAGCTATAAAGGTAGTAACTATAACGATAGCTATAGTATAGTCTCTTTTATATAGTACTAGTTAATATCGAATTAATATAGCTTATTAGTTTTCTATAAGAATTTAAGGTATTTATTAGGTTCTAATTTTAAGTATTTCTTTAAATTCTTTAAAGTATAAAGCGTATTTTCTAATCGTAGTATTTTCCCTTAGTAGCGAGGGTAGTAATATAAGTTCGTTCTTATCTTTTATTTTTCTAGGTATTTCTTATTCTTTAGAGCTTATATCGTTAATACTTCGTTATTCCTCTTTAAGTTATTATCTAAGTTTCGTAAGTATAAGGGCTATATCTATATCTTCTTTATTATATTATTTATAGACTACTTATCGTTATTATCGATTTTTATTTTATATATATTCCTAGAATTATTTACCGTTCTTCTTAATCTAGTCTTAGGAGACTCCTTTAAGATAAGGGTATTTTAGTTCTATAAATTTAACTTATTTCTATATTTTAAGATCCCTTTATTATATTATTATAAAGGTCTTCTTTAATAGCTTTAGGAACTATCTAGTACTATTCTTATTACTTAAGTATACTATATATTTATCGTTGTAGTATATAGTTTAACTAAGGAGTTTATACTTTAGTTCCTATCTATTAATAGCGTTTAAGTATTTCTTACCTTCTAGGGCTAGTACTTAATAGGTTTTCTTCTCCTTATAAGATTATTTATATTCTTTAAAGTAATATCTAAGTTTCCTATAATTAAAATACTTTCTTTTACTTTTCTATATTATATCTAGATCTATAAGAATATACCCTTATATTCCTATTTTACTATTATAAAGAAATAATAGGTATACGGAGGCTTTATAGAATAAACTAGTAAAAAGAGGCTCTATAATATAGTCTAAGGGAATAACCCTTAAAAGATAAAGACCTCTACTAGACATCTATACCTTCCTCTAGGAAAAGCGGGTCAGGATAAGCCTATCCTTACAAACAAAAATATATATAAAATGCATAAGTCAATTACGAGCAGAACGGATACCCTATTGCCTATTTTAGCCTAGCGGTTCCGAAGATATCCGCGATACGAGAATAGGTAGGGCATAGAACATTCTAGTTAAATCCACTACTTATGCTAGAACCTATAGTCTTACGTCAACCATTACGCCACAATCAGACCACCTACTAAGTTAGGAAGATATACTATAGATAGAGCTTTTTAAGCACTATAGAATATGCTAGAAAGCTAACTAATTAGTCTACTAGTAGGCGAGATATGGTCTATAAAAGACGAAGGATTTCCCTAGGAGTAGTAGATTAAATAAGTAAGTTCGCAAGTATCTTTTACAACGCTATTCTTTTAATATATTATTTAACCCCTTATATACTCATTATAAATTCCGGACGAAATCCTACCCTATACTCCTTCGACCGATCTTTCCGCTTATATTATTAATTACCCGATTCTATGCTTATTACTTATACCTTCTTATAAGATCTATCCTACTTAAGTTAGTTATATAAGCGTAGGTAATAGGAGTTTCGCGCTTCTTTTTATAGTTAGCGCGTTAGTTAAAGTTATTCTTATAGGAAGGGTTTTAGTTTCCTCTTCCTTATTTCTTTTCTTAGTATTATATATACTATCTATTATCGATTTATACTACTATAGTAATATAGTCTAAGAGGTTATTAGGTCGATTTTCCTTATAAAGCTCGTCCTTAACTTCTTCTTTAAGCCTATCGTAGAATCGTAATATAAAAGGTTCGTTATCTTAATTAAGCTTTAAGGTAACTTAATAGAACTTTATAGTATAATCTAATACTAAGATCCTTTATTAGAGTTCTTAAAGTTTTTATTTAGCTTCTTATTCCTTATTAGTTATTCTAAATACCTTTATAATAGCTTCTTTAAATCCTTAGAAACTAGTAAAGACTTTATCTATCTTATTATCTTATTACGCTAGTTAGTTATCGAGAAAATCCCTTATAATAAGTTTAAACTAAGTAAGTACTATTCTAAATAAATAATTTCCTATATAAAGTACCTTTTCGACTAAGTCTAAGAGTTTAATAAGGTAAAACCGGTAGTAGGCCTTAAGTTAAGTAAGAAAGTCTTAAAGCATACTATAAGTACTATCGAATAGTCCTAGCTATTTTAGTTTAATTACTTCTCTAAGGTCCCTAACTTATTTATTACCTCCTTTATTCCTAAGTAACTATACCTTATATTAAAGGGTTATAATCTTATATATTATATCCTAAGGCGATATAATAGCTCTAGAGTTAGTTAATCTAGCTTACTATATAGGTATATTAATAGTTACGATATTACTTAAAGTAATATAGTATTATATTAAATAAGAGCTTTTAATATATAATAACTAGTATTATTCCTAAGGGATAAACCTATTAAGGGGTTTATATTAATAGATATAATAGGGCGTAGTCTAAGTAATAATTAGTATATTACGTTAGTAATAAGTTAGAGGTTATAGACTATAGACTATAACTAGGTAATTAAAATTAGAGATAGAATTATAATAAAGATCTATATTAAAAGCTAGAGAGCTATCTATCTAAAGGAGTAAAAGTAGGTAGCTATATATACCTATAAAGACTATCCTTAGATCACGGTCCTAGCTATAATCCCCTTTATAGCTTACTATAGCTTACTTATAAGCTATACTCCTAAGTAGTAATCTATCTATATAAGGCTTACTTAGCTTATATATACTCTAGGTAAGCTAAGCCTAAGTAACTTCTCGTCCTAACTATTATTCCGAGCCGCCTTATTACGTAAACGTAGCCGGCTCTCCTATAGCCCGCTAACCGTAGTTATAATATATAATTATAAAGATAAGTAGCTCTTATAAAGCTAGTTTAATTAAGTTCTATAACTATATAAGCTTTATATTATCTTCCTATACTATAGTTCCTACTACTTATAAGAGCGTCTCTTTTTTATTAAAAAGGAATTTACTAAAGGTTTACCTATCCCTTTACCTAAGAGTCTATAGCTTATCCTATACTTTCTCTTACTCTTATATATTACTAAATATATATATAAGGTATTAAAAGAAGTCCTATAGGTCGCGTTTACCCCTAAGGCCGCCCTTATCTTAGAATCTAAAGATCCGCTATATCTAGGGCTTTAATAGTATATAAAGAAATACTACGCTATATTATAATAGCTATTTAAGCCTTATTTCTTATCTATTATAAACTTTATTTATAGCTAGCTAAGGAAGAAGTAAAAGGACTTAGGCTTACTATCTTAAGTCGGCTAAGAGAGCGGCTTCTACGTTAGTAGTGCCGCTACTATAGCTAGCGTTACGGAGGTTATAGGGGTTAACGCTAGTCTTATAGAGGCTCCCTTAGTATAGTAAGAACCTTATTCTTCTAGCTAGCTATCGCGCTTTTAATTACTTCTAGGATAGCTATAATACTTCCTATCTACTTAAGGGGTAGCGGGGTGCTCCCTTAAAGAAGTAGTACCCTTTTTAGGGAGATATCTATTAAATCTATTAGTTAATAGCTTATATTATTATAGAGTAAGTAGAGGTATATATCTAGGTACTATTTATAGGATAATATTAATAAGCTATATAAAGCTCTTTTATACGCGGCTAGCCTATATATATATATATAGGATCTAGCCCTCTATATATAACTATATAGCTTAGGCTATAGCCTAAGCCTATAACTTATAATAGTTAAAGACTCTTATATTTACTTACTCTATAATAGTATACTTAAGCTAGCTACCGCTACTATAGCTAATTAGAACGTAGGATTTAAAGCTCTTTATAATAGCTAGTAGCTAGAGTAGCTAGAAATACTAAATTTAATTATCGTGATATTAAAATGCGGCTTTAATTACGGTTAGAATATGCCTGCCTTAGTACTGCGAAGGGTGCCGGAAGTAGGGGGTGCCGGAAGTTAGGTGTGCTAACTTAGTCAGGGCCTTTCTTAAAGTCACACCTATAGACTCCCTCTTTTAGGCAGAATAGTGCAATCTACACCCTCTTTCGTCAATGCAAAGACCTAACAACTAGTAATAGTTACAACGGCGGCAGAGGGCAAAAGAAGACGAATTAACTAAGCCGCCTAGCTAGTTAATTGACCACGCCTATCAATGGTCGGTTGCCCGGGCGCACAGTGTGGCCCAGCCCGTAACAGTTATATAATTATTATACGTGTTAATTGTTAGCCTGTCTTTAAATTTAGCGATTAAAGTCTAAAATAGTTCCTTGTTAACATCTAATTCCTTTAAGTTTCGGGGCTTCTACTTATCTCGCCGACTAAATCTCTAGATAATAGCCAAAGCAGTTGTTTCCTTATCAGCCATAAGCTAGTCTTCACAAGAGGGAGTCGGCGATCCTTTCACCTGTTTTAGGAAAGGGGACATAAAACAGTTTTTCCAGACTTCGGCCAGTAGACTGTTAGTCATCTAATGATAGTGCCAGGTCGTATATATTTCCCTATAAAGGCAGGCGCCCGGAGCTCAACCTTGAACAGGGCAAAAGAATCTATCAAAGACACCCGCCGCTCCAAAGCAGCCGCAATGCCATGTCCCCAAGTGAAGGCGTTTAAAAATCAAATGTAAAAAAGGCCAATCCTCGTCCACGGTCAACCCTCTGACGTGTCCATGGCGTCCTGGGCGAGCCGAGCCTTGGCCGCCGCAACCTTTTCCTCGCGCCATTTCTCGATCCTCCCCTTGAGCTCCGTCTGCGGGATCGCGTCGTCAACAGTCATGGGCTGGCGAGTAAAAGGGTCCTTGGGATCGCTGAGCAGGTGCTGCATAATCGTCGACCGGTCGACAATGTGATTGCTGGGGAGTAGGACGGGATCCTTCATCAGCTCGCCCATGATAGGATCCTCGAATTCGGGTGGAATATCCCCCAGGTCAATCTCGGCTTGGTCGAGTCGTTGCTTCGCCTCGAGAAATTTGAGCTTTATCCTCTCCCACTTTCCAATCTCGCTCGCGTCCTTGTGCTGCTTTGAGTTCAAAATCCGTGTCACCCGATCCAGCACCTCGGGCTTGTACGAGCGGCCGTCGGCAGCCACCGCATCCACAAAAATGGGCGAGTACCCGAGATGCAGGTAAATGTCGACAAAGTCCGAGATCAGCTGGATCGGGCGGAAGTGATACTTGTCCTTGTTCGAGACGCTCAGCTCGGCCGCCGCCTTCTTTCCCGCCAGCGTCTCCAGGTTGTAGTTGAGCATGCTCGCCAGGCGGGACACAATCTCTGGCATGGTAAAGGACTCGCTCAGCGCCTGCGTAAATAGCTTCATCATCGCCAGCGTCTCGTTGGCGAGTTGCATGTACGACGTTGCCTGGTTGCCTAGGGTTTGCAGCTCCTCTTCCTTTTTCTGCTTGTCCTCGGCAGACAAGGAGGGGTCCTCCAGCTCTCTCTCCAGGATACGCATCTTGGGAAACTTGGTAAACGCTTCGTCCAGGACGTAGGTTGCGTCGTTGAGCAGCATGTTGACAAATTGTACGAAGAAGCTGCGGTTGGCTCTGGAAAGGAAAGAGCATCGCGTTAGAGCTCGCATCTGAAAGGGAAGACGAGAACACAACTTACGTGCTCTCATTGGTCAGCTGCTGCTTGTACACGTCGTTGCCCCATACGCATTTGATAACCTGGAAGATCTCGAAGCGAATGTTAAACTTGTCGTAGAAAGCCGTGTTGGCGCCCGTCGACTCGCACTCGATGTAGAACTTCATCAGGGCGTGGAGAAGAAATTCATTGGCAAACGGGAGAGAGACGAGCTGATCCCCCAGCACGCCTCTCTTGAAGTGCATAAACGGCCATGTGCTAGAAAAGAGGAGAGACACGAGTGAGGATTTCAGGTAGGGGTTTTTGATGTACTCTGACGAGCGGAGAAAGGTGATGCAGAGTGCAATCATCTCTTCGCCCACGGCACTCGGCAGAATCTTGGGCAGCCATCTGAATGTATTGTCAGCCGCATCCAGTTGTCGTCAAGTCTACTTCTCTATGCTTACCTGAAGATGAACTTGAAGTTGTCAACAATGTTCTGCAGCGTGTACTCGGGAAGACAAGCAAACGCATCCTGGTTCTTCATGGAGAGTGGCAACCTGGCAGCCGTTAGCACCGACGCAATATATGGGGAGTGGAGCCCTAACATACTTGACCATCTGCAATTCTCTGCCAGGCTTGTAGTCCGATTCCGTGACGAGCCGGAGCAACCATACCGCGACATAGCGCATGAACCTGAGCGAGGTGCTCTGCATCCTCTCGTCGAGGAGGGCGCCCTCAATCGCATACTTTAGCGCAATCGTCTTCTCCAGCACATTGGTGTGTCGTTTCAGGGTTTCCTCGAACAACCTCAGTTGATGCGGCGTGTTGGCAACCTTGGGCCGCTCCGCCTCCATGGCCTGTATGCTTTTCTGCAGGTACCGAATTTCCCGTTCCAGGTTCTTGAGCTGCGAGTTCAGAGCCTCGCTGCCATAGTGATGCGCCGCCAGCGCGAGAAAAAAGGCCTCGGAGATGAAGTTGGATTCGCCCGACTCCTTTTCCGCGTAGAACTTGTCGGCCGTCGCCTGGTCGGCGTTGAGCTTGGTCTCGTCCTTGATGTCGACCCGAGGCTGCCTCCTGAAGTACTTGACGTCGATCTTGTCCACCTTGCTAAAGTCGTTATCCATAAAAGGCTCGCAAAACCGGTCCATGACGCTGGTGACGTTGAGCATGAACCCATCTGAGGCCACCTCCCTCGGGTCCACCTGGATTGCTCTCCGCTTGTGGTTCATGTTCATGATGTAGGCAAACCAGTTGAGCGTGCGGCTTCTCGTGTCAGGGCCCGCTCGTATGAAAGCATTTGCAATGACAAAGAGGTCGTCCTGGTGAGCCCTGAGCACAATCCGTAGCGAGTCCTGGGCGTTTTCGATTCGTGTCTTGTCGAGAGATCGTGGGCCCGGGAAATAGCTCTTGATGGCCTCTGGTTGCAGAGGAGATATCCGAAAGAAGGGACCGAGCACGGTGAATTTTTCGATGCCGGGCGCCGACTGAGCCATGTTAAAGCACGGGTGTTGCGCGAGGTTAGAGATGAGGACAGGAAAGTGTGTGTATGCCAAGAGAGCCTATATGGACGTTTGGTCAATGTGGACTGTCAGAGTTTTGTGTTGGGCCCTGGACGGCGTACCTGAACGTGAGGCTTGTAGTCGTCTCCGAGAGACAACTTGGAAAGTCTATTGCTGACGTCGACCATGGCGTTGTCGAAGAGCGCAGGGAAGGCGTCGTCGTCGTCAAAACGGCCGATTGCTAGCCGGATAAAGTCCAAGTCGAGCCCGCCTTCGTCCGAGATGCCGCGCAGCAGGTATGGAACAAGGGTGTCATGGTCGGGGTTGACATCTCGGCTAGCATGTGTTAGAATTACGACGGGCAGGGGCTTCGAGACACGTACCCGTAAAGCACTGGCATCGTCAGGGAGAAGAGGCAGTTGCTCATGCACAGACGCTTGGCCTCTTCATATACGTCCAGGCGGGCGCCGGTGGCGTTCTTGGCGGTGCTGGCAGCCCTGACAGCCCGCTTCCAGCAAGGGAGCAGATAGTCCATGAGGGGCTTGTCCAGCGGCCAGTTGCCGCAGGCCTCTATGATGGCCTGGTCTAGGTTGGCGGTGGAGATCTTGAGAGGTTCGCCGGCGTCATTGAGCTCCTGGTTCAGGTTGGGCAGGAAGACGAGCCTCTGGGCCTGAGTGATGGAGAGATGATGAGGATCCACGGTGACACGGAAGATCTGCGTCAAGAGCCTGTGTGCGTAGTCGTCGTCGGGCTCGGCTTGCTTGGGGTTCGGCCTGCGCGCGGGAGGCGTCGCTAGGGTGTCGTCGTCAACCTCAGCGGCGGACCTCTTGCGGTGAGAGCGGGAGCTACCTGTAGAGCCGGACGTGCCTTGAGGCTCCATGGCATGGACGCCGAGCTGGGTGAAGGGGTTGGAGGCGGGAGTGATGTTGATGTGAGCTTTCGGGGTCGAGGCGTCGCTGCTCTGCGGTTTCGGAGTTGGCGCCGTCGAGGGGGGCGCAGAGGCGCTATCCGAGTCGTTGCCCTCGCTCTGCTTGGGTGCCGACGACCCCAGCTTTGCCAGGCGCCGTGCCCGGATCTGCGCGGCGCAGCGGTCAGTCGTCGTGCGTGCGGGCGACGGCTCCAAACGACTTGCCTGGTCCATCTTCTCCTTGTCCGGGGCGTCGCCGCCAGGCCAGGACGGCTGTTGGTTGGGATCCATATCGAACCGTCTCCCGCATCCGTCAGCGAGAGGGGGTGCTTGAGGCTGGAGAGGACAAGGCGGGTGGACGATGGCACGATGGGCGAGGCTGACGGGTGTGGATGGAGGTTGTCAAGGTTGAGCCCCACGGCGGTGGGTGTGTGACCTCTATATTTCGGAGCCCCGTGCGCTAGGATTGGACGCCCCCGCCGTGACTTGGCGGATTCTGCGGGAGGAATCGCTGAAGACACCAGCCGCCACAGCAGATGGCGCACACTGAACGCCTCGCGGGCCTGGACAACTGAGAGCGCCTAGAAGGGGAGCAGCACCATCGGGCTCAACGATGACAAACGCCGGGGCACTGCACTGCAGACCTTTGGTTGAAAAGAGTCAAGGCGCGGACGAGTGCGGTTTTGGGCGCCCGACGATAAGGAGGCACGGAGTACGACATATAAGGGCTTGGACTGCACGGCGGCCCCATTTCTACACAAACTCCGCGGCCAAGAGGTCCCAGCTGCCAAAGTCCGCCGCACCGTCTCACCGGACATCCGCACGCTTCCATCATTGGCATTTGGGCTTGCCAAGCCGGATATGGAGGACGTTCTTTATTGGCACAATCCAACGGTATTTCCCTAAGAATTCACCTTTTACACCATCCATTGTATGCTTCCATTACAGTCTTTTTTGTATGGGATGAGGGTATCTCATGCCCAGCGCCCAACGCCGTACCAAATGTTCAGGTCAAACATGCCTTGCCCTCTCTTCCACATTACAGTCGCGGCAAATCCATCTCGGTCCCCGACGACCGCCTCCTCTCCGGCAGCACGGGGGCCGCCTCGCCAGTGCTGTCGACACGCCGGATGCTGGCCGAGGAACCCGTATTGTTGGCGGCCCTGGTGCGGCCCTCCTCGCGGCTCCTGTTGAGCAGCCAGTTGACGTGCATGCGTATCATGTTAATGTTGTTGCGGAGCTCTGTCACCTCCTCGCGGATCGGCATCACCTGGTTCAGCGTCCACATGCTCTGCCGCGCCTCGAGCTGCGTCAGGTTCTGGTGCACCTCCTCGAACCCGGCGTCCAGGTCTTGCATGGTGCGGTTGTCGTTGGCGATGGAGTCGGTGCCCAGGTGACGGCGGGTCACGGCCAACTCGTCGATACGGCGGTCGCTCTCAGCTTGTCGGGCCTTGACCTCTCGCAGCTGGCTTCCCAGGTCGCCGTAGGACTGGATGAGGTCTCGCTGCGCCCTGATGACAATTCCCGAGGGAGTGTCGGGGTGAAAGGCACACATGCGAGAGTGAGAGCTCATCTCTCCGCGCATGGTCCGCACGGAGCAGCCCACGTCCTGGTGGGGGCAGGGAACCTCGATCCCATCGCACTCGAGCTCCCGATGGGCGTCCATCTGCGACCGGCGCATGAGCTGCCAGCAGCCCAGACAACGGGTCTTGGCGCCTGGGCATGAGAGGAAATGTGCGTCGAGCTCGGCCTCTACTGTCCTCACGTCGCAGTGGGGGCAGCTCTTCTTTTCCTTGTGGGGACACACATCGTCCCTGGGTTTGTAGGACATCTTCTTGTCGCAGTCGGTGTCGGGGCACGAATAGTCCTTGTATCGGCACTCGGTCATGGCGTGGCTCTCAACAGCCTCGCGCCTGAGCTCCCGGCTGCAGCCCCGGCCATGGTACGGGCACCTGACAACGAGGCCGTTGAGCTGGTTGTGGATCAGCCTGGCGGCGCTGAAGCAGTCGAGCCAGGAGAGAAAGTCCCGATCGATGGGGCAGGTGGTGCCCGAGGGGCTGGAGGCTATGCTGCGTCGCAGGCATCGGTAGCAAAAGGTGTGGTCGCACGGAGTCGTGACGGGATCGACGAGGGGGTCGTGGCAAATGGGGCACAGCAGGCTCGAGTCGGGATCGGAGACGTAAACGAGGGCATACAAGTCGAAGACGGAGCCGCCTCCGTAGCGCTTAGGAATGTCGAGAGAGGAGGGATGGGGCGCCGCCAGGGGGCCGGAGCGCCGATCGGAGGCGGAGGCGGAGGTTCGATGCATGGGCAGGTCTGCCGACATGGTGGTGGACCTCGAGGGGAGGCCGCCGGGGCGCAGACGAGCGTGGAGGCCGGGGGCGATGTAGACGGCATCGGGGGAGGGGGGCCGGACGAGGCTCGTGACGAGATCGGGGGTAGCCGAGGTTCGCCGCAGGTTCCGACGGGCAAAGCGCCTCGCGGCGGCCGGGCTCATCCGGAGTCCCTCGTCGCTCGACTCGGAGGCGGACTCGCGCGAGGGCGCGACGCTAGCAGCAGAGGTGGCGACCGGCGGCGGCGTCGGAGGGGTTGCAGAAGCAGAGGCGTCGTCGTCGTTTTCGGCGGCGGCGGCGTTGCTGCCCAGGACCGCCGCTGCGGTAGGGCTCGCCGACATTGGCGATGCTGATGAATTAGAGACGAGGCCCGAAGGAATGGGGCCGGGGTCGTTCCTTGTCGGACGGCCGGTGGGTGGAAGAGTCTAGCACCGAGAGAGGGGGGGGACAGGTATGAAGAGAGAGGAAATGGTGTGATGTTTCTTTTATGTAAGCTCCGCTTCCCAGCCATTTGAACCAGGCGCTTTGTCGATCGATGATCAGCCACGCGCGCTCGAGGTGGGGTCGGTTGGAGGTTTATTAAATTATTACCCCGGCAGTTGTTACGAGTCTTGTGCTGTCCCACGCAACATGACCATGCTCATGGCAGTTTATGTTTCTTGGCGGAGTATTCCCATCACTGACGGAGCCGGAGAACATGACGACAGGGCAGATTCCCACGTGCACGGATCCGGGGGCGGTGTCTGTGACGACCAGAATCGTGGCCTGATTTATACGTGTCTGGGCACAGAAAGAGTGTGAGCATGCTGTTCATGACGACTCGGTCTATTTCACACACGGGGATGCAGATGCCATCTCCCCGTCTCCGCATCGCAAGTCCAAGAGACAAGGGAGAGGGAGCAGCTCGACGCAGAGAGTCGGTACTGGCTACATGCTCCCATTCATCCACGCTCGGCCGAGGACCCTGTTTTCATGTTTTGCTACCTGCCATTGTCGCGAAGACCATTGCGCCACGCAGGCAAAAGTGGAACGCGCGCTCCTACAGGTGCGCTGCAATTGACACATATGTCTGACAACCGCTTCCCGACAGCCATTGCATCATCCGACAGCACCCTGCCTTTTCCTTTCTTTTTTTCGACTCAGACCGTCCGCTGACAATTTGGAAAAATAAAAAACTGAACCCTTGGCCAAAGATCAGATGCCGCTATGCTGTATCGAGGTTGCCGGGCACAGGCATGCAGTCGAATATCAACAGGGTCAGTGTACTCTGTGTTCGTCCGACCTAATGCCAATTGACACTGAGAGTCGATCATTACCCCGAATTTGGTCTGTGGATCTCTTCTTAGTGCCATCAATGGTTTTGCTCCCCGAGGCAGTTTGACCCGCCACCGTTGCCTCGAGCACTTGAAGTTCCGTCTTAACGTTGATAACGCCGTGCCATGGACTGCTGATGGCTCGGCGAAGAGCGCAAAGGAGATAATTAGGGTCTAGCTCGACACTTGCCGTTAAGTGCTTAACGAATTGCAGGTAGTCTCCCTTATATAGGGTGGCAGAGCGGTGGCGGGAGTTTCTCCTGGCGGCAATCTGAGCTTCTCGGACCTTGACGAGCTCCGACGCATCTGGAGCGGGAGATTCTCGATGGCTATGGCAACAAGCAAGGACGAAGTAGCGGAGCAAGTCTAGGTTTCCGTTGCGAATCTCTCCGGCGTGCTCTATTGCAATACGGATGCGACGTCGCAATGTTTGACCGCAGTAGGACTTGATGTAATCGGCTTCTCGATCATTAACACCCTACCCTATCAATATATCCGCCCTTTTCCGCCTAGGTGGCACTACGTGCTAACTACGATTCCGAGTGTTGGTGAAACTCGGGCTTGTTATGAGGCGTGCTAAGAAAGTTGTCATCGAATATAGCTTAAACCTGAGGCGAT
Source organism: Hirsutella rhossiliensis (assembly GCF_020360975.1). Lineage (NCBI taxonomy): Eukaryota > Fungi > Ascomycota > Sordariomycetes > Hypocreales > Ophiocordycipitaceae > Hirsutella > Hirsutella rhossiliensis. The sequence continues at coordinate 1,995,225 of NW_025408668.1, read as the reverse complement.
AGGATCTCGCCTTGGAGCCCAAGGAGCTCTGGCGTAACTTGAGCAATCTCTTCGTCGAAAATTGTGGTTAGGAGCCTAGAGATGTGAGCATGGTGCTGTAGCTCAAGTGCCTTATATCGTCAACTGCATCTCTTTCTAGCTCATCGACGAGATGGGTTATACATCCTGTTTGATCCGGAAACTAGACTTACCTATGGGTTGGGTGCTAGAGGCCCTGGGCTGACAACGAAGTCGTCGACCAGACTGCTTCTTGCCAAGAGATTCATGTTGGCGATGCTGCTGGCTGGTGTAACCCACGGACATCCTGTAGACCTGTACAAAGTACAAGGCACGGATACAGACCCGCACGACGTCATGGGCCATGTGGCTGGGCTCTCGCTTAGGTAATGCTCGTGGCCCAGACATGTGCCGCCGCATGGGCAACCCACCACCTGACATGACCGGGCCTGGAGAAAACGAGACGCTGCGTCCAAGTCCGGGAGTTACTAGCCAAGTACTCTCTCTGCACATGTTTCACGACGAGTAACCTCTGCAGTATCTGCCCCCGGACATGCCGCGCCGGCATAGGCAACGGGCTCTTTCACATGTCAGCGGTTTCGTCCTGGAGCAACAGCCACTCCACCTTCCTTCCATCCGCCTCTCCATTCCGCCTCTCCATTCCGCCTCTCCGTTCCGCCTCTCCGTTCCGCCGTAACCCATGACCTCTCTCTCCCTCCTCTGCTTGGCTCTGCTCTGCCCTCCGACGACGATTCCAGCGGATCTCCGCCCCTGGATATCCATCCGGCCTCTTATCGATGTGCGCTCCGCATGTAGCGACCCAGACTCTCGGGACCGGCTCCGAATCTCGCCCCTCGGGCCTTGAATCCCAGCCATGATCGACCACGTCCTCGGCCGGCCCTCGACCAAGTCGCGCCGCCTGCAGGTCCTCGCCGTCTTGTCCTTCTGGTCGTTTTACCTCTACAAGTACATCTCTCCCCTCGCATGTGTGCATTTCCGTCCTGACCAGAGAAACAGAGGCGATAAGCATGGACCCCCCGGGCCCCGGCTGCTCTCGCGCATCCTCTCCAAGCGCCTCACGCCATGGCAGGCCTGCCTCGCGACCCTCATGTACCTCTACGCCGCTCGCAACTTCAGCGCCCTCGTCGGCCTCACCAGCCCCGAGCCCCTGGCCAACATGTACGACGCCACCTACTTCAGGGCCACCTGGGTCCTGACGGCCCTCGACGCCGGCTTCTGGACCGCCATGAAGATCCGCACAAAGTGGCTGCGCGACCTCGCCAGCATCACCTTCTCCCTCTTCTACCTCGTCGCCGCCGAGAGGGCCGACGAGAAGGTGCGCAAGGTCAGGTGCGCCATAACCGTCGAGCACATGCGCGTCTCGTGGAACAAGGGCACCACGCCCTACCTCGGCTCCATCCAGCGCCTCCTGCGCCCGCGCTTCACCCGCTGGCCCCCGCGCCAGATCCGCATCCCCCGTCCCGCCGACAGCGACTACAAGGAGCCCGTCGCCGCCTGGCTCTACTATGACGGGCCCGTCGCCGACCTCGAGCACCACAGCCGCGTCATCGTCGACGTCCCCGGCGGCGGCTTCGTGGCCATGGACCCCCGCTGCAACGATGACAAGCTCTTTGCTTGGGCCTCCAAGTCGGGCCTGCCCATCCTCAGCCTCGACTACAAAAAGGCCCCCGAGTTCCCGTATCCATACGCCCTCAACGAGTGCTTCGACGTCTACGCCACCATCATCGGCACCCAGGGCCGCTGCCTCGGCATGTCGGGTCGCGAGATGCCCCGCGTCATCATTGCCGGCGACAGCGCGGGCGGCAACCTCGCCGTGGCCGCGACCCTGATGATCCTCGAGACGAGCAGCGCGCCCTTTCGCCGATCATCTGGTCGAGCCGGCCTGCCCGCTCCCGACGGCCTCGTCTGCTTCTACCCGGCCCTTGACATGAACATTGGCAACTGGATGTCGGACGAGCAAATGTCCCTCATCCAGGACCGCAAGATGCGAAAGACGAACCGCTCGATTGTGCACCGCAAGAGCATGCAGTACAATCAGCTGGTCGGGACGCCCCACCACTCCGACGACGACGACGATAGCCCGTCGGCCGAGGTGCCGCCCAGCAAGAGCCCCAACGAGTGCCAGCCCGAGTACTCGCACTCGGGACCGCAGAAGCTCGGCTCTTCGGAGCCGTCGGCGGCAAGGGGCACGGCCGGCATGTCGCATCACGCGGAGCCCATGAAGACGCGGCTGGCGACGTCGTCAATGATTTCGTACACCAACGACAGGGTGTTGACACCCGAGATGATGCGCGCCATGATCATCCTTTATATTGGCGCCCATAACCGACCCGACTTTTCAAAAGACTATTTGCTGAGTCCCGTGCTGGCGCCCGACTCGCTGCTTGCCAAGTTTCCCAAGACGTACTTTATGACGGGAGAGCGCGATCCGTTGGTGGACGATACGGTGGTTTTCGCTGGGAGGCTGAGGCGGGCCAAGGAGGCGGCCGCGAGAGAAAGGCTCGGTGCCGACGGTGGGGTAGACGAGTCGGATGCTGCCGAGCTGCTACTGCTGCCCGGCATATCACACGGGTTCATGCAGTTTCCGGGCATCTACCCGCCGGCATGGAAGCACTTTGACCGCAGCGCCGTCTGGTTCGAGCACCTCTTCGCCGAAGCCGACAACGCACGCAACCGACGCCTCAAGCCGGACTCTGCAGCGGCGGGCGGGCGGGCCAACGGACAGGCGCGACAGCACCAGATGGGTGAGTCGAGCGGCGAGGAGGACAAACCACTGGAGATGAGCATGACGCGGGCGACGCGCGGGCGCAGCTCGACGCAGTCACAGCAGGGCAGCAAGGGAGACGGGCCGGAGCCCGGGCCGGGACTGCGGCCGGGTGGCGAGGGGGAGCGCAACGGCAAGAAGAACGGCAAGAGGGTGCTGAGCAAGAACAAGAGCTTGGTGAAGCTGAAGAGTACAGACGATTTGCTGGGCCGCAGAATGCAGGGGCTGGCGAGTGGACTGACGGGGCAGGGCGAGGAGGACTAGGAGGCGGGCTGGCAGATTGTGCTTGGGGTACCAAGGCTTGGAGGGACAATGACACTCGCGTACTAATACCATGTCACGAATAGCGGAACGAACCAAGGGAGCATTATGGCACTGAGGTGGATGACCGGGACGCGAAACAGGATCTGATGCAATCAAGTTGGCCGGCTCTGCTGCAGCATCGTGGGGCGCGTCACTAGCTTGGCATTGGGCAAGGAGACGGCTAATTTCCCTGTCTTTCAAACCTAACGTGCGGTACATTCTGTTAGATGTCGTCATGGCTGGGGGCCGTCATGGCTGTGATGCCTTGACGCCTAATCCGTTGATGATCTTGACAGGGATGTACAATGGAGAAGACGACGATATTTGAAGACACCAAGTTTGGCATTTCTCGTCTGGCACTACGGAGTATGTTTGCACGATATCCATTCACCTCCCGGCCATGCGGTAGTTAATATCACGCTCCCCCTCTCCGGGCAGACAGCCCGGACGGCCGAGCGGGGCCGTGAGCGGGCGGGTGGGGCACCGATCGGAAGACAGGGGTCGTGCCGAACTGGACTAACAAGAGGGGGCGGGGCGGGCAGCAGGGATTGATGAAGCAGCTCGGGCAATTTTTACCTGGTATTTCCCTGTTGTCAGTCTTTGTACGATGCACACAACCCCCTTATCCCATTGCCTGAATCTACGCCAGTACAGTACGGCACTGTAAAACAAACCTTGATCCTTTGGAGCCCAATTGGGTCCTGCGGGGGCCGGGGGGGGACAAGGTGGGGGAGGAGGAAGAAGCCGACTGATCCGACCCAGACGCGGCCTTGCGAGGTAGCTTGCTGCCACTCGGCGCGCCCATTGCCGGATGTTTCCTTTTTGCCTTGGCCTGCTATGGCTTTTTACTTGAGTCTTCTGCATGGGGGCGGGATACGGGCTGCGTGGGAGGAGAGGGAGGGGGGGAGGGGAGCAGCTGAGGACTTCACCCCCCTCCGTCCTCCAGTCGTCTTGTTTCTCGGGTCTCGGACCCTGAGCCATGGGTATGTATGTAAGTTATACTCCGTACATGTTTGTGGCTTACGGTGTACAGGGTGCGGATACGCACTCTTCCCAGGATATCCGTAGAGCGCGCCATCATAGACCAGCTACATTGCTAGCTTTTAAAGCTCCCCCCCTCCTCTCCTTTGCCTCCAGCTCCGTCTCCCACGCTCTCGCCCACCAAACATCCGCCCCCCTTTAAACCAGAATCGAAACCCACTGTTCATCCCAAGACAAACACACACGCACACACGCACGCGCACACACACGCACCATGGTCCACCTCAGCGCCATCAACCACGACCACGACCCCGCCTCGTCCTCCTCGGAGCCCGGGCCCGGGACCGGCAACATCTCGTGGAAGCTGGCCGACAAGGCGCAGAGCCTGCTGGCCCTGCCGCGCGACGCGGCCGACGAGTTCTCGACGAGCGTCTGCGGCTCGCGCTTCGCCTGCGAGGAACTGCCGCGCAACAAGATGCCCGAGGACCAGATGCCGCGCGACGTCGCCTACCGCATGATCAAGGACGACCTCAGCCTCGACAATAACCCCAGGCTCAAGTAAGCTGATCCGTTGACTTGTCTCCTCTCTGGCCCTCGTTGTTTTTCTTGTCGGAGCAGACTCGAAGGGGGCTCCTCGTTCGTCTTGCAACGAGGAAGCCAAATGGGATATGGGGCGAGTAAAGAGAAAGCGTGCTGGAAGGGGCTGCAAGAGTACAGATGAGAGCTCCAAGGCTGATTTTCGCTGCCGCGTTTCTCTTCGTCTCGTGGCGGCATGACAACAGTCTGGCCTCCTTTGTCACCACCTACATGGTTCGTCAACACTCCCCTCCCCCCTTTCCTCACCCTCACTCCCGCCCTCACTTCTGATCCCAAGACCACCGAGACTGACCAAAGGCCCCGGCGCGCGGCACCAACAGGAGGACGAAGCCGAGAAGCTCATGACGGAATCCATGTCCAAGAACTTCATCGACTACGAAGAATACCCGCGCTCGGCCGACATCCAGGCGCGCTGCACCAACATGATTGGCGACCTCTTCCACGCGCCCTCGGGCAGCGCCGTCGGCACCTCGACCGTCGGCTCCTCCGAGGCCATCATGCTCGCCGTGCTGGCCATGAAGCGTCGCTGGCGCCAGCGCCGCGAGGCCGGCGGCAAGCTGCCCGACGGCTGCCGCCCCAACATCGTCATGTCGTCGGCCGTCCAGGTGTGCTGGGAGAAGGCGGCGCGGTACTTTGAGATTGACGAGCGCTATGTCTATTGCACGCCGGAGCGCTTCGTCATTGACCCGCGCGAGATGGTGGATTTGTGTGATGAGAATACCATCTGCTGCGTGTTGCTGCTGGGAACTACTTACACCGGTCACTACGAGGACGTCAAGGCCGTCAACGACTTGCTCGTTGAGCGCAAGCTCGACGTCTCGCTGCACGTCGATGCTGCCTCGGGGGGGTTCGTGGCCCCCTTTGTCATGCCGGATCTCGAGTGGGATTTCCGCTGCGAAAAGGTCGTCTCCATCAACGTCTCGGGACACAAGGCAAGTCGCCCCCCTCCTCTCCCCCTCTCCTCGTCCTCCATGGCCCATCGATATACTCATGCGCGTACAGTACGGCCTCGTCTACCCCGGCGTCGGCTGGGTCCTCTGGCGCGCCCCTGAGTACCTGCCGCAGGACCTCGTCTTCAACATCGACTACCTGGGCGCCCAGCAGTCGTCCTTCACCCTCAACTTCTCAAAGGGCGCCTCCCAGGTCATCGGCCAGTACTACCAGCTCATCCGCCTCGGCCGCCGCGGCTACCGCGCCATCATGCTCAACCTGACGCGCACGGCCGACTTCCTGGCCGATGCCCTGCAGGCCCTCGGCTTCGTCATCATGTCGGAGCGCTCGGGCCACGGCCTGCCCCTCGTGGCGTTCCGCTTCGGACCCAACACCGGAGCCGGGCCCGGAGCCGGCGCCGGCCGCCACTACGACGAGTTCGCCCTCGCCCACGCCCTCCGCTCGCGCGGCTGGGTCGTCCCCGCCTACACCATGGCCCCGCACACGAACCGGCTCAAGATGCTGCGCGTCGTCGTGCGCGAGGACTTTTCCCGCTCCCTGTGCGACATGCTCCTCGACGACATCAAGCTGTGCCTCGGCATGCTCGACGAGACGGACCAGGAGACCATCAAGCGCCAGGACGAGTACATCCGGACGCACATGACGGCCTCCGGGCGCTCCAAGCACTCCAAGCACAAGGCCCATGCTTACAAGGTAGTTTGCTCTCGTTCATTCTTTCCCCGTGGCCTTGGTGGACCCTGTCGTGGGGTGTTGCGAGTTGGCGCTGACACGCTCCGTTTACTAGGACGAGCAACACTCGCTGCAGGGCAAGACGGGCAAGACGCATGCTACGTGCTAGGCAGGACATGTTATAGACCAAAAAAATTTTTAAAGGCACTTGGTTGAACCATCTGAATATTGTCTCTCCGCTGACCAGAGTCTCCTCGGCGCGCCCAGCAACCACTGAATCCCATCCCCGGCCACGCAATATTTTCGTGCAGATAAAGCGACGCTCAAGGCGACTCGGGCTCACCCACCCTCGGCTCACGCCAGTTATGGTTGTTGGCCCACCCGTCGGCATACTGCCCGTACATGGAGCCATAATTATCGCGCACGCCGTCGTCGTAGTCGTCGCCCTTGAGCGGCTCGAAGACCGTCTCCTTTAGAAACTGCTCCTTGGACTTCTCCGGCCGGTCCCCAAAGGGCTCAGACGTCAGGGCCCCGTTGCCGGGAAGGTTCTCAAAGTTGAAGTTGGCAGGGCTGTTGTATACTTTCTTGCCCCATCGGCGGCACACCTTCTCGCCCCTCCAGTTGCGCCCGTACTCCTTGTTCCAGTCGCCGATGAAGCCGTAGGCCGAGGCGTCGCCGCACGACTGGTTGAGCCGCGCCTCGACCGCCTTGTACTCGGCCTCGGCGCACACATTCTCATGAATGATTGTCACCTTGCGTTGGCACACGTACACGGCCACGGTCCCGTTGAGAGCCATGGCGATGTGGCCCTCGATGAAGTTGAAGATGTTGCAGTAGTTGAACAGTGCCTGCTTCGACGCCCGGTAGTCGTCCGCCGGCAGCGGGTAGTTGAGCGTGTTGTATTCGCGGAGGTGGATGCACGACACGCGCATCGGTGGCACCGGCACTCGTTGCTTGGCAAAGGAGTCCAGCGCGAGGCCCTCAACCTTGTTGGTCTCGTCGTCGACGAGCCACGTGTACTCGTGTGTTCCCTGTCGCTTCTGCAGCCGTTGCCATCGCTTCTTGTGCGAAGTCCAGCGCCTGACGTGGTGGTTGCCATCCTCTTTGAGGTGGATGCTGTAGTGCCCGTCAGGGAGCGACGGGTCGATGTGGAAGCCGTCAAACTCGGCAGCAGCCAGGGCCCAGAGCCCCATGGCCACGGCAGCGAGGAGCTTCATCGTGTCGAGGGCACCGCGAGTTGCGAGGCTAGATGTGGACTTGGTTCCTCATCAATCCTCGCCTGGCGTCTGCAAGGGGTTATGGGATGCAAGAAGGAACTCGACGAGAAAAGGCCAAAAGTGTCAGGAATAGACAAGATATTTCAAGAGAATAGACTTTTCGCATTCCCGTCATAGTAGTCTCGCTGTTGCCTGCTTGCTTCAGCCACTTTTGGTGTGCAAATTTAAACTCAAGTTGCCACGCGCGCAGGAAGCAATATTCAGTGCCCGCCCCTTTCCAAACTTAGGCAGAATGATAATCGCCTCTCTGATGAACGCACGCCCTCGAGAAAACGAAGCCAGCTTAATGAGGTCGTCGACCATGTTCCTACATGATGAAGAAACGACACGAACTCGACACAAGTCGTCGCTTGAACCCGAAAGAAATGCCGCTCCAAAGGAAAACGCCACGCAAGTCCCGCCACAAGCACCACCCTGCTAAGCTCGAGTGGCGGCAATGGCGTCCTCGAGCATATCGAGGCCAGCATCGATCTCCTCATTCGTAACGGTCAGGCTTGGGACAAACCGCAGCGTGTTGGTCCCCGCGGTAATGACCAGCAGTCCTCGCTCCCGCGCAGCCTGCACGATGGGGCTCGGGTCCTCTGTCAGCTGCAGGCCCAAGATCAGGCCTCTTCCGCGTATTTCACCGACGAGCTCGGGGAACCGAGCCTGCAGCCGCTGAAAACGGTCCCGGAAGAGGTTGGACTTGGCCAGCACGTCCTTCTGGAGCTGGGGCTCCGAAAGCCGAGAAACCATGTAGTGCGCGAGCCGGCACGCCAGGGGGTTGCCGCCAAATGTCGTCCCGTGGTCGCCCACCTTGATCTTTTCGCTGACATGCGTGTTCACCAGCACGGCGCCAACAGGGTAGCCGTTACCCAAGGCCTTTGCCGTGGTGAGGATATCCGGGTGCGCCTCCTCGGGCAGGTTCCCGTGAGCCCAGAAGGTGCCGGTCCGGGAGAGGCCACACTGAATCTCGTCATATATCAGGACGGCACCGACCTCTCGGCACCTCTTGGCGAGGGCGACGAGAAACTCGGGGCTCGCCGTCTGCACACCCCCCTCGCCTTGGATGGGCTCGACGATGACGCCGCACGTCTTTTCCGTGACGGCCGCGGGGATGGACTCGATGTCGTTGTATTTAGCCTGGCGGAAGCCCGGCACCATAGGCGAAAAGGGCTTCTGGTACTTGGGGTTATGCGTGGCCGAGAGGCTGCCCATGGTACGGCCGTGGAAGGCGTTGTTGAAAGACACAAAGTCGTGCTTGTCACCCGACGGGTCGACGACCTTGCCGACCTTTCTCGCAAACTTGATGGCGGCCTCGTTGGCTTCGGAGCCAGAGTTGCATACGAAGACGGCGTTTGCGTCGCGCATGCAGCCCGACTCGAGTGTCTTCTCAATCAGTAGCTTCGACAGGGCGCCCGTCCACGGGTTGTAGTACAAGTTGGAAGCGTGCACGAGGGTTTTTGCCTGTAACAAAGTTGCTGTCAGCCACGGCGGCTCCAGCCTGAGCCAACGCCGCCATCGCATACCTGGTCCGCCAGAATCCTAGTGAAGCCAGCATCGCAGTGTCCCAGGGCCGTGACGGCAATGCCGGCGGTGAAGTCAAGGTATTTACGGTTCTCAATGTCCCAGAGCCACGAGCCCTCGCCTTGGACGAAGACGGGGGGCGGCCGAGCGTACGTCGCTACCATAAAAGGCGCATGATCGTCTACGAGAGCCGCGCTCGGCGAATCCGCCTTGGGATCGGGGTTGGGCAGCGAAGCATCCCTCTAGTCTCGTCAGCAGTGCTCCATGGCAAGAGATATCTGACTCACCTGGATCGTCTGTTGAACGCCCTCGGCTAAACTGGACGAGGCCGAAGCAAAGGACCGGCGCGAGACCCCGGGGACTCGGGCTGCCCAAGAACAGGCCAGTGCCGTCGATTGGCGTCGAAGGGAGAGCTTGAAGGCCATTACTCCAGAATCCCGGCGGTGCAATGAAAGGAATGAGGGTGTCGACGGCGTAAGCAATCAACAGCACCGTCGAGCGGAGGTGGGGCCTTTGACTCGAGGCCAGTCACAATTTTGTTGGGTCCTTTATCGATACCATCTCCGGTGTCGCTCGTCAGCCGCACCTCGTATTCCGTGCAGCCGCCGCTAATCATCCTCCCCAACTTTGCGCATCGCTGTACAAATTCATGGCTAAGACACAAAGAGGCTGCGCGAGCCGTTGGCAGAAACCAATAGAGGGCCCATCTGAAAAGACAAGATCAAACAGAAGCAAGAAAACCTCTGCCGCACATTCAGAGACGAATCTTAGTATGCAACCAAACGCCGTCAGCCGGCCTCGGAATCATGAGCCCCAAGGGCGCGCTGCCCGCTGGCCGTCTTCTTGGGCCGCGCCATCTCCACGTGCTCGACTCGGCGCAGGCACCTAGACTGCACTGTATCCCCCCCTACTGCCCGTGCCCTGCACGGTGTTGAGGACTCGCCTCGTCCAGTCCTTCAGCAGATAGGGGACGTCTCGGATGGCGTCGCCGTGGGGAACCAGGTCCCAGCCTCTAGCTCCGTACCGGTTGTAGTTGAGCCACGATCCGAAGATGAGATAGGCAGCGATGCCCAGGAAGACGCTGGGTGCCTCGTCAGCAGAATGCCCATCTTTGCCCGGGCCAGTCCGACTTACATGATGACGAACCAGGTGAAGAATCCCCAGTGGTTGCTCGAGTTGCCGTTGCCGTCCTTGCCGTCCTTGTCTTTGCCGTCGTTTCCATCTCGCTTCTCGCACGCAAACTTGGTGTGCCACGACAAGCGCAGCACGTCGGCGTCCTTTTCTTTCTCGTAGCTTTCCCAGATGAGAGCGGCTCCTTCCTTCTTGAGCTGATGCTCGATGGCGGATTTCTCCTTGTCGCCCTTGTTGTCATCGCCCTTGTTGTCGTCGCCCTTGTTGTCGTCGCCCTTCTTGTCGTCGCCCTTCTTGTCGTCGCCCTTCTTGTCGTCGCCCTTCTTGTCGTCGGCTCGGCGTTGCGCCCCTCCATCCTTTTCGTACTTGTCCTCGGCATCCCACTCGCCTTCGTCACCCTTTTTGTCCGGGTCACAGAGAAACTCGACGACGGCCCTCTGTTCGCGGCGCTCCTGAACAGGGCCGTCCAGGGGGTGCTTACCACCCTTGAGCACGAGCCTCAAGCCTTCCTTCTGGGAGTCGCTGTTGGAATCGCTCGTCTTGAGTCTGGTGGCGTCGTATTCAAACTGTGATCCGCCGACGTTTTCCAAGGATCCTGCGATGGCCACGACCTCCTCCACTGCATTCGTCTCTCCTTGGAGAAAACGGCCGATGGCGCACACTGTGCAACGGTTAGCCTGGCCCGCGACCGAGGGGGCCCTCGGTTCCAGGCTGGTGGAACTCGCCTCTCGTTCCGTTGGGGCATTCCTCCGTCTTCTTGACCTTGCCGCTCTTCTTGAGGGGCTTGCAGATGTCGAGGGTGTAGGTGAAGTTGTGATGCGTGTCGGGGATGGATTCATAGCGGGACGTGACGACCGAGTGGGGCCCGCCGAGCTGCGAGAGATCGAAACTGTGGCCGTCGACCCGGACGTTGTCGCATCGCAGCATCGCCACGCTCCGCAGCGGCGCGACGACGGCCATGAGGGCGAGTGCTGATAATTGTGGCGGATACATGGTAGAGCTTGGATCGAGCGGATGGGCCCGGGGGTCGGCAGGAGGGAGTTGAGCTGAGGCACACGCGGTTCGTTCCAGCGAGGCGGCGGCGGAAAGGGCTGGCGTCAAAGGGGAAGAAAAAGGCGGTGATACGCCGGCAAAAGGCCACGGGACGGGACTGATCACGCTGGGCTCCTTGTCGGGGACATATTTTTCTCATCAGCTGCGACTTGTGACGGCCTCTGCACCTCGTCTCAGTGCGTAGCACGGGGTGGTGGGGAGTTGGCACGTGACATTCTTGTCCAAGTTGTCCGGGTACGGTCACTGACACAGCACAGTACCAAGTACGCCGGCCGGCCTCTCTCGGTTCCCAGCCGCGACTTGACTTCTATTTACAATCCTACGTCGCACAGCTCCCTCTATCTGAGCCAGTCATGGCTTCATCACCTCGAGAATTCAGCGTCTGTTCCGCCCTTTGTACATTGTGCGTCTTTTCCTACAGACCACTGCATAATATATACTTCGTACACACGCCACATCATCGTCGGCTCAACCTCATGCCGGCCAACTCCTTGTCCTCCTGGCCATCCAAACGCTTGACCATGGAGCTGCCTATCAACCAAAACCCAACTGCTTCCAACCGATCCCCGGGGTATAATCAAACACTGTGACCATCGCGTGAAGCCGTTGTTAACCACGGCGGATGCCTCCTGAACTCCCATGATTAAGAACCGCTGCCAATCCGCCCTTTTTGCTGCCCCCAACGCGCTGCAAGCTCGTCTCTTCCGTTGGTTGTCAGTATCATGAAGCCGAGGAGAGGAAGCAAAGCAAAGGAAAAAAAAGAGAATTCGAGGTGCGCAGTACGCCCGATCCATCAGCCTACAACCCCTGATGCCCCATCATGCCGCCCATACCTTGCATGGCAGCAGCTTGTTGTTGTTGTTGTTGCTGCTGCTGCTGCTGCTGCGCCTGTTGCTGCAACATCATTTGCTGCTGTGCTCGCCTTTGCGCCATGGTTTGCTGAAGAAGCTGCTGGGCTTGCGCATAAGACGTCTGCTTCATCTTCTCAATGGCCTCCTGGGGAACACGGTCGGGCGCGCCAAACTTTGCAACAGCGCCTTGCATGAGCCTCGAGTATATCTGCCGAGCATTATTTTGCATTTGAACTTGGATCGGGTTTGCGCCCATTTGAGGAGGCTGGCCCGGCTGCGGCTGTTGTTGATGCTGTTGTTGCTGGTGCTGCTGCTGTTGCTGATGCTGCTGTTGCTGCTGAAGCTGTTGATGCTGCTGCTGCTGCTGCTGCATTTGCATCGCCGAAAAAGCCTGCATGTTGGCATTGCCACCGTTCATCATCTGCCCGCTGACCTGCCTCTGCATTGGGTTGCCCATTTGACCCATCCGCGCCATCTGCTGCAACTGCGCCTGCATCTGAGGACTCATTTGCCGCAGCTGATTTCCTTGCATGTTTTGAAGTTGCTGTGCGTACTGAGCAAATTGCTGTTGCTGCTGGGGCGTCATCATGCCACCTTGCTGCGGCTGCGGCTGCGGCTGCTGCTGCTGCTGATGATGTTGCTGCTGCTGCTGCAACATCATCTGGCGCTGCATCATCTGCATCATCTGCTGCTGCTGCTGCGGCGACATTCCCTGGCCGTTCATCGCGGGGTTTGCGCCACCATTTTGCATCGCAGCCATCTGTTGCTGCTGCTGCTGCTGCTGCTGCTGATGTTGCTGCTGCGCAATCGCGCGCTGCTGCGCTGCCATATGGGCAAAGACCTGGTTGTTGTGGGGATTTATCCCTTGGTTGTTCATCATCATGGCCTGGCCCATTTGCGAGTTTTGAGCCATCATGTTGGGAGGCGGGCTTGCCTGGCTCATGCGCGGAGTCGCAACCATGGCCGGTCTATTGATGGGTGTTCCGTGAGCCATGTTTGGTGTCGAGTGGGGCATACGGGGAGTGTTGGACGGATGACTTTGCTGGCTGCCCCTTGCGGACATGTTGTGCGCCATGGGGACAGACATTTGTACGTTTTGGACGACGGACGAGGGCCGAGGGGGGCTGGCTGCCATGCTCGAGTTGGTCTGCTGCATGGGAACACTGGCGACCATGGGGGAAGACATGTTCGGCTGCTGCTGCTGCGGTGTTGCTTGCCGGATAACAGGGGACGAGGCCGGAGGTTGAGACATTTGAGCCTGGAATCGCGGCTGCGCTTGGCCTTGCATCCCGTTTGGCATCGCGTTTTGCCCGGCACCGGTGACGCCGTTGGGCGGCCCGCTCGGGACTGCTCCACTCTGAGTGGGATGCGCATGCTGCGGCTGGCCCACGTTTTGTCCCCCGTTGTTCTGTGCCGCTGCATTGTTCGACGTCGCACGAGCTGCCATGGACTGCCGTTGTGCCTCTGCTTGCCGTAGCTGGTTCTCTCGGGCGGCAGCAGCCTCGCGCCGAGCCTTTTCTGCCTCGGCCTGCTGCCTCTGAACCATCTCCTGCTGTCTCTGGAGCTGCATTCTGCGGTCGTTCTCCTGCTGCTTGATCCTCTCCTGTTCCTTCTTCTCTGCCTGCTCTCTTTTGATGTCCTCGATGACCTTGAACCGCTCGAATCTGGGCTCAAAGGTGGCCGCGCCTGTTTGGGCATCCCCGTCTGTGCCGCCTGAGCCCTGGGTGCCCGTCGCGCTCGAATACAACCTCTCGTCCAGGACGAGCATATAACGCTCCTGGTCGGCGGCGGCAGCTTCGTCGGCGGCCATCTCGGCAACCGTTCTCTTTCTAGTCTTTGGTTGCGGCGGCGGCTCGGAATGCTTGGGATGGACCATGGCTTCGAGCAGAGCAATGGTCTCCTCTGCGTTTCTCGTTGGCTCTAGCATGAGCGGCGGCGCCGTGGCCAGTAGAATCTGCCCCTCGGCGGCGTAGATGTTGCTCGCGTCCAGTTCCATCCTCTCTTTCTTAGGGCGTTTTGCGGGGGGGGGCATATTCGACGCCGTTGGTGTCGGAGGTACCAGGGACATGGGTGTCGACGGTTGCGCCGCGGCCGCTGCATCGAAACGCCCATCGCCGAATCCTCTCGGCGTCGCGGCCTTGATGCGCAAGTCTGCTTGCAGGCTTTCTTGAGTGGGATGCAATACTACCGTGGTTATCTTCGGTCTCGAGGCGACCTTGGGCTTGGAACCGGGTTCGGTGGGCGCCGAAGCGGGCACGTTTCCCCGGTCCTTTTGACACTCCTCCTTTTCTTTTGCGCCAGGCTCCTTTCGGGGGGTTCCATCGACGGCGCTGTGGTCTTCCTTTGGGAAGGGGACGAAAGGCGACGGCGTGAGGCACTGGTTGTAGTTGTGGACCGACGACGGCAAAACGGTGCTCGTTGAAGCTGGGGAGGATTTTGCGACATCCTTGGTCTGGACCAGCGACTTGTGGTCAAGGACTTGGACAATCAGGCGACCGTCGTAGAATTGCACGCCGGCCTGGTTGAAGTGGTCCAAGAGGTCGTGGGGAACGGTGCGCGCTCGCAAGTGTTCGAGAAATACACGCATCGGGGACTTGTAGGGAAACATGCCGTCTTGGCCGTCGAAGCGAAAATGGGTCGGGTGCAGGTGGAGGACCAGCGACGGGGGGCGACCGGCATACTTTTTCAGGATATATGCGTCGGGGACAACTGAAGCTCATGTTAGTCCTGACGTCGCGAGGTCCCACGATGCCCGACGCCCCGGGACAAGGTAGAAGGGGTCAAGAGTATAGAATGTACCGTATGGTAGAGGCTCCGAGTACTGGGGGGGGATGTCTGCGGAGAAGGAGGCGGCACGGATACCGGCGCTGTTTCTCGAGATTCTGCCTTGCGCCTGGGAAGAGGCCTCGCGACGGGCTCTGTTGACGGGACGGACGGTCGAGGCGGTGATGGTGCGGTCGCCGGCCGAGGTGGGCGTGTGCTTTGCGCTGGGGGGCGGCTTCTTGGCGGACATGGACGGAGACGGCGACGACGTCGACGGCATGGCGCCGTTTGTCTGGATGCCCGGCGGGACGGGGCGCTTGGCCTTTGTGGCGCCATTCTGCTGGACGACAGGGCTGCTGGGCGCCATCGTGTGTCGCTAGGGTCGCTGCTCGTGTCCCGCCGCTGGTACCGCTGGATCAGGGCGTGTGAGTGCGGCCCGGGACGCGGTCATGGATGTCGAGCCGCGGCAATGACTGGGCGTTTGGGCGGGATCGGGTGATGCGAGGTTGAAAGGGCCGCGGCAGCAACGCGCTAGTGGGCTGCGGAGACGTCCGAGTGCAGCGGGAGCGAGTACCTGCCTTGGGCCGACAAGCGTGACGGCGGATGGCGGAACAGCTAGAAGCACTCCATTTGGCGACGAATGCAATGCAGCTTCCTGTTGTTTGGGCGCTGAGGAGTTGGGCTGTTTTTCTTGCCCTCGTGGAAGGTTTGTCTGAGGCAAGGGCGGGCATCAGTCGGCCCTGCAGATGCGCCAGGACAGCCGCCCACGGCTACCACCGACCAGGCGGTGCGGTCACGTGACGCATCACTGGGTACCCTTTGCAAGTCGCATTCAAAGCCGACTAGTATTAGCCATGACTGCTGATGTTGAAGCTTGTCGGCCTGTCTTCATGTGTTGCCATTGTGGCTTCGGCGGCCTCCTCGCCCCAACGATCGGCCGTTGCAGGCCGTCAACCAGAAACGATGCTGGACACATCCGACATCTCTCGAGGCGACGCAAGGTAGGCAGGCAGAGCATACGCCAGGCATTATTCCTCGCCTGCACACCGAGATATGTACAACTCGCACGTGTATGATCCGTATGGCCGTGGTATCTAGACTTCCTCCCCATATCCACAATAAAAAGGCTTCTTCATTCTCGCCCCTGGACTCGACGAACCCAGTCGTCGTGCACGCGCATCCCGTCCACCACCACCACGCCACGCCCGCGACCCACTTTTTCAGGCTTCTGCCACCACTTGTCAGCCTTGCCGCTCTTCTCCGCCTCGGATTCGCTGTCGGCGAGGCCTCCAGAGCCGCTCTCGGCGCCGACGACCAAGACGACGTCGTGTCGCAGCCAGGTCTGCAGGTTCGCGACGACGCTGCCATTCTCGCCGCTGAGAGACTCTTGCAGATAGATGATCTCTGGTTGGATGTGGCGGAGAATGTGGCTGTGTCCGGTGGGGGTGGTGAATGGGAGAATCATGGCCTCCTTATCCACCAGGCCGAGTGCCTGCGAGTAGATGGCGCCGAACGCCGCGTTGCCGCTGGACGAGCTCGCGCTGGTCAAGGTTAGCGAGGCGCCAGTGGCAGGCATGTCGGGACGTGTCCTTACAGCGGACTCTTGGAGCCCCCACCGGGACTCTGCACTTGATCGTGTCCAATGTTAGAGAATGACGAACTCAGCGAAGCAGGCGGAAGGTTACTGGTAATAGTATCCAGCGCAGTTTCCTTCAGCTCTGGGGCGTAGATCAAGATGTATAGCTTGATCGCAGACAGGTCATTGTGGCGCGGGATGTGCGATAAGATCGACTGTCCCGCCTGTCAGCAAGTGGCACAAGGCGGCATGTGCGGGCACGGAGAACGTACCGCCACCTCATGGGATCCGCCCACGCTTTGTTGGGGGATCTGGGTGTCGGCAGAGACGACGACTGCGACTGCCCTTCGCCTCTTCTCCCACGCTGGGGGCGCGCGATCCTGCTTGGCGTCCGCCTCTTCGGACCAAGGGTTCTCGGAATAGGCCCTGTCCTCCTCGCGGATGGAGGCCAAGGCCTTGCCGACTACGGCGCCAGCCGCAGCGACGCCAGCCGCGACCGTCTTGCCTGTAGAATCAAAAAACTGCTGAGGGCTCGGCGTGCGCCGCAGCGCCCCCGACATGCGGGCTCCCCAGCCCGATCCAGACACGTCGCTCGGGGCGGGCGCTTCTCTGCGGCTTTGGTCGTCTTGTAGAGGCGGCTTCCCTGAAGGAGCGTCCCGGCTCGAGGCGCCATAAGGTGGGTTGTCGCCGTAGTCGGCATTCTCGTAGTCCAGGCCGGGTTCGACGTGGTCGTTTTCATCGTCGCGGGATTGCCTCCATGCCCAGGCAGCGAGGCCGGCGGTGGCGACGGTGAGCGTCACGGCAAGCGGCACCCAGTGCGTCCACACGCCTCGCCGCGAGGACCCGCGGTCGTATCTGTCGTAGGGCGGCGACATTTACGCGGAGAGGTGATGTCGCATCGCTAGACGGGGCGAGTAAGCTCGGCAGCGAAAGCACACGCCAGAGGTCTAGGGGCAGTCGCGCAGAAATTAATCACCGTCTTGGACAGCGTCGCCGAGCTCGATATCGAGGGGGAATGCAGAGCGAGGAGGCTAGCAGAATTCTGAGGTGGGCGAGCACCGAGCGATATGCCAAGGTCCGGACGTTGTCGTCAACATCAGCAAGGGTGGAGCGCCTGATAGCCGAGCCTCGAGCCCAGCAACGTCGCTCGTTATGCCCAGGCAGGGAACCAGAGAGCGGCGGCATTGAAGATCCGTGCCGAGGGGCTGGGGACCCAAGTGAATTGAGGCCTTGGGCTGCGGGTGTGGCTTGGCGGGAGCCTCAGCCACAGGCCCAGTCCAAGCCCCACACGAGCAATTGGCGGGAGACGACGACAAGTCTTTTGCGAGGCTGTGACTCCGCGCCGACACACGGTTGACCAACGCAGCGAGGCTTCACCCAGCACCTTGTGTTGCACGTGGTCAACAAGTATTGTGGTTCTTCTCAAGCTAGGCCTCGGTTCCGACCAGGCCCTCAATCTCTCTCTCGTCGCCATGCCCCACGCCGTGTCGATGCCCGCAACCGGGCTTCAAGCTCTCATTCTCTGCGGGCCTGGATCATCCTTTCCGACCTTTACGTCCAATCCCGATGAGTGTCCCAAGGCGCTCTTACCAATCGCCAACAGGCCGATGGTGTGGTATCCCATCGACTTTTGCCTTCGCATGGGCACGACAAGTGAGCTGGCCTTTCCTCTTTGGCTTCATGGGTCCTTTTTCTTCTCTCAAGACGGCCAGCTTGACAAGAGCCGTCATCCGAGATGCCTGTCGCGGACCTTGAATGCCATATGAGCTGGATTCATTCATGCTTACTGACGATTTTCAGGCATCACGCTGATATGTCCCCCCTCTGCATCGGAGGCGCTCACCACTGCCTTCAACACAAACCCATTCCTCACCGGCCTGCCTTTGCCACGGCCGGACATCTTGGCCCCGGCTGGTCTTGATCAAAACACCGGCACTGCCGAGATCCTGCGCTTGCCAGAGGTCCGGGAGCTAGTCAAGACAGATTTCATCATTCTACCCTGCGACCTTGTCTGTGAGCTCGCCGGCGAGAAGCTCATCCAAGCTTGGATGGTCAAGGCGGCAAGCCTGACTGACCTTCTCGACTCCTCAAACTTCTCCAACGGCTGGCAATCTCGGCACAGCGGGGGGCTGGGGGTTTGGTACAACACAAAAGCGACGTCGACGGCGGCGGTGCAGGGTGAGGAGACCGACTTCATAGCCACGGCGCCTCTATCCTGGTCGCCGGCCGCGTCGCCAAAAGGCTCCGTCTTTCAGAACCTGTCCAAGCTGGTGTATTCGATTCCAACAGACTCTCTGAATGACATCGTCGAGGAGCGAAAGGCACTGCCGATTCGGCACAGTCTTCTGAAGAGCAATCCTCGGGTGCGCATGTACACAGCTCACAGAGACGCTCATATATACATCTTCCCGCGCTGGATTCTGGACTTCATCGAGGCGAATGACCGCCTGGATAGCATCGGTGAAGACGTCGTTGGTTGGCTAGCCAAGGCAGGATGGCAACGTGGCTTGGCCGAGAAGCTTCACATCGACACATTGTGTCATGGCAGGCCTTCCAAGGACCAAGACGGTTCATCCACGGAGAGCCGATCCTCGCCGCGAGATGGGAGCCCTGTTGGTCGCTTCACGTTCAAGGGGCATACTCTGGTGGCACCTGCCATTGCCGAAGCCCAGCAGACTCAAGCCAAGGATGGCCACTCGACGGGTGCGGCGGAAATCGAGGTGCCTCCCATTCTTGCTTACATCCACACCACCGAGAACCAGGCAAACCCACCTTTGATCCGACGAGTCGATACAGCACAGCTGCTGTTGGCAACGTCCCTCCAGCTTGCCAAGCTTCCGTCTGTTGAGGAGGCCGGCGAGGCGGCCTCGCCCTTTGCCCACGCGAGGAAAATCGCCTACCCTGAAGGAGTGAAGTCGCGCACGACAATCACCAAGCAGGACAGCCTCATCGCGGAAAACGTCACGGTGGAAGAAAAAACATCCATCAAAGAGACAATAGTGGGGGCAAGTTGCCAGATCAAAGAAGGCGCCAAACTCTCCCAGTGCCTTTTGATGGAAGGGGTCGTCGTGGGAAAAGGCTGCAAGCTCAGCAAATGCATCCTGGGTAAACGATGCGTCATCGGCGACGGATCCGTCCTGACGGACTGCGAGGTGCAAGAAAACCTGCTGGTTGAACCACGGAGTGAGTGACGTCCCACTTCCTCGCTCCCCGTTTCCCCTATTTTTCGGCCCGGCAGACGATCCACAGTCCTGTCCAGCGGCACGGTAGCTAACATTTCGGTTGCAGCCGAGGACAAGGACAACAAGCTCATGAGCTCAGAGGGTCTAGAGGCCACCGAGGCCGAGATGGAAGAGGTGCTGCATGAGGTGGATGAGGAGGTTGCCGCAGTTACCCTAGAGGCAACAGTCGCCCTCTAGCTAGCCTGCCCAAGACAAATTGAGACGTCCTCTGGGCGCAGCTGAATCAAGGCCGGCAACAACAGAGACAGTTCTTTCAAGCACCTGGGCAACGTGGCTGGCCCCTGGTCTGGCCGCCGTTATGGTTGAGATTTGGGGCGCAGTCTTGTGAGCTGAATATTGCGTCGCATCCTAGCCGATGCCAGTCGATGGCTTCCCAGTCTGCCGCCTGCTGGGAGGGCCGATGACCTCGTTTTCCCGATCAGCCGTGAGCGACGGCGGTCTGTTCGCCATGTGCCTTGAGTACAGTGTGCCACCGGGACTTCAGGCACTGCTTCAACGGGGTGTGCATCTCGCCTGCAACAACAGGCTCGCCTGGGAAGGCAGAGCGTTGATCCCACTACCATGTGTGCATATGCAGCCAGGCAGATGGCTTGTACGTGGATGCATGTCGCGAAGGGACGTGCGTCCTTTCGAGGCAGGATAGTCTTTCATCTAAAATTACTACTGCACGACCAGAGGGGCCAGCCGAACGCTCATCTGTCCGGCCGCGGGAAGAAAAACTCTTCGAGCGCGGTGACTCGGGTCGTTGTTTTGGTGTTACTTATGTGTATGCCGCGAGCGAGGACTTTTGTCAACCCGTCAGTCAGGCCACCCGGCTGTCACATTTTTCGCAACGGTTCGATATATTGGCCCGTGGAAAGCGTACCATGGTTTGGAAGCCTCTTGACTCGTGTGTTCCACGCAGGTGTTTTCCTCGTGGCTCCGGAAGACAGATAACTGACAGAAATTCCGCGACGAGGGTGGGCGGCCAACGGCGACCCGCCAGAACAAGGAAGTTATGGCGACGGAGGAGGCCATGGGCCTCCGGGCAATCAGAGGCGGCACACGACGCAAGAGATGGCGCTCCTCAGGCCTTGGGGTTCACGACGAGGAGCCGACAGGCTGGGCCGTGGGGGCCGAGATGCCGGCCAATGGGGGCGTGGATATTTGCAAAATAGGACGTGGAAGAAAGGATTGCTTAACTGACGTTGGCATGTACGGAATCACAGTCGGTACATTATTCGCTTGGTTAATAACTTAATAACCCATGCAACTGTGATTGCCGGCCGGGGCTTGAGCTCGGCGCACGGCCGGCGGCCCGGCATTGTGCGTGCAGGCGCCCGCCGCATGTAACGTGGCCGTCTGTCTACCTGGCAAAAAGCTTAGGTGCCTGGAGCCATGGCTGGGTGCCGAGGAGGGGCGC
Source organism: Hirsutella rhossiliensis (assembly GCF_020360975.1). Classification (NCBI taxonomy): domain Eukaryota; kingdom Fungi; phylum Ascomycota; class Sordariomycetes; order Hypocreales; family Ophiocordycipitaceae; genus Hirsutella; species Hirsutella rhossiliensis. The sequence goes on along the minus strand of NW_025408668.1, from coordinate 1,974,141 downwards.
ACTGCTGCTTCATGGTAAGGTTGACTGACGCAGGCCAGCCAGCCATTCGTTGGAGCGCCGGCCCAGAAACCCACCGGCCGGGCGTGCGTGCCCGGGCTCGGCTAAATCAAAGGCGGCATTTTGCCTGTGTGCGCGCGTGGGAGATGCTATGCCGGAGCGTTGCACACGTACGTACGTATGCGTGTAACTGTAAAGCATTGTAGAAGCAGGGCCAAGGAGCCAGCGGCGCCATCGTACGAGCTTCGAGCCGTCGCTTTCCCCCCCTGCTGCATCGTATCGACGCCGTCTTCCCTTGACATCCATCCATCGATAGTCGGATACAGAGTGGCGTGGATATATGCTTATACGATGGTTTGACACCGCCAATTCCCCCTCGAGGGGGGGCAATGTTGAGGGAGGAAGTGGACAAAGGGATTCAGAGTAGATTCGTGCCTACCAAGTCCAGGTCTCCCTTGCTTCGTGCGCTTCCTACAGAGTACATACGAGTATGTATGCCAGCGCCAGGATGACACGGGATGTGACATGGGCATGGGAAAGCCAAATCCCATGTCCAGCCAAGGCCTTTGACGGATGCCTTGCATGCTCGTGCCTAGAGTGCATGATACTGTGGGTAGTTGACGAGTGGATAGGCCATGGCAACTCTATCAGCACCGTCTACGAATCGCCTCCATACTGCGGTTGGGAAACTCGATCTCGGCCGGGCGCTTGAGAGGCCGACAGCCGAAGGTGGCCGATCATGTTTTTTCCATCCCACATGCACCCAGGCGCTCTCTGTTCTTGCTCAAGTTCGGGCAGCACCCTGTCTGCTATACCTCGAGTGGAGAGGAAGGGGGTGGCAGGGACAGGGCTATCAAGCTCGCGTTTAGCGACAAGGGGGAGGGGGAGGGGAACCGCGCGATATTATTAATGCCGGAAGTGTCTCCCCTGATGCTATACGAAGATGTGGTATTGTTCCTCGCCATCTTTAGTGCTCGCTTTTGCTTGAGCTGTCGGGTATGCTCTCGGGCCTTGGCCCCTCTCTCTCGGGTGATACACAGTAGTGCGTGCTGAGCTCTTTGGAATGAGCGCATGACGGTGCTTCGTTCGACGGGTATGTAGGTATGGGCAGGGGGCCCCAGAAGAGAGCGCGGTCCTACGGGCTGGGACTCCGCCCTGCACGGCGGAAGCAACATGCCCGCCGGCTGTCATCTGTCAAACTCGTGAACCCTATTAACCCCCCGGGTCTCTGCAGCCCGGTCGCAGCAATCCGACCAGGCGGAGCGATAGGCGTACATATAGAGGCATACGAACGGACATGTTTCCTCAGATGGACCCGTGAGCGCGGAAGCTTTGTGCAGAATGGTGCTTTCCGAGAGGGCAACGGGAGCGCTTGGAGGATATCATAGTTCACATGAAACAATACTATGGATTCCAAATTTGTCTTTTCCGTCTTTAAAGTTGCGTGACGGTGGTGGTGGTTGACTCTTGTTGTTGTTGTTGTTGTTGTGTATTTTGCGTCCAGCGGCTCAGGCCGCTCAGGTCTCCGCGAGGGAGCACAGGACGTGCTGAGCTAGTTACAGAGAAGTGTCCCGAATGAGTTCCCTCGAAAAAACCACTGTCCATCTAAATGCACCCAGCGCTCTGGTTGACTCTTGGTTGTTGTTGTTGTTGTTGTTGTGTATTTTGCGTCCAGCGGCTCAGGCCGCTCAGGTCTCCGCGAGGGAGCACAGGACGTGCTGAGCTAGTTACAGAGAAGTGTCCCGAATGAGTTCCCTCGAAAAAAACCACTGTCCATCTAAATGCACCCAGCGCTCGTAGTTCGCTACCCGTGAACAACCCCTTCTGTCCCTATCCAGCATTTCATCGGCTCGATGGCGCTCGTGTCAAGCCTCGTACCCGTCAGCGGGATGTCAAGGCAAAGTGTCGGGTGGTCGCAGCCACAAAGAATTGGTCAACCCTTGGTTTTGTCCGGTCAGAATTCTCTCGCTCGCAGCCAAAACTGCTGCCGCAGTCCACGCTCCAGTAACCAAGCCGTGGAAATGACTGGGGAGCGGCGGCAGGGAAAAACTCTTGGAGGGGATCAGAGGCTGGCTTTGCAGCTTGCCCTCAGGGAGAAAACCTCCGCAACCGGCCACCGTTGTTTAGAAGGGCGGGCCTTCCAATACCCATAGCTCCTTGGTTCCGAAGAGAGCCATGAGGTCCGAGTGGACATGTTGTCGAGACCGGCTTCGCAGAGGAATATGAACTCTCCTAAGGTCTTCCTCTGTGCTGTTAGGGTCACGATGGACCCCGCAGCAAAAGCGCGGTCGGGTGGCCTGTAGATCCTGTCCCGGCTAACGAGCCACTAACAGCTCCGCGGGGTGAAGAATTTTTACAGGGGAGAGTTGTGGTTGACTCTTGGTGCCGCACAAAAAGCATGTATAGGGTATGCGTCGATACTTGGCCCGAGAAGCCACGAGGCGCCCAGGTCCAGGGTTCCGGCTGAGGAGGGCATATAACGCACAACGGGGCAGCTATACTTCGGGATCGCCGTCTGGTGGGACAAGTTCTTGAAAGGATTTTCACTGCTAAAGCCATCCTGCATAGGCCGGGGCATGGGTCGAACGCATATGCATGTATTTTTTAAACCAATTATCTATTCCTTGGTCTTGTCCGCTGGAGGCAAAATTCCCTCAGCCGAGGCCTTTGCTCCCAGGACACACAGACGGCACTCTGCCATAATTGATCTTTGCTTCGCACGGACACCGTGGCTGTACATGCCGCTATACGAGTCGTGCGAGTGCAGCATGGACCCAATGACCGGCGGTTCCCCAAAGCAGCTCGCTCGCCTGCTATACTTTGGACTGCGCATGGTCGCTGGGGAAGCATGCACTGCATGCGTGTATCACGGAGGCGAGGGACAAAAAGACAGAGAGAGGGAGTATCAGAAAGGCAGGTATGGACGGCTCCGCAACGGTGCTTGGTGAAACCATGGCCACGCGATCGAACTGTTTATAGAGTTGCACGCGGGCGATTCCTGATACCAAGGGTACGATGGATTGATCAACCAAGAAAGTAAAGCACAGAGCTGGAGCCCTCTTCTGTCTCGCCAACGCCATACTGTATACTGCAGTCATGCAGTTTAACAGCACACGTGCCTCTTGACTGCATGCATGAGTCGGCTCTATTCTGGCCGTCTGCAAGTCTTGCTGTCATTGGCCGAAGCTCTCTTGTCGTCCGAGTTGGTTATACAGAGTAAGCTTCTAATAATCCCTGCCCGACCGTTTCTCATACCCTGCCGCCATTTCCATGGCGCTATGCCAGGGAGCGTAGTGTAAGGGGAAGCAAAACACCGAAGACAAAACATGCCAAAGTAGAATAAACTCCACGATGGCCAGCCTTGCCGGCACCCCCTCCCCCCCCCTCCCCCACCTGTTGACTCTGCCACATCGCATTCTCTTGGCGAGTATCAACATGTTCGCCGCAAGTCCGCCATATCGCGGGAGTAGGGGATCCGGTGCCCCCGGTGACGAGCTGGGCAAGAATTGCTGCTACCCCGCCCGCGGTGGGTAATGGTAATGGCCGAAAGACCTCGAGCCGTATCATATTTTGTGTCCCTTGTTCGTCTTCCGGCAAGGGGCCAGTCCCATGTCCGGTCTGTATGAACTGAGATGGCCATAGGCCAAGCCGACGGCGTCCATTTGTTCCAAAATTGACGCACGGCAAGCGCGCAACGGGGAGAAGCAGCGGCAGTCGAGTGGCCGAGCATGCATCTAGATACTGGAAGTCGCAGGATGGGACCCAAGAGGGACAAGCAGAGAGGCAGTGCCTGTGGCCGACTGCTCGGCTGTTCGGGCTGAGTTTGATACCGATCATGGCCGGCTGATGCATGTCCTGTAGGCTGATGCATGTCCTGTACTACCGGACCATGAGCTACACTCAATCTGACCTGCCAATAAGATACCATACCAGTGAGGCCCGGGGGATCTGGCATTCTGTGACTAACAGCGTAGCTCCTTGGAGGCGAGGCAAGTGGCTAGTAGAGCATGGGAGGTGCTCCATCTGGTCTTGGTACTGGAACTTTCCGCCTTTAACCGCTGGCTGAATGACTTTGCACGAGGGACTAAGAAGAGTCAAGCGGTGCATGTGTACGATGTCAAGACCTTGAGATACGCCGCGCCCATCGATCGACTCGGCCTGAAATGCTACCCTGCGGCATCTGAGGGACCCGATTGCCGCTGCATCCTTTCCTAGGGCATCTGGGCTCGGAATCGACCTGGTGGCGGTAGGTTAGCCGAGTTGGGGCATGCACTCGTGCCGAGGAGGCGACATATATCTCGTCAACGTTAAGGCCAGGGGGGCCACGTTTAAATAGCACGGCACATATCAAGATGCAATGGGAGAAGGCTCCGTGCGTTTGTTGCCTCCTACCACAAGGCGCGGCATTTGCCTTCTGGGCCCGGCGGCATCGGCTGTCGTCTGGAGCCTTGCCGACCGGTACAGTTGGATTCCCGGGTTGGACGGAGAGGCGCTATTCGGGGGCGGAGGCCAAGCGGCAGGCAATCGGAGCTCGGGCGGGATGACATGGGGGTGGCACAGTTTGCTCTCGACGGAAGGTTAATCTTCCGCCGTGCCCGAATCCCGACCGTGTAACCCAAGGCCAATGCCGGCTATCGAGATTGTCGTTTCAACCGAGATGCCGTTTGTGCGTATGTACAATGCTGCATGCCTGCAAGTACGCGTGGCTGTACCACTGCCAAGTCAAGTCATGTGCGGATATAGCCGGGAGAGGGAAATAACAGAGACACCTGGACGCAAGCCAAGGCCCAAGGTGGGCATGTCGACGAACTGCACTCTGTGACCTTGACCAACGTCGAAACTTGTCTCGTCTGCCAAGGGACGGACGATGCGGACATGAAGATCGTTGCAAAGCTGGTGATCGGGAGGAGAGAAGATGCAGAAGTTGGTCTCTACTCAGGCCTCTGAACAAGTCGAGGCCAATATCAAGGGCAGCAGCTTATCGGATTCAGGGGCACAGGCAACTTTGGCCAACGGGTCTCAGACGGTGGGGCCTTGGCCAATTGTTCCGCCAATGTAGGTCATGTTGGTGGACAGCGGGGAAGGGGGGTGGGGGGTGGGCAGGCGGAAGAACCGGGGGGAGGGGGAGTGCGTATGTGTCAAGAGGTGAGATGTAGTAAGAGTGAGTGAAATAGAGTGAGAAGGGGAACAAAGACGGGGTGAGGGAGATGGTTGACAGGTGGACAGGGGTGCTCTGATGACTCGAAACCCCAAGGGAGAGATGCCATTGTTCCCGAAAGACGATGCTGGAGGGGGGCAGAAACTCGGACGGGGAAATTACCGTCTTTCCCAACAGGATGCCTCGGGCGCGAGACAAGTCGATGCCGCAGAGGCAGCTTGAAGAGGAAGCAGAAGGGCGCCGAAGAGAGTAGGCGAGAAGAAGGGGGTGGGGAGTGCGTCCTTTGCGTCTCACCTTGCTTGTCAAGATGGTACACTGAGTCCTCTGGTGGTGGAGACGGACCGAGCAGAACAGCAGGAGACCTCTCAAGCTCTGCCCAAAGGAGAGAGGGGGAAAAGGAAGCAACAGGCCAAAAAAGAAACAAGGGACTCGCCGTGGCGGCGTCAAGTCGGCGACGAGTGGCCTCTGTTTGATTAAGCCCGTGGTGAAGGGGGGGGGAGGAGGGGCGTGGGCTCGATTGACGTGTGCTCGGATATGACTGATCGCCTGCCATCAAGTGAAGCCGAGGGTTCCTCTCGAGATCTCGAGAGCTCGATGGGTCGGATGTGGCCGATGACGGCCCCGCAGACTTGCGGCCCGTGATGGCGTGTCCAGGCCATGCCACGATGGACAGTCTGCTTTGACCGAGATCAAGAAATCCAAGCAATTTGCCAAGTAACTGGCCGTACATGGACACGAACCCTCTCCTCCAGCTAGGCAATACATGTAGACGTGCCTGTGCGTGCGGGCGTATATGTGTGCGTGAAGTGTGCATGGACAATGTCTTTGCCATGACACCGACATATGGGAAAGCCGGCAACCAGAGGACAATATGCCATTTCCCGAGCTACTTTGGCCATGTTTGACAGCACAAGCGATGCTACCGCCAGAAAAATGGCTGATTAAACAGGCGACTAAATAAAGAGCAAGCAAAAAGAAACGACGCCTTTCCTGGGGATTATCCCTTCTGCATCCGATCGAGATCTGAGGCCTCGGCAAAAAAAAGGGCCGCCTCTTTTTTTATTTTCCTTCTTACATCTGCTTTTCTTTTGGCCAAACGGTTCGTCTATTAGCCCATCCACCACTTCCTCGTTTTCCGGTGTGCCTGGTTTACAAATTCCCATCTTTGAGCTCCCCCCTTTGAACTCTTGACTATACCCAGCGTAGTGGTCTTGGGCCCCCCTGCCCGGTCTATCATCCATCCAATCCATTGAACCAGAAAATCCGAAGCCACAAGGCGTCGCGGTCCAGCGGCTTGTGCCGCAGAGGCTCCGGGCCTGGCTGCTGGGCGGTGGCGGTGGCACCGAGCTCGGCAGGCGTGTGGGGGAGGAGGCACGAACAGTGGGGTGTTTGTGCTTGTACCGGCGGCGAGTCTACCTACAGAGAGCCCGTGCGCTTCAAGAGACTCTGTCGTTGGCCTGCTTGGCCCTTTTCCCCTGGTCATCCTGGCTTTGGGTCTCGCTCCCAACCCGCCGGACCGGAGGAGGGAGGGGGGAAGCACGGCGGTGCTTATGCTCCTCAGGCTCCGGTGTCTCGCGCCGCAGACATGGGAAAAGCTGTGTCCCGTCCCGGCGGCACGGACTCTGGTCCAACCGAGCGCCCGTCTGTCGTCGGTCGACACCATGGTTAAAAGAGGGCCCGAAAGATGGGGCAGGGCGGGTAGGGTAGGTGGTGGAGCCGGGGGCCCGGCGCGAGGCCCCAAGCCTTTACAATCTGACAGATTTTCTGCAGATGACGTCTTTCTGAACGGCATTGTGCCCTGGGGCGGCTCCCCCCTTGGCCTTGTTCCTGATGGCGGCGACGATTTGGACGAGGTGCCGTTCCCACGGCGACATGTGGTTGCAGGGACGTGTGTGCGAGCGTGTAAGTCCCATGTCTAATTTGGCCCCCTCTCCTGTCCTCGTCTTCGTCCTGCTCCTCCTCCTCGTCCTCGTCCGCCTACCACACAACGTATGTATGTACAGAGTACCGTACATGTGGCACAGACGCTTGGACACTCAGCCCAGCAAGAAGGAGAAACCGACGGGAAGTTAATGTGGTACAAGGGGCAGGGCAAGAGGCCAAGAGGCGCGCCTTAGCGTCGTAGGGTGCGGGAGCTCCCTTTTGGCTGGCCCTCGCCTCCGCTCCTCGTCCGCCTGACAGGTGGGCGGCTCTTGGCGACTTGACAATGACTGCTGACCTTCTCTACTATGGCAGTCGCAAGCTATAGTACCAGCATTGGGGACGAGGGCCGAGCGCAACGGCCCATTGTGGTGGGAAAGCTGCTCCACAACCCTCGCCCACTCACGCTGAGTCCCCTCCTCATTTTCCTGTTGCTTGCTTGTTCGGTCGGCTATCTCCAAATACGACCCTGGCTCACACACTCACACTCACATATGCACGTATGCCGGCCGGGGGAGAGGGGGCCCATGCTCAAGTGAGCCTCCCCTGGACAGCTGGAAGAGGCCTTTTCCCGGACCAGGGTCCTTGGGGCATGTGCAAAGGACATTGTGACATTTGATACTTTCTGCGCCGTGTAAGTCGGGCACTCAAGAAACACACGCCGGGCGAAACGACAGGTCAGCGCCGATGACCTCAAAGGTGATGACGAGAGTGGAAGCGACCGGTTCATTGTCTCCCCAGCCCAAAAGGAAAAGGAGGGAGAGAACAAGAGACTGTTCCTCTGGAGTCATCATCGAGAGAGGGGTTGCGCGTCCCGAATAGGGAATCTTGCCCAGGGGATATGGGACTCATGTGAGTTTTGCTTGGGACGCGCGCACGCACACACACACACACACATGTTGCAGAAGAAAGCTGGTACACCCACCCATCCATCTATCCAGACACACATGAAAACATACATTACATGCGCATACAGACAGTCATTACCATCAACCTTGACCAGGCAGTCGTCAAAGTGTCGATGCATGAAGAGAGTCGATGAAGATAGGTTGGCTGCCCTGAAGCCATCCACCGCCTTTTCGTCGCCGTGGACGATGACCTGGATTTCCCGGGGGAGGCGAGGGGGGGCTGGGAGCTCGTGAACCCATGAGTACATGTATTCTTGGCAATAATAGCCGCGTGCCCGAGGCATGTGCTATAGGCACGGATGCCTCGAGCCACCGCGGCGGCGGGCAAGACAACCAGAGAGCTGCTTGGACCCTTTAGGAATCGCACTCAGCACTGTCCTGTGGCCTGAGAGCGTCATCTTTCAGCCACTGGTGCCGTGGCGGGCTGTGGGCAGAGACGCGGCGCTCGGGCACGCCCCGGAGCTGATGGAATGACATCACGCAAGCGCGCCGGTGGGAGGCTGGACCCGGGCCGCCTGTCAGAGCTGTCAGGCATGGGCGTCCCAACGTCTGGGTGTACAGCCGCCATCGCTGGGTGGCTTGTATCGTCCCGCCGGCCGGGCCAGTCCCGCCGAGGCACGGCCAAGGTCGCACCGCATCTAGGGGACTGGACTCCGGATGCACGTCCGGTACGACATGTAGGGACGACTCGTACATGGACCGAGATATGTGTGATTGTATGTGCCTGGGATATCGTACGGTTCGCCGGTGCCTTGCTCCTACGCACATACACGCACGTCCACGCGCGTACATGCGGCCGCGCAGGAATGCCCTCGCCGTACCTTGCATCCGGTCTTGTCTTTGACGTATCCGCAGGTACCAACGACTGCATCAGACCAAGACGAAACACAGCCAGCCGTCTGGACGGGGTGAGTCTCGGCGGCCTGCCAAGGACGGCAACAAAGAACAAGACCGACACGCCCCCAAAGGCTATTCAATAAGCTCATTCACTCCATCATGGACCGTTTCAGCCATCCAGAGCAAAATACGAAAAATGGAGGCCGTGATAGGGTGGCCGGCCGCCTAAAAGCTGACCGGACAGAACATGCTTTGCGCCCAGCCTCTCCCACTCTCTCGCTTCTTCTACACATGCTTTCCACGTGTATGCAGCTACTGTATCCAGCTGCTACCGTCTCGTCCCGCAGCGTCGCACCCGAGGCTGTATATCCCAGCCATATATGCCCATCTTACCGTGCGTCCCGGTTCGCATGCACAGCGTGGGCACGTCCCCAGGCTGTGTGTGAGACTTGCAGAAGCCCCCAAGTTTGGCCATTTTTCTTCCTTCTTTCGCATCCGTTTCCTCTTTGCTGCTTGCCGTCTTGGGGCTCTTTTTTCGACCCAGGACGCCGCACTTTCCCCTCCTTTGCCTTGTTGGGACGCTGGGCGGCGGCACAGACGGGCCCGAGGTTGAAAATATATGATGGTGATGAAAGACGGGGAACAGGAAAAAGAAAGAAAAAGGGGTCACCGCCATCCCACCGGCAGATCCGAGCGCAGTGCGAAACTGTGTATTCGTGCCTAGTAGAGAGAGAGGGAAAAGAGACGGAGAGAGCAAGGGAAAGAAAGGACACAGAGTCCTTCTGCTGGCCACTCTGTAGAACAGGGGCGCCCATGTGGGCACAGAGAGGTGGAAGAATAAACTTCTCGGCCGGTGACGTGCTCCACGAGGCCTGTCTACCTGTCCCTTGTCCCAGGGCCAGAAAAATCAATGGTTTGCGCGCTGGAGACCGGCGTTCCCCATACCCGGGCATGGCGCAGGCCCGGTTGCAGCTCTGCTGATTGGCAGACACGCAGGTTCTCTCTCGCTGCTGGTCCACCCGAGACAAACTCAAAAGCGACCTGGGATATCGAATACCGGGCTTACGCAGGGCACGCACCCAAGTTATTCCACCTGCTCCCCTATCGTGCGGCTGTGTATGCTCCTACATGTATAGAAAGGAAGATATCACTTATAGGTGGCCGCTTCGACGGCCCACGTTCCCTGCCGTATTGCGGATGCACCATAATGCATCGGCTAAGAGAAATAAACAAGGCCGACGGCAAAAGCTTAGGGCGGACTCGAAGCTCACGCACGTACATAATGTGTCAATTTCAAAACGTGTCATCGTGCATTCGTCTCACCGCAGCCTCCCCGGCCCTTTTACCAAAGCAAGAGCGCGAGGGTATGCCCTTTGGGACTAGGATGCCTCGGGCCCCCGTTGTCCCATGGAGCCGGCGCCCCAGAGGGAGAGAGCAGGTGGGAATTCGGGGGCAGGGGGGGTCGGTCCGGAGAGGACCTTGTGCCGCTGCGCTTTCCACACGCCCGTGTAGTTCGTCTGACACGTCACTGTGGTGCGGTCCTTTTTTCCTTCCTCCCCCCCTCCCGTCACTCTTTGGCTCTCTCAGTTATCAGTCAGCTATCCCGACTCTTTTAGACGAGCCTCCTGTCCCGTGTCCCGGACAAGGTGCGTGCGGCCGGGACAAGCGCTAGCCCGCCGTCGTTTAAAGGTGCCGGCCCGGGGCTGGTACGGAGCATCATCAAAAGGCAGAGAGAGCAGAGCAAGTATAGTATGTACTCTGTCTCGTCGGCGAGAAATGGCTGTCTCACCCGCCAAGTCACATGTTTGGGAGGCAAATTGGCCATGACGCCTCATTCCAGGGCAGCAGACATTCCCGTCACGACGGCCATGGATGCCCATCTACATGCTGTAACTGCCGCTCGCAGGGGAGGCCACCACCCTGCTTCCTCCCAGATCCCGGGCCCAGGCGCATCCTGTTTTGACTAATCGAGGAGGGAACGCTCAGATTAGCTATAGCAGACGGCTCAGCCTATACTCGTGCGCCCAATCATGGGCGTCATGCTTCCTTCCTTCGCCTGTAATGGACGACGACTGCAAGGCAACTATATACACTGGCTGTATACGCAGCTCTTGTGAACGAGGTTAGTAACGCGAGTTTAGCCGCTGCAGTAGCTCGGGCGACAAATCTCCAGAATCCTTCAAGTATGCCTCGCCGGGCAATAGATAGTACAGCAGTTGCAAGTGTTGTCGGATATCTAATTGCAAGGCGCCGCCGCTTGCCTGTTGTAGGGCGCGCCGCCTATACAGACGTAGCGAGCACTGCCGGCTTGTTTCGTCTCAGAGAAACAGCAGCATGAGCAGCTGCCCAAGGACAGATATCGAACAACGCTGGCTATTTTTAGCGCCCGGCCACTCCGGCCGGTTCAAACTTCTTATCCTAGGCCCCAGGCATAGCAAGAGTAGATATAGGCACTCAGCGCTCGCCCTACGTCTCAAGGGCCGGCATCATCAAAGTCAAGATATGAGGCAGGCAGCCGGTGGCGACGAAAAATAAAAAAACGTGGGACGTCGACAAAGACTGCATGCATGCACTGTAGGTGCATACAGTTCGCATCTACGTCCGTTCCTACATGGCCAGCCTCTACTATAGACAGCATCAGGGAGACGAGATGGGCAGGGGCAGGGGCTCCAGGCCGCGTGTCTGGAACTGCAAGGCGGACTTATTGAACTGAATTGCCGTATGCACCGTACGTTGGCTGCGAGACCCAGACGGCGCTCCATCCGAGAAACGGCCGGGGCTTGTGTTGCCGAAAAGTGAGAGGGGGGGGAGGTGCTGAGTGCTTGCATGCATGAATGGGGGTTAAGCTCTTGTTCGTGATTGATGGATGGGCCGGCCGGCCGGTCGGTTCCTGTTCCTGTGCCTGGAAAGCGAGGGAGAGCGGGCGAGGGAGGGGGGGAGGGAAGCCCTTGAGTGATGATCCTTGTCGGCGTGGTCCCTTGGGTTTCGGTTGCAAATGACATTGTGTGTACGAACGACACTTGCCCATGCTTCTCTTGCCTCTTGTCTGATGTGCCCGTGGTTAGTCGGAACAATGGGACACGCATCCAGCTGGGCTTCTCTACTGGCGCCAGTGCGAAGACATTCAGCCTGGAGGCACACATCGTACGAACTATCGTGGAAGCATACGTGATAATAGACCAGGGGGGGCGGCCATGGCTAGGGTCCCCCACCCGATCTGTCGCCATTACGGGACTGACTGCATGGGGCCATCTCGGGTCGCTGCGGCTGCCGGCAGTCCCATGTATGTACGGGCCTGCATGGCGGTCCGGCGGATGAGGACCGTACCTGGCAAACCTCTCTCTCTCTCTCTCTCTCTCTCTCTCTCTCTCTTCGCGAGGGGCGTGGGCCCAGCAGCCCTCGACCCTTGGCCCGGTGGACCAGCTAGCTGTTCTTGGTGGATATCCAGCACGCACTTTGGCTTTGGAACCCAGCCATCTATCCACCCCAGAATCCCATGCGACGACATGACCGCGAAACGTCGCGATCGTCGCCTGTCCCCAATAGCGTGGGCCTACATGTTTAAGAGAGGGGGGCGAGGGGAAAAAGAAAGAAGCCCGTCTCTCGTGTAAGTGTTTTGTGATTATTATTACAACCCCCTCCTTTTTCCCCACACACTCACCCTCTCTCTCTCTCCCCTTGACTACTCTCACACTCCTCTCTGTCTCTCCCTCTCTGTCTGTCTGTCTGTCTATCTGTCTGTCTGTTTCTCTCTCTCTCTCTCTAGCTCTCCTAGATATCAGACACACGCCCCCCTCTGTCGCCTTGTTCTCCCCACTCCCCGATACTGCGTCGGCGTTGCTTGGGACGGCGTCGGTCGGCCTCACTCATACGTGTATATACGTGCGATGCGGCACAATGTCTTCCTCGGCCTGTTGGTTCTCGGCGACACGGTCCTCGGGCCTTTCTGCCACCGGCAGTTATGAGTTACGTATCGGATCATGAGAGCGCGGTTCGGAGCACGGTTGGTAGTGCCTGCCTTTTCTTGGCTACTGTATCGTACCGTACCTACCGGTAGTAGGTAGTCAGGTAGTCTGCGCCTGCCTCGTCGTCCGCCGTTCCGCCCCCCACGCTCACGCCCACGCCCCTTCCTCCTTCCTCCTTCCTTCCAGGTGCCCACCGCCTCTGGATGGGCAGAGCATGGCAAGAGGAAGGCGCGGTTGCTCCGTACCTACATGGCACTAGTCTCTGAGGGTCTTCCGCCCACCCCGCTCATTACCCGTGCCTTCCACGCGCACCCCCCCCCCCCCCCCCCGCTACGTACGTACCTACCTAGGTAGGTACCGTATGTATGCACACAGGGCAGGGAGGTAGGCGTAGTAGGTAGGCGTAGTAGGTAGGCGTAGTAGGTAGGCGTAGTACTAGGCAGGCATGGTAGGTACCTAGACAGGTGTACAGCACCTATACCTACCTGCCAGCCGTGGGCGGGGGCCTCTAACTCTCCCCACGCGTGCATGAGCCTCTCTGCACTATGGCGAGCAGCGGCAGCTCTCGGTCGTCTTTGTTGTTACTTTTTTATTTGATTTTTTGCCTCGCCCTCGGTTTTATCATTATTTATTTTTACCCTCTTCCTCGCTGTTACCTCTCCTGTGCAGTTGGCTCTAGCCTCCCCTGTCCCGCGCCCCGTCGATGGATCCTTCGCGCCGAGGGTGTGGGTGTTGTCCTCGACACTTCTATAACTAGCTCTCCTTGCTGCTCCCTTGGCTTGGCCACACCTCGTCCCATGAGCTGACCGTCTCCCCAAGGGCGCTCAGAAACAGGCACCAGATATCCAAAACATCAATCTATACCTTCGATAGTCTCGGTGGAGTCCCAATGCCCACCCGCCCTCCTTGATCGACCTGACCATCGAGATCTATTGCCTCGCCCGACTAATACCTCTTTGTTCATTCCAACCCTCTCTCACCACCTCGACGTCTCAAGATCGCCTGGGGTCGATCTGCACCTTGCATGTCTCAGGCCCGTCGGCATCCTCCTCCACACCTCATTCCTCTTCTCTGCTATATCTTCAGGGGCGTCCCTCGCGAGTAGAGAGCATTCCCGACCAGGACCACTCCTGCCTCTCTCTTACCCCCAAGCTCCTGTTGCTTGGTCATTAGAGTTGGACAGATTTCTATCCCTTGTTCTCGTCCCAATTCCTCTCCTTCAAATCTTTGCCTCCATTTATCTATCTGCCATCTCTCCCTCCCGCTCTCTGCTCTCCATTTCATTTCCTTCCATTCCATCCCAGTCCACAAACCGCCCATCATGCAGTTCGAGTCGGACTTCCGGTTCGACATGGACGACAGCTTCAGCATGTGCAGCCAGGCCATGTCGTGCCCCTCGACCGGCACCAGCTTCTCGTCGGCCTCGTCGGCCTACGATCCCTTTACACCCACCTCGAGACGCTCGACTCCCAACGAACTCACTCTCGACTTTGACAACACGGCCTGCAACTCGTTTGCCACGGCTCACCCGGGCGAGATGACGCCCGCCTCCAATAACGGCAGCAACAACCCCAACATGTCCAAGTACATGTTTGGCTCCGTCAAGGCCGAGCCCGAGCAGATGCCCTTTCCCAACAGCCTGCCCAGCACGCCCTTGAGGAAGATGGACGGCATGGCCACGCCCGACTACGACCACATGCTGGACATGAACCTGGCCTCTCAGCACATGGGCTCCGTCACCCCTTCGGGCCCGTATCCCATGTACGCCATCTCGCCACACACCGCCATGCCTCCCGGCCCCTTCATGATGACGCCCACCCACAGCCTCTCGGGCTCCGACATGGCCGACTCGTCCTCAACCTGGTCCTGTGCCAACGACAGCCCCATCTCCTTCTTCCCTCAGCAGCAAAAGGCCATGGCACCTCACGAGCTCGAGGCCCTCGACATGGAGCGTCACTCGCAGTCGCCCCTCGACCGCTTCCACCTCAACGGACCTCCCACGCCCGGCCGCCTCCGCGCTCACCGCAAGATGATGGTTCACGAGATCCAGCGCAAGACCACGGAGCTGCAACGAGCCCAGATCCGGGCGTCAAGAAAAGTGGCTGGCCAGGGCGACGGCACCGCTGTCGACGTGGTGCGCAGAGCCATGTGCAAGTGTGACTATCCCGGCTGCCACAAGGCCTTTCGACGCAACGAGCACCTCAAGCGTCACAAGCAAACGTGAGTAGTTATTTCCTCTGCCACCCCACCCATGTACCCAAACTAACCATGCCGCCCTTGACAGATTCCATGGCGAAGGCCCCAATCGCTTCTCGTGCGAGTTCTGCGGCAAGGACCAGTTCAACCGCCAGGACAACCTCAACAACCACCGCAAGCTGCACGCCCGTCCCAACAGCCGGAACCGCGGCGTCGAGTTCATCCCTGCCGCCGTGCCCGTCATTGAGCAGGAGGAGCGAAGTCGCAAGCGCCGGGCTCCACCCAAGTCCAAGATGGCGGAGAAGCGAGGCGACGATTACTGATTCCCTGCCCCGACGGCTTGCTTTTGCGAGCTCTGATGAGAGATGACGAGATGCATGCCCTCGGATCGGGTGTCGACGGTGGCACCTGACCCGAGACTCACAGCCCCCTCTCTCGTGGGAGGTGATAATTCACATCAACGAACAAAAAAAAAGGCCGGCCACACCCGCATCCACACCTGTGCTTTCACGCACATGCGCAGATCTCCCATCTGAGAGCCAGGCACAGGAGCAAGGCCTCCGCCCAACTCAGGGTCCGGGTCCTCTGTGTGCTGCATTAGTGGACTCGTCTACGGCGCACCGACGGCGTGGCACCGCGGTTGGACGTGGCATGGCCACGGTGGTGTTGACACCACCGGCCTACTCCCGGAACGGAAACCACCTCTTTTTCCTTTCTTCTTCCTTCTACTAGTAGATCTTTGTTACTAGGGCTTATTTGTCTCATCACGTCCTGGCGTACATGGTCTTGAGTTATCCGGAGAGGCTCTTTTTATTTGCTGCCATGAGGAGGAAGACGACCCAACCTCGGGCTAGGTGGGCCAATTTTTGATATCCCCAGGAGAAGACGAGCGGCGGTCTATGGCAACACTCATGTTTCCCTTACACAACGATGGGCCTCGGAAAGACCGAGCTTACATGATTGACAACATGCTTAACGGTGGAACGATGGTATATGCAAAGAAGATAATGGGTTATCGGAAGCTGTCCAAGTGTATTTGAGAGAGTACCAACGTACTGTACTGTAGTATACTACTCTGTAATCTAGCTGTGGGAAACAAGACACTTGGCTTCCTACTGTTGTGGCAAAGGCCGGACGTGACAATCCCGAGACTCTTTCGCGGCCAGGGAGGGGGGGTTGATTCTGGCTGGGGAATGCCGTGGCGCGAGCAGTCACAAGGCGATTCGGCCAGGTCTTCTCGGCGCCATTGCGTGTTCACCCCAATTCAGCGAGTACGAAGTACACTATTACAACTGCTCGGTTCCTAGTCACTTTTACGTGTCTCATGCAGTACCCAGAGCTCAGGCCATGGGGCTGGGGCGCTGTCTTAGATCCGGCCTGTCTGTCCGTCAGTGCTCAACCCCGGGAGGGTCTTGGCTACATCATACATATACATGTACAAAGGCGCGAAAGAAAGGCGGCCGAGGTGGAGGACGAGTGTGTGTGTGTGTGTGATTTGATGAGCGAGTGAGGGCCAGGGCTATGATTCAGACCTCACACACCCTCTTCCAGCCGTGGCACTTTGCTCGGGCTTGGGTGTCGAGGCCTGGCTGCTTCGGCTTTCGGCCAAGAGCGTGGGGTTTTGAGATGCAAATGACGAGCAGAGAGGCTGGCTGGACGGACGCCACGGCGGGGGATCTACAGACTGTGCGTGCGTGCATGTGGTCTCCATGGTGGTTTTCCTTCTTTTTCACCTCGTCGTCTCTTATCCTTTTCTTTTTCCTCTCTCTTTTGCAGCAATCACCACATCTATTCCGCCTTTTTGGACTGTTTTCCTTTTCCAGCCGTCCGCACATGTGCTCCTGCTGTCTGCTTTGACCGTTGGGATGGTGCTTACTTGCATGTACAGCTTGAGCATGGACGAAGGGTAAGATGGGGGGATATCTGACAGGAGAGGACACGTGTGAGTAGAGTAGATGGATAGATGAGTGAGAGGAAGGACAGAACGAAGCGTTGGCTATCAGGATTATCAGGTAAGCGAAGATATGGACTCCGTGTCGACGGCCGCCGAGGCCGGTTAAGGTTGATGTTTTGGAAGGGAATAACAGAGTCTACAGCCCCCAAACACGAAGCCGCGAATTCTGATTACTGATGAGAACAGATGCAAGGCCCCGAGGCCTAGAAGCACAGTCCTGCATCACCACAGACAGTGGGCTGTGTGGTGCCTGGAAAGGATCGTCAAAGGCGCCTGCGGAGATGAATCATGATGGGAGGGACGAAGACTACTGTACAAAGGGAATTGCAATGCATGTAGGTCCGGACGCAATGTGATGTGTATGGACCGACGGATGGTCTCGCGGCGTGGCTTCGAGGACACGGCCGCTGCAAAGGCCGTATTCGGACGAGGTGCATGCACGCTTGGATCTCGTCGTGTTGGGGAGGCGGCCTGGGGAAGCGAGAACAAAAAACAAATAAAGGGGACGAGAAGAAGCGATGCAAAGCCCGGCCCTCCCGACTAACATTGCATCACCACCCCGGACCCCCTCGGACGACTCTTTCCACGGTTTCCTTTTTCCGGATGTCACTCGTTATTTCATGTCTGGCCTTGGCCTGTTGCATCGTTGTATCTTTATTTTTTCCTCTGAGACGGGGCGTTGAGATCGGAGCTTGGGACCGAGGGAGATGCTGCGCCGCTCGGAGCCGGGGTGGTGGTTGCGGCTGTGGATTTTGCCATTACTACGACTCTTCTCGTGACCTTTTTTTGCAGCACGTTGGGGGCCTGCGGCAAGATGAGAGAAGAGGAAACGGGCCAGGGGTTCGGCAACGAGGTTTAGTATGTCGTGATGATGGTGTGGCTCCTCGATGTTGGTGCTTGTACCTACTTTACATGTATGTACGCACGCACGATGTTGCATGGACGGTTGGGTAGGCGAGGTACAGGATATAGATAGATTTGCTTGTTCGTTGCCGAGGCACAGTTGGCAGAGGATGTGAGCAGTCGGAGAGAGCCTCAGGGATCTGGGCGGCCGAATCGGGAGATCGGAATCGGATCGGGGCAGCTGTGAAGGAACCATGTCTTAATATCGTCTTCTTGTCCGGGGGAGGTGTGAGCCGGAACCGGAAGAGTTGGTTCTGGGGGCTGCCATGCACGACAAAGAGAATGACGATGTGAAGCTACGGGACACAAGGGAAAAGAAAAACACGCCACAGGCGGCAGAGGCGGCGGCAGAGGCGGCGGAAGGAGACGGGGCTGAGGACGGTCGACTCCGTAGCGGCGGCCCGTGGTGGGGGGTTTCGGGGCAGACAGCGGGGGTCGCTAGTGCCTGCGGCGGTGGAGGAGCGCTGGGCTTGGGCGATGCAGGCCCCCGGGACAGTGGGTGAGCCGGGGGGACGACGACTGGACACGCGGTAATACGGAGTAGGTAGGTACGGAGTAACTTGGGTACACCACCTAACTAACTCACCAATCCCTGGAAAGGCCGAGGCCGCCGTCGCAAGGAAGCCGCTACCAAGGCCTGCAGTAGGCCATCTCGGGGGCCTGCTTTAGGCCATCTCGGGGGCTGCCTGCTTACTAAGCGCGGCGTCCCAAGCATGGCTGTGATAATTAATCAATGGCCTTTGGAGTTTGGACAATGAATTCCAACCAACCACCCACTCGCCCGCCCGCCTGCCCGCCTCTGGTTGATGATCGACACTTTGCCGCTCGCCGACGCCAGCCTCGCCTCACGACCCGTCGCGCTCCTCGGCCGTCCGTAGGGGTGATAGACGAAGGTGAAGATTTTGAAGATTTTGAATGAAGGATGAATCAAATGAATTGAATTTTTTGGATCTTGATTCAAAATCTTCAAGCTCCAATTTTCGCGATTCAAGTTGGGTTTGGGCCAATTCAGGCCATTCATGAATGGTTTGAAGGATCCCTAAACGAAGTGAATTTGGTGTGTACCTGAGCGATTGCAAAGATGCCTCAAAACGCCAATAAGTAGTATATAGTTTTAAGTTATAGCCTTCTAAGAAGTCGATAATCCCGAATACTACAAAAATTAACTTACATAAATACTGATCCGCCTGTCCTAGGCAAATCGACTGAAAATAAGCACTTTCAAAGCTCTGCCGAATCCTCAAAATACGTCGGTACAACGCGTTCGAATCCGCCACTGTACACGGCTACACTCTTAGAGCCCCAATCCTCCGAAGCCTCCATTGTATCTAGACAGGGGGTTGATATCGCAGACTTATCGGCTTGGGATGCAGGGAGCATATACCTACATATATAATGAGGGTATATCCATACATACCATCTTCCAGCTTGCCCGGAATGTGGTCTGGTCTCCAAATAATACTATTGGCAAAGGGCAGGATGTCATACTCCATGGCCGCCTTGATCAACGCCTGATCGATCTTATCTTCCTGAGTATAAGCACTCCGTAAAAGTGTTAGTACTCGCACCGTATCTGCCTTCAAGGCGTGACGGCGGATACCGAATTCGTCTCTACAACCGCTGAAGAGGCGTTCCACGTCAACTTCAGAGCCAGAGACAGAGAGAAGATCACGCGCCGCCGCAGCCAAAAGTGGCCACTCGACCTTGTGTTCTTTCCACCACTTCAGTAGGAAGTCTGGAGACTTTGCAATAGACTCGTCGAACTCTATTCGAGGAGCTGCAAGCCACCGTTCAAGCTCCGAAATAGGGATCGCCGCGCCCGTCTCCGCCTCCTCGCCTTCTTCATTTGGATGGCTCTCCATTGCGCAATGGAGACTCCTTGAGACGCTCAGCTGGTCTGGATTGGCTCATAGTTGAGTTTGTGGCATTCAATGCTGCTAGCTCCGGCCACTCCGTTTTGAAATACTTCTTGACTTTAGCCATAATCTCAGAGTATTGATCCGGTATCATCATTTCCAATTGGTGAGTTTTATAACGCGGATCCAGGATGTGAGCTGCGAATAGCATCATTTGATCGTCAAGCTTCTTCATATAAGTAACGTGTTTTGCTTTGCCCTTCGAGAAGGCGTCTCGAATGGACATATCAAGGTCTGTAAAGTCGCCAACTCCTTCGACTACATCATCAAGGAGAGCTTCCAAATCCCAATAGATATCGAGACTTTGTGAGATCGGCGGCATAACTTCGGAGACTTTCAGAGTGTGGTCTTTAAACGGCTTCAGAACCTTCCGCAGTTGATAGAGAGCGACAATCTCTTCTGATAAGGGCAGGAGGCACTTGACTTGCGGGTGAGTATCAACGAACTCAGTATACTCTGCCTCAAGCTCGAGGAATTGGTCAATCATGTCGTAGGCCGAATTCCAGCGAGTGTCGACATCGTAGGTTGGCTTCCGGTAGTGCGTGCGCGGCATGCTTTTGAAGTCTTGCTCCCTAGACCCGGATCTCAACATCCAGAGATTGAGGAGGCGGATTTTGGCAATCCCACTTCGACTAGAGTCTCCCGGAATGGTGTAGTTGTTGCTTTATTCTCTTCGTCCCACTTGTCAAGCATCTTCTTGGCTTCCTTCGCTGTGCCTGCTTTGAGATCTTGCAAGACGCCCTCACAAATGAGCGAGGTAATATGAGCTAGACAGCGGATCCAACTCTTCCTGCCGTGAAAGCGCATGCGGGGCCTCCCTATTGGGCTCACCTTGTCGTCGAATTTGGTCTTGAGAGAATCGTACAAAGACTGACAGAGCGTGCCGTTATTGCCGGCGTTGTCTCCCGTAATGGCGAGAAGCTTAGGCTTGAGCCTGAGCTCCTCAAGCGTCCTCTCAACTATCTCAGCTAATTGTTTGCCAGTGTGAGATCTTTTGAGCTCAATAAACTCAATAACTTCTCTCTCTCCTCAAACTCCGGTGTAATCCAGTGCGCAATAATGGCGAAAATGGGCACCGATTCGGTGCTGTCCAGATATCAAGGGTGAACGAGATGGTGGCACAATTGTACTCAAGCTCAATCTTCAGCTTCTCCTGCGTTCGACAAAGTCTGTATATATATGATTGCGTAACGTTATACGACTCCTGTACACACATGTTGTGTTGTGAGCCAAGAACATCTCTTGAAAAGCAGGAGTCTCGACAACAGAGAAGGGTTGTCGGTGTTTTACAAACCACCGGCGGATAGACTCCTTTGCCGTGAGTCTTGCTCTCTGCCTAGGTCGACCGCTCCATGCGTCTGCCTCTGTATAATCTCCTCCACCAATGGCGCGGCCGTATCCATTAATTCGAGCGTGGTGAGATTCCTTCGTAATACCGTGGATTTTTAAATGGTCTCCCATGCCAGAGGTAACCCCTCGGCGGTTCGATTCGAGGACCTGGAATCTCTTCCGAAGAGTATTGGGATTTTGAAGGCACTCTATACAAGTCCACCGGAACTCTTGGAAGATCTTCGGCCCATCCTTATCCTCTGAGTAAAAGCTTCTGTCTATAGCTTCCTCTGCATATACCAATAGACGTGGCTGTTCTTGTCTCTCTTCTTGCGAACATGCTTTTGTTTGTTGTCGGCCCACTTCTTGATAAGTCCGGCTTTCTCTGCGAGCGTCATATGACTACTGTTCAATGGCGGCTCTGGTGTATCCGCGTCGGGCATGTCATCATCTGACTCACAGTCAGGATGACCCGGGGGCGCGCAGACAATTGTATCTTCGCCAGTTGGAAGAGGAGAGGAAGGAGCCGGAGTTGCGCTAGAATCAGCGCGCGCGCGCGGATTCGAGGTTGAATTGAGGACGTTCGATGCGGGCATAATTCTGCGTTGGCAATTTACGCCGGGTCCTTGGAGCAAAGAAATTCGCTGCGGCAGATGTTTTTGTTTCAGCAGGGGCCATACTACGTATCATGTTATAATTAGCTATCCACTCGTAAGGTAATTAAATAAGGAGGTAGATTGGAGAGTAATGAAGTTTTACCTGATCTTGGCTGAAAGGCTCGAGAATGGACGCGACACAGGTAGTCGGAACGACACCAAATAAACCACAATAAAGTGTCAAGGAGTCGGGGTTGAACGGGTAGGATAGGTCGTCGGTCAGGGCGTTGATTCGGGGGCTGATCCGAAGCCGCTGTCGGAATATCGAAGCAGGAATTAGGCGAGGTCGTGGTAAAATAATGTCGTGGCAGTTGTCGCGAAGACCGTTGCGCCACGCAGGCAAAGGTGGATGGGCTGACGACCCTGTCTTTCCGACAGCAGTAGAATTAACAGGTGGTCAACTGAGCGGAAATAACGCGTCTGAACGCGGCTAGTTGGCACAATATATCCTTATCATGCAGATTTTCGGGTACTTCCTGATCGGCTAATTTGTATGGACAAACAAGTAGCAGTCATATTGGGCTCGAGGAGTAGATAAGTCCCTAACAGCCTCCAAATCGCGAGCTGACTCGATTCGTGTCACTTCAATTGTTCGCGCAGTATTGAGATGTTGAGGATCTGAACGCGTTTTCGAATCAGCTTGCTGGGGCTGTACAGCGGTATAATTATTATATTATATATCCAGAATATGGGTTGCCGAGCTTAATATGTGCTTGAAATGTAGTATTCCAACCAAAAAATGGGCTATCCATTGATTGCCTTCAAGATGATGTGGCATTTCTTGAGCAAATGTTAACGACATGTAACTATCGAGGGTTATATCATCCGAACGAGAAAATCCAGAACATTCGAGCGGCACTACATTTAAATCATGTGCATTATAAAATGGCACTGTTCATGAGCTTCATGGTGTTTTTTAATACTCCGTATAGGGTGGCAAGATTGCTGAAACGGTGGCGTATCAGGCACTGTTAGGTCGTTATACCACAATATATGGACGCCCTAACTGCCGTCCTTCGCCTCGATTTCCCAGCGACGCCCCGCCAGACGCGGGCGGCGCGGGACTAGGATTTTGCCAGTGGAGTGTGGACGGTGGAATCCAACTGAAACACGCACAACAGACTTTTAAATACGCAGAGCGTCATCACAAGCGCGGCCGAACTCGAAGTTACCGTGTCCGCGCGGGCAAACCTTAATGATGGGGTCAAAGCAGCTTGTTTATTGATGTGTATGTGAGCCTGCCGAGGAAGAACAGGAAGAGGCCCTTGGTGGGTGGCTTCGGGTATTGACCCTTTCCTCCTGTATGTCCCTTGGCCGCGAAGCGGGGTGATAATTTTTTTTCGCCTTACGTTTCGACCATATCGCCATTCATTCACAATTTTTATGAATGAATTGAATGAAGACTCCTGATTTTTGATTCGTCGAATTTGAAGACCTTACCCGATTCGGCTTCATTCAATTCAAGGGTCCCGAGGCCGATTCGACTTCAAAATCTTCAAATATCAGCCCTAGCCGTCCGCTACCGCCCACCAGCCCCGAGCCAAACCCCGTCACCGCCCCGTTGTCGTCTCCGGAAGGGGGTGAGCCAGGCTTGACCCTCGGTCTCGTCTGGCCTCGTCTCGTCTCGACTCGACTCGTCTCGACTCGACTCGTCTCGCATCTCCCTTCCCTCCGCATCGACTTCCCCCGGCGTTAAATCCGTCGTCGGCATCCACTCCACGGCCGAAGCCTCATCGTCACCATCATCAGCCGCACACACACCGCCCTCCTGTCTCCTCTTTCGCCTTGTGTTCGCCGTCGTCTCACCTTGCTTGGCCTTGGCGCTAGAAAAGAAGCAACGAAAGGAAAAGGGCGACGCTTCACCAGACCAACTTCTCTCTCCGCCTCCGTGGGCTGCTGTGCCTCGCCTCTCCAAGTCGCAGCATCATGGCCTCGCTGCCGTCGTATCGAGAGGCCACCACTCGTCCCGACTGGCTGGCCGTCGCCGCGCCCTACGTGCACTTTGTCGACTATCCTTCTCTTTGCCGAGTCTGCCATCGCTCCTGGTCCCTCTTCGCCCCACGCCTCTGGACAGATATCCTCAACACTGTCCGTCGCTCAGGTCTGGATCCCGGAGACGGTGAGTGCCTAAACTGCCCTGGCCGTCAACCGCTGACGCTGTTGAGAGACCTATCCTGGTGGTTTGACTTTGTCTTCCGCAAACTCACCCGCGTCGCCCCTGCTACCCGTGCCCTTGTCCGCGTCCTCGACGCCCGAGCCTTTGCCAAGGATGCCTACCATTTCGCCTCAGACCGAGATGGCAGTCTTCTCGCCCAAAGCTTCAAGCGAGCCTTGCACCTGTTCCCCCACGCCCACTCCATCCTCATCGATGGCCATGCTGATCTGGACCTCTTTGCTTGCTTGTCCTCGCTTCCGCAAGCCCGCCTGCGCCTTCTCAGCATCGCAGGCTGCCCCAATCACTTGCCAGCCACCTTTTTTGCCTTACCCTCCCTCCAGGCTCTCGTCTACCTGGATGCCTCTGGCGTCCCGGGCTCCATCTTGCGACTTCTTCACCCCACATTGTTGCCCAGCCTTCGTATCTTGAAAGTCCGCGCGCGAGAGATTGATGACGCCCTACTGCAGACCTTGGCCACGGCTTTCACGCACCGCCTATGGAGCCTAGACGTGAGCCACAACAATGTTACCGACGTTTCCCTTGACACGCTGAGAGACTGGTGCATGCCAGCCTCGTCGCTTCGCTCCAGTGCTCGTTTCGCCGTCGAGGGCGGCCTCGTTCCCTTGCCCCACGGCACCACAGAGCATGGACAGTTCTTCTCCATCGAGGAATCACAGTGGAGTGGCACCTTTTCCCACCCGGAGAGACACTTTGCTGATGCCCCGGGTTATGTGGCCGACGCCGAAGCTCTCGATCTCCACGAGATGCTCCGCTCCGACGGTGCTTCTCCGATCCAGAGCGACTTGCCCGGCATCTCGGCCCGTCTTCTTTCTCGAGAAGAGTTTGAGTTAGAAGTAGTAGACTTCTGTCGCTCCCGCAGCCTTACTCACTTGCGTCTGTCTTGCAATCAAGTCTCCTCTCTCGGTGTGCAAAAGCTGCTGCGCACCTCACCTGGTCATCTGGAGGACCTGGATTGCGGCTCAGTGCCGTTGCTCCCGAGATCCAGCCCGGGCGTCAAGCATTGGCCAGCTTCTGCCACCCTACATGGAATCCTTGGCGCAGCTCACCTGTTCCGGCCCGTATTCTCTTCCAACCTCCGCGTCCTGAGGATCCACCATTCTCTCGTGACCCATGTGCCCACGCTGGAAGCTGCCGGCCTCTCTACCCTGGCGCGTATATACTTGGCCGAGACCTCGGTTCTCGAGCGAGTCGAGGAGGCGTACCGCCAAGCCTTCGTACCGAACATGAACCCGCGACTCGCTTGCTTGACCCTGACTTGCATCCCCCGCCGCTCATCCGGCCCGCTGGTTGCCAAGCTCATCAACTTCATCAAGCTGCTGTCAGTGCAGGAGCGCGCGATGCAGGATGAGGCTGCAGCCGCGGCGTCATGCTCGCCGTCGTGGCGCACCCCCAGCCTGCTGCAGGGTCTGAGACGCCTATTTTTGGAGTTTGATCCGGACCCAATGGAAGATGGCTTCACCGCGCCCGAGGATTCCGCCGCGGAGGAATTGATAGACGATGGCGAACAAGGGTTCGGCTTCTTTGCTGGCGAGCGGGTCGAAGACCGGCAGTTCATCAAGACGGCTTCGCAGCCTTGCTCCGAAGCCAGTCTCCATTCCAACACCATGGCGTCCCGATGCTACCCCTCTGAGGCCGACCGAGACAAACAAGAAACTGTGACATATGACGGCGAGTGGAATGGAAAACCCTACTCGGCGCCAGTCTGGGTCGGACTCCAGGTGCCGGGATCTAACGAGGTGCTGCAGGAATATCGGCGGTTGGTCGTCGACGGCCGCCTCCGAGATGGTGTCGGGCCCGCCACGCCGAGCCAGGTCCTGGCTGGCGCACCTGACAAGTCGTACGTCTTCCATGTTGCATGGTGCGCGGCGGTGATGCCTCGCGAGTTGAAGCCTCCCGCACGGGCCGAGTTGGCTGGAATGAAGGATGTGCTTGCCGAACTCAAGGCATATCGACGAGCTGGGCGGGCCAAGTACTTGCAGCTGCCGAGGCAGACAGGAGTTGGACCGACGCCTGTTCAGCTAGGCGAGCCGCATTTCTTCTGGACAGGCACTTTGAGGGTCTCTACGAATGCACATTCATTGTCCTCTTGGAAGTGACGAGGCGACCGTGCGGAATGTGCACAGGCGTTCCTGGTCGCCCGTCATGGAGACCCTATCAAGTTGACGGGGGCTTCCTACCAGGGCCCTCGTCTCGCACCCTGCCCGTCGTCACACAGCAGAAGCCACGCTCGTTGGTGGCTACCGGCAGGGAACCCACACTTGCATGCAGGCCGGGATCAGGACCTTGGCTCTTTCACCAAGCTCCGGGACTGCTCCCCCGGCCGCGCCGTGTTACGCGTGGCGGCTCCCCAGACCAGGCGGACGCAGCCACATCTACTGATGGAATGAGGGTCCGGTTCACGTGTCGTACGTACCGGCTTCTCATACCGGCGACACGGCGATGCAGGCTGCCGCGGGGGGGCCTGCACCGCACTTTTCAGATTTGCCTTTTTGTTTCGGACACAGACCTTGCGGTACATGGCAGCGGAACAAGGAGTCGTCGTATTCTTTCAGCGTTGGGGGCGGGTCTTCTTAGATAGGCATCGAGAAGACGGGGTGGCTGTGCTGCGGTCAGCCCGGCGTCTGCGGGCTGAGATGATTCTTTGGATTTCGTGGCAAGGTGAGACACGAGTGGTGAGGCCAAGTCGCGCAGATGAGCTGCTGGACCTCCACGACCTGGTGAGCTTTGACAGCTTTTGACGCGGGAGTCACGGCGTCATTGAACAGCGGCGACATGTGAGGATTGGGGTGGTGAAATTGGGCGGCGGCTGTCAGCTCCAAGAAGGAATGGGGGTGGCTCAGCTTATGAAGTGGTGATGCTTGGGGTCTTGACGGAGGTCTCAGACATCTGACCGAGCTTGGCAGAAAGGAGGCCTTCACCTACGCCTTGCTCTGTGTCTTATTATTATTATTGTATTTTCCGTCCAGCGACCTTTAGGTCGCTCAGGTCCCCGAGACGGGGCACAGGACGTGCTGAGCTGCTGGAAGTCTACTATCGCGGAGTAGGCCCACAATACGCGAAACGAAACGAGTACCAATCCGCGTCTTCTGCCCCTTCCACAGAACGTAAACAATCCACCATTCAGCATTTCATCGGCTCAAAGGCGCTTCTTTGCTCAGCCTGCTGCCCGTCAGCGGGACGTTCAGGCGCGACAGCCATGTCTTTCGTTTTGGCCTCACAGGGCCGGTTCCGGAGAGCACCCTCCGCCCGGCCGAGTCGGGTAAGAGAAAATGGGTGTGTGTGCAAACAAAGGGGAAGGGAAGGAGGGAAAGCGGTTGCTGCCGCCTAGTGGCGAGGGCAGATCGTTCCAAAGAACGAGCTTGCCTTCGCCACCTTGACGAACTGGTCGAAGTCTCTGCCTATTGCTCGGTTGACCGCCGCGCTCGGTGAGGGTGCCAACCTCATCCGATGTCGCGGCGCGATCTTCCGGCAATAGAAGAGATGCTTTGGTTCTTTCGTCGACCACATGAGCACGTCAGTCGCGCATCGTCGTGGTTCAACCTTTCGTGGTAATCAGCGAAGTCCCCGTGGTGGGTTCTTGCTGCGAGCAGATGGTGGAGCAGAGGTCGTGGAATGGTAAGTTCTGGCGGGCAGCCAGTCGTGGCATCGAGGTCGAGGACCCTGTACTGTTGGGGTGCAGAAACTTCCCACCAGGCTTTGAATGCGTCTTTTGGTCGCTGCCTAGCGACCTTGCGCAGATATGCCAGCGTCGGGAGAGCGTCTGCAGGCTCGGGTTGAGAGGTTCCTGCCTTTGCTAAGGCGTCTGCCTGCTCGTTACCTGGGATGTTGGTGTGGCCGGGGATCCAGCGGATCTCAGTGGCACCATGTTCTGCGGCCAAGGCCTGGAATTCCAGGAACTCCTTCTGGGAGGAATCTGACGGCATGCCTTGAAGACACGTCGCGACCGCGAGGTTATCGAGGCATACGACAATCTGGTCTGCAGCCGGGAGGCTCAACGCAGCACGCAGACCCTCTAGGAGCCTCTCGCCTCGGCATCAAAGACCTCAGCAAGCCCAAGACGGCCGTTACCGCTGAGGACGGTGAGTCCATCCTGATGTACCGCATAGCCGTACCCCGCGGCTCCTCCGGGAGAGGGATCCGTCCGAGTAGACGATTGCTGTCCGTGGAGCAACTGATTGGAGCCACTCGCCGAAGTTTGCCGCCGATTCTTCTTTCGGCGCAGTTTGCAAGGGTCCACGCTGGTCGCTGGCGAACCTACGTGCGAGAAGGTCTGGCCTGGCGCACCTTGGGAGCAGCTCGTCAGTGCGACGCAGTCTGGTCCGGAAAGGTTGTCGTGGACGCTGGTATTTTAACTTAATGGCCCTGTTGATGACAGGGGCCCGGATCGCTTCGTTCGCACCGCAAGCGGGTGCGCTTCGTCGAGGACTTGAGACGGGCTGCGAAGCGCGTTCGACACGCCTGGAGCAGGTGCGAAACTGGCGGTATGCCCGCCTCCCGGTGCCTGGCGCTGAGCGGCGTCGTCTTCCAGACCGGGAGGATGGCTCGCATGGCCGTGTTGAGCGACTTGTCCATCCGCCGGATGAGGTGCCGTATTCTTGATGGCCCTTCCTTTGCCGGCTTATTCCATCGCGGGCAGGTCATGCCCGCCTTGCTCTGTGTCATGGTCGTGAGGCATATGCTGTAGGGTAGGTAGGTTGGTGCTGAGGAGGTCGCCCAACACGCACACAGTGTTTGCGAGTGACGGAATCATGAGCAAGCCTATTGACTTTGCAGTGCGAAAAGCCCGCGGTAGTCGGACGGTGAGTTTGATTTGGGCAATTCTGTTCCGTTTTGTCCCAATGTCCAGACTTGGTCGCGAAGATTCTTTTTGTCAAGCAGGCAGACATCATCAATCTGTATAAGCCACACGATCTGGCCAAAGGGCCCAGCATCCGCCAAAGACAGGGGCATCGAGGTGAGGAAATGATATAGAGCATCTGTCTTGAAGAGAATATATGCTAAATAAAAGTTTTGAACCTAATGAAATTGTCCAACGATCGAACTTGGCGAAGCTCACGAGCCACCTAGGCCTCAATTTGTTCTGCTCTGGCTGGCTGACAGCCATCAGCCGTCGCCTCCCAATGACGAGTTTCCGGGCGAGATCTGAGTATTGGCAACAAGCATCGACCCGTAAGCGAATCTGGGAAACGCTCACGTCCCGTGTGTTTCGACGTGGTCCTTGCCGTCAATCCATGCGGCCGCCACGACTCGGACCCTCGACATCAATCGCGCCTGATGTGTCGCCCCGTCCGCTCCTGCCTGCCCTTGATGACGGTGCTCAGGTCGCCGACACGCAGCTGGATGGGGAAGTCGACCGAGGCGAGAAGACTGGCGAAGAGGATGTACCAGCCGGACCAACAGGCTACGAAGGTCATGGCGCCGGCGGCCTATATTGCGACGGACGTTAGCAACGCCAACGCAATGCACTCGCTCAGTGCAAAGGGATGGGGGGAAGCAGAAGGGAGGGGGAGCGTACCACGCGCATTTGATGGACGTGGTGGGCGTTGGCGGCGAAGTCGGCGGCGGAAAGGAGGGATCCTCCTGTCTGCAGTCCAAAGGAGATGACGAGGCTGAAGAAGATGACGCAGAAGCAAACGTTTGTCCGCAGGGAGCAGATGAAGAAGATGAGGCTGATGAAGCCCATGAAGAGGAACCAGAAGCCTATATGGTGAAATACACCCAACGGAGACAGAAAGTCAGCCCCCCGGTCCGCAATCCCTTTCTCGAAACTGACCGCAGGCAGACCAGAGGGGGTGGGGGCGCATCATGACGTACCGAGACCTGCGTTGAAGCCGGGGGCCTTGAGGCCGGCCAGGGGCGTCTTTGCGTCGAGGGGCGCATAAAAGGCGTAGGCGCCGTAGGACGGGCTCAGGGTGGCGGCAAAGGCGAGCCAAAAGGTGCCGTAGACGCCGAAGACGACGGCGGGGAAGGTGTTTCCCAGGATCCACTCGAGGACGCAGCCGAGGTTCATGAGGATGCCGCCCTGGAAGAGGTAGGCGCCGCTGGGGGGCTGGTCAGTTGGCTGGATCCACGAGGAGGGCGGGGAGTCGTGGCCACCATGGAGGGGATGAATAGGATCGACGACGACGAGGGGACTTACACGTTTGCAACGCCCTTGCCGGTGGCGCCGCTCCAGCCCATGAGGTCCATGGACAGGGGAGTCAGGCACAGCAGGAAGCCAGCCATGCCACTACGCGACCAAAGTCAGCAGGCCGTCCATGGGGGAGCAGCACGAGCAGCCCGGAAAGACACGCACATGGGACTGGGGTTGCCAAAGGTGGCCCTGAGATTGCCCTTGATGTTGTTCTTGGGCGACAGGTACAGCTTCTCAAACAGCTCGGGGCTCATGGAGACGCTCGTGGCGGTGCGGAACTGCTTCAGCGCCCCGCTGCGGTCGTCGCTGTCGCCGTCGGCCTCGACGTCGGCCTCGGCGTTGGCCCACTGCCGCTCCTCCTTGGGCGCTGCCCGGCCGTCGTCTCCGTTCATGACAGGTGGCTTTGCTTGTCTTGTTTGGCTTCGGGGTTGTTGCTTGCGATCCTTGGGTCGAGGTGGGGGGGGGATGGGTCGTTGTTATATCTTCCTCCTGCTTTTGTCTTTTGCTGCTGGGCGGTCCCTTGTCGGTTGAATTAGGGGTTGTAGATGGATGGGAAGACAGTCGTGAGGTCGGCCAGGGGATGAAGGGAAAAGGAAAGAGAAAGAGGGAGAGAGATTTGGGGAAGGGGGCCTAGGGGATCGATCCAAACTCGCTCCGAGCTTAACTTGTCCCCCCCCCCCCTTCTCAATCGCCGCGGCCGGTATAAGTGGCCAGCCGCTTTATACCTTGAGACCGACGATAGGATCCCCGCATGGAGAGCGAAGCGCCTCGCGCGCTAAACCTCTTTCCGCGCCTCCCGCTGTCCGCCACGGTGGTGGCATCATGATCGCCGGTAGGGCAGAGACCTTGCTCCGGAGCCCCGGGGCGGCGAGCACCCAAGTGGAGGTTGCTGGTGACTATACGCGGGAGTTGAGAACGTCCAGGGGTTGCTTCCGTCGATTGGGCCGCTGCTTGGCTGGGAGCTTTGTCTCCCCGGGGTTGTCCCTCGGTAGTTGGTGGTTTCGGTGGCGAGGATGCTCTCTACCTGGCGCCTCTTCTTGCATCGACATGTGTGCGCGTCGGACGTGCGCGAAAACTCGAGGCTATGGGGTTCGCGACTCGTGGCCGGTGAGACGTTGTCTCGCAGCAACGCCAACCCTCAGCGCCAACAACACCTCCTCGTCCATCCTCCCACGTCCACCGCTGCCTTCCAGACGCCAGTTGCGGCGCAAAAGGGCACGAGCCCAACCCGCTCAACAAGTCCCACCACCATATAACCAAGAAAAAAGAAGAAAGCCAAATCAACCAACAAGACGGCAAAGTCCAGCTGCGGCAGGGAAACCCGGAAAGCTTACACCGGATTCGACGCTAGGTTTGCCTGGCATGGAGCCGTGGCCGTGGCCGTTTCGGGCAAGACGTCTCGGAGCGCTCGGGCGGCAGGCTTCTGGGAGAGCAGGTGTAAGTGGTAGCTCTCTCGATTTGCCGTGCTTCCTGCCCGTTGTGCTACTCGAGGGGGAGGGAAGAAGGAAAAAAGACTCTGGGATGGCGAGCGGGGGAATGGAGCTTGCATGAACGCGGAAAGACGAGCAAAAGGCCGCTTGAGAAAGGGGGGGTGTGCTCGCGGTCGACGCCGTCACATACCTGGGCCCTGGGGAGGTCTGCTTCGCGTGCACATGAAACCGTGGCATACGCTCACCTCATAAATAGCAAGCACGCCGTGACGAGGAGCTTGATGATACACCGCGATGATACACCGCTCCGCGGGAAAGATGCCGGCATGCGCCTGACAGACGCCGCCTCGCCGCGTGATTCTCGTGGCCGGCGACGCCAAATCGCTGAACCCGGCTGCGCTTGCTCACCCTGGTCTTCCTGGTCTTGGTCCTTCTTTGAGCGTAGCTGCGCGGCGGTGGCGAATGTTTGCGCAAGCTCCGTGGCCTCAAAGCAGCCGTTGATCTTGGCGAGCCCCTTTTGGAACCCGCCTCGACGGGTAGGGGATGGGAACAAAGTGGGTTTCCATAGCGTAGGTTGTTTCCGTAGCGTGGGTTTCCATACCGGGAATCGCATAGGCTCCAAGGCAGCCGTTGCGAGACTTTCCCTCTCCCTTTCCCTTTCCCTTTCCCTTTCGCCTATACTATCCTCTCTGGCTCCCTTTCCTCTCGTCGTCCTGGATGGAGGTTTCGCCGACAAGGCAGACCAAGTAGTAATCTATGGCCGTACTCCTCCAAGGCAGCTTGTGGGCGCCAACAGACGGCTGTTGAGCCCAAGTGCGCATCTCCAGAAGTAGACCTGCTCTTAAGCAGTCATCGAAGCGCCGCCTCTGCACCATCATGATGCCAAGTCCATGAACCAAGGGTGTAGTAGATGACGTCGCCGTATAAGCCCAGCGCCCCTCACTCCATGAACCAATATCCCCGACAAGCATAGGCAAACAAAGCGCAGGCATCGTCCTGCTTTTCTGCCCGCAGCGCAATCCTTGGCCGTTATTCATGATCCATCATTCATCACCCATCTCGACGCTTGCCAAATCCCCACACATCACCACCCTCAGCTCAACCCAAGCTTCTCGAACTGCCCAGTAAGCCTCACCCCCCCGCCTAGCTGTGGCACCGCAGCCCGTGCCGCCGCGCCCCCGGCTTCTGGCGCACGTCCTTCGTCGCCCGCAGCCGCCGCCGCCGCCTTCTTCGCGCGCGGGGGCCCCCTCTGCTGCGGTGCCTGACGTCCCGCCGCAACCCCCAGGTATCCCCCGCCCGCCATCGCCGCGCTCACATGCGCGCGCATCGCGCCCATCTCCTTGAGCAGGCATGCCGCCGCCACGACGCGGAAGCTGCGCAGGTCGCCGTCGCCGTGGTACGCCTCGGGTGCCGTGCTCGCGTCCGTCACGCACCCAACCACCATGCAAGCCCAGCACAGCTGAATCACCTCTTCCCGGTCCCTGGTCTCGGCGGCGGCGACGGACTCATCGCGGCTCGTCACAGAGTACAGGTCCGTGTCGTCGTAGCTGCTGCCGTTGTGTAAGCCGTCGACGGTGCTGCGCTTGCGGATCAGGTCGACCATCCACGTCAGCACCCGGTCCGTCTCTTCCTTGAGGCGGATCGATAGGTCGCGCTGCTGCCGCGTCTGCGAGCCCCTTTTGTTAAGAACGGAGCCGCAAAAGACCTCGACTTCCGTGATGCCCGTTCTCGGGTTGTCCGAAAAGTGCCACATGCTATCGTAGACGGAGTCCTCGTAACTGAATCACAAGGTTAGCCCTGAGGTCTGCGTCTTTACTTCTGTTGCGAAGCGTGACTCACAGGTTTCGCAACTTCCACGCGTCTTCCGAGTGACGCTTGTACTCGGTGTCGATCCCGTACGCGTCTAACTCGGCCTGCATCCGTCCCAGGAGCTGGTCCCACACCGAGGGCCCGTTCATGTTGACGGTTCGGTGAATGTCTTCGCTCCAAATCTTCTTCTCGTCCACCCCGCGGTAGAGCTGGCCGAGAATCTTCTCTGACTTGTGGTACTTGTGTCGCGCTCCCCCCATGCCGTCGTCGTCATCGTCATCGTCCATGCGCCTTTCCTCGATGAAGTCGATTTGGCCGAGATCATATAGCTTCACCGGTGGCGCCGGTGACAGGCTGCAGCAGGTTCCAGTCAGCATATCGGGCAACAAATTCAACCAATGTAAGACAATATGAGAGGGGGGCTCACAAATCAGGGCGCGTCCGCGGCGCTTTTGGCATCTCGTTTAACTTGACCGGGATGCCCGTCTTGGAAAAGTCGACGGCCGTCGAGTGCATCCCCGCCAGCGCGATGCATCCCGCGTCGCAGGTCCCCTCAGGACTGACGTCGGCGAGGATCTGATGACGGTTCGCAATGAGGCCCAGGATATCCGTCTTCATAAACTGGATGAAGAAATCGGCAATGTCGTCGCGCCTGACGGGCCGGCCGAGCTCGGGCGGGCGCGTACGCGGGTAGTCAGCCGGGGGAAAGACTCGCTTGGGGCGCGCCAGGGGGTCCCAGATGACATTATACAGGTCTCCGTCCAGGTCGCCTCCGCTCAGCTGGCTCGGCAGGTCGCGCCGGCCGCGCTGGCTGAAGACGATGCAGTTGTTGAGGTCCCGAAGCGTGTGTCCCGCCGGCGGCGTCCGCATCTTGACCCACTGGACGTCTCCGGGGTGCAGGGCGGGACACCGAGTGACGATGATGTGGCCGTCGACGAGGGACGCGTCCATGCGGTAGCCGCTCTTTGCGTGCGTCTTGTCGTAGGCAATGTAGACCTCGCCCTCGTCGAGGAAGCCCGTCTCGTCCATGACGCCAAACAGCGTGACGCCCTTGTTGACGGGGATGCGGGCCTTGTGCTTGAGCAGGCGTAGCTCGCGGAGCACCACGTGCTCGACGACGGAGCGCAGGAACTCATCCCGCCGGTAGTCGATGCCCATCTTGTCGAGCTGGCCGATGAAGGAGGGGAAGCCGAGGGCGCTGCCAATGTCCTGGTACTGCAGAAAGGTGCTCGTGTTGGCGGCCGTGTGGGTGACGCCGCGCAGCATCTTGAGCGCCTTGTTCTGCAGCTTCTTGAACCAGTCGTTGTCGGTGCCCATGTCCTCGAGAATCTTGATGAGCTGGCGGTTGAGGACCAGGCGCAGGGGCTTGGACGCGACGTCGCAGATGCCGAGCTCGCGCTGGTCGCGGCTGGGGAACTTCATCATCGACTCCTCGCGCACGCAGATGACCTTGCCTCGCAGCCGCGAGTCGAGTGACAGCATGCCCTTGACGCCTCCCCAGCGGATCTGGAGGCAGGTCGGGGCCGCCGAGCGCATGGGCAGGGCATTCCACACCTCCTCCATGGCCTCGCGTGAAATGGTGCCGACGCCGTCGCTGAAGACGCGCGTCCCGTCTGCCGACTTGACATCCGGGATCGAACGGCTCATAATGTTGGTCCTGACGAGGTCGACGGCGTAGGGCGTCTCCGAAAAGGCCTGGCCAATGCGCGCTGCGCACTTGGCAGCGATGCGGATCTCGCTAAAGTCGCCCAGGGTCCTGAGGATGGTGTCGTAGTCGTGGCGCTGCATGTTTTGGTCGATGAAGGGGGCGAGGAACCAGGTCGAGTGGGATCGCAGCGACGAGTGCGAGAAGCCGAGAAAGGCAAAGCACCGGCCGGCAACCTGGATCCCGGCTTGCAACACCTTGCGATAGCGCTCGAACACGACATCGTTTGAGACCCTGGGGTTGAAATGTAGGTCCTGGCCGTCCTCGTCGCAAAAGCAAACGCGCAAGAAGTGGTCGCCGTGGTCGGGGAACATGCGCAGGACCCTGTTCTTACTCTCGGCGTCCGGGCCCTGGAGGATGACGCGGGTCGGAGTAACCATGGCCTTGAAGACCCAGGTCTGATGATCAGGGAGACCGAGACCGTAGATGCCGAACCGAAAGGGATCCTGCTTGCGGAGGTCGAGCTCGATGCGCATGGCGAGTTCCATGAGGCGGTCCGGGTCGAGGTGGGTGGGATCCGTGCCAGGGCATGGGTAGGGAATCTTTGGCAGCAGCTGCTTCATCGAGTCTGTGGTAAAGGGGAGGGCGCCTCGGTCCCATTTGGGGTCTTTGGCGATGTCCTCGATGATGGTGAGGGCTCGCATGCCGGCGGCCGGGTGCAGATAGTTGTTCCAGACGAGGCCCTGGATCTGGAAGAGGATGGGAAAGGGGACGCGCCTGGC
The DNA here is from genome assembly GCF_020360975.1 of Hirsutella rhossiliensis. Classification (NCBI taxonomy): domain Eukaryota; kingdom Fungi; phylum Ascomycota; class Sordariomycetes; order Hypocreales; family Ophiocordycipitaceae; genus Hirsutella; species Hirsutella rhossiliensis. The sequence goes on along the minus strand of NW_025408668.1, from coordinate 1,938,427 downwards.
GGATCCGGCGTCGTTGATGGCTCCCTCAAAGGTCCTGATGCAGGTTGAGTAGTCGTGGATATGGGGGGCCGGGTGCTGGTCGAGGGCGAGGCCCTGGAGGGAAAACGGGACTAGTTCATTTTCTCTCAAGGCGCGGAAGACGTGGGAGTCGCCGACGCCTATCCAGAGCTGATAGACGAGGCAGTGAGCGGCGTACTTTTCATGGTGAGGCCACTTGGGAAGACTGGACCTCCGCTCCCACCTGACCATGGAATAGGTCGAGGGCGACTGACGGGCGAAGAAGCGGGGGGGCTCAGTCAGGACGAGGGTCAAGGCAGGGCTGGTGTGGTCGGCAACAAGGCTCTCAATGATGTCGTAAGGCACGTCCATGCGGGCCGAGTCGTTGAAGGTGGCCGAGAGCCAGCGCTGGCCAAACTTGGCGTGGCCGAGCACGCCGGTGCTGAGCTGCTGGGCAAATGTCAGGGTAGTCGAGGGCTGGGCAAATACGTTTTTGCCGCAGGCGATGCCCCTGAGCCTGCACCGGACGGCGTGGGAGTGGGATCCGCGGTCGGGCCTCTTCTTGCGGTCCTCGCGCTCCGTCTTGAGGTGGCTGAGGGCAAACTTGTCGACAGTGCGCTTGCTCTTTGTGACAAAGACGGGCGTCTGGAGGATGTGCAGGCGAGCAATTTCGCGACGGCGCTTGGTATGAGGCCCCTGGTCATGCTGCTGCTGTTGGATCACCTTTTCGTGCTTGGCCAGGAACTTTGCGCCGTCGGAGACGTTGAGAAAGGTGATAGAGGCAAAGTCCTTTCTCCTTGCCTTTTCGCAGGCCCAGTCGAGGATGCCGAGGGCGTTGGTCCAGGGCTTCAGCTCCTTTTTGAGGCTGTCCTCGGTCAGGTCGACGGGGACGTTTCTGAGAAAGACTTCCATGGCGGATGGTGGAGTTGGTCAGAGGCAATTCAAGAGCCCATGATGGATGGCCCAGGCCGGCAGATGCGTGCGAGACTGTCTGGCTGGCGGAGGCGCAAACAGGGCGGTCAACGGAGTCGGTGAAGATGCAGCGAAATTCTTTGCCGTCGAGCTTGGAGTGTGGTGAGGTTATTCGTACTGTCTGCCACAGTGCGAGAGTTTAAGTCCAGGTCAACCTCCAACCAATCAATGGTTACTCCGCAATAAAAAATGCTCTCTCTGCACCGCTCGAGGGACAATCGGGATGGCATGAATAATGATGGATGATAGAACGCAACGCATCACCCGAGGGAGCACCGCTTATATAGACGTCGGGCCCGACCCGGGAGTCCCGTTCCCATAAATACGACCCCCTGGTTCTCGTGCCCGCTGCGGGAGGCCCACCACGGTGCGAGCGGTGCGGGGTCTCAGGGCCCTGCCGAAACATCTTCAGCGGCGTCTTCGGTGACGGCTGCGGTGAGCTCCTCGGTGAGGCATCAACCGTCACGGGAGCCCACAAAACAGGATGACCACATTCCTATTGGCCTTGCAAACACTGCCGTTTCATACTCTCTGTTCAATATATAAATCCAAAGATGCCCTCTCATCCAAAACACACCGGCGTGCCTCCGCCAGCTTGAACCATCCCAAGCCACCATGGACTCCCACTCCACGTCTTCGTCACCCGGACTCCTCCTCGTAACCATGCGCCCTCATGCTTCACCCGCCAGCCGCGCCCGCTTCCGCGACTGGTACAACAACGAGCACGGACCGGACCGCCTGCGCCTGCCCGACATTTTCGCCAACGGCCTGCGCTATCGCTCCCTGTCGTTGTCCGACGATGAGAAAGACTCGACGGACCTCTTCATGGCCCTCTACGACGTCCCGCTCATGCATCGCCTCGCCGAGCCCGCCTACACCTCCCTCCGCGCCCGCCGCTCCCCGCGCGAGGCAGAGATCATCGCCGCCGACGTCGACGATTTGCGCCGCGACCTCTTCGACCTCGTCTGGACCAGCCAGGTGTCCTTTTTCGTGCCGCTCGAGAAGCTCGCAGACGATGAAGCACACGCCATCGTCACCGTCGCAGAGCAGGTCACCCCGTCAGAAGGCGACGACTACCGCGCCTGGTTCGTCGACGAGCACGTCCCGACGCTCGCCCAGGGCGCTGGATGGCTGCGCTCCCGCCTCTTCAAGACGTCAAGTCTCGGGCAGCAGGAAACGGTCGTCTACCTCGGCCTCCACGACTATGCCAAGCATAAGGGGGACACGCCCTCTACAGACATGGCCCGGAGAATAGACGTCCTGGCTGAGAACCGACGCACCTGGTCCCTCTTTTACGTCTTCGGCCCAGCCCCGCGCGACCTCGGAGCCGTCTCCCTCAACCCGGACCCGGCCGCCTTCACCTCCCCAGACGGACGGACATCAACGGTCCGTAGCCCCAGCCCCGTCATCAGCTCCTACATCACCACCAAAGACTCTCTCACCATCCCGTACCGTCTACAAGGAAACCCAGCTCCCGACGCCCCAGTAGTCGCATTCAGCAACTCCCTCCTAACATCCCTCCACATGTGGGATCCCCTCGTCGACCTCCTCAAGCAAAAGCGCCCCGACCTGCGCATCCTCCGCTACGACACCCGCGGCCGCCACCCCATCCCCCAGCCCCCCCACGCCGCGACTTTTGCAACCCTCACAGCAGATCTTTTACAGCTCCTCGACTCCCTGCACATTCCTCGGCTCTACGCCCTGGTCGGCGTCTCCGTCGGCGGCGCCACGGCCCTCAGCTTCGCCATCAACCACCCGACCCGCCTGCGCAAGTTCATCGCCTGCGACTTCAACAGCGCCTCCACCCCCGCAAACACCCAGGCCTGGCAAGACCGCGTGTCCTTGGCCGAGGCCAACTTCGACTCCGCCTCCGAAAGCGGCATCCGCAACCTCGCCGACCAGACCATCACCCGCTGGCTCCACCCCGCCAGCTTGGAAAAGGCCCATCTCAAGCAGTGGCTAGCCGACATGGCTGCCGCCAACGACGTCGACGGCTTCAAGCATTCCTGCACCGCCCTCTGGGACTATGATTTGAGGCCCGATATGCCGGCTTGTGCTGTGCCTGGCCTGTTTGTCGTAGGAGAGGCAGACGCAAAGGGGGCTGTCGCAAAGGCCATGCAAGGCTTCAAGGGTATGCTCGGCGACCACGGGGCCGAGCTCAAACTTGTGCCAAACACCGGCCACCTCCCAATGTGTGAGGATCCCCAAGCCTTTTGGCAATCCATCAGCCACTTTTTGTAAACAAATTCTCCCGTGTAGGTGAAGCGTCGCCTCCCCAAGCCATACACGTGGCCGTAACAAAACACATGACAAGCCTGACGCTCTCTTCACCGTGACAAGTCTCTATTACTTGATTCTGCTCTAGGGCTCACTGTCTCCCCTTGTCCGAGTCCCCGTGGCTACGACGGTGCCATGTCCAGATTCTGCCAAACAATGCGTTCTCGGACCGCTAGTGCCTAGTTGCTCCTCCTCGCTTGCTCCGACAGGCCCGCCTACAGGCCCGCCCATCGTGCCAGAGACCCGTATGTTTGCTTGAAGGTGAAATTGAAGGCGTTTCCACGGCCCGCCCCAAATTGAAAAACCGAACCATCCAAGCTAGGCTTCCCCGTCTCGCTGTTCTCCCCCGTCTGTTTCGATGCCAGCTTGAGGGGCTTGTTGCGCGATTCCGAGCTATTCAGGGGTGGCATGTTCAGGTCAATGGAGAACATGGGGGTCTGGTTTTGCGTCACGCTCGGCTCGCATCTCGTGGGTCGATGGCCAACGTACAGTTTCGTCTTGCCGGACGCAATCTCGCCGGGTGTCGGTTTGCTGGATGTCGGCTTGGCTCGGAGATGGCCAAACGGCGTAGTCGAGGGCCCCCTGCGCGTGACCGGTCGCCCAACGTTCCAGTCGCATGCAAGGACGCCAAAGTAAACCCTCTCAGGCGCCTTGTGTCGGCTCGTATGGCTTGCTTTGGCGTAGCGCACGAAGCGATCTCGGAGCCAGTCTCGGATGTTGAAGACTTCGGGCTCAACCTTCCACTTCGAGGCACTGGCTTCGCCGTCCATGATTTCACAGAACCATCGATCCTTTGCTCGAAATACCTGCAGAGGCCTCAAACCTGTTTTCATCAGTCACCGAATATATCGTTTGGACCACAGCCATCACTTACCGTTGCCGTTGCTGGCGAGGTTAACGAGGTTCCGGCCCTGCTGCTTGTCGCGTGGGACCACGAAGTAGTCTACAAAGTAAAACTCCTCAAGGTTCGGCAGGCATCTGGCCAGAAACTGGTACAGATGGATGGGGTAGGTTCGCGTACCGGCGTGATGGTTGGGGATTGTGCACGAGTGGCAATGCGTGTCCCTTTCGGACTTCCAGGTGTGGGAGAAGCGTACGGCGACGCGCCGTACGAGGTCGAGACCCGGGCAGAAGAGTCTGATGTCGAGGGTGAAGTTGAACTGATAAACATTGTTGGGGAGGTAATCCAAGAAGACCAAGTCGGGAGAGTTATCCAGGGTAAGAATGTTGCCGTTTTCCATTCGCAGGACCCCGGGCCTCGAGACGAGGTTCTTGACCAGATTCGCCGACTCTACGCACGTCATGGAGAGGACGGCGAGCTGGCGATACAGCACCTCGTAGCGCGAGGCGTCGCCCCTCCAGTGTGGGTTCTGGGCAGCCAGCTTGGCGTGAATAAAGGGGCGTGGGTTAAAGTCCTTTTGAATCACCATCAAATCGACTGCATCCAAGCCGCTGCCAGAATCATCGTCGACGGGCTCTTGGCTCCTGGCGGTGACGGTGCCCAGAGAAATAGACCGCAGGGGAACTCGCTGCGACCTCCAACCGCGATCACAAATTTGCAGCTTGACAAAGTTGATGCCCGGGTCGGAAAGGTAGGCCTCCCATATCTTGTGGCGGACTTCGATGGGGAGACGGGGAAACAGGGTGAATGACCGACACTCAGCGGGCAGGTGAAACTTGAAGGGCGTCGCCATGGTGGTTGCGCGTAAGATGCATCGACAAGTTTTCGGGCTCCAAGCGATGACGACGAGCGACGAGGGCGGAAGAAAGAGACGAGGAGGCGGAGGCGTCTAGGGACTTGTTGAGCTCGCAGTCAGGGCGAGACGGATGCTTGGCGGTTTGGCTTCCAGCTTCAGGCACCGGAAGAATGTCCACGGTGCAAAAATACCATGCGAGACTTTTGTTGATGGATGATGGATAGTCGACGACCGAGGAGGTGAACGAGCGTCTACGAATCGCGGCGGGAGTCGAGGCTCGGAAGAAGTCAAAGATTTTCTGATGATGATGATGAAAAATAAATGGGGAAGAATGAGGTAGGGGGAAAAAAGAGAGGGCGAGAATAGAAAAGGTTGGGTGAAAGGGGAAAGAAGAAATTGAGGGTGACGAGAGGAAGAAGGCGGGCACTAAGCATCAGGTGCTGTTGCCGCGGGGCCAAGTTTTAACTCGGCGAACAGTCGCCTGTACTTTCAGCGCTCGTCCTCCTATCATTTTCGTCGGCGGCGCCCAAGGAAATACCAATACAGGGCGGCCTTTAATCAGCCTGACGGCAAGCATCTGAGCAGCAGCGGCAGTAGCAAGAGAAATATGAAGAGAACAAATAAAACATGCCCATCGCTTTTCTCCAGAGCCCATGTTTCTCTCTCACTATCAAGATATGCTTCCAGTCCATCCACTCTCGCCGACCAAGCCAGCCGGCAGAAGCCCCCATCTGACAGTCTCCAAAAGACCAAACCGGCTTATTCCAACAGTCAAGCCCAGGGTGGTTTTCCATACCCAAGTATGGAAATACCCTTTCCATACTATGGCATGGACAGGGTATGGATATGGATCCATAGTATTTCAATACTCAGTCGATAATTGGCCAAATTGCGCCACTGACCGGGACCCCTACAGCGCCATCGTCCAGGGTCTGAGGGCCTTGAACACCGCTAATTCCCACACAAACACAAATCGCTTTCCCACCATTTTGCACCAACGCGTCGGACGAGTCAGTTGTCGAACTATGGATACTGCAAGTACGTTATCCTTCTTCGATGCTGAATCTATTTTGTCGGACTCTACGACATCAAGATCTCGCAATACAAGAGGCAAAGCGGCTATCGCAACGTGGAAGCATGCTCGCGTTGCAGCAGAGGGGGAGGAAGAGTTTAAGGGCCGAAATCGCCTTCTCTATTGCAGTCATTGTCCCCAGACAAACCCGTACAGAACTTCAGTTACCACTAACTTTCGAAAACATCTGGAGGAAAGCACGATATTCGAGTCGTGGAAGATTTGACTCCTCTTCAATCGTCCATCTTTGAGGGTTTGAGCAACTCTACCAGCAAGCACGGGACTTGGGCCGCACAACGGAGATTGAGTCGGAGGTCTTCAAACGCTACCTGGACCAAGACAAGATAAACAAAGCCTTAGCTTTGCTGATCGTCGCACGAAACCTTCCTTATCGAATTGTCGAATCCCGCGAATTTCACCTCTTCATTTCGACCTTGAACCCGGTCGCGAAGGACTATCTCCTTCCGCCCACTCGACTATTCCACGAATTATCGACAATCATTTCCAGTCGGCCAAGGATATCGTGCGAATGAAGCTCCAGTCAGCAAAATCAAGGTTCACCTCTCGCTTGACATTTGGACGTCCCCAATCGGCTCCTTCTTCTCGGAGTTTGCTCCCACTTTGTTGACCACGCACAAGAAGCACGACGGAAAGCTCTCCTTGCACTTCGGCCTGTGGCGAACCATTCCGGGAGGAGCAATTCGTTACACTTCTTCCCATCTTGCGGGACTTTGGTATTCTGCGACGCCTTGGAAGCATCGTTGGGGATAATTCGAGCACGAATGACACCTCTGCCGGGCAGTGAGCACGTATCTCAAGGAAGAGGGCGTCAAATGGGATCCTGAAGTTCACCGCCTCCGATGCCTAGGCCACGTTATCAACTTGGCAGTTCAAGCTTTCCTGTTCCAGAATTCTATTGACTTGAAAGAGGGCGAAATATGCGAAGACGCAGATGACCTGGCAAAAGTTCAAAGGCAGCGCACCGAATTTCGCCGCCTTGGACCACTTGGTAAGCTCCACAACCTGGTTGTCAACATCCGGAGTTCATCAGGACGCAGTGGAGAGTTTATGGAACTCGCTGAGAGGGCATTCCACTTGACAATCGTACGAGGTGGAATAGCTGGTATCAAATGCTGCATGTTGCCACTCAGCAGGAAACTGCCAGCGCTCTGGACACCTACACCAAGAATCATTTCGAAGATCTTTCTGCAGATTTTCTATTGCCGGAAGATTGGGCCCGGCTCCGAATAATTGAGAAGATCCTTCAACCGTTCGCCCGAGCGACATTAGCAACACAAGGGATCATGCGACCCTGGACAAAGTGCTCTTCACGATGGACGTCTTGATCCGATGCTTTGATGAAGCCCTGGTACCATGCCTTCCATTCCTCTGATCTCCTTGTGCAAGCGCTGAGATGGTGCAATAGGTCTCGTACAAATCAGACACCGAGCTGTCCTTTAGGATCAAACGAGGGTGGGAAGTCTTTGACAAATATTATAGCAAGACAGAAGCATCGCCTGTGAAAGGCCTCTAGTGAGTTGATACAACTAACTAGTCCCTATGCTGTTTACTATCAAGATAGAGAAGAAAGAAAGAAAGAAAGAGAATCTACTACATGAGAGCACAATAGCATTTTATAGCTTCGAGCCAATGGAAGGTTCTAGAAGCTAGGCGGCGCAGCCGCCGTTAAAGCGGCTTGCCCGTTACATCGCCCTATTATGCAGCTGCCTTGATCCTTCATCCCAGCTATCGCACAACATACATCCAGGCAAATTGGAAGAAGAAGTGGCAAAAACCTGCGTTCAAACAGGTCAAAGACCTTTGGCTCACATACCGAGACACTGTGGATGGCGCCCTCTCGCAACATTTACTAGATGACGATGATGACGAGGACCTTGACGCGTTTGATCGCATTTCAAGGAACCTGCAGAATTGCACTCGACCGTCAAGCCAGGACGAGTACGAAGATTACATTTCATGTGATCCGTACGACATTACGCCGACGACGGCCTTGTCATGGTGGCTTCAAGAGCAACAGAAAACGATGGCACAAGCTATCACAAATGGCCATAGACATCCTATCAATGCCGGCGATGAGTGATGAACCTGAGCGGGTGTTCTCAGGGCGCGTCGCACAATCTCATGGGAAAGAGCCCAATTGGACGCGAAACAAGTCGAAAAGGGAGAATGCTTAAAGCATTGGCTCAAGAACGATATCTTGCAAGGGGCCGAGGGTGGTGGCGGGTCCCCAGATTTTGGGTAAAATCCTGGCTCAACTTCTACGCCTGTTTCCTGCAAAAGGAGCAAATTTCTGCTTGGCATCCCCTTAACCGGTCGTCTGTCATTACGTTCACGTTAACTGTTCCTTGATTTTTCATTGATTCATGTCGTGTTTGGCACGTTTTGCCGAGACCATATAGGTGAGCTGTTGCGGGATGCGCACGGACCAAGAATGGAAAGGTGTATTGCAATACTTGCAATAAATGTGGGGCGATACTCCAGTATGGATTGCACACCTTTCCATATATGGAAAACCACCCTGGTCAAGCCGTTTCCCTCAGAGACGAATCAGCATCGACGACAGACGCCTTTCTTTTTCCCACTTCTTGATCTCGGTCAGTCCATTAGTTTGTTAACAGTGGCACCGCCCCCAAACCGACCGCCAATAAGCTCCTCGTCCCCCGCCCAATCGGGCAAGCAGCCAAAAGGGCGCTCCACCAGCGTCTCATGAACCTTGGCAAGTATTCCATTGGGCCTCTTGTTACAGACTCCCTGCCATGATGACCACGGCACACCCTCTAGCAATGCTTCCGACTGTCCCCAATGGTATATCCTGGCGCCCAGAGCGCGCAAACCGAGCCACTACAAGGTTGTATATGTAAATATGCGTGTCAAAAAAAGGAAAAGCACAAGCCTCGACGCGAGCAGCAGACAGTCGCCTGCTTGGGTCAACAGCCGTGTGTGGGCCACGCCGGCCGCCGGCCAGCCTCGTGTATGGCGGGTATCAATGGCACTCGGGTGCAAATGACCAAAGCGTGTGGGTGTCCGAGACACTCGGGGAGAGCCGACTCCCCCGCCTCCCTCAAGCCGCGAAAGCTGGCCCGCCCCTCGATCGGCCAATCGTCTTGTAGCTCTCGTAATTTCCGTTTGCCCCCATCACGTCGAATCTCGCCGCCCCCATCACGTCCGACGTGTAGCCGCTGAAAAAGTACCCGGTCACAACAACCATGTACGTCAGGAGCAGGATGCTGCCCTTGAAGTAGTTGCTCTTCCCCTCGCCGTACACGTAGCTCAGCAGAAACACGCACAGGATGACTGTCACCATGTCCCACTGCGGAAACAGCAGCGCAAACGTGTACGAGCCGGCGTCGGCCCCTTTCGAGGTTGCGGGGAACCACGCCGAGTACAGCACCAGGCAGGGGATCTGGAGCAGGCACACCTGCAGGGCGTAGGCCGAGCCAATCTCCATGGACAGGGCAATGTTTCCGTTCATGGCGAACGAGATGGCGTTCTGTCATGGATCCACGTCAGCAGGGGCACATAGCCTTCGTCCTCCTCGGACACCACTTACCAGAAACTCGGTCGTGTTGGGAACCAGGGCAAACAAGGTGATGCCAAGAAACTTTTGGTCGATCGAGAAGCTTTCCAAAACGACGTCCACGGTGTTAACGAGGATCTCGGCAATGATTGCGTACAATATCGTCGCCCCGAGGAGGATGACGGAGCTCTTGGTGCGGCTCCAGTTCGGCGCGTCGTGCCCGTCGTGGCCCCCGCCGTGAACCGTCGCCGTCTCCGCGCCAGCAGTGGCCGGCCCCTCCCCCATGTCAATGACGGCACCGGGTCGAGGAGGCGGATGGGTTTTGGACGTGACAGTCGATACACTGGGCACGCCAGACATCTTGCGTGAGAAGCGGTCGCGGGACGCAATCGTGGCGGCGGTGGCGGCAATCTCGGCAACTTCGCGAGCCAGGGCCGTGTTTTCGGCCTGGCTGAGGCCGGGAACATGGACAGTCGAGCGGGCAGCCTCGTGACCCTTGGGAGGGACGACGTGCACCGTGTTGGTCGTGCCGTTTGGCGCCGCATCCTGGGTCGCCGTCGATGCCTGCCGGTGCGAGTCCTCGGCGCCGAGACCCGGCTGTAGGCCAACCTGCTTCAGCGACTGTCCGAGGATGCGCTTGTACAGGTGCGAGTCGCGAATGTCGGCTCCCGAAGCTTCAGCTCCCGACGGCTGCAGGCTTTTAATCACAGACGCCTGGATATGGTCCTCGTGCTTCTTCTCCTCCACCTCGGCGTTCCAGATGACGGCCGCGTGCGTTCGCAGAGTGAACCACAGGCCAATCAGGTACGAGAAAAACAGCATGGCCGCCGCGAGGTAGCAGTATGGCCGCACGGCCTCGAGATAGAACCGGTCATCCAGTGCGGGCGACTGCGAAAAGTAGCAGCGATGGCAGTCTCGCGTCTGCTTCGGGCCGTCGGTGCGGCCAGTGTTCCAGTCCTCGCAGTCCAGGCAGTTGAGCTCGTGGGTGCCGTAGATCTGGTAAAAGAGCGTCGGGCCAAAGGCGCCGACGACTGCAAAGAGCAGCATCGTCGACGTGACCCCGGCAGACTTTGCGTTGAAGCGCTGCGTCTTGCGCTTGATGGCGCCAAAGCACATGGAGATGCCCGGCAGAAACAGGATGCCGGCAAAGATGCTCCCGACGATGCTTCCTTCGACCAGCTGGCCCTTGCCCTGGCTGAGAGCAACGCAGTAGAGAAAGACCTCGACCACGGTTGCAAAGAGGGCGTTGATGGCGGCGCCCAGGCCCATTGACGACTGCGCCGAGATGGACGCCACGGCCTGGCCGATGAAATACGCCAGCGGGATAATCGACAGCAAGGCCGCGCAAAAGAGAAAAGCCGGGGACGTGATCTGGTTCTGCACGTGCAAGACGCGGTCCAGCACCATCCAGTCAAAGATGACAAAGATGACGACGGCCATGAGGTTGATGAGGAAGATGTTTGTGCCGTCGACCGTGTACTTCCAGTACTTGGAGCCCACGGCCCTGTAGGTGCACAGCAAGATGGACGAGTCGGGCGCGTCCTCGTCGCGCGAGTACTTGACGTGCGATTCGAAGGAGACGGCCAGCGGGTGTCGGCGGAGGTGGTCGAAGAGGAGGATGGAGACCTTGCCCATGGGGATCCAGAAGACGAGGAACCAGCAGATGGCGGAGACGAGGATGAGGCACGGAGAAATGAGGCAGTAGAAGAAGAGGAAGAAGATGACGCGGCCAATGTTCCACTGGCCGCGGCCAAAGAGCCTTCGCCGCCGCGTCTTGTTGTTGGAGCTGCCGCCGTGCTCGCCGCGTCGTCCGCGCCCCAGCAGGCTTTCCGTTTCGCTCGGCTCCGAGTCGATGCTCCTCCTCGAACGCCCAACAATGGATCGGTTGCGGTCGGGCCCGAAGAAGAGTCGGCCGTACTCGAGATCGCCGCTCTGCCACTGCTCGTACTCGGAGATGCTCCGGCCCTCGTCGGCATCCTCGTGCAGGTATGCCTCATCTTTTTCGAGCCGAACGAACTTTCCAAACGGGTAAAAGAGGTAGCCGGCCAGACCCCAAAGCACTCTCCCGTACTCGCCGCCGCTCCGTGTCGCAGCGAAGAGCAGACAGACGACGGCGCCAAAGGCCGCGAGAGTGGCCATCCACCATCCGAAACACAGGGTCCAGAGGAGGTTGAAGAGGAGGAGCCAATGGCTCACCCGGCCACCGGGAGTCGAGTGGATATCGGCCTGGGCGGTTTTCTGGATGGAGCGGTCCTTTTTGTAGAGGGCGGGCTTCCAGACTCGGATACCAAAGGGATGCGTCTGGTTGATTGCCTGCTGGCGGTCCTTGAGGGTAAAGCTCTCGGCGTCGCTAATGTCGCCATCGGAATTGCAGTCGGACTGCTCGTCGAGGGGTGATTCTTGCTCTGGCTCCGAGCCGTCGTCCTCGTCCTCTTCCTCCTCGGCCGTCGTCGGCGGGACACCACGATCTTCGGGTTCGGGGCCGTCGTCACCGGTGTGAAGCGAGGGCAATCGCGCCGAGCCCGGAGGTTGTGGTGGCGGTGGTGGTGGTGGTGGTGGTGGTGGTGGCCGGCGCTTCGAAGCGTAACCGGGGGGCAGGTCACGGTGGCGGTGGACGGCATCGGCCTCGACCTCGTGGGTGTCGTCGTCTGCGGAGAAGAGGTCTCCTCGGTGAGGCGTGTTGGACGATATGCGGCGCGACAGGGGAGGCTTGCGGGGCAGACGAGACATGGACTTGATGCGATCAGGGGCGGCAAGGCTGGGGCGGGACTGCTGGACAGAGGCCCTCTGCTGCGATCGGTCGAGCGTTGGCTCTACGGGGCTTCTGCTGCTGCTGGCCGTGGCGGTGGCCGAAGACTGCATGGATCCTGGTTGGGAGGAGCCGCGTCAGCAACAATGACGGAGGAGGGAGCACTGGGAGGAGACGAGCTCGATGCTCACCATATCCAGGGCCGTCTGGGCGGTGTCGCACCGTCTCGTTGGACTGGAAGCTTGCCGACAAGTCGTCGACGAGTTCGACTCTCACAGCGGGATTGCGGACATCTGTGGGCGAGGCGGCACCGGGCGAAGGGGGTGGCGGGCGACGCCGTGCGGGCGTGCCCTCTCGATCCATGCTTGGTGGTGGCCGTGGAATATGGAGGTGAAGGCGAGGACAAGAGATGTGGAAGCGCTGCGGGCCAGGACGGGCCGTCGGCAGCTGCGTTGGCGCGGAGTTGCTCGTCAACGGCGAGGTGGGATACACGGTCTAGACGCGACCCAAGGTGTGTGTATCAAGCGGCGCGGGAGAGACAGACGTCGGGGACACGTCGTTGACGTTGGGTGGGGGAGTGATGAAGTCTGGAGTGGATTCGCCCCTCGGTGGTAGCGAGGTAGAGCCTGGAGGCACAGGGCATGTGCGGGTCAGCAAAGGCGGCAGCGTCGGGCCACGAGTCGGCGGCCAAAACGAGTTGGTGGCGCTGTGCTTGAGCGGCAAGCGCACCGGGCACGTGTAGCAGGCAGGAGGCCCGAGTTTATAGCCAAGGAAGGGTAAAGGGTGGTCAAGAAACACAGCCAAGCAATATTCTGCTGCGGTTGGACCGTTGGGGCCGAGCCAAGCCGGAGCTGGTGGACCAGCAAGACGCGCGAGAGCGGCACCTAAATAAACGGGCCAAGATTGCCGTCTTTATGCCTTGTCGCGTGCCTCGCGAACCGCTCCCACTCGCTCCCTTTTGCATCCATGAATGACGCTCCCTCCGTCTGTACCACCCAACACTACGGATACCACCTACCTTGCTTCTCACTCAAGGGCGGCCAAGGGGAAATCATTTCTTGATTACTCGCTCAAGGTGCTGTAAATCGGGGGGCTGGCCAAGGGCGAAATCCCGAGGGGGCACCAGACTCGCCTTGTCGAATCTGGTGATGCACCGCATCGACCCCGTGCTCCATGAAAGCTGTCCAAAAGATGCTTAGCCTCCCTCCCAGACATGTAAACAAGCGGCCATGAATCGAGGAAAAAAAGAAAGCAAAAAATGCCCCCTTGTTCAACTTGAAGAGATCCACCGGCATATAAGACGCAGACGCACGTGGACTAGACGGACAATCATCCAAAGGCACTACCACAACAACAATCAACGGCGGTGCCCTCGATGGACGGCAGCACGGATCACGAGGCTTGGCATCTGGCCCCCCCTCTCCGACGAAGCCCGAGAACCTACCATACCTGCTGCCATGGTGGTGGACTTGCAGCCCAAGGCGAGGACTTTTCCCTGCACGGCTGGGCATGCGAGTGATGGATGGCCACGGCCAAGCACCATTGGAAGCCTCGCTCGATAAGCCGTCGCCGTAGCCTTGGACGAGAGGTCTTGGCACCAGGTGTTGGTGGCCATGCGCGAGTAGAGACAATGGACCAATGACGGTCGACACTCACCAGTGGCCTGTGATAACGCATGTATGCATGTAGCACTCGGCACTATGTGGATAAGTTGTGCCTCCGTTGTGCCTCCCCCACCGGCATGCGCGCGGCCTTGGCCTCCGCACCGACCGGACCAAGGCGGCTGATGGAGCTCCGACGTCCGTGTGGCTTGGTCTGTTACGGCAGAGTGTTGTTCCGCTCCGTCATGCGCCGGCTTGCCGACCCTCTGGAGCAGGTGCCACAGAGCCAGGGAGCGAAAGCCACACACTGTACCTAGTACTGCCGCGCGCGGCCCTTCTCCCACGTTCCCTGCCGTCTCGAGTACCTATCTGCAAACAAGCTTACGAGAACATCCGGCAGCCTTGCCAGCCTGAGGCCAGTCGACTTCCAACCTCCAACGCCAGCATACAATCCACGCCGCAGTCCCTCTCGCAGCAGCACCAGCCATTCCCCGTGTCCAGCAGCAGTCTCCTTATCCCCTCCCATCCAGTCTCGAGCGCATCTGACCACCGCCCACGATGGCGCTGGACGAGTACTACCACAACAAAATCGAGGCCATGAAGCTCGAGATCCTCAAGGGTCAAGCAGCTCTGCGCCGCCTCGAGGCCCAGCGCAACGACTACAACTCCCGTGTCCGGTTACTTCGAGAGGAGCTGGGTCTGCTGCAGCAGCCGGGCTCCTACGTCGGCGAGGTCGTCAAGGTTATGAGCACCAAGAAGATCCTCGTCAAGGTGCACCCCGAAGGCAAATACGGTTCGTTGGCCCTGCATGCACGCGGCGCCTCGATTCTAATGCTCACACCCCAACAGTCGTCGATGTGTCCGACAGCGTTGACGTCGCCAAGCTCACCCCCGGCAAGCGAGTCACCCTCCTCTCCGACAGCTACAAGCTCGAGAAGCTGCTACCTTCGTCCGTCGACCCCCTCGTCTCCCTCATGATGGTCGAAAAGGTCCCCGACAGCACATACGACATGATTGGTGGCCTGGATCAGCAGATCAAGGAAATCAAGGAAGTCATCGAGCTCGGTCTCAAGCATCCCGAGCTGTTCGAGTCCCTCGGCATCGCCCAGCCCAAGGGCGTGCTGCTCTACGGCCCGCCCGGCACGGGAAAGACGCTGCTGGCGCGAGCCGTCGCCCACCACACGGCCTGCAAGTTTATCAGAGTCTCGGGCTCGGAGCTGGTGCAAAAGTACATTGGCGAGGGCAGCCGGATGGTCCGGGAGCTCTTCATCATGGCGCGCGAGCACGCGCCGTCCATCATCTTTATGGACGAGATTGACAGCATTGGCTCGTCGCGCGTCGAGGGCTCATCGGGCGGCGACTCGGAAGTCCAGCGAACCATGCTGGAGCTGCTCAACCAGCTCGACGGCTTCGAGCCCACCAAGAACATCAAGGTCATCATGGCCACCAACCGCCTCGACATTCTCGACCCGGCCCTGCTGCGGCCGGGGCGCATCGACCGCAAGATCGAGTTCCCCCCGCCAAGCGTCGAGGCCCGCGCCGACATTCTGCGCATCCACAGCCGCAAGATGAATCTGACGCGCGGCATCAACCTGACAAAGATTGCCGAGAAGATGAACGGCTGCTCGGGCGCCGAGCTCAAGGGCGTCTGCACCGAGTCAGGCATGTATGCCCTGCGCGAGCGGAGAGTGCACGTCACGCAAGAGGACTTTGAGCTGGCCACGGCCAAGATTCTCAACAAGCACGACGACAAGGAGGTGTCGCTCGGCAAGCTGTGGAAGTAGTTGGGATCGGCAATGGGGCTTGGCAGGTGCCACGGAGCGGTATATACATCGGTTGCGATGGAAGCACAGGCGGAGAGCGGAGCGGAGGCTGTACGGATATTTACTGTACCAATACTCCAACGCGGGATGCCCTGCCACGCGGCCTGTGATTCTGCCTGCCTTGAGATGTGTGTCACTGACCTTGCTCACGCGCGTACGGCGCAACTTTTTCGATTTAAATCCATTTTGAGCGTCTGACTGAGAAGCCTACCTTACTTGACTCAGACAAGGGAGCAGAATCACGGCTCGCAACACATGTCGCCACATGCAGTCAATCCAACACCGGAGATGCACGGACACGGCCATCCACCATGTCCCGATCCCCGGACACGCGAATCACCCTCGAGAGGCGGGGATGCAGGCCCGTCTGCCTAGTTGCCGCGGGCTTCAACCTCGCCGATGGGAGAGACGATGCCGTGCATGCCGGCGTAGCTCGAGGACTGGGCGGGCTTCCAGCCGAGACTGGCGAGCAGCTCAGGGTCCTCGACGCGGAAGACCTGGACGTGGAGCGGGCGGCAGCACTTGACCATATCCTTTTGGCTGTCGTCGCCGAAGCCCCAGGCTGAGAGGTCGCCGCCAGGACAGGTGCCTAGACGCAGGGGTCTCTCAGTTAGCCGACGGACAGCAGCCTCGCATTCCCTCTCCTTTTCTCTCATCTTGCGCACACTCCCTTCCAGCTTGCACACGCACCCAAGGAAGAGAAGGAAGGGGGGCAAACGCACTCAACGCCATGAGCAGATCCTGCTCGGCCAGGAACTCGACACAGTCCCCCGCGCGCGCAGGACAAGGGCTCATAAAGTACCGGCCCCTCTCGTCCAGCCCCGTGACCTGGAAGACGTTGAGCACATCGTGGACGTCGGCCTCGGCCAGGCCCCAGGGCAGGACGGCGCGGGCGAGGTTGGAGTGGCAGTGGAAGTCGTAGCGGGCGCCCGGGTCGAGGACGGCGTTGACGTAGGGGTCGCAGCGGGTGCCGAGCAGGTCGTGGACGCGGCCGCCGCGGGCGTCGACGCCGTACCAGGCCAGGCTGTCGTGCAGCAGGGTGGCAAGCGGGCGCATGTAGGGCAGCGTGGACCAGAGGCGGTCGTGCGTCGTGACGTGTGACGCGTGCAGTTGGCGGGTGCGGCTGGCCCAGAAGCGCTCGCGCGGGTTGTGGCGGTTCCAGATGTTCAGGTCTCCTACATTCATTCATCAGCCTTTCATCTCAATCTTGTCCATCTCCAGCGGCAGACGGCGACTAATGGCCTGCCTGCTTACCTACTTGCGGCCCCTCGGGCGTGCTGATGCGCACAATGGACCCGGCCGGCGCCTCCCACGCCCTGCCGGAGCGAATGGGCAGCGTGAACTCTTCGGCGAGGACGCGGGGTGCGCTCTGGATGGCCTCGTAGGCCTCCTTGTCGACAGCCAGCGGGGACCCGGCCTTGGGCAGATAGGCCGGCACGGGCGGGGGGACGTTGTCGCGGGCCTTGAGCCGCTCTTCCATTGTCTCTGCGTGCTGTGGGGGCTGGGCCATGTTGGGCGTCTGATTTGAGGCTATTCCCAGGTGGTGGGTGTTGCAGGTGTGGACGGGCTGGTTATCGGGGGACAGACAGGCTGCGGTCGGTGGTCTTTAAAGATGGCCGGGTGCGAGATTTGTGGATGGCTTGGTCAAATAAGATCCGGATAACTCTATTATTATTCTGTGCGGCATTTCACTCGCCGTTTGTTTCCAGGGGCCGGAACGGGGTGGAGGACACTGACAAGAGCCATGACTCTACGGTGGACTCCGGGCCGAGATGCGGGCGTCGGGAAAGCCCTCCACGGCGGTGGACCCGGGGGCTGCGGGGGGCCGGGGAAGCGGGGGACATCGGCTCTTGGAGGCTTTCTGTTTCTCTCAAGTCAAGGATCATGCGTCTTGGCGACGCCGTTGCTTTGATTGATGGCCATTCCAATCATGCAATGCTTTGTCCTTGCTTCTATTGCTATCATGTGCAAAACTCGGTGCCACCGTCTCCGCGTTGGATCTCAATCATGCGTCTCCTGCGTGCAAAGTCGACTTTGACGGCGATTATACACGACTCGGCAGAGAAAGCGCCCATGTGCCACCATATGAATTGCAAGCCCAATGTCAGGAGGAAACAGAACCCCCGTTGCGTTCCATGACCCTGCCCGCCGGGTAATTCAAGAGCACGTACAGAGAGTACCGCACATGTAAATCCCCCGAAACTGACAACCTTGGCGCACGCAAACGCACGGGCGTGCGCCATGTAAGTTGTTGGTCGATCAACAATAGCGGCGGCAGGGCGCCAAGTCCCCGGTGCTGCTCCCCGCCAGACACGCCGGTCTAGAAGCCCTTTTTTCCCCTCCTTTTCTCTTCTTGTGTAAGATCTGCTGTGGGCTTGCTGACCGGTAACAAATATGTTGTGTGCGTGCGTGTGTGTGTGTGCGTGTGTGTGTGGGAGAGAGCCTGTGTGTGTGCCGGTGTCCTTGTCAGCCAAAGCAAAGGGCTCGTTGGACAACAAGGAGCCGTACGACGTTGCACACATGCTGGGGGGTGAAGGCTACGGGCGAATGGGAGGCAGACAAAAAGGGCTTTGCCCTCAACCTCCCGCTCCTCTCGCCATGCACCCACACAGGGCCGGATTGCCCAACTCGTGCTGTGCTTTTGCTACCCGGCCAAACCTGCACCTCGAGCCACGATAATGGAGGAGGCCTGTGGACCAAAGGGAGGCCGGGGAGCATGGTCCGGCTACCCAAGGAGGGTCTGGCTGAGTCCAAGCCTGAACCCTTGCAACCCACAGGTTGGCTGCAGGAGCCATCGTGGGGGGAATGTCGATCACCAAGCTCGTCTAGGAAGCTTGGCCAGAGCCCTCGGCACCGGTAGAGGTCAAAGGGTCCGAGACTTGGCCGCATGCAGCTGGTGGTAGGCCTGAGCTCTGCATGATCCGTCTCTTGCTGGATGTTCGTCCCGTGGTCGAGTCAAGGGAGCGTGTCTTTCATAATACATCAAGAGTCATACTCACAGCTACACGAGCAGGAAAGGGCATGTCCGTCGACTTCCACAAGACGCCGTCTGATGATGGATGGCAAGCAGTGCCCCTGGCCTCGGCAGCGTCATCAATGGATACAGTGCTGCCACTTGTCAGTGACTAGCCTTAGTGACGGTCTGACGCCACCGGTCATGCAAAGACACATCGGGAATAATAGGCAATATCGGACTTGTTTGCATCGGCAGCACGCAGCACATGCATGTGCCGCACGTGCAAGAAGATGGCGATATTCATGCGCAAGACTTTGCCAATACGAGCGGCCGCATGCACTCAGGGTCCAGCCGGCCTTGACATGCCGGTGGGATGTGAACATGAGTCTCCGACTCGCGGGGGAGGCCGAGTCGGGGTGGGACAGAAGCTCTAGAACGGGCCGTGGAGCCATGGTCAGGTACGCGTGACGGCAGAATGGGCTGATGTTCTTGGGCCGTGATTCGTGGAGCCTGTGTGTGCGAGCGCGGGTGACTCGCCACGTTGCTTGAGGCTGCGGGCTGAAGGGACGATTCCATCATGCACGGCTACCAAGCAGCAGTCGTGTTTCACCATGGCCGCTTATCCGGAAACGCTATCTGAGACCACGCCTCGGGATTTCCATGCAGGTGAAGCATCTGATGCGGATAGGAAGCAGGCAGGGAGTAGAAACTCCGCTGGACCGTGACATTTGTGTCTCTGGCATTGCAACGACGATGGACGTTGTAAGATATGTCTGCACTCCTTTTTGTGTCGGGTAGGCATGCAAGAGGGGACGCTCGTGTAGAGTGGTGTGTCAATGCCGCGAGACGGTCGATCATTGACGCGGATATAACTTTATAAATGTACAGTGCGTGTGCTCTCATCGACAGTGGTGAGCCAGAGACGGGGGGGAAAGGGTTTGAAAGGCAGCCTCAAGACTCGTGCAAGTGGCAGAAGCGTTAGAGAGGAGATGACGTGAGCGGGCGTCCGTGGGCGCTGTTGCGTCAAAAAAAGGCTTGGCAGGGCTGACGTCATGCGGCGGCGGCGGCGGCGGCGGCGGCGACTTCGGATCAAGCCAAAACCAAAGGGCAGACGACTTCTTTTGGATGGCTAAAAATAGCAGTAGCATGCGCTCGACGATAAAGAAATGCCATATTTCTCGGCAAAAGCCATGTTGCGCGTGGCCAAGGACAACAAGTCATGCGCAGGGATTTCCGGTTCCCACCTCGAAGGCGTCGCGAGAGTGACATGCGGAGTACGGAGTATTACCGGTAGATAAAGAAGGAAAACGAGAGACAATCCATCCCATAATTTTATTGCGGCCCTTGGAGGTTCTGGACCAGATACGCCAAGGTCCTGTGACGTCGGACCCGGCCCCTGATTGGCCCCAGGAGCTTGCCGAGAGCCCCCCTTTTTCTGGCCGCGCAGCTACCCAATGACGACGACCGTGCGCCATCGGCGGATACGTGCCCTCGCACGGTGCTTGCCTGTACCGAGTCGGGCCGTGGGCACAGTGCAGAGTTGTGATAGGACCCAAAACGGCTCCCGAAGGCTGTGTTTCGTCCTGTCATGCTCGGCTGTAGGGTAGCAAGGTAGGAAGGAGAGTGCCGATGCCTGCCGGGGCCCCTAGGCGACCTGAATCCTCAGTGTCCATCCCGTTTCGCCCCCTTTCCCGCCGGCAGAATGAGCAGCGCATGGGCTGCCCGAGTGCCGCAAGCGTGGTGATTGGCTTTGACGGCTTCCCTCTCGTGGCCATTCTCGCAGATGCTCCTCCCTGTCACCCACCCGCTGCGAGGCTCTTGTCGACGCGACGAGCGACGCTTTGTGCACACCGTGCCAGTCACGGCCTCCTCACTGTCTCGCGTCTGCCGTCTGCCCTGTGGCCCCGCCCTGTAGCCCCCCGTTTCCCCCCTACAGTAGACCTGACAGCGCCGACGACAGGGCCGCATATCCAACGAGAGGCGTGCGGTTCGGGCCACTGCTTATGCTGCTCTTGCGACGCGAGCCTGCCGTGCAAAAGAAGATCCCTTCCCAGCTTGTCGTCTCAGACAGTCAGACCCCTACTGTAACCCCCCCGGGCCTTGACCGCCGTGTGTTTTCCTTCTCCCTCGCCGCCTAGCGCTGGGGCTCCGTTCTTTCTGCTTCCCTCCCCTACTCCCCTACCTTGCCTTGCCTTACATAATAATCCGTCACGGCTGTTGACTTTTTGTCTTCCCCCCTCTCAGTAATTTGGCTCTCTTTTTTTCTTCTTTTCTTTCGGTGCCAATCCGTCTTCTTCACAGCTGACAGGAGTCGACAACCGAGTGTCTTTGTCGTTGCGAGCGAAAAGAGGACGAAGAGCACCGAGCCGGAACATAGCGACCCGTGGATCCGGATCCCGTTGCCACTTTGGACCTGCCCCGGGCTCAGGGTCTTCCCACCCCCCAATTCGCCTTTTCTGCGCCACCTGACGTATCCCTTCCCACAAGGCGCACACCACCGTATTCGGACTCCCCCGCCGCCGCCTCCCACACCTCCCCCAAAGAGCCTTCTGTCGAGAGACCCCTAGCGGCTGCCCGTGTTCCCGGCTAGACCTGTTTTCTATTGACCTCGACCTCGACCTCGCTCTCGCCCTCGCCCTCGACCTCGACATCCTCCTTTCATCCTCCTCTCCCCTCGATATCAACCATGGCTCTTTGAGTCTCGGCCAACAGGGCGCCGTTAGATGCTCTCTCCTCGTCCGCTCCTTCAGGCCATGCACGACTCCCGACCGCCAGACCGGACGCCTGTCCACCACTACACCATGAAGGCTCACTCGAGGCATTCCCCTGCCGCCGGCACCAGCTCCTACTGCCATACCGCCACCCACCCTCCGCGCGCCTCCAAGTCGAGCAAGACGACGACGACACCCCTCGCCTCGCCTCGCCCGCCCTACTCGGTCGGCCAAAACTCGCCTCCCGTGCGATCTCCCGGCCGCCACCACGACGTCCGGGCTCCCAGCCCAAACTACTTCGGCCTCGTCGTCGAATCAAACAGCGATCCGCGCGAGTCGTCGGGCCTCGTCAGAGACAACTGGAGCCCGGCCTCGGCTTCGGTCAGGTCCTTTGCCGCCGCCCTTCCCAAGCAAGTATCCCTCGAGCCCAATGCCGACTTTGAGGCTTTTCGCCGCCAGGTCGATATCAACAAGGGCAAGTCCTTCTCCTTGCCCACGCCCCATCATGTCCAGCCGACGTCACATCCCGCCCCCGTCCGTCCGCGCCCGCCGAGGTGGCACACCCACACCAGCGACGCCGGCTCCGAGCCCTCGTCCATGGCCCGATCCGTCTTCTCGACCAAGGAGCGCCCCACGAGCAGGATGGACATCGACCAGGACAGCCTCTACGACTCGGCCTACGTCTCTGCCGATTCCAAGCGCAACTCCGAGGCGTCCTTGGTCCCCGCGCAAATCATGGCCATGCCAACCTACGAGTCTCCCCGACCCATGGATTCTCCGCGACGGCCCTTGGTCCTGGCGCCGCCCGACGCTCGAGATCCGCGAATGTCGCTGGTGGAAAACAGAGCCGAGCCGACATCCCCCGTCGGGGCGGCCATGGGCACCCGCGCGGTTACCCTCCCGTCCCGCCTGGACGCCGCAGCCCCACCCATGATCTCGGGCGCCAACCTCAAGGAGCTGCTGGGCACGGTCGACGACGGCCGCCTGCTGCTTTTGGACATACGGTCGTCGCAGAGCTTCGCCCAGTCCCGCGTCAAGGGTGCCCTCAACCTCTGCATTCCCACCACGCTGCTCAAGCGGCCCACCTTTAACATCCAAAAGCTGCAGCAGACATTCCAGGGCGGCTCGGGCTCGGGCAAGTTTGCCGAGTGGCGAAAGATGGACTGGATCGTCGTGTACGATGCCCACGCCTCTGACAAGCGCGACGCCGTGACGGCACAGAACATGATCAAGAAGTTTACAAACGAGGGCTTCACCGGACACACGGCCATCCTGCGCGGCGGCTTTGGCATGCTCCAAAAGTCCTTCTCAGAGCTCATCGACGAGGGATCGGCCGCGTCCCCGGCTGGCCAGGGCGAGTGCAAGGGTCGCATCAATGGAGGTCTCGCCCCCGTCATCGGCGGCGTCAGTCTCCCGCAAGCCACTGGCGAACTCGATCCCTTCTTCGCCAACATTCGGCAGAACATAGACTTGGCCGACGGCGTGGGCCAGTTCGAGGTGGCACGCCCCCCCGACCTCGAGTCTCCACTACTGCCGCAGTGGTTGCGCGAAGCTGCGTCTAAGAGCGACCACGGCAAGAGAGTGTCGGACAAGTTTTTGCGCATCGAGCAGGACGAGCAGGCTCGCATGCGCAACGCGTACGCGGCCTTCAAGCTCGACAAGGACCAAATATGCAAATTTCAGCTCTCGGGCGTCGAAAAGGGCGGCAAGAATCGCTACAAGGACATCCTGCCCTTTGACCACGCCCGAGTCCGCCTACAGAACAGACCGGCCGGCGCGTGCGACTACGTCAACGCCAGCCACCTCTCGGCTTCGAGGAGCCACAAGCGATACATTGCCACGCAAGGGCCGCTGCCTGCCACGTTTGACGTAAGTCGAGCCTGCCACCGCCGTGCGCCCTGGTGGAAAGAGAAACTAACGCGAGTCACAGGACTTTTGGTCGGTCATCTGGGAGCAGGACGTCCGCGTCATCGTTATGCTGACGGCCGAGTCGGAGGGCGGGCAGCTCAAGTGCCACCCATACTGGCAGGGCAAAGAGTTTGGCGCCATCAGGCTCAGGCTGCTCTCGGAGAAGAAGGTTTCCCTCGACATTGACAAGCACAGATCCGAATCGGGCGCCGCGTACCCTACGCAGGCGGCAGCCGACTGGGGCAGGAAGCGGGCCAACACGACGACGACGCTCGAGACCTCGACGCCTACCAACCCCCAGAATGCCAAGAGCCAGGCGGAAGCCCCCTATGTCCTGATCCGCAAGTTTGCGCTGTCTCACTCGGCCTACCCGTTTGCCCCGATACGCGAGATTACGCATCTGTATTTTCCGGCATGGCCCGACTTCGGGACGCCCGCCCAGCCGTCACACCTCCTCGCGCTGGTCGAGCTCGCCAACCTGATGCAGCGGGCGGCGCTTCCCCTCGAGACGGCCTCGATCGTCGGGTCGAGGGTGTCGCCGCCCGAGGGCGGTGGGGTCACGTGGCACGACGAGCCCGAGGTCGACGTCCTGGCTCGACCGATGCTGGTGCACTGTTCCGCTGGGTGCGGCCGGACCGGAACGTTTTGCGCCGTTGACAGCGTCATAGACATGCTGAAGCGGCAGCGGCAGGTTAGGCTTGCGGCTGTACGGGCGAAAGGCTCGCAGGTTGACACGGCCATGGTGGACCGCGACGAGGAGCTCTCCCCACGCACCGTCAGGGTGGCGGATGCCCCCGGCTTCTTCGACCTTGCGCCTGCCCTGGCAGCCTCGAATGCGCCGGCGCCTCCGGGGTCCGATCCGCACTGGCCGGAGCAGGACACGGCCGATCTCGTGCAAAAGACGGTGGAGGACTTTCGGGAGCAGAGACTCAGCATGGTCCAGAGCCTACGGCAGTACGTGCTGTGCTATGAGACGATACTGGAATGGGTCAACCGGACGCACGACAGAGCGGTCAACACGATTGGGGGCAGGCGGCGAAGTGGCAGTCTGCAGCAGGCGCGGCGCGACTGTTGACGGTACCACGGAGGTGCTCGGGAGACGGGTGCGAACACGGAAGCGTGCGAACACGGAAGCAGGACGATACGATGAATGAGAAACTTACGGGCGATGGAGTAAACGGGCGAGGAACCGGTAACACGCATGACATGGAACCAGGAGTGCACACGCAGAAAGGGGACGGTTAGGCGCTAAGGGATAAGAAGAACCGGTTACCGTTGCGGCCTGCAGTTCTCTACGAAGCAGCCCTGCCAAGGCCGGCACTGTTGGTCTATTGGGTCTGCGCCAGGGAGGCGGCTGTGGACGAATGTGGCTGTAATACAGTTTCAGAGACGCAAAACAGGCAAGCCAAAAAGAGAGAACAACGAGGAGAATTGAGTACATACAGACACAGGCCATTATTGGCAGACGGCGTCTGTTCGCATGCAAACGTGGGTTGTCAAGAGTTGACGGTAAGCAAGCAAAGGTCTGTGAGAGTGAGATGACGTGCTTGGGTGAGTTGAGCGCTGTGCCTCGGAAAATTGACTGTCTCGGCGGGGTTGCAGCAGCAGCTTCAGTAGGAATACATGAATACCGTAATACAGACATGCATGGTACGATGCAAGCCCGTTTCTGCATTGTCTTTGATCTATTGAAGGCGAAAGTGACGCATGACGACATTGTTCTGCTGATTCAGGGCATTTTCTAGCGCCCGAGGCCCTATCATATGATGCTTGCTCCCCCGGAGTCAGCAGGCGGACGGCGCTAGCTACAGGGCCCCCGGTGAGAGGCTCTTGGGGCGCGTGGAGTGGCAGAAGTAGCGCCATGACTAATCAGGCCCACCGGGTACCTGAGGGCAGGCCCAGGAGCGGATGCTTGAGGCGGGAGATGGGGAACCGTTGAAGGGAAGAAGAGGCTCTGCGGTTGCGTGTACGGCCTTGTATCAGCTACCTACTTGGTAGGAGCAGGGAGAAAAGGAGAGGCTGGTGAAGAAGTCTGAGAGATACTGTACATGTACCAAGGTACATTGCGCGCGCGCGAGAGAAAGGCAAGGTACCTACCTACCTTAGGTAAGGTACCTGCGTCATGTGCGCAGTACTTTGCACGTATGTACAGTACAATGTTTGCGGCGGGTCATCCATTTCCAGCCTCCTCGCGGCCAAAACGACCCTCATTCGTCCAAAACATCGCATCATCGCACCGCAAGCAGAGCTTGGGTACGAATGCCTCCCGCGTCTTCGGGTCTCTTCTGCCGCCTCTCTTCTGCCGCCTCTCGTTTTCGCCCTCTTTTCCGTGGGAGCATCTTTCGCCCGCCTCTTCTTCTCCGTGCTTGACCAGTTTTCCGCTTCTTGGGCCTTCTCTTGTCTTCTGCTTCGCCCTCTCTTAAGCCTGCCCCCCCTCTCTCCGACACACTCCTCTTCCGGTGCCTGCTGCAACCAAGCCCTCGCCTCCGTTTTCCCAGCTGCCGCTGACGCTGACATTGACATTCCGCCTTGTCATCTGGTACGCTCGCAGCTCTCGTTGCGCCGCCTTCGCAGACGCCGCGTCATCCGCCACCGCCGACCCGACTCGCGCCTTTCGCCAGGCCCGCCGATCCGCAGCACAACCTGCCGAGCCCAGTCGTGACCCCGGTGGTCGGCCGCTCTGCTCTTCCAAGCTGCTCCAATAGCTTACAACCCGGGCCCGCCCTCGTCGTGGCCCGCGTCCACCCTTCTTGTTCTAGCGGGCACCCCCTCTCTCAAGCCGACAACGACACGATGCGCCGTCCGTCGCCCGACCTGTCCGAGCTCTCGCGCAATCTTCAAGAGTCAAACGGCCCTGACTCGGACGAGACTATGGATCTCGACCTCGACCTGGCCATGCCTCCCGCAGACGACGACGCCCGGGAACAAGAAGACCGCGTCTACACGCCGCCCCCTCACATTGCCGCCCGCTTCTATCGTCCCTCACAGGCGCGCCGTAAGGGCTCGGCTGCTTCCTCGCGCCGCAACTCCATTTCGTCCGCCCACTCTCGATGCTCGTCCATCCATCACCCGGCCTCCCGCGAGGCGGACCAGAGCAAGTATGTCGCCCAGCACCTGCGCCGCGCGTCTTTCCTCGAGGACCGTCGCGCTCGCTTGGCCGACAGGGCTGCCCATGCCGAAAAGGTCCGCCTGCGGGCTGCCCTAGCCAAGGCGGCCCCACGCGGCCAGTCGTCGTCCGAGGAACGGGCCCTCGCTGCACAGCAGGCAAGGGAGCGCAACCTGGCCGAGATTGTCGCCAACTGCGCCGAGGAGGTGAGAAAGGCCAAGCAGGTGGCTGAGCTGACCAAGGAGAAGCGCGAGCAGGAGATGGTTACCATGAGAACAAAGATGGAGGAGCGCCTGGCCGAGGCCGAGAGGCGGCGCGAGGAGATTCTGAGCAAAACCGCAACCATGCGCACCCGCGGCCCGAGCCTCGTTGCTCGCAAGCCCGTCGGCGTCGAGGTCCTGCCGCAGGTAAAGGAAAACGACAAGCCTCCGATGGATGACGACGCCGCCGTCGCTCGCATCCAGAGCTGGTGGCGCGGGCGCACAAAGAAGCAAGTCATTCACGAGTTCAATGCTCTCGGTCTGTCCGTCGACGGCATCCGCGACACCTCGTTCGATGCCGTGGTGGAGCTGCTGGCGCAGGAAAAGGTCCTTCTCATCACTGCCCGCCTCCTCCGGATATGCGGCCTCCAGGAGGGAGCGCCCGGCTCGGTCGAAGAGCTGGCTGCCGTCCGCACCTTTCTGAGTGCCTACCTCATCCTCGGTCATCCGAATCAGGTCCTCATCAACAAGAATGATGGCGGGGGTGACGCCGACGACGACGACGCTCTCGCGGCGCACCGGCTGCCGTCGACGGATCTCGCCAACCCCCAGCTGCAGGATCTGATCCGCAAGGCCAAGGACCTGCTCATTGCGTTTGAGAACATGCTGCTGCGCTTGACGTCTTGGAACCGGTACACGATGCCCCCGACCCTGAAGAAGACGCTCCCCGAGGCCTACGCCGTCTTCTACAACGCCTTTATTGCGTGGAAGTCGCGCGACTCCAATGCGCTCATCGAGGTGATGCTCATGCAGTTTGTCGAGCTCGACGCCATCTTCCAGACGGTCAAGGACACGACCGACGATGCAGCCACGGCGCTGTACCGCCAAAGCATCCAAGACAGCCAGCTCATGCTGATTGTGCGTATCAAGAAGCTGGCCGGTGCGGAGAGGGGCAAGAAGATGATCTTCAAGGCCGTCAGCGAGGCCCGCAAGACTCGCGGGGCCAAGAAGCAGACGGGGGACACGAAGCCCCGCGTCACCGAAAACGCCTCGGGAGAGGCCACGGCGACGGCCAGCAGTCTCGTCGCGGCCGAATCGCAGACGCTGACCCCCCCGGCGACGCCGGCGAGCAGGAGCGAGGCCAGGCCGACTGTCATCAAGTCGGGGCTCAACGGCCTGCTTCCCGACAACCGCGTCGTCGTGCACGAGCTGGCAATCAACAAGGAGTATCAGATCCCGTGGGAGGAGTACGTCGAGCAGCAGGCTGTCCTGGCGCGACCCCTGTACGCGCAGATGCGAGCTGCCGTGGCCGAGGAAGACGGCGAGGCCAACTTTCGCTTCTTCATGCTCATGGCCGGCAACATCAGGGACAAGCTGCAGCGGCTGCTCAAGCCGGGCAACTCCATGTACAACCTCATTGGGGAGATTCTCGACCCGGAAATGGCGGAGCGGCAGTTTGCGCTGGGGAGCTTCTCGTACGAAAGGTTCTTCGCCGCCATGGGCTCCCTCCTGCCCAAGCTGTGCGCTCCATTCCGGGACGAAGAGGTCAACGACCTGGTGCAGAACCGCCTCGGCGACGGAGACTTGATCGACCGGGTCGAGGCGCTCAACGGATTCATTGACGTGATGCTCTGCGACTACATCAACTACCTGCTCCGGATTGCGGCGCCGCAACTAATTGAGTCGGCCGCCCAGTACGAGGCCAAGAGGTTCGCGTCGGACATTGCCGACGCGGGCATGAGTCTGGCCACTGCCGAGGCGGCCTGGAGGTCTGCCAGGTCCAAGGTCATGGCCGAGGTCCAGAGGCGGGACCCGGAGGGCATCGGCCACGCCAAGTCGCAGCCGACTGCGGCGCGGTTCTACGCGCAGATGCTGGTCGACGTCTTTACGCAGCCGACGCCCATCGCAGCCGAGCAGGTGCCGGCGATGCTGCGCCTTGACCTGGGCCGCATCAACGACGTCTCGACGATGGCGCAGCGCATCATCACGGTGGGCGCCGTCCTGCTGCAGTGCAAGAACCTGCTCAAACGGGATGTCAGGACGCAGTGGAAGACGGAGGCATCGCGCATCATGGCGGTGCTCGAGGCCAACCACGCCTCGCTCGGCGCCACCGTCGACGGGACCATGGCGGCCCTCGAGGCAGGGCGATCGATGCCCGCCGCCACCAAGACGCACCTGCGCGCCCTCGTGACCAAGGTGCTGAGCGCCGGCCAGGACATGTCGCAGCAGTCGGCGGAGCCGCGCGAGCCCGTGCTGCGGCTGCTCCTGACGCGACTGCGCGGCAACATCTTGGCGCGGCTGGCGCCCGGGTCGGCCAGCGAAAAGGTCAAGGCGGCCAACACGGCGGGCGAGAAGCTGGCCAGCCTGGGCCTGTCCGAGTTTGTGGAAAAGGTCAGGCACATGTCGGACCTCCTCGACAAGGTGGGCGCGGTGGACAGGGCGGCGCACAGCCCCTGGTGGGACGCGGTCGCGACAAAAGTGCAGCAGGAGGAGCTGGAGCCTCCGGCGCAGCAGTCGTGAGCTTTTGTGTCGAAAGGGGGGGCTGTTGAGCGAGCGCGTAGTGATGAACTGGACAACAGGGTCGGTTGAGGTGGGATTTGCAAGTCATGGTATGGGCCCTCGGTCGAGAATGCGAGGCAGCTCTTTGTTTTATCGTTTCTTTCGGGCGCGCGGCGTTGGGGATTGGCAAGATAAAGGGAGCATACGCGGCTTTTCTTCAGGGGGCATAAACCGTCATGGTATGACGGGGGAAGGGTCGCGTCTCTGGAGGCGGCCGACAGGGGCCTTGCTATTGTTGAGCGCTGGATGCGCAGCACTTACGAGCAGCGCATGGAAGCTCGGTGGTGAATGAGAATGCAAGACGGTGGCTGGCTGCGCTGGACCTGCGTTGGGCGCCGTAGAATCGACTTGACCGACTGCTCGACCGACTGCTCGACCGACTGCTCAACGGGCTAGTCGACTGGATACTTGAGTTGCTGCCTCTGCCTACTCACTCGTAGGTTATATCGTAATCGCGTTCTTATTCCAAACCACAAGCCGTCGGGGTGCCGCCGACTAAAGCGGCATCCCAAGGGATAGATCGCTGCCTCCGCCTCTGCCTCTGCCTTTGCCTCTTGCGGCGTCATATCTTGCCCTTGGCGTTGCCTCTAGCCTACGCATTGCGGAGTATGACGCCATATCGTGTCTGGATTCACTCGCGCATATTTCTATTCTGGTCGATTGCCGGACAGGATTCCCGCCCCCTGT
The DNA here is from genome assembly GCF_020360975.1 of Hirsutella rhossiliensis. Lineage (NCBI taxonomy): Eukaryota > Fungi > Ascomycota > Sordariomycetes > Hypocreales > Ophiocordycipitaceae > Hirsutella > Hirsutella rhossiliensis. The sequence continues at coordinate 1,908,574 of NW_025408668.1, read as the reverse complement.
CCTCCTATTGTAGACGAAAGCTGAAGCTGCTACTCGCACACCTGCTGTGTCCTCCAGACGCAGGCTTAGTTATAGCTTTGCTCCATATCTTTATACATACTTCGTAGGCCAAGCGGTTTACTACGGTAAGACCAAGACTCCAGCGCGTCGGCAGGCTCCATTTGAGGGTGATGGTGGTTGGACTGAGTGCCGCTCACGGTGTGGCTACAGACAGGCCACAAGTGACACTCAGTCGTGGTGATGAAGCGAGGCAGGACACGCCCACGGCCCGGAGACACAGAATTGTTCAGCAACCCCGAATCACCACTCCCCTCCGTTGTCCGCGACGGCTGCTGCCGGCCAAGCCTCATCCACCCCTTCCACGGGCTTGCCAGAGGCAGTCGACAAGCCCCTGCTAAGGCTGCAGACAACCTGACGGCGAAGGTGGCACGCAGTGGGCGCACGTTGAGTGAGATCTGGGCTCGAGTGGACATGCTCTCCTTCCCACTAAGGCCCGGGCCCATGGTCGTCGGGAAAGTCATCGCTGGGAAAGTCGTCGCTGGGAAAGTCGCCGTCGGCAGGTCCATCGCCGGCAGGCTTGTCAACGACAGGGTTTTCCACGACAGGCTTATCGTGAACGACGGGAGGCCTGGGGATGAACTTTGGCATGCCCTCCCAGACCTGCTTCTTGAGGTGAACCAAGGGCTGTTTAATCTGCGGCGGACAGAGCATGTCGCCGGGATAGGCGCGGCCATACCACTTCAGCCAGCGCTGCATCTCGACCTGGCCCGAGACGAGGTCGCCGCAGTGCGGGTCGAGAATCTTGTCCTCGGCCCACTTGTACTCGCGCTCCGAGCACGGCTGCGGGTTCTCGGCGAGGTTGCAGGCGAAGATGCCGAGGGAGCCGTTGCGCGCGACCGAGATGTGGATGGTGCGGTCCGGGACCAAGTACATCTCGCAGTAGGCCTGGAAGTGCTGGCGCGCCTCGAGGTACGCCCGCGGCGCAAAGGGGAACGTGTCGTAGCGGCAAAAGTACTTGCTCTTGGGGAGGGGGATATGGTCGGGGTATGACGAGTTGCGGAGGGGCGGCAGCGGGGGCTCGGGGTCGGTGAACATGTCTATGTCTCCGGGCGGAGGGGGGAGGCTGCCTCGCTTCGTCACCACGGCTGCTGCCGAGGCCGAGCTGTCCCAGGGGAGCGTCACCGTGTAGTCGCCGTCTTCCAGGCCCGACGCGAAGACCCAGGAGCAGCTTGCCCGGGCGAGCAGGCAGGCCCAGGCGGCCGTGAACAACGGGCGCATGTGCAGGTGTTTGTTTGTGCGTGTAAATGTGCGTGTAAGTGTGCGTCTCCGTCGGCTTCTCACGTGTCCAACAAAGGCTGCCTTTGGCGATGATGGCGAACGTTGGAGCTGGGTACAGCAAGGACAGCAAGACAGAAGTCGGGGTTTATCCTGTAGTTGATTTATCGTGGCGTGCAGCCGGAGAAAGGAGACGGGGAAGCCATGGCTAAATAGAGCAAGAGGAGAAGGAGACCGGAGAAAGGAGACTCAAAGTTCTGCGCAGAGGAGGCGCAGAAATAGGTAGGCAAGGTGTAAAATAAGCCCCTGTGGCGAGCGAAGAGGCGCCGTCTAGCTTTTGCGCGCCATGGCGTGCCCGGCTATTCCTCCATGCGCCATGGGGCCGTGAAAAGGCAATGCAGGAGAGGTCTGGGCGTCGCCCTCGGAGACGAGTTGATACGCAGCTACGCCAGGCAGCTCTTGCCAGAATACTCTGTCTTTGTCGGTCCTATAGGATTGCCGTCCAGAGAAGGGGCGGAAAGAATTCTGATTCCTCAAGCCCACAGGGAGTCGTATCCGAGAGTGGCCGGCTCGCAAAACGCTGCCTGGATTCCACGCCGTCCCATGTTAGATTGCGCCGTGGTAGATGGGTATCCGGGAAGAAAACATGTGCATTTCATGTACGAATACCCCCTCGTGTGTTCACGGCAGCGCGTCTTCGAGTCGATGCTGCACTAGAAAGTCATCCTCGAACAGGTCCTCTGCGCAGGGCCTATCTTCTGGGAGCCATCGCAGAATCCTTCGAACGAGGCAGAGAAGCAACTCTTGGTCCTTACCCTTGAGACGCCTCTCGCGAGTCTCAAGTGACTGGTTGGGGATCGGAGTTGAAGCGACCCAATCACCTGGCTTTTGTCAGCTTACAGCGCAGACAGTACACAGCCAGTTGTGGAATAGGACCTTCACCATCCCAGCATTGCCTGCACCTCGGGCTCTGTTCCAAGAAACTTCTCGGCGGTGGTCCCATAAGAGAAACCATCTCGGCCAGATGCTGCCCGTCATTGAGAAGGCCCTTTTTTTCAGCACGAAAAAGACGGCCCCCTTCGAACAGATCCCAAATCTGTGCCATGTCAGGACAAAGAGATGCAGCAGGAATGCCTCGTAACGCACCATGACTCCAACGGACCAAATGTCGATTTTCGAGTTCCATTCCATGTCCATAATTACCTCGGGCGCTCTGTAAACGCCGGGCATGACATCCCCGCGGTGATTCTCTCCTATGCGGGCGGCGCCGAAATCACAGATGACGGGCGAGCCGAAGGTGATTGGCATCGCTCGCGAAGTGTGGATAACGCGATCCGGTAGTATCTTTCGAGGAGATGGGCGTTCAAACTCGGCTTGCTCAATGCTCGAGAAAACTGCGGGATCCGTGGCACCTAAGAGGATGTTGTTGGGCGATATGTCTAGAACACCATTAGGTTGCAAGCTTGCCCGGCGGCTTAACGGGACAAACCTGTATGCACCACCCTCGCCTGGTGCAGGAAATCCAGCCCCAAGAGGACCAACTGCAAAGTCTGCTGTAATATCTCTTTGCTCAGTGCTTTGTCTGGAAACATGTTGCGAAACTTGGTGTATGTCAGGCCCAATGGCCGCAGGAGCAAACACCGATGCATCCCATGGGGCCCGGATAGCTGAAAATCATCTTCAACAAGCCGTAGCATCTCCAGGCCGGGGTGCTCAGCATCGATGGATCTGAGATGCTGTGAAACTGCCCGTTCGTTGTCCACCTCGGTGGCGTCTTGCGCCGTGCAGACCTTGAGGGTCAGAAGACGACGTTGTCTGATTTCCATGTCGCAGTGAGCAAGAGGGCCCGTCATCTGATATATTTCAATGCGAAGCATGCTGCGAGGCACCTACTGGAGATGCCGGCAAAGCCAACCAGCGGATGCCGTGCCAAACCCCGGGGTTTGGTGACATTCCCGACCGGGTATGGCGCCCTCTTCCTATCCTTGAGGTTGTCTGTATGTACAGTAATTAGCCACCGAGACTGATGCAGCTATCCCCCCACCCCAACACACAATGACCTGCGCCGGCATGATTGACAGTGTGTGTACGCAAGGCATCCATCATGGTGTTGTTGCTTGCCGTCATCAAGTACTTGATTCTGGTAATTCAATAAGTCGATGAGCCTATACACATAAGCAGCCAAGAAAGTACTTTGCCTACGCAGCCCACCAGATTGCCGCCTAATTGGCCCCGACACCTTGCTTCTCCTCATTGCAGCCAACTCCAGTTTCAAATCCCAGCCGCTTCCTAGCATCCCAAGCTCCGTCAACGCGCAGGGGAGAAGAGGGAGAACGGATATGCAGACACCGTCCCGTCGAAAACATGGAAGACTTGGGAGCGCTGCGTTACCATGTACGACGACAAAGTTGTCAAGAGGAAGCTTGGTGATGAAGAGCTACTTCGTCGCCCAAATGGCGACATTCTTCGGCCGTTCTGGGCGAAGGAGCGATTGCTAAACGAAGCCGCATCGATTCAGTTCCTTCGCGAAAACACCACCATACCGGTGCCGACATGCCGGCTCTACACGATGGATGGGCTTGTCTACCTCGAGACGAAACGGATCACGACCGGGGTACTCCTCGAGGAAGTAGATGCAGTCTCTCGGCCAGCCGCGGTCGCTGCCATTGATGACTAGATGGAAAGCTTCATACTTCCGTAGCTTCGTCTGCTTCGTCGAAATTACATTGGAAGCGTCGACCTAAGTCTTCCGGTATCCCCCCCGCAGCGTGTATAATATCGCGATAGACGGTCTTGGGAACGAATAACGTCGGAAACCGACTATTTCGTACTTTGCCATAACGACCTTAGACCTCAGAATATCTTTATCTGCCCTAATACTTTTTAGATTATTGGAATTATAGACTGGGAATTCGCCGGATATTTCCCCCTATATTTCGAACTTTAACTATAGAGAGCTTTTAGCTAGGACGACGAATAAAAAGTCTACGACGACGCGAATTTACGTGAACTTAACTTTTTTAGACTTAGACCGGAGGATTTAGAAGATTCCATTCTACCATAAGAATATAAAGAGGGTACTTATATGTATGAATCATCTAGGCGAGTGGCCGCGGCGCCGTGTGTCGCAGGCATATACGGCTGTGAGGTTACTTTGGAGAGGACCGCCGCACGATGGGGGCTATGCTGACCGACATATATACGGACACGAAATTATCTCACTTAGGGTCTAAGAGGAGTTGATGGCTGCAGCGTGGATTGGTGCTTCGCATATATCGACTTACAGAGTTCCCCCCTGCGATGCCAGCAGCAGCTTTAGTTCCTTGTGACCATTCCGGGCAGCAAACCAAAACGGCGATCGGCCATGTCGATCCCCTAGATTCAGCGTCATTTTGCTCTTGGCAAGAAGCAAGCTTACGACTTGTCCGAGATCATTCTCTACGGCCCAAGATAACAGTGTTCGACCGTCCTCGTCCCGGTAATGTGCGTCGACGCCACCTTCCGAGAGGAGCCGTTTGGCCACGTCGCATTGGCCGAACCGAACGGCGCAATAGAGCCGTATGTTCTTGCGGTCATGCTTCTGCGGCTCGGCGTGGTCAAGCAGCAGCTCTGCCGTTGATTGGTGTCCTCGGTAAGCAGCGAGCTCGGTGGCAGTGTAGCCCTCTTGACAGGTCGACTCGATGTCGGCACCGCGTTCCAGCAGCAGACGAACCATCGAGTCTTGCCCATTCTTTGCGGCCGAGGTCAGTAAATTGTGGCCATTTTGTTTCCGAGACATGATGCTCGTATATGTAGTCTGAGCTGCTCCAGTACGCTCAGCTTGATCCCTGGCGGCCATGACAAGGCCCGCATAGTGCGTGAGCAAGATGTCGACAATGGCCGTCCACCCATTCTCAGCTGCCATGGCCAGCGGGGTTCGATGGGCGAGGGGATCCTGGAGCTCGAGATCGGCGCCATTCCTGACAAGTAGCCTAACCGTGGACAAGTCTCCCTTTTTCAAGGCCCAAAACAAGGGTGTCTGCCCACAACGGTCTTCCGAGTTTATGTTGGCACCGTGGTCGAGTAGCAGCTGTGCCACCGCCCCGTGTGATAATGCGAACCACAGTGGCGTCCGTTTCTCTTCATCTTGCGCCTCGAGCTGAGCACCTCTGTCGAGCAAGCACTTGGCAATGCTTACGTGGCCGTTGAGTGCCGCCTCGGAAAGAGGCGTCATGCCACGCTGATCCTCCAAGTTGACGCGCGCACCTCTTTCCACCAACAGTTCGACTGTGCGGGCGTGTCCTCCGGCTGCGGCATAGAAGAGCGGCGTCCGACCGCACGTGTCGGTCGAGTCAATTCCCTCCCCGGAATCAACAAGAGTGTCTGCGGCTTCGTTGATTCCGAAAAAAGCTGACAACTGCAAGGGGGGCAGTCCATAAACTTCGTCAAGATCCCTCAGTCGCCACAAGCCTTCATTGCCGATGATTAGTGCTTGACATGCAGCGCCCATCTTGGAGTGGTGCCGCAAGAATTGCATGACCTTCTTGGGCAGAGTCCCGGCCTCACGGGCATGGTCTCCCCATCTTTGGGCCACGTAGTCGTAGAGAGCATGTGACGTGAGTCGACTCGCAAACTCAGCGTACGACCGGCAAGGCCCGCTCTCGAACTCATCGAACAAGAGATATGTGAGGCAAGTAGCTGTAATGTTCCGCTCCGCGTTTGGGAGCCAAGTTTGACGCGTGCTGATCTTCTCAAAGTATTGTTGTGTTGTATAGTGGACCAACCGGAAAATGTTGCTTTGTTCATCGACGGTGACGAGCCCGGCGCACACCGAAACCATGATTTCAATGTCCGGAAACGCGTCTAGGTCGAGCCTCGTCTGATCAAGTTCCACGGCGAGAGCGTGCCGAAGCTCCACCGTCGTCAGCGGCCGCTTTGCACAGACGATCCATGCTAGAACCTGTTTGGCGAGAGCTCGATAGCCTGACGGCTGCGTCTCGACTCGCTTCATGGCCTCCTCGTACGCCTCGTCGTACGCCCCCGATCCCTTGGGCAGCGCTGCGAGGGCCGAGCGGACAGCCTTGACCGACGTCTTGTCGGTAAGAGAGTCGAGATGTAGATTGGCGAGAAGGAACCTAGACACGTGAGCGCCCTGGTCATCATAAGAGAGAGTCCGCTTACATTCCCTGGACAGATGACACTATTTCTCGCTTGATTCTCTCTTGGAGACTGGGGGAGTTACGAACGAAAGTCGGCAACCGTACCAGGTCGTCCTGAAGATATATGCGTACATCTTCTTCCGTAGCCCGGATCTCCTGAACAATGCTTTCGGTAAACTCGTTGCTTATTTCCGGAATAAATCTCGAGGTCGCAAAGATGTTGGTCGCAGACTTGGCTTTAAGTTGACTGAGCTCGTGGAAAAGTTTCGCACGCGTGCCGTTTGTCGCATGAGATTCGTCAAGAGCATCGACAAGTATAAAGACTCTCGAGTAAAGTGCGGTCACGGACTGGAGGGCGCTTGAAATGTCTTCAAACGATGGCCGTGACCGCCTCTCCTTGCATTTTGCGTGGAGCGATTCCACAACGTCAGGGAAAACGGCTTGGCCTTGAGTCAGCTGCTTTAGCAAGCTTGCAACAAAGTCCATGGCCGTCTGCACCTCTTGGTGCCGAAAGTTGCAATAAACGTATGCAACGCCGACGTTGTCATCTTCCTGGTATAGGGACTGCAGCTTGTCGACGACGGCTGATGTGATAATCGTTTTTCCAGCACCTGGAATGCCCGGACAGAAGAGCGTCTGGCCCCGGCTGTTGAGCCAGTTGTGGAACACTTTTGAATCGAGAAGCCATTGCCCAGTTCCAGGCTTTCTTCTCCCGAGATTGTCGCTCTGCTGGGGGGCGTAATCAGTCGGAGTGAGCCAGTCGAGAATAGCTTGATGCTCTTTATCATGCTGCCGAGAACAAATCTTTCCAACGACGTTGGAAACAGTGTCGAGTTTCTTATCAATTCCCGATAATACTGTCGCGTGTTAGTGATGTGCACAAGTGACAGTCGAGGTCGGTTTCCCTCTCGTATTTCCCACGCCAAGTGCACGATGTGATGAAGAAAGCGGCGACGGTCCAGGTTAAAAGCCACATGTCCCTTACATACGTTCAATAGCAGGCATCCGCTCGACTTCCTGCGTTGGCACCATTGAGAGAAGCTCCTTTGCAAACGCTGCGGCCACGGCTGCCGCATGCTCTTGCCAATCCTTGTTCTTATGCGAGTCGGCGTAGTCGCAAATGCCTCGGATGACAATGCAGGGGAAGTTGTCCATAAGACCCGCCGCCTCCATCTCGACGCATAAGACGTTGCCGCCGAGGCTGTTATCTAGGACGTCGCGTAGCCTGGCGTCTTTGATGACTTGGTTACCCGAGGCGATGAGTCCATAATGAACCTGCGGGCCACGGTGGACTGCAGTGCTCTCCTTGGTCGTGGGTCTCGTTCTAATGTCTGGCTGGCCGAAGATGAACCCTAGAATAAACAAGATGGCGTTCCATAACATCTTGAGCACATACGTGTTATACATGCCATGGAAATCCTCCGGATCCCGTAATGAAGCAGACCCAATGTACTTGGGCACGAGGGAGGGCCAGTTGTCCCTCAGGTCGTCGAGATACTCTGGTATTCGAGATCCCTGCAACTCATGCTTCGTCTCCAGCTTGGTCAATGCTGTCAGCAGAGCGAGTGGCGGATTATTTAGCGCGCCGGTCCTCTTGAACCTCCCACCCTCTTCGGCTTTCCCTAGGTCCCACTGAATCACCCCGGGATACTGATCGACCGGGCAGCTGACGACGACATCGCCGAGGCGAACCTTGGGCGGAACTCCGCCGCCGATGCCAACCATGAGGCCGAACCTGATGGACGGAAACGTGTCGACCATCCGGGTGGCGACCGTGGCGGCCGAGATGGTGCCGTACTTGCCCTTTGGGAGACAGGCTATAACGACATCGTGGGCGCCGATGGATCCCAGGGTGTATATGTTGGCGTCGTTCGGTGGATTGGGGAGTTCTGGGTGTACGTGGTCTAGCATGACGGTCGCAGCAGTTTGCTCCTTTGGTAGCGCGCATATCCAGCCAACGGTGTAGGAATTGTGGCTATGGAGTCTGGTGGCTGTTTGCGTAGCCATGGCGGGTAGCCGGCGGCTCTCCACGAGACTGCCTGTCTGTTATGGTCGATGCCGCATGTACTGTAGCCCTCGACGACTGCGATGATGCCGAGCCTTGAGCGTCTGCCGAAGAGGCCGATATCACCACCTCAGCGCTCACCACCGTAGCGTGACTGGCGTGAAGACTCGAGAGAGAATTAACAGTCCGGATAGAAGTTGCCGCCTCACTCAGCCTCACTCCATCCCCGCAGACATCAAGGCAGTGTTTTGGGTCTAATGAAAGCCTCGTCTTCTCACTCGCCGGCGCCCGACAGGGGGCGTGCTGACCGACATGTACTGTACACAGACACGGGATAATGTTACTAGGAGGTCTGAGGAAAGTCGATGATTGTACGTTGTACGAGAAATTACGGCAGCAAGGATATAGAAGAGCCACTGTAATTACACGGAGTACACTTTTGATGCTCGTATTAAGAAATCATGCTGCCTTGAGGGCTCATATATGGTGGGGGAAAACGTCCCCCTCCGGCGCTTCGCAAAATGCCCTCCGAAAAGGGCGGTCCATCCTTTAATAGAGGAAGCATTTCTCTCGCGAAGAGAGATACAGAGAGTGCATATGAATGCACCAAGGGGAAATTGGCAGTAAGGGGTTGGACAGGCAGGGCAAAGTTGTTTGATTCTTTAAAGGGCAATAATGACGACAGAAAGTTAATTGTTATATGCCTATGTTCTCCTTCCTTTTATTCATCCAATGCTCCCCTTTATATCCTTCTAGCATCCTAATTAATAAAGAAAATCCTCTTCTAAGCTTTTTACCCTTTTGTTTCTGGCCGTTGCCGGGAAACCCGTCGTATCTCTTGCTACCTCTATAGGAAGCTATCGCTGCCAATCGACTGATGAAAGACAATGCGTGCCCGGGACTCCTACTGCGTGTTCTGTCCGAACCTGTAGAGTGGCGTGAGACGTGTTGCGGTCTGGCGCAGAGCGCCCTCTCTAGATGTGCAAATGGCGCCCAGTCAATGTCTTACTTTAAACCCATCGCATCTACCTTGCGCGTGGTCGACGAGATTCGAGCAACAGCCTCGACGCAGCTGGCTCTGGCTCGCCTGGGCAAGTTCGACCTCATAGCATATGTTGCCGCGTCTGCCTTGCGGAGCGATCTACTCCCTAGCCTGAGAGTACCCTCAGTGGTGGGAGGACTCCCGGAAATATCAGAGCTCTGCCGGGACAAGTTCACGCCGCAGCGCCGGGGCATCGCGTTGCCAGCGCAGTGAAAACCATTCCCGCGCCCTAGCAATGACTTCGCAGAGGCAGCTGCTCCCTTCCGCGACGGGGCGGGCCTGATTACCCAGTTGGCGACCCCAGTTCACGAGGACCTCGTTGGTCTTTTAGCCTTGTGTGATTGCACCTTCTACCTGGAGTACAAGATCGACCAGGTGACTGTTGAGACGCACGGATATGATGGTCGAGATTTTGTCAGGGAGATTGGCAATGCCCTGGCAGCTTGTGCTGTCGACACCTCCTTCAGAGGGTTCGCTTCGATTGCTACTCTGACAGCAACCTACCTAAAATACAAATCAGCACTCGAGGCGCTGTCCGCTTCAATACCGCTTACTGGATAACGTTATTTCATTACCAACAGCGACACTGAGCTAACTTAGTCGTCCAGTACTTTGACTCCGGCACCGTTGGGTCTTCCGTCCCGATGTCGAAGCCATGGTGACGGGATACGCCATGTCGCGCACTATAAGTGACGTTAATGACGCAGCGTGGGACCTGGAACGCAACGGATATTTTATGCGTGTGACCAGGCTAGGACCCCTCTTCGCTTATGCTGAAGTGGTTTCCGACTGCTGGAAGCTGGCCGACACGGCTTCTTTCGAACCTGGATCTATCATGACTTGGTCTACCCACTTATGGATTTTGAGCGGTGGGAGGCATCAGCTTATCGAGAGTTGGGCAGCCCGTGCCGGCGGGTCTTGTGCGCAGGCCCGACCCCTGGTACGGGGGTATCGATGCAACAGCCAGTGCAACTCGTGCATGAGGGGCGGAGTGGCGACCCCATCGACTGCTTCCACGCCCTAGCCAGGCGCTCTCAACCACCGTGAGCAGCTGTTTTGTCCAAAGAGGCCCTGGAAGCGTGGGGCCTATCGGAGGAGCGCTTCTCTAGCTCCTGGGGCGTTGGTGGGAGTTATCGGCTGCGGCACATCCCTCTGCTCATCCCTGGACACCAGGCAAAATAGGGGCACCCCTAGTGGAGGTGTTATTAGCGCGTATTATAAATCCTTTCTCTGCTCTAGCAGTATGAGACAAGTATGAGAATCTCCTACCATTATAGAGAGAATCTTAATTTAGGAGTATGTTCCATAATATGTAATATATATATATATAGATACATGTGTCAGAGAGAGAGAGAGAATATTACTTGGAATATATATTATGTAAATTCTTTGCTACGGAAACACAATTTCAATTCTTTAGTTAGGATGACTCTCGAAACTCATCTATAGTGGCCCGTACACCCCCTTGCTTGGCAGATGGGGCAGGGTATCAAGGGCTCCGGGGCTTTTACGTAGACGACGTGAAGTTGACCGATACGACGTGGAGATGCCACTCCTTACAGCAGCACAGGCCAGTCCGGAGCTTCAGGTCCTGGGTCGGAGGCCCGATGTTTCTGATGGTAGAAGGAAGAGGTTCGAAAGCATCTACTACTGCGGCCGGCGCGACTGTAGCATGTGAAATGGGGACTTGGCGGCTGCGATATGGCAGAGTACAACGTCAGGATGGCACATCGGGCAACCCGACCCGTGCCTGGCCAGAGACTGGCATCATACCACTGGCGTCTATGCCTCCCGTGACAGCGACTACGGATGCCGCCGCGTCTTCTTCTCCCCCTGTGCTCATGAACCGCAAGCTTGCCGAAAGCGAGATTACGGGCCGGGAAGTGACCATCCGCCGTTGCAGTATTGACAAACGGAAATGCATGGGGGGAAAGAAGCTTTGCCGGAATGGTTCATCTCGGGGTGCAGCATGCAGTGTGTATGTAGACGCAGGTAGGCTTGACGCATGACGAAATGGCACAGGCAAGCGAGCACGGGTTCTCTTGGCATTGAATGAATGGCAGATCTTGTCTTTGCCGGCCAACCGGGCCAGCAGCGGTTTATGGCTGCCATTCTTGCATCGTTGAATGGCCTGCCGACAACAGCATCGGCGGTCCGGATCGTGGGCGGATCGTCCCGGACGGGCCGTTGCTGCCGAAACGGGACGTGCTCCGGTCCGGGGAAGGCGGAGATTACCGATACGGGGCGCCGGAGATCATGCATGGAGAGTATCCGCCCGTACCTGGCAGGAACATCCCGAGTATGACGGCATTGGGTTCCTTCCCACGTTGTCGTGTTTACTCCGAGGCACTCGCTACCACCCCGATCCCCTTTTCTTATCACGTCCCTCGCCTAGTTTCAGCCTCAGCGGTGGTGACTCGGCCGCTGCGGTTTCTCCCTCGCCGGTGTGCTCACACCACTGCCGAACGTGTGAGGAGCGGTCCCTACTCTCTGCTCTCTGCGCTCATCTCCGCAGAGTCTGCCCACCTCGGCTGGCGAAGGCGAGCAGACGACTACAAGATCAGGAGACGGCGATATCCCTTGGACTTGCACGACGAAACTTCATGCCCAGTCGTACCTCGACGCAGCCATGCCCGCCCGCCCCGTGTGGAGATTCCGGGGCTCCGGACTTGATGATCCGCGTCGCCCTGCAGCCCGACCCGCCGCCAGTTCACGTACATATTTCCACGGAGCGAGCGGCCCTCGGCTTTCAGGCGGCAAAAGAACCGCCCTTGGCTTGATCTGGCAGTTGTCTTCGTGCCCGAGCCGGCTCATTTCACCTCTCCGGGGTGTCGATTGGACTCTGCCGTTCCTCCTCACTGTCACTCTGTTGCGTGCGGCTCGTGGCATGTCGCCGTGTTCGGCGTCTTTGTGTGTGTCGGCTTCGACGCGCCTGCAGGGGATACCTGCAAGGTCTGGATATTCATCACCTGTACGGTGCCGAGGAACATGGAATAGACGCATGGCGACTCAGAGAGGCAACCGCATGTTCGGCCGAGTGTCAGAGCCTCATGGTCCGATGAGGCTATATTAAGCCCCTACCCTCCCCTTCTCTCGGACTTTCTCTGTGCGCAGGGACTTCGTGACCAACTTGTTTCTCTCCTTTCACGACCGGAGCCTTCTGGGCTTCTTCCATTCCTTCTTTCGGGGCAGCTGCTCCCTGCTGGTCGGCAACGCGAGCTAGACACTGCTTGTTTGGCTGCCGCCACCCGGCCGCAGCAGTCACCAACCGCGGGCCACTCATTCTTCGTCCCTGAACTGTCTTTTCCACTACGGCCATCATGAAGCTCCTCAAGATCCAGTCGGCCTTGGCTGGCATTTTCATCTCCGGCACCCTGGCTGCCCCGGCTGCCCCAGCTGTCGAGCCGCAGCCGGCCCTCGAGCCGCAGCCGGGCCCTGATGCCGCTGCGCAAGTCCTCGAGGAGCGTTGGAAAACGGTCTCTGTCGACATACCTTCTGTAGGCTCCATCACTGGGCGCTCCCTTCTCAACACAGAATCCTTCAACGCCATCCCCTACGCCGACCCTCCCGTCGGCCCGTTGCGCCTGAAGCCGCCCAAGAGGTTCTCCGGAGATCTTGGCACCCACGACGGCACGGGCATTGCCCCGGCCTGTCCGCAGATGCTCATCTCGTCCAAGTCCGGGGACTTTGTCAGCAATATCGCTGGAAAGGTCCTCGACCTGCCCTTTCTCAAGGTGCTGCAGGGCCAGGAGGACTGCCTGACGCTCAACGTGCAGCGGCCTGCCGGCACAAAGGCCGGCGACAAGCTTCCCGTCCTCTTCTGGATCTTTGGCGGCGCCTTTCAGCTGGGAGGCAGCAACTTGTACGACGCCACCAGCCTGCTCGCCTCGGCCGCTTACCAGGACCAGCCCTTTGTCTTTGTCGCCATCAACCACCGCGTCGCCGGCTTCGGCTTCATGCCTGGCAAGGAGGTGCTAGCGGACGGCAGCGCCAACATCGGCCTGCTCGACCAGCGCATGGCTCTCGAGTGGGTTGCGGACAACATCGAGGCCTTTGGCGGAGACCCGGACAAGGTGACGCTCTGGGGCCTCTCGTCGGGCGGCATCTCCGTCTTTGACCAGATGCTCCTTTACGGAGGCAATGCCACTTACAAGGACAAGCCCCTGTTCCGCGGGGCCATCATCAACTCGGGCGGCGTCGCTCCCGCCGACCCCATGGACTGCCCCAAGGGACAGGCAGTGTACGACACGGTGGTGCGCGAGGCCGGCTGCGAAGGCTCCCCGGACAGCCTCGACTGCCTGCGCCAGCTCGACTACGCTACCTTTCACAAGGCCGCCAACTCGGTGCCCGCTTTCCTATCTTACACCTCGGTCGCGCTCTCGTACGTGCCGCGCCCCGACGGCGTGGTGCTCCCCGATAGCCCCGAGCGGCTCGTCGAGAGCGGCCGGATCCACGCGGTGCCCATGATCATCGGCAACCAAGAAGACGAGGGCACCCTGCTCGCCATCTTCCAGTGGAACGTGACGACGGCCGACGACATGGCCGACTACTTATCCGACCACCTCTTCCAGACCACGCCGCGGGACAAGCTCAAGGAATACGTGGACCTATACAATCCCGCCATCCTACAGGGCAGTCCGTTCCGCACGGGATTCCTCAACGAGCTGTACCCCGGCTTCAAGCGCGTGGCGGCCATCCTCGGCGACATGGTATTTACGCTCTCGCGCCGGGTGCTGCTAAAGCAACTGTCGCGGGTCAAGCCGCAGATGCCGGTTTGGTCGTACCTATCGTCGTACGACTTTGGGACCCCGTTCCTGGGCACCTTTCACGGCTCCGAAGTGCTGCAGGTCTTCTTCGGGGTGTGGCCCAACCACGCGATGCGAAGCACCCGGACGTACTACTTTAACTTTGTCTACAACCTGGACCCCAACATTGGCGTGGGCAGCTATGCCAAGTGGCCGCAGTGGAAGGAGAAGCAGGAGCTGTTGTGGTTCAAGTGGGCGTGGTCCAACGACTACATCAAGGACGACTTTCGGAGCGGCGCCGGGGCTTGGCTGGACAAGAATGCCCACCTGTTGCATATTTGAGCACGGCAAACTTGCAGTGGCATGATGAAACACGACTGATGGCTCGTTCTTCCTCGGGCTCTAGTCGGGGGCGGTGTCTGTGTAAGCCCTTTGAGCTCGTTTCTGACTATATAAATTGTAATTGACTAGAGCTGCCTCGTTCCACGTACCCGTTATCATAATCGTCCCGTTCCCCCGCCTCAGGCCACCCTTGTGCTCGTAATCTTTGATCGAATTGCTTCGTTACATTGTAATGTGCGTCATCATGTTCATTACTCCCTCTCACTCCCTTCGCGACGCCCCAGTCCCCAGCTCGCACGCCTACGCGCGTCAGACGAAGGAGCGCCGAGGCGGCGGGCGGACCATGGGGCATGTCGGCGTGGCCTGGTCGGCGGCTCCGGCACCGCGCAGGTCGTCGCGCGGCGCGAAGCCGTGGCGCGCGTAGAGGCCCATGGCGGCGGGCTGGGCGTCGAGGTACAGCGGGCAGCGGCGGCGGTCGGCGGCGGCGCAGGCGGCGCGGAGGAGGGCCGAGGCGTGGCCGCGGCGCCGGGCCGACGAGTGCGTCATGATGATTTCGAGGTCTTTGGTTACATCAATCCTTGTCGTCAGCCAGGGGCTCTCTCCCTCTCGGGCCGGGCTTGAAAGACAAGGAAACAGGGGGGGAACGTACAGACGTGCGGCTCGGACCCCATGGCCGCGTCGTGCTGTGCCGCCATGCCCCGCTGGAACGAGACCCACTCGGCGGCGGCCATGCCCGGCGCGGCGGGCGGCCAGCGCTGGCGCCACGGCCGGACGCCGCCGTCGCCGGGGCCGATGACCCACACCAGGGCGGCCGATTGCACGCCGCCTTGTCCTGCTGCGGCGCATTGTGCGTGTCAGTCAATGTTTCGGGGGCAGTGCACACGCGGAAAAGAAAGCGTACCGGCGTCGTCCCGGATCACAAAGACGTTGCACTCGTCTGCCTTGATGCTCCGGTCCCCGTGCTGCTGCAGCAGCTGCAGCTTCTCGTCCGACTCCAGCCCGTCCACGTTGACCACCCCATCGTCCGCTTCACACCCATCTTGGCTCCCGGCTGTGGTCCCTGCAGGGCGCGGCGGCTCCCCCCAGCGCACGAACCGCGCCCACGCCCGGCGCTGGTACTCGTCGCCGACGCCCGGGGGGAACATGCGCACCAGGGCGTCGTCGGTGGCGGCAAAGGCGTCCCTGAAGACGGACGCGAGGGCCGGTGCGTCGCCGGCGGTTGCGCGCTCGACCTCGGGCTGCTGCGTCTCCTCCGGGGAAGGTGTCGGCGCGAGGACGGCGTGTTTCTGTACCATGGCCATGGTGGCGCCCGCTTCTCTCGCTTCTCTGATGCGTGGGCGGGTGTGAGGCTTTGGTCCTGCGACGATTCCTGCGGGCTCGATGGCAGCCATGGTCGACATGGTCCTGGACTCCTGGTAAGTCGGGCCCAAGTAAAAGAGGAATCGAGATGCTGCTGTGCTGCAAGAAGGCTTCCCGACCAAACGAGGGACATGTAAAGATGGAAGTAGTAAACAGGAATGACACGAGACTGGGGTGTGAGGTGTATGGATTATATATCCATGCACAGCTTGCTCCCCAGTCGTCCCCGTCGTCGGCGTCGTGTAAGAGAAAGGCGAGGTGGGTATCTGCCCAAGCGAGAAATACTCCGCGACTCGATCCGCCCTCCCTAATAAGCCTGCGGGATCAGACCAACCATGATGAATCTCCCAGCGAAGAGCAGCAAGCCCCACGAGCAAACCCTACACACCGACGTGTTCAGAGAGCCACTGACTTTGGCGAGACGGACGCAAAACACGATATGCCAAAAAAAACTTGCCGCATCCACTTCCCCCTCCCTCGCTCCACTGCTCGGCTCTCCCTCTCTCCCGCACAGCGATCTTCTCGGTCGATTTCCAATCATCAGGCCTGGGACGTGGGGAACTGTTTGGATGTGGGATGCGCCCAGCTGGAGAAATCCGGGCGCGCCCTTGCCATGCGACGGCTCGCTCGTTTCAAAATAGGGGAGTTGTTCTCGACCCTCCCGGCTCTCGTTACCGGTCCCACTTGCGGTCCGGCATCTGCGCCCTGACTAATGGTTGTCAGCCAGTGATGCTCGGTAGTGCAAAGCATAGTCGAAAGGGATGACTTCTTCTACTGCGCGCACAGACGCACGCTTCGGTGGACCGTCTAGGCCACAGTCGCACGCTTCTATACAGCGTCTAGGGCCACGACGACGCGTCCACTGTAGGAAGGGGCCATGTCATCTTCTGTAGCTCCCTCGGCCTTTCCAGATGTCTTAGTCGACGAAGCGCCGGGATTTCAGATCCCTGGCACGGCAGCTAAACGGCGTCTTCTAGCCCTCGGCCATTGCCGTGCGCGTACGGCTCAAAGGAGCCTCCAGATAGGCTTTTGGCTCCAAAGCCCACATGGCTTGGCTCGTCAACAGCGAGAAGCTAAAGCGTAGGCGCTGCTCCGGGCGTCAGGGGACTCGATCCCAAGCCCCGTGTCGCCAGGCGTGGACTATCCAACTCTGTGTCAGCTCACCATGGACGCTACCCACTTCGTGTCAGTCTCTCCTGAGTAGGGTCTCGAAACCCGCATAGGCCCCGTCCATCAGCTAAACGTCGTGACGATTGATGCTACCTGATGCCGTGGCGCCCGCTAGCACTCCCACCTGGCGCACGTGGTGAGCTCATCTCTCCCGGCGCCATCGCCTTCTGACAATTGCCCTCTCTTTCGATAAACATTCCCCCCACATTGCTGGCTCAGAAGCCCTCACAAATAGCCGTTGGCCTTCAGCCACTCCTTGAGCGCCGCAGAGTCCCGCTTCTTGTAAGCCGCCCGGCCCCTGATCTTGTCCTTGACCGTGCCCAGGGTCCGGTTGAAGCTGCTCGTGTCCTTGTCCTGGAAGAACTGGTCAATGTCCTCAATGGCCCCCGCGTCCGTGAACCCGCCCAGCATCACCCGCACGAATTGGTCCATGACAATCGGGTTGCCCAGCTTGGCTCGGCACGTCTCCCAGTTCTTCTTCATGTACTCCCACAGCAGCGTCCGCCCCGCGGGGTTGTTGGCCAGCCCGATGCCCAGCACGTGCATGTCGGCCGCCGGCACCGAATCGCTCGGCGGCGACGTGTTGAAGTTGAAGGGGATGATGGACTTGCCCAGAATTTCCTTGTCCTCCGTGGCCGAGAGCGCCTGCAGGCAGAGGAGCTTCCCGTCAATCGACTTGGTGTTGAACCACTCCTTCTTGACTATGTCGACGGCCCGGGCCCCGTCCTTGCGCACCGCCGCCCGCCACACCGGTGCCCGCAGCGACGGGTGGATCGGGCTGCCTTCGGGGTCCTTGGCCCAAGCGTTGAAGCGCTTGAGGGCTTCGTCAGCAGCTCTGTACGGCGCGTCCACGTCAGCAAACACACGTCCTCGCACTTTCTCCGGATGAGAACTCTGCGACGTACTCGGTATGGCCGCTGGCGACGGCGACGCCAATGAGCTGCTTGCGCAAGAGCCCCGTGAGGTAGCCCTCGTCGTCGGCAAAGTTCCACCCCACCTCCTTGACCTTTTCGCTGATGAGCTTGAGGGCGAACCGATCCAGGCCCTTCTTCAACTCTGTGTCCTCAGCAAAGACCGACTTGACCGACGACATGGAGTCGAGCACCTGGGTCCAGACCAGCGGGTGCTGCTCCTTGCCAAAGCCCTCGAGGAAGGTGAGGAGCGCCGCCGTCGTCCCGTTGCCCGAGAAGGCGAGGTCGGCGGTGGAGCCGATGATGGCGATCTTGTCCTCGGTGCCGAGCCTGTCCAGCTGGGCACTCAGCTTGGCCAGCCGCGCCGGGGGGTAGTTGACGCGGTAGAAGCCGATGGCTCCGCTGTTGAGCTTGTAAAAGTCGTCGTCTATGTCGCGGATCGTCGCCGTCTTGGTCGTCAGGGACAGGTCGGCGACAGCACCCACCTGGCCCTTCTTGCCGTCGAGGCCGAGCGGCACCCACCAGACGGCGGTGTCGTCGTCGGCCTGGACGTCGCCCGTCGACAGGAAGCGCGACTGCTTGATGGAGATCTGCCCGGGTTCCTCGGCCACGGTCAGCACGGGATGGCCGACGCACGAGATCCAGGGGCCCATGAGGGCGTTGACGTCCTGGCCCGAGGCCTGGCTGAGCGCGTCCCACAGGGCCTGCGTCGTGGCGTTGCCGTAGGCGTGCGCCTTGAGGTAGTTGGATACGCCCTTGAGGAACGTCTTGACGCCGAGGTGGTTGGCCAGCATGCGGATGGCCGAGCAGCCCTTGAGGTAGCTGATGGAGTCGAAGATCTGGTTGACGTCGAGCGCGTCGCGCACGGGCACGTGGATGGGGTGGCTGGCGCGGATGCCGTCGAGCCGGAACGCCGCCTCCATGCCCTCGTTGACAAACTGCGCCCACACCTGCCACTCGGGGTGCAGGTGGTCGATGGCGAGCCAGCCGACATACGTTGCAAAGCCCTCGTTCAGCCAAAGCTCGTCCCACCAGTCCATGGTCACATAGTTGCCAAACCAGTGATGTCCGAGCTCGTGAGCGACAACGTAGGCGACGGCGTTGCGGAAGCGGGCGTCGGACGTCTTCTCGTCGAAGAGGACCTGCGTGGTGCGGTAGGTGACGAGGCCCCAGTTCTCCATGGCGCCGTGGGTGAACTCGTGGACGGCAAGCAGGTCCGCCTTGGGGAGCGGGTAGTCGATGTCGAAGATCTCGGAGAAGTAGTCGATGATCTTGGGCGCGTGCCAGAGGGCCAGGCGCCCCTGTTCCTTGAGGCCGCGGGTGGTGTAGACGCGGACGGGCAGCTGCTTGCCGTTGTAGCGGCGCTCCGTGTGGGCCTCGACGTATTCAAAGTCGCCGACGGCCCAGGCCAGCAGGTAGGTGCTCATGACGGGCGTTGTTTCGAAGGAGACGACGTTCCATCCGTCCTTGGTGGGCTTCTTGGCCTTGACGGGCATGTTGCTGAGGGCGACCTGGTCGGTGGGCACCTCGATGTCAAAGTCAAAGGTGGCCTTGAGGTTGGGCTCGTCGAAGCAGGGGAAGGCGCGGCGGGCGTCGCAGGACTCGAACTGGGTGCTGAACATGTAGTGCCACTCGTCGTCGCGCGGGACCGACTTTGCGGGGGTCCCGGTGGGCTTGTACTTGGAGCGGTAGAAGCCGGCCATTTCGTTGTTCATGATGCCCTCGAAGTCGATGGCGACGGATGCCCGCTTGGCCGCGGGGATCTCGCGGTCAAAGGCAATGGTGGCGCGCTGCGTCTTCTCGTCGTAGCTGAAGCTGGTCGACTCGAACGTCTCGGAAGACTTGGCCTGGTCGAGGGTGACCTTTGTCCGGAGCAGCTTGATGTGGAGGGTGTTGAGGACGACTTGCTTGGTGGGCTTGACGATTTCGGCGTCGATTCTGTTGCTTCATCAGCCAACCGACGTGTCCCAGGAGGGCGAAACGGGAGAGCTTACACGACGGTGCCCTTGTAGGTCCACTCTGTGAACTCGAGGTCCTTGAGGGAGACATGGTAGTGGGCTGGCTTGACGAGGTCGGGGAGGATGTCACGGTCGGCCATGTTGCGCGGGTTGCTTGCTCGGGCACGAGCTGAGCAGAATCGAGAGGGGATTCGCAAGAGGAGGCTGGAGTTGTGCCGTCAGCTCAGCAGGGGCTTTTGTTCTGAGAAGCAGGCAATGGACGGATGGAAGCTCAGGACATGGCGGGGACGCTGCCCCTCATGGTGGTGGACGAAGGCGGGGTCGCTGCACGAGGAGCAAACGGGCGTGGAGCAAACGGGACGCCGTAAAGTAGGTACGTACCGCGGCTTCTGCCAAAACACACCTTTCGGGTGAAGAAGCGTCGTCGTCGCCAAGTTCCGTCGCTGCGGCCAGCCATTGCAGCTGCTTCGCCCGTCGGCCGTCGCATTGCTTCGGCTTAGCAGGGACAGCCCACGGCGGTTCCACCGCGGCCTCACGAGCTCGCCGCGGCAACCCATCACCAGCTGCCGCATCAGGCAGCTCTCGGCCGCCGCCGCCGTTGCCGCCGCCGCCATAGCCGTTCTCCCGACCCGTTCCCTTTGGGAGGAAATAGAGAGGAAATAAGGGAGGGACAGGGGGCAAAGAGTAGGCGCGGCTTCGTCGGGTCAGAGACGGAGCTCAATGGTCCGCTGGCCGGCGCAAACGAGGAGATGGAAAGAAGCAGCAGACGAGAATCGCGCCGCCCATTGGACCGCGCTGCAGTGCTGTGTCTGAATGCAAATGATGAAATTTTAGCTGGCGCAAAGTGGGCCGTTCAGTGCAAGCGCCAGACTGAGACCCCTGTTCCCCCGTGCCGTTCAAAAGCGCCCGGCCCATCATTTCTTGCCCGGCATCGTCACCATTCATCCCGATGCACCTCTAGACGCGCTTCCCCTCTTGTTGCTCGGCTAGCCCCCCAGCTCTCCTGTGTAATTCGCAACGTGACAGCAAGGGTATCCACGACTCATCCTGGCCCACCGCCAAGGAGCAACGCCATAAACGCCATGTAGAACCACTCAAAGACTGGGAAACAACCCGGTATCAGTCTTCCTTCACGCCCGCCCCCACTCGTCCAAAACCGTCGGCCTTTGTACGGCAAGCCCCTTGTTGCTGCTCAGCCACGCCCGGCAGGCCTCGTGGCGCGCGTACTCGCGCGGATCCTCGGCTCTCGAGCTCATCATCTTGGCATCCGCCACGTCCAGCACGCTTCGGCCCTCGGCGTCACGGGCGTGGACGCTGGCGCCGTGCCTCACCAACGTCCTCATGGCCAGCTTCCGGCCGCAGCGCACCGCCACGTGCAGCGCCGTTTCGCCTGCACGGTTCCTCGCATGCACATTGGCTCCCTTCTCGACCAGCAAGTCGAGAATCTTGGGCCCCGTTTTGTAGTCACTGTCCTCGGGAAGCTCGGCAGAAAACGTCATGAGGGGCGTGTTCCCGCGGCAGTCGTAATGGTTTGGGTCGACGCCGGCGTCGAGCAGTCCCGCGGCAAGGGATCGGCGGAATTCCAGCCTCGCGCTGCTCGAGTCCAGGAGCTTTCCTTTGCCGACCGAACCATCTTGCGTGCCCGGGTCCAAGCAATACTTGTCCACGATACTGTCAGGGCTCAACGTCGCTATGGCGAGGCAGTGCAGGCCGTTGCCTCCGTCTACATCTTCCAGCAACGGGTTCTCAGACGCCAGCCGGATCTTCTCTAGCAGCCCAGCCTCTTTCGCAATCGCAGGATCTATGCTCGGTGCTGGGCTCGTCATCGAGAGGGCATCGGAAGGGCTCGAATCCAGGCACATCGGCTCGTCACGGTCACCGGGTAGTGTCTGCTGGGTCGGCACGAGGCCAAAAGCGTCGCGCTTGATGTACCGCCATCTCTCGGGGACGGGACATGTGCGCTGCACCGCGTCCAAAGTTAGGCCCGTCGAGCGTAGGATATGAAGCACGTTGCGCCCATAGACGTCTTGGGCGCACATGTCGAAGCCCCTGCGAATTGCCATGTGCAGAAGCCGAAGCAGCTGTTCGGGTTTCCGCCCCTCGATTCTCTTAGTGACATGCAAAAAGGTCTGACCACCTGTGTTCCTCCTGTTGATGATGGTGTCGCACAATTTTGTCTGAAGTACCTGCACGAGCATCTCGGCCGGGGCACGAGCGGCCAGAAAATGCAACACTGTGTTGCCGAAGCAATCGAGCTCAAACACGTTGGAAGGCGTAGGCCCTGTCGCCAGCAAGCACCGGCCGGCCGCGGTTATGCCGCCCGTGGTGACCCACGGCGAAGGGTAACTGCTGCCGTGGTCAAAGCACAAACACCGCCCATGCTGGTGGGCTTCTGGCAGAGCGCGGCAACCACGCTCCGTGGCGAACGCGTCGCAGCTCAGAAAGTCGCCCGGCAAGGGATGCGGTTCGTCGTGGAACGCCCGTGGCCCGTCCCGATTGTCCAGCCAGCCTCGCGGCAAGGGCGGTCCTTGGGGCATTGGGGACAGGCTGCAAGGAGTGTTGATTGGGACCGTGAACCTCTTGACTAGCCTCTTGACGGTCTGAATGTACGGCTCAGAGTAGCCGGGAAGCAACTGCCGAAACGACCCGGTCGTGCAGTCGGTGGACGTAGAGAGGCAAGTAGTCCGCCGAAGAAAGGGAGAGAAGACGTCGTCATCTCCTAGACCTTCGGATTGGACGGGGTTGCATCCATGTGCGGGGAACCTGTCGGCCGTAGGGTGGCTGCTCGAATGAAGTTGTGGCCCTCGGACGAGTCCCTGCAGGGGGGTGGCAGCTGAATCGGGGCCGAAGAAGGGAATCTCGGGCGGCAGCAGGCTTGCCGTGGTTTCCCTTTTAACGTCAAATGGGCTTGAGGAGACGGCTAAAGTTTCATCATGGGGAGGGCGTGGGCCGTCCCCCGCGGCGTTTTCTGCAAATGTCAACCTGGTTGGCGAGTAGGAGAGCTGGGCCACACGACGGCCCATGTCGGACTCGGTGCGCGGATGAAGCCATCGCGGCTCTTTGTCCAGCAGCGACCTGAGCTTCTTGTTCGCCGAGTCGAGACTACGTACATGAGCATTAGAGACTCGGGCTTCGCAAGAGGCGAGGGCTACTTACCCCGGAGTCGACTCGGGCAAACTGGAATGAATGACCTTGACGATTTTTTCCAAGGGAAGAGTGGTGTAGACATAGAGGCGGGCCATCTTGCGCTGCGCCGATGATGTCCACTTGGGAGGACGACCGATCAAGGTGACTAGGCTGTCGCCGGATACGGACGCGGACGAGGCGGGGATGGCTAGCCAGGGCGGCGACGGCTGCTTCATGGCGTTTCACTGGTGCTCGTGTTGAGCCTCGAGAGTTGGTGAGTCTATAGCTGGCCCGACGGAGCGAGGCGAGCACCTCGCAGGCGGCAATGGCTTGTAGACAGGTTGGGGCCAAGAGGTACTGCGAGCTTTTAAGGCACGCACGGGACCCAATTGAATACGCCTGGCCGGGGAAGCGGCCGCTGCAGTAGCGAAAAAGCGAAGCTGGCTTTGATCCTTCGATCCTCTCCACCCATCAAGGGATGGAAGATGTTCGGGACGTTGAGCATAGAAGAAGGTTGGCCCGCGAGCACGGCCAAGAGGGCGCGGTCGAGCGTGCGGCTGCGGTCGGTGCCGCCATGACGTGCTGTGGGCAAGTGTTCAAGCACTGGCCGTAGAGCTTTGCGGCCCAATGCACTGGGCGAGAAAAGGTCCCGATGACGGCGTGGAAGCGAGGGTTGGAGGTACCCTGGGCAAGGTTGGCGATGAGCGGGTCGTGGTGGTGTGGCGGTGCGGATGGCAGCCTAGAAAGGCCAAACTGCCTGGCTGCGCCCCAGAATCTCGACTCCCGCAGAGGGGGGCGGAGGGCCTGTGGCTGCTCTGTTGTCCAAATCACGTGCGTCCATTGTTAAAGTCTGAAGTTAAATTATTACTCAACATTTGCCTTCAATATGGAGCGACGGCTACTCGTCTCGCAACTCGCCCTGGAACTTCATCGACTGCAGCGCCAGCTCGTCAGTCTCCACTGGTGGAAGACGGGTCGCAACCGGCAAGATCCGATGCCATGTCATCATCGTGCGGCGCCGTCTGCAGCTGCAGTCGGCGGGCTGAAGGCTGTGCACACACCCATGCTGCTGTTGGGCTGCTCATCTTGATAGCGAACCTCCCGAGTAGCACAGATCACACACTTCAGTACATGAGCATGGCGCTGTTAATCTGTCCGAGACCCCGGCCGACGACCTTTGCATTGCGCCACGCTGGACGGATCGCACTCGAGAGCACAGCAGCTGACGGGTTCGTTTGCAGGCGCACCCCAAGCATCGATCGCCATACGCGAGCGGTATCGGGCTATTGGTGGTCGACCAACGACCTCGTTGCTGCAGTCTGCACATAGGCGCCCCATCCAGTCGAGGAAATTGCTGTCAATGGGTCTCGCTCCGTGTCCGCAGTTTCGTGCCGCCGGCCATCAAAGGCAGGACAGCGTCCGCGTTGGCCAGCGATTCGTCAAGGCCACGGATCAATCGACCCTCCATCTTCCCAATGGCAGGGCAACTGGATCGTTCCCCTCGGCCGCTTGCGTTGGTCTATTTCATTAGCTGTTCAAGCACGCCTCAGCCCAGCCCTGTGAATGACGGCATCCGGGTGGCTTCGCCTCTCTGGTAACACTGCACTTATGGCTTCGTCTCCTACAGAGAAATCTAGAGGTATGGTGAAACTCGCTGGATTTTAGCAACTTTGAAGTAGCTACATTCAAGTCTTCCAATCTGACAGTAAACGTTCACTCGGAATCCTGGCTCTCGGCAATTGAGGCTCAAATTTGACATTAAGAGATATCTGCCAACAATTGTCTTCTCGAGTTATATCCAAACCAATCTTTGATATCATCCCGAGCCGCCGCCAATAGGCAACCGGCTCCTCGGAGGGCAAGTTCATTCATTCTAAAAAATAAAAATAAAAAGGAAAACGGGGGAATATTTTATTTACATCCGGAAAGTTAAAAGTTACTTGCAAATATGCCTCGTTTGCGCGACAGCATTTAGAAAAGGGCAAGCAGACCGGCGACGGCGACAACCAAAGTGACGCTGCTGGAAGCGTGGCCGGCAGCGCCGGTGACCAGAACAGGGCCGGTCGTGGCCGACGGGGGAACGACCTCGGTAGGGGTAGGGGGCTGGACAGAGGGGTTCTGAGGAGCAGGCTTTCCAGCGGGAGGAGACTGGTAGGGAGGCTGCTCCGGAGTAGGCTGCTTGGAGGGCTGCTCAGCCGGGGGAGACTGGTAAGTGGGCTGCTTCGGAGTGGGCTGCTGAGTAGGCTGCTCGGCCGGAGGAGACTGGTAAGTGGGCTGCTCCGGAGTAGGCTGCTGAGTAGGCTGCTCGGCAGGAGGAGACTGATACGGGGGCTGCTCGGTAGGAGGCTTCTCAGTCGGGTGCTCCGGGAGAGGCAGAATGACCGTCGGCACCACAGAGGGAGCAGGGACGCTCTCCGTGGGGCACTCAGGAGCGCCGGGCGAACATGAAGGAACGGCGTAGGTCTGCGTGGTGTACTTGGTCGGGGCCTCGCTGCTGACAGGCTCGGGCTTGGTGGCCGGGGGCGCAACTGACGTGACAGGGCAGATAGTGGTGGAGACGGGGAGAGTCTCGGTAATGACCGTGGTGTGGCCACCGGGACAGTTGGGAACCTCAGGAGGGCAGTGGGTGATGGTGCGCGTCTTGGTCGTGTGGATGGTCGACGTGGTCCAGCTCGTGGTGTCGGGTTGGGGCTTGCTCGTGGGGCCGACGCCGGGCTGGGTAGACGACGAATCCGGGACCGAGTACGTAGGCTTCTCCGGGTAGGTAGGGTGCTCTGCGGGCTTGGTCGAGGTTACGGGGCACACAGTGGTGGAGACGGGGATGGTCTCGGTGACGACGGTCGTGTGGCCCTTGCCGGGGCAGCTGGTCACCTCAGGGGGGCACTGAGTGATGGTGTGCGTGTTGGTGGTGTAGATGGTCGAGGTGGTCCAGCTGGTCGTCTCAGCCTCGGTGGAGCTTGGGTGATCAGGCTTCACGGAGGTGGAGCTGTAGCCGGGGGGGTTCGGGTACGAGGGAGTCTTGGAAGGCTTCTCAGGAGTGTGCTCGGTGGAGGTGACGGGGCAGACGGTGGTGGAGATGGGAATGGTCTCGGTGACAATTGTGGTGTGGCCCTTCCCGGGGCAGCTGGTCACCTCAGGGGGACACTGAGTGATGGTGTGCGTCTTGGTCTCGCAGATGGTCGAGGTAGTCCAGCTGGTGGTGTCGGGCTGGCTCGAAGACTCGGTGCCAGGCTGGACAGAGGTGGAAGAGTAGCCGGGAGTAGAGTCAGGGGCCGAAGGCGTGGGGTAGGGAGAGGAGCCCGGGCCCGTTGGCGCTTCGGATGAGCCAGGTGCCGAAGGCGTGGGGTAGGGAGAAGAACCAGGTGCCGAAGGCGTGGGGTAGGGAGAAGAGCCCGGGCCCGTTGGCGCTTCGGAGGAGCCAGAGCTAGAGGGGATGGGATACTCAGGTGACTCGACGGGGGTAGATGGGGTGGGATACTCGGGAGTATCCGGGCCTGAGGGAGTGGGCTTCTCGGGCTTCTCGCCAGGGCCTGAAGGCACGGGGTACTCCGGGTTGTTTACCGGGCCAGACGGCACAGGATACTCGGGCTGCTCGCCCGGGCCCGTCGGCACGGGGTACTCTGGGTTGTTTACCGGGCCAGACGGCACAGGATACTCGGGCTGCTCGCCCGGGCCCGTCGGCACGGGGTACTCTGGGTTGTTTACCGGGCCAGACGGCACAGGATACTCGGGCTGCTCGCCCGGGCCCGTCGGCACGGGGTACTCTGGGTTGTTTACCGGGCCAGACGGCACAGGATACTCTGGCTCCTCACCCGGGCCTGACGGGGCCGGTTCCTCGGGCTTGGTCTCGGGACCAGATGGAACAGGATACCCGGGTTCCTCAACCGGACCTGATGGGGCCGGCTCCTCGGGCTTGGTCTCGGGACCAGATGGAACGGGGTAACCCGGCTCCTCGGGCTTGGTATCGGGACCAGATGGAACGGGGTAACCCGGCTCCTCGGGCTTGGTATCGGGACCAGACGGTACGGGGTAGCCGGGCTCATTTCCGGGGGCTGATGGCGTGGGATAGGCAGGTGAGTCGTTGGGCTTCGACGGGGCGGGATAACCAGGCACAGGGTATCCAGGATTCTCGACGGGGGGGGCGGGGGAAGATGACGGGCCACCAGGCTTATGCGTGGCCGTGTAGGCGATGCAGGAGCAGGCAGAACTGACCTCCCTGGCGGAGCGGCAGTTCCCAAACTTTGCCGGGATGGAACCGGCGTATTTTTTATTGCCGGCGAGATACTCGAGGCAGAACTTGGGGGCCACGTCCTTGAAGTGCTTGTCGACCAAGTTGCGGTAGCAGTTGTCCGCCTCGCAGTCGGGGAACTTGTTCGCGTGAACCACGCTGGCGGCCACGGCGCCGAAGACGTACACGCCTTTCATGGTGGGCGGCTCTTTGTGTGACTCTTATATTAACGAAGGAGGTTTCGATGACCCGAGGGGGAAAACAAGAGGTAGCGAGAGTCAGGGGCTCAGCAAACACCAGGAATAAAGACTGACAAGAGCGAGTTGACTGGACGAGGGATGGACAAGAGAGAGACCCAAGATGAAGGGGCGGGAGCGAGGCTCTCTTAAGGACCGGCCAGGACGACCAAGGGGGGGCATCTCTCCGTTCACGTCTCCTGTAGATCGAGTTGGCTGTTGACCTGCCGCCGCCACCCATCGTCGACCACAACAGGCCCGGCCAGCCAGCCATGCACAACAGCCCCCCTCGTACTGTACATGCATGGAGGAAGCCATGCCTGTGTCTGTACGGACCGTGTATCCGCGCTGTACATACACACATGTGCACGGAGCCCTTGCCTGGGGCTCGAGGGGTGCTTCTCCCTACCTGTTTGGCCCGTACTGTACATAACATCTCCCCCCAGCATGTACATGCGTGTACGGAGTGTACACGGGGGAAGAAGAAGGGCGAGGGGGCGCCATGGTGACCAAGGCTTCGGGGACTGGGAGGCGGATAATACGAGTTGCTGTTAATAGATGTGCATCGTGGCCGGCGCTGGCCGCCGGGCGGTTCCCGGAGCACTTGATTGGGGGATGCAGGGGTCGCGTGTTTGTCGTCCTGGCCAGAGCCGCCGGGGCACCGGGGGGTGGGTGGAGAGACCCATTGGCGATCATTGACGATGATCCCTCGTCTGTTTTCATGGTGACGCTGGCGAATGGGCAGGGGGGTTCTCTCGAGCCGACTGAGGCCATGCTTGCAGGCGAAGACCCCTCCAATCTTTTTGTTCTTTCCCCTAACTTACATGCTGCGTCCAGGAGGCGAACCGAAAAGCCCGGTTATTTGTTTTTCCCCCTCGTTTATTTTTTATATTTTTACATCTGACCGTTTGTTCTGCCGACTGGCGGACTTAGAAGCCATCCGACCAGTCGTTTCTGTCGGACCTTTTGTCGAGGTCCGAGGACCGGGGTTGGAGAAGCGATTTGATGCCCAGCCACCAGACCTCCTCTTCATGGCGAGAGAATACGAGTAACACTTGACGAGAAGGTCCACGTAGTGCCCGTCATGAGAGCGGCAACAACTCATCGGTGACATTTTCTTCCATCACTACACGAGGTATCGAGGGCTCGATTGGAGTTGGCGGTGCTGTTAGGTAGCATCGAGAGGCTTCCAGGCCAACACTGCCCCCCCAACACCACTACCCCTGACTATGAAGTACATGGGCCAGTTTCCACAGACGCACGCTCCAGGAGCTACGAGGGTGGAGAAGAGTTGGAAGAATGGGCAGGTCAATAACGGCGTGGGGGGGAAGAGGCGTGGTTAGTGGTAGAATGAACCAAGCTGGACGCGCGCGGCTTTTCCAGAGAGGCGGGGGCCCGGTCTCTCGATTCTAGGGCCGTGTTTCTTTTTGCGGGTTTCATCCGGTGCTGGCCGTTGGTTTTTCTTTTTACTCGTTTCAACCCATTGCAGACTGGCATCTGGGGCGGGAGCCTATTAAGCTAGCTTCGATGTCGGTGCCTGCCTGTTCTATGCCTTGTGTTTTCCTTGTTGTTTTTGTGTGGCTGGGACAAGACGGCTTGCTCGTGTGATTGGCTGCCTGCTCTAATCTCGTTTGCTTTTCTCTCAATTGACTTTCTTGGAGGGGACGAAGATGGTGGTGCCTGGCGGCGTTGTTGGTCTAGACTCAGGAAAGGGGGTGGGGGAGATCTCCAGTCCCGTCTGCCACGAGGATGCGGATATTTTGCGGGTGAGAAACAATAAAGACAATCAATGACGATAGATCAAGGGGGTGGTCCTCGCACAGCCCGCCTGCCCCGTTGGCTATCAGGGCCAACAAGCAAGCCAAGGAGGGATACGGTGGGAAATCACGGAACACACCCAGGCCAGGCAGGCAAGCAAGCGTTTTCTTCCTTCTCCTGAGGCGCCCAACCACGATTCTGGAATCGAGGGAACTTAGCCTGTGCTTGGCTCACGCAGATTACCCACGTTGGATGCCAAAGAGATACAAACTCTAAGCTGCTCGGATCAATATGTGTACGCCAAGTGTTCGACTGGGAACAGGCGTGTTCCTGGACTCTGGCCCGCACGTGGACGTGTGTGTTTGTAGGACCAACGACAGTCAACCCGCGGCCGACAGCATCGTCCAGACAAACATCAGGCCACTTGATCTCCCTGCAGGGGCTGTACGGTACAGTCTGTATTAGATGTAGGAACACCTGCCGTGAGATGGAGCCTGCATGGCTTCATGTCCGGCGGCCGGCGTAGATTAGACAGGATCGGGCGCCCGGCGCCAAGTTGCGAATAAAGAGCACAGCGTCGGTCTGAAAGGTGACGACGGGGGTTCAGGGGGGGGCGAACGGCGGCAGCCCGTGTCACTCGAGGATGCAGCATGGCCTGCATCCGGCAAACAGGCACCAGGGGTTCTTCCTGCTGGCATCGGCTCTACTCTTACACTGCACAGTACATATTACACATCCATGGTCAGCGACTAGAGGGCCACTGAGCATGCTTGTATCCGACAGTGCTGCGCGTGCAGATTGGCTGCAAGTGATAGGCACGGGATGATTATTCTGCTTGTTCGTGCAACATCGAGCTGTCTCCAAGCGCGCGGGAAAACATAATCCTCTCTCTGTACCTGCAGCGGCTATGTAAGGAGATGCTGTGCCACGCACCTGTCTAAGCCCAAGCCATCTGCACAATACATACAGTGAGATACTGCGCATTGAAGCTGACAGGACATATCAAAGTTGCTTCGTACAGTACCTCGCCGGAAACTGCCATTAGACGACCACCGTGTGGGTAAACGTTGCCACCGAGACGTGAAGGCCAATGTTGTACATACGCGCACGCACGCAGCAACCAGGGCCCTCGCTCCTCTCTTTTTCCTTTCCTTTTGCCTTGTCGATCTCTTGGCGGTGGCCTGTTGGACGAATGGCGGCGAGGCGATGCTGCGCAACACTCATCCGTGGGCCTGCCTGCAAGGCCGGCAGGGGCGGGACGGGCAGACGGATCGAGGACGAACGGACTCCGGAGTGCGTATACTGTATTCAGACTGTACCATACGGCATGGTCCGGTGCAGGTGCGCATGGCGAGACGGTCTCACGGCCGTTGGCAACGAACGGGATCGCGATGTGGTCGGCGCTGATATCATGGCTCCATCTCGTATCGGCCGAGTATGGACGTGGACCGAGGCGCCCACGGCGTCATGCACGCGTCTCACTAAAGCAGCAGTTTGTTCACGTAATAAACTAGGCTACCTCGGACTCTCGAGATAACAAAACATTGTCGGACAACAACAGCCACGACATCATCTGCTGACAGTTGTTCTCTGGTCCGGTGGCTCGGAAGCCATCAGGGCATCTCCGGTATCTGCTCACGCGGACCAGAGAAAAGGAAATACGGGAATAGTCTGTCTGATCCAGAGGTCTGATCCTTGAGCCGCGGCAAGCGAGCAGCAAAGCAACTTACCCTGTTCGGAGAGCCACGTCGAGAAGCTAGCAAAGGTGCTTGAGCCTGTGGAGTGGCGCCGAGAAGCAACAAGACACAGCGCACAGCATCCGAAGGTAGGGAGATCAACAAACTGGTGGCTACGTGGGCTGCAGCCATCGCTCGGCCGGCCTGCCACATCACCGCTTCACCACCCGACGGATGCCTCGCGAGCAGGGGTCAGGCCCGAGGAGACGTCATCGGGGAACCGGATTCCTCGTACGCACAGGCCGTGACACGGTCGACGGCCTTTCGGGCGAGAAGCGTGGGACGGAAAGGGTTCAGTCATCCGAAAAGAAAAGAGGGGGGAGAAGCAAAAACAGCAGGGCTGGATCACGATGCCGGCTTCGTTGGTGCCTTTCTGTGGCAGCGTGGGACAAGGACGCCCCTGTTTTTTCTGTTTGGGGTTGCTTTTTCGCCACTCGGCGTGCACCGATATTGTCGTCAACTGCTTGTTTCTTGAGTCCCCCGTCCTGTCTGCTTCCTTCTTCCTCGCCGTCGTCCTGGCGCCGCCCCCCTTGCCGCCGCCGCCGCCGCAACGCCTCCTCCCCACTCTCGGCGGGCGACACGATGCTCGGCCCGAACGGAGGCTGATGCGTGCTCAGAGGTCCGCCCGGTCCGGGGCTTCCCCTCCTGTCACCGATCGTGTGTTCTCTTCACTCCATGGAGGTACTCCGTAAGCCATCCATCCCAACAGTTGCCGCCGTACGAGTGCGTTTTGCGTCATCCGACTTGGGTACAGGTGGACAACACGGGCCAAAAAGAGCCATGCATGGTGCTTGGCAACCTCGCGAGGCCCTTTTTTTAGACGCTCGGAAAAATTCCCGCGAAATATGTGTATACTGTACAGTATTATGTGTGTGCTCTCCTGGGTGGAGAGAGCCGCCGTCA
Source organism: Hirsutella rhossiliensis (assembly GCF_020360975.1). Taxonomy (NCBI): domain Eukaryota; kingdom Fungi; phylum Ascomycota; class Sordariomycetes; order Hypocreales; family Ophiocordycipitaceae; genus Hirsutella; species Hirsutella rhossiliensis. Next base: position 1,876,642 of record NW_025408668.1, on the reverse strand, counting down.
TCGCACAGGGCACAAGCTGTCCGGGAGGTGCGGAGCTATTTTCATTTTTGTGCAAGCTCTGCATAAGGGGGAGGCCGGCAACACACAGTCCACGCATCACTGGAACTGTTTGCACCATGATTGTTCTTCTTCCTTTCCAAAAGCAAAAGGTTAGGGTCCGAGAGGTGAAGGTGAGGTTGCACAACGTCTCTCCGTCCCTTGCGTCAAGGCTCAAGGTCCACGTTGCGCCCCAGCAGCAGCAGCAGGTGGACATGATTGAAGAAAAAAGAAAGCAAAAGTAACCCATCCTCAAACCTGCTACTGCAGTTCCCCTTTAATTTGGGGGCAAGGAAAAGGAATAACAGCTTTGGCGAGGTTGAGGTTGGACATGCGCTGTCGTGTTCCTCCTCCTTTCTCTTCTTCTTCCTTCTCATTCCAGTCCATATCCTGTTCAAAGCCCTCCCATTTTCTTCCACCGTCACTCGGCCACCCACCTGTTCATCCCATCCCCTCGCTGGCTTCGTACATATACGAGGGGACCCTCTGGCAAAGCCGACACCACCTCACCGCTTGGCATGGGCCGGTTCAGCGGCAGCCATTGGTGGACGCGGTAATGAGGCTACTGTATGTCATCACAAGTTGTTCCTTTGCCATGGAACCCAGCTGCTGCACGATCCCTCCACGCAGCAGGGCCTTGACTTGGCAACGAACAAGTGGAAAAGGGGGTCGGGCAAATGGGTTGGTGACGGGAGGATTCAAGCGGTCAGTCCGGCCGCAGTGGTCCTTGATCCATCTCGTCGCTATTCCATATCAATTCACGAAAGCAACACCGGCCCCCCATCATCCCACCTGCATGCAAGGAAACTCCTCGTATCCAGCGCCAGGTTCGGGGCATCGGCGCATCTATCGAGTCGGGCCCGCATCATGACCCAACCTCGTGACGAAGTGCCTTTCGGGTAGTAAGAAATGACTTGTGAAGAAGAGGAAATTGATATCGCTTATTATTCCAGTTTTACAACAATGCCCTCATTTTTCACCCGTGTTTGCCCGTCTCGTCCAGTGCCTCAGTTGTTGACCAGCACGTACCGGAAGCGAGGCTTGCCAGCATCCATGTCGACGATGGCCTGGTTGGCGTCCTGCATGGGCCGCTTCTCGATCCACGGCTGGACGTTCTTCTCGGCCGCCAGCTTGAACATTTCGTAAATCTCCCTGGGGCTGCCTATGGCCGAGCCGGTCAGCGTGCGGCGGCCGCCCATGACGGACCCCAGGGCCAGGCTGACGGGACCCTCGGGAAGGCCGACTTGGACGAAGGTGCCCTCGAACTTGAGGAGGCGGATATAGTCTCCAAGGGGCATCTGATGCGGAAACCTGTTAGCAAGTTGAATCTTTCTTCTGTTTTCTCAACGTACCTTGGTTGACGACACGGTGCTAAGGATGAGGTCGAAGCGGTTCTTGTGCTTGGTGGCCCAGCCCTCTTCGTCGTCCAGGGCAATATAGTCGTCGCAGCCAAGGTCAATCGCGTCCTTCCTCTTGTTCTGTTTGCGCGAGATGCCCACAACCTCATCCGCGCCGAGCGCCTTTGCAAAGAGCACGGCAAAGTGTCCCAAGCCGCCGATGCCGATGACGGCGATGCGCTTGCCCGGCCCGACGCCAAAGTGCTTGAGGGGCGAGTAGACGGTGACGCCGGCGCACAGCATCGGGGCCGCGTGCTCGGGGGCCACGCCGTCGGGGATCTTGATGACGAAGTGCGATGGGCAGCGATGGTAGCGGCCGTAGCCGCCGAGCGTGGGCGCGCCGTTGCGGTGCTTGGACGCGTACGTCATGACGACCTGCGAGCAGTAGTTTTCGCACTCGTTGCCGCACGCTTCGCATGGGCCGTCGCGGCCCAGGCACGAGTCTGACTGGGCGCCGACGCCGACCATGTCGCCGACCTTGATGCCGCCCTCGGCCTTGGAGCCCACGCGCACGGCCACGCCGACGATTTCATGGCCAACAACGACGGGGTAGGGGGCCTCGCGCTGCAAGAGCCCCTGTTAGCTGTGTGTGTCGTGCCTGACGAGACGAGGTTGCCCCACGTACCCAGCCGGATCGCAGCGTCGAGAGGTCGGAGCCGCAGATGCCCGAGTGAGTGATCTTGATATCCACGTCCGTCTCCTCCCACGGCTTGGGCTCGAACTCCCTCCAGACCATGTTGCCCTCGACCGAGGACGGGTCGAGGCCCATCCATCCCTCGAACTTGTATTCGGTAGTCACCATTGTGTCTGGCTGGTGTGTGTGTGTGTGGATGAGCGTTGTCTATGCTCTCTCTGTTGGCTTCACTCTCACGCTGGCCGTCGTGTGTTGGCGCGCAGGCCGGCTGCTTGTATAAGGCGGACACTCTCTCAACAATTGACTTTAGGAATGTGACGCATGCGAATAGGCAAGAAGCGATATCGAGATGGGACTACTTTGTCGACTAGTAGACTAGGTGTTGTCTAGTCTGTGTCCGTGTGTGTATGGCATCAGCGTCCGGACCAACGAGTTCCTATCCAACATTGCGTTGGCATCGAGATATATATACCAGTTGTATTCAGATGTTGGGCGTCCATTGTTTGAATGGAGTAGAGGGCTTGCCAGACAACATTGTCTGTTGCGTCGGCAAAGCCCATGGCCATTAACACCGTAAACTCCAGCCACGCAACCTCTCCACTTCCCGGCCATGCCAGGCACGCGCCTGATGAAACCTTGCCAGGGCCGGTGTGAATGCCAAGGATCCGCAGTTCTCCGTTGATGGCGTGGTTTTTCTCCATGCGTCTTGTCAGCTTCGTGGCCGAGGCCGTACTGCCCTGTCGGCGTCAGTGCGCACTCCGGGACTGCACATGGCTCGAATGTGATGAAAAGTCCAAGGGAGGCATGCATATGCAATAAAGGCTCCCGGAACCCCGGACATGAGGGCTCACGTCGTGAGTTCTCTTGGGTAAATGTCGTCGGCAAGGGTGCCGACAGTAACATCGGGCAATATTGCTTGGGCACTATGACGATGGGGGAGACGGCATGCCCGGCGACGACGGCTGCATGCCTCGGTTTATTCTAGACCCATTCTTTCGTCGTCTTCCTGCTTGTAAAGCTTTCAGCATGTGCATGAGCCGGCGACGATGGACCGGCACTCACGGAGCCGGCCCCGCTGCGGAGCCTCGGCATCCAATCGTTGGCCGGGGCCTCTGTGGATACAGCCTCGGCAGTCCTGCCATCCATCCCGGCCACATTTAGCGGTAGACGGATAATGGCCATGGTCAGGATGCTGCGCTTCTAGCTTCGGAGTTTGCGGACATGGGCAGCAGTCGAGTGACCATGCGAGTGCAAGATGGCCGATATAGAGCCGGAGCCGGCCGCCAACCGCGTCGCCGGGGCCAGCGGGACGCTCGGCGGCGTCGTTCGGGTTGCCGGAACTTGGCCTTGGCTGTATTATGAACCCGAGGCCTGTTCCTCCTACTGCATGGCGTGATTCGCGGCAGATTCGGGCTATTTCGTCACCATCACCGCACAAGGGCAGTGCCACGAGCGGCCTGATACTCCCGACGGCACACACACCTTTGCCTCCCCTATCGGTGTCGACAAGGCTGCCGTGGAACTTGAACAGGCATTTCCTTCTTTCCCTCTTCCACACACACCCACACACACGGGCCGTCATTCACTCACCGCAACAGGCAGCAGCTTCGTCCGCTGGCCTGCGTGCAAGACAATCATCTATTGCTGGGTGCGACAGCCCGAAGGTGACCCATGACGCTGCCCTTGACAGTCCACGACCCAGCCCGTGATGCGCTCGACGCCGTCTGATGTGGGCGGCTGCCCAACGTCGGCCATGTTTGCTCGCGGGACTCGCTGGTTGGGCTTATCAATCGCATCACCGTCCCTTTGCTCTTTTTTTTCTCCGACGTTCTGATTATGAGGGCTGGCGGCAACGAGGAATCAGAACGGGATGCGGAAGAGAGGGTAGCAAACGCCCTGCTCGTGCTGCCAGCAGGAGGGTTAGATAAACGCGGCGGCTCGCTCAACACGGGCTTGGGACTCGCGGCGTTCCAACTAGATTCGTCAGGCACAGAGCAGCAACAGGTCTTTCTCGACCCTCTCTCTACACAGAGAAAGAAAACGTGCCGCCATGCCTCTTCCTGGTTGGGCCTTGCTCGCGGTTCTCGATCTCGCCGCCGCCGCCGCCGCCCAGCTGAGGGTGCAATGCAGCTTTGTCGGCTTCGCGGACGCCTCCGAGTCGCATCCCATGGCGTACACGGCCAAGTGTTCTCGCAGCTCGGGGGATCCCGTCGAGGTATGCTCGCAGCTAAACCTGGAGCATTGCCTGTCCAACCACGACGGGGAGCTGCGGCCTCCAACTGAGTACGTCGAGCGCGGGAAGCAGACGCCCATCACCCCTTTCTCCGAGGATTCGTCCATCTAACGACGGCGCAACAGTGGCAACAAGTCGCCAGGCTTCAAGGGGACGTGTGCCAGCTGCCACGTCGACGGCGAGGGGTGGAAGCTGTACTGCCAGTGCAAGCGGCTGAACCTGTCGATCAACTACACGTCTGTCGAACTAGGTAAGGCTTACTGGGTGCAGACGAGTTTGATTGTGAGAGCTGACAAGATCCGGCCGGACACGACCTATACAGAGAACATCATCGTCGTCCAAGATGGCCTGTTGACCTGCTCGGGCACGGTTGGCGAGGAGCTGTCGGAATGCCCCGTGACGCGCCTCGGGCGCCCGACGGACCGAGCCCGGTTTGAGGCGTGAAGCTGTCGACGTTGCGGATCGGCACTGCTCGGGGTGCGGGTGTGATGGTTGGGATGCTGACATTGCTTGGATATCCCGTGGGGAAAATTGTTCGACTCGGGTGGGTGCAGGGTAGCCGCGAGCAGAAGGAGGCTGGTGGTTCCCAGCTTCGACCCGAGGATTGTTGAGGTTATTTGTACACGCTCATGTCTGTTTGAGTCGATTGAGAACCGGCTTTGATGAAGATGGTTTCCATCAAACTACTTGATGATGCTGGTTGCCGTGGTGAGATGCTGCGTAGGGCTGTGTCGTGGGGTGCAAGGCATGTGTGTGGGTGTACTGCACGACTGACTACCAGCGAACACAGGTACGGGCATCGCTTGTGCGAGCGAGACATTGGACGGCAGTGGTGCTCGAGATCCAATGGCCGACGAGGACGGAAGAGAGGCTCGATCAAGGTGTACTGTACCGGGGTCGGTTACCGCTCGGCTTGCTGTCTTTATTTGGGAGACGAGAAGTCGAGGGGACGAGAAAGACAACAAGCAGGGACGTGGCCTTCAGTGCATGCTCGGGACGCCCGGAGTTAGCGGGTACGGGCACCTCCTGTACTCTGTACTGTACCTGTACTGTACCTACCTACACTTGATGACTTGCTTGCTACAGGCAGCTTCAGGTACCCGTGCCTCAGAGGCTCGTGCACGCACAGGGGGAAGGATGGCCCGAATAATCCCGATCACCGGCAGGGGAAAAAGTTCTCTCCCTTTGCGCCAGCCAGAGAGAAAAAAAAACACCTCCCATCTCCTCCACGTCGCATCGTCGAGCCTCATCGCACACTCCCCACTCCCCACTCTCCAGCCTCATTCCTCCATCGCACGCAACATGGCCAGCGGCGCCCAAAGCACCGGCTCGACAAAGGTCGATGCCGTCGTCCAGAATGTCAAGGCCGCCGAGCCCGCAAAGCTCTCGGGCGCTGCCCTCTACTCGCGCTTCGCCCTTGCCGGTGCCATCTGCTGCTCCGTCACCCACGGCGCCCTGACGCCCGTTGATGTGTGCGTCTCTCTGCCTTGACGCTCAATTCTCCACCAAGCCCGGCTGACACCCTGCTCCAGCGTCAAGACTCGTATCCAGCTCGACCCCAAGACGTACAACCGCGGCTTGATCGGCGGCTTCCGCCAGGTCATCCAGAACGAGGGCGCCGGCGCTCTCCTCACCGGCGTCGGCCCCACCTTTGCCGGCTACTTCCTGCAGGGCGCCTTCAAGTTTGGCGGCTACGAGTTCTTCAAGCAGCAGTGCATCAACACCTTTGGCTACGAGAACGCCTCCAACAACCGCACCGCCGTCTACCTCGCCTCGTCCGCCGCCGCCGAGTTCTTCGCCGACATTGCCCTCTGCCCCCTCGAGGCCACCCGCATCCGTCTTGTCTCCGAGCCCACCTACGCCAATGGCCTCATCGGCGGCTTCGGCAAGATGCTCAAGAACGAGGGCGTCGGCGCCTTCTACGCCGGCTTCGGCCCCATTCTCTTCAAGCAGTGAGTCCCCCTCGACACCGAGACGCACACCCGGCTCACCCGCGCCACCCAGGATCCCCTACACCATGGCCAAGTTTGTCGTCTACGAAAAGGTGGCCGAGGCCGTCTACCGCCAGATGCCCAAGAAGGACATGTCCGACGGCATGCAAACCGCCGTCAACCTGGGCTCTGGTCTGATTGCCGGTTTCGCCGCCGCCATCGTCTCCCAGCCCGCCGACACCATGCTCTCCGTCATCAACAAGACCAAGGGTCTCCCCGGTGAAGGCACCGCTTCGCGCCTCGTCAAGATTGCCAAGGACCTCGGCTTCCGCGGCTCCTACAGCGGCATCGGTGCTCGTCTCTTCATGGTCGGCACTCTGACCGCCGGCCAGTTCGCCATCTACGGTGAGTATTACTCCACCGGTTGTGGAATTGCACATGGCTAACTCAAAGTCTACAGGCGATGTCAAGAAGGCGCTGGGCGCCACGGGCGGAGTCGAGATTGCCAAATAAGTCGGTGCCTCGAAGTCTGCGAGGGTGAGACGGAGAGATGGGGGGGATGAACCAGGAAACGGGTCAAGGGCCGAGGTGTTGTCCGAGCCAAGCGCCGCGGCACTGCCCAAGAGCTGGGCTTGCCCGGTTGGCTGGGTGATGCGTCGTTCAGCCCTTTTGGCCAGAGACTCGGACTGCACGGCATGTTTGTTAGAGACGATGGGGAAAAGGAGGGATGCCGCACTAATCGTGGGTGCCGAGGGGGGCATCTTTGGGGGGCTTGAGCTGTGATTTCGTCTCCTGTTTGCCTAGACTAGAGAGCATGGGGTGGGCAGGCCAGCGATTCCACCAAGAGGGCTGTATAATAGACGACGTCCATGTTTCGAATAGACGGGATTCTAGGATGGAAGAGGGACTGGCGCATGCCTGGACCAGGTCACTGTCGTGCGCCGTCATGGCACGCTTGTAACGTGTTTATCAGTAAATCCTACTCAATGGCAATCCAACATTGTCGACTTGCGGTCCAGGAAAAGTACGTGTGGCATGTGATTTTCCGGCCGGCAAAGCAAGCTTATCTTATCGGTGCTCAGGGTCCCAAAATTTCTTCGGCCAAGGCCCGCGGGCAGACTTCGCTTGGTCAACCACGCCCACGCTCGGAACCTTGCAGAACCTCGCCCACCATGGGGAAGAGAAAGGTCGCAGCGCTTGAGAAGATCGATGCAGACTTGTAGGTTGCGGTGCGCTCCCTCGCCTTGGCCGACCCAAGCTCACCCGTCGCAGCGCAAGCCTGCAGTACAAGATCCGGCGCGATCCAAAGTAAGAGACGCACGAGGCAGAAAATGCAGAGCGGCGCTGACCCTGTGCGACCAGATCGTACAAGGACGACTTCTTGAAGCAGTGGGAGCAGTATGAGTCCCAGCGCGAGATCTTTCTCATGTCCCCGACGACGGCCGCCGCCGACTCGGTCGAGTCCTTCCACAACATGATCGATCTCATCGCCCACGTCGCCGACTGCTACCCCCAAGAAACGCGCTCGTTCCCCGACGACTTAAAGGCCATCCTGACGCAACACCATGCCACAATCCATCCAGAGCTGCGGGAAAAGGTCGTCGGCAGCCTCGTGCTGCTGCGGCGCAAGGAAGTCATTGACTCGGCTAGCGTCCTGACGACCCTCTTCCCCATCCTCGTGTCGTCGCCAAGCAAGTCCCTGCGCGAGCTACTCTTCAGCAAGATCCTGAGCGACATGCGAAACTCAAACTCAAAGGCCATCAATCACCCGCTCAACCGCACCATCCAGACGGTCCTCTACAACCTCGTCACGGCCGACCGGTCCTCGCCCCGGGCCATCTGGGCCATCAAGCTAACGCGCGAGTTGTGGAAGCGTCAGATGTGGACCGATTCCAAGCCCGTCGATGTCATGAAGGAGGCCTGCCTGGCCGACAACGAAAAGGTGGCGATTGGGGCGGTGCGCTTCTTCCTCGGCGGCGACAAGGAGCGCGAGGAGCTCGAGGACGAGAGCAGCGACGACGAGGTGGACCTGGGCAAGGTCCGGCACCAGATCGGCATCAACAAAAAGTCCAAGAAGCAAAAGGAGGCGTACAAAAAGGCCGTCAGCAAGGTCAAGAGGGGCGAGCGCAAGAAGAGCAAGCCCCATCCACTCAATTTTTCCGCGCTGCACCTGCTGCACGACCCGCAGGACTTTGCCGAGCAGCTCTTCTCCAAGCACCTGCAGAACACAAAGGCCAAGCTCTCGCTCGACAGCAAGATCCTCGTGTTGCAGCTCGTCACGCGCCTGATCGGCTTGCACAAGCTGACCGTCGTCCCCCTCTACTCCTGGTTCATCAAGTTCCTCACGCCCCGGCAGCAATCCGTCACGTCCTTTTTGGCCTCGCTGGCGCAGGGCACCCACAATCTCGTGCCGCCGGACGTGCTGGAGCCGCTGATTCAAAAGATTGCAAACGAGTTCGTTTCAGAGGCGTCGGCCTCGGAGGTTGCCGCCGCCGGCCTCAACGCCATCCGCGAGATTTGCGCCAGGCAACCGCTCGCCATGACGGATACCCTGTTGCAGGACCTGGTCCAGTACCGCAAGAGCAAGGACAAGGGGGTCATGATGGCTGCCAAGGGACTGCTGTCGCTGTACAGAGAGGTCGGTGCCGAGCTACTGAAGAAGAGGGACCGCGGCAAAGAGGCCACCATGGGGCTCAAGGCAAGCCTGCAGCAGCAGCGAAAGTTTGGCGAGGAGGAGGCTGGCGGCATCGAAGGCCTCGATCTCCTGGCCAAGTGGAAGGAGGAGGAGAGGAGGAGGAAACGGCTGGAAAAGGGTCTCTCGGCAACTGCTGGAAGCGACGAAGAGGACGAAAAGGACGACGGCTTCCAGTCGAGCGACTGGGAGGTCGACTCGGATGGCAGCAGCAGCTCGGGCGAGTGGATCAACGTCAGCGACTCGGAAGACGAGGAGCCGGCGCCCAAGAAGCATAAGAAGAAGGAACAGAGCGGGGACAAGGAGGAGGAAGACGAGGAGGGCCGGGAGGAACGAGAAGCAGAGCTGGAGCGCATGTCGAAGCTGGCGACGACGACAATCCTCACGCCGGCGGACCTGGCCAAGCTCCAGGAACTGCGCACGGCGGCGTCGGTTGAGCGGGCCATGGGCGTGCGCAAGAAGGCGCAGGGCAGCGGGGCCCTGCACGCCGACGACGGGCTGACGGCGGAGAACATCGAGGCGCCGGCCAGGCTGCGCAAGCTGACCAAGGAGGAAAAGGTGGCGTTGGCCAAGGAGGGCAAGCCGGAGCGGGAGGAGCACAAGAGCACGCAGGCGATCCGCAGGTCGAAGAAGGCGGCGGAGGGCAAGAGCACGAGCAACCGCGAGAAGCAGCGCAACAAGAACTTTTTGATGACGCTGGGCAAGGCGAAGAGCAAGCAGAAGAGGAGCCTGGTGGAGGCGAGGAAGGTCTTGAGGGGCCATGTGGAGAGGAGCTCGCGCGGTGGGCGGCGGGGGAATTGGGGGTGATGATGGGAATGGAAATGCAGCTGCTGCGGCTGCTACGAGAGACGTTGGTTGGGGTCGTTGCCTTTGACTGAAATATATCCGCCCAAGCTATGATTCCCCGAAGCCATGTAAGCCGGTGAGAAGGGCTTCCCGTCTTCTGTCCCACTCACTCGCCCGCTGAGTGGCATTTCCGTCTTGTACAATACATGAAATCAGTCCCCTGATCCAAGGTCATGTTCCCTTTCCTCCACCTGTGTTTCTTTTTCTTCCCCTTCCCCTCTCCGGTACCCCTTCGCTCCAGCATTGCACTCGCTGTTTGTGGCTGGAGGCGAGCCGTCTCGGGAGGGTGTTTGAGCCCGGGCGTGCTCATGGTATATATCAGCGGGCACGAACTGGACGCAAGGCTCTGCGTGCCGGCGCCGGGCATGCGCTATGGTGAATTGCAGATATTTGCAGGTTCGTGTCTGCATACACAGTTCTTCCCCCTTTTCTCTTTCGGAGCGGAAAGGAGGCGTATCGTAACGAAGCAATATACAGAAAGAAGAAGGCCTTCCACGTGAGATCGCAGCGCCGTGTAAATCGTCCCCTCGTCTCATCGCGGAGAGGCCTCGGTCGGCCCGACCTTTTCGGTAGACGCGGAGCCGGGACCCTCGATGTCGTCGACCGGACTGGAGCGCAGGCCGACGTTGGCATCGGCGTAGGAGTCGAGGACGGTGTAGTACGACGGGACGACGTTGACGCAGACGGCGTAGGACCACGCGGCGACGAAGAAGACCAGAGGCACGACCATGGCGATGCCGTCGCCGTGTCGGTCGCCGACATAGCCGGTGAGCGGCGGCACGCAGGCGCCGCCGACGACGCCGCCGATGATGTATCCGCTGCCGCGCTTGGTGTGACGCCCCAGGCCGCGCATGCCCAGGGCGACAATGGTCGGGAAGCAGATGGACTCGAAGAAGAGCACGAGGTAGAGCATGGAGACGCCGACGTTGCCGCGCTGGGTGACGGCCGGGCCGATGAAGACGATGCAGCAGGAGAGAAAGGCCAGCAGGACGTAGCGCGGGCGGACGACGCGCATCAGGCCGACGCCGGCGAAGCGGCCGATGGCAAAGGCGGCCTGGGCGCCGGCGAAGAACTTGGCCGCCAGCGCCGAGTCGGTGTCGGGCCGCGTGGCGCTGGCGTAGTTGATGAAGAAGCTGGCGATGCCGACCTGGGCGCCCGTGTAGCAGAACTGCGCAAAGGCGGCGTGGAAGAGGCGGTACTGCTTGTGGAAGGGCGTGTCGACGGCGGCGCTGTCGGTGGCCGACGCGTGCGTCTCTTGGACTTGAAAGGCCATGTCTGCGAGGACACATGTCCGTCAGTCCCCTCGTCTCTCCTCTCCATTGACCCGTTTCAGCGTATTAGAGGCGGGCGAAGCTTACCTGCATCGGTGATTTCAGGGATGCGCGCAAAGAAAAAGGCAGCGGCGAGGAGGAGCACAAAGATGGCGATGGCGAGGTAGACCCATTGGACGTGGTCGAGGGCGTCGTCATCGCTGAAGTTGAAGAAGACGTAGGAGCCGAGGACCGGGGCGATGACGGTGCCGATGCCATTGAAGGCCTGTGAGATGTTGAGCCGGATCTCCGCGTATCGGGGCGGGCCGCAGACTGTCCGGAGAGAAGAAGTGAGCATGGAGCAGGCAGAAAGGGGACAGAGAAAAGGGGGGGGGACAAGGGCCTACCGGTTATAAAGGGGTTGGCGGCCGTCTCGAGGGAGCCGAGGCCGTTGCCGATGATGAAGATGCACGCGCAGAAGCCGCCGAAGCTGCGGGCCTTGAGGGCGGGGATGGCGAGCAGGGCGCCGAGGGCGTAGAGGCACAGGCCCCAGATGAAGACGGCGCGGTAGCCATAATGGCGGAGGATCCAGGCGGCGTGGCCGATGGAGGCGAGGGGGTATGCGCTGGGCGGCCCGAGGGTCAGTCGAGGGAAAAGACGAAGAATATGGACGAGGTCAAGCCGAAGAGGGGGAAAAAAGGGGGGAGGGGGGAGGAGAGGCGCACCCAAAGTACGCGGCCTGCAGCCCCGAGGAGCGGGCGCGGTCGACGTCGAGGACCGTCTGGAAGTGCTTGTTGAGGGTGTCGAGCAGGCCGTAGCTGAAGCCCCAGAGGAAGAAGAGGACGGTGACGAGGGCGATGGGCAGCAGGGACTGGCGCAGCGTCAGCTCGGCGGCGGCGGTGCGGCGGACGTCGTCGGCCTTGAGGGAGCGGCTGCGGAAGAAGGCTCGGGCGCCCATGGCTCCGTCTGCGCCGCTGATTTGTCTCTCTCTTGTCTGGCCCTCTGTCTGGCCCTCTCCTGTCTCTCCCCTATCTGCCAGTCTCCCGCTCACTCGCGCCCTCTCCAGCGCGTACCGTCGCCGGCTTCGCTCCCTTGTTCTTGTTTAACAAGTATCGGTCTCCTCGAAGGCGCCTGGGCGTATCGAACAGCGCCGGGAGCCAAATAAAAAAAAAATCAGATTTGATCCCTCGCTGGTGCGTCGGCGCGCGTGTATATCAGCCCTGTGGAGGAGGCGAATGTCCGAGATCTGAGACAAGCAGAGACAGCATGTGCCGAACACGACAGCGGAACCAGTGGCTGAGACACCGGGGAAAAAAAAAGACGAGTGAGGCAAGGAAAGACGACGGCGGCGGCGACCCGGGCTAATAAAATGGGCCCGAGGATGCGCGCGGCCGGGTGAAGCACGACGACGAGAAGCGGGATGGACGACGAAAGAAGCGCAGCGAGATTGCGATGACGGGGGGGAGGGAAAAGGCGGTTAAGGTTTCGGCTTTGGAGAGGGACGATGAGGAGGAGGAGGACTGAGTGAAGCTTGGCAGCGGTTCTCTCCCCCTGATCGTGTCATCGGCGACAGGACGGACGGACAGAGGGAACAAAGGTGACGCTAGACTGGGTGGAGAGAGGGAGCAGCATGGAAGCCCGCGTGTAATAGTCCATCGTTCATCTCTGGCGACTGGGTCTCGATGATGCGGCCGCCCAAAACGGCCATCCCCGACCGGCAGACGGCATCCTCGGGGGCCGCCCGAACAACAAACACCCCCGCCCCTGGTGCATGTATGGCAGTATGCATATATCCTGGGGTCGGCGTTGAAGGAATGAGGCGGGAGAGAGCGACGTCTTGTTCTGGTTGGAGTCGAGAGTACATGGAAAGCATCTTCCTCTCCTCCCTTGATCCCCGGTATATATTTAGATGCTTACTTCCCCCCCGAGAGCTTCTTTTTCTTCTGCTCCTCTGCTCATGTCGTGTAAATCCTAACGGAGACATCCTGCACCCCAACGTCCCGTCTCCTCACAAGCTGCAACGGTTACAACGCCGCCTGTGCCGGGGAAAACTCTACTCAAGCCCGACAGAACGATGGACCCCTTCCCTCCCCCCCTCCCCCAATCTCGGTGAACACGCTGTAGCTGCAACATGCCGTAGCTGCCCGGTAAAAACAAACCCCTGCGGCTGGATCACGGGGGATGGAGGGATGACGGCCGATCCAACGGCACAGCATCGGGGGCCGCTGCTCGGTGCATTTCCCTCCTGGTAACTCCATGGCCGTATCTACATCCCGGTTCACGGCCGTGCATGGCGGTGGGACAGCAGCACGGAGCGGGCCGCGAGGGTTGCCCTCGGCGGGCCAGAGTTTGCTGTGTCCGGGTGGACTGACGAGGCAAAGTGGCCGCCCAGCCATCTTGTCCAGCTGGATCGGCTCTTGGCTAGATTCACGTACGATAATACTCCGTTCATCTATGGGTGCTACGTGTGGCCGTGGACGCACATACATATATATCCCGTAGAAACCACACGGCACCTCACAGCACCTCGGAACGCCAACAACGCCTGTATGGACGGACAAGACGCACGCACGTCTTCGTGTATGCGCATCCCCGGGCTGCAACTCGTCCAGCCGAGGCCCCCAGCTCCAAGCCCTTCCTCGCCCGGGCTGTCTCCCGCATGTCTTCGTTGGCGACCGGCCTTGGCAGGCTCAGCCCGCATCGAGCCTCGACTGTTCTTGCGCCCCGGCATCCATCGCTGTATGCGCCAGCGCGTGTCAGTCGCATGCGGCTCCCACTCCCGCGCGCAGCCAGCCCTCGACGGGGGCTCTTTGGTGGCGGCCCCCCTGTCGCACTGCTCACCAACAAGTGCTGCATCAAGCCGGCCACCCTCGTCCTGCAGCCGGGCAGAAGAATGGAAAGACACAAAGATGATTATAAATAAATTGCATCGCGACCCTTTCCCTCATGGGATGATGAGCTCCATTCAGAGTGCGACGTATGCAGCACTCGACCAGTCGTCTGCGTTCTATCCATATTGATGCCCGGCCTCTCGGCCAATTCTTCTCAAAACCGCCGGCAGCCGGTGCAACCTGTTGGTCGAACCTTGGTCAAGGAGAAATAACGAAAATAGGCTTCCATGGAGAGCGCAAGACAGCGGCGGATGCGACTGTCAAAGTTTGCACACACGTTCCATTGCATCAACCGAGGCCGATTCCTCGTCGCTGCTTGCTGCCTGTCGTCTGGGGAGGAATGCAGCGACGCGGGTTCTGGTTAGCATCTCTCTCAAACACCAGAGGATCAGAGGCGAAAAGACGTAAGCGGCGAGAGGATTATTCCACTCAACATGTTATGGATGCACCGGGATGGCGCATATAGCAGGTGCCCATAGAATCTCGCGCCACTTCCCCCCCCTTTTCCCTGGATCCCTCTCCGCCGCCGGAAAACCTTGAATTATTGGCTCCATCCTCGTTCGTACGCGGGCGGCCTCGAAGGGGAAACAGGTCGAGTTCCGAATGCGGCAGCCCCAGTTCCTCGAAGCACTTTGCATTCTTGGCTGCTCCGGCTCATGCTAAAGATACAATCTTTTTCGACTCCGGGGACATGCATCCTTCTTCGATCAAGGGACCATCGGTTGAGAGAGCTGTGTTCTCCCCATCCTTCTACAAGAAAGGAGGCTCGGCGCACATTCCGAGCGAGACATTCCTAGCCAGACTGGTTCCTCACACTCAGGGTCTCATAACGCATCCTCGGCGCCACCCCTCCGGTTGGCCGTCAGAGACGCCCATCTGCGGGATGCTTGAGGTTGATCATGACCCGCAAGAGAGAGGGCGAGATGCCGACATAAAAGGCCATGTTCCGCCGGCCATGGGGAAGGCGTCGATGGCGAGAAAGGCCGACCGCGGAGCTGTTGTGTCCCATGTTCGCAGTATGGAGCATGTAAGAGGGGGCCCGGACATGGCATCAATGCCCTCGTGTTGGGAAGAGACGGGCACGAGGGGACGCAATTGGATGCCCGCCCACCCCCGTTTGTAATTACAGCTAGATTAGCATGATCGACCGCAAAGCTGAGAAAGAAGCGGCGTCGTGTGTGTGTGTCAAAGGAAAAGAATAGCGCATCTTCGTGTCGAGACAAGCGAAGGCTTGGCAGAACAACAACAGGCTTGGCCCACCAACGTGCCTCGACCGCTGGCTCTGGCTGGCGGCACCAGGAGAAGGCGGAGAAGCAGATAAGGCTCTGTCGGGGTCTTGGCGAGGGCTGTGGAGTTTGAAGGCGGAGAACGGTGTCGTGGAGGATAAGGGTTGCGAGTCAGGCCGCCGCCCTTTTCGTCCAGTTCTGTTCTTTTGCCGACTGATGGCGCCGCGAAGAGGGCGAAGTTTTATTGCTCTTAGTTTCCGCGTGATGACATGGCGACGGATGAGATGTCCTCGGCCTCGTCCCGAATGCTGACGACTTGAAGTGCCATGTCGTTCATTCTCGACGCCATCAGTCGAGGAGCAGGACCGAACGGGTCCGAGGACGTATAGCCAAGGACAGATGGACAAGCAGAAACGCGTCCAGCTACAGCCGCTCTGAAAGCACACGGCTCCAACCACCCCACATAAGTCCAACACGGTCAAGAAGAGCAAATCCGCAAACCCCCATGGGTGGAGCGCCAAGATCTGATATTCTGCACGTGGAGGCGGACCCTGCCTTGATTGGTCCCTTTCCAGGCAACTGGTAATAAGAAAACATCTACCGTCTATAATCCGAACCCCGAGATCACGCCGTGGGCGGCTAACTGGGCCTCTTCATGCTCTCTTTAGTCTCCGAGACTGACGACATTCTCCAAGTGTTCTTATGCCGCGTCCAGATCTGGACAAGTCGTCTTGACAGAACTGTGTGTGTGCTTTCCCTCGAGGTCCAGCTAGTCCATGCTTTCTTGTTTTATTCCCTTTTGCTCTCCCCGGCTGATTCCGGGGCCTGCGTCTGGAGCTGGCCCAGGCGGGAGTGGCGCGCTGGATGGGGAAAAAGCAAGCAATATATGCAACGACCAACCCAACTACAAACACATTCCGTAGAGCAGGCAGGCCTGGTTCCGTGACGGGCTCTGTACTGTGCAGCTTCCGAGGTTGGCCTAAACGGAGCCATGTCACACGTGTAGATGGCTTGAAACCTCCCACGAGGCTCGCTCGACATAAAGGTAGGATTCTGGCCAAGAACCACGTGCTGTATGCGGTATGCATGCGCTTCCAGGTTCACCGGAGCCAAGCAGCCGAACATCCAGAATGACGGGCCCCCGTGCGTCCTCGCTACCGGACGAGACAGCTTCCTCCCCTGTCACCGTCCCCACGTCGCCGCAATGCACTCCATCACTCGCTAGAGACCCGGGTCCATGCCGGCAGGCTGGAGAAGAGGAGAAGAAAAAACACAAAACGGGGGCAAGCGAACGTCTGTGTTGGGCCGCGCCGGTCCAATGAGCTTCCCGCCTCGCGGCACGGCTTGCCAATCTCTCTCGTCATACGCACATCCCGTCCGCTCCCCATCCACACAAAACCGTCGACCGAGATATCACACACGCAGAGATGGACGCCGGTAGATGGGAACTTGAAGGGCAGGGGTGGAAGACGGGCGCCACTCGAGTCCAGCCCATGTGGCCCCCCGACGGACACGCACGCTTCGTGCCTCGTTCAAACAGCCACCTAGGAACTTGATACCGCCAGATACACCACGCTCCTGGGCCCCGGCGTAGCCCTCACCGCGTGCTCTGACTCTCTCTCTCTCTCTCTCTCGCTCCGCTCGACGCTGTTCTCCCGTGGTGCCTATATATCCCAACGGGCTGCCTCCTCCCCCCCTTGGCGCTGCCTCTCTCCTTTCCCCCAGCAAGCCTCCATCATCAAACCCTTCTTCTCCCTGCCGCCGACCTCCGGGCTTCGCTCGGGTGCTCTACCGCCCTCCCGCTCCCACGGCGCGCGCGCACGCAGGCCCAGACACCCCCTTTCCCCTTCCCCTCGCGCCGCGCCTCTCACTCCGTCGCCATGGCCACCCTCCACCAGTACGACTTCCTCTTCGCCGTCGGCACCATCTTTGCCTTCCTCGACGCCTGGAACATCGGCGCCAACGATGTCGCAAACTCGTGGGCCAGCTCCGTCTCCTCGCGCTCCGTCTCCTACCTGCAGGCCATGCTGGGCGCCTCCGTCATGGAGTTCAGCGGCGCCCTCGGCGTCGGCGGCCGCGTCGCCGACACCATCCGCACAAAGGTCGTCGACATCCACGCCTTCGACGGCCAGCCCGCCCTCCTGATGCTCGGCATGGTCTGCGCCGTCATCGCCTCCAGCTGCTACCTCACCATGGCCACCCGCCTCGGCATGCCCGTCTCCACAACCCACTCCATCCTCGGCGGCGTCCTCGGCATGGGCGTCGGCGCTCTCGGACCCAACGCCGTCACCTGGGTCGGCTACCACCCGGACGGCTCCGTCGACATCAGGGGGGGCGTAGTGCAGGTGAGCCGTTTCCCCTCTCCAGCCTGTCGAGCCCCTGAGCCGGCTGCTCCTAACGAGCTTGTCGCTAACGCCAGCATAGGTCTTTCTCGCGTGGATCATCGCCCCCGTGTTGTCGGGCGCCTTTGGCGCCATCATCTTCCTCGCCACAAAGTACGGCGTCCTGCTGCGCTCCAACCCGACGGCCAGGGGCCTCGTCCTCGTCCCCATCTACTTCTGGGTCACGGCCTCGCTCATCGTCATGCTCCTCATCTGGAAGGGCGGCGACTACTCGGTCAACCTGCGCGACGGCCAGATCCCCGGCGTCATCATCGCCGCTGGCGCCGGCTGGGGCCTCCTCATGGCCCTCTTCCTCGTTCCCTGGCTCTACCGCGTCGTCGTCAAGGAGGACTGGCAGCTCCGCGCCTGGCACATCTTCCAGGGGCCCTTTTTGCTCCGTCGCGGCCCCGTCCCGCCGCCCCCGGCCGACTTCCAGGGCATCGTCCGCAACTTTTACGAGGGCCACTTGACCCGCGACGAGCTCGACGCTCGCCGAGCCCGGTATGCCGCCGCCGACGACCTCGAGGGCCAGGGCCAGGGCCACGCCGCCGCCACCAAGGAGGACAAGGTCGCTGCCGGCTCCGGTGCTTCGGCCCGGAGCGTCGACCCCGCCGACACGGCCGCCGCCACCGACGCCCCGCGGCCGCACAAGTCGCTCATCGGCCCCAAGCCCGACGGCCCCTGGTACTCGGGCGCTCATGTCTGGTGGTTCCTAAAGTGGCTCGTCCTCCGCGGCGTCGACCAGGACGTCGTCAGCTCCCAGAGCGAAAAGTCGGTGCTGGCCGGCGACGTCGAGGAGATCCACGCGCACGCCAGCCACTTCGACAACCGCGCCGAGTTCCTGTACACTTTCCTTCAGGTCATGACGGCCGCCGCCGCCTCCTTCACCCACGGCGCCAACGACGTCGCCAACGCCGTCGGCCCCTATGCCTCCATCTACCAGATCTGGCGCACCGCCGAGATCCCCGGCAAACAGTCCAACGTGCCCCTTTGGATCCTTGCCTTTGGCGGCACCGGCATCGTCCTCGGCCTCTGGACGTATGGCTACCACATCATGCGCAACCTCGGCAACCGCGTCACCCTCATGTCCCCTGCCCGAGGCTTCTCCATGGAGCTGGGCTCCGTCATCACCGTCATCATGGCCACCCGACTTGGTAAGCACATCCCTTCTTTCTCGCCGTGACCCGTCCGCCAGCTCGGGCTAATCTCACTCGCACGCACAGAGCTCCCCGTCTCCACCACCCAATGCATCACGGGCTCCATTGTCGGCGTCGGCCTCTGCAACGGCGACTGGCGTGCCATCAACTGGCGCATGGTGGCGTGGATCTACCTCGGCTGGTTCATCACCGTCCCTGCTGCCGGGCTGATATCGGGCATCCTCATGGGCTTCATCACCTACTCTCCTCACTGGTGAGGAGCAAGCCGCAACGTTTGATGATATTTCCTTTTAATTGCGGGACCGCTGCGCAAAGCGAGACATGGCTGGACATTCGCTGCCTGCGTTGATGATTCATTCCAGTAAATACCTTTAGATGGGCACTCGGTGCCGACGGCAGCAATAACCATGGGTTGTGCTGATGACGGGGGCAGACGGGACGGAGCATACAGGACGAGGGATCGAGACCTTTTGTTTCCCAACGATGATCAGCGAGAGAATTCCCACCAAGTCAAGATGAATATGAGAGTGACGTGCGTCGCATCGGCGTTGCGCAACTGATCAGTGACACCGGCCGCTCGCACATGGCCGACCTTTGCTGAGGCTGGTATCGCAAGCCTCGTGCTCTGATCTGTGCCTTGGCGCCGGGTTGCGGAAGATGCCCTTCGCCGAGCCCGCATATATCTCGGCATGCATAGTACCTTGCAGCCTGCGCGTATTTGGTGATGCAGCACATGGACGCAACGTTGCTCCGTCATTACGAGCGGGTGCCCTCGCGGCCCAAGCCATGAGAAGCTCGCACTTTCTCAGCAACGATCTCGACCCAACCTCAGCTCTCGGGCTTTGTCCTCGCTTGTCGACATTCATTACGTATGCCACGAGCGATCGACAACCCTATATATAAGCCACGCAGGGGGCATCCCTCGCTACCGAGTAAGGTCAGGGGAATGTTGGTCGAGTGCATCCACGTCAGTAAGCTCGCTCTCCGCCGAGCCGACGACCCACCTGCCACATGCCCCTTGGCAACTAGAGGGCAACACCGCGTTGAATGTATGCACGTCGTTGCTTTTGTCGTCTGAACGTCCAGTAAGTGACGTGGGCAAGGTTGGATGGAGGTGGGTGAGGAAGGGAGTCGATCGCAAAGCCTTGTAGATGCTTGTTCAGCCGCCTAGGCCCGGGGTCTAAAGCGAACCAACCATCAGGGTATACATGTCGTCGTCTTGTTGTCGAAAACCCCGTTGCCAAGGCCATTCGTGGTTTGCGTGTTGCATGCTGCCGCCACCGCACAGCAGTCAAGCGACGTCCCTGTTCTGTCATCCCAGGCTGATGGCACTGACTCTCCGTCCCCGAACAAAGGGGGGCACGGACCGGATGTGCTGCGTGTCGAAGGACGGGCCAGTAACTTTAAGGTGTCTGCAGCAGAGTAGCGGCTCCAGGGTTTTCCTTTGTTCTGTCAGATTTGCCGTTCGGGGGTCCACGGTCAAAGTCTTGGCAATGACCAAGACTTGGAGCTGGCAGGTCGGTACAGTATAGCTGTTCAGTAGCCTAGAATCCTTTCGAATCTTTCGAATCTTTGGTCTCTAAAAGATGCCATTGACTTCCAGTTGCTGCGCTCTGACCAGCCCTCTCAAACGAGAACCGGACGCTGCACATCCGATTCAGTCAGAGAGGCAGGCATGGGCAAATCTCCAGCTTCCAAGACAGAAGTAAGGGTCTCCCGCGATCCCCCGCACCGCCGGATGACCGCAACGGCTGCGGCAGTGGGGTGCCATGTCCGTCTCAGGTGTGGGAATATTCACCACCACAAGACGTCCTGGGTAGTGCGGGCGCATGTGCGAAGCGAGACCGATCATATTGGAGGGCGCCTGGCTTCGGCTGCAAGTGCTCCCCAGGCGCAAGAGGTGGTGCCCAAGATCTTCCCAGTTCCCGGGATTTTCCATGAACGGCGGCGGCGTCTTGGCCCGGCCTTTCCAGAACATGCAGAATTCTTTCAGCACCTCTCGTTGCGCCGACTTACGTTCCACGGCCTGGCAGGCAGACAGCGACGGTGGCAGCAGCATCTCGCCGCCGTGGCATGTGAAACACCGAGCTGCCATTGTAACATGGCCGCCGCGAGTCTGTGTCACGCATGTGCGTCACATTGCGGGCCTTGGCTCTGTCATGGCCTCTCCTCCCCCTCCGCACCCTCGTCCCGGCTTCCCCGTCCGTGAGAGCGTAGAAGGGCCGCAGTGAGGAGCAAACACGGGGCGTCGAACGCGTTTTGCAAACCAATCGCCGTGGTGCTATTCGTGCTTGGTCGTTGGTCGACGGTCCATCAAGATGTCTGTCCCACGGTATCCCCGTTCTACAAGCCTTCCGCCTCGGCAAATGTCGATTCTCTGGCACCACAGTTTGCCGATGCGGCATGGAAGCCGGACGTCCGCAAAGGGTACCCTGGCTAGCTGTGTCGAGTCGACGGCAGTTCCGTGGCGGGCCGGCTCATGCCGTCGTCTGTGGGTGCTTGACAGACTTTGACGAGTCCATGTGTGGTCTTCCGGCCCCACAGACATGGTGCCGCACAGATGGCCATGAACTCATGGTCGTATCATCGTA
Source organism: Hirsutella rhossiliensis (assembly GCF_020360975.1). Taxonomy (NCBI): domain Eukaryota; kingdom Fungi; phylum Ascomycota; class Sordariomycetes; order Hypocreales; family Ophiocordycipitaceae; genus Hirsutella; species Hirsutella rhossiliensis. The sequence continues at coordinate 1,855,377 of NW_025408668.1, read as the reverse complement.
TCGAGGGCATATCTGTTTGCTGTGTAGCGTTGGGTCCCAACTGCAGATTTGTCTCAGAGCACATCGCCCCCATCCCCCCTACTCTCTCTCTCTCTCTCTCTCTCTCTCTCTCTCTCTCTCTCTGGTCGCGGATGCAAAGCACCATATCGTTTTCTTTTTTCCCCCACGCTGTATGAGAGAGAACAAGCACGTGGAACTGTCCTGGCCAGATAGTTTCATGTGCGGCTCACTGGTCTCCGGGGGTGTGTCTGTGAAAGCACCGCGGCGTGCGATGCCCGGTTTGCACGGAGCGCCGTCTCCCATGTAGGATTCAGTGCCGGCCAACGCTTCACGTGGCCAGCAACAAGTAGCATCTATGAATTCCGGTCAGCAGTCCGACACGGGAAGGGGGGCGTCCCCCACTCGGTTCCGCCTCTGTGGGAGGGAAGCACGCGAGCCTTCTCTGTGGCCGGCCCAGGCTGTGTCCAATGCTCTGTTGCGTCTCCGGCAGATCGGTGCACCAGAGCCCAAGGGGGGTTGGTAGCCGGATATCCCTGAGCCCAATTGCGCGCGCGATATTCACAAGACAAGGCCGGTCGGTGTCTTCGGTTTGTGCTCGAGTAGTCGTTCAGCCGCGACTAAGACCGAGAGCCGTGAATATCGCGCACACCCTCTTCACCTCTGGGCTCGGACGGAAGCTGTGGGGCCTCCTAGGTCTCGGTATTTCACTGCAACAAGAACGATGCTTGGGATTTCTTTAAATCCCATCTTTCATCGCCCCCGTCCATGACCCCAGTCCTCGACTCCTGCATCACTCACATCGACCTCCCACTTGGCATCCCTCTTCCCCTTGCCACCACTCCCCTCATCGCCATCTTCCCCATCTCACCCTCATCGGCATCATCCCCGTCATCAACATCGTCGTCCTCACACAGCCATGAAGGTTGCCGTCATCGGCGGCGGCCCAGGTGGCCTCGCCACGCTCAAGTTCCTATCCACGGCACATCAGTTCTTTCCCATAGCAGCCATTGAGGCTCGTTTGTTCGAGGCAGAGGATCAGATCGGTGGCACTTTTGTCCACCGAGTCTATGAAGATGCCGAGGTGCGCAACCCTTGCCTCGAGGTCGTGCCCTTTTGGAAAGGCCATGCTGACGTGCTCGGTGGACCTGGCACAGCTCGTGTCGTCCAAATATCTGACGGCCTTCTCCGACTTTCGCCTGCCACAAGACGCTCCTGACTTTGTGACACCGCAGGCGTATGTCAGGTATCTCCATGCATATGTCGAGGCGTTCAAGATTGGCGGCTCCATCGAGTGCCAGGCCAAAGTCGAGCGTGTGAGTCGAGGCCCGCGAGGCCTCGGCCACGTCCTGCTCATCAGCAAACCGGACGGCCGTCAATTCAGCTGGGCATGCGACGCCGTGGCCGTTTGCTCTGGGCTCCATGTCGTGCCCAATATCCCGGCGATTCCGGGCATTGAGAGGGTTCCGACGGTGCTTCATTCATCGCAACTCAAGCGCCGGGAGCAGTTCGGCACGGGCACGAACGTCGTCGTGTGCGGTGCGGGAGAAACCGGCATGGATCTTGCGCATCTTGCAGTGACTTCTCCAACGGCGTCCGTCACCCTCTGCCATCGAGACGGCTTCTTTTGTGCGCCCAAGGTATGCGGAACCGTCGGCGAGTTCTTGTTAGTCAGGGAACTCATGTCGGCGACAGATTATCCCGAGCCCACGAGGCCCCAACCAAAAGGCCCCGACTCGGCCCAACAAGCCCGTCGACACATCCGTGGCAAGCTTGTTCGACACGGCCTATGCCCATCCCGTACTGCAGCATAGCCAGCTGCTGTGGTTTGCCTATGACCAATGGGTCAAGAAGATGCACTGGCTCATTTCGGGCACCGAAGAGGGCCCCGACCAGTGGAAGGGACAGGTCGGCGAGGACCGCAAGAATCTGGCTTCACGTGAGTCCTTGACCAACCGTCTGGACAGGTCTTTTGCTCACAGCCACAGTCTTCCTCTGCAAATCGGATCGTGCCTTGCCGTACATCTCCGAAGGCCACCGCTCCGAATCGTGGTGGAACCGCCTGCGTAGCGGGATCCTCAACGTACCCATCAAGGACACCAATGGAAGGCGGATCGACGTGCTCAGATGGCCGTCCGGAGTCGACCAAGACGGCTTCATGAGCATGGCGGAAGACGAAAATGACGGCTCGGGACCAATCAGGCGCATGAAGCCAGACGTTGTGGTCTTGGCCACCGGCTACTCGACCGATTTTGGCTTCCTGGACGCCGACTACCCTCGTCTGGGTCATACCGACGTCCGCGGGGTGTACAAGAGCGGAGAGGTGTCGGTGGGCTTCATCGGCTTTGTGCGCCCGTCCATCGGCGCGATTCCCCCGCTTGCGGAGCTGCAGGCGCAGCTCTGGGTCTTCCGTCTCCTCCAGGACCAGTTCCCCAGCCAAGTCCCCCAAGGGCCCGGCCCAGGTGCCCTCGCGCCCTATGAGATGGACTATAAGCTCCAGCCTCTGTGCGGATACGACTTCTTCACGACCAAGCGGGGGGTCGACCATGAAGCGTACGCGTACCAGCTCGCCCTCGACATGGGATCCGCGCCCACCGCCTCGTACGTGGCGAGCAAGGGCTGGAGGCTCTTCTTCACGTGGGCCATGGGGTCCAACTTCAACCCCAAGTTCCGGCTCGTGGGCCCGTGGAAGTGGGAGGCTGGCGCCGAGCAAATCATGCGGGGAGAGCTGTACGGCGTCGTCAAGCGGTCTGGCGGCTGCATCTGTAAGTGTGACATGGGACGAGTGGCTGGTGAGACATATTAACTGCTCTTGACAGACCTTTTGACCTACACAATCCTTCCCTTCATCGTCTTCGGCACGATGAGCCTGGCACTGTATGTGTGGTACGGCATCTTGGGCCTGCTTGCGTCGGCCTTGGAGATGCCGGTCGCCCAGAAGCGCAAGTCGAGATTCGAGTAGGTTTATGTTGCAGGACAAAGCGGTGTACAGGAGGGCGGTCGCGATAGATTCAGCCGTAGGCTAGTAGTTCAAGCATCAAGAAACGTCGTTGTGCATTGTCCTGAAACGGGATGGGTCATTGCTTCTCCTGAGTGCCTCCTTTGGTCCTTGCTCCGCATCGGGTAATGGTCTCGGTGAGCTCGGTCAGCGAAAGTGGGGTCTCCACCCGGGGAGGTGGGGCTTACCGCGGTGAATAGGGCGGCTGGCTCAACTGTAGTTTTTTGCTACTCCACGATTCTCACTTTTTGTTTTCTTCACCAACGGTATTTCTTCGGTTTTCTCGCTGGGACGCCGGGACGGTCATGTTGTCCAGGGATACCGTCCAGCCGAATGGCTGGGTGGCAGTGAAGCTCCCAAACGAACTCCTGCGACTCCTCCAGGTGACACCAAACACGTCGGTGGCCTCTCCTCTGACACCTGCGCCGACTCGCTGCGCCTCGCCCGCCCGCTCGACTGACACCGCGCAGGACGATATCGCTGGGCAAATATGGCTCCTTTCCCAGCAACCTCTTGCTCGAGCGGCCCTTTCACCTGACGTACGAGGTCCAGGAGAAGCGCGAGGGGGAAAACTTTTCGCGGCTTCGCGTCGTCTCAGGCACGGAGCTCAACGCCGACCAGCTGGCCGAGACGAGCGTCGACGCGGCCGACGGCGATGATGTGATTGCCCCGGCCGACGGCGAGGAGCTGGCGCTGGTGGACGAGAGCGGCAAGGTGGTGGCGCGCTCCAACCGCGAAATCATTGACGACTCGGCGCGGCAGACGCTCACGACGGCCGAGATCGAGGAGCTCAAGCACAAAGGCGCTTCCGCGGGCAAGGAGCTCATCGCCAAGCTCATGCTCTCGCACACGGGCATCGACCAGAAGACGGCCTTTTCGCTGGCCAAGTACAAGCTGCTCAAGGAGAAAAAGTACCTCCGCCGATTCACCGTCCTGCCCGTTGACGTGACGCTGCTGGCGCAATGGATTCTCGAGGACCGCGACGCCGGACGGATCCTCGACATGCGGCAGGAGATGATTGGGCTGCTGGGCTGCTGGGCTGACGTGCATTTTGGAGGCCTGCCCGCTCCAGGCGCTTCAGAGCCGCACGGCGGCAGGTGGCTGGCCGTCGACGACACGGGCGGCCTGCTGGTTGCCGTCATGGCGGAGCGGATGGGCATTCTCTACCGAGATGCGGAGGAGGAAAATTACCCAAAACTCGACGGTCTCGATTCAAGGAATGGCGAGGGCACGGGCGAGGCTACCGAGGACAAGCAAACATCGTCCCCCAAGACACAGCGGAACTCTCGCAAGAGACCTCGTAGGGACGACTTTGACGACCACTATGCCCTCACCAACACCATCACCGTCATCCACTCCAACACGCAGCCCAATCTGTCCCTGCTGCGCTACTTTGACTACGACGCCAGCGACCCGAACCCGCCGTTCCCCTACCACCCGCTCTTCACCAACCTGCTGCCCATCTCGTGGCTCCAGCTCGTCAGCCCGGCAGAGGACCCCGTCTACGCCGACAAGCCGGCCGACGCGTCTCCCGAGGAGCTGGCGGCGTGGAAGACGAACCGCCGGGGCAACTACCACCGCAAGCGCCGGCGGTGGGCGCGCACCCGCCAGATCGTCGACAGTACCCGTGCGGGAGGATTTTCTGGCCTCGCCGTGGCCAGCGCCATGGACCCCGTCTCGGTCCTCCGCCATGCCCTCCCTCTCCTCGCGGGCGGCAGCCCCATCGCCATCTACTCCCCCAACATCGAGCCCCTCGCGCAGCTGGCCGACTGCTTCGCCATTGCTCGCCGCACGGCCTGGGTGTCGTCCCCGCCCCCCGAGGCCGAGGGCAAGACGGTGGCGGAGCTGGACAGGTGGGAGGGTACCCCCGAGTTTCCAATCAACCCGACGTTAGTTCTAGGCGCAACGATCCACACAAGCAGGGCCACGAGGTGGCAGGTTTTGCCGGGGAGGACGCACCCGTTCATGACGGCACGGGGCGGTCCGGAGGGCTACGTGTTTACGGGTTGGAGGGCGATACCCGCCGAGGGGAGGATATCTGCGAGGGGCAGATTCCAAAAGAGGAGAGCATGAGACCAGCTGCTGCATCTTGGCTTGCAGGCAAAGGGCGTTTGAAAGAAGGCGTGAACATGTCAAGGTCTAGGATGAAGATATGAAGCATTGTGAATCGCCGAATATACCCCTGTACAGACAAAACCGCGCCAGCTCCCTGATTTGCGCACAAATGCAGACGCGTTGACGTTTCATGGGTCGGTCGGTCTCTTTTTCTGAAGGTTGCTTAAAGATGCCACGGAGGCATGCATTTCGCTCGTCAAGGCCGACTGTGTCTACAGTGCCTTGCCCATGAACTTTCTCTTGGTGAAGCTCAGCCACCACTTGCTCGGCTTAGTCTCGTCGTCTGCGTACACCCTCGCTAGTAGACGGGTCGCGAGCTCTTGGCGGACTTGCGCCATGTATTGCCTCAATTGCTCCGCATCCTGCCGGTCCCGGGCCGGCTCGTACATCTGGGACGTCAAGCGTTAGCTTGACAACGCTGCCAAGGCGACACGGAGTCGAACGTCGACGGCAACTCACCTGGTTCAAGGGGAAGCCGGGGTCGCCGGGAATGGCAAAGTTGAGGTCGAGGGCGAGGTTCGTGACATCCTTTTGGGCGTCGCGGGCGGTAGCGTGAGGTTTGATCTTTTGCAGGCAGTCACTAAGGAACCAGATGCCGTAGACGAGGAGGCGGTCGGCGGGGCCCTGGATCTCGAAGTTGCGGAAAAAGGTGTTGGCGCGGAAGAGGGCAAGAACCTCGTCGAGAATGTCGTAGCTCTCGCTGTCTGGGTCGGGGGAGTCGTTGAGCGGTAGCGGCGGCGAGGGGAACGGCAGGGTGTAGGCCGGGCCGCGCGTCTTTGTCCGGAGGGGGAGGAGGGGGAAGTTTCCGATGAGGCGTGGAGGATTCGGGTCGTCGTTGAAGACGGAGTTGTAGGCCTGTGGGCAGAAGTCAGCGCATGATGCTCGTGATGAGGGGCAGTGAGGGGTCGACGTGTTCGGGGAGCAAGCGCCGAGGGGAGCTGGGCACAAGACGAGGGCATGCCATCTGGAGGCTGGATCGGATCCGGGACACATACCGGCATGTTGAGCGGCGGATGGCGAGCCGCGCGACGGAGCTGCTATGGTCGGCGAGATGCTGGAAGCTGCGTCAATGGGGTGGGGCAGCAAGGCGTCGTCGTCACGTCGCGAGCTTGTCGCGGAGAATCGGAGCTCCTGCGCCGACGGGCGGAGGCTGCAGCATGGACTGGCACCGTGCACCGCCACCGCCACCAGTGGCAAAAAGCCTCGGTGGCAAAAGCCTCGGTGGCAAAAGCCTCGGAGGCTCACTTTGCTGCCTAAGTCACGTGAGTTCGCTCAACAAACGCGCCTGCCGAAAGCGGGCTTTGCCAACACACAAGACGCGAGCGCGACCCGCGTGACAGGCGGCGGCCAACCAGGCGGCGGCCCAACCAGGCCCCTGCGCGCCTCCTCCCTGTGGCGCTAATTAATTTACCTACTGAGTACGACCTCGGATAATACCTTATGTGCGCCAAGTTACAGCACAGCGCCTGGACAGGGAGGACGGCGCAGTCTCGTGAAAAGGGGACACACCACCACCCGTCTTCCGTCTTTGTGAGCAAACCGCACGCGTCTCATGGCAATTTCTTTCACGCCCATCCTCGCCCTTGTTCTGTCCTTGTTCTCCCTTTTTTCACGTTGCCCTTTGTTCTGGAGTCGTCTGTTCGCGGCAAAGCTTGGTCGCGATCCGTGCGCGTCATCGTGGGGTCGTCGACGACGATTCACACAAAGACGACCGCTATCGTTCAGTCCGTCCCAGCAGGGCTCGGTGCCTGTTCTCTCTCAATGCTAGCGCTACAGTTGGTCCATCTTATTTTTGTCCTCTTTAGCCATCTCCCTCGCGCCCTTTTTGCCCTTTTTCTCTTCACTTTTCTATCTCGTTCTGCTTCGGCTTCCCCACCAACTCTTCAGCTAAGCACCATCGTGGCCAGAGGCATCATTCCCTGCAGCGACCTGAACCAACGCCGTCGCGCCATGGTTAGCCAAAGCTTCTCTTCGGGGCCGCCGCCTCGCCGAAATGAGTTTCCCATCGACGACATCCCCCCCACCCAGATTCCGGAAGAAATCTCAACGCAGCTTTTCCCTAAAACGAGCATCTCTCCGCCGCTCTGTCGCAGGCGTCGCTCGGTGGCGCCCATCATACGTCCCTCCAAGGACTCCATCTACGACATTCTTCATCAGCACCCCGGCACCTCGCTCTTTGTGCGGCCTTTTCTCTGGACTGACCAACACACCACGCTCCTCGGCGCACGGTTCTGCGAGCTGCCTCGTTGCGACACCCCCCTCCCGAATAACGTGCCTGGATCACCGCCTTCAAGAGGACACGTGCGGCCGTCACCCGCCATCAAAACGTTGAGCCATTCTCTTAGTGAGATGCTGCTTCCGGTTTCCATGTTTCCCGTGAACGCGGAGGCAGTCACGGACCTCATGTCGACCTTGTGGCCCGCCGCCTTCTCCGGCAAGTCCTACAGGTCACCCGAGCTGCCCATGTTCTTCGGAGATCGAGTGTATCGCGACGCCGCCCGAGCGCACGTCATGTGGAGCTATCCAGCGAGCAACTCTCCATCAATTCACAGCTCTGTTGGCTCGGTATCAACTGGCTCCTCGACCCCCGCTGGCCACAACCCCGCCAATCTGCCCATGATGTGCTACATCAACCGGGATTCGCTCCTCCACATGCGGCAAAACATCTTCCGAGTCGTGCCGGGTCCTGGCCAGACTAGCAACGAATCTGTTCGCCGCCTACAGCAAGCCAGATCAAAGGCTCTCTTGCCAGCGAATTCGGACCACGATGCTCAATTCATGGCCATATTCCTCGCCATGGCGCAGCGGCACTTTTACAAGCCACCCGGGCCCGCAGTTCAGAGAGACACCCGATGGTGGACTGCAGAGGGTCCTCCGCCGCGCCCCGACTTTCACGACATGAAATTGAGGATACTGACACACGAAACCGACACTGCCGACTTTATACTGTACACGGGGCACGTGACGGCCAAGTTCCTCGAAAGGTTCCACGACCCATTCAAGGCTCCCCTCGACGACGACGGCAGCGTTCCCGGCCTCAAGATAGAGTACACGAGGATACCAATATGGCCCATTCTGGGCCTGCGAGAGCGGCTAGGCAAGGCGCTCGGCGAGGACATTGTCGGCCCCTTTGACCCGACCATTATGGAAACCTGGTACGACGACGAAGCGGAAAAGGAGGCTCACAAGAACGGCAAACGGAAGCGCGGGGCCCTATCCGAGGTTTTTAACGGAAGCTTCGAGGAGGGGACCGACGACGAGTCGGGGCTTCTCAGCGTCAAGCGGAAGAGGCTCGCACCGGCGTTGTTGTGTAGGCGGGATTGATCAACGTGCCATGAAGCAGATACGAATTTCTTACGACAGCGCAGCGTTTGCGCAACAGAGGCCACGGATTGGGCGCAGCGGACGGCTGGGCGGCCAGTGGCTTGCACGAGAAACGCGCCCCGGAGCGGTGCCGTATGACCCGACATTGAGCGGATGGTTGAAGGGAATGGCCAGTGGCGGGCTCCGGCGAGGGGCCGTCAACTGTAATCGACAGCTGCACCGATACCCATGTTTTCTGTTTCGATTTAGCCGGAACGCGTCCTTTCGAGGGAGGGAGGATCAAAAAGTAGTGGAAAATGAAATGACGAAATTCAAGACTACAGTTGGGACAGTCCAGGGCCGAGCCATGATCCACGACCTACCCTATACCCAGGGAGTTTGTAGCGAGTTTTCCCAGTGACCTGAACTCTCCCCTGTAAAAATTCTTCACCCCGCGGAGCTGTTAGTGGCTCGTTAGCCGGGACAGGATCTACAGGCCACCCGACCGCGCTTTTGCTGCGGGGTCCATCGTGACCCTAACAGCACAGAGGAAGACCTTAGGAGAGTTCATATTCCTCTGCGAAGCCGGTCTCGACAACATGTCCACTCGGACCTCATGGCTCTCTTCGGAACCAAGGAGCTATGGGTATTGGAAGGCCCGCCCTTCTAAACAACGGTGGCCGGTTGCGGAGGTTTTTCTCCCTGAGGGCAAGCTGCAAAGCCAGCCTCTGATCCCCTCCAAGAGTTTTTCCCTGCCGCCGCTCCCCAGTCATTTCCACGGCTTGGTTACTGGAGCGTGGACTGCGGCAGCAGTTTTGGCTGCGAGCGAGAGAATTCTGACCGGACAAAACCAAGGGTTGACCAATTCTTTGTGGCTGCGACCACCCGACACTTTGCCTTGACATCCCGCTGACGGGTACGAGGCTTGACACGAGCGCCATCGAGCCGATGAAATGCTGGATAGGGACAGAAGGGGTTGTTCACGGGTAGCGAACTACGAGCGCTGGGTGCATTTAGATGGACAGTGGTTTTTTCGAGGGAACTCATTCGGGACACTTCTCTGTAACTAGCTCAGCACGTCCTGTGCTCCCTCGCGGAGACCTGAGCGGCCTGAGCCGCTGGACGCAAAATACACAACAACAACAACAACAAGTTTTCCCAGTGACCTTGTTTTGCCTTAGACTGCCTAATATTTCAATGGCGCCTTTTGATCGTAGAGACGTAGTATGTGATTCTTTGTTTCGAGGGACATGGTAGCAAGAAATTTGACTGGAGTAAACAGTCCCGCCTCCGTCATCTTCAAGCCCACAAACTTCTTGCCCATCTGACTCGAAGATGGGCTCCATCGTCCGCTGCGACTGCAAAGCAGAGTAAGCATGGCGGCGCGCAAACACATGACAAGCAGAAAGGTCAAAGAAATAATCGAACCTATGTTTACCATAGCGTCGGCCTAAGGGTATCTCGTACACCGCTTCATTATTCCTCCCACTCCCATCTGCTAGTCCAACTTACAAAAAGCAATTCTCATCGACGCTGGATACCTCGGTAGGGATTCTTCATGACAATTTCGTTACTCGTGAGCCGCCCCGGCGCTATTCCTCTCTCTGGGCCGCCGCCCGGCTCGCCTCCTTGTCCTCGGCCGCAGCCTTCTCGCCGGGCACCTCTCTAGGGCTGGCCAGGGGGCTCATGGCTACCGCGTTGCTCCCGCTGACGCTGTCGGGCCTCCCCTGGCCCAGCAGGCCGCTCCGGACGCTTGCCCCGTCGCCCTGCTTAGCATAGAGGCTGTTACGCTCGCTAGCCAGGGTCGGCGCCACGCCTGCCGTCGAGTAGATGCTGTTGCGCTCAGCACCGAGGCGCGAGCCGGCGCCGTGGATCCCGGGCGTCGCGGGGTTGCCCGGTGACTCGATGTTGCCACTCAGGACGCTGAGAGGGAGGCTTTCGCGGCTACCGCCCCATAGAGACGACGGCGCCAGTGCGCGGACCGAAGCGTCCGTGTCCATGGAACGGCGACGACGCCGCTTGCTCGACGAGGCGAGCGTCAGGATGGAGGCATTGTCCGTCAGGATGTTGTTGGCGGTCGCCGCGGTATACGTCGTCGGGTGGCCCGTGGGCGCAAGGTGAGCCGGGATCGCAGACGCGGGAGACGTCGTCGGGAACGGTTGGCTAAAGTGAATCGACTGCGTGTTAGCTTGCGACGGCGCAGGCATGTGGTTTGCGTGCGGAGCCATTGACTGAATTGTCGTCAGCGTCGTCGTCAGCGACCGGACCGACGGCGCCGGGCTCGAAAATGTGCTGTCGCCGCCTCTCCTCGATTCCATGCCTCCGCCAACAGTACGGCTCGTGCCCGCGAGAGAGCTGGCCCCGTGGCTGGGCGCAATAATGGACCGCTGCCCCTCATTCTCCGTCGACACGGTGCCGGCCATGCTCCTCCCCCCGGCCGTCGGTGGCGCACGCCCGTCGGCTGAGTACCGCGTGGCGTCTGTCGAGACGTTGCTGGCGGATGGCGCCGTAGCGAAGGAGGCGGAGCTTGCGCCGTCGACATTGCTGCGGCCGTTGCCGTTTGTCGTGTTGCCATGATTGGCATGATTGGCGCTGACGTGGCCTGACTGGGGATACGGGTTGTTCAGCTTGGACCCCCTCCTCATCTTGATGTGTCGTTTCGGGCGCTCCCCGTCTGAAGAAGATTTAAAGTTGGTGAGCCTCTTGACCCATGTCGAAAATGGCCTTCGTCGATGCGCCTGCCGGTCTGGACGGGAGTTAGCTTCCATGCCGTCATGTGCGGAAGTGCTCGCAGCAAGGGCTGCGTAGTGCTCAGGCACCGCGTGCAGCAAGGTTTTGGAGGAACGTGGAACTCACCAAGCGGCGGCTCCTGGACGGTGTCTGTTGTCGTCATGAGGACAGCTATCGCAGCTTGGAATGATGGAGGACGGGCGTGCTGGCAGAGTAGGTGCTTCGCCGCGAGGATGGCTGAAAAAGAAAGAGTGCAATGGAGACTGGGGAAGCGGGGTCGGGAAAGGAGCGGACAAGGCAGCCAGGCGTTCAGGCTCTCGGATGGCACAGGTTGGTGGTGGTGGTGGTTTGGCAGTTGGATTGGCGGCAACGGACGGGCTGATGCTGATCTGGACTCCCTGAACAGTATCACGTGATGCACCTACAACACCCGCGCCTCACCCGGTCGCCGACGCGGCAGGAAAGAGTCGGAAGCTGCGGAGGAGAAGTGCCATGGTCGACGGAACGAGTTTGCCTGGGATGCGGACGGGATTTGGTTTTGGCACGCCGTGATCCGATTCGACTGCATGGTATCAAAGGCCCAACTAGCCCGCCTGTTGGATGGCGGGCACCCATTGGCTCCAGCACCTGCCCACTGTGGGTGCCGCCCCAACAGCCCTGCGGGCCTCCTCGGGTCGGCGCTTGCTAGACCCCGAAGGGTACGTCATCACCGCCAACGTCGTCCCCGCCGCCAGCCACGCCCAACAATTGCCGCACACGATGAGCCGGCGCTTGTCATGTCCATCAGGCAGCTCCCAGAGGACGTGGCCGCGAAGATCAGGTCCTCGGCCGCCATCACCTCGCTGAACCACGTTGTCTCGGGCTTGCTGAAGAATTCGCTCGACGCCGGCGCCAACAAGATCCACGTCCGCCTCGACTACGCCCGGGGCAACTGCATCGTTGAAGACGATGGGCTGGGGATAGAGCCACGCGAGTTCAGACCCGATGGGGGCCTGGGGAAATGTCACCGTTAGCAGGCTCCAGCATCTGAACTCGAGGGCGTCGAGCTGACTAGAGCCTCAGATACGTCCAGGTGTCCCCCAAGCCCGCGTTTCCATGGCTGCCGCGGTGACTTTCTCGTGTCCGTAGCAAACCTGTCGTTGCTCTCGGTCACTTCTCACCACCACCGCCACCTGTCTCAGAGCTTCCTCTCGATACACAACTCCAAAGTACTCACCAGACAGCTGCCTGCATCTCCTGAGCAGAGGCTGGAGACCTTTAGCCATGGCACCCGCGTATCTGTCCATGCCTTGTTCGGCTCCATGCCCGTCAGAGTCAAGCATCAAGCTACTGTCTTCTCTGGACGCTCCGGCGTCGACAAGCAATGGGGACTTCTTGCCCGGGAGATGGTCGCCTTGCTTCTCGCTTGGCCATCAGAGGTGTCCGTCTCCCTGACCGAAACCGCGGCTCGCCTAGAACTGCGCCTAAAGTCCACGGCAAACATCGACATTCTCCTACGCACCTCGAGACTCTTTACCCAGGCGTCTTTGGCCGACTCGGACGATGCCAACTCCTGGAGATCAGTTTCGGCTTCAGCCCGCCACATTCGCATCAAGGGCTGTATTTCAACGACCCCGGCAGCGACACGCCGCTCGCAGACGATGAGTCTCGGGATCCAACCCATCTTGAACAACCAAGACAACAATGCCCTCTACGAAGCAGTCAACGACGTCTTTAGAACCTCGAGTTTCGGCGTCGTCGAGGATGACGGGGTGGATGCTCCAAGACACTCAGGGTTCAGTGCCAAGCCACGGAAAGGCCTCGAGCGGTGGCCCATGTTCTACCTGCAGATTACACTGCCCAGCGCCGACATGATTGCCGTCGACGACATTCTCAACGACTCTCACAAAACCTTGGGAAATATCTTAGACCTGCTAAGAGCAGTGAGCTACGAGTTCCTGAAGAAACAAAGTCTGCGCCCCCGCGCGATCGTCAGGTCGACAGAAGTGGCGGGACTCTCGGCATCAAGGCCGCCGGTAGGCCACGCGGAATCGTCCATGAGGCGCTCTCACTTCTCAACGGAGCCCAAGGTAGTCAGGCCCACTGCGCAAAGTCCGCTCACCAATTCGGAAACTCGATCTGGGAGTCCCTTTAACGATTGGAATCGCGTAAAGGTTGGATGGGCAGCGCCGCGATCAAAGGAGCGAGGCGTCGCAGGGGGCCAGAAGCGCCGACTGGTGGAGCTTCAGACGGACAAACGCCGCCTGATTGGCGAGGGCGGAAAACTGCTTAGCATGCCTTTCCAGGATACCGCGACGCTCGAAAGAGAGGCAAAGCAGAATGACGTACCCCGGCCTGGTCCTATGAGCGAGGCAGAGGAGGAGAGCTCCCAACTCTTCTCAAACACGAACGGCCAGCTTCCGGACGACTCCACCACAAGGCGGCAGCGCAAAAAAGTTCGGGCCCTTGAAAACAGGACCAAACCCCAGCCCAGCAAGTGGCTCCAGGGAGTTCTACAATCCTGGGAGAACCCCGTGTTTGAGGCGGCACAGAAGGCCATTCCCAGTCTTTACGAAACCGGACCCACCGCGGATGCTGCTCATGCATGCCGCGGAAAGGGACATGTCAGATTCGATACGGGGTCGATGAGCCTTGCCGGACGCCTATCTAGATCGGCGCTGGGTGATGCCCAAGTCATCGCACAGGTCGATCGCAAATTCATTCTCGTCAGGCTGCCATTGGAGTCTGCCTTGAAGACGGACCAGGGCCTCTCGTCTGCGGGCCTGGTCATGATAGACCAGCATGCCGCCGACGAGCGATGCCGGTTAGAGGAATTGCTGGAAGACTACTTTGAAGATCAGCATAACACGGGTCGTGTCCAACCCGTCGTCGAGGCTCTGGACCGGCCCGTGGTGTTTGAGGCGTCTGGACGAGAGGGGGAGCTGCTCCAACAATACGGAGAGCACTTTGAGGCCTGGGGGGTCATGTACAAGGTCCAAAGAGGACCGCGGATAGGCTCGGCCTGTCAAGTCCAGGTCACTGGCCTCCCGCCCAGCATCCTCGAGAGGTGCCGCAGTGAGCCCCGTGTGCTCATCGACCTTGTGCGCAAGGAGGCGTGGGCGCTCGCCGATGACAAGGTCGTCTCTCGGCCGCGAGGTGTGTGCCACGGCACGGACAAGTCGTGGACGTCGAGGTTCCGCGGCTGCCCGTCTGGCATCCTCAAGCTCCTCTACTCCCGATCATGTCGCAGTAAGCATGCCGTTTCGAGGATGGCCTCATCTATGCTGAATCCGCTGACGACTATTCTCCCCTCGCACAGGCGCCATCATGTTCAACGACGAGCTATCGCGGGACGAGTGCGCACGACTGGTGCTAAGACTGTCCCGCTGCGCGTTCCCGTTTCAGTGCGCGCACGGGCGGCCCAGCATGGTGCCACTTGCCGATTTGGGGTCGGGAGCCGGGCGCATCTGGCGCGACGGGCCGTCGGTTGGAGTACAGGGGTGGAAGAGATGGATGGAGGACGATGGCTGAGAGGCGAGTTCCTGTCACTGCATGCGCTTGGCGACTCGGCCGGCCGGCCCATGATGGGTAGGTAATGAGATATCACGCGAGTGATGCCTAGTTTGATACATTTTGCACACAGGCTGATGAGATCTGCAGCTCATCCAAGCCGAGATGATGTTGTCACTTGTTAAGTCTACCCGTCATGCCGTGCCATATGTACACCAAGAGAGGTAAACCAGAAGACTCAAGACATGAAGCGACTGCAGAAGGGCATGGGTACGTCGTCGCTCCACGAGGAATTGGATGAATTATTCCGATTCCAGCTTGCCAACTCGACCCAAGCAAGGGTGATGGCATGGGCTGGGAATCAGCTGATAGGCCGCGAGGCCCTGTTTCTGCGACTGAGGCCGAAAATGCAACCTTATATATAAAAACACGCCTCGGGAGACGGGAGGGTCTCGAGAGACGGAAAACAACGCCAGGCTATGCTGTTTGGTACTCGATGCTGAGGATTCCGAGAGATGTGGTCGTGAGGGCGTTAGGAGATGGAGCATGGCGACAAGAGTGGATCGTCAGGGAGCGGGCAGGCGGCCGTCGCGAACCATCTGCAGCCTTTTGCGCTCCCTCGCCTCGCTCTGGCGCTTCTCCTTCTCCTCGGGGGTCATGATGACCCATTCCTTGGTGGCGCGGTCCCAGCGGTGGCTGCAACAGACGCGTCAGCATCCCGCGACTCAGTTTCATGTCTCGACGGCGACTCACCCGGCGTGCTCCTCGGTGACGAGGCTCTTTGGCCCGTACTCGACCGACAGGATCTTCTCGAAGCTGTAGGGGATGCGGGCGCGGGCGCCCTCGAAGTCGGTGAGGCGCATGGGCCACAGGTCCTGGCTGGCATAGCGGTGGGCGTTCTTGCAGCTCCAGTAGCCGGGGAGGGCGGGGTCGCGCTCGCGGAGGCCGGTGATGTCGATGAACATGCCGTTTGCCATGTCGATCCAGCGGGCGTCGATGATGTTCATGCCGTCGCCGCGGGTGACGTCGACGTGGTGCGGGTTGACGTCGAGCAGATACGTCTTGGCCGGGGCGTGGGCGTCGGCGCGATAGGGGTGCTCGGTGCGGTTGAGGTGGTCGGCCAGCCACTGCAGGGTGTCGTTGGAGACCTGGACGTCGAGGTCGTAGTCCCACGGCATGACGCGGCCGTTCCACCACCAGCCGAGCAGGGTGCCGTGGGCGAGCCACGTCTCGACGCCGTGGGCGTGCATGGTGGCGAGGTAGCTGCGGACGAGGTCGCGCAGGACGACGCGGTGCTCGGCATACTCGACCTCGCGCTGGAAGTAGCGCTGGTCGTAGTGGCCGCGCGACAGGCTGCCGCCGGGCTCGTGGAAGTACTTTGGCGTCAGGGGCGTGTGCCCGGGCTCGTCTCTGGCGACGACGGTGCTGCCGCTGCCGCTGCCGCTGCCGCTTGCGTCGGCGTCGTACGGGCTTCGCGGGGCCAGCGACGGCTTGTCGTCGAGGGCGGCGGCGGCGGCTCGGCCGGGTGCGGCGGCGGCGGTCATGGCGGCCAGCCCGGCCACGAGCAGGGTTCTGAGAGAAGGCATCGCGAGCTGCCGAAGGGCCGCCGGGGACCCGAGCAGGGGGCGGGCGAGCAGCAGGTGTCAAGGGGTGTAGGCGTTGAGCGTGGCGAGAGGAACAATGGCAGGCGTTACCAAGACCGGGCGAGAGAGAGCAGAGGCCCGTTGTTGGTGCAAGGAGGAAGCTATGACATGCAAAAGGAATGCACAGATGGAAAGTGTGTGTGTGTGAATCAAGGCGGCGGCGGCTCAATGGCCCGGCAACGGCACATACATGGAGGAGGAGGAAGAAGAGGCACGAGCAGAGCAGTATAGCAGGAGGAGACACGAGAGAGAGAGAGAGGGGGAGAGGCCGAGGTCAAGCACGATGTTGGAGGAGGAGCAGGAGGAGCAGGAGGAGCAAACAAAAGCACGGGCGCGGCATCTTTGAATGGAGCAGCCAAGTTAACTAACAAGTCGGGGGGGGGGGGGGTAAAAGGAAAGGGGGAGAGCGAGAGCTGAGACTGTCGTCATGCCAAGCAAGCAAGCAAGCAAGCAAGCAAGCCGCAAGAAGTAGCGCTGGGGTGGAGGAGGAGAGGGGGGAGGCGTGGCTCGTGCGTTTTCTTTTCCCTCTTTTAGCCTCCTCTACGCGTCCTTGCCCCTTAATTGGCTTTTCTGGCTTCCTGACGCCAGTGCCGAGAGGATATCGAGGCGCGTTGGGGGGGTGAATCATGGACCGCAAGGGGCCGGGTGGTGAGGAATGCCGGGCCCTCGTCGTCGTGTTATTTTCTTCTGCGTCTTCTTCACAAAGTCTCATGCACAGAGGTAGCGTGGGCGACAAACAGGGGAAATCAGCCAGGGAGGGAGGAGGAAAAAAAAAACTACTTGCACGCCCAATCTTCCAAGACGTGGGCAGTCTGCGGCACGAACCCTGGCCCTCTTCTCTGTGTGACGGCCCCCCCCCCTCCCTTTCCCTATGGTACAGTACTGTAGGTGAATGAGCCGATTGCCACAGAACCAAGGGGAAAGGAAGCTAAAAAAAGAGGGCAAGGGGGAAAAAGAAAGCCGAGCAAAGGAGATGGAGCCCACGAGGTATGCATGCATGCATGCACGAACGCACACATGCAGGCCGGAAAAGAAAACGGAGCGCGGCGGTAGTGCGCACGCCTGAGAAAAGAAAGGGCTTGACTGAGGGGGCAGGAGGAGGAGGTTAAGCCAGGTAGGTATTAGGTATGCACCGTATGCTCCTTTTTTTTGGGGGGGCGATTGTTGGTGCGAAATGGGACTTGTGCGTTGCGTGCGTGCGTATAATAAATAATACCCAGGCTACGGAATACCCAGGCTACGGATGCGGATTCCTGAGTGCGGCTCCGGCCGGGCTGGTCGGTGTCGTTCGCGGGTGTCAAGCAAGATCGGCGGCCGGGGAAGACAAGCTGGGCAGCGGAGTCGTTTCTTGGCTTGTCTTGGGAGTTAGTGCCCGATGCGCCAGCTGTTGCTTGCCAAGACGCCGGGGGGGGACAATAGTGCGGGACGGCGCCCTGTTGCCACCCGGCTGTGGCGGCCAATGGCGCGCCGGACATGCGCGCTGGACATGCGACCTCTCGCCTATCCCGGCACCTCGTGTCGTCATCGAGGCGGCAGGTGCCTATCCGATGATACCTGGAAGCAATCTTGCATCTGTATTGTCATGATGGGGTGCAGATGCGGCCACAGTGCGGCCTGTGCACTGTACGGCCGTGGTACAGTCCGGTACAGTACAGAGTAGTTGGTGCAGAGCCGAATTGAAACCCAACACGCCTGCCAAGCCGGCCGGTCCGTTTTCGCTGCATCCTCCTCCCTCCATTCATTTCATCCATTCATCCATTCGCCTTCTTCCATTCCCTGATTCACACGTCCACACCGCCGTGGTCTACCGTGCCAAGCAACATGCACTAGGTACTGTAAAAAGCACCACACTCCGCTCCCACCGAGTACTTGTGTACTGCACTGTACTGCATATACATTGCACTGTAGAGACTGACTAAGATACAGTACCTCCTACCTACCAAGGTAGGTACGTTCTAGTAGAGAGAGACAGCTCTTCCCCCCCCCCAAACCCCCGCGGCCACTACCAACACAGCTGGCGATACGCGCGCGCTTCTCCTCTTGTCCGCGCACATGCAAGTCTCTCCTCGGCCCTACTCACCCGCCACTCACCGCCGCCGGCCAGCCACCCTCTGCTCTGCTCCGGCTGCCTCGCACCTTATTAGCACCAGCCACCTCATGGTCGAGTTTGCCGATACGGGAGGAGGGCGGCCCTATGCGCTTTCCACCTACTGTACTACTTACTCACACATGGTCATGGAGGAGCCTGTTACCCGCAACCTGACTGTATCGACTCGCCTCCCTCCCCCCTTGGAACAATCGTCACTCTACATACCCCGTGCAACATGGAAACTCCGCAGTGGTGCGAACCCGCGGCCCCTCGTGGCACAATGAGCATCGACAATAACCCCCAGCTGTCAACGGCTATGGAACGGAAATGGTTCCCGCGCCGCCCCCTTTGGGCACCTGATCGCCAAGAGTCAAACCCGCAGTCGCGTCTCGCACAATGCCGCCGCGCAACGCGCATACGCAGCTCCTCTCCTCTTCCGGCATAGCTCCCCCGTCGCTCGAGGTATTGTGCAGTACCGTACTGTACATAATTAGAGCATGTACTGTAGATAGGTAGATAGATACCGGGACCAGGGACAATGATTGACACACGTCAGCTTCCGCGCTCCCGTACTGTGTGTGGGAAAGGGGGAGGAGGCGGGGGGGCGGGTCCAGTAGTCTATGCGCACCTTTTTATAAAACAAAAAGAGTGCCGGTTCACCTCATCTGTTCGGATGAGACGGCACCCGCGGCGCCGGACTGCCGGTGTGGCTTGCAAGCACGGCAACACGGCGCCCCAGCACCTTCGGCCCTGCTCGTGGGCCAACAGGCGGCCGCAAAGCTTGATCCGACGAAGCTGCGAATGTGCATCTGAGCACAATACTAATGGTTCCATCCGTTATTGGCTACGTGTCGCGTGTCTATCTACGCACATCACCGAGGGTCCAAGACACCATCTTCGCCGGTCCTCCGTACAAAGGGAGCTTGAGCCACCAAGGGGCGGCAAAGAGTATTCTGAACGGACACATCAATGAGCACCGGAGCACGTTCATAAATAAGGGCAAATGGCAAAAATGTATCCGGGTGGCGGATCTCTCCCGCCGGGAATTGAACCCGGGTCTCAAGCGTGACAAGCTTGCATACTGACCACTATACTACGGAAGATGTATGACTGTTAACAGTCATCGTAGCTCAACTTACAGAAGCGGTGCCCTATTCATGTATATATACCCTTGAGTGAAGTGCCGCCGGTTCTTCCATGGTCGTATCCTAACCAACTCGTTGAAACCCGGCGACCCATACTTGGTTGAGGGTCCGCCCCATGGCCCGGAAACCTCAGTCCTCCAGTCGCACTGCACCGTCGTACAACAACAGACACATCTAGAGTCGCGTCACAGCACACGTCCGTCAAGTCAACAACATTTGCGCCGGGTATCGACGTAGCAGCGCGGCAGACCGGCCTCGACACATACTATCACACAGCTGCTGGTCATACAGCCCGGATCATTACCTCGCCAAGCAACCAGCAAGCCCCTTCCCCTCATCCCTTCCCGCCATCGGTGCGTCATCGTGCAAACACCTTGACCAACCCGTCCCCCCCGCCGCTCACCACCCACTTGCCGTCCTGGCTCCAGACGCACGAGCACACGCCCTCGCCCCGCATGACCCGATGGCTGGTAATCTCCTGCGTGCAAGAACGCTTCTCCAGGCTCCAGAACCGGAGCGACGCGTCGTGGCCCGCGCTCAAGAGCTCGCGCCCGTCCGGGCTGAGCGACAGGCTCGAGATGGCGTCGGGGTGGGCCAGCATGTTGTACGTACATTGCCCTGCCACGCGCCTTCCGAGTTAGATGACGGCCAACCAAGGGGAAAAGACTCAGGCCCTCGACTTACCGCTGTTGGCGTCGAAGAATCGCACAAACCGATCCTCGTGCCCCGAGATGATGGTCCCTTCGACGCCCGACCCTGCCATCGACCGGCCCCCGGTCGGTCCCCCGCCGCTCGCCTCGTCCTCCCCGCCCATGCTGCTGTTGCCGTGATGCTGCCCGCCCTGGTCCAGGCCACTCGTCGTGGCCACGACGGCGTTGACGCTCGTCTTCATGGACCCGTCGTACGTCTCCATGCTGTCCATCTGCCCGACCGGCTCTCCGCTTCTCGTGTCGTAGACGACCACGGCCGCGTCCGAGTAAGCGACCACGTAGGACTCGCCTAGCCCCCCCAGGGACGTGATGCACGTCGGGCTAGCCTTGGAGCCGTCCGCGCGCGAAATGACGTGCACCAGCGTGTGGTGGAAGGGAGAGCTAGACGCAATGGTCGGCTGAGGGGAGTTGGAGAAGCCGCTTCCGGAGCTCATCGAGTTGCCGCGAACCCGCCCGCCGCGGCCCGTCATGTTCCGGTTGGTCCCGGGCTGCGGCGAGCTCATCTGAGGCGGGGCGCTGACGGACCAGAGCCGCACGGTGCCGTCGGCAGCGCCCGACACCAGCAGGATCCGATCCGTGCTGCCGTAGGGGCTGGAGCTGCCAAACACGGCCCCCAGAGTCGTGGGGAGGACGCAGAGAGCCCAGACAGCGTCCGTGTGGCCCTCTAGCGTGGCCTTGGGGTCAACCCGCCCGCGTTCCCACACCTGTATTGTCGCGTCCTGGCCGCCCGAGAAGATCCAGCCATCGCCCTGCGCCCGCCCGCCCGTGGAAAAGCTGGGAGACGGCGACCACGATGTCAGCGACAGGACGGAGCCCGAGTGGCCGCGATGAGTAAAGTTGGCAATGACGTCGAGGTCCGAGGCCGCATTGCCCAGAGACCCTGCATGGCTGTCGAGCCGGGGAATGTGGAAGCGCTTGATCATGCCGTCGTCGCCCGCCGTGCAAATCTCGGGCTCTCCCGGGCTGCCGCCTCCGGAGAAGATGACTGTGCGCACCGTGTCGAGATGGCCCCGCAGACCGAACCGAAGCTTAAAGTGGCCGCCCTCGACCCTCTGGTTGGCACTCATCGCTAGCTCATGTTCCCCGCTACGCCGCCTCGACATGGAGCTCTTCCTCCGGTGGCCGCTGGGCACCCGACTATTCGGCGACTTGGGCAGGTACTCGGCGTTTGGAAACACGTCCGTGTCCGGCCGGTTGGGTGCCGAGGCCAGCGGGTGCTGTTGAGACGGCCCGTGGTCGGCGAATGCGCCTTCTGGGAACTCCCAGCCGTCGGGCTCCGGGCCTGCAGGCGGCCGGTCCCGCATCTCAGCCGTCTGTTCCACGCCCGCCAGGGACTCGGCCGCGTGGTTGGGCCCCGGCATGCCCTCATCGACGGCGCGCGTCGTGACCGCCACCGGCCCCGACCAGTCGTTGGAGCTTGCATAGACGGGAGGCTGGGGCTCGCCGGCCGAGCGGACCATGGGCTGTGAGTGAAAGTCAGGCGGGGCTTGGGAAAAGGCCGAAGGCGGTGGCTGCATCGGCGGGCCGGCGTTGGAGGCCTGGTGTTGCCTGGCGTTGATGGACTTGATGTCGGCGGCGTGGGTGGGCGCCGCTCGCTGGTGTTGATACTGCCGATCCATGTGCTGCGGGCCGGGCATGCCAAAGGCCTCGACGTCGCGCAGGTCCTCCATCATGGGTAGCGGCGGAGAGTCGCGCGGCGGCTGCGGGTTGGCGGGCGTCACCATGAGATAGGTGAACTCGGCCTGGCACTGGTCGAGAAAAGACTTGAGCTCGTTGCGCTGGGCGTCGTCGTCGGCGGGCTTGCCTGGCTTGTCCGAGGACACTGGGGACGCCAAGTCAGCATCTCGGCGGCGGGCATGGTGATGGAGGGCCAGCTGACTTTGGAGCCTCTCGTGAATCCTGGCGGCGCGGTCATCCTTGGCGCCGTCTGGTGTCGGGGCGCCCTTGAGGTGGGCGGCCTGGTCCTTGACCTTGCGCTCCAGGATGGAGACGTATTTCTTGAGGGCCTTTTGGGTGGCGTCGGCCCTTCGGGCCTGGCCCTCGAGGCTTGCTATCCTCCCCCTCATCTCCTGGCGCTCAATCTCCCAGGCGTTTCGGTCGCGCTCGTGGCGGTGCCATTCCGTCTGCAGAAAGCGCATGACGCCCTGGAGGGTGTACTCGGTGGCCTGGGGCTGGTTGGTGCCGTTACCGTGGACGCCCATGCCCATGCCCATGTCCATGCCCCCCATGCCGCTGGCAGCATTTGGGCCCATCGCGGCGCGCCTCGATCGCTGGGGACGAGGTCATGGAGAGGCCACGCCGGCGAGGAGGGAGCTCCCGAGGGGCGGCGACGCGGGCCTCGGCTGATGGACAAGGTGCGAGATGCTGAAAGGGGGGGCTCTGTGAGCGACGCGACGGGTATTCGTAGAGGGCCTCGGTGTCCGACTCGGCGGGAGCTTGTGTGTTGAGATGTTGTGTGCTGTGTGCACTGCGGCTGCGGGTGCCGTTGCAGCAATTGTGGGCCAATCAGGACGCGGGCCGTTTCCCTGAGGCTGTCAGGCATCAAACACCCCCCTGGGCAATGTTTACAGGTGTCAAGAACGCTAGCAGCCTCGGCGCTACAGTGGGCTACGGTGGGCTACAGTGGGCTACGGTGGGCTACAGTGGGCTACAGTGGGCTGTCCCGCCGCCTCAGGCTTGCTTGTTTGGCCCGCAGAAATCCATCACGACCGCCATTGCATGAAGAGTGAAGCTTATGGCGATGCATTGCCAGAGGCCAATCGCTATGCCAGGCACAGGCGGCTCCGTCATCTGCACCGAATCACGCGAGCCCGCTGATCTGGATCGCCGCCTTTGCCTTATGTACCTGGCCACGACTATGCATCTGATGCACTGCTGCTTGCGCCCCGGTTCCAATGTTTGCAGCTTCACCAGAAGAAGCCCATCTGTCCTCTTCTGCGCCACCAGCAGAGCAGACGCGGGGCTCCCGCAGCGTTTCGGTAGTCTGGTTTTGGCTCTGCGCCCGCCGACGCGCACAATGCCGGTGACGTGATGACGAGATGAACCCGACAGATCTAATGCGCGGTGGTCACGGGAAGGATCACGTGCTGGAGGCGTTAATCACCCGTGTTTGATCACCCATGATTTTACCCCATTTCAGCGCCACTTGAGAGTAAATCCCGGCATGTTGAAGACATATGCCATCAACAACCCATCCATGGAAGACGAGGATTCTGTCACGTATCTGGCGTCATCCGCTTTGGTCGTTGGTGGACTCATGATGGAATTCGCCGTGGGTGCTACAGGTGCAGCCGAGGTTGGGCGCTGATCCGGTATGGACATCAGGACGAGGCTTTGCCTGATGCCAACATGCCTCGATTCCAACCCAGACGCCATATTTGACTCTGATATTCAGCAGCAGTCGCGAGATCTCCTCATCGACTCGGAGAGGATTTGTACGGAAGGCGTTACCTCTAGCCGTGCTCACAGATAACGAAGCTCAGAACGTATAACGTCCAGTGGTCAGCCAGCTTCAATTTACTAAGGCGGAAGTCAGAACATCAAGCCAGACAAAGTCTACATACTCTGCTATGGCGGAAGAGGGACGTCGCACGCCGAGGCCTCGTGGCGTATTTGAAGGAGCCTGACTTCGTTACCGCATCCTTGAGTGGAAAATGTGAAAAACTTCTGAGCAAGCTTCAGAGTGGCGACTCTGAGAGTCATGCCCTGACTGTGGGCCAAGACGATTCCCCGGAACATCTTAACAAGAAACTTTTCCCGGCACTTCGACGACATGCTACTTGTTTGTTGTGTCCTGATGAGACAAGAGCCAATGGACGGAGCTCTTGGCACCCAACGAGGCTGTATCTGAAGAGCACATTGGAGACTCGGGATAATCTTGCGGTCTTTGACGTCATCGTTTCTTCCACACCGGGCTATTTTTGGCAGGATTTAGGTCTCGGTGTTCCCTTGTATGAGTCGGCCGTCCCAATCTCACACAAAACTAACACATCTCCAGACAATCCGGTGGCCGGCAAGTAACATTCGCGGACGAGAACGCAATTGACGATAATCCATCTCACCAGAGATCGGAGCTGCCTTACTTCTGCAATATCTTGAGCGAGAGGAGCTTTGCTCGCATATCCCTGGCTGGAGTTGGACGATGGACGGATTTTCCGGCTCCCTGACGGTAAAGAATTAAAACACCGCACCTCACCCGGACGTGGGATAGCACTTGCACACGTCCTGCTGGATTACAATCTCAGTGTGAAAGAGAAAATCACGCTCTCGCAGAGGATTGCTCGAGCATGTTGGCAGTTTTACGACTCGGAGCTGATGCTTGCGAAGTGGACTAGCAACAATATCTGGTTCATGCCCGAAGACACCGATGACGGAGACGAGCGGCTGCCTTGCAAGGCTTATATTTCATTTCACCTCGAGAGGACGGATTATGAGCTCGAAGAGCACTCTACCGCGTTGTCCCTTATCTATCGATACCCTCGAATTCTCTCTTTGGCAATATTACTTCTCGAGATTGGTCTCGGCAAACCAGTCCAGCCAAAGACTCGCCCTAATTTTGGGGTCCATCTCGCTGGTGAGTGGGGTTGGTCGAGGCGAAGTTTCCTATACAATCAGTTGCCCGGATGGAGATGACTCCCCTGTGGCGTGCAGGAAAAGTCTCGTCCTGATAGGTGCCGAAGTTGCCAGCGCTAGCGAGGAAGATGACCCAGCCTTTTCGCTGCAGTTAGACTGCCTGAATTGCTTGAGATATGCCCTCGTCGTCCTTTGGAAATCCGAATGACATGGAGATTACATCGGCTTCGCATTCGATGCCTGCCCAGCGGATAGCGTGGCCGAAATCAGTGTTCGAACAAGCCCATAGTCGGGGGGGAGGCAGCGTACCTCCGCGACATTGCTTTGGCTCTGCATAAGGTGGTGGTTGTCCTCTGCAACTCTTGCTACATGCACCTCGGCGACAGGCGTGGCTTCTATGACAAGGATCGTCATAAAGGTACCGTGACCGTAAGAATCGACTTCAGATTCTGGGTGGTCGGTGAAGTCTTTCCAAAGCGTTACGCGGCTGAGCTTTTCAGAGTCCTGGAAGTACGACATGGCGCGGTTGTACCCCGTATCCAGGATTGCTACCCGGATCGGTTTAGTAACTTTCCAACGTTTCCGCTGCGTTCGACAGACATGAGCATTGATGGCCTTCAGGTCGTCGAGCCAGACATGGGGGTTAACTGTCCTGCCTCCGTGGAATGAGGCGAATTGAATCTGCTCATCGAGGGCTGAGGGAAATTCCTCATATAATGATTATGCTCTTCCTTTCTCGAAATGAATGTGACTTCGTCGCTATTTTCTCGAAACGACCTTGCCAGCCATTCGAGGGGCGAATCTACCTGTTTATAAAGGCCTATGTTAACCAGCAATCATATTTGGCTAACTAGCAATCAAAAAGTAGTGGGCTAGTAATCCTAGTTAAGGCGCAGCGCTAATACCGTATAATTAGGTGCGTATATTCCCCGCACCTACCTAGCAGACTCTTTATCGCATATCGCATATATCGTAAAGTAAAGCTATTCGCACCTACGAGCACCGAGGCAAGCGTAGGCTACTTACGTAATTTCTATACATTTAGGCTCGAGGCTTAAATATACGGTATTTCGTCGAATTAAACCCTGCTTACCTTACCTACTATTATAACCTAATAAGGGTCTTAAAGACCTAATAAGGGTCCTAGTAAGCTATAGACTAATATATAGCTATTAAAGGTTAAGCTTACGCCTATATATATTAATAGGCGCGCCCCTTATCCTTATAAGCGGAGACGATATTATTATTATATCTAGAGGCATTAAATATATAGTTAACCTTAAGGATACTAAGGAATTTACTTAATAGATCTAGATATAAGCTATTAGATTAGTTCTCGCGAAGAGAGATACGAGAAGTATATATAAAATATATAAAGGTAAAATTAAAAGTAAGGGGTTAAATAAGCTAGGCAAAGATATTTAATTCTTACGGGGGCAGTAATTATAGTAAGGGAGTAATTATTATATTGCCTTAATTATCCTTCTTTCCTCTATCTAACTATTACGACTACGGTCTAGCAAACCGCGGGGACTAATATATATCACGAGGTCACGTAACGTAGGGAGCAAGGAATATTAGACAGACCGATAGGCTAATTAAGTTTAGAGCAACGGGTTACTCTAGCGCTCTAACGCTCTATAGCTAGGATCGTAGGATCGCTCTAGCGCTCTAGCGCTCCTAGATAACGGGATTACCTAGCGCTCTCGGCGATCTAGGGAAGCTCTCGAGATATATAAGGAAGGAACGGAATACTCCTTTAAATAGATAGCTCGATAGCTTTTAATATTATAATTATTATAATCTTTATTATAATCTTATTTTTAATTCCGATTACTTAATTACTTAGTTATAGTTTATAGTCTATAACCTTTAACTTATTACTAATATAATATATATATTATTACTTAGACTACGCCCTATTATATCTATTAATATAAACCCCTTAATAGGTTTATCCCTTAAGAATAATATTAGTCGTTATACGTTAAAAGCTTTTATTTAGTATAATACCGCGTTACTTTAAGTAATATTATAACTATT
Organism: Hirsutella rhossiliensis; assembly: GCF_020360975.1. Taxonomy (NCBI): domain Eukaryota; kingdom Fungi; phylum Ascomycota; class Sordariomycetes; order Hypocreales; family Ophiocordycipitaceae; genus Hirsutella; species Hirsutella rhossiliensis. The sequence continues at coordinate 1,828,543 of NW_025408668.1, read as the reverse complement.
AATATACCTATATAGTAAACTAAATTAATTAACTTTAAAGCTATTATATCGCCTTAGGATATAATACGCGAGATTATTACCCTTTAATATAAGGTATAGTTACTTAGGAATAAAGTAGGTAATAGATAAGCTAGGGACTTTAGAGAAGTAGTTAAACTAAAATAGCTAAGACTATTTAACGGTACTTATAGTATACTTTAAGACTTTCTTACTTAACTTAAGGCCTATTATTAGTTTTACTTTATTAAACTCTTAGACCTAGTTAAAAAGGTATTCTATATAGGAAATTATTTATCTAAAACGGTACTCGCTTAGTTTAGACCTATTATAAGGGACTTTCTCGATAACTAACTAGCGCGATAAGATAATAAGATAGATAAAGTCTTTATTAGTTTCTAAGGATTTAAAGAAGCTATTATAAAGGTATTTAGAATAACTAATAAGGAACGAGAAGCTAAATAAAAACTCTAAGAACTTTAATAAAAGATCTTAGTATTAAATTATACTATAAAGTTCTATTAAATTACCTTAAAGCTTAAGTAAGACAACGAACCCCTTATATTACGATTTTATAATAGGCTTAGAAAAGAAATTAAGGACGAGCTCTATAAGGAAAATCGACTTAATAACCTCTCGGACTATATTACTATAATAATACGAATCGACGATAGATAGTATATATAACGCTAAGAAAAGAAATAAGGAAAAGGAAACTAAAACCCTTCCTATAAAAATAACTTTAACTAACGCGCTAACTATAAGAAGAAGCGCGAAACTCCTATTACCTATACTTATATAACTAACCTAAGTAAGATAGATCTAGATATAATATAGAAAAGTAAAGGAAAGTATTTTAATTATAGGAAACCTAGATATTACTTTAAAGAATATAGATAACCTTATAAGGAGAAGAAAACCTACTAGGTACTAGCCCTAAAAGGTAAGAAATACCTAAACGCTATTAATAGATAGGAACTAAAGTATAAACTCCTTAGTTAAACTATATACTATAATAATAAATATATAGTATACTTAAGCGATAAGAATAATATTAGATAGTTCTTAAAGCTATTAAAGAAGACCTTTATAATAATATAATAAAGGGATCTTAAAATATAGAAATAAGTTAAATTTATAGAACTAAAATACCTTTATCTTAAAAAAGTCTTTTAAGACTAAATTAGGAAGAATAGTAAATAATTCTAGGAAGATATATAAAATAAAAATCGATAATAATAATAGGTAGTCTATAAATAATATAATAAAGAAGATATAGATATAACCCTTATACTTATAAAACTTAGATAATAACTTAAGGAGGAATAATAAAGTATTAACGATATAAGCTTTAAAGAATAAGAAATACTTAGAGAAATAGAAGATAAGAATAAACTTATACTACTACCTTTACTATTAAAGGAAAATACTATAATTAAAGAACACGCTTTATACTTTAAAGAATTTAAAGAAATACTTAAAATTAAAACTTAATAAATACCTTAAATTCTTATAAATTATAGGGTAATACCTATAGATAGCTATATACCCCTCCTTCTCTTAGATTTCCCTAGGTAATAGGCGCGGTACTTAGTATTTAACTCCTACGTTATAGGCTACTAAGGTCTAGGAATCCTAGTAGAGCCGCGATCCTTAAAAGGGTAAATTAAAAAACGCGGTTATTAGTTATATATATTAATTATAGCGTACCTATTAAAGCGCGCGTTTTACTTTTACTTATATAGCGTAATAGTCTTTTATAAGAACGCTACTAAGAGGTATAGGCTAATAAAGTACTTAGGTATATAGTATTAATATATCGGTAGGGTATTAGTAGGGAATTATACCTACCCCGCTTATATATTATAGACCTCTCGCTACTCCGACTAAAGAGGAAAAGTCCCTCTTCCTATAAGCTTTAGTCTTATAATAAGGAGAATATAATATATATAGCGTAGTACCTCTAGCTATCTCTACTACCTAACTAATCGTACCGTAATATATATTCCCTTATAATTTCGAAAGCTTCCTTTTTAGTTACCTAGTAAAGATAGCTACTTAGAGAAGACTATATAACGCTCCTATAGCGCGACGTATTAATTAACTAGTCGAGGCCTCTTTATTATATATATTAAGTATTTACTTAGGAGATAAAGAACCGGAAGATATATCTTTAGAATAGACCCCTATTATAGACGATATTCTAACTATATCGAAGATATCGCTACCTATAAGCGTAAGACCGTCGACTTATAAAGAAAAGCTTACGGCCTTATAAGCGCGTATTAAGGAGCTAAAGGAGACGAAACGCTTATAAGACCGCGTTATATAATTAAAGGAGGAAATTACTAAATATACCGGCGCTATCGCTATCCGTTTATAAAAGCGTCGACGGTCCTACTCCCTTAAATTAGATAATAGTCGTAGTAGCGAGGTTAAGATTAAAAATATCGCTTAATTATCTTAACCTACTAATATATAGAAACGTCTAGACTAGACTTATAATCTAAAGGACGCCTTTAAGGTAGCGCTTAGACGCTTTTATTATAATAAAATAAAGATCCTTTATATAGTAGATTATATATATAGCGACTATAAAGTAAGATAGCGCCGATACCTTAAAGAATAGATATTAATTAACCGAACTAAATATAGTATAGATTAGGTATACTTTAAAGAATAGATATTTATCTTAATTAAGGATACTATAAATAAGGAGATACTATTAGCGATATAATTAAAGGAGGCTCGCTAATAAGAAGGCTAGTCCCCTTTAGAGTTTAGCTTATACCTTAACTCCTTAAAGAGGTATTTCGAACGCTTATCGGAAAAGGCGCGTGCTCTTACGTTTTTCGCTAAGCTAGAGCTATAACTTTAAGACTAAATTAACCTCTATTCGATACCTATTTATACCTACTAATAGGAAGAGCTTATATAAGTCGCCTAACGATATTAAGATACTACTATTAATAAGAGGCGACGTACTAATACTACTTCTACCCTTAAAGGAACCGGGAATAGAAATAGTACTATACCCTAAGGTAGTATATATAGGGGAAGGAATTAAAGAGGTCGATAAGCTAGGCTAAATCGTTAAGGAAATACTATTAATTCGACCGATAACTAATAAGCTAGCGATATACCTACTAAGAGCCGAACTAAGGGACGTTATTAAGGAAGAGGATCTTCTACTTAATCGGGAATTATATATTTCTAATATAATAAGCCGGGACACCTATTTATAAAATATACTAATTCTTTAAAGGTAGAAACCCTAGTAAAGACTCTTAGACTTAATACCGTAAAATAAGGAAAAGGTAAGATATTAAGGTAAACGCCTCTCCCTTAGTAAACTTAATACTTATAGGATAGTTACTTAAAACTCTTATAACGATATTAAGGCGAAACCTTATTAAAGTCCCTATATACCTAGATACTTACGGTGCCGTTAACCTTATAAACATATACTTTACCTAATAATAGGGATTACTATAAGTAGCGCTATTATACCCTAAGTTATTAGGGCTTAATAATAGTAGGGTAAGGGAGTATAGAGTATAGTTAATACCGCTCTAAATAATAGATATAAGGGGCACCGAAAAGATAATTACTTATTTCTATATTAGTACTAATAAGTTAACGCTAAACGATTAAGTACTAATCCTTTTATTAGTTACTACCTTAGAGGATAAATATATCTATATTATCTTATAGAAATAATAGTAGTAGTTTAAGTATTAACTAAGTAGCGAAACCTTATAAAATCCCTATAGATTCCTTTAAGAATATAGGAACGAGGTAAGGGTATATATAATAGCGCTTAATCTTAAGCTAATCCCGCTATTAGATAAAGATAAGGATAAAGGGATTTTATAAGAAGAATAGGCCGAAATCCTACTAACTCTCTATTAGTTTAAAGATACCTTCTTAGCTAATAAATCCGATTTATTACTAGCTAGAAAAGGAACGGATTACTTAATTAATTTAATCCTTAATATAGAACCTCCTTATAAACTAATTTACCCTCTATTATAAAGGGAACTCTAAGTATTACGCGACTAGATCTAAGACGCGATAAAAAGGAAAATAATCTAAGAGTTAAAGAGCCTAGCTAGGGCGCTTATCCTTTTTATTCTAAAAAAGAATAGTACCTTATAGCTATATATAGACTACTAAGGACTTAACTAGGTTATATAAAAGAATCGGTACCCTTTACCTCTTATTTCGGAGATTATTAACTGCTATTAAAGAGCTAAGTATTTTTCTAAGATTAATATATAGAATATATACTAATATATTTAAATTTAAGAAGGAGATAAATAAAAGACTGCTTTCTAAATATATTATAGATATTTCAAATACCTAGTAATACCCTTTAGACTTACTAATATACTAGCTATATTTTAGAGCTATATCTATTAAGCGCTTAAGGGGCTTATAGATATAATCTATATAGTCTACCTTAACGATATCCTTATATACTTTAAAATAAAAGAAGAATATACTAAATACTTAGGATAAGTAATAAAAAGGCTAAGGGCTATAGAGCTTTATATAAAACTATTAAAGTATATCTTCTATTAATAGTTAGTCGAGTTCCTTAGGTTTATATTATCTATCGATAGGGTATCGATAGACCTTCGACAGGTAAAGGTAATAGCTTAATAGCCTAAACTTATAACCTACTATAATATTTAGGTTTTCCTTAGGTTCTATAATTTTTACTAATAATTTATATATAAGTACTTAGGAGTTATAGCGCCCTTAACTATATTACTAAAGGGGAGTAAGAATAAAAAGAAGCTAGGGAGTATAGAGCTAAACCTTACTAAAAGGGCAGCGTTTTAGGCTCTTAAAGATACTTTTTAAGGAGCCCTACTTCTTTAATATTACGATTTAGAAAGACGTATTTATATCGAAATAGATATATTATAATTCGCGATAGTAAGGATTATCTCTTAACTTAATAATAAAGGGCGTTACTATCCGATCGTATTTTAGTTAAGGAAGTTTACTAGAGCTAAACTTAATTATAGTATTCTAGACTAAGAACTCTTCGCTATCGTTAAGTTATTTAAATACTAGTAATATTACGTTAAAGGGGTAGCGTATAAAGTAAAGGTATTATTAGACTACTATAACCTCTAGACGTTTATATACTAGACCCCCTTAAATAAGAGGTAAGTAAAATAGTATATATATTTAGTACTATTTAACTTTACGATTAAGTATTATATAGGTAAATCTAACCTAGTAGACGCGCTATCGAGAATACCTAGATATAAGGGCGAGAAGCCCTTATCTATAAAACTATTACTAAAGCTATAAGCGAAACTAGCTACTATTAATACCGTATCTATATAAAGAAATAATAAGGCATTTTTATAAGTAAGGAGATACTTAACCTTAAGTTAATATAAGCGTAGTAAAGTGCTTTTATATAAGGAAAATATATAAGCTTATCTACAGCGAAACTATAATAATTTAAGCGTAAGACCTAAACGATTAGCCGATTAAGCTAAAGAGAGAGCTAGTTATAAATAGTTACTTATAAGGAAGACCGCTAAAGAAGCGGCCTACTATATAAAGGTTTATATAGTAAAAGTTCTAGAACCGTTACTAGAGTTATTAAAACGTACTTAGTCGGTTAACGTAGCGATTAGTAGGCTAAAGGAAACTAAAGACTTCTTAAAAGGGAAGGGTTTCTAGTTAGTGCGCTTAGATAGACTACTACTATAAAAAGGTTATATTATAGTGCCTTTAAAGGCAGCTTTACGGTAAGAGCTAATATAGCTCTTTTATAATAATTTATTAGTAAGATACTTTAGCTCTTAATATACTAGCGAACTACTAATAAGGAACTTCTACTAAGATAAAATAATAAAAGATATAAATAAATACGTCTAGTTATACCTAATATATTAAAGTATAATATCTAGGAGGTATCGCCCTTATAGTACTATATAATTATTACTATATCCTATATAACTATAAGAAGAATTATTAATAGACTTTATTATAGGTCTACCTAAAGTATAGTATAATAAATAAGATATTAATATAATCTTAGTAATCGTAGACCGATATACTAAGTATTACCTTTTCTTTCCTATCTTTAAGATAATAATAGCCCTAGAGCTAGTAGAATTATTCTATTACTAAGTTAAATTAGTATATAGACCTCTAAAAGGTATTATCTTAGATAGAGGGTCCTTATTTATAAGTAAGTTTTAGTTAGATCTCTATTTTATCTTATAAGTAAAATATAGGCTATTAATAGTATTTTACTTATAAACTAATAAGTAAACGGAACGAATAAACTAAGCTATATAGTACTACTTAAGATACTTTACTAACTTAAAATAAACTAACTAAGCGTTACTCTTACGTATTACTTAATTTATATATAATAATATAAAGAACGCGATAACTAGGTTATTACCTAACGAAGTATTAATAGGTTACTAACTAAACTTTTATATTAATACCAAGGACGATATTATTTAAAGGGGGGTACCTAAAGTAAGAGTAAGAGTTACTAGGCTATAAAAGCTATAAAAGAGGCTTAAGGAATACTAAAGAAAAGCTATTAAATCGTAAGTAAAATACTATAATTTAAGGTACTAACCGCTTATACTAAAAGTAAAAGACCTTATAGTATTATCGATAAAGAATTTACGCCTTAAAGATAAAAAAAGAAAACTTTTACCTAAGTATATTAAACCGTTTTAGGTCCTATAAGCTATTAAAAAGTAAGTATATTATCTTATACTCCCTAAGAAGTACTTATACCTTTATAACGTTTTCTATATTAGTCTCTTAGAGCCTTAGAAGGAGCGTAAAGGCACCCGTAAAGATAGCGAAACCCTACTAATACTAAACTTAAAGGACGATAAAGGTAAATAGGAAGTTTAAGAGATTAAAGACTAAAAGAGATCTAAAGGTAATACCTTTTTCCTTATTAAATAGAAAGGATAGCTAGCTAAGTATAATTAATAGGTCGATACTAAAGATATAGCGAATAGCTAAGACCTTATTAAAGAATATACTACTTACTTAACCGGGAAAAAGAGGCGTAAGACTAAGTAAGGTAGAGAAACCTACTAGCGTAAGGAGACGCTACTAAATTAGTAATAAATCCCTACTAAATCGCTATTAACTTATTAACGTATCGGTATACCTAAACGTCTTATAACTATATATAAAATAGTAAAATAAGAGAATAAGGAAAACTATCTATACTACCTATTAAGTATTATTAAGGAAAATAAAACTAAACTATAACTTTATTAAAGCCTTAATAATAAAGGAGAGAAGGATAGTTATAGCTAAATAAAAGAAAGATAAGACCTATTTATTACTTTTAACTACCCCTCTTCTTTACTAGTATAGTAGGAACTAACTAAGGCGCCCCCTTTACTATACTAAATACCTTTAGAAATACTAAAACTACCTTATCCTCCGCTCCTTCCTTATCTTCTACGTCGAGACCTATCTCTATTAGTATAGCACTTACCTCGGCCTTAGTAAATAGTAAGGCGTATTACTATAAAGTATAGCCTATATCGCCGTTAATAAAGTAGAGTTTTAACTAGGATTCCTAGGCCTAGTACTTTAGGCTTATATAGGTAATATTAAATAAAGGCGCGGGGTTAAGGCGAATAATAAGCTCGCGGCGCTTATTAATTAGCGTATAGTAGTTAGTATGCTCGACCTAGTATATCGTTAGGCGGTCGCTAATAAAAAGGTCGGATAAAACTTATAATAGTAGACTTCTATATACCTATAGTCCTAAAGGACTTACGATAAGCTATCTTAGCGGCGTCGAAAGCCTTAGCTAAATACTATACTATAATAGTAAGATAGCGCTAATTAGCCTCCTTAAAAATAAGCACGCCTATATCTAAGCTATTATCCTCGGTATTCTTATTACCGGTCTTTAGCTTATTAAGCTTATATAGGTACTTAACGATAGCGACTATATCGGCCCGGTTACTAAATATAAGAGTAGCGGCCTTAAGAAAGATTAGCTTATTAATCGTAATATTTAAAGTTAAGGGGAAACTTACTTAGTTATAGGTCGCGGTATATCTATAGTACTACTTATAGCGTATCGAGGAAACCTTTAAGAAAATATAGCTAATCGAGAGCACCTTAATAAGTTTAGGCTTAGTTATACTATACTCTTTAATAACCGTCCTAAAATAATATATATACTAGAGCTTATAAGGGATAACCCTATAGGCTTTAACCGGGCGGGCTTTAGCCTTAGATCGGGTACGCTTTTTTATAGGAACGCGACCGCTTTATACCGCCGCTTAGGTGCCCTTATCTTTAGCACCGCTATTCTTAGGTTTATTAGTAAGAGGAGTTAAATCGCGGCCGTCTTTATTATTACCGTTATTATTATCTTAGCCCTTATTTAGCTAGGTATCGGGATCGTTTTAGCCCTCGTTTAGCTAGGCCTCGTTATTAATATCGGCCTACTTATTTTAAGGAGCGGCTTAGGCGACGACCTCTTATTAGCTAGAGCCGCCCTATTAAAACGGAGTAGCTAGGTTATTAGTACTTACCTAGGAGCGCTTAGGTATAATCTCCTCGCTAGTATTAATATCGCTAATAGGGGTAATAAACTTATAAGTTTCCTAGCTTATAGAGGTAAGCTTATCGGTAGTCGGAGTTAGGGTATTTAGCGAGGTAATAGGGGCACGACCCTTACTAACGTTAGGTCCCGGACTAAAAGTCTCCTAAGACTAAGATTCCCTTATACCTTTCTTAGCTTTCTTCGCTAAAAGGGAACTAGTATTACTATAAGACTTCTAAGCCGATCGCTTATACTTTAAGGGTAAACCCGCCGCTACCTACTCTTATATATAGCGTAGGAAATCAGCGTTATAGTTCTTTATCTTCTTTAGCGTAAAAAGTATTATCGTTAATAAATCGTCGATAAAAAGTAATATAAAAAGGTATAAGGGATTAATAAAAAAGGGCGTAAAACTTTATAGTAATTATAAGTAGAAGAGTTAAAGAAGAAAAGAAAATAAAAGAAGTAAGAGATATATATATACGCTCTTTATATTATAGTTACGCGGCCGATATATAAGCGATACCGTAATAGTTACTTAGCGGCTACTACTAGTATAATAACTATTAACGTTATAAAGCATAGACTAACGTATACTTATATAGGTATATACGCGTAATATATAACCGAAACTACCTCTCTTTTTAACCGAATATATATAGTATAGCGAAAGTAATATATATTAAAGATATAGCTAAGACGTCTATATAGGAAGGGAGATAATTATAAGAGCGCTACTAAGAGGTATAGGCTAATAAAGTACTTAGGTACGTAGTACTAATATATTAGTAGGGTATTAGTAGGGAATTATACCTACCCCGCTTATATATTATAGACCTCTTACTACTCCGACTAAAGAGGAAAAATCCCTCTTCTTATAAGCTTTAGTCTTGCGATAAGGAGAATATAATATATATAGCGTAGTACCTCTAGCTATCTTTACTACCTAACTAATCGTACTATAATATATATTCCCTTATATAGATATAAGGTTAATTTCCTTCTTTTCTTTTAAATCCCTAGTAAGATTAAAAGGATTAAGGATATTATAAAGAAAATAAAAGGCGGTCTCGTTATTAATATACTTATTATAAAATTTATTAGTCTTAAGGTTAGTATAGAAATTATAACTATATATATAGTTAGTAAATCTATTAAGGTTATAAGTAGCCTTATAGTATTTAAGGAAGTACTACTATTTATAAATAAGCGCCTTAGTTAAATCCTAAATATAGTTAGTATAAGAGCCGTTAGTAGTACTTAAAAGAGAGATATAATTATAAAAAGGAAATATAATATACTTATAAGCGGAAGTTATAGTTATTTAATAAGTTTAAATATACCTTTAATAAAGGTAAGGGTTATAAGTTCTATAAAAGGTAATTAAAACTACTTAAGAGTATTCTTACCGCTTTAAACTAAGCTAAGAAAAGAGGTATCTATATAAATAAGCGATTTCTATAAAGATATAGGTTATTAGCTAACGTCTATAATAAAGGGTATAAAAAACAATTTAATTATACCGACCTAGTATACTCTTAAGAAAGTAAGAGAAAAGAGAGCGACTATATACTTTAATCTTAATAATATTAAGAGCTTTTAATAAAACCTATAACTAAAAAGCAATTTCTATATAAATTAAAAACCTTTAGTAACTAATATTATTTCTATTATAAACCTAGGTCTTAAAGTAACTATAGATCTATAAAAGAAAACGGTTAAAACGAGCTAAGTAAGATTAAATAAGTTAAATAGTTATTACTTAAAAGTACTTTATATAAAAAGGAAAGACCTTAGTATAATAATTTTAAGTAAGAAAAGTAGTAGTAATAAAAGAAGGTTATAAAAAAGTAGTTAAAAAAAGGTTAACGATATTTAATAGCTCTTTAGTTTTAGGTTTAGCGGTCTTATAAGATATAATAAGGAAGAAGAGGTAGTTATAAAAAGAAAAGATAAGAGGTAACGGTCTAGAAAAATAAAAAAGATAGAAAAGAAAATAAGAAGAAAAGGAATAAAAAGAGTAAAGAAGGAAAGAAAAGAGTAGAGATTAAATAGCTCCTTAATTAATAACTAGTAAAAGAAGCTATTTAAGCGTAACCCTTAAATATACCTAAGACCTTACTACTATAAAGGCTAGCTAAAGTAACTAATAACTACTATAAGGGCTTTTACCTTATATAGGCCTAGACTAGGGTCTAGGCTAAGTTTATATATAAGCGGCCTCTACGCTTATATAGGCTAGGCCTATACTTTTCTTCCTTTTCCCCCTCGTAGATTATTAACCTTCTTTTAATAGACCGTACCTAAGCCTACGCCTCTACCTACTCTATAATAATATAATCTACCCTTTATTTTACCCTCTCTATATCCCTATATATAGAATAGCTATTTTTAGCTGCCTTTAAAGCTAACGTTTAATTACCTAGTTTAGTTAAACCGCCCGCGCTAGTATATATATACGCGAAATATCTATACTCCTATAGTCGTAAAATTAAAGTAAACGTAATACTTAGTTTGCCTAGGTAATTAAGAGCCTCTTATAATAGTAGGGCTCCGCACGACTAAGAGCGGTACTACTATACCTTAGTAAGTTCGACGGCTCCTCTATAAAGCTTAAGCTATAGCTACTTTATATAAAAGCGAAGCTCTATACCGATAGCGCTATAATAAGGGATATCCGCGCTTAATTTAACTATCTTTACGCGAGCCTATCCTTATACCTATAAAGGTATCTCTTACCGTTTACGCGTACTAGTATAAACGGACTAGCCGACCTCCTCGCGAAGCTCTATACTAATTACGGCGAACCTAATATAGCTAAGTTAGTAGGCTAAGAGCTTATAACGCTCTATTAAAAGCGGAGTAAAGCTATTCCGGCCTACCTTATATAGTTCGAAGAGGTGCTTTATTAAGCAAACGTATATAGCTAGCCTAACGTAGTAAAGTATAATTACCTCGTTATAAGCTTAAATTTAAATTAGCGTACCTATTTAAGTAAAAGGTCTATACTATTAGATATATATACCGATCTCGTCTACCTTCTTCGCGAGCTTAGTAGCAATAAGTTTCTTTTTTCGTCTTCTTTTATAATATAAGAAGAGGATAACGCTAGTAATACTATAGATATCTCTATCTCTGCCTCGAGGACCGAGGATAGAAAGAGGTAGCGATAGGAGGGTCGCTATATAGGCTACGGTAGTAAATCCTATTAGTTTTTAAAGTGCCCGCGCTAGGAGGCGCGGGTAAACGCACTTTAAGTAGTAGAGGGGCGCACGCGCTAAGACGGAAAGGAGGTTAGGTTCGACGATAGCGACTCTAGCAATAAGTAATCTTAGTAACGCCTCTACGGGCTTTATCGGCGTCCCCTCGCGTACGGCAGTAGCTACTATATAGACGGGACGTATGCCTATAGCGACTAAAAGGGCGGCTAAGATATAGGAAGGCCGCTAATATAATATAACTATAGCGAAAGGGAGTGCCTATATAGCCCTATATAAGAGGGAGCGGAGCCTTATATACTAGAGTACCGTCCCTTATATTACGGTACTAGGAGCTATTACTATACGCCGATATAGGGGGGGCGGGATACTATAAGCTTACCGAAGCTAGCTACGCGCCGTTTTACGTGCCTCTACTCCTTAGCTAGAAGTACTAAAGCCCGACTCTTAGGGCGCGGCCCCTACTAATAATATAGTCTATCCGAGAAGCTTACTTAGAAGGGTATTATACGTTATTTACTAACGTTTTTTCCGCGACTAGGCGTACGTAGTCCGCGCGAGGGTTCTATCCCCCTAAGCGCGGTATTAGGTATTATTTAAAGGCGCGCCTCTTTAAAAGCTAAGTAGGGGTATAATATAAGGGCTTTTGCCCTATATAGGCCTAGACTAGGGTCTAGGCTAAGTCTATATATAAGCGGCCTCTACGCTTATATAGGCTAGGCTTATACTTCTCTTCCTTTTCCCTCTTATAGATTATTAACCTTCTTTTAACGGACTATACCTAAGCCTATACCTTTACTTACTCCGTAATAACTACGCGCTTTAATAACTATTTATTCCTCTTACTATACCCTCTTTCTTCCTTCCTTCTTCCTCCTTCTATATATATATATATATATATACTTTATACGCTTCCCTACTTATAACGATCCCCTTTACTAATATAACTCTTATATATATATATATATAACCCTCTTAGTCTCTTAGCGTTATAACTTAAAACTACTTACCTTAACTATTTAATCTTATTTATTCCCTTTCTTTTACTTACTCTACCCTTTCCTAAGATATAGCAGCGAACTTAAATAGTATCTTAGGCCTAGCTATAGACCTCCTTAAGAATACTACTATCTTTTTTAGCGTATTACTATTTAGGAGTAAGAGCTTTATTTTACTTACTTACTATAGTAAAGTTAAAGTAAAAGGTAGTAAAGGGTGCTTTTATATTAAAGATAAGGAAAAGTTTATAAACTAAGACTAATAAGACGTTTATAAGTAAAGGTAACCTCTTTAATATATTTATAAAGATCGTTAGTACTTAATATTAATAGGCCCTATTAAATAATAGGATATTACCCTTAAAGACGCTTAGATAATATATAAGGGCGTTAAAAAGATAAATAGATTTACTAAGAATAAGGCCCGCTAAGAAGAGTATATCGTTAATATATATAACTTTCTTTATAAAGCTATCGATAAATAATAGGCTATAAGCTTTAGCCTTAGCGTAATAATTAAGATCTTAATAAAAGGTATTAAGAATATAGTATACCCTTTACTTTACCTACTATTAGTTTATACTAACTATTAAAGGGAACCTATTAAAGATATAAAAGATAGATATATAAAGTACTATAAATACCTAAACGATAGGGAGTATTTAATTAAGTTTACTACTCCTACCTTTAACCTTAGTTACTTTATATATAAATAAAGGTATATAACTAAAGTTATTAACTTTTTAGTAAGATTAAATAAAAGGGGACTCTACTAAGGAGTATTCCTTTAAGACTATAAGGAAGGAAACTTAGTTATTTTTAATACTTAGAAAGAAAGATAGTATACTAGACTTTATATATTCTTATAAGTATAGCGGTAGTTTCCTTATATCCTTTAAGTTCCTTATAACTTTACTTATATACTAGTCCCTTATACCGCTTAGTAAGAAAGGTAGGAATATAGCTACTTAGCTTTAATAATAATTTAATACTAAGTTAAATATATAGTTAAGCTATACTTTAAGATAATTAAGTAACGATACTTAAAGGTTAAAGTAATTTTAAAGTAAAGGTATAGGGTAATATAAGAAGCCCTATAAATAAATAAAATCTTATACTAAGACTAGTATTTTTTTAAGCTAGATAAAAGGATAAGTATAAAAAGCTATATTAATAGGCTAATATATAGAATCTAAGCTATTATAGTAAATAAACTTAATTATATATAAGCGATATTATAAGGTAGTAGAGTTTCCTAGTAGTTTAATAGTAGGGTTAGATAACTATAAAGGATACTATTTAATTAAGGGTTTATAACTTTTAATAGAGTCTTTCTTATAAGGATTCCTAGGTATAAATAGATTTACTAATATAACTATATTATTCTAGGAGATTAAAAAGAATAAGACCTTTAAGAAGTCTTAGAAGTAGTTAACTTTTAAGATAGGCTTAATAGATAGAAACTACCGCTTTAAAGAGATATAGAACTAACTTATATAGTAAAGAGAGCGAGAAAAGAGCTAACTATACTAGCTACCTTTATAAAGTAACCTAACTTAATCGCTTAAGCTATACGCGGTTTCTTTATAAAACTCCTCCTTAAAAAGACCCCTAACTATTTAATCGCGCTAATAAGAATTAAGAATAAGCCTAGACCTTTATTACCTTAAGTATTAACTAAATTAAGCTCTTTATCTAAACTAAGTAGCCTTTCCTTAAGTAACCTTAAGATAGGATCCCTATCTTAGAATCTATAAAAGAAAGAGCTAAGCGCCCTTACTAGTCCTTTTATCTATATAAAAATAACGCTTTTATTTTCCCCTTTAAATATATAGCTAATTAAGCTTACTCCTTACCTATTACTAACGACCCTATTAAATATATAGAGGAGTAAAAGACTTATAACTATACCCCTACTAATAGCTTAATAAGAAGCTAGTAAGGAAGAAAGGTAGATAGCGCGGCTACTAACTTACCTTAGGACTCTAAAATTACTAAGCGCTTAGTTAATTACCTTAAGGCTAAATACTTTAGTAACGCTTATAGCGCGCTTTATTACTCCTTAGAAATAAAGTATAGTAATAGCCTTTCTAGCTATAGTCCCTATAAGGTTTATACTAAGCTTTAAACCCTCTTAAGTTAAAGGAGTTAAAAACCTAGGAATATATTAAAACTACTACTAAGATATTAATAACTATAACTCTATATATTTATATAGGACTACTAATAATATAATAATAACTAGTTTATAAGACTCTATAGCTTATTTAATCTAGCTATACTTAAAGCTATAGACTAGTAAAGATACTAACTACTTTATTTTCCTAACG
Organism: Hirsutella rhossiliensis; assembly: GCF_020360975.1. NCBI lineage: Eukaryota > Fungi > Ascomycota > Sordariomycetes > Hypocreales > Ophiocordycipitaceae > Hirsutella > Hirsutella rhossiliensis. The sequence goes on along the minus strand of NW_025408668.1, from coordinate 1,813,416 downwards.
CCCCTAGGAATAATAAGCGTAAATACTTAGGAGTATATATAAGGGGTAGTAGATAATTATCTAAAAAAGGAAGTACGCGAGTAAAGATAGGAAAGAGCTAAATAAGTAGCTTATAGGTAAAGGGAGGAATAAATAATATAAAGGGAAGGGATTATAGTAAAGAAGAAAAGTTCTATTAATAGTTTATTTACTTACTTATATACTTAAAAAGAGAGCCTTACCTATTATTATTACGCTCTTTCTATTAGTATTTTAGGTTAAAAAGTCGCTAAGGAGGAGTTTAATAAGTAAGATTATACCCTTATAAATATTAGCTTATTAAAGGGATAAGACCCTTAGTACTCCTTATCTAACTTACTTCTAAGTATACTTAAAGGCTTTATAAAGACCTTATTTATCTAATAAGGTATCTTCCTTAATTATAGTTAATTTAATTTTTATTTTTCCCCTTTTAAAGTAAAAGCCGTTAGTTACGCGACTTTAGTAAAGATAAAAAGGTATAAAGTAAAGAAATCTCTAAGACTTATATTAATAACCTAAGACCCTTAGAGCTATATATATTATAAAGTATAGCTTAATTTCGTAGTTCTTAGAGATATCCCTTAGTATAAGGGACCTAGGAAGCTAAAAAATAGGTTTTAAAGAAGGAGCTATATAAGAAGGTATAAGTAATAAGCGTAGAATTAGGTAATCGATAACGTAAGCGGAAATATTAGTCGAAGGAGTATAGGGTAGGATTTCGTCTAGAATTTATAACGAGTATATAAGGGGCTAAATAATATATTAAAAGAATAGCGTTATAAAGGATGCTTTTAAACTTACTTATTCTATCTACTATTCCTAGGGAAATCCTTTGTCTTTTATAGACTATTGCTCGCCTACTAATAGACTAATTAGTTAGCTTTCTAGTATATTCTATAGTACTTAAAAAGCTCTATCTATGGTATATCTTCCTAACTTAATAGGTAGTCTAATTATAGCGTAATAGTTAATATAAGACTATAGGTTTTAGTATAAGTAGTAGATTTAACTAGAATATTCTATGCTCTACCTATTCTTATATCGCGGATATCTTCGGAACTACTAAGCTAAAATAGGTAATAGGGTATTTATTCTACTCGTAATTAACTTATATATCTTATATATATTTTATTTTATTAGGATAGGCTTATCTAAACTTACTTTTCCTAAAGGAAGGTATAGATATTTAATAGAGGTCTTTATCTTTAAGGGCTATTCCCTTAAACTATATTATAGAGCCTCTTTTTACTAGCTTATTCTATAAGGCCTCCCTATACCTATTATCTCTTTATAATAGTAAAATAAGAATATAAGGGTATATTCTTATAAGCTAAAAAGAGGTATAAAAAGGAAGGTAGGGGTATAAAGGGAAGTAAAAGTAGCGATAGCTTCTTATAGAGGTAGTAAAAGATAAAACGGATATACCGGTAATAGCTAGAAAGGAGGGGAAAAACCGGTAAAAAGCTCGGTAGTTAAAAGGATATTAGTAGCTTCTTTAAGTAGGATCTTCTTTATTAATTAAGATACTAAATAGGTATAAAGAGGGGCGTTAGATAGAGGAAAGAAGGAGGATTAAGGCAATATAATAATTACTCCCTTACTATAATTACTACCCCTATAAGATTTAAATATCTCTGCCCTACCTATCTAGCCCCTTACTTTTACTTTTACCTTTATATATTTTATATATACTTCTTATATCTCTCTTTATAAGAGTTATAAGCCTAGGAGGAATAGTATTCCTATACTTTCTAGCTACTATAAAAGGCACCTTTTTTATATCCCTTATAGCTTCCTTTTACCCCTCTTATTAAAAAAGCTGATTTTTACTTAACTTTTCTACCCTTCCCTATAATAATAACGAAAACCGACTTTTTTACTATCCCTATAGTCTATTAAACGATTCTAGTAAAGCCCTAAGATTAAGATAAGTAGGTAAAGGAGCTATAGGCTCGTATAGATAGAACTATCTATAATCTAGTCTTCTATAGTAAGTAGGACCCTCTCGAGCCCTTAGTTTATCCTAGGGCAACGGAATTTATAAAGGGAGCTTCCCTCTTCTCTAAGCTAACCTCCGTATAATAGAGAGCCGTTTCTACTACCTTAGGTAACTACGAGAGTTACTATAAGAAGTACCTTTATAAGATAAAGCTACTAACTACTATATATATAGTAATAACGGAATCCGTTAGTACTATAAAGCTAATCTCTCTTTAAGAGGAAGAGACTCCTAGGTAGTAGCTTTTAAAGCTTAAGACCTCGATAGCTTCCTTAAAGGGCTATATAACTAACTATATTAAGAAGACCTATATAGTATACCTAAGAGCTTTTTTTACTAGGAACTTACTAGCTTCTTTATAGCTAGCTAAGTAGGAAGAAATCCTTAAGGAAGCTAACTAATACTTCCTTATAAAAGCTCTTTCTAGCTAGTAGCTATAAGATATATCTCTACTAATAAAGCCTATTAGTAATAGTTACTTAACTATCTTTCGAGAATCTAGCTAGGAACTAAATAAAGAGGCTACTAAAGTATAATAGTAAGTAGTCTTATTCCTTTATAGCTAGTACTCGACCTAGATAGCTCGACCTACTACCCCTATAGCTACTATAGCCCTTATTACTACGGCCCCCGCTACTACTACTATAGCTATTGCTCCTTTAGCTCTACCTCCCTTAAGAGTATTAACACCGTCTTTAACGGCTGCCCTAGGCCTAGCCCTAGCTATATATCTTATTCTAGGTCCGGCCCTAGTCCTATTAGTTAGACCAGCCTAACTAGTCCCTTAATAGACCTTTTAGTCTATTAGTTAAAAAATTAAGGAACTAGTCGAAATCGAACTTCTTTATTAAAATTAATAATAAGGGGTAAAAAGGGGGGGTTTTTAAGTAGACCTTCTAAAAAAGAATAAGGATTCCTTAAAGAAATAACGTATAAGGAGGAATCGACCTACCTACTAAGTATATAAAAAGCCTTATTAGCTAAAAGACTACTAGTAGGTCTTTAAGGAAAACCGACCTAAAGGAATTAACCCTTTAAAGAGGCTATAAGAAATAGTATAATAGTCTCTTAAGGAGGACCCCTTATTATAAAAGAAGATAAATAAGATTTAGGTTACTAAGAAATAGTAACTAACGCTACTACCTTTATTTAAGCTATAGATTTAAGGAAAAATCGTTAGTATAGTAAATCTAGTATTTATCTTCCTTATAGATTAATAAGGCTAAGACTAACTATTAGGACCCTCTAACTATCCCTTATAAAAATTAGCTATCCTTAACTTTAGTACTTCCCTTAATATCTATAATATACTCTTATAATTCTAGTCCTTTAAAAAGGTATAAAGGGAATACCTTATTACTAGGGAATTAACTATACGGATAAAGGGATATAGAAGGGTAAATTTTACGATAAAATTACCTAATAGGTCTATATAAATTCTTCGACGAAAAAGAGTAGCTTTTTACCCTTAATTTTTAATAAGCCTAATTTCCTTCCGCTTTCTTTAAAAGGAAGGAATTTTCTTATCGCGTATACCATGCCCCACCCCCCTTTCGGTAACACCCACCTTTCGGTAGCGCAATTGAGAAATTCTCCACCAAAAGTCTACCATTTGAACTACATGAAATATGATCAGAACTTAACATTATAAACACAAAAAATATATCATTCCGTAGAGAAATGGACGCTCTTATATGTACCGGCGCTTTTTACCATTCGCCCGGATCTGGTGGTGACTGGAAGGGCTTCAGGTGCCACCTTGACTTCGATCACTGAAGCTGTCTCCACCTCTGAGACCGCCTCCTCCTCTGTGTCAGAATTCAGCACAACGGCTATCTCTTGGCTTTTAATTTGGGAATGGCTTCCTCAGCCACCAAAGCTTCACTGAGAGTCATGAACCGTCTGTTCGGGTTCGGAATTGCTCTCCTCTTCTTGCCTCTCTGCAGCCGGGCCACTTCTTCCTCTAGCTTCGCGATTCTGTTGCTGTGCTCGGCAAGCGTCTGTTCTTGGGCTTCAAAGCCTCTAGCTATCACGGCGTATCGTCTCCGGGTCCCAGGAGTCTTGTTCTTTCCGAAATCGCGAATCTGGCGGCTGTTTCTTGGTGTATCATCAGAACCCAAAAATGGCGCGGACTTTGGAGACGTCTCTACAATGTCTGCGTGAATTTCTGGATGCCGCAATGCCTTGGATCGTGAGATCGGCCAATTCCCAGTGACCCTCCAGCCGGACAATATATTCTTTGCCGTCATTCCAACCTCGCGCGCTTTAGCATATGCCCGTATAAAATTGACCTTATGAACAGGCGCAGAATCGGTCAAACAGGTCAATTTCTGAAGTTCTTTCCGGTAAGCTGCCTTGGGGGCATTGAATACACCGTTATCTAACGGCTGGAGGCCATGACAGCAGTGGGCAGGAAGGTAACAGCAATAAACGTTGTTCAAAAAGCATGTGGCCATCCATGCATCCTGGTCCCGGTTAACAGTAATTCCTACAGAGGTGGATAAAGAAACGCACCGTTGCATGACTTCCATGTCCATCTAATATGATCAGTCTAGCATCTGAGGCATCGGCTGGTCGCGTCTGGGGCAAATAGACCCTCTCAAGCCACTCAATAGCGACATGGTTGTCCGTCCATCCGTTGGGCGACGTTATGTAATGCCAGTCGGCTATTTTGCCGAATTCCGTCAAGAACCACTGTTTCTGAAGCTCTTTGCCCTTAAAGATAATGCCAGGGGTAAGGACATGGCCGTTCGCGGTGATAGCTTCAATAAATGAGGTCCAGTTGCGGGACTGTGGCCCTTTCAGAAGGGCCTTCCGTTTTGGGTCTGCACTCCCAACCACAAGACTATCCAAACCTGGCAAAAAGAGTCTGGTTAGTAAAAGTAATGAAAGACAAGCCAAATACTCACCAAAGCCAGACATAATACCGCCTTCGTCAACATTCACGGTATTTTCTGGTTTAATCCATCCATACTCCTTTCCCTGATATCGAAGAACCAGTGAACCGCCCGAGGCGTAAAAGCATTAAATCGGTTTGCTTCCTGACGTCTCCCACGCTTGTTCTTGATGTCCGGATGGCGATTGATGAATTTAGAGACCCAGTTGCGCCCCACTGTCCGCTCGTTGTTCAGTTGCTTCATAAGAGCCTCCACACATGCGCGGATCTGACTGTGGGAGGGAGCATAGCCGAGAGACTCTTGGCGGAGGATCCAAGAAACCAAGCGAGCTTCCTGAGACTTACTCAAGAGTTGACGAGGCTGGATCTGATCAGCCAGGGCTACCTGGCCTTTGAGTCTGTCGGAAATAGACTGCTGAGGTATGTCATACTTTTGGGCGGCGCGGTACTGCGACAAGCCGTTTTTTGTGACATCAATTATCGCATTAGCCATAATATCCTCCGTATAAATACTCCGAGGCCGCTTTAAGGTCATTTTGGTCATGTGGTGGAGGAATAACGAGAAGAATCATCGTCAGGAGGCGGAAGGAGATTAGGGGGTTGGATGGTAATTTCGCGTGCAAGGCACGCACAGGCCTGAACCCTGTACAAACATTCAACCATCGAAAAGTAGAATTCAATCAATCCTCTATCTACTCCAAGTGACGGCTTGTGAATATCTTCAAAGCTGGCTGGAATCGGTGTAAGTGAAATTGATGGTTTTTGGTGGGGATATTTTCTAATGCGCTACCGAAAGGTGGGTGTTACCGAAAGGGGGGTGGGGCATGGTATTATATACGTTAATTAACGCTATCGCTTATATTTAATAGGCGGCTATATCTTTTTCGTAATAGTTATAAGCCTAGGCGGAGGGGTTACCCCTTTAAGAACTTCTTAGTAACTATATATATACTTCTTTTAGCTAGCTTAGCGCGTATTACTTAAAGGCCTATAGTTTAAGTCCCGCTAGCGTAATTAAGCGCGGTTTTAATATAGGGCCTACCTATATAAAAATTCCCTCTATAGTCTAGGATATTTAGGTATCCTAAGATAAATTAACCTAGTATCCCTAAATAGGTATATTGCGTATACTATATATATTAATTAACGCTATTACTTATATTTAATAGGCGGCTATATCTTTTTCGTAATACTTCTAGGATATAATATCTAAGCCTATAAGGCTAGTTTAGAAGAATTAGACTATTAGGCTTATTAAGGAAAAATTTAGTTAATTTATTCTTAAATTCCGACCTATCCTTAAGAAGGAATTACTTAAGAAGTTAGCTTTCCCTACTAAGAGGAATAGGTCTACTATAAAGGATCCTCGTTTAGTAGCCTAAGGAGACGGCCTTCTTTAGTACGCACGACTTAGTTACCTAGGCCCCCTAGCTTTATATAAGCTAGGCTAATAATAAGTCGTACGAATAAAGGGCCTAAAGACCGTTAAATATAAATACTACGGCTAAGGAAAGACTAAGAGACGAATTTTTAAACGAATGCTTTTATAGCTAGACTAGCTATATAAGGAAATTTAAGTCGACTAAACTAACGTCTCTAAGGACTAGGAAAGCTTCGTTAGGGTAATGTTTTTTATAAACGCTTTTTTAGGGATAGTTTTCCCTTATTTCTTATAGACCTACCTAAGTAAGTATAACTAGTTTACCCTCTAAGACTTTATTAACTAAATAAAATCCTACTTTAGCTATAAGGTAAAGAAGATACGGTTTAATAGAGAGCTATTTATAAAGGATATCTTAAAGTAGCTTTAAAAAAGGGGTATTTTACCCCTCTTATTAGCACCGAATACCTAGGCCTAGAACGGAGGGGTAGAAAGATTAAGGGGTACTATAATAAAAAGGGCCTATATAATAAGACTTACTATAAAGCTTCTATATAACCTTTAAAGGGAAGTCGTTAAGACCGCTTATTACTTTTAGAACTAGACCCTAAGGGACCTTAGGGGCCTAAGGGACTATAAGGACCTAGAGACCCTTATTAAGACCTAAGGAATAAACTAGAAATTACCCCTTAAGCTCTTTATAAAGAAGAGGGCCTTACTAGCCTACCTTTATACTTATAGCTATAAGGTATATATAATAACTACTAATATATAGCTAAAACGGTATTACGGAGTAGGTAGAGGCGTATATATAGGTGCTATCTATAGGATAATATTAATAAGCTATATAGAGCTCTTCTATACGCGGCTAGCCCGCCCCTATACTTATAGGATCCGGCCCTTTATACGTAACTATATAGCTTAAGCCGCGGCCTAAGCCTATTACCTATAATAGTTAAAGACTCTTATATAATACCCTCCCTTAAGCGCGGTATAGCGCTGCCCTATTAACGGCTCCTATATAATTAAGCCTATACCGCGGGCTCTTCCCTACCCTTTCCCGTTAATAGGGCTAGCCTTACTAGCCTTATTATCCCCGCGCCCGTTAGCCTAAGCAGCCGGGACCTAGCTCTATACTCATCGGCCGGCTAGCCGTTTAAATAAAGGCGTAACCTATTATATACGCCCTTAGGTAGCCGGCGGCTAGTCTAGACCTACGTAAGCCTTAGGTTACCCGTCCCCTCTACCTTAGGCAGTATCCTCTACTAAGGGGTATATAAAGCGGCATCCCCCCCTTCCCTTTTTCTTTCCTTCTCTCCCTTCTTTAACTATAGTAGTAGTATTAATAGGTAAGTTCCGCTCTACCTAAGGCGTTAGTCTATTCTTAGCTATATAGGCCGCTCTATTAACGTATACTTATAGTAGTAGCGGTAGTAGTAATAATAGCCCTAATAATAATAATAACTCTAACTAGTAAGTTCCGCGCCTTATAGAGCGGGAGGCTATATTCTATTATACTAACTTCCGCGATAGATATATCAGCCTCTCCCTCTCCTACCTTCTCTTTCTTAGAGTATACGGAGTCGTTCGTCGACGCCGTGCTAGCCGCGGCCGACGACGACTCCGCCGCTGCCGCCGCTCCTGCCCGCGCCGCTACTACCGCTCCTACCGCCGCCGCCGCCGCCTCTACTACGCTATTCGCTCTTATATCGCCCCTTAGGGTAACGACGCCGTCCCCGCCGCTACCTATAACGCCCGGCCCCTCGGCCCCCGCCTCTATCTCTGCTACCCCTATAAGTCCGTAATTAGGCAAGCGTAATAGATATTATCTACTAACCTCCTATAGTATAAGCGCTAAGTATAGGCCGGCGCCGCCCGCTCGGCCCCCTATATATATTATACGTCGTAGGAGCTCGACTGCTCCGACTAGGCTAGGCGCCGCCGCGGCGGTAGCTACTATTAGTGCGCGTAAGCCGGCCGCGCCTATAAGGCGGCGCCTCCTATCTTACTCGCTACGGCGTTAGCTTAGAAGGCCGGCTTATACGGGTAAGCGCGGGGGGCTACTAAGAAGCGCCTTACCGCCGCCGCCGCCGCCTACTATAACCTCCGCGCCCTTAAGCGATAGGGCCTTATACTTAAGTAAGTCCTACTCCTCCGCTCCCTTATTTCCGCCTCTAACGTACCCGGCGCTAAGGATACTACCTCTGTTGCCCTATCGGCGGTCCCCTTAGCCGTGCCTGCCTCCGCTACCGCCGCTGCCCCTACCGCCGCCGCTAGCCGCCGCTGCCCCTACCGCCGCCGCTAGCCGCCGCCCCTCTACCCCCGGAGCCGCCGCCGCCGCTAACTAGCTTACGGGCTTAGAGGGCCGCCTTAGCGCCCTAAAGACCGCCGCCGCCGCTAATAAAAAGAAGGAGGCCGACGAGGACGACGATAACGAAGATAATAATAATAATAACGATAAAGAATAGGCCTAAGTAGTCTAAGGGCTCTACCTTATAATAAACGCTATTTTTATCTCCGCTTATACTATTATACTTATATTACTTATATTACTATAACTACCCCCTCTACTATACTTACTTCGTAGTTCTAGCCTAGGCTACTATTAGTAGTCTATTAATCTATCGTTCTTATCTACCGTTCTAAATAAGGCTTTAAACTTATTAAGGGCTATAGTTCCTATAAACTTATATATAGGTTCTTATATAGGGTTAAGATACCCGCGCTACTTAACGAGGACCTCTTAGCGTTTCCCTTTACTAACCTTTTTCTAGCGCGCGGCCTATATCTCTTTAACCTTAAACTTATCCTCTCTCTCTACCTTAATTATAGGCGGTTAAGCGTCCGCTACTTCTTATCTAGGCAGCGGGTTAGAGGAGGCTTTATAAAGGAGGTCTACGTTAATCTTATTATAGACCCCTATTAAGAGACTATCGAGCTCTATAACCTATAGGCTAATAACCCTTTATACTATAAACTTCGCGTATAGTTAGTTAAGCTTCTTCTTTAGCTATACCGACCTATAGTTACGGAGGTCTAGCTATACCTTATCTCCTACCGTAAACCTATCTACTAGGGCCCTAGTCTTATTAGCGTGCTGCTCTTAATCTTATGCCGCGGCGGCTATCGCGGATTAATAATAATTTATAGTCTCTTATAGCTTTCGTACGAATATAAAAGCGTGGCCCTCTAGTAATAAATTACTATACTACTCCGCTACTATATCTACGGTAAAGGGAACTAATAAAGGTAGTTCGAAGCTATACGTTATAAAGAAAGGGGCTATCTTAATAGAGGTATATAGTCTACTATTTAATATAAGTTAGGCCCCGGGGAGCTAATAGTCTTAGTCTACTTAGTTATAAGCTACGACGGCCCGTAGGTAAGCCTATACCTCTTAATTAACCCTCTTAGGCCCTCCGTCGGTCTATAAGTAATATACTATACTAAGTAGCTATATAATCTAAAGTAGCTAGTATAGGTACTACTAAAAGCGGCTAGTTTAATTCGATCCCCTATCGCTTATAATAGAGGCTAGCTAGCTATATAAGCGGGCCTAGTACTATAGGAAGCGCTCTATATAAGACTCTATATCTATAAATAGTATTAGCTTTAATACTATAGACTTATTAAGTCGGTCCTTAATTACCTATATATAGCGGTTACCGCCCTTTATAAGTAAGAGGTCCGTTATAAAGTCTATTTATATATATATATAGAACCGGTTAGGTACTAAAAGCTACTTAAGTAGCCTCTTAAGCTACGCCCTCTAAATCTTAGTATAGCTATAGATATTATAGTTATAAAGGAAGCGGCGAATATAGTACTATAGGAGGGGCTAGTAGAAATCCCTCGCGAGGCCTACTACTATGCCCTACTTACTTAGGTAGCCTACGATACTAGAGTTATAGACGAGCTAAACTAGCTTCCCTTAAAGCTCGTTCTATTTATTTAGCTCCGGCGGTCTATCCTTCTCCCTAGCTTCTATAGTATATAGTGCGCCCGGCACCTATAGTCTCCCCTACTAACGTAGGTGCCCCTATAGGTCGATATAATAGTCGGCTACTTATACCTTTAGCTTTAGCTTTAGATCGAGGCGTCGAGCGCTAGACTTAACGGCGCGGCGTATACTCTCGTAGGTACGGTCTAGAGACGATATCCTATCCTATAAGCGCTAAAGGACCTTATCTTAGAATACCCGCGCCGCACGCGCCCCTAGGCCGGTCTATCCCTCCTCGCCGGGCCGAGGTAAAGGTATAAGGGAAGGCTTATCCGTTAGCGCTATGCCTTCCTTTACTAGGGAAGCTCCTATATAAGTCTATAGCGCTTCTTATAGGATAAGCTATAGATCCTAGGCCTCGATATCCGCTCCCGTCGGCCGGTCCTAATCCCTCTAAGAAAGTATATCTAGGACTACGGAGTCCCGCCTTAGCTAGTACTTAATTAAGAAGTTAAAGTATAAGAGATACTCCGCTTAGCGGGCTTACCGCTCCGAGAGGTACTAGCGAGTTATAAAGTACTCGAGGTTCCTATAGTCTATAAGAACCTTAAAGCTCTTATAGCTCTAGAGCTCTACTTACTATTACTTAAGGTAGCTAATAATCGCTAATATCTCTTTATTATAAATAGCGTAATTCCGCTCTACTAGGGTTAGCTTATAGGAGTAAAACGCTACCGGTTACTTCCGCCTATTTACCTCCTAGGAGAGCGTTCCTTTAAGTGCCTAGCCGCTATAGTCTACTTTAACTAATATAGACCGGTCGAAGTCCTACTAGAGTAGTACCGGGGCTTAAGAGAATAGGTCCTTAAGCGTATAGAACGCTCCTTCTTATACGGGCCCCTAGTAAAAGGCGGTCCGCTTCCCGGTAATCTTATTTAAGGGCATTATAGTATAGGAGAAGCCCCTAATAAATATCCTATAATAGTTCGCGAACCTAAGGAAGCTCTATACGCCTATCTACGTAGTTAGGGCAGCCTAGTCCCGAATCGCCTAGATCTTTATAGGATCCGCCTATATACCTATACCGGCGTAGATAATAAAGCCTAGGTACTTAACCCTTTTAACCCTAAATTTATACTTATCTAGGTCGAGGTAAAGCCTATAAAGTTAGAGGCGCTCTAAGACCCTCTATACTTTCTATATATAGTCCTTATAAGAGCCGCTCGTATAGATAAGGATATTATCTATATATATAGAGGCGAACTTATTAAGGAAGTCCTAAAGTATATTATTAATATAACGCTAGAAGGTAGCGGGCGCTCCTAAGAGGCCGAAGGGCGTTATAAGCTACTTAAATAAGCTATAGCGTATATAGAACGCCGTCTTCTACTTATTACCCTCCGAGATCTATACCTTATAGAACGCCTATTTTATATCTAGCTTCGTAAACTACTTCGCCTTCGAAAGGTTACGGAGCGTATCTAAGATTAAGGGCAAGGGGTAGCGGTCTAGCCTTATAATTACGTTTAGAGCCCTATAGTCGTAATAGAACCGTATCCCGCCCCTTAGTTTACGTATAAATAGGACTAGCGCTCCTACTTCGGAGCTACTTACTTAAATAAAACCCTTATTTAGGAGGTCCCTTAGCGTCTTCTTTAGTACTAGTAGTTCCGCGTATAATATACTATATAGCGGTCCGAACGGTGCGGGTAGTTCCTACCCCTTCTTATCGGTATAGAGTACGATCTTATAGTCTACCCCCGGCTTATATAAGTTAAGCTTATCCGCTTCCTAGGACTTAAATAGCGGTAGGAGGTCGTAAAAGCGCTCCGGTATCTACTACCGTAGCTTAAAGGGCGACTTTAGCTTCTTCGCTTAAAGGGCCTTATCGATATCCGCTAAGCTAACTACGTAGACCGCTATATTAGCCGCTACCTAGCCTTCCTCCCGCTCTAACTATTATATAGTTCCTATAAAGATAAAAGCAAGGACTTCTTATACCGAGCATAAAGCTTATACGCTTAGTTCTATGCCTATAGAACTATCGTTATAGCGGACCTACTATTACGTAGGCCTAAACTATAGCTTCTTTTAGTATAGAACTAAGTATAACTCCGTATATAATAACTAGGGTTTCCTAAGGATTAAGGGAAACTTTAGTTAGGGGATTATATAGGCTACGATAAGCTTATAGCAACCGTCGACCTCTATAGCTAGCTATATAATACCCCTAATTACTATACCCTTTATCGCGCCTAAGGCGCCCTTTACTCGCCTTAAGGCGATCTTTTCTACTAGCACTTATATCTCTCGTATAAGCGCCTTATTAACTATAGCGTAGTACTAGTAGCCCTTATCTATAAGGGCGGCGACGGGTAAGGAGTTATTAACTATAACCTATATTAAAGTAGGCTCCTCTTCTATATAAGCGGATAATTCCTCCTTCTCCTTTACTAGTGCTAGTAATTAAGGCTCTAGAGCCCGTCTTTACTTTAGAGCTACTCTTTTTCCTCTAGGCCTAAGGGAGCGGAGTCCTCTTCGTCGTCTAAGGTAAAGAGCGGTTCTATCTTCGCTACTCGAACTACTATAGGCCGCTTAGCTAAAAAGAAGGGGCATTTTAATATAAAGTATGTAGACGCGCTATAACGTAGGTAGCGGCTATTAGCCTTCCTTTTCCCGATTTCCTCGCTTATTACCTACTTTGCCCGCTACTTAGAGAGCGGGATAGTATAGGGGATATTTAAAGACGACTTCCTACCGCGTTTAGCTCGGTCTATATAGGTAGCCGATATTAAGGTATCTCCGTTAGTATTAATAGTCGGCTATTCCTCTTATAAAGGGGCGGTAATCCCGTTACTACTATACGGCGTGCGCTTATAAAGCTTTTAGAAACGCAGCGTCTACTTATAGCCCTATACTACCTTTATTAACCGGCTTATATACTCGCCGTAGTTAGTAGGTATAATTACGGGGATAAGTAGCTCTTATAGGGCCAGCGTAATCGAGTTCCGTAACTATATAAGCTTCGCGCTATCTTCCTATACTATAGTTCCCGCTACTCGTAAGAGCGTCTCTTCGAAGTTAGGGAGGAATTCGCTAAAGGTCTACCTATCCCTCTACTTAAGGGTCTATAGCCTATCCTACGCCTTCTCCCGCTCTTATACGTTGCTAAATATATATATAAGGTATTAGAAGAAGTCCTATAGGTCGCGTCTGCCTCTAGGGCCGCCCTTATCTTAGAATCTAGAGATCCGCTATATCTAAGGCTCTAGTAGCGTATAGAAGAGCGAATACCACGCTATATTATGATAGCTATTTAGGCCCTATTTCTCGTCTATTATAAACTTTATCTATAGCCGGCTAAGGAAGAAGTAGAAGGACTTAGGCTTACCGTCCTAAGTCGGCTAAGGAAGCGGCTTCTATATTAATAGTGCCGCCGCTATAACCGGTATTACTAAGGTCGTAGGGGTTAACGCTAGTCTCGTAGACGGCTCCCTTAGTATAGCGAGAACCTCGTTCTTCTCGCTAGCCGTCGCGCTTTTAATCGCTTCTAGGATAGCTATAATACTTCCTATCCGCCTAGGGGGTAGCGGGGTGCTCCCTTAGGGAAGCGGCACCCTTTCCGGGGAGATATCTATTAAATCTATTAGTTAATAGCTTATACTATTACGGAGTAGGTAGAGGCGTATATATAGGTGCCGTCTATAGGATAATATTAATAAGCTATATAGAGCTCTTCTATACGCGGCTAGCCCGCCCCTATACTTATAGGATCCGGCCCTCTATACGTAACTATATAGCTTAGGCCGCGGCCTAAGCCTATTACCTATAATAGTTAAAGACTCTTATAAACGGAAGAAGAAAAGAAAGCTTAATCTTAGAGCCTTTATTAATTACCTTATTAGTTATAATTTTATAAATATCTTCTAAGTTTAGATTCCTCTTCTATAAAAGATTATTTTAACTAGGGATATAATTTTCGACGAATCTAGCTTCTTCGACGGAAAGAGGGATTAATAGCCCCTCTTACTCTTATAACGTTAGCTAATTTAGAAGATTTAAATCCCCCCTTCTTAATAGTCTTAAAAAGAGGTCCTAGATAAGGAAATAAAAGAAGAAACTAACGTTAAAGTAGTTAAGGATAACGCTAACTTTAAAGGAAAAGAGGAAGCTACTAGATTAAATAATCTAAACGAAGAAGGAGACTATAGGAAAGGGGTAGAGCTAGAATACGCCTACCTTCTTACGCCTCCTCTTATAAAATAAGAAGAAGATCTAAAAGTAGCTTTTTTAGTTAGTCTTCTTATCTCGACCCTTTTTTTTTTTATATTATTACTTATATATAGCCTCTAAGGCTATAGCGAGCCTAGTAAGGGCCTAGGCCCTTATTAGTAGTCCTAGCTAGCTATAGAGCCTAGGGGCTTATAACTAATTAAGGAAAGGGTAGCTATAAAAGTAATAATAAAGGAAAGGTTAGTTTAGTTCCTCCTACGCGGTAATTTTCCCCCTTATAAGCCCTAGGGCCCCTAGGTTACTCCTTTTCGAGCTACTTAGCTATCCCTATCTCTATTTTAGCTAAGAAGGTTAAAAGGGCTTCCCTTCCTTCCTTAGAGCTATAGAGAATAGGTAGGCTAAGGGCCCCCTTCCGTCTCTTAGAGGTCTAATAAAGGACCTCTCTTTCCCTCTTATAGTTCGGGCACCTTAGGATAAGGTGCCTAGCCGTATACCTTCCTTAGCTATAGCGGTAGTTATCTTAGTCTACTTTATTAGTCCTTTTTAAGAAGGAAAATAAAAAGCCGGCCTTAAAGAAGAGCTAGTAAAAGGCTAAGAGGGTCGGCCTAGGCCTCCCTATAAGGTCCTTTTCTAAGCTAAGGGCTAGGCAGGGGGTCTTTCGAATAAATATATAGTACTTACCTAGGCCCTTAGCCCTAGGGCCTTTAGCTGCCTTAATAGCCTAGAGTCCCTTTTAATAGTCCTTAGTAGCTTACCGGACCTTTCTTTATAGGTAGCTAATAAAGACTAAGGGGGTCCCTTAGGTAGGGGCCCCTAAGCCTCTTTTAGCTAGTTAGTTAGCTAGCTCGTTACTAAAGATCCTTAGGTAGCTAGGGCACTAGTATAGCTATATATTATAAAAGGCTTCTAAGTTAAATAAGAGCCTTTTAATATATATAGCTAGGTCTAAGAAACCTATAACCTTCTTTATAGCGGCTTAGCTATTTATAAAGATATAGGTATTTATAAGGGGGTTAGGAGGGCTAAGCTTTAAGGGCCGAGGCCTCTTAGCTAGGTCTTTTAAGACCCTTAGTATCGCGAATAGCTCTACGTTAGCTACTTCGATTAAGGGCCCTAGGTTCTTATAGTACGCCTTAATAGGCCTATTCTCTAAGCTTATTTCGTAGAAGGAGTAAGCGTTAGTCTCTATAAGGGACCCCTTAAGGTACCCCTTAAAGCCGTTAGTATAAAAGGCTAGGGGCTATAACCTAAAGTCTTCTAAGCTAGCTAGGCTAGCTAAGAGGCGTTAGTATTACTTCTTAGCTAAGGGCTTAAGGGCCTTTATTATTATAATAAAGGCCTTAAGCTCTAGGGCCTAGAAGGGCTCCTAGCTAGCTTTCCTTCTTTCTAAGTTATAGTTAGGTCCTATAAGGGCTACTAGGCCTTTAAGGAGGCGGAAGAGCTATATATATAGCCTAATATAGCTTAAGGCCCCTAGGTTAAAGCTTAAGTTAGCGAGGTTATCCTATATAGCTAGGTTATAAGCTTACCTTATAAGGTAACTAGGTAAGAAGTATAGGGTCCGGAGGGTATAGGAGAGGTATACCCTTTTAAATCGTACCTCTAGTAGCGGTAGGGCCGCTTTAGCTTTTAAGGCCCCAATAAGGGATCCTTTAAAGGCCCTTAAGACCTTTAGAAAAGCTTAGTTTTATAGCCTTTAAAAAGGCTTTATAAGGTTCTTAGGGGTCTTAGGCCCCCTATACTAAAGTTAGGCCCTATAGTCTACTATAGAGGTTACGTAGGCCTAGTAGAGCTATTTAGAGGTTCTATAAGAAGGTATAAGTAATAAGCGTAGAATCGGGTAATCGATAACGTAAGCGGAAAGATCGGTCGAAGGAGTATAAGGTAGGATTTCGTCCGGAATTTATAACGAGTATATAAGGAGCTAAATAATATATTAAAAGAATAGCGTTATAAAAGATACTTACGAACTTACTACTTCTATCTACTACTCCTAGGGAAATCCTTCGTCCTTTATAGACTATTGCTCGCCTACTAGTAGACTAATTAGTTAGCTTTCTAGTATATTCTATAGTGCTTAAAAAGCTCTATCTATAGTATATCTTCCTAACTTAGTAGGTGGTCTAATTATAGCGTAATAGTTAACGTAAGACTATAGGTTCTAGTATAAGTAGTAGATTTAACTAGAATGTTCTATGCCCTACCTATTCTTATATCGCGGATATCTTCGGAACCGCTAGGCTAAAATAGGCAATAGGGTATCCGTTCTACTTATAATTAACTTATGCATTTTATATATATTTTTATTTATAGGGATAGGCTTATCCTAACCCGCTTTTCCTAGAGGAAGGTATAGTTATCTAGTAGAGGTCTTTGTCTTTTAAGGGTTATTCCCTTAGACTGTATTATAGAGCCTCTTTTACTAGCTTATTCTATAAAGCCTCCCTATGCCTATTATTTCTTTATAATAGTAAAATAGGAATATAAGGGTATATTCTTATAGCCTCCCTTAAAGAGTACTAAGTAAATAGTACTCTTTACTAGTTATTTCTTTTATAGTAGAATTATCCTTATTAAGAATAAGGTATATAATAGGAATATAAGGGAAAAATTTTAAAACCCTTTCTAGGAAAAACCTTAGGTAGGAAAAATCCTAGTTATAATTATTTCTCCTCTTTTTAAGCAAACCTTTATAAGGGAAAAGCCTTATAGAGTTATTATTATAGGAAACCTTTTAATAAGGAAAAACCCTATTTTTATAAGTTGTTTTTTACTAATAGGAAACCTTTTTAAAGGAAAAAACCTATTAGTTATATATAGAGGAAAAGCTAAGAAAGTAAAAGATAGCTAAAAAACCTCTATTAAGGGGATATAAGCTTTTCTTTTTAAGGCTCTTTTAATTCCCTAAGGGAAGAAGCTCTTAGAACTTAAAGAATTTTTCTCTTCTTAGTTCCTTAGTAAATATATCGGCAATATTATCTTCGGATTTAATATAGAAAATCCGAATCTTCTTTTCCCTAATATTTTCTTAGGTATAGAAGTAAGCAATATCTATATACTTTGTCTTTTTATAGAATTCCGGATTTTCAGCTAATTTAATAGCTGCCTCGTTATCTATTAAGATAGGAGGTATAGTATTAGGAATTCTAATAGATAAGCTATTATTTATCGTATAAAATAGCTGATTTAGATATAAAGCTTTTTTATTAGCCTCCCTAAGGGCAATAAATTTAGCTTCGTAGGTTAATAGGGCTATAGATTTTTACTTCTAGTAGGCCTAACTTATAATATTTTTATAAATATAGAAATAGTATCCGGAAACGGATTTTCTATCTATAAGGTTAGACGCCTAGCTAGCGTTAGAATAACCTTTTATAAAATTATAAGTATAAGGGATATTATAATAATAAATTATCCCTAGGTTAGGATATTTATTTAAATATTTCTAGATAGTATTTAACGCTTTAAAATGCGTATTATCTAGTTTAGAAGCAAATCTAGCGTAGGAAATAATAGCATATAAAATGTCTAGCCTGCTTATTATAGCTAGATATAATAGAGCCCCTATTTCCCTTTAGTAAATAAGGATTTCTTTTTACGAAGGCGTTATAGTAGCCTTTTTAAGCTTTACTCCTACTATAGTAAGCGTATTAAAAGTCCCTAAGTCTTCTTTATTATATTCTCGTATTTTATTACAGTATATTTTTCTAGGATATAAATATCTCCTTTCTACTCTAGTTTATAATTATATATATTCCTAAGAAGTCTTTTAGTTCGCCTAGAGGCTAAACCTTTATATAATCTACTACTTTTTAAGTAGACTATTTATTATACCTTTATTAGGCCTATTATTAGGAGGTTATCTACGTAGATTACTATCGTAATTTTATATTGCGTATTTATAAATACCCTTTATCTATAGGAAGGCTGAAAATCCTATCTTAGCTAATATAGAGCTAAGATAGTTATACTAAACTTTAGGCTTTATTTAAGGCCGTATAATGCTTTCTTTAATTTTACTACTAGCTTTTTCTTTTATATAGCTCTAGAAACTATAAATAGCTAATATTATACTTATACTAGTTTTATTAAACTAGTCTTTAAGTATTAGCTCTTCGTAGCCTATAAGGATTTTTATATAAATATCTATATCTATTTTAGTATATATAAAGGCATTTTTTATATCGTATTATAGTAAAGTATAATTATTAGAAATAGCTATTATAAGTAGTATTCTAATAGATTCGGGTCTTACTATCGTAGAAAAGGTTTCTAAATAATCTAGGCTATAGACCTAATTAAATCCTTATACTATATAGCGGGCTTTATATTTAATAATATTATTATTAATATCCCGCTTTATTTTATAGACCTAACGGCCGCTTAGGGCCTCCCTATCGCTAGGAAGAGGCTTTAATTCCTAGGTATTTTAGTTTAAGAGCTCTTCTATTTCTAGAAATATAGCCCTTTTCTATTCTATAGCTTCTAAGCTATTTATAGCCTATTTAAATGTTTTAGGCTCTATAGGATCCTTATTTTCTAGTAAAGATAGAATAATCTCTTTACTTTTACTATTTAATATAGTATTTATTTCGGGGTATACGATATAGTCTTTATAAAATCCGTTTAGCTTCTTAGGTATATTAATACGGATTTTTAGATCCTTATTTAATCCCTTTTTTAAAAGAGGATTATTTCCCTTTTTTATAAAAGGGTTATCTTCCTTCTTTATAGGAGGGTTATCTTCCTTCTCTATAGGAGGTTTATCTTCCTTCTCTATAGGAGGGTTATCTTCCTTCTCTATAGGAGGGTTATTTTTCTCTTCTTTTAAAGAAGAGTTATTGCCTTCTTTATATATAGGTTCCCTTTATAAATAATTATCCGGGACCTTATTTATAGAAGGTAAGGTATTAAAGTTAAAGTCCTAAGGGCTTCTTACTTTTAATTTTCTATAAATTTATTTTCTAGGATAATAATATCTCTAGAAATTATTACCTTTCTTTTCGAAAAGTTATATATTTTATAAGCATTTTTAGTATAGCCTATAATAATACCCTTATAAGCTCTTATCTCTAGCTTATCTAAGGGGTCTTTATTTTTATAATAAATAGTACTTCTAAAGGTCTTAATTTTCTCTAAGTCTTCTAAGGCTAGAGATTTATTTTCCTTCTTCTTTATAGGAGTTTAGAAGCCTATTCGTAAGTAAGGGGTCCTATTATATAAATAGGCTGCTATTAGAATAGCTTCTCCCTATAGATATTTAGGCAGTTTTGCCGTAAATAAAATAGCTTAGACTTTATTTAAAATAGTCCTATTAATCCTCTCTATTGCTCTGTTTAATTCGGGAGTCCTAGGAGGGCTAGTATAATATTTTATTCCCTTTCCTAAGTAGTAGGGTTTTATTTTATATAGGAATTCTTTTACGTTATCTAAAAAGACTTCCTTTATAGTAATATTATCCTAGTTATTTTTAACTAAGGCTTTATATTCTAAGAATTTATCTAGGGCTTCTACCTTAGATTTTATTAAAGATATTTCTAAATATCTTATCCCTATATCTAAAAAGGATATAAAGGAGGTATATTTATTATAAGTAAGGGTCTTTATAGGTCCTTAAATATTAATAGTAACTCTATTAAGGTAATTATATACCTTATTAGATAGGGATTTATTCCTCTTATTAGTTGCCTTTACTTTAATATAAGCCTCGCATTCTTTAATTTTTATAATATCCTTCTTAGGGATAGTTATATCTTTATTATATCTTTTAAAGGTTTCTAGTAAGGCTTTAAGACTTATATATCCTAGCCTTAAATGCTATAAATAAAAGTTAAGGTCCTTTATATTATTCCTTATATTATTAATATTATATAGGAATGTCTTCTTCTTTAAGAAAGGAATTTCTAAAGAGAAGATATAAAGGTTATCTTACTGTTTTCCTTTAGATATAATATTAGCCTAGTTATTTAGTAGGAAAATTTCCTTGCTATTAATAAAGGCATAAGTATTTTTAAAATACGATTGGCTTATAATATTTACCCCTAATTTAGGTATAAAAAGGTAGTTTCTTAAGATAAATAGCCTTTTATTTTTCGGAAATCTAAAAAGGAGATCTCCGTAGCCTTTAATAATTATATAGGATGCCTTTCCCTAATTAACCTTAGTAGAGATAGTTCGAAAATTAATAAGGAATTTCTTTTCTGATACTATATACCTAGTAGCACCGGTATTATATATAAAATTATAGAAATTTCTATTCTCTAAGGTTTTATAAGGGATTTCCTTCTCTTTTACCTTATATATAAGGTCTTTAATTCGAGAAGAATTTAAAGGTCCTATTTACCTATCATTAAATACGGCTTTTTTTAGGATATTCGAAGAGATATATACCTCTGCTTCTTCTTCGGAGCTTTTATAGCCTCTAGGGGTAGGAGGAGGAATAGAAAAATCGATTTCCGGTTCTTTATCCGTTTAATTATCGATTTCTATTTTTTCTACTTCCGATATATATAGAGAAGAGGGTTTTTCGTCTTCTTATCGACGTAAGAGTCTAATTCGATAGGATTTCCTTCTATAGAAGGTTTTCTAGGCCTCTTAGAAGGTATTCCTTTCTTTTAATTTTTTAAATTTTTAGAAAAGCCTTTAAGGGCCTTTTCTAGGTAAAGATAGTAGTAATCTTTAACTAGATACCCTTTCTTCTTATAGTAAGTGCATTATAATATAATTTTTATCTTTTTCTAGGGCATCTTAGTAAAGAAAGCCTACTTAGGAGGATTTTCTAGAAACTTAGTCCTCTTAAATTCGTCTATAAGACTACTAGAGAGAGACTCTAGATTAAAAGCTTCTAAGTTATTTCGAAGAGCTTACGTTATATTAGTTATATAGCTAGATTCGAAATCCCCTACCGAAGTATTAAAAAGCTCCTTTATAAGTAGGTAATTCGAGGTAAAGGAAATAGGGTTATATAGGTTTTTTAACCTATCCTACGCCTCTTTAGCATTTGTTATATACTTTATTTAGGTTAAAGGACTATCTTTAATACGAAGAAAAATCAAAGTAAGTGCTTCTTCTATTTTTAAGTAATTTTCTTGCTATATAGTAGTAGAAAGCTTCTCTCTAACTAAAAGAGCCTATATTTAAATAGCCTAGAAGGTATAGTTAGAACGACCCTTAAGTTTAGTAAATTCGAACTTATCCTTAGAGCCTATTTTAGATAATTCGAGGTCGTATAGTTAGTATTAGAATTTCGAAGACTTTTCGAAGTTATTACCCGACTTATAAAGAAGCCGGGCTTATAACCTATAAGAAGGTATAAGCAATAAGCGCAGAATCGGGTAATTAATAACGTAAGCGGAAAGATCGGTCGAAGGAGTATAGGGTAGGATTTGGTCCGGAATTTATAACGAGTATATAAGGGGCTAAATAATATATTAAAAGAATAGCGTTGTAAAAGATACTTACGAACTTACTACTTCTATCTACTACTCCTAGGGAAATCCTTCGTCCTTTATAGACCATTGCTCGCCTACTAGTAGACTAATTAGTTAGCTTTCTAGTATATTCTATAGTGCTTAAAAAGTTCTATCTATAGTATATCTTCCTAACTTAGTAGGTGGTCTAATTATAGCGTAATGGTTAACGTAAGACTATAGGTTCTAGCATAAGTAGTAGATTTAACTAGAATATTCTATGCCCTACCTATTCTCGTATCGCGGATATCTTCGGAACCGCTAAGCCAAAATAGGCAATAGGGTATCCGTTCTACTCGTAATTGACTTATGCATTTTATATATATTTCTATTTATAGGGATAGGCTTATCCTAACCCGCTTTTCCTAGAGGAAGGTATAGTTATCTAGTAGAGGTCTTTGTCTTTTAAGGGTTATTCCCTTAGACTATATTATAGAGCCTCTTTTTACTAGCTTATTCTATAAAGCCTCCCTATGCCTATTATTTCTTTATAATAGTAAAATAGGAATATAAGGGTATATTCTTATAGGTTTTAAATAATAGGCCTTTTTATATAGAGGTTAAGTAAGATAGTCCTTTAAAGGCAGCTTATACGGATGCCACCTTCTTCTTAATATATTATTTAAATAGGAGCCTAGAATTAAAGAAGACCCCTAGCTAGCGTACTAAGGGCTTTACCTCGAAAAATAAGCCTCCTACTATTATACCCTCTAAAATAGGCTATCGTTGCCTATTAAAGTAGATAAGTTCTATCTTTAAAGGGTTAAAGTAGACCCCTTAGTCTTTAGCTTATTTAAATAGGTTAGTAGCTATTACTTTTAGCTACCGAACGTTTTTCTTAGCCGAGGTCGATATTATAAAGATACTAAAGTTATCTATATAAGATAGCTAGTATCCCTTAGCCGCTAGTATCCCCCTTACGTATAAGAGGAATAAAATAAGGCTAATAGGGGACCCTTAGGGCACTCCTATTACTAGGTCTATAAAAGGCTAAACTTACCCCTCGAAGGCTAGCTAGATCTTCCTTTTAGTAAGGAAGTAGTTTACCTAGCTTATAAGGGCCTTAGGGAGGTTTAATTTCTTTAGGACCCTTATAAGCTATTCCTTCGATATAAAATTAAAGGCGCCCTTTATATCTAATAAGAGGGTACTAGTAATAGCCTTCTTATTAGACTCCCGCTTCTTTTAGATATAGTATAGGAGGAGGAGGGCTATATTTATAGCTAACTATTGCTTTTATCCCCTTAGCTATATAGGGTTTAGAAGCCTAGCTATATTAGCTAGATAGCTTAGCTAGGTAGCGTATAGCTTTTTAAGGACTTTTCCTAAGTAGTTAAGTAGACTTATAACCCTATAGGACTTAGGGATAGTATAGTCTTACTTATTTTACTTAGAGAGTATAATTCTTATAGCTTCCTTCTACGCCTTAAGGTAGTATCCTTAGTTAAATAAGGCTTTATAGGCCCTATTAAAGACTATAGGGATAGCCTTATATATATATTAGATAGGGAGGAAGCTAAGGGAGTCCGGGCTAAGGGCTTTCTTATTAAAAGAGCTAAAAATAGCCCTTTTAATCTTAGGGTCCTTTAGCTTTAGCTAGTCTTACTTAACTATACCCTTACTACCTATATAGCCTAGGGGCTCTTCTTTTTCTAGGTTCTAAGGGGGGCTAAGGGGAGGGCTAGGGCTAGGGTCTAGGGTTAGAAAAAGGGTTATTAGGAAGGCCTTATATTTTTCTATAAAGATATTAGCTTTTACCTCTATCCCTTTTTTTATATACGAGATACTAAGAAGGGTAGGGTTAGCTTTAGCCTTAGTATAGGAAAAGGCTATAAAGACGTCCTTTCTTATTACTTTTATTAAGAAGCTCTCTTAGTATTGCTTTTTAATAGCCTTAATAGTATACTTAAAGCTATTTCGGGCCTTTATAAAGCTCTTTTAGCTCTCTTTATCCTAGGCTAGCCTATAAGCTTATTAGGCTTAGCTTAGGGCTTTTTAAAGGTATATTAGCTCGTCGGTCTACTAGGGCTTAGATCCCTTATAGGGCCTCTTTTTCGGTATTACTACGTTCGAGGCCTCTATAAGGGTTCTTATTAAAAGGGAAGCTATCCCTTCTAAGTTATCTCTTTTTATAGCCCTCTCTATAGCTATAAGGAGGTCCTATTCCTTCTTAGCTAGGTATTCTAAGAATACCTTTTAGTTTACTTTCCTATAATTATAGGTAGTAGGCCTAGCTAGTAGTAGCCTATTAAGGCCCCCTAAGCTAGCTTTAAAGGCTATAGGCCTATAATCTAAGCCTATAGCCTTTAAGAAGCGGAAGTTAGCCTAGGTTAGCTATTTAAAAGGGCTATAGAAAGTAAGGTCTATAACTAAGGCCCCTTTTAAGCCTTTCCTTTAATAGGTGCCCTTTATAGCTACCTTAAGATCCGTTAGTAAGGAAGCCTTATAGTAGTCGAGCTAGCTAATAAAGGCTTCTACCTTATAGGCCTTAAAGGGTTCCGTAGAAGGGTTCTAATAAAAGTAGTATAAGTTAAAGTCCCTTACTAATAGGAAGGGCTACTATAGGAGCTAGGCTATTAGTAGCAGCCTTTTTATTATAAAGGGCCCTTACTAGCCTTAGCTAGCTAGGGCCCCTTTAACTTCTTTTTCGTTATATAGGTTAATAAAGGTAAATAGCTCGGCGCCTTCTACCCTTATAGCCTATATATTAGGATCGTAAAAGAGGTTAAAGCTAGGGCTAGCTTCTATCTAAGCTTCCTTCCTCTTATAAGCTATAACCCTAGGCCTTCTAGCGAGCTTAGGAAAGTCGGTAGAAGAGATAGGGGTTATAACGTTATAGGCCGGATACTATATAAGGATATAGCTATTATCGATCTTATAAAGGTAAGGCTCTTATAATAAGATAAGGTCCGCTCTTATTTTTAGGGCCTACTTTAAGATCGATAGGTTAGCTATTTCCTACTTATTAGTATTATACTATATAATATTAATAGGGTTATAGTTAGGCCTAGGAGGCCTAGGGGGCTTTAAGGGCCCTAATAGTAAAAAGGGGCTAAGGCTATTAAGTATTAGTTATTCTCTTATAGACTCTATATTATACTTTATTAGTCGTAAAGTACTCTCCCTTATAGTTATAATATTAGACCTTAAAGTAAGAGTAGCCTTAGCTAGCCTTATAGCTAGGGTAGTTATAGTCCTTAGTTAGGTACTTTTCTAGGTAAAAGGCATACTTAATAGGTTACTAGTAGGTCTAAGGGTTATAACTAAAGGAAAGGCACCTATAGCACTACGTATATATAGTATATTCCTTATATACCTTAACTTAAATCTATAGCCCTACTATATAAAGGCTTTTTTTTCGGTATTCGGCCCTTATAGCCTTTAAAGGGACTACGAAGACAACCGATCCTACCTTCTATATTAGGCCTAGGGTGCCTAGCTACCTAGGCTGCCCTAGGATATCGATCCCGCTAAAGGTTTTAGCTTTTATAGCGAAGATATCGAGGATAGGGGTTTCTAGGAGGTTAGGGACGCTCCGGGCTACTAGCTTAGTCTAGCTAGTAGGAAGGTCGGCCGATTCGATAGGTAGCTCCTTAAGGTATAAGGACTACTTCTCCCGCTACTCTAAAAGCTTTTTTACTATATATAGGGCCTTTATCGTTATAACTATATTACCTCTATTTAAGGTCGATAGAGCTAATATAGCTAGTTCCCCTATAGCCTTATTAAGCTTATTATAAAGCGTAATAGGGTTAATAGTTAGCGTTAGCTATTCCTTTTTTAGCTTTAGGATAAGTTAAAAGTCCTCTTTTACGTTCTTCTTAGCTAAGGCCTTAGCTAGGGTTTTAGCTAGGGCTTTTACCGGAGCCTTAGCCGGGGCCTTAGCTAAGGCCTTAGGCGCCTTCTTTATAGTAACCTTAGCCTACGAGCTTACTTTAAGGTTTCCTTAGGTATCCCTAGGCTACTAAGCGGCCTTAGGCTAATATAAGGGCTGTTACGGGGGCTATTAGCGGTCTAGGGTCCTTATAGCTGCCTTCTTAAGTCCTTTTATAAGGGTCTTATAGAAGGGTTCGATTTTTTAGGCTTCCTTAAGGGCCTAGAGGGCCTACTAAAGGAAGCCCTAGGCCCGGTCCCTAAGAAAGGGGTGCTAGGGCTAGGGCTAGGTCTACTACGAGCGTTAAAGCGTAGGTTAGATAGGCGTAAGGCTAATAGGGCTACTAAGTATAGCTCTCTTTTGCCCTTTTACCTACTTTAAGGGCTAGTTAGGCTAAAAGTAGCTAGCCTAAGGTAGGGCTAGGCTAAGCCTAAAAAAGGCTAGTCTTTAGTATAGGCTAGGTATTATCTTTTATCTTAATATCCTTTAGGTCTTAGTCTTAGGTCCTAGGCCTTTCTTTTAGGGTCCTTAGAAAGCGTTAGCCTTCTAAAGCTTCTTCTAAGTAGGCCCTAGCTTCTAAGGTACTTATTTTAACCCTTAAGTTAAGGGGGGGGGGGGTTAAGGTTAAAGGGGCCCTCCTTATATCTAGGCCGGGGTCCTAAGTTAGGTCTAGGCTTAGTCCCGTTAGCGGGGGGGGGCATATACCCTTAGTTAGCGAGGGCGGGGAAGAGTTTTCTACCTATATAAAGGAGAACCTCGCTTAATTCGTAATCTTTAGTAGTATATTACGCACCCGCTAATATCTATATAAGGCTATACTTAGGGGGGCGTAATATGCTATTCGCGATAGTTCTAGGCGTATACTTTTTCTATATTTTAAGCTTAGTTTTAAAAAGTTAGCTAAGAAGATATAATATTATTTTTTAATAGTCTTAACCCTTAAGGGGGTAGGAAAGGCACCTCTCTTAAAAGATTACCTAGCTGCCTTTTTATCCTTACTTCTAAAAGTAAAGGAAGGTATAGGGCCTAATATAAAAGAAGACTAACTACTCCTTTATTTTAATTGTTTTTCTAACTTTAATCTAACGCTTATAAAAGACGGTTCCTACGGAGTATTTATAGTAAGCTAGCTCTTTAAGCTATAGCTATTAGTAAGAAAGGTATATAAAAGAGACCTCCTAGACCTACTAGTAAACTAAAAGTAGCTAGAAAAACACCCCTTTAAAGACTAGTTTTTCTAGGCCTAGAAAGACTACCTAGCCTTATATAAGAAGATAAGGTCTTTTAAAAAGGTCCTTAAGGAAAAGGTAAGAGGAAATTAGGTCATTAGCTATAAGTAGGTCTTTATCTATAAGACTAATAAATATAGCTTCCTTTAAAAGTATAAAGCCTAGCTAGTTATCTATAGGAATTAATAGGAAAAAGGGGATTTACCTACTAAGGTAACTACCTTAGTAGGGATATCTTTTTAGACCCTTATAGCTATAGTAGTAAAATTTAACCTCGAGCTTAATTAGATAGATATAGTTAACGCTTTTATTAACTACCTACTTAAGGAAGAAGAAGTTATTTATATACGCCTTTTACTAAGCTTCTAATAGCTAGGAAAGGTTCTATAGCTTAGGAAAGCTTTATATAAACTATAAAGATTACCCTTTCTTTAGTAATAGTATTTAACTAGTTCCCTTAAAGCTCTAGGCTTTAAGAAAGTCCCTTAAAGAACCGTATATAATATAGAATAGTAAAACCACGGTCTTTTTCTATATCGACGATATTATCTAGGCCTACCTAAAAGAGGAAGAGGCTATTACTAAGGAGGCTATACGAGGCCTATAATAAAAGTATAAGATAACTAAGCTAAGGGAGCTAAAGTAGTTCCTAGGGATATAAATCCTTTAGAATAAGTCCTAATAGACTATCTAGCTTACCTAGGACGCCTATATTAATAAGGTCGCTTATAAATTCCTTCCTAAATCCCTCGATAAGAAGCTTCCCTTTACGCCTATATTAAATAAAGAGCTCTTACCTAATCCATCCGTTTAAGCTAGGGAGTAAGAGAAATACTAATATTAATAAAAGGTAGGCTCCTTACTTTTTTTAGCTATTTCTACTAGACCGGATATCTCTTTTACGGTCTCTTAGCTAGCTAGGAATAACTAGAATCCTAGCCCTAAGTATTAAGAAGTAGTAGATAGAGCTATCCTTTATCTCTATTTAATAAGATTATATAGTCTATACTTAAGAAGGTAGGAAAGAAAGAAATTAGCTACCGAAATCTTCTTTTATTTAAGCGATTTATCTTTTATAGATAATTTATTAAATAGAAAGAGCTTATAGGGGTATATTATATCCCTTTTTAAAGGAACTATTACTTAGAGAGCTTCGAAGTAAGCTACTATTATAACTTTAAGTATAAAGGTAGAGCTACTAGCTCTTTTAAAAGCGTTAAAAGAAGCGATTTTCCTTAGCTAGCTACTTATATCTTTATAACTATAAATTCCGTCCCTATTAGCTATAGAATATAATAATATATAGACTATATAAATTCTTATAAAGGAAAATAGTAAGCTATTAACCTAGCTATAGTATATCGATATCTATTAGTATTAGTTATACTAAGAGGTCTAAAGGGGACTTATTTCTATCCGTTAGGTTTTAATAGTATCGATAAAAGCTAATAGTCTTATAAAGCCCTTACTAAAGTAGAAGCTAGCTATTTTTTTATAGTAAATTAGGCTAAAAGACGTTCGAGAAAAGCTATCCTTAAAGGCCCGCCTTAAGAGTCTATAAGAGGAGCTAATAGCCCGTATAAAAAGGTAACGTCTATAGCTAAAGAAAAGGAAGAGGTTTTTCCCTTTAAAGGGCCCCCTATTTAATTAGGTTTTTCCCTTCTAAGAAGGCCCCCTTTCTTATAGGACTTTCCCCTCTTTAGGCCCCTATTCCTTAAGTAGGTCTAAAAGAGCCTAGGGACCTAAAAGGGCCCCTACTTTCCTTAAGTAAAGGGAGAAGTATAGAGCTAAGAACCTCCTTTATACGCTTACTAGCCTAAAGCTATATTAGCTATGCCCTTAAAGGGCAGGCTATAGCTAAGGGGGTATATCGCGAAGCGTAGCTTAATTTTATAGTTCTCGGAGATATCCCTTAGTACGAGGGACCTAGGAAGCTAAAAAACAGGTTTTAAAGAAGGAGCTAAAAAGAGGTATAGAAAGGAGGGTAGGGGTATAAGGGGAAGTATAAGTAGCGATAGCTTCCTATAGAGGTAGCGAAAGATAAGATAGATATACCGGCAACGGCTAGAAAGGAGGGTAAAAACCGGTAAAAAGCTTAGTAGTTAAAAGGATATTAGTAGCTTCTTTAAGTAGGATCTTCTTTATTAATTAAGATACTAAACAGGTATAAAGAGGGGCATTAGAAAGAGGAAAGAAAGAGGATTAAGGTAATATAATAATTACTCCCTTACTATAGTTACTGCCCTTATAAGATTTAAATATCTCTGCCCTACCTATCCGGCCTTTTACTTTTACTTTTACCTTTATATATTTTATATATACTTCTTATATTTCTCTTTACGAGAGTATATAAGACCGATAATTAGATAATTATATAGTTAATTACTCTATTAATCCTTAGCCGCGTACTATATATACTTTACATATATACTCTTATCCCTATTAAATTAGTTATATAGGTATAGGTAATAAGAGTTTTACGCTTCTTTTTATAGTTAACGTATTAGTTAAAGTTATTCTTATAAGAAGGGTTTTAGTTTCCTCTTCCTTATTTCTTTTCTTAGTATTATATATATAATTTATCGTCGATTTATACTACTATAGTAATATAGTTTAAGAGGTTATTAAGTTAATTTTCCTTATAAAGCTTATCCTTGACTACTTTTTTAAGCTTATTGTAAAATCGTAATATAAAAGGTTTATTATCTTAATTAAGCTTTAAGGTAGCTTAATAGAACTTTATAGTATAATCTAATACTAAGATCCTTTATTAAAGTTATTAAAGCTTTTATTTAGCTTTTTATTCCTTATTAGTTATTTTAAATACCTTTATAATAGCTTCTTTAAATCCTTAAAAACTAATAAAGACTTTATTTATCTTATTATCTTATTACGCTAGTTAATTATAAAGAAAGTCCCTTATAATACGTTTAAACTAAGTAAGTATTATTTTAAATAAATAATTTCCTATATAAAGTACCTTTTTAACTAGGTCTAAGAGTTTAGTAAGGTAAAACCGGTAGTAGGCCTTAAGTTAAGTAAGAAAGTCTTAAAGCGTGCTATAAGTACTATTAAATAGTCCTAGCTATTTTAGTTTAATTACTTTTCTAAGGTCCTTATATCGTAAAGTATAGCTTAATTTTATAGTTCTTAGAGATTTCCCTAGGTATAAGGGACCTAGGAAGCTAAAAAATAGGTTTTAAGGAAGGAGCTAAAAGGAGGTATAGAGAGGAGGGTAGGGGTAAGAGGGGAAGTAAAAGTAGCGATAGCTTCCTATAGAGGTAGCGAGAGATAAGACGGATATGCCGGCAACGGCTAGAAAGGAGGGGAAAAAACCGGTAAAAAGCTCGGTAGTCGAAAGGATATTAGTAGCTTCTTTAAGTAGGATCTTCTTTATTAATTAAAATGCTAGATAGGTATAAAGAGGGGCGTTAGATAGAGGAAAGAAGGATAATTAAGGCAATATAATAATTACTCCCCTACCATAATTACTGCTCCCGTAAGAATTAAATCTCTCTATACTACCTATCCGACCCCTTACTTTTAATTTTACCTTCGTGCATTTTTATATACTTCTCGTATCTCTCTTTATAAGAGTTATAAGCCTAGGAGGAATAGAATTCCTATACCTTCTAGCTGCTATAAAAGGCACTATTCTTATATCCCTCGTAGCTTCCTATTACCCCTCTTACTAGAAAAAAAAGCCGATTTTTAACCGACTTTTCTACCCTTCCCTATAATAATATCGAAAAACGACTCCTCTACCGCCCCTACGGTCTATAGGACGATTCTTATAGAGCCCTAAGATTAAGATAAGTAGGTAAAGGAGCTACGGGCTCGTATAGATAGAACTATCTATAATTTAGTCTTCTCTAATAAGTAGGACCCTCTCGAGCCCCCTCTTCGTCCTAGGGCAACGGAATTTATAGAAGGAGCTTCTCTCTTCTCCGAGCTAACCTCCGTATAATAAAGAGCTTTTTCTACTGCCTTAGGTAACTACGAGAGTTACCGTAAGGAATACCTTTACGAGATAAAGCTACTAACTACTATACGTACGGCAATAACGGAATCCGTTAGTACTATAAAGCTAATATCTCTTTAAGAGGAAAAGACTCCTAGGCAGTAGCTTTTAAAGCTCGAGACCTTAATAGCTCCCTCGAGGGGCTATATAACTAACTATATTAGGAAGACCTATACGGCCTACCTAGGAGCTTTTTCTACTAGGAACCTACTAGCCTCTTCGTAGCTAGCTAAGTAGGAAGAAATCCTTAAGGAAGCTAACTAATACTTCCTTATAAAAGCTCTTTCCGGCTAGTAGCTATAGGATATATCTCTACTAATAAAGCCTATTAGTAACGGTTACTCGACTATCTTTCGAGAAGCTAGCTAGGAACTAGATAAAGAGGCTGCTAGAGTATAATAGTAAGCAGTCTTATTCCTTCGTAGCTAGCACTCGACCTAGACGGCTCGACCTGCTGCCCCTATAGCTGCTGCAGCCCCTATTGCTACGGCTCCCGCTACTGCTGCTACGGCTGTTACTCCTTCGGCTCCTCCTCCCTCGAGAGCCTTAACCCCGTCTTTAACGGCTGCCCCGGTCCCGGCTCCGCCTCTTACTCTAGGCCCGGCCCCGGTCCCGTTAGTTAGACCGGCCCGACTAGTCCCCTAATAGACTTTTTAGTCCGTTAGTCGAAAAATTAGGGAACTAGTCGAAATCGAACCTCTTCGTTAAAATTAGCAATAAGGGGTAAAAAGAGGAGGTTTTTAAGTAAACCTTCTAAATCGGGACAAGGATTCCTTAAAGAAATAAAAGACTAAGCGAAACAGCTGCCTAGCTTATAAATCCCTAGGCTATCGATTATTATAATACTAATAGGTCTTTAAGGAAAACCGACCTAAAGGATTTAACCCTTTAAAGAGGCTATAAGAAACGATATAATAGTCTCTTAAGGAGGACCCCTCGCTATAGAAGAAGATAGACGAGATTCGGGTTACTAAGAAATAGTAACTAACGCCGCTGCCCTTATTTAAGCCGTAAATTCGAGGAAAAATCGTTAGTATAGTAAATCCGGCATTCGTCTTCCCTATAGATTAGTAAGACTAACCGTTAAGACCCTCTAACTATCCCCTATAAAGATTAGCTATCCTTAACTCCGGTGCTTCCCTCGATATCTATAATATACTCTTATAATTCCGGTCCTTTAAGAAGGCACGGAGGGAATACCTTATTGCCGGGGAATTAACTATATAGATAGAGGGGTATAGAAGGGTAAATTTCACGATGAAATTACCTAACGGGTCTATATAAATTCTTCGACGAAAAAGGGTAGCTTTTTACCCTTAATTTTTAACGAGCCTAATTTCCTTCCGCTTTCTTCGAAAGGAAGGGATCTTCTAGGATACGACGTATAAGCCTACGAGGCTAGTCTAGAAGAATTAGACTATTAGGCTTATCGAGGAAAAATTCGGTTAATTTATTCTCGAATTCCGACCTATCCTTAAAAAGGAATCTCTTAAGAAGTTAGCTTTCCCTACTCGAAGGAGGGTAGGTTTAAAGGACCCTCTTCTAGCAGCCTAAGGAGACGGTCTTCTTTAGCACGCACGACTTAGTTACCCGGGCCCCCTAGCTTTATATAAGCTAGGATAATAATAGGGCGTACGAATAAGGGGCCTAAAAACCGTCGAATATAAATACTACGGCTAAGGGAAGACTAAGAGACGAATTTCTAGACGAACGCCTTTACGGCCGGACTAGCCGTATAAGGAAATTTAGGTCGACTAGACTAACGTCTCTAAGGATTAGGAAAGCTTTATTAGAGTAATATTTTTTATAGACGCCTTTTTAGGGATAGTTTTCCCCTATTTCTTATAAACCTACCTAAGTAAGTATAACTAGTTTGCCCTCTAGGATATTATTAACTAAATAAAATCCTACTTTAGCTACGAGGTAAAGAAGATACGGTCTAACGGAGAGCTATTTATAAAGGATATCTTAAATTAGCTTCGAAAAAGGGGCATTCTACCCCTCCTATTAGCACCGAATACCTAGGCCTAGAACGGAGGGGCAGAAAGATTAAGGGGTGCTATAATAGAAAGGGCCCGTACGATAAGACTTACTATAAGGCTTCTATACGACCTTTAAAGGGAAGTCGTTAAGACTGCCTATTACCTTTAGAACCGGACCCCTAGAGGGACTACCTAAGGAATAGACTAGAAATCCCCCCTTAAGCTCTTTACGAAGAAGAGGGCCTCGCTAGCCTACCTTCGTGCCTATAGCTATAAGGCATACGTAATAACTGCCGATATATAGCTAAAAAGGAAGAAGAAAAGAAAGCTTAATCCGAGAGCCTTTATTAGTTACCTCGTTAGTTATAATTCTACGAATATCTTCTAGATCTAGATTCCTCTTCTATAGAAGGTTATCTCGACTAGGGATATAATTTTCGATAAATCTAGCTTCTTCGACGGAAAGAGGGATTAATAGCCCCTCTTACTCTCTTAACGTTAGCTAATTTAGAAGATTTAAATCCCCCCTTCCTAATAGTCTTAAGAAGAGGTCCTAGATAAAGAAACGGAAGAAGAAACCGACGTCGAAGTAGTCGAGGATAACGCCGACTTCGAAGAGGAAGCTGCTAGATTAGATAATCTAGACAAAGAAGGAGACTATAAGAAAGCGGTAGAGCTAGAATACGCCTACCTACCTACGCCTCCTCCTATATAAGAAGAAGATCTAGAAGCAGCTTTTTTAGTTAGTCTTCCCGTCTCGACCCTTAAGGGGGTAGGAAAGGCACCTCTCTTAAAGGATTACCCGGCTGCCTTTTTATCCCTGCTTCGAGAAGCAAAGGAAGGTATAGGGCCCGATATTAAAGAAGACTATCCTCTCCCCTATTTCGATTGTTTTTCCGACTTCTATCTAACGCCTATAGAAGACGGTTCCTACGGAGCATTTATAGCAGGCCGGCTCTTTAAGCTATAGCTATTAGCAAGGAAGGTATATAAAAGAGACCTCCTAGACCTACTAGCAAACTAAAAGTAGCTAGAAAAACACCCTATTAAAGACTAGTTTTTCTAGGCCTAGAAAGACTACCTATCCTTATATAAAGAGATAGGGTCTTTCGAAGAGGTCCTTAAGGAAAAAGTAAGAGGAAAATAGGTCCTTAGCTATAAGTAGGTCTTTATCTATAAGACTAATAAACACAGCTTCCTTTAAAAGTATAAAGCCTAGCTAGTTATCTATAGGAATTAATAGGAAAAGGGGGATCTACCTACTAAGGCAACCACCCTAGTAGGGATGTCTTTTCGGACCCTTATAGCTATAGTAGTAGAATTCGACCTCGAGCTCGATTAGATAGATATAGTTAACGCCTTCGTTAACTGCCCTCTTAAGGAAGAAGAAGTTATCTATATACGACTTCCTCTTAGTTTCTAATAACTAAGAAAGGTTCTACGGCTTAGGAAAGCTCTATACGGACTACGAAGATTACCCCTTCTTTAGTAATAGCATTTAATAGGTTCCCTTAAAGCCCTAGGCTTTATAAAAGTCCCTTAGGAACCGTATATAATATAAAAGGGTAAAATCACGGTCTTCTTCTACGTTAACGATATTATCTAGGCCTACCTAAAAGAGGAAGAAGCTACTACTAGGGAGGCTATACGAGGCCTATAATAAAGGTATAAGATAACTAGGCTTAGGGAGCTAAAGTAGTTCCTAGGGATACGAATCCTTTAGAATAGGTCCTAACGGACTATCTAGCTTACTTAAGACGCCTATATCGATAAGGTCGCGTATAAATTCCTCCTTAATTCCCTCGATAAGAAGCTTCCCTCTACGCCTATATTAAACGAAGAGCTTTTACCTAATCCGTTCTTTTAAGCTAGGGAGTAAGAGAAACACTAATATTAATAAAAGGTAGGCTCCCTGCTTTTTTTATTTAACGAGATTATATAGTCTACGCCTAGGAGGGCAGGGAAGGAAATAAGCTGCCGAAATCTTCCTTTATTCGAGCGATTCGTCCTTTACGGACAATTCCTTAGATAGAAAGAGCTTATAAGGGTATATTATATCCCTTTTTAGAGGAACTATTACTTAGAGAGCTTCGAAGCAAGCTACCGTTATAACTTTTAGTACGGAGGCAGAGCTACTAGCTCTCTTAGAAGCGTTAAAAGAAGCGATTTTCCTTAGCCGGCTACTAATATCTCTATAACTATAAATTCCGACCCCGTTAGCTATAGAATGCAATAACACATAGACTATACGAATTCTTATAGAGGAAAATAGTAAGCTATTAACCCGGCTACGGTATATCGATATCTACTAGTATTAGTTACGCTAAGAGGTCTAAAGGGGACTTATTTCCGTTCGTTAGGTTCTAACGGCATCGATAAAAGCCGATAGTCTTACGAAGCCCCTACCGAAGTAGAAGCTAACTATCTTTTTATAGTAAATTAGGCTAGAAGACGTTCGAGAGAAGCTATCCTTAGAAGCCCGCCTTAAGAATCTACGAGAGGAGCTAATAGCACGTAGGAGGAAGGAGACGTCTATAGCTAAGCCTGATTTCGTAGTTCTCGGAGATATCCCTTAGCACGAGGGACCTAGGAAGCTAAAAACAGGTTTTAAGGAAGGAGCTAAAAGGAGGTGCAGAGAGGAGGGTAGGGGTAAGAGGGGAAGCAGAAGTAGCGATAGCTTCCTATAGAGGTAGCGAGAGATAAGACGGATATGCCGGCAACGGCTAGAAAGGAGGGGAAAAAACCGGTAAAAAGCTTAGTAGTTAAAAGGACATTAATAGCTTCTTTAAGTAAGATCTTCTTTATTAATTATAATGCTAGATAGGTATAAAGAGGGGCGTTAGATAGAGGAAAGAAGGATAATTAAGGCAATATAATAATTACTCCCTTACCGTAATTACTGCTCCTATAAGAATTAAATCTCTCTGCCCTACCTATCCGACCCCTTACTTCTAATTTCACCTTCGTATATTTTTATATACTTCTCGTATCTCTCTTCGCGAGACCTTAACTTATCTATTACCTCCTTTATTCTTAAGTAACTATACCTTATATTAAAGGGTAATAATCTCGCGTATTATATCCTAAGGTAATATAGTAGCTTTAGAGTTAGTTAATCTAGCTTACTATATAAGTATATTAAGAGTTATAATATTACTTAGCTTAATATAGTATTATACTAAATAAGAGCTTTTAATATATAACGACTAGTATTATTCTTAAGGGATAAACCTATTAAGGGGTTTATATTAGTAGATATAATAAGGCATAGTCTAAGTAATAATAAGTATATTACGTTAGTAATAAGTTAGAGGTCGTAGACTATAGACTATAACTAAGTAATTAAAATTAAAGATAGAATTATAATAAGGATTAATATTAAAAGCTAAAGAGCTATCTATTTAAAGGAGTAAAAGTAGGTAGCTCTATATACCTATAAAGACTATCCTTAGATTATAGGCCTAGCTATAATCCCTAACGTTAGATTATATAAAGCGTAGTAATCTCGTTATTCCTAGATTACTTAGATCTCTACGATCCCTTCGATCTTATATCTATTAGATAGTTATAGCGACTATTTATCTATTAGACTATATTATATACTTAACGTAGACGACCGTTAGCGGCTAAGTAACTATAGTCGTAATAATTACCTAGGCGAACTAAGTATTATATTTACTTTAATTTTATAACTATAGGAGTATAGATATTTTTACGTGCGTATATACTAGCGCGGGCGGTTTAACTAAACTAGGTAATTAAACGTTAGCTTTAAAGGTAGCTAAAAACAGCTATTCTATATATAGGGATATAGAGAGGGTAAAATAAAGGATAGATTATACTATTATAGAGTAGGTAGAGGTATAGGCTTAGGTGCGGTCTATTAAAAGAAGGTTAATAATCTATAAGGAGGAAAAGGAAGAGAAGTATAGGCGTAGCCTATATAAGCATAGAGGCCGCTTATATATAGATATAGCTTAGACCCTAGTCTAATCCTATATAAGGCAAAAGCCCTTATAGGTAAGGGTAAGAGGGGAAGTAAAAGTAGCGATAGCTTCTTATAGAGGTAGTAAGAGATAAGATAGATATACTAGTAACGGCTAGAATAAAGAGGAAAAACTAGTAAAAAGTTCGGTAGTTAAAAGGATATTAATAGCTTCTTTAAGTAGGATCTTCTTTATTAATTAGGATGCTAAAGGGATATAAAGAGGGGCGTTAAATAGAAGAAAGAAAGATAATTAAAGTAATATAATAGTTACTCCCTTACCGTAATTAATACCCCCGTAAGAATTAAATAACTTTACCCTACCTATCCGACCCCTTACTTTTACTTTTACCTATATATATTTTATATATACTTCTTATATCTTTCTTTACGAGAATAAGGGGTAGCCTAAGAGCAGCTTAAGTAAGAATCTAGTCCTTAAGGTATTCCCCTTACTCTTAACTAAGCTGCTAATATAACTCTTATACCTCTCTTATTAGTAGGGCGCCCTTAAGACGCGTTTAAAGCGTGCCTCTTAGAATACCCTACTTGCGACTAGTATATATCTATAGTATCCTATTTCTAATATTAAAAAGTACTTCCTAGAGCTAATCTTCGGTATATTTAAAAGCTCGAGGTATTATAATTCCAATAGCATATCATTTATAATTATTAGATGGATAGTGCACGAGAAAACGCGGTTGCGATATAATATTAACGTCGGCGCGAGGGTGGTAGGGATGTGCTGGAAGGGGGGTATGCTGTAAGCTAGGTGGCTGACGTTATGGCATAGCCAGACTAGTCACGTGCGAGCGCCACGGACACGTCTCCCTTTTACACTAGTAGCTCAATTTACATCAATTACGCCCAGCACCTGTGCCAACAGTGCTGACCCCGTAACACAGGGTACTCGAACGACCATCACAGCCTACGCTGGCTCAAACACTTCGACACTCATACGGCAAAAGAGACTGGGCTCGAAACGATGGTGGTTGATCTCCAAAATTACCATGGCCTATTTATCATCGTTGAAAAGACCGGTCGCTACCAGTCGAGACCTCCTAGCAATTATGCGCGATAGTTCGGCGAACTTCATCGAACTCATCAACTCAAACATCTGGATGTGGGACTCCAGTTGTCTCAAGATCCAATTGCGAAGTTCTACCGCGATGAGGGAATCCATTCCATAGCTCGCCATGGACCGATCTGTGCGGATCTCGTCCTCAGGCAAAGCTAGCAGACAGGACAGCTTCATCAGGGTCGCTGATTGCGTTGCTTCCTCAGCCTCAACCGCAGTCGTTGCCGATCGTAGCATTGCTTGGATGTCCAGCTGTTTCGATTCAGCCCTTGCAGTTGGTTGTTGATCCGGCATCGTCCACATGTGAGAGAACTTGAGATCTGGACGCTGCAACGATGCTTCTCGAGCTTGGGAATTAGGATGGTCTCTGGTAATGCCGCAGATCAGCTGCGCCGCCGAGTGGTCGGATGCAAAGGGATTTCGTATCGCCTCGTTGATGGTGGCCAAAAACTCCTTGACCTGGTATTTGCGCTGTCCTTGGCGAGCGACAAAATCCTCGGCAGTCGGGTTCTCTGCTGTGTAACCTTCTCCCTCCACAGAGCCAACATCGATGGACCGCGCAGGCAGGCCAAGCGAGGCTCGATGGCGCGCGAGAGAATCTTGGAAGGTGCTCCCGGCAGAGTAATTGCCTTGGGCATAGGAGCCAAAGATTCCAGCAATGCTCGAAAGAAGGATGAAGAAATCTACAGAGTCTCCGAACGCTTGATGCAAACACATCGTTCCTATAACCTTCGGTTCCATTGCGGCCCGCCACTGCTCGTAGCTCATGCTGTCCACACGAGAATCCTGTTTCCGTTAGAATCTATTCTTGTTTTCGAGCACGGTTGTGACATACCTGGAGCACCATTGCTCCTTGGACGACACCTCTGATTGGTAATCCCTTGGCATAGTCTTTGATCGACTCAATAGTGGCAGAGTCCGTAACACTGCCCTTCCAGACAACGACGCTAACTCCGGCTATCCGCATCTCTTCCACCAGTTCTCTCATAGCCTGACTATCGGGGCCAGATCGAGACAGGGTGATGATGTGCTTTGCTCCGAGACTCGCAAAATGTTTGATAGCAGCCCTACCTAGGCCGCCAGCTCCCCCCACCAGCAAATAGGAGCAATCTTCTCGCAGCTTAGGAGCCGGTGACTGTTGGGGTTGGACCTGCAAGCCAGAGTCAGTGAGAGATTTCACGACCTTGGGTAACAAACTGGTTCGTACAAGAATGGTCATCCCGTGGTCCAACTTGAGCAGCAATTTACCGACGTGTTTCCCAGCCTGCACCAGCCTGAAAGAGCCCTCCAGCTCTGAGACAGGATTGACCGATATAGGACTCAGAACCTTGATCTTATCTTGACTTATGAGACTGAAGACGGTGTGGACGAGTTGTTGATAGACGGCCGGCTTTGCCTTGGCAAGCAACGCCAAGTCAACGGCGGTAAAAGTGATGTTCTTTTCCAAAGAACTCATTTCGAGCCTCGCATTGGAGATCAAATCCTTCTTACCAATCTCAACAAACCGTCCGAATGGCGCAAGGAGAGAGCAACTCTTTTGCAAAGCCTCACCGCTGAGTGAGTTGAGAACAACATCGACGCCGTGTCCGTTGGTCTTGCGAAGAATATGACGGCTGAAATCGAGACGGCGACTGGAGAATATGTTCTCGTCCGGAATCTGGAATTTCTCTCTCACGAGTGCTCTTTTCTCCTCGCTGCCTACCGTGACGTAAATCGCGCCGGCCTTGAGATACTGCGACAGGGAAATGGCAGCTTGACCAACCGCTCCAGCTCCGCAATGAATCAAGATGGACTCGCCCTCTTGGAGATTGGCAGCATTCCTCAGTGAATACAAAGCTGTGGCGTAGACCAGGGGAACGGCCGTGGCGACTTCCATCGATATCTTCTTGGGTATGTGATTGAGATTCCACTGGTCGACGACACTGGTGGTTGCGAGGCCATCTCTATCCGAGACATGGACCAAATCACCAACAGCGTACTGATGGCGAAGTTGCTCACCAACCTCAACAACCTTTCCGCTGCCTTCTAGCAGCAAGGCCGTGTGCCCCTCGAGCTCGCCCATGGCTATCATGATGTCCTTGAAGTTGAGCGAGACATATTGGAGCTCTACCCGAACCTCATCTGCTTCAACCCGTCGCGAGTGCCGCTGCGAGTCCGCCCAGTAGAACGTGTCGAGAAGTCCAGGTTCGTGAATCTGGAGGCTCAGAGCACGGCCTGCTTTGATCGCCCTTTCGTTCCGAGGATGGTAGGTCGACACGCTGTCCATGACGTACTCATCCGTTTGACTGTCGCCCATCAAGCGAGGAATCAAGATCTCGCCATCTCGGACTGCGTATTCGAATTCCAGCAGTGCAGACGTTCGCGGTGCGTATAGACCGAACGTATGGTCGAACACTCGGACAACTTGCTCAGCAGCATCGTTCCCTGATGCATGATTTGGCTCGAGATCCAGCGTAACGACGCTGCTGGCCTGGTTTTCCGTTCGCAGGCAGCGCGTCAGGCCAGTGATGAGCGAGTGCAGAGGATTCCTGGCCTCGACAGCACCCCCACAGCTGACCCATAAGGCGCCACCAGCATTGGACAGTATATGCTGAACCTTGTCCCACTCACTCTTGGAGCATGTCGCCAGGAATGGGTTTACTGCCTCTAGCAGTACCACGACAAGCTGTCCATCAAGAACTTCCGCGTCAGCGAGCCGGGTCCTCTTGGCGTTTATGCCGAATTGGGCCGAGGTCAATAGGTCGACGACGTGGTCTGCAACGCTGTGCCCCTCGCTGCCACTAATCACCGATACAGTCCGCAGAGGGCCTCTTCCCGGGTCCTCCGGGGTTGTTGGGAGTGACTCAAGTTCGACAGAAGCGGACTCTGAATCAAAAGGTTCCGAAGCACTCGACTTGCTTCTCGTCATGGTCAGTGCAGCCGGAGAAAACGGCTCTAGGTGGCCGGTTGCTGTAGAAATCATGACACTTAGATAGTGGTCCTCGGCAGAGTCATAGTCGGGCAGCTCGAGATCGATTCCGGAGAAGCCGCAGCGGCTGAGCCTATGACGCCAGCCAGATGGATCGAGAAGGGGTGAGTTTACCCGACCATCATTGACACCATGCCACCATCCAGGGAGCATGCCAAATATGATTCCGAGGTGGGCTTTTGGCACGGTAATCTCCATAAGAGCAAGCTGACCATCGGGCTTGAGTAAGCTCTTCACGTTTTTCAGCGTGTTGTCGAGCTCATGAGTCGCATGCAAAACATTCGAGGCAATGACCAAGTCATACGAACCAGGTTCAAACCCCTGCTGTTCTGGCGATACTTCGATGTCAAGCCTCCTAAACTCTAAAGACTCTTGAAACCTATTCAGTTTCTGTGCTGCACTGTTGAAGAACCCCGTCGATATGTCAGTGAAAGTGTAAGACTCCAACCTGGCCTTTCCTGAAGCAACCTTGTCGTCATGAAGAGTTTCCAGAACAGCCATCGAAGTGGCTGCCGTTCCAGCCCCGATCTCAAGGATCCGGAAATTCGGGTTCTTAAATTGCAGAAGTTTGACATACTTGGCCAACCGCTCGTGACATCTGTCGGTGTTTTCGTTCTTGTAAAGTCGGCTCAGACGATCCTTCTCAAGAAAAAGTGCCAAAGGATCAACTTGTCCGCGGAGGACACCTGGCAGCTGAGGGGCTATGTCAACCAAAACCTCGCCATAGATTCCCAAAGACTTGATCTTGTCTTGAAGCGCATCGTCGACCTGAAGTGGCTCGTGGCTACCAGCGCTCATCAACTTCATCCATTGATGCAGATGAGAAGCCGGGCCCGTGATATTTGCTTCGTCAGGAGAGGCTTCTTCCAGTGCCCGTTGAATGACAGCCCTGGCAAATTGGTCGTATAGGGCCAGTTTTCCTGCTTCCAACGCGTTCGGAGAGTCGGGAACGCAACGCTCGATAATTCTCCGAGGCTCGGCGCAAGTCAAATCAATGGACCATTCCAAACGATGGCACCGCAATTCTCCGACCGGATTCTGCTGAGACAATCGACTTGTCCTAGCGAAGTTGACCCCCTGCATCTTCATGAAAACCTCCGCTGTCGCGCCCTCGGGGCTTGAGACGATTTGATCTGTTGCGTAATTGGAGACGCCACGATTCCTGAGACACGTCGCGACTGACATTCCCTCCCCGGGTTGGGACGGAACCTCATTCGAGATTTCAAGGTTATCAATTCCAGTGAGGACGAAGGTACCCCGAAGTTTGTCTCTGACTTTCATGGAGGCGAAGGACGCTTGGAAGCAGAGGTCCAATGTTGCCGGATGGACACAATGGGGTTGCTGGTGATTCGAAGGCATAATGGCCTGAACGTCTGGGATCTTGATTGGACGGATCGATGAAGATTCGGATGCTCGCATGTCTTCTTGGCCTTCGAACGGACCGGTGTACTCCATCCCGATGCCACTAAGCTCCTTGTATAGCTCTTTTGCAGTGAGCCGAACGCGGCTGTTCTTCACAGCTTCCTCGACGAACTCGAGAGATTCAGAATCCGTCAGCTCCAGGTGCTGCCCATTAGCCGAATGACTGATAGCAGTTACTAGACCCCTGCTAT
Source organism: Hirsutella rhossiliensis (assembly GCF_020360975.1). Classification (NCBI taxonomy): domain Eukaryota; kingdom Fungi; phylum Ascomycota; class Sordariomycetes; order Hypocreales; family Ophiocordycipitaceae; genus Hirsutella; species Hirsutella rhossiliensis. Next base: position 1,770,727 of record NW_025408668.1, on the reverse strand, counting down.
GCTCTGTTGATTCTCCAGTGGCGGACAGCGAGAAAATTCGGAACTCTTTCCACGAAGTCGATGATTCTCGTGCTGTGTACGTGTAAGGTCGGATAGTCATCAACGTCTCCACGCCGACAGCGTTATCGGGAACAACCAGGGCTCGACTGAAAAAGACTTGCCGAAATTTGATACGCATGTTTTTCCAGGCATTACCTTCACTGAGGATCTGTTGCTTCAAAGCTTCCAAGACCATGGCAACAAAACCAGCACCTGGGAACACGACTTGACCTCCAATGCAGTGTCCCCTGAGCCAAGGCAGTTCTGCAAGACGGAGATAGTTACGCCAGGTGGGTTCAGTCGGGATACTGTCCATGCTGGCTACCCCGAAGAGATCATGCTTAGGGAATTTCCGATGTCGATATTGAGCGCTGCGGCGGGACTCGCACCAGTGAGCTGTGATGTGGTGCCAATTGTACGGTGGCAAATTTGTCAAGACGTCCCTCTTCGCATTGCCGTGCGGATCGTTTACCTGACTGAAATCTATGGAAGCTCCCTTGACAAAGAGGTCGCGTGCTAGAAGTATCGCGGTCCTAGTGGCGTCTTGATTTCGAGAAAGCATAGAGTGATAGGTGGTTGATCCCGAGAGTTTGGATGTTTTGAAAATCTGCTTCACCGGACCTGAAAGCGCAGCGTGAGGACCAATCTCGACGACGGCGAGTGGACTGCTTTGCTTTTGATCCGTTCGCAGTGTGCGAAGGACTTCTGCAAAAGCATCGCTGAAGAGGACGGGAGACGTCAGATTCGTACCCCAGTAGGCCGCATCCAGCTCTTCGCCTCGAACAGTCTCCCCTGTGACGGAGGAGACCATCTGGATATGCTGCTCGCATGGAGAGGGTTTTATGTCTTGTATGGCGCCAAGGTATTCTTCAAGAACCATTTCCATGTGGTGAGAGTGATAAGCCACGTCAACAGCCAGCTTGCGATGGAAGACTTCTCCAGCAGCTAGTCTTTCCTGAAGGTTGTCCAACGCCAGCGCGTCTCCTGACAGAGTGACGCTGTGCGGACTGTTGACACAAGCTATCACGACTCTGCCGGAGGTGGAATCCTCGTCGATGTATTCTCGGGCTTCGCGTGCCGAAAGTCCGACGGCGAGCATGCACCCGCGAAGATTTGGATTCTGCTCTTTGAACAACTTCATGGAGCGTCCGCGAAAATATGCGACTTTCAAGCAATCTTCGGCTGAGAGAATACCCGCTGCGTTTGCCGCGGCAATTTCTCCGCTCGAGTGCCCGCACGCCACGGTCGGCCGAATGCCCCAAGACTTGAGCAGGTCGATGAGTGCAATCTGGATAGCTGTGCAGCAAGGCTGGGACAAGATGGCTTCGTGGATACGAGAAGTATCACCGGACCTTTCCAGCTCGGTGATAAGACGCCAACCGCTCCCGAGGTTGACAAGATAATCCTCAGATCGCTTCAATGAGTCGGCGAAGACGGGGTACGTGCCCAACAATTCGCGGCCCATGCCTGCCCATTGGGCACCCTGACCTGAATTCTGATAAGCCCATCATGCACATTATGTTGCCTGTCTTCGGGACTGACATACCTGTGAAGATGAAGCATAGTTTCAGGTCTTCGGCGTGATTCGTCGCCCGCTCCGAGCCCGTGGTAATGTTCGTAAGCCCGTCCACAAGCTCATCACAAGTGGAAGCGGCCACACAAAAACGGACCTTGAGGGAAGATCGCCTAGTTGAGAGCGTGTAAGCAAGGCTGTCCAGAGCGTCGTTGGTATCATCCAGGGTGTCGGCAATGAAACGTTTGATGTTGGCCGCCAGTGCCCCGACCCCCCCATCATGATGGTGCGAGAACGGAAAAAGACGTTGTTTCGCAACGTTAGCCGTTGATGAAGGTCCGAGGGTCAAGTGCTCACCCATGCTCGCTCGAGGATCCGGTGGGTGTGCAGGTTTCGCAATGTCGAGATAATCATCTGCCGCCTCCAGGATGACGTGAGCGTTTGTGCCTCCATATCCAAAGCTGTTTACCGACGCGCGGCGAAGAGCATCTTCAGGCCACCTGAGCATCCTTCGGGGCACCTACACGACACGCGTCAGTCTCAGCTTCCACAATAATCTAGAAAACGCACCTCCATGCCCCAGTCTTCGAGCGGAATGTTGTTGCTCGGTTTTGCAAGCATGGCATTTGGGGGTATCATCTTCTTCTCGAGCATCAAGACGATTTTGATTAGGCCGACCAATCCGGCCGCGCTCTCGGTGTGCCCCACGTTCGCCTTGACGCTCCCAATAAACAATCTTTTGGCCCTCTGCCTTCCCTTGCAGAGGGAGTCGTGTAAAGCGGTGGCTTCTATCCTGTCTCCCACGATGGTCCCGGTTCCTGTTCCAGGTGTGAGCGCCCTCTGCATCGAGTCGCCGTGACCGGAAACATACCATGCGCTTCCACGTAAATTGTGTCATTGGGGCTGAGGCCTGCCAGCTCGTAAGCCCTCTGAACCATCCTCGTCTGAATATCACATGATGGCATCGTCACGCCAGGTGTGCGACCGTCCGAGCACACGTTGCTGCCACGGATGACGGCTCGTATCGGATCACCGTCAGCCAGAGCCATGTCTAATCTCTTCAGCACAACGGCAGCCACGCCTTCACCTCTCCCGAAACCATTGGCACGAGAGTCGAAAGCATAGCAGCGACCGTGGGGGGAAAGGAATCTGTCGCGAGGTTAAATGGTCAGCTGTGTTTCTTCAATTTGTTCGAGAGTACTTGCTGCATAGAAGACATGACTGTGACCTTGTCTGGATCAAGGATCAAGTTGGTGCCACCAACTAATGCCTGCGTCACCTCTCCAGCCTGGATGGCTTTGCAAGCTTCATTGATCCCGACGAGTCCACTGGAGCAAGCGGTGTCGAGAGTGATGCTAGGCCCATGCAAATTAAAGATGTACGAAATACGATTGGAAACGAGTGCATTTCCGGTGCCGGTGAACCGGTAGCTTACATATCGTTAGCGACTTCAAGGAACCATCCAACCGACTGGCATCTCACATTGGGGATAACTCGGGATCCATGCCCAAGATCTTGTCGTAGTCGGAATTTGAGATTCCGCAGTATACACCTGTGTCTGAGCCGTCAAGCCTCTTCAAAGCCATTCCCGCGTTTTCAAACGCCTCGTACGCAACTTCAAGCAGCATTCTTTGCTGTGGATCGATCGCGGATGCCTCCACATGGCTGACCCCAAAGAACAGTGTGTCGAATAATGCGGGATCTTCTTTGATCAAATGGAACCCACGAGTGTTGAACTAAGCATTACCCTTGTCAGTACATTGGGAGGACGAAGAACCATAGCCGACGGGTTGGTTGCTCACCGAGCCATTGGATTCAGCCTGCGGGTGCCAGAAAGCGTCCATGTGAAAGCGGTTGCCCCCATTACGTGACCAGCCTGTCAGGCCCCTTGATAGCATCTGCCACAAGCCTTCCGGGCTGGTGGCAATGCCTGAGAGACGGCATGACATTCCCACAACGGCTATAGGCATTTGGCCGGTTCCATCTGAGGCGGCCATGATGGACGGCAGGAAAGGGAATGCCTGCCTATTGTCAAGTCCGACCGATGACAGGCGGTTCGTGCACGAGCGATGACCGGTGACGCGGGCAAGGAGACCCGATTTGCTAATGTGGCGGACGAAAAAGATGGGAATGGTACTTCACAAACCTCAATTGGAGAGTTGATCAGGTTATGATCGACCACGTATACGAAGGCTGGCGGAGGTGCAACTTAAATAGCGGACGGAAGAAGGCGAGACGCTGAACTCTATTTGCGTTCAGCTGGTGACTTTTGGCGACTTGAGTTTTCATCTTTCGGATGCCTTCACCCAAATTAGACGAGTGCTAGTTAATCGGAAGCAGTCTTCAAAAATCTTTGCCCACGCTAAAGCCGACCCCTATTAGGAAAAAGAAAAGGGCAAAGCTGGGATAGTAACCCCGTACTCCGTATATAAGTTTCTACTATATCTTACCTCGGTATTCCTCTCCTTTTATATAATAACTATACGAAATAAAAACCTTGATATCGCGACCCGGGCGTGAATTATAACGTTATGATACCTATCAAGTCCGGCGTCTCCTTTAATGCGAGAATTCACTTAATCTTAACGCTATTGAGCCCTAGATAAAGAGACTGACTATAAAAAGGGCGCTAAAGTTATCAAGCCAGACATTGAAGCATGCCTCCGTACCAGCGGCCCAAAGTGCAGGAGGTCACCTCCGAACATGGTGTTGAGACCAGTGCCTGATGCAAGTGGCCCAGTCTATGTCTCAAGCATTGGCTCAAGAGCGCGGTGGAAGAAATAGGCGGTCTCCACGGCCGGCCGCGTCTCCATGGCTGGAAGAAACAGGTGGCTCAAATCGGTGAAATTAGTGATGCATATCCTGGTCTAGCGCAAGGAGAGAAATTAGGGCAAAGGAGGGTGTGGTTCCGTTGATTAATGTGTCATGTCTCGGCCAACAGGTCAGATTCCTGTCTCGGCCAAATGTAAATCATCATTTACCCTCCCTTACTTATCGACCACGTATCAACGTGTTTTCCCTAATGTATCGCGTAAGCTCTTGCCTTGAAACTTCGTGCCGGCAGTGAAGTCGCATATCACGCCGGGCAAAAGAATAAGATCACAGTTATATATAGGCTTTCTGTCCAGGTTTGGCTGAATTAATCTTTAGTTTGTCTGCGGTAACCTCTTCCGATTACCTGAACCTATCCTCCACTGGCCTCCCAAGATCTAAGTCTAGCAACGAAAGGTAGTCGAGTGTCTTTACACTTCCCTACATGGCCGCCCAAACGCACGACCCTCAACCGACTACAATGCTTGTCCAACCTTCTCAGCATGCGGCTGCCAATGGGGACGGCATGCCACTTTATGACCGCAAGGACGACTGCATGTATCCCACGGACTTGCTCTCACCGACTCTTTTGTCTAAGAACTGCCAAAGTACCTTTGTTACCCCGAGCGTCCCATTAACCCCCGAATGGGTGAAGCTGCCTGCTCTGGACCAAGTCGAGAATCGGGTCATAATCCCCGCGGTGCTGATCTTCCAAATGCCCTTGCCTGCTCTTCGGCAGCCGCTATTGCGAGACTTGAAAACCAGTCTTGCGAACACGATTGGGGAATTGTCGTTTTTGGCGGCAGACGTTGTGCCAGACTGCGAGGAGCAGGGATCAATTCAACTGGAAATCTCGGACGGCGCCGGAGTATGGTTCCACTCCCAGGAACTGCCAGAAATCGATTATCACGCACTCGAGCGCCGAAGATTTCCATGTTCGGCATTTCCGTTCCTATCATCGGTGGTACCAGAGCCACGGCTTCACCGCTCGCAACGAACTCCTGTCCTCACCGTGCTAGCGACATTCATCACCGGCGGACTGCTGCTGGCGTTGAACAATCACCACTCTGTGACTGACGGTACTGGAATGAAACCTTTTATCAAGACCTTTGCAAAGCATCTTGCGGCCTTGTCGGAAGGCCGTTTCGTTTCGTCAGAGGATGTATTTCCGGAGGAAGCACTTGACCGATCAAACATCTTTAGAGGTGGCGGACGTAAACAGCTCTGCGATATTCCGAACTATCGAGTGAGCGAAAATTACCGATTCGCTCGAGAGAACTCGCTACTTGAGGCTATTGTCGCTCGGGACGAGCAACTCCAGCTGCTACAGAAACTCCAACTTTCACATTGGGTTGTCTCGGGCAAGTCGCTGCTCGCATTGAGAGAGGCTGCATCGCCGCTACATGAAACAGAAGGCTCGACCGTCTTGACAAACCACGCAATATTATGCGCGGCGCTGTGGCGTCATATATCCCGAGCGCGACAGTTATCCTCTTTGGGCATCACGACAAATTCCTTCATCAGCACTGTCAATGTCAGGAGGCGAATGGACCCCCCGCTTCCGCTGGAATATGCAGGCAACGCACTCGTGCACGCCAAGACTTCTGCAGCAGTCTCTGATGTGGTGTCGGCAGAGCCTGGAACGCTGTACATGTTGGCAAGACAAATCACCCATGCAATCGAGTGGTGGACGTCGGAGCGGATTTGGGAGCTGATTGGAGCAATTGAGTCTAGTGCAATGATCAGCAAAATAGAGCCCGACATGGATAACTTTCAAGGCCCAGATCTGGAGGTCAGCAACACCGCGACGATTGGAGATGTTCTCGAACTTGACTGGGGATGTCGGCTGGGGAAGGTGAAGGCTATACGCTTTGCGTACGCGCCAGTCAAGGATGGCTGGGTCAATGTGTTGCCTCAAAAAAAGGGAGATGATCTAGAGCTGCTGATAGCCCTTGAGAAGGATGTTATTAAGCGCCTGGGACAAGACAAAGAATGGCTCCAATTTGCGCAGGAATCTTTATAACAAGTCTAGCTATCTCGGAATATTAATACCGCTGATAATTCGGGTGGAGGAAGCTTTAGGATTCTATCGTAAAGACCATCGCGCCATGCAAGCAAAAGTAAAATACTATTAAGGAGAGTAGGCTTAAGAGACTAGAACAGTGCCCTATAGACCTAATAGTTATATATTAGGGAGCCTGCCTAACTAATATAACTCCCCTAGCCTAAAGATATAATATAGGCCTAACTTAGGTATAGGAATATCTTAATGCCCTCTTTTAGCTAGCTATTTATAGTTACTATACCTATATAAGCCTCTCTCTTATCTTAATAAATAGATCTTTAATTATATCTTAGATTATTATTTTAAAGCTTTTATTTATATAAAGTACTACTAATAACGCGCTATAAGTATAACTCTTTACCTTAAATAGCTATTTAACTACTACTTATATCTTACTAAACTATATACTTAGGATAAAGCTTATAAGTTTATTATAAGCTACTTTTTCTATAAAGTTACTTAGGGCTTAAGTAAGTATTATATTACTACTTTAGGTTTATTAGCTTACTTTATTAAAGTATATAAATTTAAGTAGTATCTCTTTATATTATATACTTTAATTAAGCTTAGTATATTAAAAGCTAGCTTTATATTTATATACCTCTTAGCCTTAGTATTATTATAGAGTAAGTAGAGGTATAGGCATAAATATAGTTTATAAGAAAAAGGTTAATAACCTATAAAGGGGAAAAGGAAGAGAAGTATAAGCTTAGCCTAGACCTTAGTCTAGGCCTATATAAGGCAAAAGCCCTTATATTATACCCCTACCTAGCTTTAAAGAGGCGCGACTTTAAATAATACTTAATACTATACCTATAGGGATAGAACCCTTTTATAAACTATATACGCTTAGTCGTAGAAAAAGATATTAGTAAATAATATATAATACCCTCCTACGTAAGCTTCTTAGATAGACTATATTATTAGTAGGGACCGCGCCCTAAGAGCTAGACTTAAGTACTTATAGTTAAGGAGTAAAGGTATATAAAATAGTATATAGCTAGCTTTAGTAGGTTATAGTATCCTACCCCCCTTATATTAGTATATAGTAGTAGCTCTTAGTACTATAATATAAAGGATAGTACTTTAGTATATAAAGCTCCGCTCCCTTTTATATAGGGCTATATAAATACTCTCTTTCGCTATAGTTATATTATATTAGCGGCCTTTTTATATCTTAGCCGCCCTTTTAGTTACTATAAGTATACGTTTTATCTATATAGCTACTACTATATATAAGGGACCGCTTATAGAGCTTATAGAGGTATTACTAAGATTACTTATTACTAAAGTCGCTATTATTAAACTTAACCTCCTTTCTATCTTAGCGCGTATACCCCTTTACTACTTAGAGTATATTTACCTACGCCCTTTAGTGCGGGTACTTTAAAAACTAATAGGATTTACTACTATAGCCTATATAGCGGCCCTCCTACCGCTACCTCTTCCTATCCTTAGTCCTTAAGGTAGAGATAAAGATATCCTCTTTTTAAGCTATAGGAGAAGATAAAAAATATATATATAACGGGCTTATAAGGAAAGTAGTAAGTATTACTAAGGTTAGTCTCTATATAGCTTAGGGCTTTATAACGCCGGCTCTAGTAAACGTTATCTACGCTATTTATATAGGCGCGGGTATAACGGGCCTATAAGGGAGGCGGCGAGGGTTACTAAGGTTAGTCTCTATATAGCTAAGGGCTTTATAACGCTAGCTCTAGTAAACGTTATCTACGATATTTATATAAGTATAGGAGCGGCTTAATTAGACTATATAATTAAACGTTAGCTTTAAGTATAGCTATAGTAGCTATTCTATATATAGCGATATAAAAAGGATTAAATAAAAAGTAGATTATATAATTATAAAGTAAGTAAGGGTATAAGTATAAATATAATTTATAAGAAGAAGGCTAATAATCTATAAAAGGGAAAAGAAAGAGAAGTATAAGCTTAGCCTATATAAGTATAAAGGCCGCTTATATATAAGCTTAGCTTAAACCTTAGTTTAAACCTATATAAGGTAAAGGCCCTTATAAGTATAGTATTATTATTATTAATTTATACTAAGGGACCTATTAAAGGTATCGAAGAAAGCTACTTATTCTTAGTAGCTAGAAACTATAGCTTATTCTACTTAAGTAAAAACTAACCGCTTATTATTCTTCCTCTTTAAGTTTATATTTAACTTAGTACTTAATAACTAATAAGGTAGATTATCTTACTAAATAGTATAGTATCTTACTATATCCTTAAACTTTAACTTAGACTATTAATACCTACCTATTTAGCTATAAATATAAGCTAGTTAGAGATTAAGTTAAGCGTGCTAGTAGTCCTTTTAAATATCTTCTTTTTTAGCTAGGCTAAAGGCGCTAGTTATTATCGCTTAAGCTTATTAACGGATTTCCTTAAGGGAATATATCTTAAGTTATTTCTACCTTAGAGCGGCCCTAGCTTTCTTAAGCTTAAATAGCCGCCCTAGCCTCTCCTCCCTCTCTTTCTTTTTCTTTAGGGCTATAGTTATAGCTCCCTACCTCTTTACTAGCCTTTTAGCTAGTATAGCCTCTACCCCTCCCTTAGCTTAAGGCCTTACCTCTACTATTTAGTACTCTTAAAACCTCTTAGGCCTTACTAAATAAGCGCCTTAAGTACTATCTTATACCTTTTATAGTTTTAGATAAGTATAGCTCTATACTAAGTATTAAGCACTAGTCCCTTAGTATAGGGCTAGTATATTAACCTTACTATCTACCTAGATTTAGTATAGGTTTAATAGGTAATTAAATAGACTAGCTACCGTATATAATTAAACGTATTATATAAACTAGCTACTATACGTTATTACGCGCGTTAAATACGGACTAGCTACTAGTTTATAAGTTAAAGTAAGAGTAGTAATAACTATCTATATTCTTCTCTACCCGCCTAAGATCTAATAGGTTCTCTATCCTTTATATATACTATAGCGAGCGTAAGACCTTACTTAGGGCCTTAACTAAGTAATATCTTAACCTTATAATTATATAATAGTAGTATAGTATATTTACGGTATTTCCTAGTATTTTCCCTAAGTAGGTATAGGTATTTCTTTATAATTTCCCCGCTATATTCTTATAGTAACTTCTTAAGGAAATATTAATATAGTCCCTAAGGAGCTATTAATACTTAGGAAATTATAGTATATTCCTTATATAATATATCCTTAAGGGAAATCTCCGTAAAATATCTATATAATCCGCTTAGTTATTATTTCTAGGATTTCTAGGTAATTTCCTAGAGTTTACTTAGTAGCTTCTAGGTTCTTTCTTTCGCGGGGAGCCTTAAGGAGTTAAGGGTAACTTCCTTAAAAGAAGTAGATATCGTTCTAGGTACCTAGATTATCGACTATAGGGTATCCTATAATAAATACCTAGGGTAAAAGAATTAACTAACGTCCTTATTAGTTTCCCACGGTATTTAAGTAGGAGTCGCGCTAATAAGGGATTATAGTAAAGTTATATAGATTTCTAAGGTTAGTATAAAGAATAACTTATCTCTTATCTAGAATATAACCTAGTATAACTAATACTAAGGGCGCGAGGCGGCTAAGCTAAGAGTAAAATACTACTAAGACTAGGGGCACTAAGTAGCTAAACTAAGGTAATAAACGAGTAAGGCTAAGGGCATAGTATAGCTAAGCTAGGGAAAACTAATTATAACCGGGGGCGCTCTATAGCTAAGCTAGTAATAAAACGAATAGGGCTAGGGATACTATAAAGCTAACCTAGTAACCGACTATCTTATACCGCGGGGGTAAGGGTAAGGCGGGGGATCTCCTCCTTAGCTTCGTCCTCTATTAGTTCCTTAGGGCCTACTAGTACGTCGGCCGGGGTATCCTATATATCGGAGGCTCTATAAATAGGCACGCTATAAGCGTTATTTAAAGCTAGTTTTACTAAGAGTATTATAGCTAGTTTATTATAAGAGGCTAGAATTTAGTTATAGATTACTATTACTAATACCTATATAGTTAGGCCTAGGTTCTAGAATCCGCCTAAGTATATATCGGTAAACTTCTAGTTTAATAAGTTAAAATAAGCTATTATATTAGCAATATAAGGGCGGGCCGTAGCTAGCGTATATAAGGGGCTAACGCGGGCGGCTCTTTAATATACTATAGCGAGCTTAAGTAAGTCGTTTAAGAGGTAAGCGGCGAAAGCGAACTAATAAATAAAGCTAGTAAGCACTCTAGTAAGGGCGGCGTACTAGCTAACTAAGAGGTTAGCGTCGGCCTTCTTATAGATAGCGGTAAATAGATTTACTTAGATTACGGCTATATTTAGGGCTCTATAAACTAGCGCTTCTAACCTAGAGTAAATAATACCTATATAGCCGTTTATATTACCTAGGTTATTATAGTATACTATAAAAGGTATAATAGGGAATAGTCTAGGCTTTCTATAGCTTAGGAACTAAAAGAGGTTAAGCTTTTATTAGACTAGTATTAGGGCCTATTCCTTAGCGAATAGGTTAGCCCGCTTAAAGGGAGTAAAAGGTAGGGCCGCGGTAGTAGTAAGTAAGCGTTTAGTAAACGGGTTCCTTAATAGCTCGTCGAATATAAGGTCTACTATACTAAATCCTTTAGTCCTAGCTAGGGTATACTTAAGGGTCTCTCTAAACTTATAAGTTCTTAGTATACTAAAGGCCTTATACTCTTTTATAGCGGCGGCCTTAAATATCTTTAAATAAGTAAGGAGGCACTTTATACTAGTAATAGTAGCGACGATCTTAAGTATCTTAGCGTTTATAGATACTACCTATCTAGATAAGAGCTTATTAACGACGTTAGCTAAGATAGTAGCGATCTATATAGTTCTAAGGGCGCTAGTTATTATCTTAGTTTTATTAAGGAAGATAGCTCTATTTAGGTCGCGTAGCGATAAGGGAAGAAGCTCGTCCTTATTAAACGATAAGGTAAACTACCTATAAGCGTTTTAGGGGGTACTAGGGGTTTTCCCTATAATACCTAAAACTAAGGGCAGCGAGTCGCTAAATAAATTACTAAAGCTTAATAGTAATAGGGTATAGTTATTAAAGTAAACGCATAATAAAGTACTAGGAATAAAGCGATAGAAAGCGTTAACCTACTATAGTTAGATAGTTAATATCGCGTTTCTATTAGTTTAAGTAGTTATAAGAGTTATAATAGTAATATAATAAGTAGCAATACTATAAAGTATAGAAAAGTATAGCTAGTTATATTTATATAGATTATAGGCTTTAGCTAGGAAAAGAAATAAAAGGGCGTAGTATATACCGTTTTCTACTAAGCCTATATCGAGATTATACCCTTCTTTAGTAAGGAGGTCGTAGTAGTTAGTATACGTATTATAATTATCCTATTTCTACTTAGTAAATACGGCCGTATTAGACTTAAGGTTATAAAGGAGCTCTACCTTATTCCTATATAATTAGACTACTTAGCGGAATCCCTTAAGGCTTAGGCGCGGCGGTCGGCGGTAGATTTAGTTAGATAAATACTAGCGAAATACTAGGCCCTTACTATAATACTTATAGCCTTAGATAGCGGGAACCGTAAATATAGGTATAAAAGGGGCGCGGTTTAATATAGAAAAGGGAGCGTAAAAAGATAGGGAAATCGGGTTCCTAAAATAAAAATAAATATAGGTACTAAAACATAGAATTAGGTTACTATTCGCCGCGGGCAGCCTATTAATACTTATTAGCTAGTTAACTTAGCCTTAGACTTCTAAGAGAATAAATAGTAACGGCGCGTACTATATACTATTATTTCTCCCTTAGCTATAGTAGCTCGTACTATTATATAGCGCGCGCGCGGAGCTTCTAAGTATAGGTAATATAACCTTATAATACTCCTTACTATATAGTAAATTCTTTAATAAGGTCTTCGGCGATAATATCCTTAGCGGCTACCTAGGAATTATAGCTACTTAGCTAGCCTTTCTAGCTAATAAGGTATTTTATATAAGCGGTCCCTTAGCTATATCTATAAGTTTTAAAGTTAAGGATTCTTTTAACTTCTTAGTAGTTAGTATTAGGTTCTAGGCTAGGTCGGGCGTCTAGTTATTTAGCTAGCTATAGCTACGCGATAGAAATAACGTTATAGATATTTAAGGATCTAGCTAGGTTAAGGTAGTAAGCTAGATAGCCGATCTACTTAAGGACTTTAAACGGTCTTATATAGCGTTCCTTTAACTTTACTACCTATTTATTAGCTACGCTATATCCTTTCCTTAGCTAAAGCTATACTTAGTCTCTAGGCTTAAACTCTAGTACTTAGTACTTTATATTATACTACTTTTTTATTTCTACTTAAGCTAGAGTAATTAAGATCCTAGCCTAGTCTTAAAGTATCTCTTTATCTATTTATAAGGGGCCTTCTTTAAGGTATCGCCTACTATCGTCTACCTATATCTATTACGACCACGGCTACTAGGCCGCTAACGGTCGACCGCGTTAAGCACGTAATATAGTCTAACGGATAAATAGTTAGTACAACTATCTAATAGATATAGGATCGAGGGGATTACAAAGATCTAAGTAATCTAGGATTAATAGGATTACTACGCTCTATATAATCTAACGTTAGGGATTATAGCTAGGCCTATAATCTAAGAATAGTCTCTATAGGTATATATAGCTACTTACTTTTACTCTTTTAAATAGATAGCTCTCTAGCTTTTAATATAGATCTTTATTACGATTTTATCTCTAATTCTAATTACTTAGTTATAGTCTATAGTCTATAACCTCCGACTTATTACTAATATAATATACTTATTATTACTTAGACTACGCCCTATTATATCTACTAATATAAACCCCTTAATAGGTTTATCCTTTAAGAATAATACCGGTCGTTATATATTAAAAGCTCTTATTTAATATAATACTATATTACTTTAAGTAATATTATAACTATTAATATACCTATATAGTAAACTAGATTAACTAACTTTAGAGCTACTATATCGCCTTAGGATATAATACGCGAGATTATTACCCTTCGATATAAGGTATAGTTACTTAGGAATAAAGGAGGTAATAGATAAGTTAGGGACCTTAGAAAAGTAGTTAAACTAAAATAGCTAGGACTATTTAACGGTACTTATAGCACGCTTTAAGACTTTCTTACCTAACTTAAGGCCTACTACTAGTTTTACCTTACTAAACTCTTAGACCTAGTCGAAAAGGTACTCTACGTAGGAAATTATTTATCTAGAATAGTACTTACTTAGTTTAGACCTATTATAAGGGACTTTCTTAATAACTAACTAGCGTAATAAGATAATAAGATAGATAAAGTCTTTACTAGTTTCTAAGGATTTAAAGAAGCTATTATAAAGGTATTTAGAATAACAAATAAGGAATAAGAAGCTAAATAAAAACTTTAAGAACTCCGATAAAGGATCTTAGTATTAGATTATACTATAAAGTTCTAATAAGTTACCTTAAAGCTTAATTAAGATAACGAACCTCTTATATTACGATTTTATAATAGGCTTAAAGAAGAAGTTAAGGACGAACTTTATAAGGAAAATCGACTTAATAACCTCTTAGACTATATTTCTATAGTAATATAAATCGACGATAGATAGTACGCGCGACGCTAAGAAAAGAAATAAGGAAGAGGAAACTAAAACCCTTCTTATAAGAATAACTTTAACCGATATACTAACTATAAAAAGAAGCGCGAAACTCCTATTACCTATAACTATATAACTAACCTAAGTAGGATAGATCTAGATATAATATAGAAAAGCAAAGGAAAGTATTTTAATTATAGGAAACTTAGATATTACTTTAAAGAATATAGATAACCTTAGAAGGAGAAGAAAACCTATTAAGTACTAGCCCTAAAAGGTAAGAAATACTTAAACGCTACTAATAAATAGGAACTAAAGTATAAACTCCTTAGTTAAACTATATACTATAACGACGAATATATAGTATACTTAAGCGATAAGAATAGTACTAGATAGTTCCTAAAGCTACTAAAAAAGACCCTTATAATAATATAATAAAGGGATCTTAAAATATAGAAATAAGTTAAATTTATAGGACTAAAATACCCTTATCTTAAAACAGTCTCCTAAGACTAAATTAAGAAGAACGGTAAATAATTCTAGGAAGATATATAAAATAAAGATTAATAATAATAATAGGTAGTCTATAAGTAATATAATAAAGAAGATATAGATATAGCCCTTATACTTATAAAACTTAGATAACTACTTAAAGAGGAATAATAAAGTATCGACGATATAAGCTTTAAAGAATAAGAAATACCTAGAGAAATAGAAGATAAGAACGAACTTATACTACTACCCTCGCTACTAAGGGAGAATACTACGATTAGAGAACACGCTTTATATTTTAAAGAATTTAAAGAAATACTTAAAATTAGAACCTAATAAGTACCTTAAATTCTTATAGAAAACTAATAAGCTATATTAATTCGATATTAACTAGTACTACGCGGAGGAGACTACGCTATAGCTATTACTATAGTCGATACCTTTATAGCTCTATAATAAGAATAGTAACTATAAGGAGAATTTAAAGATAATCTATAAATACTACTTACTTATAAGTACTATAAATATATTTTATAGATATTATACGTCTACCTAAATTATATAATATACTTTTAGATAAAAGTATAATATAACGCTTTCTTAGTTAAGTTTAAAGGATAAGTACTTTCGAAACCCTACTTAAGTATAAAACTAAACTACTAGAAAATCGATTAACGCTACCTAAATAACTAAGTTATATTATTAGAACCTAATTATAGCACGCTACTTAAATACCGCGATAATTATAGTTTATTAACGAGATATCTTTTAAAGATATATAAAATCTATAAATACGCTAAAATAAAAGAATAATATAACGCTACTTACTTTAAGGTATCTAAACTATTAATCTTTTAAAGACTTATATAATAAATTAAATATAATAAAGAAGATTATAATAAATACGTATACTTAAACTATAGAGTTTATAAATATAAAAAAGTATAAGTATAGTATAAATAATATAACGGTATACTAAAAGATTATTAGTAATACGTATAAAGGCTATAAGCTATATTCGACTAAGGAAAAATTAATATAGAAATACTATATAAAAAAGAGAAAGACGCTAAACGAAAACTTAACCTTTAGTACGAAAATAAATAAAATTATAAAGTATAGTACGTAATTAACTATAAAGTAGCGTAATATAAATAATATAGTATTAAGAAATAAGAAATCTTTAATTAGCTATAAGAAATTAGTCTATTAAGCCTTAATATAATACTACGCGATAAAAATATAAAGAAATAATACTAATAATAAATTAAAGAAGAATACCTAAATAAAATAAATAAGGACTAAGTAAAAAATAAGGTATACTATCTATAAAAGGGCTATAAACTAGCACGATATAATAAGATCTAAGGACCTTATATATAGTAATAGTAAGCTATAGCGACTAAATAGTATTAGATATTTAAATCGCGGGATATTATATATATATACTTTTAAACTATAGCGCGATAAGTAATTACGTTTTACTTAAAGTTATTAATCGTTACCGACTTATATAAAGATATAAGATAGATCTATATAAACTTATAAATATCGAAGGAGAGGCTTTTAACTATAATAATAGAATTATTAATATAGAGATTAATTACCTTAATATTAATATCTAAGGCTATAACGAATAAGTTAACTTCGATATTATAGATATTAAAGAATATAACCTTATATTAAGACTTCTATAGCTATAGGAGAGCAACCTATTAATTAACTAGAAAACTAGCTAGCTATATTAGAACGAAGATATAAGTTTCTAGGACTAGTAGATTTAGGAGAAAGTAAAATTTTATAATAATCTAGCTATTAAAGAAGATAAAAGGGATAACCGTTTAAGTAAATTATTATAGGCTTTAGCGATATAAATAAAAATAGTAACCGAACTAGCGGATATAATAAAATCGACTAATAAGGCCTATATACTAACTAATATAGCTATATAATCTAGCATCTAATATAAATAAAATAAAGGATATAATATAAAGGTCTAAAGAGTTATTACTACTTTAAGGAAAGACCTTAAATAAATTAATAAAGAGCTTAAGTTAAGAGAAACTAGCTCTTAAGAGAAAGAATAAAGCTTATAAGATAGAATAAAGAATATCCCCTAGGAATACTAGAAATATAATAAACTCTTTAAAGAAGAACTTAAGATAGGGTTACTTAAATATAGCTAATAAGACTATAAAATTTATCTTAAGGATAGAATAACGCTAACGTTCTATAAAATCTATAACTTAAACGAAAAGTAACTATAAACGCTACGCGACTACCTTAATAAGAATCTATAAAAAGGATATATACGAATATTAATATCTAAAGTAAGCTATCTAGTTATATTTATTTTAAAAAAAAACGGTAAGCTATAACTAGTTATTAACTATAAACGCTTAAACGATATTATAATAAAGGACTAAATACTATTACCGCTTATATTAAAACTATAAGATCAACTATATAGTAAAAAATAGTTTATAGCCCTTAACCTTAAAGGCGCCTATAACTTAATATATATAAAAAAGGGATATAAATAAATAATAGCCTTTAAAACGAAATTCGGACTATTTAAATATCTAGTAATACTATTTAAACTTATAAATATACTAGCTACCTTTTAATAGATAATTAATAATATCCTATATAAATACTTAAATATCTTTATAGTAGTATACCTAGATAATATCTTAATCTTCTTAGATACCTAAGAAGAATATAAGGAATACGTCTATAAGGTACTCTACGTACTTTAGAATATAAAGTTACTAGTTAAACTAAAGAAAAGTAAGTTCTATATATAAGAAGTAGACTTCCTTAGATATATAATCTTACTAAGAGAGATATAAATATAATAAGATAAAATTAATATAGTTAAAGAATAGCTAACGCTAAAGAACGTTAAGGATATATAAAGTTTCCTAGGATTTATAAATTACTACTAACGATTTATTAAAGATTTTAGAAAGATCGTAGTATTACTATACGACTTAATAAAGAAGGAAAAAGAATTTATATAGGACGATAAAGCTAATAAAGCTTTCGAATATATTAAAACTATAATTATATAAGAACTAGTCTTAACTACCTTTAATCTAAAATAATAAATCGAACTTAAAACTAATATATTAGACTTTACTCTAAGAGTATAAATTAGATAGAAAGATAATAAAGAAAGACTATAACTAATCATATTCTACTTAAAAAAGCTATATAGTATAGAACTTAATTACCTTATCTACGATAAAGAATTCTATATAATTATTTAAGCTTTTAAGGAATTTTAATACTACTTTCTTAAAAGTAAATATAAAGTTAAGGTTTATATAGATTATAAGAATATCTTATATTTTATAACGACGTAATAGTTAAACGGATAATAGATCCGATAAGCTAAATACTTATTAGAATTCGACTATAAAATAATCTATAAAAAAGGAATAGAAAATAGTTAAGCTAATACCCTTAGTCGACGAAGTAACTATAATATAGGAGTACTTATAGCGAAAGGATAGCTCCTAGAAATCAACGAAAATAGGAACTACTAGCAACGATAGCTAAATATAATATTTAAAGTATAACCTAATAACTCGACTTACTAAAAGATCCTAAAATAAATAAAAGAATATAAAGCACTAAATAGATATAATATAGAATATTTAGAAGTTTTAATATATAAGAATAAAATCTAGATACTACTAGAATTATAAGATAAAGTTATATAAAATATATATAAATATCTAATATATAGATACTAAGGAATCTAAAAAATAATAAAATAGATTAAACGATAATATAACTTCTTATAGCTTAAAGAAGTAATATAATAAGTTATTAAAGAATATAAACTTTATATATAAAGTAAAGCTAAACGATATAAACTATATAGAGAATTATAACCGCTACTAGTACTAGAGAAACTATAGGATTTAATAGCTTTCGACTATATTATAAAGCTACTACCGTTAAAAGAACCTATAACTAATATTAATTATAATAGTATATTCGTTATTACTAATAGATTAATAAAGTATAGATACTTCTTACTATATAAAGAAGTAAGTAATATAGAAGAGCTAGTATATATATTCCTATAAACTATTATTAGTAATTATAGACTACTAAATAAGATTATCTCTAATAAAGGAAGTATATTTATAGCTAAGTTTTAGTAAGCTCTTATAGTATAATTAAGGACGAAATATAAGCTTAGTATAGCTTATTACCTATAAATAAATAGATAAATAGAACGACTTAACTAAACGCTTAAATAATATTTACGATACTATATTAACTACGAATAAAACGATTAAGTTAAATAGCTATTAATAGCGTAACTAGCTTATAATAGCTTAGTTATAGAAATAACTAAGCTCTTACTAGTATACGCTAATTACGGATATAACCTAGAAGTATTTAATATTACTTAATAAGGACTATAAGTAAAACGAGTAATACTATAAATAGATTAGCTATAAAAATTCTATAAAGAAATATAATAAGAACTTTAATTTATTAGAGAACGAATATTTACTTACTATAATCGGAAAAGATTATAAGGACTAATCTTTTAAGAGGGAGATATAGTTTACCTTATATAACGAAATATTAAAATAAAATAACTAAGTAATAAATTAGATTTTAAGAAACTTAAACTATTTAAGGTTAAGAAAGCTATTTTAAAAGTTAACTATAAACTTTCGCTACTAATAATAATATAGATATACCTAATATTTTATATCTTATTATTAGAACTAGCGCTATAAAACGCTAAACTATAGGAAAAAATTAAAGTCGACGACGATTAAGAATATAAAGTAGAATAAATACTAAATATAAGAAAATAAGGTTAGTAATAAGAATACCTTATTAAGTAGAAGGGATATAGACTAAAGGAAAATACTTAGGAACTACTTAAGCACTTAACCTACTATGGCTCTCTACTTCGATAATTTTACTAGAAGGTTTAAGAGGGATTAAAGGACTAAGATCTATAAACTCTTTACTAATACTAAATAAAGACTAATTTGCCTTATTAAGAACGCCTAACGATTATAAATTATTTACTACCTAATACTTATATATATTAAGTATAGGCAAAACGCTATCCTTAGTATTTACTTCTTAGATACTATAACGAAATAACTTAGAACTCTTTTCCTTTATATAATTCTAAATCTTTTAGATATAAGCTAAACGATTAACGGCGATAGATATTTACGACTAAAGGTTCGTAAGCTATGCTTAAAGCTTTAATAAGGCTTCCCTAGCTTCCTCCTCTTTAGAATATAGCCTATGCTACTCCGCTAATAATTTAGTTACTAAAAGAAATACGTTAGCTACTATATATAGAAAGAATTAAAAGACACTTATAAGAAGAGGCTATTAAAACACTATTATAATAGGGACGACTACTAGTAATATAATTATTATAGTGTAAAGAATTTTTAGCTATCTATTAATTTATCTTCTTTGCCTTAAAGTATTAAGTGCACGGTATATTAATAGGATCTTTACTTAAGTCGATATATTCGGTAAGAGTAGCGCGCTTAAAGGCTTTTTAGGAACGATTTTTTAGTATATAACTAAATATACTATTAGTAGTATATCCTAAAAAGATAAAAAACTAAGGAACGATATACTTACGTATAACGCGATAAAGGTATATTTATATATAGCGGCTAAGGTAGCTATAATAGGTCTTATAAATAAGACTAAAAGGAAGGGAGATATTATATTACGACCACGGCTACTAGGCCGCTAATAGTCGACCGTATTAAGTATATAATATAGTCTAATAGATAAATAGTTAGCACGACTATTTAATAGATATAGGATCGAGGGGATCGTAGAGATCTAAGTAATCTAAGATTAATAGGATTACTACGCTTTATACGATCTAACGTTAGGGATTATAGCTAGGCCTATAATCTAAGGATAGTCTCTATAGGTATATATAGCTACCTACTTTTACTCCTTTAAATAGGTAGCTCTCTAGCTTTTAATATAGATCTTTATTACGATTCTATCTTTAATTTTAATTACTTAGTTATAGTCTATAGTTTATAACCTCCGACTTATTACTAACGTAATATACTTATTATTACTTAAACTACGCCCTATTATATCTATTAATATAAACCCCTCGATAGGTTTATCCCTTAGGAATAATACTAGTTATTATAATATCTTAGTTAGTAGCTTACTTAGAGAGGTATTAATTACTAAGGAGTAAGAGTTATTAAAGGTAAATTAAAGTAGTAGTAATACGTCGACCTATTAATAGGATAAGAAGTTAGTCGTAAAGAACTAAAGCGCGGTTTTAACTACTTAGTTATATCGTTTTAATAAGCCGTTAGTCTAGGGATACTAAGCTATAGATATTAATAACTTAGACTTATACGCTATCTATAGTCCTTTCTAGAACGCCGAAAAGAACTTAAGGTCTTAGTTAGAGATAATCTAAGTAGGAATCCCTTAATTATAGTATATTAACTTAGTAAGTAGTACCTTAGCTTAGTCTTTCGCGGTAAACTAGTTATAGCTTAAGATAAAGAGCTTTATTTTTAAGAACTTATTAGTTACCGTTAATAGTATATTATAGTAGACCTTAATAGGTAATATTTATAGAGTTTAGTTTATAAGGACGTTTAAGAGTCTTATAATAAAATCTATAGCGATTATATAAAAAGGTAAGGCTAGGAACGTAATTAGAACTAACTCGCTAAAGGCCTTTAACTAGTTAGTTTACTTCTTATAGTAAGTATCGTACTTATTAATAAAGCTATCGATAAGTTTCTTAAGGCTAGTAATAGTAAATATAAAAGATAACTCCTCTTATATCCTTCGCTATTTAAGGTAAAATTTATATATATAGTTATTAGCGATAATTTCCTTAGCGTAGATAGTAGGGATATAAAGCTAATAATAACCTTTAAACTTAACTAAGTAGAGTAACCTATTCTACTAAATAAATAAGAGACCGACCTAAGACTTATTATTTCTAAGCTACTTTAGTATACTAGCCTACTTAGGTTCTTCTATATATACTCCTTAGATCTTTTAGTATAGGTTAGGTTAGATAAAGGATTCTATAACTATATATATATATTTAACTAGCGCTTTATCTTCTTAAACGGGGTCTAATTCCCTAGGTTTATATTTTCTAGGTATTATAGATAGTAGTTAAGATAGTATATTAGTAAGGATATTTATAGTTCTAAGAATATAATAGACCTTTAAAAGAAACTAGCTAAGGTACTATAAAGTAAGTATAAGCCGATTATTAGTTTTTATACTAGTAGTAAATAGCGATATTTACTTTAAGATTACGCTTATAGCGGCGTAGTTAGTTAATATAATAACCTTTAGTAGTAAGGTAGAGATAATATATAACTAAAGCTTTTAATATACCTTAGAAAGATAAGTAACTTTAAGTTTAGTAGGCTAGTATCTAGGTTCTTTATTAGTTAAGTATTTACTAAGGTAAAGGATTAGCTAGATACTTATCTAAGGTAGGGTCTTTCCTAGGTTCTAGTCTACCCTTAGTATAAGGTAGAAGGCTACTACTATAAAGCTTAGCTCGCGGCTAGTATTAATTTATAGGAATAATAGCCGTTATAGGTCGAAATAGTATAGCCGCGTTAGTTTTATAAGAGCGTTCGTAATATCTTAGAAGACTTATTCCTTTACTAAGGAAGGTTAGTACGTTGCCTTAAAGGTATATCTATCCCTTACCGATCCTTTAAGTAGTGCTTAACTATCCTATACTTTCTTAAGTATCGCTGTTTTCTAAACCTAGAGCGCCTCTACCTTCTAAGAAAAGTAAGCTACTAAGTACTATAGCTAGTTAACTAAGCTAAGCTACTTTTTTAGTACTTATAGGGTATTTAAAAACTCTATATCTTATAATACCTATACTTATTCTTTAGTATTTATTAGGCCGATACTATTAACTTAAATCTTAATAGTTCTATAAATAAGTAGCTTAGGAATAATTTCGTTTTAGCTAAGGCTAGGTTATAATCTATAAAGAGTTAAAAGATAGCTTAAAAGTAATAAATATAGTTATCTTTTATATCTAAGTATATTACGATATTATTAATATACTTAAAGGAATATTCTATATATTCCTATAGGATTTAGTTTATAAATCTTTAAATATATATAGGTAAGTTTTTATATCTTATTAGGGCTACCGTTAGTCGTTTTAAGCCTTTATAGCTAATTACTATAAACCTTTCTTAATACTTTTTATAAATAAGGAACTAATAAAAGAAAGACCGAGCGTCTATAGCGGAAATGAAGCGTTTCCTTTATAGCTTTTAAATTATATCTCCTTAAAGTAGTATTAAGTAAGCGTCTAGGATAGCTATACTATTAAGAGCGTATAAGTCTACTACTATTTAGCCCTTTTCGTTGCTATATATAGTTTTCTAGACTATAAATATAGGGTAAGCGAATAGGGTTACCTCTATAGCTTATTCTATACGCCCCTTTTAGTATAGGTCCTCGTAGGTCTAGTTAATTAATACCTTATCCTTTTAGCTAAGCGGGTAAGCCCTAAACGCTAGTTTATATAAGTACTAATTTTCTATTAGCGGAATATATATATAGTAGTCTAGGTAAACCTTAATAGTACCCTAGTCCTTTTATAAGGTTAAGAAGGAAGCGACCGTATATTAGATCTTTTCTATAAATATAGGGTCTTAATTATAGATTTTAACGTCCTTTAAAGTAGTTATTTCTAAGAGGCTATAGTCTTATAAATTCCTAATCTTATAGTTCGGAGTCTATTTATATATCTATAAAGGGAGTTCTCCTTTAACGGACTTAAGGCTCCTTTCTTCTAGGGTTTCTACTAATAAGTAAGTAACTTAGTATAGGTCGCTATATTCTATAGTTTTCTATATAGCTAGCTCTTTAGTTAGAGTTACCCTAGCTAGGGTTTCCTTAAGTAGGTAGATCTATAAAAACTATACTTTATCGCTAAGGTCTATTAGTATTCCTAAGTACTATCCTTTCTTAAATCTAATATAGCGAGCGGTAGTATTAACCGCTATAACTAGAGTTATACCTTAGATTAAGTTATAGGCTAATAATAGGTCTCTTAGAAAGAATACTAGGTTATAATCCCTTAGTACGTCCTTAATCTATACTAGTAAGCGTTTTATCCTATATATAAGGATATCGACGTTAGCTTAGTATATAACTTAATAATAGATTATATAGCCCTATTAAGTTAAGTAAGCTATAATTATAAGGTTACTATATAAGCTAATAAATATTATTCCCTTAGAATTTAAGATATCGACTTTATTTAGTACTAAGAAATCTTATCTAAGTAATAATCCTATAGATAGGGTCTAGACTACTTAAGCGCTAATAGTAAATTATTTAACCTTAAATCCTATTCCTTATTTCCCTAGGATATTTATTATTAAGGTCGCTTAACCCTTAGTTTAGCTTTTCCTTATACTAGATAGTAGGACCTATTAGGTTATATTAAGGGTTACGTTATTAAAGTAGTTAAGCTAGTCTTCCTTAATTATAAAGCGGGCTATACTAAAGTCTATATATACGTTTAATAGCTAGTTTAGGCCTTTAGTTTTAAAGATAAATATCTAGGCGTATATAAACCGGGACGGCTTTAATAGATCCGATATTTTAGTTTATAGCGCCGCTCTTATAGTTAGCTAGTTCCTTAGTATTCTAAGCAAACGGCTCGGTCCTATAAGTTCTACTTTTATTATATTAGGAATAAATAGGATCTTATTTTCTATTTCTATAGTTTCTTCTTTTATATTAGCAGTAGTATTACTATCTTCTAGCCCTTTATCCTAGGTAAATAGGATCTAGTTTTATATTTCTTAGGAAAGATAGATCCCGCCTTAGGTATCGGTTAGTGCCGCTTAAAGCTAATAAGCGAGGTTAATAACGATTAGGTTTTCCTAAGAGCCTTCCTTTAGTTTTAAATCCTAAGGCTATAGTTTAGTTTAAGGACTAGTTAACTAGTTTAGTACTAAGCTTATATCTACTTAGTATAGATTATTTTATCCTAATATAGTTATTATATTTCCTTTCTATTAGAATTTTCCTTATTAGTTTCTAGCTAGTTAGTTTAGCTATAGATAGGGTAGAGTTTACTATAGTCTCGTTCTTAGTTTTACGTAACCCGCTTTATACGCGTTCTTTTACTATATTACTTATCTTCCCCTACGACCTAATTATTAGCTTAGTTTCTAACTATAGGATAAGTTACTTATAGTTATTAATCTAAGTATTAAATAATTCTAAACTAAGAGGTCGGCGGAATAATTCTTATAGTAATACGTTTAGTTATTAATAGACTAGTATAGTATAGTACTCTTCTAAGTATAGTACTACTTTTACTTTTTAGCGGAGCTTTAATATCTATTTATAGAAGTTAGCTCTATTTATAATATTTAAGGTAGTAAATCGTTTTATTATTACGACTATAGTTAGCGGACTATAGGAGAGCTAGGTACGTTTATATAATAAGGCGGCTCGGAATAATAATTAGGACGAGAAGTTACTTAGGCTTAGCTTACCTAGAGCGTATATAAGCTAAGTAAGCCTTATATAGATAGATTACTACTTAAGAGCATAGCTTATAAGTAAGCTATAGTAAGCTACGAAAGGGATTACGGCTAGGACTATAATCTAAGGATAGTCTCTATAAGTATATATAGCTACCTACTTTTACTCCTTTAAATAGGTAGCTCTCTAGCTTTTAATATAGATCTTTATTACGATTCTATATTTAATTTTAATTACTTAGTTATAGTCTATAGTCTATAACCTTTAACTTATTACTAACGTAATATACTTATTATTACTTAGACCACGCCTTATTATATCTATTAATATAAACCCCTTAATAGGTTTATCCCTTAAGAATAATACTAATCGTTATACGTTAAAAGCTCTTATTTAGTATAATACCGCGTTACTCTAAGTAATATCGTAACTATTAATATACCTATATAGTAAACTAGATTAACTAACTCTAAAGCTACTATATTACCTTAGGATATAATACGCGAGATTATTACCCTTTAATATAAGGTATAGTTACTTAGGAATAAAGGAGGTAATAGATAAGTTAGGGACTTTAAAGAAGTAGTTAAACTAAAATAGCTAGGACTATTTAATAGTACTTATAGTATACTTTAAGACTTTCTTACTTAACTTAAGGCCTATTACTAGTTTTACCCTACTAAACTCTTAGACCTAGTTAAAAAGGTACTCTATATAGGAAATTATTTATTTAGAATAGTACTCGCTTAGTTTAGACCTATTATAAGGGATTTTCTTAATAACTAACTAGCGTAATAAGATAATAAGATAGATAAAGTCTTTACTAGTTTCTAAGGATTTAAAGAAGCTATTATAAAGGTATTTAGAATAACTAATAAGGAATAAGAAGCTAAATAGAAACTTTAAGAACTTTAATAAAAGATCTTAATATTAGATTATACTATAAAGTTCCGTTAAGTTACCTTAAAGCTTAATTAAAATAACGAACCTCTTATATTATAATTCTATAATAGGCTTAAAGAAGAAGTTAAGGATAAGCTCTATAAGGAAAATTAACTTAATAACCTCTTAGACTATATTACTATAGTAGTATAAATCGATAATAGATAGTATACGTAACGCTAAGAAAAGAAATAAGGAAGAGGAAACTAAAACCCTTCTTATAAGAATAACTTTAACTAACGCGCTAACTATAAAAAGAAGCGTAAAACTCTTATTACCTACGCCTATATAACTAACCTAGGTAAGATAGATCTAGATATAATATAGAAAAGTATAGGAAAGTATTTTAACTATAAGAAACCTAGATATTACTTTAAAGAATATAGATAACGTTATAAGGAAAAGAAAACCTACTAACTACTAGCTTTAAAAGGTAAGAAATACTTAAACGCTACTAATAGATAGGAACTGAAGTATAAACTCCTTAGTTAGACTATATACTATAACGATAAATATATAGTATACTTTAGTAATAAAAACGGTACTAGATAGTTCTTAAAGCTACTAAAGAAAACCCTTATAATAATATAATAAAGGGATCTTAAAATATAGAAATAAGTTAAATTCGTAGAACTAAAATACCCTTATCTTAAAAGAGTCTCCTAAGATTAAATTAAGAAGAACGGTAAATAATTCTAGGAAGATATATAAAATAAAAATCGATAATAATAATAGGTAGTTTATAAATAATATAATAAAAAAGATATAGATATAGCCCTTATACTTACGAAACTTAGATAATAACCTAAAGAGGAATAATAAAGTATTAACGATATAAGCTTTAAAGAATAAGAAATACTTAGAGAAATAAAAGATAAGAACGAACTTATACTACTACCCTTACTATTAAGGGAGAATACTATAATTAAAGAATACGCTCTATACTTTAAATAATTTAAAGAAATACTTAAAATTAAAACCTAATAAACGCCTTAAATTCTTATAGAAAACTAATAAGCTATATTAATTTAATATTAACCGGTACTATATAAAAAAGACTATACTATAGCTATTACTATAGTTAATACCTTTATAGCTTTATAATAAAAATAGTAACTATAAGGAGAATTTAAAGATAATCTATAAATACTACTTACTTATAAGTACTATAAGTATATCTTATAGATATTATATATTTACTTAGATTATATAATATACTTTTAGATAAAGGTATAATATAACGCCTTCTTAGTTAGGTTTAAAGGATAAGTACTTTCGAAACCCTACCTAAGTATAAAACTAAACTATTAGAAAATCGATTAACGCTACCTAAATAACTAAGTTATATTATTAAAACTTAATTATAACACGCTACTTAAATACTATAATAATTACGGTTTATTAATAAGATATCTTTCGAAGATATATAAAATCTATAAATATACTAAAATAGAGGAATAGTATAACGCTACTTACTTTAAAGTATTTAAACTATTAATCTTTTAAAGACTTATATAATAAATTAAATATAATAAAGAAAATTATAACGAATATATATACTTAAACTATAGAGTTTATAAATATAAAAAGTATAAGTATAATATAAATAATATAATAGTATACTAAAAGATTATTA
This sequence comes from Hirsutella rhossiliensis, assembly GCF_020360975.1. Lineage (NCBI taxonomy): Eukaryota > Fungi > Ascomycota > Sordariomycetes > Hypocreales > Ophiocordycipitaceae > Hirsutella > Hirsutella rhossiliensis. The sequence continues at coordinate 1,743,059 of NW_025408668.1, read as the reverse complement.
GTAATATATATAAAGGCTATAAGCTATATTTAACTAAGGAAAAATCGATATAAAAATACTATATAAAAAATAAAAAGATATAGAATAAAAACTTAACCTTTAATATAAAAATAAATAAAATTATAAAGTATAGTACGTAATTAACTATAAAGTAATATAATATAAACGATATAGCGTTAAGAAATAAGAAATCTTTAATTAGCTATAAGAAATTAGTCTCTTAAGCCCTAATATAATACTATATAATAAAAATATAAAGAAATAATATTAATAATAAATTAAAGAAGAATACCTAAATAAAATAAATAAAGACTAAGTAAAAAATAAGGTACGCTATCTATAAAAGGGCTATAGACTAGTATAATATAATAAGATCTAAGGACCCTATATATAGTAACGGTAAGCTATAGCGACTAAATAGTATTAAATATCTAAATTATAGGATATTATATATATATACTTTTATACTATAGCGTAATAGGTAATTATATTTTACTTAAAGTCGTTAATCGTTATTAACTTATATAGAGATATAAGATAGATTTATATAAACTTATAAATATTAAAGGAGAGGCCTTTAACTATAATAATAGAATTATTAATATAAAGATTAATTACCTTAATATTAATATCTAGGGCTATAATAAATAAGTTAACTTCGATATTATAGATATTAAAAAATATAACCTTATATTAAGGCTTCTATAGCTATAAGAGAGCAATCTACTAATTAACTAGAAAACTAGCTAGCTATATTAAAATAAAGATATAAGTTTCTAGGACCAGTAGATTTAAAAGAAAGTAAAATTTTATAATAATTTAGCTACTAAATAGGATAAAAAAGATAACTATTTAAGTAAATTATTATAGGCTTTAGTAATATAAACGAAAATAGTAATCGAACTAATAGATATAAAATCGACTAATAAGACCTATATACTAACTAATATAGCTATATAACCTAGTATTTAATATAAATAAAATAAAGGATATAATATAAAGATCTAAAGAGTTATTGCTACTTTAAGGAAAGACCTCAAATAAATTAATAAAGAGCTTAAGTTAAGAGAAACTAGCTTTTAAAAGAAAGAATAAAGCCTATAAGATAAAATAAAGAATATCCCTTAAGAATACTAGAAATATAATAAACTCTTTAAGGAAGAACTTAAGATAGGGTTACTTAAATATAGTTAATAGGACTATAAAATTTATCTTAAGGATAGAATAACGCTAACGTTTTATAAGATCTATAACTTAAATAAAAAGTAACTATAAACGCTATATAACTACCTTAATAAAAATCTATAAAAGGAATATATATAAACGTTAATATCTAAAGTAAGCTATCTAGTTATATTTATTTTAAAGAAAAACAATAAGCTATAATTAGTTATTAACTATAAACGCTTAAACGATATTATAATAAAGGACCGAATATTATTACCGCTTATATTAAAACTATAAGATCGACTATATAGTAAAAAATAGTTTATACCCCTTAACCTTAAAAGCGCTTATAACTTAATACGTATAAAAAAGGGATATAAATAAATAATAGCCTTTAAAACGAAATTTAAACTATTTAAATATCTAGTAATACTATTTAGACTTATAAATATACTAGCTACCTTTTAATAGATAATTAATAATATCCTATATAAATACTTAGATATCTTTATAGTAGTATACTTAGATAATATCTTAATCTTCTTAGATACCTTAGAAGAATATAAGGAATATATCTATAAAGTACTCCGCGTACTTTAAAATATAAAGTTACTAGTTAAACTAAAGAAAAGTAAGTTCTATATATAAGAAGTAAACTTCCTTAAATATACGATCTTACTAAGAGAGATATAAATATAATAAGATAAGATTAACTTAGTTAAAAAATAGCTAACGTTAAAGAACGTTAAGGATATATAAAGTTTCCTAGGATTTATAAATTACTATTAACGATTTATTAAAGATTTTAAAAAGATTATAGTACTATTATATAACTTAATAAAAAAGGAAAAAGAATTTATATAAGACGATAAAGCTAATAAAGCTTTCGAATATATTAAGACTATAATTATATAAGAGCTAGTCTTAACTACCTTTAATTTAAAATAATAAATCGAACTTAAAACTAATATATTAAACTTTACTTTAAGAGTATAAATCGGATAAAAAGATAATAAAGGAAAACTACGACCGATTATATTTTATTTAAAGAAGCTATATAGCGTAGAACTTAATTACCCTATCTATAATAAAGAATTCCTTATAATTATTTAAGCTTTTAAGGAATTTTAATACTACCTTCTTAGAAGTAAATATAAAGTTAAGGTCTATATAAATTATAAGAATATCTTATACTTTATAATAATATAATAGTTAAATAGACAATAAATCTAATAAGCTAAATACTTATTAGAATTTAACTACGAAATAATCTATAAAAAAGGAATAGAAAACGGTCGAGCTAATACCCTTAGTTAATAAAGTAACTATAATATAGGAGTACTTATAGCGAAAGGATAGCTCTTAGAAATTAATAAAAATAGGAACTACTAGTAATAATAGCTAAATATAATATTTAAAGTATAACTTAATAACTCGATATATTAAAAGATCCTAAAATAGATAAAAGAATATAAAGTACTAAAGGGATATAATATAGAATATTCGGAAGTTCTAAGGTATAAGAATAAAATCTAAATACTATTAGAATTATAAGATAAAGTTATATAAGATATATATAAATATCTAATATATAGATACTAGGGAATCTAAAGAATAATAAAACGGATTAAACGATAATATAACTTCTTATAGCTTAAGGAAGTAATATAATAAGTTATTAAAGAATATAAACTTTATATATAAAGTAAAGCTAAATAATATAAACTATATAGAGAATTATAACCGCTACTAGTACTAGAGAAACTATAGGATTTAATAGCTTTTAATTATATTATAAAGCTACTACCGTTAAAAGAACTTATAACTAACGTTAAATATAATAGTATATTCGTTATTACTAATAGACTAATAAAGTATAGGTACTTCTTACTATATAAAGAAGTAAGTAATATAGAAGAGCTAGTATATATATTCTTATAAACTATTATTAGTAATTATAAACTACTAATAAGATTATCTTTAATAAAGGAAGTATATTTATAGCTAAGTTTTAGTAAGCTCTTATAGTATAATTAGGGATAAAATATAAGCTTAGTATAGCTTATTACCTATAAATAGATAGATAAATAAAACGACTTAACTAAACGCTTAAATAATATTTATAATACTATATTAGCTATAAATAAAACGATTAAGTTAAATAGCTACTAATAATATAACTAGCTTATAATAGCTTAGTTATAAAAATAACTAAGCTCTTACTAATATACGCTAACTATAGATATAACCTAGAAGTATTTAAGGTTACTTAATAAGGACTATAAGTAAAATAAGTAATACTATAAATAGATTAACTATAAAAATTATATAAAGAAATATAATAAGAACTTTAATTTATTAGAGAACGAATATCTACTTACTATAATCGGAAAAGATTATAAGGACTAATCTTTTAAGAGGGAGATATAGTCTACCTTATACGACGAAATATTAAAATAAAACGACTAAGTAATAAATTAGATTTTAAGAAACTTAAACCGTTTAAGGTTAAGAAAACTATTTTAAAAGTTAACTATAAACTTTCGCTACTAACGATAATATAAATATACCTAATATTTTATATCTTATTATTAGAACTAGTACTATAAAATACTAAACTATAAGAAAAAATTAAAGTTAACGATAATTAAGAATATAAAGTAAAATAAATACTAAATATAAGAAAATAAGGTTAATAATAAGAATACCTTATTAAGTAAAAGGGATATAGACTAGAGGAAAATACCTAGGAACTACTTAAGCACTTAACTTACTATAGTTCTCTACTTCGATAGTTCTACTAGTAAAATCTACCCTAGGTATTATAAATTCGCTTAACGAACTAATAGTATTCTAATTAATTATATTAAATCTACCTATAAACTAAATATTAACTACCGCTTTAGATTCTTAGCGCTTAGCCTCGTTAAGGTTATTTAAAGAATAAAGGCCCTAATAGACTATCTTAGTGCCCTTTATCTTTAGCTAGCGCTTTTAACGGCGAAGCTATACTAAACGAGCTAAGGCTTTATTTAAGTTAGCTTAAGCTTTTAATATTTACTCCTTAGTAATTTCTTCTTCTTTATTTAATCGATCGGACTCTAGATTTATTTAGGATACTAAGAAATATATTAGCTATAAATAATAAGTAAGATAACGAAGTTACCTATAAGAGCTAATCGCTACGCTTAACGTATTATAGGAACGACCCCGCTATATATATTTAGTATACTTAGAAGATTTCTCTAGTATTTTATAGTAGAAGCCGCGCGATAAATAAAAAGAATATAGTATAACGTCGAAACTAAGACAATTAATAGACTTAGCTAAATAAATACGCTTAAGGGTCTTATAAGAACGATCTTTTAATACGCGACTAGATATACTATTAGTAGTATATCCTAAGGGATAGAAAGGACGAAATAGGGAATATATATATACGCGATAAGGGTATATTTATATACGGCGGCTAAGGTAGTAGTAGGTCTTATAGATAAAACTAAAAGGAGGGGAGATATCGTATTATAACTATAGTTAGCGGGCTATAGGAGAGCCGGCTATATTTATATAATAAGGCGGCTTAGAATAATAGTTAGGACGAGAAGTTACTTAAGCTTAGCTTACCTAGAGTATATATAAGCTAAGTAAGCCTTATATAAATAGATTACTACTTAGGAGCATAGCTTATAAGTAAGCTATAGTAAGCTATAAAGGGGATTATAGCTAGGACTATAATCTAAGGATAGTCTCTATAGGTATATATAGCTACCTACTTTTACTCTTTTAGATAGATAGCTCTCTAGCTTTTAATATAGATCTTTATTACGATTCTATCTTTAATTTTAATTACTTAGTTATAGTCTATAGTCTATAACCTCTAACTTATTACTAACGTAATATACTTATTATTACTTAGACCACGCCTTATTATATTTACTAATATAAACCCCTTAATAGGTTTATCCCTTAGGAATAATACCGGTCGTTATAGGAGCGAACTATACGTTGTTAAGGGGGTAGGAAGGAGGGGGCGGAAGGAAGAACCTTCGGAACCTTTTATTTCTTAAGTACTATTACTATCGACGTATAAGAGACCGGTCTCTATAGGCCCGCTATTAAACCTTTAGAACGGCCCTTTCGGTTTATAGGTTTAATAAAGGTCTATAGTTATAGCGCGGAAGTAGCGGTATCGAGGGGGCTTATAAAGTTAAGCTTAGGGAGCGAACTATACGTTAGCGGGGGGGGGGTAGGAAGGAGGGGGCGGAAGGAAGAACCTTTAGAACCTTCCGTTCCTTAAGCATATAGTTATAGGCTTTCTTAGCACGGCGCCTATACCTATAGACCAGACTATTATACTCTTAGGACTTATATCGCTATAGCTATTAGCGCGGGGAGTATTAATTATAGGTATTAACTATAAGGTAATAGCTCTAATAGTTAAGCCTATAGTAAGCGGCATCTAAAGCGCGTTTACTATATAGCTACCTACTTACGCTACTCTCGATATAAGAGACTATATACTAAGAAAGCGATAAACTACGACTAACTCTTTACCTATCTTACTATAATCTTTCGCCTTACTCCTGTATAGTAAGCTTAGCTCGGATACTATACTAAGGAACGGACTTAGCTCCTTAATATTAGCTAGCCTTTAAAGGTCCTAGAATATCCTATATAATATAATATAAACCTTTAAATAGGATTTTAGGTCGTTTTTATTAATATATACTAGTAAGTAGCCCGCTACTAAATATATATAGTATTAATAGCGGTTAGAATATAGTTACTTTATATTAGATAGTACTACTATATATATAAATACTAACCTCTACTAAACTTATACCGCGCTAGATATAAAGGCTTCTCGCTACTTCCTATATAAGGTATAAAATCTACTTAATTTACTACCTTTATACTAGCCTAGTAAGTTATAGTTATATTTAGCAGCGGTAGCGAGGAGTGCTTTTATATATATTACTAAGTTAAAGACTTCTTTATCTTTAGTATAAGGGCTAGCTTTATCCGCTATTAGTAAAATCGGCGTAGGAGATAGCTAATATATTATAGTTTAGATACTTAAGCTTAGTAGAGGGCTTAGTATAAGCGCTATAGAAATATATAGCTAGGGCTAAGGAACGTTTTAGACTTTATAGTGCTTAACCTTCTACTATAAGGCTAAAGCCTAAGGCGACTAAAGTATTAATAGTATACTAGAGCTAAAATATACCTTAAGGAGGAATTAGGCCGAGATAGGTATACTAAATTATATTTAATAGAAATAGGTAGATATACTATACGCGCGCCCTATACTAAATACTACTCGACCTAAATTAATTGCTAGCTATAGAACCTTATAAGCCTTTTATAGGATAATATATAAAAGACTATAGCTCTTAAAGTAGCTCTTCCCTTTAAACTAGGTAGCTAGACCTCTTAAGGTAGTAGCGGAACTAATAAGCAATAGTTAGAGTCTTACGTTTACGTAACTATTAAGACTATAGGTTATAAGATAGATATAGGCCCTATATACTTAAATGCCTTACTATATTATATTCGCTTACGCGTACTCGGCTAACGTTCGCTACGATAATAGATTTATAGTTTCTAATTAACTATAAGCTTATAGAGCTAATTATAAGAGTCTTTAACTATTATAGGTAATAGGCTTAGGCCGCGGCCTAAGCCGTATAGTTATATATAGAGGGCCGGATCCTATAAGTATAAGGGCGGGCTAGCCGCGTATAGAAGAGCTCTATATAGCTTATTAATATTATCCTATAAACAGCACCTACGTATACGCCTCTGCCTACTCCGTAATAGTATAAGCTATTAACTAATAGATCTAATAGATATCTCCCTAGAAAGGGTGCCGCTTCCTTAAAAGAGCACCCCGCTACCCCTTAGGCGGATAGGAAGTATTATAGCTATCCTAGAAGCGATTAAAAGCGCGATAGCTAGCAAGAAGAATAAGGTTCTCGCTATACTAAGGGAGCCGTCTATAAGACTAGCGTTAACCCCTACGACCTTAGTAATACCGGTTATAGCGGCGGTACTACTAATATAGAAGCCGCTTTCCTAGCTAACTTAAGACGGTAAGCCTAAGTCCTTCTACTTCTTCCTTAGCTAGCTATAGACGAAGTTTATAATAGATAAGAAATAAGGCCTAAACGGCTATCGTAATATAGCGTAGTATTCGCTCCTCTATACGCTACTAGAGCCCTAGATATAGCGGATCTCTAGATTCTAAGATAAAGGCGGCCTTAAAGGTAAATACGACCTATAGGACTTCTTTTAATACCTTATATATACGTTCGGCAACGTATAGGAGCGGGAGAAGGTATAAGATAGGCTATAGACCCTTAAGTAAAGGGATAGGTAAACCTTTAGCGAATTCCTCCTTAACTTCGAAGAGACGCTCTTATAAGTAGCGGGAACTATAGTATAGGAAGATAGCGCGAAGCTTATATAGTTATAGAACTTAATTACGCTAGCCTTATAGGAGCTACTTATCCTTATAATTATACCTACTAACTATAGTAAGTATATAAGCCGGTTAATAAAGGTAGTATAGGGCTATAAGTAAACGCCGCGTTTCTAGAAGCTTTATAAGCGCACGCTATATAGCGGTAACGGGATTACCGCCCCTTTATAAGAGGAATAGCCGACTATCGATACTAATAGAGATACCTTAATATCGGCTACCTATATAGACCGAGCTAAACGTAGTAAGAAGTCGTCTTCGAATATCCCTTATACTATCCCGCTCTCTAAGTAGCGGGCGAAGTAGGTAACGAGCGAGGAAATTAAGAAAAGGAAGGCTAACGGCCGCTGCCTACGTTACGGCGCGTCTATATACTTTATATTAAAATGCCCCTTCCTTTTAGCTAAGCGGCCTATAGTAGTTTAAGTAGTAAAGATAGAACCGCTCTTTACCTTAAACGACGAAGAGGACTCCGCTCCCTTAGGCCTAGAAGAAAAAGAGTAGCTCTAGAGTAAAGATAGGCTCTAGAGCCCTAATTACTAGTACTAGTAAAGGAAAAGGAGGAATTATCCGCCTATATAAAAGAGGAGCCTACTTTAATATAGATTATAGTTAATAACTCCTTACCTATCGCCGCCTTTATAGACGAGGGCTACTAGTACTATGCCGTAGTTAACGAGGCGCTTATATAAGAAATATAAGTACTAGTAAAAAAGATCGCCTTAAGGCGAGTAAAGGGCGCCTTAAGCGCGATAGAGGGTGCGGTAATTAAGGGTATTATATAGCTAGCTATAGAGGTTAACGGTTACTATAAGCTTATTATAGCTTATATAATCCCTTAACTAGAGTTTCCCTTAATCCTTAGGAAACCCTAGTTATTATATATAGAGTTATACTTAGTTCTATACTAAAAGAAGCTATAGTTTAGGCCTATATAACGGTAGGTCTACTATAACGATAGTTCTATAGGCGTAGGACTAAGCGTGCGAGCTTTATACTTAGTATAAGAAGTCCTTACTTCTATCTTTATAGGAACTATACGATAGTTAGAGCGGAAGGAAGGCTAGGCAGCGGCTAACGTAGCAGTCTATATAGTTAGCCTAGTAGATATCGATAAGGCCCTCTAGGTAAAAAAGCTAAAGTCGCCCTTTAAGCTATAGTAGTAGATACTAAAGCGCTTTTATAACCTCCTACTACTATTTAAGTCCTAAGAAGTAGATAAGCTTAACCTATATAAGCTAGAGGTAGACTATAAGATCGTACTCTATACCGATAAGAAGGGGTAGGAACTACCTATACCGTTTAGACCGCTATATAGTATATTATACGCGGAGCTGCTAGTGCTAAAGAAGACGCTAAGGGACCTCTTAGATAAGGGTTTTATTTAAGTAAGTAGCTCTAAAGTAAGAGCGCCGGTCCTATTTATATATAAACTAAGGGGTAGGATATAGTTCTATTATGACTATAGGGCTCTAAACGTAATTACGAGGCTAGACCGCTACCCTTTACCCTTAATCTTAGATACGCTCTATAACCTTTTAAAGGCGAAGTAGTTTATAAAGCTAGATATAAAATAAGCGTTTTATAAGGTATAGATCTTAGAGGGTAATAAGTAAAAGACAGCGTTCTATATACGCTATAGCTTATTTAAGTAGCTTATAACGCCCTTCGGCCTTTTAAGAGCGCTCGCTACCTTCTAGCGTTATATTAATAACGTACTTTAAGACTTCCTTAATAAGTTCGCCTCTATATATATAGATAATATCCTTATCTATATAAGCGGCTCCTATAAAGACTATATATAGAAAGTATAGAGGGTCCTAGAGCGCCTCTAACTTTATAGGCTTTACCTTAACTTAGATAAGTGCGAATTTAGGGTTAAGAGGGTTAAGTACCTAGGCTTTATTATCTACGCCGGCGTAGGTATATAGGCGGATCCTATAAAGATCTAGGCGATTTAAGACTAAGCTGCCCTAACTATATAGATAGGCGTACGGAGCTTCCTTAAGTTCGCGAACTATTATAGGATATTTATTAAGGGCTTCTCCTATATTATAATACCCCTAAATAAGATTACTAGGAAGCGGACCGCCTTTTACTAGGGGCTTATATAGGAAGGAGCGTTCTATACGCTTAAGGACTTATTCTCTTAAGCCTTAGTACTACTCTAGTAGGACTTCGACCGGTCTACGTTAGTTAAAGCGGACTATAGCGGCTAGGTACTTAGAGAAACGCTCTCTTAGGAGGTAGATAGGCAGAAGTAACCGGTAGCGTTCTACTCTTATAAGCTAACCTTAGTAGAGCGGAATTACGCTATTTACGATAAAGAGATATTAGCGATTATTAGCTACCTTAAGTAATAGTATATAGAGCTCCGGAGCTATAAGAGCTTTAAGGTTCTTATAGACTATAGGAACCTCGAGTACTTTATAACTTACTAGTACCTCTTAGAGCGGTAAGCCCGCTAAGCGGAGTATCTCTTATACTTTAACTTCTCGATTAAGTACTAGCTAAGGTAGGACTCCGTAGTCCTAGATACGCTTTCTTAAAGGGATTAAGACCAGCTAATAGGAGCGGATATCGAGGCCTAGGATCTATAGCTTATCCTATAAGAAGCGCTACGGACTTATATAGGAGCTTCCTTAGTAAAGGAAAGCGCGGCGCTAATAGATAAGCCTTCCCTTATACCTTTGCCTCGGCCTAGCGAGGAGGGATAGACCGGCCTAGGGGCACGTATAGCGTAAGTGTTCTAAGATAAGGTCCTTTAGCGCTTATAGGATAGGATATTATCTCTAAACTATACCTACGAGAGCATACGCCGCGCTATTAAGTCCGGCGCTTAACGCCTCGATCTAAAGCTAAAGCTAAAGGTATAAGTAGCCGACTATTATATCGACCTATAGGGGCACCTACGTTAGCGGGGGAGACTATAGGTACCGGGCGCGCTATATACTATAGAAGCTAGGGAGAAGGATAGACCGCCAGAGCTAGATAAATAGAACGAGCTCTAAGGGAAGCTAGTTTAGCTTATCTATAACTTTAGTATCGTAGGCTACTTAGGTAGGTAGGGCATAGTAGTAGGCCTCGCGAGGGATTTCTACTAGCCCCTCCTATAGTACTATATTTACCGCTTCCTCTATAACTATAATATTTATAGCTATACTAAGATTTAGAGGGTATAGCTTAAGGGGCTACTTAAGTAGCTTCCGGTACCCGACCGGTTCTATATATATATATATATAGACTTTATAACGGACCTCCTACTTATAGAGGGCGGTAACCGCTATATATAGGTAATTAAGGACTAACTTAGTAAGTCTATAGTATTAGAGCCGATGCCGTCTATAGATATAGAGTCCTATATAGAGCGCTTCCTATAGTACTAGGCCCGCTTATATAGCTAGCTAGCCTTTATTATAAGTAATAAGGGATCGAATTAAACTAGCTATTTTTAGTAGTACCTATACTAGCTACTTTAAATTAAGTAGCTACTTAGTATAGTATATTACCTATAGACTAATAGAGGGCCTAAGAGGGTTAACTAAGAGGCGTAGGCTTACCTATAGGCTATTATAGCCTATAACTAAGTAGACTAAGACTATTAGCTCCCCGCGGCCTAACTTACGTTAAATAGTAAACTATATACCTCTATTAAGATAGCCCCTTTCTTTATAATATATAGCTTCGAACTACCCTTACTAGTTCCCTTTATCGTAGATATAGTAGCGGAGTAATATAGTAATTCGTTATTAAAGGGCCGCGCCTTTATATTCGTACGAAAGCTATAGGAGACTATAGATTATTACTAATCTATAATAGCTGCTATAGTATAAGATTAAGAGCGGCACGTTAATAAAACTAAGGCCCTAGTAAATAGGTTTATAGTAGGAGATAAGGTATAGCTAAACCTCTATAACTATAGGTCGGTACGGCTAAAGAAGAAGCTTAACTAGCTATATATAAAGTTTATAATATAGAGGGTTATTAGCCTATAGGTTATAGAGCTCGATAGTCTCCTAATAGGGGTCTATAATAAGATTAACGTAAACCTCCTTTATAGAGCCTCCTTTAACCCGCTACTTAGATAAGAAGTAGCGGACGCTTAACTACTTATAATCGAGGTAAAGGGAGAGGATAAGTTTAAGGTCGAAGAGATATAGGCCGCGTACTAGAAAAAGGTCGGTAAGGGGAAACGCTAAGAGGTCCTCGTTAAGTAGCGCGGGTATCTTAACCTTACGTAAGAACCTATATATAAGTTTACGGGAACTATAGCCCTTAATAAGTTTAAAGCCTTATTTAAAATAGTAGATAAGAACGACGGACTAATAGACTATTAATAGTAGCTTAGGCTAGGACTATAAAGTAAGTATAGCGGAGGGGGTAGTTATAGTAATATAGGTAATATAAGCGTAATAATATAAGTAGAGATAAAAATAGCGTTTATTATAAAGCGGAGCCCTTAAACTACCTAGGCTTATTCTTTATCGTTATTATTATTATTATCTTTATTATCGTCGTCCTTATTAGCCTCCTCCTTCTTATTAGCGGCGGCGGCGGTCTCTAAAGCGCTAAGGCGGCCCTCTAAGCCCGTAAGCTAGTCGGCGGCGGCGGCGGCTCTAGGGGTAAAGGGGCGGCGGCTAGCGGCGGCGGTAGGGGCAGCGGCGGTAGCGGAGGCGGGCACGGCTAAGGGGACCGCCGATAGGGCGACGGAGGTAGTATCCCTAGCGCCGGGTACGTTAAAGGCGGAAATAAGAGAGCAAAGGAGTAGGACTTACTTAGGTATAAGGCCCTATCGCTTAAGGGCGCGGAGGTTATAGTAAGCGGCGGCGGCAGCGGTAAGGCGCTTCTTAGTAGCCCCCTACGCCTACCTATATAAGCCGGCCTTTTAAGCCGACGCCGTAGCGAGTAAGATAGGAGGCGCCGCCTTATAAGCGCGGCTAGCTCGCGTATACTAGTAGTAGCTGCCGCCGCGGCGGCGCCCGGCTTAGTCGGAGTAGTCGAGCTCCTATAACGTATAACGTATATAAGGGGCTAAGCGGGCGGCGCCGGCCTATACTTAGCGCTTATACTATAGGAGGTTAGCGGATAACGTCTATTACGCTTACCTAACTATAGACTTATAGGGGTAGCGGAGATAGAGGCGGGGGCTAAGGGGCCGGGCGTTATAGGTAGCGGTAAAGACGGCGTCGTTACCTTAAGGGGCGACGTAAGAGTAAATAGCGTAGTAGAGGCAGCGGCGGCGGCGGTAGGAGCGGTGGTAGCGGCGCGGGTAAGAGTAGCGGTAGCGGCGGAGTTATCGTCGGCCGCGGCTAGTATAGCGTCGACGAACGACTCCGTACGCTCTAAGAAGGAGGAGGTAGGAGAGGGAGAGGCGGATATATCTATCGCGGAAGTTAGTATAATAGAATATAGCCTCCCGCTCTATAAGGCGTAGAACTTATTAGTTTGAGTTATTATTATTATTAAGGCTATTATTACTACTACCGCTACTACTATAAGTATACGTTAATAGAGCGGCCTATATAGCTAGGAATAGACTAACGCCCTAGGTAGAGCGGAACTTACCTATTAATACTATTACTATAGTTAAAGAAAGGAAAGAAGGAAGGGAAGAGGGAAAAGGGGGATACCGCTTTATATACCCCTTAGTAGAGGATACTACCTAAGGTAAAGGGGACGGGTAACCTAAGGCTTACGTAGGTCTAGACTAGCCGCCGGCTACCTAGGGGCGTATATAATAGGTTACGCCCCTATTTAAATAGCTAGCCGGCCGACGAGTATAGAGCTAGGTCCCGGCTACCTAAGCTAATAAGCGCGGGGATAATAAGGCTAGTAGGGCCGGCCTTATTAATGGGAAAGGGTAGGGAAGAGCCTATAGCACGGGCTTAATTATATAGGAGCCGTTAATAGGGTAGCGCTACGCCGCGCTTAAGGGAGGGCATTATATAAGAGTCTTTAACTATTATAGGTAATAGGCTTAGGCCGCGGCCTAAGCTATATAGTTACGTATAGAGGGCCGGATCCTATAAGTATAAGGGCGGGCTAGCCGCGTATAGAAGAGCTCTATATAGCTTATTAATATTATCTTATAGATAGCACCTATATATACGCCTCTACCTACTCCGTAATACTAATAACTACTACCTTAATCTCTAGGCTTCTATAAAATATAGTTATAGAATAAGTAATAGCTTTAAAGAGAATATTTATATTTATAGGTAATTCCTAGTATTAATATATATATTTCTACTATTACCGCTAGATAAGTATAGGAATTAACCGTTAGAGGTGCTTTTTAAAGGACCGTAATATAGTATCGTTAAGTCTAAATATATATATATTAGTAGAGAGTATTATAAATAAATTACTAAACGGTCGCCTATAAATATAGCCTATATTATAGCTATAGGTTAGCTGGGACTATTTAGTATCGATAGAGATAGATACTTATAATAAATACTGCCTTATCGCGTAGTGCTCGTACGACTTAACGGGGTTATTAGTAGGTATTTAAATTAAACCTCTAAGCCTATAACTATAGTAGCTATAGCTATATAATATTAATAGCTATAGGAGGATATCGTAAGCTACGACGACTCTAAGATAGATAACCTTATCGTCGACCCGCTAGTAGTAAAGGGATCCTAATATAACTATCTCGGTAAAGAGAGGGAGAAGTCTTAATCTAAAATAGCTAGTCGACGCGGTACTAAGAGCTATTCTAGCGACTAGATAGCGGCCCTAGGGTCGCCGGTGCGAAAAGGATAGTCTTAGTCGGTATTAAGTAGTACGAAAGTGCCCGACTATAAGAAATAGGCAATATAGCCGTTATTAAAGCTATGCTTATTAAGAAGCTCCTATAGCTACTTATTCTCCTTAGCTATTATCCTCGCGGCTATCTAGATCTTAGTTAAAGCCTCGATGCCTTAGAGCTTCTATACCCTTAGTTGCTATTTAAGCTTCTAGATATACTCTCTCCGTCGGGCGCGTAATCTCCTTTAGTTATCTCGAATTCGGACTAAGCTATTCTTCTACTAGAGTAGAGAAGAGAGATAGAGTTTTATATTAGAAATAGCTATTCCTATCGATAGTATTACCTAGGTTTATATTACTTACTATAGGGGCTAATATTTAGCTTATAGACTTATCTATAGACTCTTTTTAGCTAGTAAAGGAGGAAAGTAAAATAAAAATAAAAATTAGGCGAATAGTCTTATAAGTAGAGTATTAGCCTAATACTAGGTATCGCGAAAAAATAAAAGTTAGTAAAAGGAAAAATAAGGAAATAAATAAAACTTATTAGATTTCTAGTAAGGGAGGTACTTAAGGAAAGAATAAGTAAGATAGCTATAGTAGCTTTACGCCTTCTTTACTTAGCCGCGTACTAGTTATAGCGTAGCCCTTATAGTCTTCTTAGGGGCTTAGATAAAAGATAGTTTAATTTATATTTACGGGTTATATTTACCCTATATTAGTAGGAAATAGAACACTCGCCCCTAAGTAAATATAATAAGTCGGTTAGTTAGCTAGACCGAGTCTTAGGAGCTGCTCGCCTTAGAGCCCCTGCCTATTTACTAATATTTTATAACTATTATATCTAACTAGTATTATAAAACATCCGTACCTTAGCAGCCGCGGACGTAGGTCTTATAGAGGCTACCTTCTTCTTCTAAGGTAGATGCCGACGTAGGCAGCCCTTCCCTTATTACGAGGCTTCCTTCCTTACGAGCTTCGCTACCCCCTAGCACTTCCTATACTAAAACGAGGGAAGAGAAATTAATAGATAGAATCCTACGTTACGCTTACCCCCTAACTCCTACTATAGGGGAGCTGCGGGCTAGTCTTTATAATTTAGGAGAGCCGGTCCGCTTAGTTACTTTAAAAAAGAGATTCGTCCTAGTACTTATTTAAAAGTTAGCTACCAAAGGATTTAGGATATAATCGACGCGTAGATATAAAAGCTAGAGGTGTCCTAGTTAGGGGTATACGGACTATCTAATATAAGGGATAGTTAAAGACTTAGGCTAACTAGTAGACGTCCCCCCTAAGGAGTAGCTTATAGGCATTAGCTAAGCAATAGCGGACTATAACCCCGAAATAGGAGGAAGGTATATAAGCTAACCTAGCTAAAAGTTAGTACGAAGTAGCTAAGGTCGTATTATAGAGGACTTACGGGATGATTTACTAGAGCTTATATTAGGGGTTATAAATAAGCTCGACCTAGGAAGCCTATTTTATACTCGTACGGAAAGCAAAGGAATATAGACACTAACCCGCCTATTCTTCTTCTTCTTTATTACTCTCCTTATTTTTATAGCTCTCTAAGGGCCAACGAGCGGCGGGCGATCTAACGAAGACCTTTTTATCTACTATATCGACTAACTCTACCTCGACGACTTAGGAAGAAGCGAGTCCCTTTTATATTAAGTCGGTTTCCTATAGATAAACTAGTTATATACGTGCTATCGATAGGATTCTATGTCTTGCCTCGCTAACCTCGGAGGTTTAAGACACCGAAACTTAATATAACGGCGTAGGCTATCGCGACGAATAAGCATAAGGCGAGATTATAGAGTTACTTATAGTAGAGGCATATCCGGTGCTCGCACCTAGCCTTCTTTATAACTCTTCCTCTTATAGCGATAGGAAGGAGAATCGTCTTCCTAGACTTATATTTTAGGTCGCTATATCTAATACTTACGATCGAGTAATAGCTAACGGTTCTATTAATAGCGAATAAGACGAATAAATTAAACTAGAGTTCGGCTTTCCTCTTTACTTAGTAATAGCGAATACGTATCCGGTGCTCGCACCTAGAGATCTTTATAACTCTTTTTCCTATAGCGATAAGAAGGAAAATCGTCCTCCTAGACTTATATTTTAGGTCGCGATATCCGATATATATAAACGAGTCGAGGCTAGCGGTTCTATCGATAACGGATAGGATAAATAAGTTAAACTAAACTTTAGCCTTCCTCTTTATAAGCCGGTTTAAATTACTATAAGATTCTCCTAGTATTCCTCTTAAGGTTCGCTATAATAGTAAGCTCCTAGGAAAGAGGGGCGTAAGAGGTAGCATACTTACTAATTTTAGAGCGAAGAGTATAAGATCTAGTATCCTTACTAGCCTTTTAAATAATAGAGGTCCTTAGCTACCTCCTCTATTAAATATTAATTCTATATACGAGCTTTAGTATTCTCGGTAGCCCTTAGCGAGCTATTCTACGAGTACGAAGAAGTCTTTCTTTAGAGTATAAATTTTAAGTAACTAACGGAATTTACGTAAATCAGTAGGCACGTCGGTTAAGAAAAGTATCGCTAAACTAAAGGTTATATATACGAGATAATTTACGCGGAAGGCAAGGCTTTATTTACTACTTTAGAAGGCACCTATACGTTACCCTTTTTACTATAGAAGGATAACTTTAAGCGGCATCGACCTAAACGGGGCATCTACGCGTTGCCTAAACTTAGGATGCCTAGTAAAAGGAAATAGCTATAGGCAGAGTGCTAATAGTAATATAAACTACCGTTAACTCTAAAACGATTACCTTAAAATACTTTTCGATATATACTATCTTAGGGTTGCGCTTACTCGTAATATTTAACTCGCCTATAGTACTAACTAGGACCCCTTTATTATTCTTACTATCGTCCTAGAAACGGGGCCGTTAAGCGGCTGCGGTGCCGTCGGAGTAGAGATCGGGTTGCTCCTAGGTAGCCGAAGAACCTTTCGAATATATAGAGGAGCTAAAAGGAGGAAATTTAGCTTACGATATCGTCTCCTAGAAAGTAGAGCATATAGTTAAGACTAAATAAATTATATAGTTAGAAGAAGTACTAGGAAAGATAGTATAATAGCTAGATAAATAAATATCTATACTAGCGGTCTAGTTTTTAATAACGCCTTATAAGCGGAGGGATAGGATAGGGCTAAGTATAAGGCGTAATATAATAGCGGCTCCGAACTATATTTATGCCCCTAATTATATACTAACTATAAACTATAGTTAAGGTGCCCGGCTGCCCCTATATAGATAAGAAACGAAACTGCGCCTAGTAACTATATAATTTATAAATTAATACTTAGACGGAGCTTAGAAGTATTATAATATCTCGCTTTTCCTACCCTATAAGGCGAATTAGTAGGCTCTCCTTTAACCCTTACTATAGGTAGAAGCATTACTAACACGCTATCTAATAGGTCTAAGCTAGGAAAACGAATAGACCTTAGGCTATATTACTAAGTTTCCCTAATAAGAGGAGTAGCGAGTCGGTTAGTTAGTTAGACTACGTCCTAGGAGCCGCTTACTCCTATATAGGTCTTATAAGGGTTACCTTCTTCTTCTAAGGCTAATACCGAGGAGGGTAAGCGTTCTTTATTATAAGGCTTCGTATACTAAAGGCTTCGCTATATCCCGACCTTCCTATATATATATATATATATTAGCACTTAGGGCTAAGTCGGAGGGAAGAGAAATTATTAAGTAGAATCCTATATTACGCTTACCCCCTAAACCCCGCTATAGAAGAGCTACGGGCTAGTTCGCGTTATATAGATAAGGCGGTCCGCCTAGTTACCCTTTACCCTAGTACCTATTTAGAGGTTAGGTACTAATAGATTTAAAGAAACTTCGGATATAATTAGCGCGTAGATATAGAAGCTAGAGGTATCCTAGTTAAGCTAGGGCTAACTATTAGATATTTATTCTAGGAGGTAGCTTATAAGTATTAGCTAAGTAATAGCGGACTACTATCCTAAAAAAGGAATAAGGCATAAAAGATAACTAGCTAAAAGATACTATAGGATAGCTAAAGTTATACTATAGAGAATATATAGGATAATTTACTAGAGCCTATATTAAGAGTTATAAAAAAGCTTATCTAGGATAGCTCCTTTATAGTTATATAGAGGATAGAGAAACTTAAGCACTAGTCTACCCCGTTTCCTTAGTCCCTTATTATTCTTATATTCTTATACTCTTAGAAGGCTAATAAACGATAGAATCCTACGAAGAATATCCTACCTACTATATCGACTAACTCCCTCTTAACGATCTAAGAGTATACGAGATTATTAGGTACGGAGTCGATTATATATAGATAAACTAGCTAACTACGTGCTCTCGGCAGCCTTCTATATCCTAAATCGCTAATACTAAAGGTTTTAGATACCGTGACCTAATATAAGGACGCGAGCTATAGCGATAAACGTGCGTAAGATAAGATTATAGAGTTACCTATAACCGACACGCAGCCGATACTAGCACTAGGCGATCTTTAAGAGGCTAATTACTCTTCCTCTTATAGCGATAGGAAGGAGAACTATTCTCCTAGACTTATATTCTAGGTTACTTTATTTAGTGCCTAGCATCGAGTAGAGGCCTATAGCTCTATCGATAGCGGATAGGACGAAAAGGTTAAATTAGATTTTACTCTCCCTTATCGCAATCTAGTTAATATTACTATAAGATTCTATTAGTATTCTCCTCGAGGGTCTTCACGACATACTAGGCAACGCGAGCAGAAGTTCTATAACTAAGTCTCCCGGAGGATCGGTGCGGAATTTTAAGCGCCTAAGAAAAGATAGCAATCTCCTAGATAGGGGCGTAAAAGGCAACGAGCCTATAGGTCTCGAAGGAGCAATAAAGGGGCCTTGTAAGTCTTGCAGACTAAATGAACGTATTGATTTCTAATTATAAGACTTGCCGAGGGCTCAGACCAGCCTACCGTAACGATGATTATGTTATTTAAGGCGGCTATATAGAAGAGATAGCGACTCTTCAGCACCGGCCGATTAGCGCGACCGATCACTAAGAACCCCCGACCTACCCAATATAACAATTGCTTAGACTAGGTACCACTCCCGCTTTATCTGCGACCAAAAACCGGCGTGCCGACGCTGCGGCGGAAAAGACCACTACGGTGACGACTATAATCGTCCGGAGAGGTGCGCGAACTGCTTCGGGCCCTTCTAGGAAGACCACAAGCAGTGCCCTGCCAGACCCAGGCGCTCACACGGCCAACTCGTGCGGCTGTCTAAGATCGAAAAGCACGCAGTAAGGAAGATGGGCTCCCGGCTATATCGGCAAACCAACGTGGAGCTTAAACGACTGGCGCCAACCGCCTCTCCCTAACCATCCTAAGGACCAACCCCTTTATAAGTCTTTACTAGCCCCTAGAATGGTAATCGTCCCTAGATGCCTCCTCTAATAGATATTTGTTCCACGAGCTAGTATTAACTTCGCTTGCCTTTATATAAGACTTTTTTAGAAACTATCTTAAATTTAGCGAATCTTACGATACGTGCTAATAATTGATCGCGGTGTCGGTTGCGAATGTTCCTTGCTGCCTTCCCCGGACGAGCCTAATTCGGAGAGAGTTACTTAACTTAGCCGTAAGCATGCCACGACGAATAGCCCGTGGCGATAGAAGTATCGTCGCTTTCCTACGGTCGTATATAGCTAGAATATTTTAAACGTTAGATTAAGGCGCCCCGCTGCTACGCTTATTAGAGGTTGCCTATTGCTTTCTTTCACTCTCTAGTATAAGTGTGATAAGTGATTATCGCTGCCCTGTCCTAGGATGGGGTGTAGTACGCTAGAATAGCTACTAATCTATGGTCGGCTCGCTACTATTATTAGAACTATAGTTATCGGCAGTCCGCTCGTCGTCCCCCCTATTTTTAGATAGAAATAATGCTTTATTCGGGCATATAGGCAGGGCATAGCTAAACGCTTAAACATTTTCTATAACGTGGAGGCCGGAGCTAAGCGAGCCGCTTATCTTAAGCGAGCCCTTCTTCGAATCTAAGGAAGTCCTTCTTTAGGGCATGTTTCTTAGACGACTAGTGGAAATTCGCGTGAACTAATATAGGTACGTCGGTTAAGGAGATTATCGCTAAACTAAAGGTTATATATTCGAGATATATACGCGGAGGATAAGGCTTCCTTTAATACTTTAGGAGGCACCTTTACGTCGCACGTTTAAATATATAAGGATTATCGCGTCGACCTAAACGCGGCATCTACGCGCTGCCTAACTTAGGACGCTGGAATTAATAGAAGTAGCCGGGGGCAGAGGGTAATAGTGGTATAAATTATCGTCGCTCTAATCGAGTGCCCTTAGAATAATACTAGGTGCTCTATCGACCGTTCTATGCCGGATTTTACTACTATAGATAGTTATATCTCTATCTCTCTATCTACCCGTTTCCTCTAGTGCTCTCTTATTATACTATCTAGGGGTACTACTAGTATAAATAAAATCGCTAGGTAAAGTCTATACTAACCTCTAAACTAGTGCCTTACCTAACTAGTTATAACGTATACTAAGAGCACGAATAATACTAGGAATACTAAGCCGCTTACTACTCTAAACTATAGTATCCCTTAGTTTAACGTTAGCTACTCTAGCTAAGTCTAGTTAGAGCGCTAGCTAAACCGATAGAAATATTATATCTTTCTCTATATCGCTAGAATTATAATAATAGTAGTTAAGTAAGACACCGTTAGAGTAGCCTACTAGTATTCGGTACTAGATCGCCTAAATTACTAGACGGTTGCCCTAATAAAGGCAAGGTAAAAGGCTAGTACTAGTCTAAATATAAAGATTCTCTCCTTAATAAAGGGGTTAGGCTTAATAGCGCGATAAAAATAAGCGTAAATTAAGGGGTCGACGACTTAAATAAGCTATAAATAATAAGTATATTATAGGGGTAGCTAGACGGCCGAAATAAGGAGTACCTCTATAATATCGACGTATAATATAGTGACCCCTTTCTAGGCTATAAAGAAGGGGTAGGTAAACGCGCTTAGTAGGAGTATATTTCTCGTACTACTAAATAAAGCGGCGAATATTACTCCGGCACCTAAGAAGAGATAAGCCGTAGAAATTAATGCCTAAGTTCGCCTACGCGAAGCTTCTCGCGGCTTAACTCTAATTATCTAGTATAGGTAGGGCGCTAGGAAGACCGTAGTTATAGTAAATACGACACTAGCCTCGCTAACCTCCTTAGTTATAATCTCGTCTTATATATCGAAATACGGTAACCTAGACTAGTAGAGAAAGTAGAATAAGAGCTTAGAGTAATAATAAGGCATATAAGCACCGGATTTAGCTAGAATAAGACGTATATTATATAGACGTTAAAGTTATAATAGCGAATATTAGTATATAGTAAGTAACGCTTAGGTAAAGAGAGCCGTAGTGCATTGTCCGGTCGCCTTATAAACGGGAAGACATACCTAGAGTAAGGTGGTAATAAGGTGCTTTATATATAGGTAAGGGTATACTATTATTGCCTTAAAACTAGGCTATAGTTAATATAATAGTTTATATATATAAGGCGGGTAAGCTTCGCCTATATTAAAACGGTGTAATTAGAGTAGGGTTAGCGGAACAGCACGCCTTTAACTAGCTAATGCATTTAGCCCCTAGTTACGAGGCCATCTAGTAGATCGGTATTACTAGTAGTACATATAACATAGTTTATATATTTTAGCTTATATACGTCTAAGTTCCCCTTAAATAGGGAGGTCGGAACGCTATAGGCCTACGTAGATAGCACCTTGCCTAGGTCTATAGTTAAAAAGAATATAGCCGTGACGACACTATAAGCTCTCGAGTAGAGATAGACTAAATAAGGAAGGTTAAAGATATAAGCGAAAGGTGTCGTTGCGCTATTCTATATTAGGGTTTATAAGAAACGGCGTAGCTATAGGAAGCGTGACTCTTAGCTATAATAATTCCGTAATATAGGCTTAATACTAGCTCGTACTACTAAGGACCTAGCTCTTACCTAGTCGTCCCTAATCTTAGCCTCGTTAGGACCGTTAGTTATAAATATTAAGAATAGGCAGGCTTATTAGACGAGAAGGGAAAAAACATAGAATATATTACTACGAAGAAAGAGATAACTTATTATATATTAATTCCTCCGGCTTATTCGTCTCCTTAAGAATTATCTCTATCGCCCTTACTAAAAGTACTCCGCCCTTATCGCTATCTAACTTATAAACCGAACACTATCCTTAACCTTTAATAAAAACCGAGCTCGCACTATAACTTACTAGTTTAATAAATCTTCTAAAGTCTTCCTGCTATATTCTACGTATAGTTCTTTCTATTTCGGCGCTAATGCTCTTAGGAATAGAGAAGTCTACTCCTAAGCCCGACCTAAAAGGCCCCTAAAAGGTTCTATCCTTACTAAGCCTTCGATAGTACTAGTAACGAAGTAAAGATAATTTATCCTTAAGGCTATAGAAATTATCGCGGAGACTTTTATCCTACACGCACGTCTTATAAGTTTCGGTGATAATCTAAAAGGGCTAGACTCTAAGTCGGCACGGCTAGTTATAGATATATTTCTTTTAATTAACCTCGTTAAGGTAACTATACCTAATCGAGCCTTATATTATAATATATAATGCTATCGTTATATTATAAGCGCTAGTTTAGGTCGCGGAAGGCTTATAATAGTAATAGCTATGTCTATATATATAGCACTTAATGCCTTATATATTAGAATTCTAGCTCTATAGCTTCTAGCATTCTTTCTACGCCTATATTATAAAAAAGAGCTAGGCTTCGGTAAGAAGCTGTCACGGAACTACGCTATGTCCGTAGGCCGTGTCACCTACGGTATACATACCGATAGCAAGGCGGATGAAAGATTAATCAGGCAAGGCGTATAGCTGCCGCAGAGAACTACTGCAACCACCTACATCCAATGGTTATTTTAGGCTTAGGACTACTACGCTTTATTTCACGGCCGGACAAGGCCGGTAGGCACTAGAGCATGCAATAACGCTCTGCCCTACTTAACAGGCAATTATAATTTACCATAGCCCTTTTTGCTCAATATAGAAAGCATATAGAGATCGCTCGGCGTAGCCCAGGCTCTTCGCATAAGCCGCACGCGCGCGTTAGGTCTGTCTACGGCGGCTAAGATTATATAAAGCGAACAGGCAAAAGGTCGAGAGAAGATATATAGAGGGTGTAAGCGGCTGCCGCAATAAACTAAGTACTGCACCCACCCACACCGAGTCTCTCTGGCTAGTGTGCTAGGTGTCGCTTAGACGTATATGACCTACTTAACCGAGGTAAGTAGCCGATAGCCTGCGCTTTCTCGTAAACCACGGGCCGCCTACGCTATTTTCTAAATCGCAGACAGCCTACGTTTTTTATCGAACAGCTAACAGCCTCCACCTTTTCCAGAGCACGGGCTGCCCACGCTCTTTTGCTCCTTTCTATATTGTAGATACTCTTTTCCTAATCGCGAACGGCCTATACTTTTCCTAGAACTCCGCCTGCCTGCTCTCTTTTATCTTTAAATAGTCTGCGCCTTTCTCTATATCGTAGACGAGCTATATTTCCCTCTAAATCACGGACGGTCTATGCTCTAACTCGCATCGGTGCCCGCTATCGCGCCATAAATAAGGAGCAGAGGAAGATGTAGTTCGAATTAAGGGAGTTAGAACGCGAAGTGTTAGACAAATTGTCGGATAGCCCTAGCTATCGCTATTGCGACGCTTTAAGAAATGCCGTTGCAGCAGCTTAAATCCGATATACCGACGCCTCTAATGCTTCCGAAATAATAAGCGATTAAACTCTTAGTCTTAGTCCCTAGTTATTAAACGTGGTTAGGTTTACGGCTCTTATCTACGGTTTCTCCTAGGGAAAACTAAAACGACTTAATAGACTCGGTATTCTACTTAGCCTTTAATAGTTATTTTCGACGATGCCTCTATATACGTTCTAGCATAATTGCTATAACGAAATTAAAGAGAAATCCCCTTATCTAGGGCACCGTTATTTCTCTGGTAGGTTGGTCTCATGTTAGCGGGTACGGGGCAACATTAATATTAATCAGAGGTGGCCGGGTACTTTTATCTAGAAGACGAGGCATTGGAAGCGCCCTGCCTAGAGCCGGAATTAAAACTATCCGGTGCTAGTATACGAGATAAATCACAGCTAGGCAGGACATTCGACGGGATTTCATTGTCGGCGGTAGTAAAAGGGGCTGCCATTAATAAGGTAAAGACTGCCTTCTAGAACTATCTCTTCGTGGGTTTAACGAGGAGCGATAAACGGAGGCAAGAAGGCCCTTATAATATTACCTTATCGGTGGATATATACCTTGCTACTTCCGAGGGTAACGATTTTTATTTAGAAGTATAGGTTTACTCTAAGATTAGGAAGCAATTGTTAGAGGTAAATATAGGACCTATCGCGGACTTAAAGGATATACTCGGCGACTGCCTCTTCGATAGACTTAAGTCTAGCTACCTTTGGCAATAAAGGAGGGCAGGAACATACGTAAGTACGAGGGTACTATATACTTTCTGCGACGGCAAAGACTATAGGATTTTGTTTCCGATAGGCTTCGACGTAGGGATAAATATATACAATGACCTATATTTATCCGTCCTTAGCTCCGCACTAATTTAAAACTTATTTCTATTATAACTATACACTAGCCGTCTAGAAGCTCCTTTCCCCTTATATTCTCTATATTTATTATCTTAGGCACAACGCTTATTAGGGGCCCTATCGCAATGCTGCCGTTTCTAGCATGCTAGTATATAGTCCTCGAATAATTAACTAGTAGAAAATAATAATAAGAGATGAATTTATAATCGCTATTTGTTTCATGCTCGGCCTGCTACTGCATTAATGTTTGTTAGTTATACCTAGAGGGCTGATCGCACCTCCGGTATATTAATAAAATGATTATATATGTTGGCTATAGAGGATAGCCGTCCTCGCTAGAAATCGGACTAGTATAGAGTCGGGACGGGACGGCCTCGTTTCTACGATAATAAAATCGAATAGAAAGGTCTTTTTTATTTAAGTGTAAATGTTTTTCGGTCGACTTTAAGGAGCGAAGTTATAACGTGGGAGAACACATTGCCGACCTAAGATCTAGATAAGGGGTCGTGGGCCGAGCATATAATAGGCACTAGTAGCAAACCCACGAGCCTAAAGCGGCCTGGTTAAAGTATCGTAGGGCACCCATACATTTATTATTTTCTAGAGCGGGGTTAACGTTAGCCACCTAGCTTATAGCATACCCCCCTTCTAGCACCCTTTCTTACTAAAACGCAAGCTTTAAAACACTAAATAATAAATATAAGAAAAATAGTTATGCCTAGTAGCTCCTAGAATACTATTAGTAAAATAGCTTGTTAGTATTAAAATTTACTTTTTATATATATTATATCTAATTATACTTATATAAAAGCTTAAAGCTAACTTAAGTATTTTATTAGTACTTTATACTACTTTACCTAGTAAGCCTTAATACTTTAAAAAGTATTAAATTAATATTAAAAACAATTCTAATAAAGTAGGCTAAGTAGTAAATAAGCTTTTTTATAGGATATACTACTAATAAAGTAGTTAAAGACTTATAACTAGCTTTTTCTTTTAGTTATTGCAATAAACTTTTCTCCTTATTAAAAAAAAAGGTATTTTAAGAATATCCTATTATCTTTTTATTTAATAGATAAAATAGTAAATAGAAAGTACTTTTAAGTACTAAAAGCTATATAAAGATAAATAGTACTATACAATTTTTTTTAAACTATTTATTTAGTATTTTATTTTTACTATAGAAAACTAAAAGTAATATAACTTATTTATTATTAGAAAAAAAGAAAAACTTATAGTACTTTATAAATCTATTATAGCTTAGCTCTTTAGCTATAAAGTTTTAGTCTTTCTACCTATTTTAATAAATTAGTTATAGATTTATAAAAAACCCGACTTTTAGTAGGAAAAGGGTACTAGAAGGGGGGTATGCTATAAGCTAGGTGGCTGACGGTTACCCGTTAGTTAAAGGCAGGCGCGGCTAACTAACTTAACTGCCGTTAAGTTAGCCTAAAAAATCCGGGACAGCATAAAAACCCCCGGGACAATCCTAGGGCCTAGTAATTTACTAAAAAAAGTGTTAAGAAGTTAGTACTTCTTCGAAAATACGCTAAAATCTAAGGTACTTAATTCTTAATAAGTAAAGCTATTTATACAACGCCCTTTTACTATTAGTACAATAGATCCATTTTTTCGGTACGTACACCCGCTAGCCCGCCCCGCCTAAAGTACCGCGCCCGGCCTAGTAAGTATCCGTATCTTTTAAATGCCCTCGTCCACACACACACACACTTTGCGCCCCTTCCGCCGGCGCAGCTGCGGCCGCACAACGCGTCCGCTCAATTCGCTCAAATAACGCATTTCTAGCCTCAAGTTGATATTGCAATAGCCCACTAATTGACCCGGCTGCAGCTGCCGCCGCCGCTGCCCTCATGGCTATGTGGCCGGCGGCGGCGGCGGCGGCGGCACCCACTTAATGGCTTGCCACTCAACGATCCCTCTAACGCCCGACGAAGCAGCCGGCTGCGACGATGCCGCCAGCTGCGACGATGCCGCCGGCTGCGACGATGCCGCCGGCTGCGAGGCTATAGGCATGCCCCTCCGGCTATGTCCTCCTCTTAATCCCCTTCCCCTAGTATTTCCTCGGGCGGGCAATCGTTGTTGGGACGCTGCGAGGGACCGAGGGCTCTGGCTTAGCTCGTCGATCTTATCTTGGCCCCGGTGCCGTAGTATGCTTGCGTTGAGGCGCCTCGAGCTGCCCCTCGAATTGGGCAGCCGCCGTGATACCCTCATCGCCACTATTGCCGCTGCGGCGTCTGCCGCCGCTGTTGCCGCTACGGCGTCTGCCGCCGTCGCTATCGCCGCTGCTATTGCTTCTGCTAGCGTAGCAGCCGCCGCCGTCATAACTTGCGATGCCCCGGCTGCGAGCGAGCTAGGCATGGGCAACTTCGCGTTACGGGGCCGGCCTCGTGTAACTACAATAACGTTAGGATCACGGATTCGAAGCAATGGCTTATTAAGGTCCTAGTAGTAGGAATTAGCAAGAAACCTACTAAAAAGGGGGGGGGGTATTACTAATAGCTTCTTAAGCTACTATCGTAGAAGAATATTAGCTTTATTAAGTGTTAGGCCGGCTTAGAGGCGTTCGAGGATAACGTAGGCGTAAGGTAGCCCGAATTAGCGCACGAAGTTCTTACTATAAGGCCGTAACGGCGTTAACTCTCGTATAGATAAGGGCATCGCGGCTACGGTAAGCCGGTGCTATATAGCAAGAAGGTTAACTGCTTGGTATATAACTATAACGTTAATATCCCTAAGCTACTGCTAGCTAAGGAAGAGACGCCGTTATCGCATTGCTTGCCGTAAGGCTATCTATAGGTATAAGATTTCCTTGTTTCTAATTATCTAGACGAGGGCATCGTAAAGGTATAAGAGGTCGGCTATGCCTATAAGTAAATACGACTTTATATCCTTATAGGCAGTCTTAACTAGGCTATTAACCCGTTAACCGAAGTTGCGATAGCGGCAAATATAGCACTAAGCCTACTACTCCCGTAAGGGCATATATTCGTTTAAGATATAGGTCACGATATAGCCTTAGTGTTATCCGAAGACTTCGTCGAGCCGCCGCTACGACTTAAAGAAATCCGCCTCTATGCGTGCGAAGATAACGCGCCGCTAGGCAAGCAATATACCCTTACGATCGTAGTTAAGATCCCCGTCGGGGTTAAGCCTTAATTTAACGCTATTATCTGCCCCGTCGGCTATAGCCTCTTAGGCAAGGATTGCCTTGGCCTCTAGAGGTATCTCGAGATCTAGAGGATTTTCGTTACTATTAGGATTTATAGTATCTTTTTAGCGAGACTAGATTCGTGCCCGAATATTGCTATTAGTATAGAAGACGTATAGCTATTGCTATATATAAGGAAAGGTACTTAAAAGAGCCTTCTTTAATATAGCTTCTTTATTAGTAACTATAATACTAGGCTCTTTTACCCTAACCTTAATAAGAAGATCGTTAAGGGATTCTAGGAGCTACTAGTAGCCCTCTTCCCTTTCTATATTAATAAGTCTAAAAGCGAAGTTAGTAAGGGATTTCTAATTAGTAACGCTAGTAACCTAGAAAAGGAAGAGTTTAAAGCGGTTAGTCTTATATATATTATTAAGACTAAGAACCTCTAAAAACCGCTTCTATATCTTAATATACTAAGGGTAGGTCTATAATACGCCTTAAACCTTATTTTTATCGGATAGGTTAAATTAGACGTAATAAGGAAGGCCCTTACGCTATAAATACCCGATAAACGTTTAGGTAGCTATCTTACCGTCTAGAGCTTTTAAACGAAGCTTTTAACGATCGTTATAGACGTCTCGTAGTCGGAAGTTAGCGGCGGCGGGCTCTACGTCTCGAAGGATGCTAGAAAGCTCTCGGGCTAAGAGGGCTTTATGCTTAGATAGGTGTCTCTCGAGGTCTTACTAGGTTCTAGTCCGACGGCGATAAATATTATATACCGATAGATTAAGGGACGGCCTATAATTATAGGAAGGCTCGGTGACTCGAAAATCCTACTTCTATAGACCTTCGTTAAAGGAAGCCGTAATATTAAGGCGGAAGGGATAGTCTAGCTTCTAGGTAGAAGTCTAGCGCAGCCCTATGCTTAAGGAAGCCCGCTGCGGGCCACGATCACATATAAAATAGACTCGCGATATAAGGGAGGCCCTATTAATATCTCGCTTATATAAGCTTAACCGTCTAACGATAGCGGCACCGTTATCGCGAAGAAACCCTTAGACGAAGCTATATACTGCATCGTAGGAATTAAAGCCCGGCGACGGCGGCAAGCAATTAATCACACCGTCTCGAGCGTTAGGGATAGTAGCGTTAGCGACTACGGCGTCGGCGGCGTCGGCGATAGGGGCGTTGTTAGCGTTAAGAAGGTTAAGAAGAGGGTCTATTACGGCAATTAGGATAGCTTTAAATTTATATATATAGATAAGTAGGTAGGTATAGGTAGGCGCAATATATATATATATAGACGAGGGCATTTAAAAGATACGGATACTTACTAGGCCGGGCGCGGTACTTTAGGCGGGGCGGGCTAGCGGGTATACGTACCGAAAAATAGATCTATTATACTAATAGTAAAAGGGCGTTATATAAATAGCTTTACTTATTCTTAATAGTTATATTAGTAATTTCTACTATTCTAAGATTGTCCTAGGGGTTTTATGCTGTCCCGGATTTTTTAGGCTAACTTAACGGCAGTTAAGTTAGTTAGCCGCGCTTGCCTTTAACTAACGGGTAATTAAGGAGCGGATAAATTTTAAGGCATTCCTAGTAGACTATACGTCGCCTTACGTAGGCTAAGCTTACTTAGGGAAGCATAAAGCACGTAATTCTTAACTTCCCCCCTCTTTTAAGATAGTTTTAAATCTAACTCCTCTCGCAACGTAGATATCGCAATAGTATCTCCGCACTATCGATATTAGTTATCCCTCGAAGCAATAATTAATTTCTCTACCGAGCCGCCCCTTAAACTAACTTAACGTAAACTCTTCTTTAGAGTAGAGGTATAGTACCCGGGCATAACCTACCCGCGATAGACTTAACTAATAAGGGAAGGGCTATTAGGAATACGACACCTTATCCGGCGGATAGATAAGTCGTTAAACACGGCTATACGGGCTATCCTCCTAGTCTAGAAAACGACGCCTCTATGCGCTATATACCGGGAGGCTGGTCTATCGCCGGTCTCGCAATTGCTCGAGGCGTGTCGAACGCGCTTCGTAGCCCGCCTTAAGTCCCTTAACGGAGCGCACCTACTTATAACGCGGACGAAGTTAATCCGAGTCCCTATTATCGATAGGGCGATTAAGCTAAAGTATTAACTTCTATAACGACTCTTCCGGACTAGGCTACGTCGCACTAACGAACTGCTCCCGAAATGCGCTAGGCTAGACTTTATTCTACGTAGATTCGCTAGCGATTAGCGTCGGCCTCTATAAATAGCATCGAAAGAAGAATCGGCCGTAATCTTCCGCGACTAGCTCTAATTAGTTGCTCTATAGATAGTAATCGTTTACTCGGACGGATCTCTCTCCCTAGAGGGTGCCGCGGGGTACGGCTATATAATATATTTAGATAGACTTACCGTTCTTAGTAGTAACGGCCGCCTTAGGCCTACTAAGGTCTTCGATACCGAAGCGAAAGGCGCTTTAGAGGTTTTACGCGCCGCTCTAAGCCTCCCGGCTTTAAAGAAAATTATCGTATACCTCGATAACCTCGTAGTCGCGATATACCTTTAGGGCATACCGTCGGATTCCTCCTAATAGGAGTTTCTAGAATTCTAGGCCTTAGCCTTAGAATATAGTGCTACTAAGACCTACTAGATCCCCGGCTATACTAGTATCCTAGGCAACGAGTAGGCAGACTCCTTAGTAAAGGCAGGAACCTCTTAACCCGAGCCTATAGACGCTCTCTTAATACTAGTATATCTACGTAAGGTCGCTAGGCGGCGACTAAAAGACGCGTTAAAAGCCTAGTAGAAAGTCTCTATACCTAATAGTATAGGTTCCTCGACCTCGATACTACGACTAGCTACCCGCTAGAACTTAGCCTTCTACGATCTTCGCTCTACTATCTACTTATAGTAAGAACTTACTATAGGGATTTTACTAACTACTATAAAAGGTTTAACTACGACGATACGCGGCTAACGTACTTATATAGCCGACGAAAAGAACTAAAATATCTCTTTTACTATAGGAAGGTCCTATCGCGATATTAGATAAGGCTAATACCCTTACCGATCGCGGCAGTTAATCGTATAATAGGTAGAGAATTTAACTAGTTTATTAAGATAGCGAAGGCGAGCTCGTTCTTTAGGACGATCTACCCTCGCTACTAGGCGGCTGCACCTCCTCCCCTTATTTCTTATTCTCTTTTATATGTTTTCTCTCCTAACTCGGCTAGGTAGAGGGTAATGTAATACCCTTTATCCGCCCGGGCTAATCGAGCTACTTTATAGCCACTTCTCTCTCCTAAACACGGCTACGTAAGACTAATTTAAAATATAACGTTATCGCGCCTAAACGTCCCGCTAACGGGTAGTAGGCTAAACATAGAAGCGCCTCTAAGCCGATAAAATATAGGATGGTGGTTTATTTATTCTCTATAGAAGGGGCAGATAACGCGAGGTGGCTCTTATTTCGGTTTCGCATTTTATAGGTCTATCCTATACCTATATCGATAAGAGAGAGTATAAACTTCTAGCAGCTCTATACGTCCTATGCCCCGTCTTAGGGACCTAAGCGACCTAAGGTCGCTAGACGAAAAATATAATAATAATAATAATAAGGCCGATCCCACGAGCATATCCTTCCTTATATTTTTACTTTCTTAGCACGCGAGTATTAAGTAAGTAGCCTATTCGTATACCTATTCGCTTAATAGCTATATTTAAAAACGTCGCCGCCGCGCTTTACGTAGGCTTTAGCACCGGCCATGGCTCCTGCTCCGGGCTCGCTTCGACCTTAGTGTCTATACGCCGCTAAACTTGGCCCGACTAGCTCGTATAGCGCAACTCCGGAATAGCTCACCGGCTAAGGCTCGCCTAATCGACTCGTCTCCCGTGCCTCGATAGCTGGCCCGATCGCCATCCTCGCCTCCTAGCGAAACCACCAACGCTGCCGTCGCGGAAGGAGCGTAGTCCGACAATATTTCGGATCTATCCGGCTTAACTATAATTGCCGACCATCCGCCACTCTCTATTATCGAATCCGTAAGCAAGCTTACCCGCGACTAAACGGAAGCCCATAACGCTAAGCTAGCGGTCTTTCGGGCCTTCTACGAGTCATTTAAATAAATAGCTAAACAGTTCACGACCGCTAATAGTAAAGATTCGGATTGCTGGCGAAAACGCTCTAATTTCAACAATCATTTAACCCTAGTCGTTTAAGCTATCACGCGAGAGAGCGGGATCGCCTTAGCGACCCCGAGGCGGGTAGGCTCCATATATCTTAAGCAGCCACGGCGGCGATAGTTCTAGGCCCGCGTAAACTATAGCCTTGTTAGTTGCCGAACATAGGCAACAAGGAAGGCGGGGGGTTACTCACAGACGCGAAGAAGAGGCTAGATATCGCTTATAAGATGCGATAGCTAATAGGCAGCGGCATCAGGTTCAAGGTAGGAGCGGCAATTGTCGAGTAGGGCATACAGTCGATGCAGGGGCTCTACCATAACAGCAGAAAACATGGCGGCGTTGAGGTGAAAGTCGTGGATGCAACCCCTAATAGTGGTTGCAATATCACGGGCGAAGTCGAGCCTCTAGCGGTACTCGTCGATAGGCATACGGTCGAGGGGGGCAGAAAAGTCGTGCTGGCCTTATAGAAAACGTCGGAG
This sequence comes from Hirsutella rhossiliensis, assembly GCF_020360975.1. Lineage (NCBI taxonomy): Eukaryota > Fungi > Ascomycota > Sordariomycetes > Hypocreales > Ophiocordycipitaceae > Hirsutella > Hirsutella rhossiliensis. The sequence goes on along the minus strand of NW_025408668.1, from coordinate 1,710,138 downwards.
ATCGTTCCGCATAGCCGCGTCGCCACGGTATCTAATAAGAAAGTCGGACAGGCATTGCTATAGATGCTCGTCGCTCGACGTGAGTGAAATAGCTATCGGCGATAAGGGCGAGAGAGAGGGAGAGAGAGAGAGACGGCGAGAGACTGCAGGGGCAGAGACGACGCGGGCAGAGACGAAACCGGCAGAGACGGCGCGAATAAGAAGTAGACGGCGTCGGCGGTAGACGGGCATAGAGCAGAAAGAAGACGACGGCATAGAGCAGAGGAGACGGCGTCGGCATAGAGCAGATAAGACGGCGTCGGCATAGAGTGAGAGTAGAGAGAAGTCGTCGGCATAGAGCGGAGAGAAGTCGTCGGCATAGAGAAGAGATAACGGCGGCGGCATAGGAGGGAAAATGCAGGGAGAGAGGGATAAGAGTTATAGGCCATAGGCGATAAGGTAGGAGAGCTTATTATAGGTCGACGCCCATGCCACGCCGTAATGGGTATCCTATACTTATGCGATAGGACGAGGCGCAGGCGCAGAAAAATTTACACGTCGACAAACTCTCTGTCTCCCTCTCTTAAAAGTAGTAATAGTAGTGCCGCTAGCTGCTCCGAACCCTCGCCGCCGCCCCCCGACCGACGGACCGGCCGACCGGCCGGCTCTCTTTGCAGTCTATGCTTACAGCTAACAGCCGCCGCCGCTGCTCCCCCTATCCTGTCCTATCCTGTCCTGTCCTGTCCTATCCTCTCCTATCCTATCCTGTCCTGTTCTGTTGCGCAGCCCTTATTAGCTGCTAGTAATTAGCGTTATCACGTGCCCTCGCCTTATACTTAGTCTTATATGCCCTCTGCCCCCGCCCCCCGTTGCTAATAAACTCGTCGGCTTTAATTGCAGTAATAATTAAGCTCTTCTTTTCTATAGCCGCCGACTTACCTCGAATACTACGCCGTCGTCCCTATCCGGCGCCTTAGCCCTCCGATAGCCTTAAGGCCGGCCGTCGCTAGGGCCATCGAGCTATTAGCCGCCGACGAGGCTATATAATACCGTCTCGCAATAATAGACTACCTAAACCGAACTAATACGTACTATAGTAGCTTAAGCTCCTATAGCACCTCGTCATATATCCCCCTATTACTCTACGCCTCGTAGTTTTTAAATACCGCTTAGGCTATAGACTTAATTACCTCGGCGTCTACTATACTCTTAGCTACCCTAGCAGCTAGTAATAGTATACTTAGGCCGCGGAAGTCGTTAGGCACGCTATCGACGCCTATATAGAACCCCCTATAAAACCGAAGTACTATGCCGTATCTCGTATATATTGCCCTTAGAACTTACCCGCTCTCTCCCCTATTAAAGGACGGGTTAGCCTTAAGCGCTTCTATATCGCGTCCTAGTAAGATATCTCTATAGACCTATGCCTCGACTATATAGTCTAGAATGCGGCTAACGTTATCGGTGCGGCACCGCCGTAGTATCGATAGAAAGCCGAGGCATTCTAGCACCTACGCCGGCCGTATATTGCTAAGGCCGAGCATCGAGTCTCGCGTAAATAACTCTTCTAGCATCGAGGCTAAGACGCTATCGAATTCGTTAATCGTGGCCACCGACTAGGGGTTCGACTGCGACCCGCTAAACGTAAACGTAGATCGAAGACATACCTCGGGCTTTAGTAGGAAAAAATAAGAGCCGAATCTCGGCGCCGGCCCGTCGGGGCTATAGCCGAGGTCTAAGGCCCCGTATTTAGGACGGTCACACGCCTCGACGCCGCCGTTATAGTAGGCGCCGCTAAAAAGACTCTTCTCCTACTTATCTCGCGGGCTATCTAATGCTGCCGACACTAGCCCGTTTAATATGCCCGTCTCGAACTAGTTCTTATATACCCCGTCCTCGAAAAGGCTATAAGCTACTAACCCGTCGCCGACGGACCGGTCTAGATAAAAGTGCAGCGCTATATAGGCGTGCTTACGAATAGCACGGCGCACGCTATCTAAGGCCGAGGCGTTAATATTAGATATAGAGAATATATATATTATTGTCTACGTAGATTCGGGCGCTATTGCTATAGCCTAAGCTCTAATTATTGCTATAGCCTTTAGTTGCGATAGCTTTAGCGCTACCGATTGCCCGGGACTAGGCGATATAATAATATATCGAGATTTATATTCGTTGTTAATTAGCTATTCTAACTTATAAAAACTTAAAGCGTTAATAAAGCTAGAAACGGACGGTAATTATTATTTAGGATCGACGTCTATCCCCCTCTAGTATTATTTTATATTAGCTTTAAGGAGTATTAGCTAACGTTAGCTAACGTCTATAGACGTAGAATAAAAGGGAAGACTTTCTTAGTACGAATAGTAAGAGATAAGAGGTAATAGGGGTATAGTTAGCGTTTTATACTTATCCTTTTAAAGAGTAATTCTAGAGACCTTGCTTAGAGAAAGGACGGCTTAGTTAAAATATAATACTCGACGTAGTCCTCGCCGTTAATATTAATAATTATACCCGGTAATACTAACCTTCCTAGAAATAGCCCGTTCGCCCTACGCTTATACTTAATGCCTTTATAGATTCTAGTATCCTCGGCACTAGACTTAATGCGGAGAGTCTCCTAGCTCGCCCACACTCTAGTTAGAGGCTGCATCTCCTCCGATAGGTGGAAGAGAATCCGACCGTTGGTCGCAGGAATAGCACCTATAGTGCCCTCGTGGTTAATTGCATAAGGGTCGGCGCGGCCCTAAGCGGCTTTCGTAATTTCATAAAAGGCCCGGTAACTAGACCTTTTTACGGCGCCAACACCCTATAGACGCTGCCTCGAGTAGAGCGAACTCCTATTAAGTGAATGGGAGAGGTTTGGCTTATCGGGCCACGACTCCACGCGTCGTGATTAACGTAGCTCGTAGCCGCCGCAATAGGGCCGGGACGCCGGCCGCTCTGCCTCTGCCTCTATGGCAGGAGTGATGCTAATGGTCGGTATGGTGATATTATTCGGTTGCTTAACGACAATTATGGCCTAAGTTTGCGCATAGTAGATTGCGTTTATTTCGTTGTCGCTTCGCTCGGCTTTAGTTTTATTATAATTTAGCTAATACTATCTAAAGCGATAATACTATACTCCCTATTTCCTCGATTAGCTAGTGACGTACGAGATTGAGACTATTGACCCGACGATGCTTTCGTTTTTGCTCTATAAGGCTTTTCGTTTAGGTCGGAAATAGCAAGTTTATACCCGCTGTCCTTAATAATAACTAGCGCGTCCGCATACACGAGTTACGAGTTTGTAATAATATAGGAATAACTTATCCCTTTAGTCTTAGACATGCTCTTAGGGATAAAATCACTTATCGCTTACCGTAGACTAATAAGAGCACGGGCGTCTAAGGCACAGTTTCTGCAGCCCTCCTCTCACGCTACAGAGATGCCTAGCTCACCTAGCTGCGCGACGCATACCGGCGGGTTTCACCTAGCTTATCCGGGGTCGCGCTGTTGGGCGGAGCGGGGGAACTAACTACGCAATTTCCTCCGGGTCCCGCATTTTTTTCTCGATAAGACGCGTTACGTGAATTTGGCCGCCGGAGTCCGCTAACGTGCTCCCACGGCAACAGGTAGCAGTGGCCCCTTACTAGACTTATATCCATTTGCATCCACTATGCTTTAAAGCTATCGCGATGTCGAAAGTTTCACGACCTTAGAGCCCCCCTTCAGCCCTAGCCCCTCTCTGCTTGGCCATGGTAACCAAGTCCACCCGGAGCTCGTCGCCGGCTTCCTTTTACGCCGACTCGGAGACGCAACGGTCGGCGACAGCCAGCAGTCCTGCCACTCCCTGTCCGTACATCGAGGCGCGACAGCTGCCTCGCGAGCTCAAGGACCATTGCCAGATTTTTCTCGAAGAGGCGCCCGTACGACTGGAATAACGCCTCAACGCCAAGGCTAAACCTCACCGCGATCCGTCGCTATCACGAATATGTACAGCTACGGCAAGAGGCGTCCGTGATCTCGTCGGTGCCGCTTACGCCGTCAGTCACACGCGTGCATAAGAAAGCATGCAGGGCTGGGAATACCCTCGCTCTCAACGGCATTACTGCTACGGCGGAGATGAAACTTATTAAGGACAAGCAGCTACGACGCTCGGCCCTTAAGGAAGGGACGCAGACTATAGGGAAATATAGACCATTGACGGTCGATAACGCAAGAATCCGTGTCGCCAAAGACGAATACTATAGGCGGGCAGCTCAGGAAGATAAGGAGCGCCGTATTAAGAAGAAAGAGGCACGCGAGGAAGCAGATTTCCTACGCCGCTGGCTCCGCGACGTTAGAAGCACAGTTCGAAGCAGCATCACGAAAACAGAGCCCGATCAGCAGAAGGCTCAAGGGTGGCGGCACAAAGGTGACCGCCGCGCTCATCTCAACTATACGGAGTGGCTTGCTCATAGATATCACGCCTTCCGTATTCTCTGCTCCCGCGGCAAGGTTCAGAATAGCTTCACTTGGCCCTAGGATTAAAACATCGGTACGGTTGAAGCTGCCATGCAGTTGGTGGTCACTGAGCATAAAGTTCGCGCCGGAAACCGTGTGGCTCTCTCTCTAGAGACTAACGGGATCGATATCTCGTAGATTAACGCGATTGAAGATTTTATAGGCGATTTTAAGGTCACAAAAGAAAAGGAAAAGGAAAAGGAAAAGGAACAGGAACAGAATGCCGTTGACTGCATCATTGTAGCTCACTCGCCGCTCGCGCAATAAGGCGAAGGCGTTATCACGATATTGGATAATCAAGGTTATGAGGGAAGCGGGGAAGAAGGTTATGCACTTAAACGAGGAAATTAAGTACAAGGCGCGGCTATGTTATGCTTGTAAATTTGGTTGGCGCTAATGTACCCTACCGTTTCCCAGTCAGTGACCCTTTTCCTAGTCAATGCACCCCCCGTGCTTGATGTTCAAGCGCGGGGGGTCGACTTTTAGACCCCCCTAGTAGTCAGTCAGGAACACCTTGTCCACGAAGTCACGCCGAGACACCCAAGAGTTCTCTTCCTCTCCATGGCCCTTCTATTTCACAAGGTATCGTCGACGACTTTTCGGTCCACGATGATCGAGAATTTGTTCCGCCTCGTAGGTAGTCTCTGCCATAAATGGGTGGTCCTCAGGCTCAACCGGCTGTTTGTCTCGACTCCGGTAAGGCTCCAAGCTACTAATAGGCAAGACGTTATGAATCCTGACGGTTGACGGCAGGCGGAGGCGATAGGCTAGTTTATGCCCCCCAATGACCCGTTCGATCTGATAGGGCCCGACATACTTCTCCGTCAGCTTTTTGGTTGGGCGCCGCAGCGGAAGGTTTTTGGTGGAGATGAGGATCCAATCGCCCTCCTTAAAGGATCTTGGTTCTCGACCCTTATTGTAGTGTCGCGCCTGCCGCTCTTGAGCCCTTGTGATGAGTAGCGCCGTACGGTCGTGGAGCTATCTGAGACCTCGAACTCGGTCTATCGCGTGGGTGCTGAAAGTTTCGATTTATCCCTCAACATGCCCCTTAGACCGCGGATGGTATCTGTCAGAGGGAGCAGACTGACGGTCTAATCCGCACACGTATAAACTCCGGTGAAAGAGGCAGGTCAGACACAAGGACTTGAGTCAGGTATCGATACAGTAGAGGAACATTGCCCTAATCGGGATACACGGGAATTGGCACTGATTCAGGGCCACCACGGGTCCCAGATTGGTATCTATTCGTATAAATACCCCTCAATGTCGCACAGATAGATAAAAACATGCATCATCGTTTGGACTCAATTGTGCCTGCCCTTATCCTTCCGCCCGCGCTCTCAGCTTGCTGAGAGTTATGAGCCCGGTTTGCGGTGCTCTTTATCCTTCGCATTCCTCTACCAACTGTGAGGCTATCACGAATCTCAACGCACCATATATCCTTCACCCTTGGGGTTGACGCGAGGAAGAGAGCAAAATTCAGGGGCAACACCCACAACTACGCAGAGTCAACGACGCGTGCATCCCTCGCAGGAGGTAAAACACACGATGACACTAGGCCCCCAATATCAGAAGGGGGAGGTGTACATCACCACACTCAAGGAAAGCCTTGACTGGACCCCATGGATTAGGGGTATCAAATCATGGGCTCAAACGCACCACATCTGGGAGTACGTTAACCCAGAAGGGACCGTGGTGCTCGAGGAGCCCCTGAGGCCTAGCTGGGAAGAGCTACTCGAGAAGGTAGGGCAGAGGCCCCACTGAGGAAGCTTTCCCAACGAAGAAAATAAGTATAAGGCAGCAAGGGAAGACTTCAATGAGAAGCTTCAAGATGCCAAGGACCTCTTTAGGTACAAAGAGAAGACCTTCCAGGATCAATTGGACCGCTTCAAGGCTAGAGAAAAAGCCATGATGCAGATCGAGGAGGTGATCAAGAAGTCCATCAGTGAGGGGCTCCAGGGCGAGACCCTGATACAGCTGACGCCCCGGGACAAGATCAAAGAACTCAAACAGAAGGTTCTCCCCTCAGCGGAGGAAGAAAAGAACCTTATCGATGAAAGGTATCATCAAATCATCAACAAGAAAGGAACCCGGGACTGGAAGGCCTGGGCAGAGCAGCTGGACCAAGTCATCCTGATTCAAGAGACCTAGCGGTCTCGACTATTAATGACACAAAGATTCGTCAGGACTTCCTCAAAGGGACCGAAGAATGGGACCTAGCTGGCCCATGACGATTAGGCTGCTGGACGCACTCCTGGAGAGAACAGGACTCCCAGCAACCCCTTTGCGCACCCTGATTGCCGACTTTAAAAGGGAGGTTGGATTCAGGAAGAAAGGGAAACCTCAGAAGACCCCAGGGGTCAACAACGCAAACAACGCTCCAAGATCATCTGATCAGAGGACTAGGAATGGCCCAGAGGGGTCACACAAGTGCCCGGCATGTAAGCAACACTGGGTCAAAAAGGATGAGTGGTGGGAAAGCTGCTGGACCTTTAGAGCGATGTTCCAGAAAGACCCCCCCGAAGGATGGATTCCCAGGGACCACCTTAAGGAGGCCATCAACCAGCACCTTAAGGAGAACCCTGGACAAGACCAAAGCCATGGAGTGGAAGCCAAAAGCCAAAGACATCACAGTCCCGCAGAATAACAACAACTCGAGCAAACAGGCTAATACAGTGTCGCACGTGCATAGCACTAATACGAGTGAAGACTCTCGAGGACAAGGCCATCTATGATTCAGGGGCTAGCGTACATGTCTTTAACGACCTACGATGGTTCGATGAGGATACCTTCACCTGGGGATCGTCAGAAGAAGTCCGGGCAGGAGAAACTCCTCCAAGTCAAGGGGGTAGGCATGGCCGTTATCCCAGTGAAAACGGGATCAATTTGAAGCTTGAGAGCAGCTACTACATCCCAGAGATGCCAACAAGTGTGTTCTCAGCTCGTCAGGGGATTGTTGCGAAGATCTATTGGAACCAGGTTAACGGCACACTCTACCATGAGCCCACAGGGCGCACTCTGGTCAGTCTGCAAGAAATTGAAGACCAATACGTTATTGCAAGCCTCTCAAAGCGGCCCCAACACAGCGTCTTTGTCACAAGCAGGGCTCCTAAGCCACCAATGGGTGGGCAAGCAGACCTTGGCACAGACGGCTAGACATCCGGGGCCAGAACCCTTAGCCACCTAACCAAGATGGGGACCGGCCACGTGTGAATGCGAGGTCTGCGCAACAGGCAAAGAGGCAGGTCTCCGTGAGGAGCCCACTTTACGACCCAGAGGGCCGGAGCTCAATTTAGCTTCGACTTACACCCAGGCCCGGTGGCCGGATTCGGGGGTGAAAAGTACTTTGCGCTCTTCACATGCATAACGACCAGGATGAGGTTTTATTACGCGTTGAAGAGCAAAACCGAGGTCCGAGATGCCTTCAAGAAGCTAACATCAATGCTAGAAACTCAGTACGGGATAAAACTGATCAACCTGGCTTCTGACGGAGAAAAAGCCCTTCTAACAAAGGAGCTAGTCAAATTCATCGAAGGATTGGGCATTCGGGTCTTCCAGTCAGCTCCATCCACGCCCACGCAGAATGGGCATGCAGAAAGGTCCGGGGCCGTGGTCAAAGAAAGGGCCCGGCTTATGAACCTGGACTCCGCATCCCGGAGGAGCTCTGGACCGAGACCTACCGCACAGCAGTGTATTTGCTCAACCGTACGCCACTTAAAGGATCTGATCATAGCTGGAGAAGCCCACACGAACGATGGTGGACCCATATGAGGGACCACAACCTCTATACGGCCACATCAAGCGAGTCCAGCCGAGCATAAATCACCTGCGTGTCTTCGGCTGTGTGGCCTACCCAATGACAATCACTGCGTTGGAGCATGTAAAGTCACATAAGACGCAGTCCCCGCTTGAGCAGAGAGCTCATATCGGTTACCTGGTGGGCTACAGATCGACCCATCAATATGTCGTGTGGATACCCTCGATCCGCCAGACCAAACTGATGGTCTCGGCGAATGTACAATTTGATGAGTCAACAATGTACGATCCGAAGAGGGAAGAAGACGCGGAAGCCTTCCAGGTCTATACATACGATGTTCTTCGTCAAATGGTGGCGATAGACGTCCCTGACGACGAAGACATAGAGGAAGCAGGAGTGCGCAATTACTCCGATGATGAGACAGATGACGGAATGACGCCGTACACCTCGGAGTCAATTGCGGCACCCTCTGCAGACGAGGCGACACAAGAAGCACCGAATTTGAAGACTTCGATGAGGGCTACAACGGACAGTGCCTATATTTCGCCTCCAAGCACTTCAAACAGTAGGGTGGAGGAAGAAACCTCGCCCTCCCACCAAGCTCTGTCACCACTAGCGTGACCCAGCAGGAGGTCACACACCACGGAGTCAGGACCCGGAGGTGGAAAACTCAAGCATTATCTCGAGCCCTACGCGGACCGACCCGGAGCCTCAGGTATCATTAGGCACGCCGATCCTAGACGTATTGAATGAGCGATTGAATGAGCCGCCTGTCGATCCGGGGGGTGGTGCGCTCGAAGAGCCACAATGGTCAGAATTCGAGGAGCTGTCTCTGGGGTGGGAGAGCCCGACCCCAGAGTCACAATCACAACCTGAAAACGACCCCGCAAGGCGAGGGACAAGTCTCAGGATAAACCCCGCCAATGTGCTTGAGGGCAAGAGACAGAGGAAGCCGAAGAAGGCCTTCATCAATAACATCATTGCTAATGCCTCGAAGCACAGGCTTCACGTTGAGGATATGCCTCCTGTGCCAACCTCCTTTAAAGCCGCGATGGCTTCGGAATACGCCTCCCAATGGATAATGGGGATGGGGCGTGAAATTGAGGACCAGATGAAGCTCGAAACGTGGACCAAGGTGGCCAGAAAGATGGTTGAAGAAGCCGGCCACTTCATAATCCCGTTGCGATGGGTATATGCATATAAACTGGATGAGCAGGGCTACGTCACTCGCTTTAAAGCCCGACTTGTGGTCCGTGGAGACCAGCAGCCGGAAGACAACGAGGACACATACGCGGCCACACTACGAGCAAGAACCTTCAGAGTGTTAATGGCCCTCTGCTGTCTTGAAGACCTTGAAACAGAACAGTACGATGTGAAAACAGCGTTTCTGTATAATAAGCTCAAGCATGCCATCTATTGTCAGATGCCACCAGGCTACCTTGAGCCTGGGCTATGCTTGAAGCTTCTCAAGGACTATACGGGCTTCGAATCGCTCCAAGGCTGTGGTTTGAGGAGCTCTCGGGCTTCTTCAAGAAGCTGGGCGCTCAACAACTCGTCGAAGATGCCTGCGTGATGACTTATAAAGGAGTCATCATCTTCTTCTTTGTGGATGACATCGTGATGATGTATCCAAAAGAAAAGAAGGCCGAATGGGAAGAACTTCACGCTGCCATTATGAAGGAATATACCATCAACCACATGGGGGAACTTCGCTGGTTCCTAGGGATTGAAGTCATCAGGATAGGGCCCAGAAGAAGCTTTGGCTCGCTCAAGCCTCGTATCTCTCGAAGATGGCCAAGAAATTCCACATTGAGGACGATGATCAGATCCTTGGCGTGCCCCAGATCCCGATAACGACCGAAGAGCTCAAGCCATACGAGAAGACGGCTACTAGGGACGAGGTTCATCAATATCTCTCTAATTGGCTCAATTCTTCACCCAGCGATTCACACCAGACCCGACGGTGCGTTCCCGGTTGGAAAACTGGCACAATTCAGCCATAACCCGGGCCCGAAGCATAGAGAGAGGCCTGGAGATGCCTGGCATACCTCTATCACACGAGAGATCGCTGCATCTGCTTCTCAGTCAAAGAAGCTGAACGCAGGTTCCTCTGCGCTTCTGATTCATCCTTTGCAGACAACCCGGAGACTCGAAAATCCTCACAGGATATGTCTTCTTGTTTCTAGGCGGACCCGTTGACTGGAAGGCTACGAAACAAGCGACTGTGACGACGTCGTCCACAGAGGCCGAATTGCTGGCCCTGTCAAGCGCGGCGAAGGAGCAAATGCAATTTTCCCGGCTAATTAAAGAGCTTGACATCAAGGTAGAAGGCACCAATGAGCTATGGTGCGATAACCTGCAGACCATCAGGCTCCTGACTGAACTAAGCGCAAAGCTCAAGACGAACCTTAAGCACATCGATATCCATCGTCACTGGCTTCGACAGGAGGTTCAGGAAGAAAGACTCCAGATCACATGGATCAAGTCTACGGAGAATCCCGCTGATGGAATGACAAAGGCCCTTCCCAGCAAAAGCACGAAGCTTTTGTCAAGCAGCTAGGGATGCAAGGGAGACCGGTGGCACCAATTGAAGCCGATGCGCCGGAGGACAGTTTCGACAGTATCACCACCCAGAGAGAGATATAGATGCTCTCCGAGCATCACCCAGGCACGGGATGGACCCATCATTTTGCTGGTATTGACTTGTTAAAATGCTCCTGGTCACAACACCAAGGAAGACATCATGAAGAGCATCTCCCTCAACGGTAGTAGCCTCACTCGCTGGATATTTGATAAGATTGGATGATTCGTCTGTCTCTTTTGCTTGTTTGCCTCACTCACCCAGTGAGACCGAGGCAAAGGGGTGTGTCAGAGGAGCAGACTGACGGTCTAATCCGCACACGTATAAACTCCGGTGAAAGAGGCAGGTCAGACACAAGGACTTGAGTCAGGTATCGATACAGTAGAGGAACATTGCCCTAATCGGGATACACGGAATTGGCACTGATTCAGGGCCACCACGGGTCCCAGATTGGTATCTATTCGTATAAATACCCCCTCAATGTCGCACAGATAGATAAAAAACATGCATCATCGTTTGGACTCAATTGTGCCTGCCCTTATCCTTCCGCCCGCGCTCTCAGCTTGCTGAGAGTATCCCATCAAGACTTCCGCTAGAGCCTCTTTTACGGTGTTATAGTACGAGGTATTATAGGTGAACTCCGCCAACGATAGCTTGTCTATCCAGTCTGACTGTTCTTTGTTGCAGAAGGTCCGTAGGTACTGTTCGATCGACTGATTGATCCGCTCTGTCTGACCATCGGTCAGAGAAAGAGGCGGATACGGAGACGGAGACGGCTTCGGTGATTGAAGTTAGGGTACCTGAGCCTCCTCGGCGCACCACCCGGCTAGGTCGCGTGATCAAAAGACCAAGAAGCGAGTAATTTGTTTAATTCTCTTTTAAATAAGATAGTTTTTATATAAGTATTATAATATTTTATTGGAATATAAGTAGTTTAAGTTTAGGATTTTTGGTAAGGCTAGTGTCGTTTACCTAAGCTAAAGGGGGGGGTGAGCCAAAGGTGGGGGTAGGATGGTAGGAGGCTGGATGGTAATTTCGCGTGCAGGGTACGCACTGGCCATAGACCCCTGTAGAAGCGTTCAACCACTAAAAAGTAGAATTCGGTCAATTCTCTATCGACTGTAGGTGACGGCTTACGAGAATCTTTATAGTTGGCTGGAATCGGTGTAAGTAAAAATGATGGGTTTTAGTGGAGATTTTTCCATTTGCGCTACCGAAAGAGGGGTGTTACCGAAAGAGGGGTGGGGGATAGTATCTGCCTCGACCTACCTATATAGCGGACTATATACTTATCTATGGCCAAATAAGTACCTAGCTGATAGACAGCAAGAGACGCCTGCTATATCTATTCGGCCTACTTATTGACCTACGCGTAGGGCGTAGGGACCGGGCGACGTAACAAGGGGGAGACGGAGGAGGGCGTCGGTGCCGGGTCGGGCAAGAAGAAAAGGGCACGGGGCAGCAGCGACTAATGAGGGGGAACTCTTAGACGTGAAGGAAGGAAAGGCAGGAACGAAAAGGGCTAAGATAAAGGAGGCGAGTTTTAGATTAGACATAAACAATAGTAGGAAAACCGGCGGACGAAACGAAAAATGTTAGCATTAGTGTTGGCAAGGGGAGGCGGGAAGATAAGGCGGCAGCGACCAATAAGGAGGGGGGGGCGAAAAGAGTCGGCGATCAATTATAAAAGATCTTATATCGAAAATTGGCAAAAAGTCGGCCAATAGGAGAAGGCTCGCCGGTCGGGGCTCGCGCAAAGAGCCTTAAGGAACGAACGAGAGGAAGGCTCGCTAGCCGCGGCTCGCGCAAAGAAGCCTTTCGGAACGAAAGTTAGCGATAGGAGGACAGGAGAAGATTTAGCGACAGGAGAGAGAGAGAGTTGGCGATAGGAGATAGGAGATAAGAGAAGTGAGAGGAAGATAGGAAGAAGAGTGAGGTCGAGATACGAGATACGGCGAGAGAAGTAGAGCATTATCGTGAGTGAAACCGAGACAGAGCGTCGGGGAGGCAGGCTAGGCCGCTAGAGGGAGGTTTTATTTTGCGAAGGCGCAGAGGGCGTGGAGAGACGGCAGGGTTAAAGAGAGATATGGGTAGGTAATGCATATCTAGGCGAGTAGAAGGCTCGGAAGATTTATAGGTGCTATAAGTCGTAGATATAAATAAAATAAGGAGTATATTAGGGAAGTTTTAACTTAATTGTCCTTATAAAAAGGGGAAGAAGAGGAGAAGGGAATATCCTATTCGAGCCTTTCGTACTTGAGTTTAAGGATGATAAAACATATTCCTTGTTATGTTGTATTGTTTCGTTCGTTGCTTTAGAGAATATTCTTGGGCGGACGTCGGGCGCGGAGCGGTCGGGAAGAGATAGACGCGGGAGGTCTGATAGAGCCAGAGGCGGTTGTGCCTGGTTGATCGAATGGTTCGGTGTCCGTCTCTGACTCTACGGGGTCTTCCGGGGACAGAAAGGAGGAAGTGTCGGACTTAGCGGAGTCTTGATGTCACAGGCGGTGATTATAGTAGAAGTTTCGGGAGAAAGTCGCGGTCTCTTGGTTGGGGTTTGGTAGGGATCGGGCAATGACCGACTTGATGTCAGTATAAGGGGATCGACTAGGCTAGATATAGGCGGCGTAGGGGAGGCGGGGGTTTAGGCGGCCTAGGCTTTTTGGTAGATGTAAACCTTGCCAACGCATCGCTATAGTCCGAGGGATTGCCGACCGTGCCCTTGGGTGTCGTCGGCAGTAGTTGTGTCGCAGAAGCCTGGTTGGATATGGCCCTGTCGAGGAAAGTCCACGTATCGGGGACGACGATGAAGATATAGTCTTGGCCGAAAGCCGGGGCATGTTTTATAATCTAGTGATCTAGTAAGCCGGCGATTTTGCCCGTATAAGTAAAGAGAGCGTTCGGCTGGAACTGGCTGTCGCGCCTCTCGGTTATCTTCTTATAGGGAGGTCCAAGGAATAGCGTGAATGGGGAAGATAACGAAAACTTAAAAGGGGTGAAAACCCTTAAAGGGTGTTTTGCCGGGAATCCTAGGACAAATATAGGTGGAGAGCTAGACAAAGCCGCAGCACCTTAGCTGGCTGTCGTCAAGGGCCGCAGCCGAGTTTCCATGCAGGAGGTCGCGGCCGGAGCCGATAATAGGTCCCGTGAAGGAGACAATGGGTTATATCGTTGGGAAAGCATCCACCGAGCCGAGGGTGCGAGTGACGACTTTGCGGATATCGTTAGGGAGGGTAGTGGCGATAGAGAGGTTTAGAGAATAGACTTACGGTTAGTAGCTGTGATCGCGGACTATAAGCGCGGGGACGGTGTATTCTATGATGTTATCATCGTCCGACTCTAAGCCATCACGTCGCTCGATTTCCTACGTTAGGGCAAAGGGATGAACACGGCCGACCATAAAGAACCATTGCTCGGTCTATTCGGAGGGGATTATCTGTTGGTTATATATAGAAATATTAAGGCTAAAGAAGATATAGGTCGATGGACTAGCAGTATCTAACCGGATTGCTGCGTACTCTAGAGTCGATAGCTATAAGGGCGTCGGAAGGAAGACTCTCGCTAGGGTTTCTGCGTTGAGCCCTTTAATACGATGCTCATTCTGGTAGGCGAACCTAGACGGGTAGCCGGGCTAGACAAAGGCCATCATAGACATATCGGCGCCAGCATTTTTCTGGCTGTTAAGAGGTTGCCGCGGGGAGGACGAGCTATCGATGTCGAGCTGGGAGGCCGACATCGTGAGAACATGGCAGATGTGGTCACCGTGGAAGTGTGAAGGGGGGGTTACGCAGAGTAGAGGTAGGCATCCTATAAAGCGGGTTTTCTTGCTGGTCGAAAGAGGGTTCGCGGCTAGGGTCGGGGAGACTTAAGAGCAGACATTGCAATAATAAATAAATACATATTTTGGCATATTGTTATGTATTGTTAGGAGTGTGGCTATATTGATATATATTGTTAAGCTTATTAATAATTATTAATATAACATTGAATGCTCATCTCCGTCTCCGTTGGCGCCGCCTATATCCATGATCTCGTTATCACCCGCAACGTATAGTTTGCGAATTAAATCGTTCCTCACCCAATTACCGAAGCATTGCAGCTTTTTAGTCCTATCCGCGGAAAGTCGAGCTCGATCCTAAGAAAGTGTCCGCCTTGTGCAAGAGAACACCCGCTCCGGCTCGTCCGATATCGCTGGGACGCTAAGTATGTCAAGGGCCATCTGATGCAAGCGTGGATACTCGGCTCTCTGCTCCTCACGACACCACCATTTAAGCGGATTGGCAGTCAGCATATGTCTCGAGGCTTAATTAATATACCCTTAAAAGGTAGCTAATATATTAGTAAGCCTAAACGGTATTACTAAGTATTTAAAGTAACTATAATAAGTATAAAAAGTAGTCTTTTATTTATCCTTTTTTTTATTTATATATAATAGTAGGCGTTATAAATATTAAATTTCGAAAAATATTTAGCTTTATAATAATAGTTAGTAATCTTTAAAATAAAGGGTAAAAGGTACTAATTTCTCTTTAATATATAATTAAGTCTATAGTAGTTTATATAAAGGTATAAGGTATTATCCTTTTTTAATATAAAAAGAATAAGCGCTATTATAAGACTCTTAGACTTATAAATTTAACCCTTAAATATTATATCTTTTATTTACTTTTAAAGTACTTTAAGTTTAGTTTATAATAAAGGGTAAATTAGTTTAAAAGGTAGTTTAATACTAAGTAAAAGGTTAATAAAATAATCCTTTTTCCTTAGTAATAAATCTAATTTATATATAAAACAAATATCTTTAAATTAGTAAAGTATTAGTAGTAATTTAGTTTAATTATTATTAAGTTTATCCTTATTATTATCTTTATTAGCTAATAAAATAGGATTTAAATCTATTATTACTATAAAGACCCTTACTTTATTTTAATATTCTTAGTAAAACTTAGTAAGTTACTTTAAGATATAGTTCTTTTTTTAATACTTAAACTATTATTATTATTTATAAAGTATAAGGTAAATTCTTTTACTAACTAAAGTTAATATATTAAGTAAAATTAAAATAAGATTATATTTTATAACTTTATTAATTTTAATATAGTATTAAGTAATAGTCTTTTAATAGCTATAACTATCTTTTAGTTATATAAGGACTTTTTATACCTTATAATCTTTAGTTAAAATATTACTTAACTTAATAACCTTAAAGTAAGTAAATAGGACTTATTATAAGTTATATACCTTTATAAATACTATATTAATTAAATTAATAGCTCTATAGCTATTTAAGTACGTAATTAATTTAATAGCGATTTACCCCTTAATTACTATAAGAATAAAGAATAAGTATTTTTAAGGTATATTAAAAGCTAAGGGAGGAGTATTTACTTTAACCTTTAAGCGTTTCCTTATTAGTTAGGACTAATAGCTAAAGTTAGTACTAAGTTATTTATAGTCTTTACCTTTACTTTAATATAGTTAAGGGCTATATATCTTAGTTAATTATAATAATAATAGATAATTTTATTATAAGGCTAGCTACTTTAAGTTTAATTATAAAAGCGGCCGTAATTAATAAATTTCTTATAATTTTAATTATTAGCTAATTTTATAATATTTTATAACTAATTACCTCTTAAATAGCGGCCTACTTACCTTTTATATTAACCTATACCCCTATTACCCCTTAGTTTAAAAGCTAGGTTTATATTATTAAAACGTATTCTTTTATAGCTTAAAGTATCTTAATAATACTATACTAGCTATATTAGCTTTTCTCTTTAGTAAGTATAAATAAGTATTAAATAAAGGGTAATTTAGTCTTAAAGGTCGCTCTTTAACTTAGTAAAGAAAATAAGGGCCTATACTTTATTAAGCTATTATAAAAAATATTACTTTAAGGAGTTAAGATAAAGGCTAAAGTCTAATAGGGATTAATTATCCCTTTAATAGGCAGCTTTAAGCTATATAGCTAATAGCGTTTTATAGTTAATAGTATTTTTAATTAAGACTAAAGTCTATTCCTTAAAGTAGTCTTAATTTATATAATAAATTACCTAAGTATTTAAGGGCTATTCCTTAAAGTATTAGCACTATTTTACTTTATAATTAGTATATATATAATTTAGCGTATAAAGTATTTTAATTTTATTTTATATAAAACGCTAAGGAGTAGTAATAAACGTATTATTAAGATTATAAATTTAATTTAACTATCTTTATATATTTATTAGCTATATAAGTATTATAGGGTAGGTAAAGGGTTATACTATAGGTGCCTCCTATTATATTATAATAATAAGCTATATAAGATCTAACTATACGCTATGCTTACTACTACTAAATATATATTTATATATATAGCTTACCTTACCTTATAACGCTTATCGGCTAAGGTCTAAGCTAATACCTAGACTTATACTAAGGGTAAATACCCTTATATAAGGTCCCTACCCTTCTTTTTATAGGCGGTCCCTTATAACGTTAATCCTATACCTTAGCGTATAGCTAGGAGTTAAATAACCTACTAGCGCGCTCTTATTACTCTTTCCTCTTAACTATACTATTATTATTATTATTAGTAGTAATAGCTATAACTATAACTATAAGTCTCTTAGCGCTTAGCTATACGCTACCGCCTATATATAAGCTAACCTATACCCCTATTAGTTATTTAAATAATTTAATATATCCTCCCCCGCCTTATCTTACTTCTCCGCCGAGATCGATAACTTCGTCGATCGCGCCCTCGCCTCGCCCGCTACCCTACCTACTGCCCCCGCCGCCCTAGTCGCGCCTACCGCCGCTCCGCGCTACCCGCTACCCGGCTTCTCGGCTATTAACTTTACTGCCCGCGCCGCCGCCGCCGCCGCTACGCTCTCCGCTACCGGCCGCCGCGGTAACGCCGACGATAATAACGATAATAATAAGCGCGGGTCCTCGCCGCCCTCCTCTATAAGCCCCTCCGCCCCTATTCTCGCGAGTATTACTAACTCCCCGTACTAGTATAAGCGCGCCGTAGTCCGGGGCGCTACCCGCGATTCCCCTTATATACGGTATACCTCGTAGTCCCTCCCCTACGCTAACTAAGCCGGCCGCCCTTAAGGCAGCTGCTTCCTATATGCTTAGGCTAGCCGCGTATATAAGGTTACGCCGCCCGTCCTTACCTATACTGCCGTAGCTTAGAGCGCCGCGGAGCTAGGTAAGGACTAGAATAAGGCTAAGCGTACCTTAACCGCCGCCGCCGCCGCCTACCGTAACTTATAGTTCCTCGAGCGCGCTACCCTCGTGCCTAAGTGCGTAAGCTCCCTTTCCCGTACTCTCTACGGCGCTAACTCTCTCTCTCTTAGGGGCACCGTCGCCGCCGCCTTAGCCGCCCCCGCTACCTCTACCGCCGCCGCCTCTAATACTACCGGCACCGCCGCCGCCGCCGCCGCTATCCTTAATACCGCCGCCGTCGCCGCTTAGCTAGGTAGCCTAGAGGGCCGGATCCGCGCCCTCGAGGCTAGGGCCGCGCCTTATATTAAGGAGGAGGACGAGGAGGAGGACGAGGAGGAGAATAAGGATAACCGTTTAGTAGTTAAGACCCTACTAAAGAAGAAGGCCTACCGGGCTTAGTCTATACGCCCTTAAGCGCGCCTATAAGGGCTAATACGATTTATTTATACTACCGCCGACCTAAGTACGCCCCGCTTATTATCTATAGTCGCGGTATCTATAATATACGCCTATAGCTTATACTAGTATAGCGACCGCCGTAGGCCTAGTGCCCCGCCGCTTTTTTAAGGGCGGGGCGTAGTCTCCCTTATATTTTAAGGTACTAGCTACTTTACCGTTAAGAGGGTAGCTTTTCTCGCTAGGCTATCGTTTTCCTTTACTAGCTTATAAAGGGCCTTAAACTTATTTAGGGCTACCGCGCCCTTAAACTTAAAAGCTAGCTCCTACGTTAGGTCTTAGTAGCCGCGCTACTTAACGAGGACTTCGCGCCTCTTACCGCGGCCTATATTCTTTTAACGGGCTGCCTATAACTCTTTTACCGAGAACTCCTCCTCCCCCTTAATAAGGATAGTAGCTAGTTAGGGATCCGCTATCTCTTAGCTTAGTAAGGGGTCTATAGCGGCGCGATAAAGGAGGTTAATATTAATCGTACTATAGATATTAAAGGGCAGCCCCTTTAGCTCTATAGTCTATAGACTTAGTACCCTCTTTACTATATACTTAGTATATAGCTAATTAAGCTTTTTTTTTAGCCTCGTCGACCTATAGTTATAGAGGTCTAGCTAGACCTTATCCCTTACCGTAAACTTATTTATAGGATCCTATAACTTATTAGCTTACCGCTCTTAGTCCTAAGCGGTAGATACTATTAAGGATTAGTAGAACTCTAAAACTTATTATAGCTTCCGTATAAAAGTAGACGCCCTACCCTTTAAGGAGCTAGCTAGGTAGCGCTCTACGCTTATATCTATAGTAATAAGCTACGCTAACGGCGGTTTAAACCTATATAGTATAAGGAAGGGGGATATACTAATAGATAAGTTTAACCTACTATTAAGCGCTATCTAGGCTATAAGAAGCTACTTATTTTAGTTTACTTAGTTATAGGCTATTACCTCTTAAAGGTAAGCTTAGACTTCTTAGTTAAGGCGTTTAGGCCCTTTATTAGTCTATAGGTAGTAGGCTATACTTAGTAACTAAGTAACTTAGAGTAGCTTATAGAGGTACTATTAAAAGCGGCCGGTTTAATTAGTACCCCTATTACTAGTAATCGAGGCTAGCTATTAATAGAAGCGGGCGTAGTATTAAAGGAAGCGCTTAATATAGGCCTCTACTTCTATAAATAGTATTAGCTCTAGTACTACTTCCTTACTTAAATAGTCCTTAATTACCTAGAGATTATAGTTACCGCCCGCTATAAAGGGGAGGTCTATAATAAAGTCTATTTATATATATATATAGAACTAGTTAGGGACCGGTAGTAACTTTAATAGCCCTTTCTTAAGCGCTTACTAGATCTTCGAGCGGCTATAAATATTATAGTTATAGAGGAAACGGCGGATATATAATACTATAAGCGGCTAGTAGAAGTCCTAGCTAATCGCTACTAGCGTGCCCTCGCGGCTAGGATAGCTAATTATACTTAAGTCGTAGATTATCTATACGATCCGCCCTCTTAACCTATCCCGCTCCTTAACTTTTAAGGGGGCCGCCCTAGCTACGGCCTCTATTATCGCTAGCGCGCCTAGGACCTATAGCCTGCCCTTATAGCGAAGGTAGCCGCGGGGGTCGATATAGTAGTCGCTTACTTAGACTTTTAAACTAAGGCCATGGTTAAGTAAGCGCGCCCCTACCTCTATAGCGCAGCGTACACTTATATACGTACTATCTTATACCGCTAGCTAGTCCTATAGGCGTTAGAGCTCCTTATCTTAAAAGATACGCTAAGGGACGTCGGGCGTACCCTTAAGGGGGGCCGGGACCCCGACCGCTCTTAGGGGGTTACCCTCCGCCCTTAATAGAGTAGCGCTAAGGTAAGTCTAGAGCGCCTTATCTAGGATTATCTATATATCTTACGTATTAAGGTCTATAGAGGTAGGCTAGTCTTACTCTCTCTATAAGAGGGCGTCTAGGACTATAGCCTCCTTACTTAGTCTATACTTAATATAGAACTAAAAGCGCGAGAGATACTCCGCCTAGCGCGCCTATTACTCTAAGAGATACTATTAGGTTATAAAGTATTTAAGGTTCCTATAGTCTATAAGGATCTTAAAGCTCTTATAGCTATAGAGCTTTACTTACTACTACTTAAGGTAGCTAATAATCGCTAATATCTCCTTATCGTAGATTAAGTAGTTCCTCTCTACCGTAGTAAGCTTACGTAAGTAGAACGCTACTAGCCTCCTCTACCTTTCTACTTCTTAGGATAGGGTTCCCCTAAGTATATAGCCGCTATAGTCCGCTTCTATAGTTAAGGGATTACTAAAGTCTTACTATAGTAGTACTAAGGCCTACGAAAATAAGTCCTTAAGGGTTTAGAACGCCTTTACTTATATAAGTCTTTAAGAAAAAGGGGCCCTATCCCCTATTAGCTTATTAAGCGGTAGTATAATTCGCGAGAACTCCTTAATAAAGACCTAGTAGTAGTTAGCGAAGCCTAGGAAGCTCTATATACCTCGTTATAATATTAAGGTCGCTTAGTTATAGATAGCTTAAATCTTAGCTAGGTCCGCTTATATACCTACGCCCGTAATAATAATAAAGCTAAGGTATTTAACGCGCTTAACGCTAAATTCGTATTTATCTAGGTCTAAGTATAAGCCGTGCTCTACTAAGCGGTTTAGTACCTTCCGTACCTTTTATATATAGTCTCTATAGCTCCCGCTTAAATAAATAAGAATATTATCTATATATATAGACGCGAACTTATTAAGGAAACCCTTAAGTACCCGGTTAATATAACGTTAGAACGTAGCTAGGGCACTTACTAGGCTAAAGGGGGTAACTATCTACTTAAATAAGCTATATCTTATATAGAACGCTATCTTTTACTCCTCCCTATACGCTATTTATACCTTATAGAACGCTTAGATAACGTCGAGCTTTATAAACTACTTTACCTTTACTAGGTTATAGAGGGTCTCTCTTATAAGTAGAAGGGGGTACCGGTCTAGGCGTATAATTACGTTTAACGCTTAGTAGTCTATATAAAAGTAAAGTCCCTTCCTTAGCTTCTATATAAATAGGACTAGAGCCGCCGCTTTAAAGGAGCTAGCCCTAATAAATCCCTTATTAAGGAGGTCTATAAGGGTCTTTTTTAATACTAATAGTTCCTCTCGTAATATACTATATAGCGGCTTAAATAGTAAGGGAAGCTCCTTACCGTTATCCTTTATATAGAGCGGTATTAAGTAGTCTACGCCTAGCTTATAGGGGTTTAACTTATCGGCCTCGCTCTTCCTGAAAAGTAGTAGTAGGTCGTAGAACCGCGGCGGGATAGCCTACTATAGCTCCTCTTCCGATAAAGGGCGCTTCGGTCGTAGCGCTTTCTTAATATCCGCTAAGCTAACCGCGTAGATCGATACTATAGCTATAGCTAGCCCCTTCCGCCTATAGATTTACTATATTATACCTACGAATACTAAGGCTAAGACTTCCTAGGCGTCTTATAAGTTAGGTAGAGCGTCCGGCGCTCCCTCCTTACTACTATACTAGACCTAGGACTATATAGGGCTAAACTATAGCCCCCCCTTATACGGTACTAAATATAACTTTATATATATTAACTATAGCTTCCTAAGAATTAAGGGAAACTTAAGCTAAGGGACTATATATACTACTAGTAGCTATAGGAGGCTATTAACCTTTATAGCTACCTAGGCGACGCTTTTAATAACCGCGCCCTCTATCGCGGCTAAGGCGCCCTTTATATGCCTAAGGCAAATCTTCTCTACTAGTAAGCGTAGCTTAAGGGCTTTTACTTCGTTAATTACGGCGTAATACTAATAACCCTTATTTATAAAAGCGGAGAGGAGGTAAGTTTAGTTAATAATAACTAATATTAAAGTAGGTTCTTCTTTAATACGCCTTACTAGGTCGTCCTTAGCTAGTATTAGCTTACTAAGCTCTAGGGCCCGCCTTTATACTAGAGCTAAGCTTTTCCCTCCGCTTTATATATAGCGGAGGTTCCCCTATCTCCCTTATCGTTAGATTCTAATAAGGCGCGGGTAACCTATATCTCTACTAGCCTCCTTACTAAGAGGTAAGGGCAAGACTTAACTATATACGTGCTTACGCCGTAACGTATATAGCGGCCCTCTTTACGTCGTTTACTAATTTCCTCGTAGGGTACCTACTTAGCTATCTTACCGGACTACGCCGCTAGTAAAGTAGCCGGGGTCTTACTATTACCGCGCCCCCTAGGGCGTATAGCCGCTATCCGGACGTCGCTATCTATATCGACCGCCGACTTAGGAGCAGGCCTAGGCGTAGATAGGTTAAGTAGGGAGGAGCTATCCGGCCTATTAGTCCCGCTTAAGGCTAAGCGCTTATATAGCTTCTAGAAGTATAGCGTCTACTTATATCCCTAGGCTACCTTTATAAGGCGGCCTACGTAGCCCTTATAGGTAGAGGGCATTATAATAGGGATAAGTAGCTCCTAGAGCACTAGGGAGATCGAGTTCTATAGCTAGGTAAGCTTAGCGCCGTTATCTTAGGCGGTGTGACCCGCCGCCTAGGTTAGGGTCTCTTTAAATTCTAGTAAGAACTCCTCGAAGGACTGCCCCTCTTACTAAGTAAGGGTCCGTAGCCTATCCTACGCCTTCTCCTATTCCTATATATTACCGAAGGCGTAGACTAGGTAGTTAAAGAATACTTAGGGGTCTTTCGTCCCCCTAGGACTACCCCGCTCCTAGAAGCCCGCTACTCGCTATATCTAGGGCTGTAGTAGCGTATAGAGGAGCGAGAACTAAGCCGTCTCCTTATAGCTATTAAGGCCTTATTTCTCGTTAATATAGTATTTCGCTATTAGGCGGTTAAGGAAGAAGTAAAAGGTCTCTAGCTTACTATCCTAGGTAGGCTAAGGCAGTAGCTTCTATCTACTAAGGGCCGCCTCGCGCTCCGACCTCTTAGTAGCGGGGGGCGTATCTATTAGAGCCAGCGTTAAGAGGGTATTAAGGATCCGGTATAGGGTTGCTCGTTAGTCTAGGTCTTATAATATCTAGTAGAATAGCTTTATAAACCGGGCTTATTCGTCCCGTTACTACTAGGCCTCTTCCTATAGGTATTGCTAGTATAGCTCTTCCGCCTATTACCGTAGCTATTAGTACTAGGCTTCTTCCTATAGTAGCTACTACTACTACTACTGCCCTAGTTAGTGCTGCTAAGGTTCTAATATTAAGTCTAATATAATAATAGCTTATACTATTATAGGGTAGGCAGAGGGTTATACTATAGGTGCCTCCTATTATATTATAATAATAAGCTATATAGGATCTAACTATACGCCGCGCCTACTACTACTAAATACGCGTTTATACGTATAGCTTACCTTGCCCCGTAACGCTTATCGGCTAAGGTCTAGGCTAATACCTAGACCTATACTAAGGGTAAATACCCTTATAATAAGTTATAGTATATTTTTTATTTTAATCTTAGGCGCTTAATTACTTTATAAATTAAAGGACTTTTAATTATCTCTTTTCCTTTATTTAAGACCTAAGGTAGCTATATAATTAGCTACCTTAGACTTTAGCTAAGTAAGTTATTCTTAAAGTTATTTAGTTATTTTTAGTTTATTAATCTAAGCTTATAAGGCCGCTTAATACTTAGCCTATAATAATAGCTTTACGCTTATAAGTAGCAATATATTTAATAGTATTAGGATATTACTAAGGGCTAATATAACCTTTATAGACTTTATACTCCCTTTTTATAAAGGTAACTTTATAGCCCTTAGTAAAAGGCCTTATATTTAGTAGCTCTTTTAAACTAATTTAATAATACTATGCTATCCTCTTAGTAAGGCTATCTCTTACTAAGTAACTTAAAGAAAAAGCTTTAGAAATTATAAGGATATATATATTATAGTATAAAAGGTTAAGTAATAAGGATAGTCTTAATATAATAGCTATATATAATATATTATTTATCCTTATATAGTAAGACTAAAGCTTATTAAAGAGAGAAAATCCCTTTATATATAAGTAAGGTAGTCTTAATATAGTAGCGACTATATCCTTATTAGTAAGGCCGGCGTACTAATATATTAGTAATACTTTATTAGCTACTTAGTTAATACTAGTCTTATATAAAGCTAGGTTTTTTTAAAGGTATAGGTTTAATAGCTTTAAAGTATTAGACTTTAAAGGTATTAAAGTTATAACGTAAAATTTCTTTAAGTACCTTATACTTAATAACTAATTTAATATAATTAGCGCTATGTTTTTTTATATAGCGTATTTTATCTTATTTTAGCTTACTTAGATTAGCCGTATATAGTATATAAGTTAGCGTATCTTAATATAAGTTTTATTTTAAGCGTAAAATAATATTTATATATAAACTAAGTAAAAACGGTATATAAAAGGCTTATTTTATTTCCTAACTTATATTTCTCTTTAATATAGACCTTTTATTTTAGGAAGGAATTATAACGATTAAGCTCTTATAGTTAATCTCTAAGGACTTTAACTTATACGCTATCCCTTATACTATAGAAGTTATATAGCTTTTATAAGATCTTAAATATATAATTAAAAATAGGATTACTTTTAAAACATATAATAATATCTTAGGAATACTAAGGTAGTCCGTTAACTAATTATTATATTTATAAGAAGTGCCTTTTATTTCCTTTATAATAATATTTTACTTTACTTTAAGCGACGTAATCTAAATAACGATTTATACTTATAGGGACAATTATATATATAGGGTGCGGCTATATTATATACCTTATAAGTCTATTATTTCCCTATATTAACTACTCCTATTAATAAGAAGTAGCGAAACCTAAAGCGCTATCTAATAGCGCTGTCTTTCGAAATATACGTTACTACTAAAAGAGCGCTAATATACTATAGTAGATTTATAGCTAAATAGGCTCTCTCTATATAAGAAGAAGGTATTATATCTCGTTATATAAAGAAATCCTATTATAAATATTATAGATAGTATACTTCCTTTTATAAGTCTCTTAGGGGCTTAAGATAGGTAACTAAGTAAAGCACCTTATAGCCTATAACAATAATCTTATTATTAACTATTAGAACTATATCGGGTCTTAATAGTCGGATATAATAGTAGATCTTAAGAATTTACGCTATCTAATCGACTATCTAAGTATATAACGCATTACGCGTCGAGTTCTATTACTTTCCGTCTACGATAAAGACTAAGTTAAGAAGGATTTTATAGACAAAAACAATCTACTATTTCCCTTAATAGTTCGATAATAGGACAGAAATCGACTAAAAGGAAATATTTTATCGATTATAGTTATAATTATAAGCATCGATAATTTCTATAATAATATAAGGTACTTAAGTATTAGAGCTAAGATTCTTAAAAAGCACGTCTAAGTTAAGCCGAAGAGGTTATTACTATATCCGGCGGCCGTATATGCTTATTTCAAAGCCCTAAGGCAGACTAGACGGATACTTCGCAGATACAAATAAGCCACAGAGAATTTAGAAACCTCCGAATGCCTACAAGTGCAAGATTGGCCTATATACAGCTATTTGTTACTACCTTGCGATCCTTCCCTTTTATTATTAGAGCTTCCCTTACAAGACATTAAAGGCATATGTTAACAGACACTACCTTAGGCTACTATGCATAACAGCTAGAAAGTTAGGATTTATAAACGCAAAAGTCAAAAGAGGTCGTGAGGCCGGCATTAGGAGCGCTCCTCGGGACTTCTTAGAGCCCGAAGGGCCAGCATTCTGGCGTGGCGGAAAACCCTCTTTTCGGGCTTTAATACAGCTACACCAAAGGTCTTTCTTCCCGCAATTGCTTCATTTCGAGCACCTTAATTCCTTCGAAAACTGTCAAGACGTGCCAGTGCTTTACGTTCAGAGAGACATCTTAAGAGCATTCTTCGGTATATGGCCGGACAAGAGCATCACCGATATCCTCTCGAATGCTGGCCAGAAACGAGGCAGGCCAGTGGAAGGCGTTGAAGTCGCCCGCAATAAGACATTTCTCAGGGACCTCATGTTGGTAGAGGATGTATTCGAGTGGCTCAGAGTGTCCCCTCATGTCAGTAGCAGTTGATAATGAGAATGCCATTTACCCGGAGCCAGAGTAGATCGCGCGTAGGCGTGAGGCAGAGCTGCTCTATCCGTATATCCGCATCGTTACGGACATATGAAATCACCCTCGGGGCCTGGTCTGGCTCCCAGGCTCGTTCTGGGGCAAAGGCGTGGAAGGACCAGTGCGTCTGGGTCCTATATGCCCCATTCTCTGTTTCAATCTAGGCGTTTGGTTCCTGGATGAGCACGACGTCGTAATCTCCTGCTTCTGCTAGTCGTAGGGCTATGGTATGATAGGCCCTTATTTTGGCCACGTTGGCGTGGAGAACTCGGATCGTTCCCCTGTCGCTGCTTCTTAGTGTCGGGGGCCTGTCACTCATATGGTTTGAGGCGTGCATTCTGTCGGCGCCTCTTCTTGGGAGACTCGGCACTGTCCGCTGCGACCACTGTCTCATGCTGCGGTAAGAGAAGCGTTGTGAAGTCGGGCGCCGGCGGGCGGGTAGGCGGTGGCAGCCGCTGGGGTTGGCATTGCTGCTGCTGCTGGTCCTGTTGCGTGCCTAGGCGAGTCTCGGCGGCTCTCGCGCAGGGCGACGGGGTCGGTCCTTAGGAGAATTGGGGGGAGGCGGTAGCCGTGTCCCGTTCGAGTTCCATATTGACTTGCCGATATAGCTGGGAGCCGATCTTCCTTATGGCGTACTTTTCGATCTTCGAGAGCCGCGCGAGTTGGCCGTGCGAGCGCCGGGGCCTTGCAGGACAATCCGTATGGTCTGCCGGGAGGGGCCTGGAGCAGTTCACGCACCTCTCCGGGTGCTTACAGACGTTATCGCGGTGGTCTTTCCCGCCGCATCGTCGGCAGGCCTGTTTTCGGTCGCATGCGTAGCGCGGGAGTGGAAATGCCAACAGTTATCGCACTGCGCGGGCTGGGGGTTCTTGGCGATCAGTCGGGCTAGTCGGCTGGTGCCGAAGTGCCGCCATCTCCTCTGTATCGGCGCCTCGAAAGACACAACCATCGTCACAGTGGGCTGGTCAGAGCTTTCGGCGTATCTCTTAGCCACGTGGACATCGATTGGCTCGCCGCCTGTCTGGAGCCTGATCTCCTCTTTGATAGCTTGGTCATAGTCCACGACGGCCCCCCAGATATCCGTGAGCTGCCTGGGGCAGTCTGCCACAGCGTATATGTGCCATTTCTGGAAGCCTTCAACCGCCACGGCTCCGAGGCGAGCCGCCCAGCTATCCTACTTTCCCACGAGCAGGTCTCTCGCCTCCCGGAGGCCCGTATGGCCCATCAAGTCTTCACCCGGGCGACCTGTGGCCTGCGTTCTGCCCCTAGGTTGAGGGTCTTAGCCACGAGATCTAATGGCGTGTCCCTGGAAGCCCCACGCTGGGGACGATTCGTCGAGCCGCACGAAGACACAGGTCATCCCTAGGCGGCTGGAGCGGGGGGTTCTTCCGGGGCCGTGGATCTAGGTGGACCGGCAGGGGGACCCCTGTCTGTGCCATCCCCTTCTTGGCCATAGCAGTTCTGTCTCTTCCTTGGCGGTTGTTGGCGTTCTTACCAGCGTGTGGGCGCGCCGTTGAGCGCGTCGTCCCAGTAGCTGAGGAAGCCGCGCGAGAAGTCCTTGGCGAAGTTGAGAGCTTGGGCTGAGGTGAACTGGGCGGCCGTCTGGTTGAATACAGTGCAGAATGCGCGGAATACGGCCAGCTTTGCCCGCTGTGCTTCTGTCTGGCTGGCGATGAGTCTCTGCCGGGTGGGCAACCGTTACTGCTGGGCCTCGAGGCTCAGGCAGGTCATCCGGTTCGTCGGTCTCGGTTTCGTCTGCTGCGTCTCCCATTACAGCGTCCTGTCACACACAGGATATCAGCCTCCAACAGGCTGACCCCTACCATCTACACTATGCCAAACAGCCACACCAACCATCAACATTATGCACACGTTATAGGCACCTACCTACACTCTATGATCAGATGCTTTTAGCATCTCCCAGCCACTCCTTTATGTCATCTATAAAGATGTTGCTCCTTTTCCCCTCTAGATAGCTAAATCAAGAGTTCTTCCACTTCCTGATCTTCATGCTTGCTGCTGCTCTACACCTCGTGCGATACGTCCTCTTGGGCGATGTCGGAGTCGGCGCTGTTGCTGCTTGTGGAGCCGAATGAAGAGTCGTCGGGTTGCTGTGCGCATCGTCGCAACTGCAGTTCGGCAAGACAACCGCGGGGAACCTGCCGTAGGAGCACTTCTCCAGCTCCTGGGGCGTTCGTGGGAGAAATCGATTCCTGTTCTTGGGATTTTAGTCGCGCCTAGTCCACCGTGTTAGGTGCCATGGCCGCCCTCAGCTCGCGCTGAGCGTGTTGCTGATCGCCCTTGTTAGCGCCCGAGCGTTGTATACAGCAGATTCCTTAGCGCTAATGCCAAGAAAGGAAGAATACAAGGGAGTGCGACCCACTTGAGTGGTAGTAGTAGTAGTAGTATTGATTACCGTTTGGGACATCCCTATCAGGGCAAAAGACGTGCTAGCTAGGCTAGAGAAGACTAGATTCATAGAATATTCCTGAGGCTCTGAGGTCGGTCGGAAATCCGGGGCCCTTCCCCCGTCAGCGGGTTCCAGGCACGGCAGTGAAGCCGTAATAGTGTCAGTCTTTGGCCGAGGCCGGGTGACTGAGAAAGCCCACGAAGTCATGGGCCGGCCGCAAGCCCCCTCGAGGGCCTACGGGGCAGAAAGAAAATGAAAAGAAAAAGAGAGCAGAGAGTGTAGCAATGTTAGTCGTGGGGCACGAGTAGTCGAGGTGAAGAGGGAGAGGGGGAGAGGAGGAAGGAGGGAGAGGGAGAGGGGAGAGGGTCTTTGCGCCGCTGGAGGCTGTCCTGGCCGCCGGATATGATGGCGCTGGCGATTGACGTTCTCTTGTTGTTTGCACTCACGCATGCCATCCAACCGCTGCCTCGTCCCTTTTCCCTACCGTTTTTCCCTTGTAAGGAGACCTTTTTCCTGATTTCCTTTTCCTCGCGAGCCGGTGTTTAAATGTGTAAATCACTCCAACGAGTTAGTAAATAAAGATGATGCACCGGGGACGGACGACACCCTTTGAGCTTAAGGCGCGAGGCAATTCGCAGCGACAGCTAATGAACGGCCTCGCATGTTTCTTGTAGTAACTCTTTTACGACGATGGGTCACACAATCGCAGGGTGTAGGCGTCTAGGTACGCATCTAGGTGAAGTGTTATAGAAAAGTATGTACGACATACATACACAGTATAAGGTATAACTAAATATCCGCTTAACACACTTCGTTCACCAGTTTTTGTCCTCCAGCATCTTCGCCGATGAAGCCAGCGGCCAAGAGCGTAGGCTACGACAATGTCGTGGACGTCCTTCCAATTGCTGGGCTTGCTCGCGTCGGCCGCGGTAGGCCTGGCCCCCGCGCCGGCGAAGCATTTGTGTCGCCTCTGCAACTGTGCGCCGCCGTCAATCGCGGACAACAATGCGCAGCTGCCTCCGCACCTAGTCATGGGAGATTGCAACGGCTTCCAGCTCGAGGAGGCCACGATCGGGCAGATGCAGGAGGCGCTGCACGATGGCCGGGTGACGTCTGTCCAACTCGTCCACTGCTATCTGAAGCGGACCTTTCAGACGCGGCCGTATCTCAAGTGCGTCGAGCTGGGGCTCTGCATGGTATATCGCGACGAGGAAGCTGACTCCGGCCTGCCTTAAAACCTGAAGCTCTGTTATGCAAGAGAATCCCGAAATCTTCGAGGCAGCCACCCTGCGAGACGCAGAGCGACGCGCCGGCAACGCCTCCGGCCCGCTCCACGGCATCCCGTTCACCATCAAGGACAACATTGCGAGCAACGACATGATGGAGACCACGGCCGGAAGCTGGGCGCTGCTGGGCAGCCGGCCGCGGCGGGACGCGACCGTGTTGAAGCGGCTCCGTGACGCCGGCGCCCTGCTCCTCGGCAAGGCCGCTATGAGCGAATGGGCCGACATGCGCAGCACGAACTACTCCGAGGGCTACTCGCCTCGTGGCGGCCAGTGCCGCAGCGCCTACAACCTGATGGTCAACCCTGGCGGCAGCAGCTCCGGCAGCGCCGTCGGCGTGGCGGCCAACGCCGTTGCCTTCTCCATCGGCACCGAGACCGACGGCAGTGGTAGGTGGCGAGGCCAGCCAGGGCCCTTCTTACCCCCCTGGATGTGTCTGATTCGGAGTGGAGAGCTGAAACCGTAGTTCTGACGGGGATCTGGACCATCATAGTCATTAACCCGGCGATGCGCAACCAGATCGTCGGCTTCAAGCCAACCGTCGGCCTGACCTCGCGCGCCGGCGTCATCCCCGAGTCGGAGCACCAAGATTCCGTCGGTACCTTTGGCCGCACCGTCCGGGATGCCGTCTTGGCCCTCGTCGCAATCTACGGATCCGACAAGCTGGACCCTTACACCGAGCTTCAATCCACGCTTCACATACCCGAGAAGAGCTTCGAGAAGCTCCTGAGCACAAAGGAGATCCTGAAAGAGGCCAAGTTCGGCATTCCGTGGCAGAGCTTCTGGCGCTTGACCGATCCTGAGACCAGGGACGTGCTGTTAATCGTCATCAACCTCCTGAAGACGTGCGGCGCCGAGATCTACAACATGACCGAGATCAAGGCACACGAGTCCATCATCAGCCCGGAAGGCTGGGACTGGGACTTCAACGGAACCTCAGACAAGGGGTCTGAGTACAGCGTGGTCAAGGTTGACTTTTACAACAACATCAACCAATATCTCGACCGCCTGCTCTACTCGCCGATGCGCTCGCTACGGGACATTGTCGAGTACAACCGACGCTACTCGGGCAGCGAAGGGGGCTTCCCCAACGCCCACCCGGCCTTTCCCTCGGGCCAGGACGGCCTGGAGGCGGCGCTCGCCACGGGAGGCATTCAAGACGCAGCCTACAACGACGCCCTCAATTTTCGCCAAGGGTCAGCTCGCGACGGCATCGACGCCGCCCTACAGCACGAGGGCAAGCAGCTCAACGGCCTGCTGGTGCCTCTCGAGCCGGGCCAGAGCTACAAGATTGCTGCCCAGGCGGGCTCCCCGATGATCACGCTGCCAGCCGGCGTCCACAAGGAGTCGGGCATGGGCATCGGCTTGGGCATCATGCAAGCGGCGTGGAAGGACGACGAGCTGGTCAGGTGGGGCAGTGCTATCGAGGACATGATGTCCTGCACTCAGAGGAGAAGGACGCTGCCCACCTGGCGAGGGGCCCAGGAGCGGAATCTGCCCATGAAGTAGTGATACACCTCAAGACGAAGTACCTCAGCATGGTTGTGGCTGCTTTCGTCGGCAAAGTCGTCGCCGGAGAGTACGAATTGGAACAGTTTAAACTACTAGGGAAAATCAATGTTAGTAACAGCCCCTCTAAATCTAAGGACGCACTCTAGAGCTTACCAACGTGATAAAAAGACACCCGAAGAATTCGTGGACGTTCTTCAAAAGGATTCCTCCACTCAAGTGGAATGCCAGCCGCACAACATACAATCGAACGAGGGTACAATAAACTATCTTGAATGCAACATTTATTACCCTTCAGAAAGTGCAGAGTGTAAAGAAAACTGCAGAAAGCCTGCGGAGGTTTTGAAACTCTGCGACGGCAAAGTAAGTGTCCTTTCGCAGAAGCATGTCGCAATCAGGCAGAGGCTGATAAGCGATTACAGTGCCAAAGCTGTTCTCAGCAGTGGAGCAATGAAAGAGTAAGTCGAGCCGCCCCTATTGTCGAGCACGTAGTTAGTACTAAGCTATTTTAAAGTGGTATTTCAAGTGCTACCCAAAGAAGGGCGAATCGATAAAGAAGAGTGAAACGATAAAAAAGAGTCAACAGACAAAATTTGCCCAGGAATCCGTCGACGATAACGGGTGTAATGGGGGCAAGTTGATCTACAATCCTAGAGACAAGAAAGCGCACTGCGTATCGGGGCCTGGAAATGTTACTGAGCCGCCACCGCCAAGACGGACAACTAGACGGTATCTGCTGCACTTAACACACAAGTTATTATAATCGTCGCCACGCAAAAGTCAGGCGCCAGTTGACAAATGCTTGCCAATTGACGTATATATACTAATACTTTGTTTGTAACAAAAGCTATTTCCAATCTTTATCTGTAAATGACCCTGTCCAGACCACCTGGGATTTGTCATATTTGAACCAGCTGTCGTCCGTGTTCTGAACATCTTTATCAACATTTGAGAATTTCGACATTGAAATCGTCTTTGGCGAACCGGCACAATTTGCCTTTAATTCAAACCCTATATAAGTTCCAGGTTAGATTCAAGGCTAAGGTATAGGAATTTGTAAAGCCACATACCTTTTAGCCCCCATTTATCCTGGTCCCACAACCCGTTAGAGTCGGCATCTGGGGTATCTATAATAGATACGTCATGGAGACTGCTTAGGGGAATAATACTGTTTTGGAAATTATCAGTAAGGACAATTTCTTTCGTGAAACTGCCCCCTCTAGAGGGTCTTCTCGCAATACGGGTTCTGGTGTTAAGATTATTGAAGGTAACTTCAATAACATCGAAAGTTCCGTCCCATAATTCATTTCGTAGGTGAAAGTCGATGGTTAACTTGTCAATTTTTGAGCAGATCACATTACTGTGCTGGACCTTGTTGATCAAGTCGGTACAAGAGTCTGAACCTTCAGTCGCGATTGCGCCACAATTTGTTTCTCGTGCGTTGCAATATTGGGGCTCTCTTTTTGTCCTGCGAGGATGTTTTGGATTTCCAAATATCGCACGGTAAACTATGGCGCACTGCGCAAGTGTCGCCAAGCCATCGGCAAGAGGTTGCAATAGTTCGGGCGGTATACCAGTGAAGGAGTTCCAATTGATTGCCCGCATTGCTGTATGTGCCAAGCGTAAAGCTGCGACATGCTGTTAGTACAGTTCCTTGATCTGACTGGGTGGAGTCTTACGTTGTCGAAGGCGAATTAACGGAAAGTCGCGGGTTGGTTCGGTATTGGGGTCCCAATCCAGCAGTCGTTGAAGAACGGGATTGTTTGCCGTTAGAGAATGTATGAATGTGCGAGCGATTTCATGCCGTACTCTGCCAACTGATCGGACCGCATTGCCGGAAACTTGTTCGCGGAGGCGGGCGCCTCCTCCTCTATCCCTGGGGAAGGTTATTAGTGAATCGCTATTGGCCTGGAAAGACCCCCAGTCTTGTTCGCTATAGCCACGGTTTGGGGTCCATTCCCCCGGCGCATTGCCATCCAGCAGACGCCAACTTTGCACTTGGGACCAAAACACTCCTCCTATGGCCAAATATTGAAGTCCTGCCACTGTACCCCCCAACCAAACAATGTGGGGCGATGGGGCGATGCGAAAGATAATTCTGGGTTCATTCTGATTCCCCGCTTGTTCCACTTCGTGGAGGCTGCAGCCAAGCAGAATTCCCTGAACTTCGTCATTGGAAGGATTTTGCCCTTCAAACGTGATCCCACCCTGGCTCTCAAATTGTGACGGCGCATCAGCATTATAATTTAGAGACAACCCATATGTACTGTCCCATTGAGACAGTCTCATGTAGAAAGAGCCATCACAGCCATCCGGCAAAAGAAAGGGATTAAAAAAGGAAGGAGAGAAACTTGGTGGCTCTGGTGGCGGCCGTGGTGTTGAATGATCCACTGGTTGTGCTATTGCATTGACGTTGCTGGACCATAGTAGCCAACAGGTGGCAAAGGATAGGACCCCGCGTATCATAGCTGCCGAAGGTGGTAACTCAACAAAAGTGGCCAATTCAGACTCTTTCAAGCTTAAATGCAGCTGTAGGGAATAGAACAAGGCTTTGGGTCCGTGTATTGTATCTTATAAGAAAAGCGAGGGTTTAGAGACTTGTCTCCAAAGATATTTATACATAGAGGTCAGGTCCGTATCCTTTAAGTTTTTACGCGATTAGATGTTATGGACAGTTCGGGCTATACGCTTCGATGACTATGTAATCTGTATTTTATGCAGCATATTAATATCAGCTCTAATTTCCTTTTCCCCTATAATATTATGCTATACATGTTATAATCTTTACCTTATAATCATACGGTAGGTATTTATATTATTAATAGTGGGCGATACAGCTAAATTAACGCAAATGCGTAATACGCGATACGGTAGCTATTTATATACGGTTAAACACTATAGATAGCAGGCGCGCATAGAACGATTAGGGTGGCTACATGTAATTATTACATAGGTATCCCACTCTCACTATTTGATATATCGGCTTACTTTTCAGGTTTTTAGCGACAGGTCAATCGCTCTTAGCTTAAGTCTGCGTGTAGTGCAAGTGCAGCATGTCAGTCGTGCCGTAAAGCCCCCGCCCGTATATTATGCATGATTTGACTTATCGGGTGTTA
This sequence comes from Hirsutella rhossiliensis, assembly GCF_020360975.1. Classification (NCBI taxonomy): domain Eukaryota; kingdom Fungi; phylum Ascomycota; class Sordariomycetes; order Hypocreales; family Ophiocordycipitaceae; genus Hirsutella; species Hirsutella rhossiliensis. Next base: position 1,675,208 of record NW_025408668.1, on the reverse strand, counting down.
TAGTGGAACGCCGAGTCTTATATATACACGTATATCTTAAGAAGGAGGTTTAAGGCAGACTTGGGGATATTAAAAAACAGGCAAGGCCGCGTATATTTACATACTTAAAACCTAATGCCGGGTCATCGGGAGGGTCGGGCACTTAATGCCTACTGCGCTATTTATATAATTGTTACACTGGCATGACTCGTAAACTGGCATGATTCCCATATTACTATTACTCTGCACATTACAGCGTTTGTCCCTTTCAAGGACAGCTTTAGCTTCCGAACCCGTTTCTTACGAAAGTGCCTGCCTCTAGACGTTCTCCGTGACCTCATTTGTGTCCTGTGCGTTGCGCTTCGCCCCTTCTCTTTTCCTTGCCAGCTTGCCGCCGCACCTCTCGGCTGCATTTAGCGGCGACGGGGGGCCTATAGTTGCGCCTCGGCAAAAGGCGTCTTTGTTGCGGAAGCCGACTCCGCTTCTCGCCTATCGGTCATTGCTCTATATAGAGGATACGGTTTTCTACTATAAAATATTATATGCCGTTCCTTAGTTATGCAAGCTATAGGGACGACGGTCGTTAAAGTCGGCGGGTTCTATAAAGGCCGTTGCGGCGTTTGAGGCTGGCCGTAAGGCCGCCTCGACGGCGTTGCTTGCTTCCCCTCACTAGCTCCCTAGCTTGCCTTTGGCTTGCATCCCTTCTTGTGTACCTTCTAGTCCTCCTTTTGGTGTTGCCTGCTGTAATACGCGACCGCCAGGCATCGGCTGCACCTCCTCGCCCCCGCCATCTCTCCACAAACCCGGCAGACCTTCCCCTCTGTGCTCTATGCATCTGCCCTTGCATTTGCTTTGCGCCTATACTTCCGTCCGCCTGCCCCGCCTCTGCTATCGTGTCCTGCATTTCCTGCCTCGCCCTTATTTCGCATCCTTCTTAGCCGCAGAATGACGACACGACCACGACCATAAACGGCCTCTCTACATGTAGGTACGATATCGGGCTCTATAGAATATCCTTTGCGACTTCGCCGCAACTCTCGCAGCGCGCCCCTGCTGCCTTCCGACACGCCGCCTCGTGCTCCCGTAGGATCGGCCTTATCCACTATAGGAATAGTGCGCTGGCTTCGTCGTCCGGCCTCGCCTGGCCTACCTGCGTCACGAGCGTCTTCGGGATGCTATGCTTATACTTGAGCTCCGTGGCCCCGAATTCGCACCAGAACTCCACGGAAACGTTGCAAGTGGCCATGCTGTAGTTGTTTTCCTAACTGCTCGATCGGTAGCTAGGGTAGACGCTTCTGCTCTCCTATTCGTGCCTTGGTGCCTCTCTTATACTCCCTTCTCTCTCTTACCCCGCAACCGTTATTATCGCTGTATTTGCCTTCTTGCTTTTTCTCCTCTTCCCGCTGCGGGATGGTGCCCGAATGGCCAATTTATTTGCCTACCTTCTTGCATGCATTAGTTCCTGGCGCTACCGCCTGCTTGCGTTCTTTGCTCTCGCCCTCTGTCTTCGTCTTGTTTGTCTCAATCCTCAGTCTTCGTTCCTCAAGGCTTTTTGCGCAACCCATGAGGGGTTGCCTTACCTGTTAACGCCAAATTTTCCACCAAAGTTGGGCCGAGATACATAGACCAATGTACCGTGGGGCGGGCCGTTCATGCCGCTAACCCATTTTGTCTCTCGCGCGGTGACTTTTTGGGTTTTGCAACAGTGACCCCTACATGGATTACATGGCAACACCGCCTAAAGGCGCATCGTTCGAGAACACCCGCGGATGGGGCAGACATTAGTAGCTGGTTTCGGGCCCCGGTGGGATAATATGTAAACGTAGATATGCCTTGCTTATAAGGGTGGAGTCTCGCTCAGGAGTATGAAACACTAGGACGGGTCGTGGACGCAAGGCGAGACAGACCTGAGGGCTGTATACACTAGGGCCACCACCCGGTCTGCTTCCGCCTTTTACTATGAAGTGACTTATGCCGCGTCGTGACCGTTCTTAGCGTACGTTCTAATACAATGTGTAGAAACCAGCTACTAATGTCTGCCCCATCCGCGGGTGTTCTCGAACGATGCGCCTTTAGGCGGTGTTGCCATGTAATCCATGTAACTGACGTGGCTCATTGAGTCATCCATCCACTTCACTTGCGGGTGGTCCAAGGCGGAAGAGATGATGGCTTGGAAGATGGGCAGCAAGTCTGTCGATATGCTAGGTAGGTGGTTGTTCCATGTGACTTTATGCGCCCACCATTCAGCCGGCGTTGTTTTTCTTGGACCATGTGCTTCGGCCCCATTGTGGGCAGAGTCTTGACCGCGCCCCAGACGTGTTGCCATGTAATCCATGTAACTGACGTGGCTCATTGAGTCATCCATCCACTTCACTTGCGGGTGGTCCACGGCGGAAGAGATGATGGCTTGGAAGATGGGCAGCAAGTCTGTCGATATGCTAGGTAGGTGGTTGTTCCATGTGACTTTATGCGCCCACCATTCAGCCGGCGTTGTTTTTCTTGGACCATGTGCTTCGGCCCCATTGTGGGCAGAGTCTTGACCGCGCCCCAGACCACATGTACGCTGCCCTCTGGTCATCAAGCTCCACGGCTCAGCCGGACGAGACTCCTGGACCTTGGCATGGTAGCAACTGACGCCGGGTATGACCAGGTACGCCGCTTCGCCCCGGAGCTCTCCCTCTCGGAACATGCTGATGGCTAGACTTTGTGTAGTCGTGCATGAATGTCATCGTACGTGATCTAGAAGCATGGCTATCGAGTACGCGGCCAGCATGGTGACTGACTTGAGGACTCTGTGCCTTGGAAATCCGACCGTCAGCTTACATGTAAGTATGCGCCCTCGAGGCTGATGACGGCGTTGAGAACTAGGTATATATGTGGCCTTTGGCAGCGACATCTTCTCGTCTAGCCAGAACATCAGATCACCATCATCTTGAGCAACCCCTTGCATCACTCACTATCTTTTCCAGATCGAATAGATTAAACCACTCTTTTTCTCGCCTGAAAATCTACCCTCTTTGTTACTCTACAGCCAGCGCAATTATAATGAGATACTCGTTTGTCCTCGCTGCTGTCGCGGCTCTTGAGTCTGTCGGGTTTGCCGCGCCCGCCAGTGTCGATGCCGGGGCCAACAGCGACGTCTTCTCCAACTAGGGCAGAGAATCCTCGACCAACGTTAGTGTCAATACCGAGGCCGGACCAAACGAGGCCGGGGGCGAGGCCCGCGGCTCCATCTTTGGCGATAATGGCGTTGTGGCAGTCAACTTGAGGCTCAGCGCCAACGACGTGGCTGAGGAAATCAAACGGGCTGACCTCCCGGACCAGGTCGTCACCCAACTTTCCGGGGCGGCTGAAAACACAGAGGGGGGCGGCAAAATAGAGACGGAACAGGACCTCGCCAACGTTGCCGGTGCCCTTGGTAAGGCCGCTGCTGATGCCACGGCCAACAACAACGCCACCCAAGCCTCGTCGGTCTTGGCATCTATCAGGGGTGTCGTGCGCAACGCCATGGGCCAGAGCGTTGCCTCGGATGTCGTCATCGGTGCCTGCGTTGTCGCCGCCTCTGTCGGAGAGGAGCTCAACGTCGTTATCAAGGTTACTATGGATACCATCAAGGCTCTCCAAAAAGCCGCCAAGAAGCCTCGGCAACCCCCGGCGGTACTGCCTCGGATATCAACGAGGGCCTCAACTCGGTCGATGTCAGCTCTGCCGCTAGCCAGAACTGCGCCTCTGATATTTGCCGCACTGCCATTGAGTCCGTCGTCGAACTACTGAGCCAGGGCAGCAACCACGATGTCGCAGCCACTTTCCTCGTGGCCATCGAGGCCCTAGGCAACCACAAGTCTGTCAACGTTAGGGTCGAGGCTGACTTTGCCGAAAATGTGGTCCCTAGCCTCAAGGAACTCGGCTCTGGCGCCGATGTCTAGGCGGCCGTGACCAAGATTGGCCAGGTCGTTCAGACGCTGAAGCTCGACGCCACGGCCGCCAAGCAGGTCACTGACGAGGCTGGCCAGGCCGCCGAGAAGCTCAAGGAGCTCCCCGCTCCCAAGGCTGCCGCCTCTGAGGGGGACAAGAACGTCTGCGCCGACTCCGCCAAGCTGGTCCGGACCAAGTGCGAGGAAGACGGCGGCAGCGACTGCGTCGCTCAGGAGGAAAAGAACAGACGGGAGTGCCTCGGGATGCCGGCCGAGGCTGCCAGCCAGAATAATGACAACAAGGGCAGCGGCACTTGCCAGGAGCAGTCGACGCAGATCTTTGACGAGTGCGTGCAAGCCCTTTCCCCGGAACTCAGAGCCGACAAAGAGGGCTGCTCCAATAAGGCACGAGATGCTCTTGCCAAGTGCGAGGCCAAGTCTCCCCCCATCACAATCAAAGACGACTGCCGCCGCCACGGCTTCGAAGCCTTTAACATCTGCAAAAAGGACAGCCCCAAGGATATCCGGCGCTGCGGCGAAGTCGGCCGCAAGGCCACGGCAGATTGCCGCGCTTCCCAGCAGGGGCAGAAGCAGAACTAAGTCCCTTTGTGGTGCACCATGGTATGTGTGTGTCTGGGGTGGGGATATTAATCTGCGGGTTGATGTAGAATGTGGCTTCTACACATTGTATTAGAACGTACGCTAAGAACGGTCACGACCCGGCATAAGTCACTTCATAGTAAAAGGCGGAAGCAGACCGGGTGGTGGCCCTAGTGTATACAGCCCTCATACAGTTTCCCCACCGCCTCGCCGATGTGGCTCCAGACCCGACGCAACATCCGAACTGTGATGCCGTCGACTCCCGGGGATATGTTTCCAGTGGAGGTGCACGAGTGAGCCGCGTCGGCGAGCATGACGCTGCAGTCGAGGGCCCTCTGCAGGACCCGCACCTCTGGCGCCTAGGGGTCCGTGATGTCGTCTGCAGTCACGCGTCTCTCCAGGATCTCTCCCCGAAACACGTTTGCCTTCTCCGTCTGGGCCTCATAGAACGTTTCGCCTACTTGTATAGGCGGCCTGAACGGACTCGCCTTCTCAGCCACCGCATGATATTGCATACCGGTACATCATCGTCGCTCTCGGCGCCTTCCAGAACCATATTGACTTGCCGATATTGCTGAGAACCGATGTTCCTTACGGCGTACTTTTCGATTTTGGTGAGCCGCACGAGTTGGCCGTGTGAGCACCTGGGTCTGGCAGGGAGTGTTGCAAATGTGGAAGTCTGATCCCGAATCCATGATGAACGAGTCACGGAGTGGATAGACTGGTGTTGTTGAGAAGGCTGATTTGATCTGCGAGTCGGGTGGCTGCTCTGGCTGTTGTTCCTTCTCGCCTTGGTTCTTTTCGACCTTGGCTCTGAGTCCAGCGAAGGCAGTACCGGTACCTTTAACTTCTGGTGATTCCTGTCGAGACTCTTCTTCCTTCTTCTTACGGTTCCTGATGGACCGTTCGACTTTGCCCTTGATAGTAGGGTCTTTGAGCTTCTGATCGATTTCTTCCCGGACTTTGCTGTCCGGAGACCATCCTTCAGGTCGTACCGAGTCAGAGAGATATGGGCATTCTGAGTAGAAATGCCTGTGACCGCAGAGGCACGGTGGCTTTCCTCCTTGGTTCCTGTTGGGTTTTGATGCTCGGGTTGTACCGGATGAATCGGGCTCTCCTTCACCTTGGAAGGTGGACAGGGTGGCAAACCACTCAATCCCAGCAACGGTTGCTCAATATAGTTGAGCAACCGTCAACTCAATCAACTCAATCGAGTGTCTGCTGAATAAGCTTGTCAATTCAATTCATGCTCCCGTTGATTGATGGATTGATGAGATTGCCGTTGACGGTCAGGGATCCTGTAGGGTAGGTGGCCAAGGCGAAATGTAGGTACGGATTGGGTATATAGCTACCACTAACCTTACAGGTTACTCAGGCCCGTTGTAGGTAAGCCTGCTCTCCTCTTCGGGAACAGGGCCCCTGTTCCGTTGGAAGAGTCGACGCGCTGCGCGCATCGACGCGCTTCACAACAAAGTTCAATCTCTCGCCTCAGTTCCACTTACACTTCTCGATTCTTCCACAACGCCTTGGCTGATCTAAACATTCCTATATGCAATGAGCGAATCTCCTGAGCCTTCTTCTACTCCCTTGCCGCCATCAGGCGATTCAGGCGACTCAGGCCCCGTTCCCCATCTCGAGTGGGATGCCTTCCCCTGGCATCACTTCCGCGGCTATACCAAGTCTCAACGCGCCGGCAAGCTCAAATCGTGGATCTGGAGCTTTGGGTTCGACATTGAACATCAAGCTAACGTAGATAATCGCCTCTGGGTCTGTGAGCGGTGTTTACCGAAGAAATCGCCGAAGGGACCCGTGAGCTTCGCGGCAAAGGGGACCCTAAACATTGAGCGCCATCTACATGATGCTCACAATGTTATTGACCCATCAGGTAGACGGTTACCGAAGGGTTCTACAACCAACAAGCGTTCTATTGCCCAATTCTTCAACCTCGATGCCAATGACCAGAAGGAGCAAGCATTCATTAACAAGCTAAAAAACCAATTCGATAAAGATGTCTTCCAATCTCTCTTGCTTGCTTGGATCACCGAGTCGAATGTTGCCTTCCGCGCAGTTGAAGCCCCTCGATTCCGGCGTCTTCTCGAATACCTCAATCCCTCGATCGCCCTGACTCAAGCCCACATGACACACTCGACTATTCGAACGAAGCTTTTCCAAGAATACCACCAGTACAAGCATATTGTGATAAAGGAACTGAGGAGCGCCCCGGCAGATACACCTTGCGTTTGACGGCTGGAGATCGCCCAATCGCTATGCGCTTAATGGGATTGCTGCGTTCTATCTCTCTAAGGAAAAGCGGCCACAGAAGATCATCCTTGGGCTCCTGAACTCCGAGAGTCTCATACTGGCGAGAATATAGCGTCGCAGGTGGCGGAAGTGATCGAATCATTCGAGATTCAAGACAAGATCGGGTATTTCACGCTTGACAATGCGAAGAATAACGATACGGCGGTAGGAACACTGGGAGACGGTTTTTAATTTTTAAGGAAGCAGAGACGGGTCCGCTGCTTTGGGCATATCATCAATCTCGTGGCCAAAGCGCTGCTCTTTGGCAAAGATAATGAAGTCTTCAAATCAGAAGAGCGACTCGACCTGGACCTTGCTCGACATGATCTCTGGCGGAAGAGGGGGCCTATTGGCAAGCTCCACAACCTTGTCCACTGGATTCATCAATCGGATAGGTTAACGTACATGCTTCGGGATCTACAACGCAAGAGGGACAGTACGAAGAAACCAGTTGACGTTCTAACGGATAACATGACACGATGGTTGTCCCATTATAAGATGATGGATCGAGCCCTTCTACTGCACGACTTTCTTGACGACCTCGTCGCATTGGAACAGTTCGAATATACCCGAAGCAGGTCAAAGAAGAAAGACATGCCTGCATGCCTCCGAGATTCTGACCTGCTGACCGGTAACGACTGGACAGTGATCAGCCACTTTCGGAATATTCTTAAGCACTTCGAAAATGCCATCAAGGCCCTCGAGGAGATGCCCAGATTCGGGTGCGTAAGGGCGGCAACCTCGTGGCATACGGAACAGCATGGGATATTATCCAAGCATTCGAATATCTCCTTGAACGATTGGAAGAGGCAAAGGAATTCGCCAAGGATGTGCCTGATTCCGAGCATTTCGCGATAAACGTCGAATTGGGGTGGAAGAAGTTGGAGAAATACTATATCAAGTTGGTTGAGTGCCCGGTATATTATGCTGCAGTCGCTCTCCATCCCGCCTTGCGACTGCAATGGTTTGAGGAGGCTTGGGCTCATCGACCTGAATGGGTCCTTGAGGCACGACGGATTGTTCGGGGCATCTGGGAACGCGACTATAAGTCATTAATTCTCAGCGATGACGAGGCTATTCCGATGGTTAAACGTCGAAAGGTTGACGACTTGAACGAGTTCCAACAGTTCCGACTGAGGCACCGGCTACAAGCTGGTCAGACGGCCACAACCCGTCGTGGGCCACCTACTGCCGATGAATTCGATCGCTGGACTGTTGATATCGGCGCAGATGACGGAGACATCACGGATCCGTTCCAATACTGGCAACTCAAAGAGTCAACGTATCCCAGACTTGCTCGAATGGCCTTTGATATGCTATCTATACCGCCAATGTCAGCAGAGTGCGAGAGGGCGTTCTCATTTGCTGGGCTAATGGTCACACGACTACGCAGCCGGCTTCAGGCTAACACGATCAATGCAGGCCAGGCAATTCGGTCTTGGCTGAAGGCAGGGCTAATACCCGACTACCAGGGGATTATTGATGCTTCAGTCGATGACGATGTCTTCCCGAAGAGGTGCCCCACGAAGGACGAGAAGTTGATGGTGTTGAGGACCTTAAGTAGCTTACTAATAGGTAGGGTAGGGCATCAACTCCATCAATCAACGCAATCAATTCAACGAGGGCTTGGATTGCTCAACTCAACGAGAGGTTCGCTGATGTAAGCCGTCAATCTACTCAATTTGACTCTTTGGTTGAGTTGATTGAGTGGTTTGCCACCCTGAAGGTGGAAAATGCACCTTTGGTGTTGGAGTTGCTGGTGGTTGATCGATACGATCGTTCGAAGATCTCACTGATCTTGATTCCGTCAGGGAAAGTCTTTTGCCACTCGTCGTCCGGATTGGACAGGGCATTTGCTTCTATCTGATTGATCCAGACTTTGGAGAAGGTCGAGTCGATTGCGTTCATAGCTTTGAGGAAATGGCGAGTTGGTCGCAGGTCTTTCACGTCGGGTAGGGGGTGGATCGGCTTCCGCTGCTGGCGAACGGCCTTTCCGGCGTCCTCATCCAAGCACTCATGGAAGACCGAGTCCACGTAGCGCACCACTCGGGCACGGTACTCGTGCTCTCGAGGGTCGGCGATGTCGTCGATGAGCGACGGCAGCTCTATGTTGCCGTGCAACCACAGGAGTCCGTGCAGGTGCAGGCTGCCACGATCGTTCGTCTCCACCGTTGCATAATAGTGGCTTACCTTTCCGAAGATCGACTCTTGGCCTGTTCGGACGTATTTTTCGAAGAAGAGAGATATTTCTTATTAGAAGAAGATAGTAGAGCTGACCGGGTCTATGATATTGAGGGCAATCCTGTCGTATTTCCCTCGGAGATCCGCTAATAGGTCCTTCGCCGCGTAATAGTCGTGGAGCCTATGGATAGAGAGCCGTATCTTGACCGGGTTGTTGATGTCGTTGGGGTTAATGGAGAACTAAATTACGGGTGTGCCGGTCTAGATATTAATTGCTTATATCTTCCTACGCATAAGCAGTCGCGTTTCGTTGGAGAGCGGCTACGCATGGCCGAAGATAGATAACTCCCGGAGCAGGAACGCCACGTCGGGGTCCGTCGTCTTCCTTATTTCTCGTATCTCGTCCTCGGCCTTCTTTAGTCGGTCCGCTATTAGGGTTTCGTAAACTCGTTTAACCCTCTCGAAAGAGCCCTTTATCGTGCGTATTATGCCGATACGGCGGTTAGAAGAGCGGAGGAGGATATTAAAGACGAGAAAACAAAAGACGGGGTGGCTGGCAAACCGTCCCCTATATCGCTGTAGCACGTATCTGGCCCAGTAACTAAGCGAGTGGTTTAGGTTTATATGGAGCCCGGCGGCCGCCGGAGCCTGCTGCTGCTAGAGGTCCGACGCGTGCAGCGCCTTCGGGCCACCTCTGCCCTAGGGGAAAAGCTTCGGGAAGGTACGCGGGAAGAAGTCCTCGTGTAGGCTGTCCGCAAAGTCTGCACCTCGTTCCACCAGGATGAACGGCTACGCTCCCGTGCCCTAGACGTGCATCGCGCACGGCTCAGCCTCGTCGGCACCTCGAGCCCGGATCGTCCGGATAGCGCCGGCTAGAAATAAAAGCTTATTAGCCTCTTCGAAAGCTACTAGCCCGTTAAGAGGAAATATCCCGGACGATGTCGTTTCTAGGATAATATTACTATTACTACCGGCACCCTCTGGTCCTAGGGTAGAGGTACGGGCGTCACCCGATAAGCGCGGGTCCTATTTATTCGGTAGAGTACCCTCGGTAAGGCTAGAGTCGCGACCGGACTAAGCTTACGCCGACGTAATAATCTCTTTAATGCTTATAAACCGGTTCTCCTCTAAACCTCGATCGGTATCTAGGACTATATAGTCTATCTACGTCCTCTCGGCAACGGACGGCTCGTCCTACTATATACTGTCTATAATAAGGATAGGGATATTAGAGCCGTCTGCGTACTCCTAGCTATCTATCTCGCTATAATCGATCGCGATATACTCGTAGAGCGGATTATTCTTCTAGAGCTACGATAGGGCGTCCCTCACGCAGGACTTACGTACTTAGAGAAGGTGGCCAACGTCGGCAGCGCTAGGTTTGCTAGAGCCACTCTAAGAGACGTGGATGTTCTCGATAGTTTCTAAAAGAGGGTAAGGGAGGACTATAGCAACGAGGTCCTCTACCTTATTCGGAAAGACCACGATATAGCCCTTAACGTGCTTCCGGTAGCTAAGGCCTAACGGGGTCTTATTATCGACGATAAACTTCGTAATATAGCTAAATAAGGCCTATAGAGCAATTAGCCTTTCCTTAACGGGAGAGAGGCCGTTAAGTGCTTTAGGATACCGGTGCTCGCATCTAATATATATATTATTAACGGCATAGGTCTTCGGCAGCTTCCCCTTCTTTAAAGTAGCGGAGCATTCGTGGCAAACTATAGCTTTAGCGTCGTCGCTAGCGGGGAAATAGTCCGTGCACTCCTAGAGCGCCGTCGTAGCCTGCAGCAACGGGGCGGACAGGCGCGTCCTCCAGCGGATCGTGGTGAGCTCGGACGGGGGTTACTTCCTATAGCAAAAGCTATAGTGCGAAATCGGCAACGTCCTTTCGTCGGCGAATGCCTAGTAGAAGGACTTCGCAGTCTCTACCTAGAGGGCTAGTAGGACCTCTTTATACTAAGATCTTATTAGCGATTCCTTCTCTTTATCGCGAAAACGAGATTTATAGTGTTTAAGAATGGTCTTGAGGGACTCTCGTTAGAGCCGGGCGTTGTCGTGCGACGGCCTCGTTCTTTTCCGGGGTCGGTCCGGCCTCGTAGGTAGCGGAGTCGGAAGTCCTTCCGTTTATAGGTCCCGGGCGCGTTTTCGAGGGGAGGGGGTGTGCGGAATCGGTCGTATAGGCGGCGGAGGTCGATGCCTCGGGCAGTCTTCGGACGGGGAACCCTATAGGTCACGGACCATTCCCTCGGGAATGACGAGTGGCAGCGTCGGCGGCGTCTCTTCGCGCTCGTCCGCCTGCTCCTGCATTCGTAGCCTTGCGGCTCTTGCCCGTGAGCGTCCCTCGGCCTATTCTTGCGTGATAGCGGCCATCGTGCGGGCGAGCTCATCTTCCGGAACGGTAACCCTATGCTGTCGAGGTAGGCGTCGTCGGTTGTTCCGACGTTCTAGGACTTCTAAAATACGTCGCCGTTCTAGGACTTCTAAAGTACATCGCACCTCGTTAGGGGAAACTCTAACCGGCTCTCGGCGGGACATCGTCGAGGTAGTCGTGGAAAGATCTGCTGGTACCATAAATGCCCAGGCGAGGGCAGCCGAGAGATGATTTTTACGTAGGCCACATAGCCCACCATCGCACCGAGGCGGCCGTCGTCGAGAAGGCGGGGGTCTACTACAGTCATGGCGGCTTCCTCGCCGGCCCGGCAGCAGCAGAGTGAGGCGGCAGTGTCACTTGCGTAGTCGGCCGCATCCGCCTGAGCGAAGTTGTCCATGGCGTCGCGAACTTGGAGGCGATCAGATACTGAAGAAACGTCTTGGGCGTGTCGAAGTCGGCAATCTTGGTACGGGAACGACCGCAACGACGGAACAGGGCGTCATTGCCGTAGAAATTGGGACACTGCAAAGCGCGACGAGGCCCTGATAAAATAGTCTGGCGCATCACGGCGCGATTCATACGCATGCAAGCGTGAATTCGGTTCAGTAAAGCGCTCAAGAGACTGCAGCTCTTTGTTCCGGCTCGCTATTGGTCAAGTTGGTCAGATTATGGCCAAAATCGGGCGTCCCAGAATGAGCTTGACGCCCAATCACATCCCTCAAGGTTAGATGATTGGAAGCCGGTGGCTTGCTTCATCAAGTCTAGTCGAGCGGTAAAGTTCCGTGATCGTGAAGCGGTCTGGCGATTGGAGAGCGCAATAAATATTGCACGTCTGATCTGCTTTTACCTTGTCGCGTCTGTTTCGTGTTTGTCGGCGGGGGACAAAGGTGAACTGAGGAAACGCTTCAACGTCAAGTTCTGCCTAGCAGAGTATGGGAAGTGTGACCAGATGCTACCCTACAGACATGAGATGAAAGCTACTCATACATGTCGACCTCAAGAGGCGTTACGGCTTCGCGACCAAGCGTCTGGCGAGGTCAACTAGGGGCTGCCAGGCCCCCACAGCTACTGCTGATCTGATCACAGACAGCGTTTCCCATTAGACCTGGACGTCCCGCTGACGGGCAACAGGCTTACCAAGAGCGCCGTTGAGCCGATGAAATGCTGGATAGCGGGTGAAATGTGTGATATGTAGCATGTAGATACCCACTAGCTCAGCACGTCCTGTGCTCCCTCGCGGAGACCTGAGCGGCCAAAGCTGCTAGACGGAAAATACACTAAACTAAACTAAACTAAACGCAGAGGCTCGTTCTGCCCTGGCAACACTTGGATATCTCGTAAGAGCTAGATGGTTTGTAAAATTAAGCAAGAACGCATCTAGCCGTTTTAATTAGCGATTGACTTATTGTAAGTAGGCCAGGAATTACGTTTATGGTCGAACGTCTAAGTTTAGCTCTATCACACTCGTTACACTCGTCACACTGACAGCGACACTGATAGTGCGCGGCGCTCGCACTGAACTATGGGGCAGTTTGACGGGAGCCGCACTGAACCAGCAGTTTGGAGGGGGAGGCCTCACTGAACCAGCAGTGCGTTGCCAAACGGTTATACTGCACTGGCAGTGTGCTGACTAAGCGGTACAAACTGCAGTGTGCACTAATAGTGCGCTAAACGGTCTGCACTATTAGGAGCGCTGTACGGGAGCTGGAAGAGACGTGGGGAAGCCGCTGGCGCCCGGGGAACGGGGTCAGAGTGCAGTTCTGTCGCCGGAAGGTGATCTGGGACGAGCTGTTGGCCCGTATGGCGTCCGGCAAATGCAAGGAGGCGGCCGTTGCAGAGCTAGAGCTGTTACACGCCGGCCGAAGCTTGAACCGACTCGTCGACGAGCTCAAACAGCGCCGACGGCGGGGCCAGGATCGGGGCCAGGGCCAGGGCCAGGACCAGATACGGGTACAGGTAGAGACCTCCGTGCCCGATGACCCAGGTCCAGGCCCGGGACCAGGTCCAACTCGAGGTCAGGGCCGTCGGGGGCGGAGGACCCGGCTGGGAAAGCGGACCGCCCCTCGTCGACGTAAGCCAGCTGCCTCGTAGAGTCTTTATACATATTTATATCCATTCAACTAGACATATTTTTAAGGATCAAAGGGCCGTAGGATCAGTGCATTACTATCTCGCAGTTCCTGTAGCCGAGCCTAGCCCCCCATTACCCATTCGCGGCGCTGCAACGCAAATATCTCGACGGACAGTAGCCTATACGGAGTGCTCCTCGACCAAACGCGCCGCCGGAGTGTAGTAGTCCCCCAGGCCCCGGAATGGCCTCGATTGAGCTCCTGGCCGTGGAGATATTCGCGTGCGCGGCGCCAGGCACTTATCAAATTTACCGGTAATACCATAGTATCAAGTTTTTGTCAAACCATACTAGGTCTTGGCGGTATTTACCATACCAATACCAACTCATACTGGACCATTCCGATTACTGGCCACAGCATCGCCGGGCTGCTTGCAGTCGTGGTGGCGGGATTGGAGGCGGCACGACGTTTTCCGCGAACCTTCTGCGCCCCTAACAGCTACAATAATGCAGTGGAACAGTGCTGGTTTGCGATCCAGGGTGGCACCCACTGCTATCTCGCAAAAGCTAAAAGGCGGGTCGCCCGCTGCCGGTGCCGGGCAGGATGACGCGTTGCAACTAAATTACTAAAAGTCTCTAGGAGAGCCGAAGGCTACGTGAATTTTCCGTTATTGCTTGCGATGGTAGAGACGCAGAGACGCGAAGAGCACCGCTTGCTCGATTAGCAAAGCTCCGAAATTAAGGAGCCATTATATATTAGCACTTTAGCAAGTATATCGTAATATATATAGAATAGCAGACACTACCTTATCCCTCTATCGCCTTGATATTATTAATAGCCTTGTTAAATGCTTTAATGATTGGCCTATAGATAATCTCCGGATCCTTCGGTGTCCCGACAAAGAGCCCATCCCTGTAAGGGAATAAGATTCCCCGCAACTCTCTGCAAAGCGGCTTCACACAATCAAATTCTAGCGGGAACTCCCTTAAGATGAATCCAAATCCCATATCTTCTGCTTTGCTCATATGACTAAGCTTGACAGTCGCAATGTCCTCGTAGTTGCCTATATACTATGCGCGTAGTTTGCTATTAGAATAGTCTATCGGCTTTTCTAGAAATTCCTAGCCACGACGGACGCATTGCTAGATAAGAACATAAAAGAAAGATTCGAGATTATAGCGATAGGTGTGAGAGATCCCAAGCAGCACCTCGATAGCCATGAACTCTATCGTGCCAGTGCGACAGCGTGCGCCGCTGCGCCCGCTGCCCAGCTCCTTAGCAAGGTCTAGGTCGATCAGCATACCTATATAGCTAGTCGTTTCGCGGTCGGTTATAATAATATTGTTCTCGGAAATGTCCTAGTGTAGGATGTTGCCTTTAAGGTATAGGGACCTATGTGCCTTGATAGTATCGCGAAGCGCCCTTAGAAGCTCCGATATCTTTTCGTACTTATGGATCGCCCGGCCAGCGGGGGAGATTACTAGACATCGAAAGACTCTATTATTATAGGGTCCGCTATTAGGAGCGAGCAGACTTATTCCTTAGGTTCCTTCTATATCGTACGTAACTTCGTTTTATTTTTAGCTCGACTTTTAACTATTAGACCTTAATCGCTTAGAGGGTTTTAGGCTAACGTTAGCCGACTTACGCTTTCTTAACGGTCTATTAGCGATGCTTAAGCTAGGAATCTCGCTAAATAACCGAGAGGGGGCACTAGGAGGCTAAGACCGGGAGAAAGACTGCGAAAAAGCCGACGCAGTGCTTAGAGCACCTCGAAAGGTATAAGGTTTTATAAATATTAGGCCTAATCGCATCTTATTAATACTAGTTATATAACGATGGCCGATTAAGTCGGCAATGCCCTTAACTCCTCTCTAACGGGCTAATCTAAGAAGGTCTGCCTCTAGCTTTCGCCTATTAGACGTCTACGAGAACTTAACGATATAGCTCTAACCCTCGAAGTCCGGAGACTTCGTAAGATAGTAAGACGTCCTATAGTAGACGACCGCCCGTTAACGAGTAAAAGGCTATAACTCTAACCGTAGCCTCTTCCTGCCTAAAGTCCTATCTTAGTTAACGTATATAAAGCGATTGTTGCTATCTAGCTCTATAAATATATCTAACCCTAGTTCTTCGTTATCTATTATTACGTAGCCGGCGATTACCTATATAAACCGTTCGGGCTTATTATAGATATCGAACGCGCTAGGACTATAATATCCCGAGCGGTTAAATACCTAAACTTCTATCTCGCGCCCGTAGATTGTAAATACGTAAACGTACCGACGTATTAGCTAGTAGGAGAAGATATCTCGCACGTATCGGCCGATCTAGAGAAGCGTCGCCTTTTTATTATTATTCGACGCCTTAAGCTCGCTAATTACTTCGATATCCCTCTAGTCGTGCGCGGCATCTAGCGGCTGCCTATTCTTTCGCTTAATAAAGAGATCGATCTATCGCTGAGCTTCGGCACCGATAAGATCCTTTAGGTTCGTGGTCGAATAGTAGCGGCGTCGTTCCTCCGAGAAGAAGTTATCCTAGAATCGGAACCACTAGTCTAGAACTCTATCCTATACGGGCGGATTAGGAAGGCCGGTCTACGCGCTATTAACGTATTAGTCCTTTATCGCCTTATAGATGCCTAAGGCATGGCTTATCTAAGTTTTCCCCTCGAAGTATTTCTTAAAGAATCCTTCTACGTCGCGGTATATATAAAATCGGATCTCCTTAAAGACTTTTCTTTCTACCACGTTACGTGTCTATTCGGCACCTTGCTAGGAAGCGGAGGAGTAGGTAATTAGCGTGCCGTCGAATGTAATCGGGACGCTTGTAGGAGGCGTTACTCGGGTAAGAGTGGCGATAAGATTAAGCACGGCGCTCTAGGTCTTAGAGTCGGACGCCTTTTAAGTGACGAGGTTAACTAGTGCAAAGAAATAACCGTAATAGAACTAGTCTTAACGAAGATGCCCTAGGATAGTTGCGAGTTCGGATGCTACGTTTCGATTGCTAAGAGGTAAGTAGAGATTAAGGGCTATTTTATACCCTATTAAAGCAGTTAGTAGTCGCGATATCGCCTTTTTGCGACCTTCTTTAGAGTCCTTAGTAATATTACTATAAGAACTAGAGATAGAGGCATAAGACTGCTCTGCATCCTAGAGCGACTTCCGGAGGTGGCATAGAGAGCTGCCTAAGGGGTGCCGCGCGATTATATCGCGATCGTGTTTAGATAGAGTAGCCATTTAATTCGGCAGCATGCAGAAAGCGCGACGATGCTACGATGAGGTGTGGTCGACCGGTTTAGTAAACATCACCGCGAGAGAAGATATTATAGGGAGCTTGCAAGAATGCAGATTCGGGCCCGAAGGAAGAAGGTAATACGTCGGAAAGCGCGAAGGACTCGGAACAAAGAGGGACGTGGCGTAGGATATCGGGCCGGAATTTATCCGACCTAGTAGTAGAAATGCCTCACGTAATAATATATCGTTCCTATAGAATAAGTTAAAATCGTTTTCTACGCCGATAAGCTTACGTTAGCCTTAGCCACCGCCACGGACACCGTCTAAAAGGCTCCTACGACTGCGCTAGGAAGGTCTGAATTTTAGAAGGAAACAATAAAGACCGTAAGTTCGAACTGCACCTGCCGCCAGCTTCGGCTTTTCTGTAAGTAGCCTTCGGGCGGTGAAACCCACTAAGCAGGCCTCAGGGCTAACTGCGAAGCCGGTCTTCGGGCTAACCGCGGAAAACGTCCGACTATAACCAGGTGCACTCTCTATTAGAAGGACGTTAATATGGGTTTAGTGAGGCGCTATAGATCTTACACTCGCCTATAGCAATATCTATCTATGTCTATTAGCAACGCTACCCCGCTCGTGACGAGGTCTCTATAATTAATAATCTTAAATCCGAAGTACGTATCGAATGCCTCCTTCTAATTAGTTCGATCTAATCACGACGTTCTGGCTTTTAATATTATCTTTTAACTTTACTTCTTTAAAATGAGCTAAAACTATATTAATTGCGATGTTTGCTTAAGAGAGATTACGTTAATCGAGCATACGTTGAGGCACGTGAAGCTGCACTAGGTATAACCCTGATTGACACTAAGGACGATTGTATAGAGGCTTACTACCAGATAGTCCTAAATGCTCGCGTTGATTAATAGACTAGATCTTGCCGGCTGCTTAAATTAAAAAGCTGAATCCCTCTAGGGCTCCTTTAATGCTAATCATTTTAATAATTCTAATACTTTCGGGGATTCTAATTATAACGAATAGAACGAGGCAAATTACAACCTTCTAGATTGTCAGAAGCAGTCTCCACCTCTTAGTTAAGGTCATTATTAAGTGCGTTAAAAACGAGGCAAGAACTTAAAGTGCCCTCGTTAATAGTATAAGCGAAAGAGATTCGTAAGAAAATAGGAGCTTATGCGACATTATGCTATACGTAGGTATACCTCTCCTACTTATTACGAGACTGACTTAACACGGCGTGGTTGCTTTCTAGATTATAAAATTAAAGAAGTCTGTCTATCCTACTCCTTAACATTTACCGAAGTAAGCAAATTCGGGACTTATTAATGTGGTGCTTCGGCCGAAAACCGTAGTATTATTCGATCACAATATAAGGAGATACGTAAGGACATCGAAATAAAGCTTGGATTGCGAAATCCCCGAGCAAGGACAATATAGCAGACATAGTTAAGCGCATCTAAGCAAACAAGCACTGAAGTGTTGAATGCTTAAGTATCTTTGAACGTGGACGCTTTCGACCTAGAAGCAGCATTATCCCAGCTTCCGCCCCAAGCTGCAGCTGGTATTCGCGAACAAAGTCCCTCCATTCTTCCTTAACTTGGAGCATCCAACCAGTCTATCACCGATGGATCCTCCCGAGCAGACTACTTCTAGCTATATACGCTTTTTGATGGCATGTCTAGCACAACTCAGCAAAACCAACTCTCAGAAATTTAGTCGTTGTGGCATGCGTTCGACTCTAGCAATATATTCCTTTTAGAAAATTAAGGCGTGGATACGTCGGAATCGCTAGCTTAGAAAGTCTTCTTAAACTTATTTGGTCGCCCTCTTATATCCGAAAGCTATCGCAAATCCCTTCGTTACCGACACTGCGAGGCGGGGGTGCACTATTAATCTTGATGTCTTTAGATAGGCTTAATTTTAAACGGGCGAGCTTGCTTATATGCCCCCTTCCTCTAAGCTTACACTAATATCCTTTAAATTCCTTGTTTTCGAGAGATTAATATAAGGAATATGCGTTAAACTATTCGACGCGGGCACTCCCCTCACGGAACCTATGTAAGACCTATAGGAAAACTCTAATTAGGTCTCGGGTTTCTATATATATATAATTGCTCTTGGATATTGATCTTCGTTGGTGGTAAGGGCGTAAAAGTTACCTGCATCCGAGCTAAGGGTAAAGCAGAACGATAGCATATTCTCGAGAAAGGGCGCAAGAATGGACTAAAGCCGCTGATTCGGGTTAGTAGTAGCTCGGGAAAGGAGTTATGGAGCGCTTACGAAGTCTTTTATAAGGATAGGTTTAAAGGAGTTGATATTATCACTAGAGATAGCCTTAGTGCCTAACGTGACGGCTACTCTCCTAATCTCTGCGTTTGCCTAGTAGAATACACTATATCTCTAGAAAAAATCGGACGAGCCGTCCGCAGATATTATCGAGGAAATCTAAGTCTTTTCGAAAAGGGAAATGTTTTCGAAGCCTGGCGGGGGGGCCATGAGTTTATATTATAGGAAGGTTAGGTTATTATGTTCGATGCGGGGGCACAAGATGCGATTCCCCTCAATTATATGATAACGATTCGGCTTAGCTAATTATATATCTAGAATGCGATAAGACGATAAATCGGCTTATCGAGTCGCTAGTAGCGATTCACAGTTTCTTTTAGAAAACACATCGCTCCTAATTTAAGCAGCGATTATACCTAATAACTAATTTGTAGCGGCCGTTAAGCAAACATTCGAGTAGGTAATATATCCCCTATGCACTTTAGCAGATGGCTAACGGATGTCGATATCGCAGAAATTGCGTGCTATCATAGCTGACTCAGGATGCGGAAATTGCACCGATAGTATAACTACCACCGGCCAAATATGTGCCTCATACGGCAAAAAGAGGACGTGACAAATACATTTGAACAACAACAATGCAAAGCAAAGCCGAATTAAGTTTGCTTATAAAGCGCGTGCGATGGCAAACTTAGGAACCTATTTATAAAAGGAAGTGACGTTTTTAGAGCCGGAAGACTAGGGCGCAGTTATAAAGGAAAGATCGACTTTAAAATAAAGATACACATTACCTAGGTTATCTAAACATACTATAGCATAACCAAATCTTATTGCCGAGATAATTAAGTGCATTTGCACTTTCGGCAGAGTTTTAGGTGCGATGCGCTCAGTTGCAATCGCACTTCAGTCCTTAGGTGCAATCGCACTTATCTCGGCTATAATTTCTTCCGAGGGTAAGGTAAAGGTCAAAGCTTAATCCGTCCCTATTTTTTTTGGCCCCATGTGATTATTCCTTTTAGACCTCCTTAATGTTCTCTCTCCTCGCAGGGACGGTACAACGCTAACGGTGCCCTGTCGGAAGCCTGGAAACTTTAATCTTACTTTGACTCTGGTAATTATTTACTGACGTCGTTATCTAGCGATTAGGATGGAAGTCTACTAGCAAAGCTAGGTATTTGTTAAGAAAGATAGCGATCTCGAATTTGCCTTTACGAAACTTATAATCCGAGGATAAAATTACTAATATTTCTATGCTACTACTAAAGGTCGCATCGGTGCGTTCTCTCCGGTTAACTTAAACCGACTCTATAAAATCTTAATCCCGATCGACGACGTTTAGCCGTTTTTCTCGGCTCAATTCTCACGAGCTCCTAAACCTTTGCCCTCGGAATTCTTCGTTAAGGAGCCGAATTTGTTGGATTATAGCGATACTCCGGCGTCTCTACAACCAAGCAGCTATATTTTGCACGAAGTCTAAATTTGCGAAATTCTAAAGAAACATCCACACCCTAACATTGCTACCTACATAGGCTATGTTGTGACTGCTAATCGAATCAAGGGACTCTGTTTTGTTAGATATAAAATAACTCTTGCTAAGAGATTGAGAGTCGACGCACCCTTTAATAAGGACCTTTGTCTCCGTGGTATTAAGCAAGGGATCCAGCATTTACATTCCTTGGGTCTCGTCTACAATAACATTAACCCGATAAATGTTATGGTTGATAAGATGGATAATGCTGTTATTATCGATTTTGATTCTTGCCAACAGGAAGGATATAAACTTGGCCTCAAGGCCGGTACACGCGGTTGGTCAATAGAAGGATCGGAATACGCGAGTTTCGAGAATAACACCTTTGGTCTCTCAAGGCTATATAAATATATGTTTACGTGCTCTAACGGTTTCAGGCCATAGCTATACTAGTGGGCGGCTTAAGCTGCTATAGCTTCCTGCAGAAGTAATATCATCGTTCAAGTATTCGCGGACAGTGTCAGCTGTCAACCTAGTCATAGCGAGGTCAGAGACTGTAAAGTGCATACACATACAACGAAACAGAGAGTGAAGAACGGGGGCCAATAATTCAATTCATTAATCTCTGACGAGCTCCTTTAGGAGCTATACAGCTACACTACCATACTTTTATAACCACGAGATGCCTCCCTAGCCCCGTGCTTTTCTCTGGAATAGTCGCCCCAGCCGGTAGTTGGAATTAACCAGCCATCTACCGTAGAGAGACCCTCTATACCTAACCATTTAATCACTCTTTCGGCTAGATATTATATAAACCGTTCACTTTACACGGATTAGGGAAAGTGTCTGCCAACGAATATAAATTCATTAAGATAAGAAGTGAATGAATGTATAGCACGGAGGATAAGCTGAGCAAGCATGAAGATCGGGGACTGAACAACTCTTAATTCTCTATCGAAGTGATGGTGAGAAGTTGGCTTCTTATACTTATGACGTTGGGTTGAGTAGCGATGTCGCCACCTAGGCAGCCTAGATAACGATGTTATCTAGAAGGTTCGAATCCATCACTAATATGGCATTATAAACTGCCACGACCTAAAATATAGGCTAACTATGCGAATAGGGGAATTAGACTATTAGAGGCTGATATACTCTATGTGATAGAATGAATGCACGGGACCGTGCGGCTCTGTGTACAGGAATGAAAGCACTTTGTTCAGACAGTAGCTGTTGCTAGATCGACAGCAATTCTTGCGTATAGCCATGTCGCCACTCCGTGAACAACCATGCCGCCTCTCGCAAGAAATAAAAGCAGAGGGCAAGAGCAAAAAAATGTTTATTGTCGGTTATCTAAAACGAATATAAGAAGCTCTGTCTCTAATAGTCCTGAGGGAGTATAACTGCCTTGCGGTGGCGAATTTGCCACTTACCACTTAGACTGCGTTTATAATGCAACAATATCCTTCCTCCGTCGCCGATTTTGTTATCCTACGGTAATAAGAAAACGAAGGAATTAGATACTACGGGAAATATATCAGGTTATAACATTGAATTATTATCCGGATATATAAATCGACGTACTCTACTGTCGCGGAGGGACGTAGTTGTCGGAATATTTGCATCCCGTGCTGCCGTAGTCCGACGCCTTATAGGTGTAGCGAGATCCATTACTTCGACGGCCAGTGCGAAATTCGTAAAAGTTCACGAGGGGTTGAATTTCATCTAGAGTTATTTTTCTCTTAAATTTCTTTGGCTTTGCTAGAGATAAATAAATAGAACTAAGGCGATTAAAGGTTTTAGAGAGTATACGGACGTGGTTTATCGGTAGTGAACCTATATTGTATCGATGCTAAGGCGGTAAAGGCAGCGATATAAATGGAAAGCTTCGCTGCTATATCTTCTACTATTTGCGCAATGAGTGCATTCGCTTATCTTACAGCGAGATTCGCACTAAAATTTGCTTATAAGATGGTGCATTGCATCGAACCATGCGTAGGCAGGGCAATTGTGTCTAGATATAGTGCAAATGCACTAATAAGGTGCCCGAGTTGCCACGCTTCTTAGCCTTCCACAGTGCAATTATACCTTGGGATTTATACATTTTGCGATGCGGGCTAAGCTTTTCGTTGCCGTTACGCTCTATTAGCCATCGTGCAATTGCACCAGGGCCTAAATCCTTCAATTTCTTAGCCGGGGACTGATCTCACCATATGATTGAGAGCGACTTTCGGTAAATTAATACGATGCTCGGCTTACAGGATTTATAGCAATTGGGTGCTTAAGTAAGTAACGCCCCTCTACGAGCTGCGCTATGGTCTCACGAACTCTAATGAGGAAGAAAGCAATGGCAATTAACCCCCGTATCTTTGATCGTTTTGGTTCCCCGCCCCCCCCCCTCCTCTCCCTGGTAGCACATCGTCGTGACGGTCGCGCTCATCTTGACCGGCCACGAATCCAGACCCCGGGTGGTGGTTCCCTCCGCGCAAGCCCTGTGCGTTCTGACCTCCCCAGCCAAGGCGGCGTGAAACGCGTATAAGCCATGGCGCATGAACCAGGTTATATGCACTCCTATCTTAGAGATCTATTCTCTATTCCTTCCCTTCTAGCCTAACAATCCTGCCTTTTCTTGAGGCTCACCACCAATGGCCCCGATAAGGCCGACCAGGAGAGAGCCAAGTTCTTAGCTCTGCGTGCTAGTTCGAAACCCACCTTACGGAATTGTTATAGCTAAGAGTTACGCTTCCGGCAGCCGCGCTGTTGCCCACGAATCCCAATATAGAACGGACCAACGACACCTTTTGCTCGTGTCTTTAACTATCCTTGTTTGGTCCATCTCTACCAGAGAGCTTATAGTGTCGTCACGGCCCCTAGACAAGTTGCCCTCTATATCGGTCTATGGCGTTCTAACCCCTAGTTAAGGAGAGCTTAGGCGCATGCAAGCTAGAGTGCATAAACCAGGTTATATGCACTGCTAGTGATGCCGAGATACTAGATAGCCTCGTAACTATGGGCCACCGCATTGACTAGTTAAAGACGTGCCATTCCACCCACCCTACTCTGACTAGGGCCGTTCTAATATAGAGGAAGCTCACCTGCCTCATATATATAAATCATCATATTAACTATAGCCCCTTCTTAAGGCGATAACGGTATAACCTCACTATACACGAAGCACCTATTACCACCTCACTCTAGGCATGTCTGCGCATTTGCTAAACGACTAGATAACGTCCCGTGGCTCTCTTTATCTAAGCGTTACTTTCTAAGTACTAAAATTCACTGTTCGACTTAACATTGTATAAAGCACGTCTTATTCCGGGCAAGCCCGGTGCTTATTTTCTTATTACTCTAAATCTAAATTACGCTCTCTCTACCGTTTAAGTTGCTATATTTCGAAATATAGGACGAGATTACCGTTAAGGAGGTAACCGAGGCCGGTGTCGTGTTTGCCGTGACCATGGTCTTTCTAGCGCTTTATCTGTACTAGATGATTAGAGCTAAGCCACGAGAAGCTTCGATTAGAGTTAAGCCATAAGAAGATTTAATTAGAGTTAAGTCACGAGAAGCTTCGCGTAGGCGAACCTGGGCATTGATTCCCATAGCATATCTCCTCTTAGGTTCCGGACTAATATTCGCCGCTTTATTTAGCAGTGCGAGAAATGCACTCCTACTAAGCGTCCTTGCCTACCCCTTTTTTATAGCCTAGAAAGGAGTCATAATATTATGCGTCGATATTATCGAGGTACTCCCTACTAAGGCCCGTCTGGTTATCTCCCCGATATCTCATAGTTTATAGCTTATTTAAGTTATCGATCCCTTGATTTACGCCTATTTTTGCAGCGCCGTTAAGCCTGACCCCTCTAAGGCGAGAATCATTATTTTTAGACTAGCCTTAGTCTTTCACCTTACCTTTATTAGGGCGACTGTCTAGTAGTCTAGGCTATCCGGCGTCGAATATTGGTGGGCTGCTCTAATAGTATCTTACTTAGTTACCGTTATTATAGTTATAGCGATATAGAGGAAGATATAGTCTTTTCGTCGTTTTAACCGGCACTCTAACCCGCTTTAGCTAGAGCAGCCGACGTTAAACTAGGGGATGCCGTGGCTTAGAGCAGTAAGCGGATTAGTGTTCCTAGCATCATCTATGCTCCTAATATGTTCTATAACTAGTTAGGTAAGACACTAGTTTAGAGGTTAGTGTGGACTTTGTCTGGCGATTTTAGTTATGCCAGCAGTACCTCTAGACAGTATAATGAGAGAGCACTAGAGGAAACGGGTAGATAGAGTGGTGTAGCTGTCTATGGTAACAGCCCCCGGTACTGAACGGTCGACGGAGCACCTTGTACTATCCTGAGGGCTGTTACGCGCTAGAAGAAATCATACCTCCGAGCAGGAAACGGGGAATGCTATCATATAAAGAAGAGAGTCTATTCCCGGGTATTTTATGAGTTCTTTAGAGATCAATCAATTGAACCACTGGCCCCCGCTCCTCACTCTCTGTTTCGTTGCGTGTGTGCACCTTACAAGGGCACTAAATCAGACAGACGATAATTACATCACTGTATGCCCTCCGTCTACGGCCACTTCTTTAGATTTAAGCGTCCCAAGTTTAGGCCACACGCACATCCTGCATTCAGGTCGTGCAAAAGCTCTAAGTAATCTAAGTTGGAAGCGCGACGTAAGTGTGCCTTCCGAAGCATAAAGGAAGCCCTGCTTTCCACGTTAATCATGATCTTTAGTTCGATCTTTACTTTAGTTACACTCTCCTCGAACGAAATACCCACGATAGTTCACGCAAACATCTACCAGTCGTTTGAAAGATATATCCTTAAAGACTTCATCGGACTCGCAGAAGGGCTCGCTAAGGATAACCGGCTCGTCTCGCCCTAATATGCACGCTGTAGACAGTGTCCAGACGTTCAGATATGCTTAGCTTACCTCCGTAAGTGAAGTATCAATTAAATTCCAAATTCGGGGCGACGAGCTCGCTGTAACGGGCAAGCCGCTTTAACGGCGGCTGCGCCGCCTAGCTTCTAGAACCTTCCATTGGCTCGAAGCTACAAAATGCCGTTATGCTCTTATATAGTAGATTCTCTTTCTTTCTTCCTTTCTTCTATATCTTGATAGTAAACAGCATAGGGACTAGTTGCATCAACTCACTAGAGGCCTTTCACACTCGCCGTGAACGACTACAGTTCTGATGGCAGTGAAAGCGGCGAGCCGAGCATGAAGTGGCGGCTGTTCCACCGTACGACACCTAGGGAAAGGCAATGACAATCACTCATCACGCTTATAGTAGAGAGTGCAAGCAACAGTCAACCTTAGACAAGGGATCTAGCGAGGAGCCTCGATTTAATTTTCTATATACTTAAGTCGCATGCGACCCCGGGAAAACCCGGGCAATTCTATCACTACGAACGACTCGCCGCAGTATACTTATAACCGAGTTAACCGACTTACTTAGACTTAGACTCGTGTTGGGAAGGCAGTAGGGGGCACTTATACCCGACGCCGTTTTAGATTATCGATACGCCTCGTATAATTCGGTGACCCGAGGGCAATTCCCCGATAAGTCTCGCATAAAGGCGAGCGAGGATGCAAATGCCAGCTTATAGAACTAGGGTTTCTTAGAGGAGATATCTAAGGACTACTACTATTATAAGGGCTGGTAAAGATATAATAATTTAATACTCCTCTACGGCTGGTTGCTTGCTCCTCCGGATTTTATGAATCCGCTATTGCTTATGCCCTTGCCTATGGCTTTGCTATATTCTTTTAGGCGCTCGATATTCTATACTTATACCCCCGTATATCCCGCTATAGTCTCTCCGCTCGCATTTCCTAGTATATCGTAACGAGTCCGAAGGAGAAGACTAAGAAAGGCTAATAGTAATTCTAATAGGCTTATAGAGAGGGAGGTTAAGTTCTATCTTAACCTATTTACCTTATCCGTTCTCGACTATACCGCTAGCCTCTACTCGATAGTAAGTATCGGATATAGTAACTCGAAAAACGAGCTTAGTAAGAGGACGATTCTCCTTATTATCGCCCTAAAATAAAGAGTAATTACTCTCGTTAAGATCGCTAGGTATAAACGAGGGCTATATATTTTATATAGGTAATACTTTAATCTCGTCTTATAGATATTTATTACGGTAGTTTATACTATTAAATTAGCTTTCGGTATCTAAGAGTTTTAATATAGGTAAGGTAGGATAAAGAAGTATATCGAGAGCACGAAGATAACTAGTTTATCTATAGGCAATCGATTTAGTAGAACTTATATTCCCCTATATAGTCGAGGTAGTATTAGTCGATATAGCGGGAAGGAGGGCTTCGTTAGCGTTTAATAAGTTATAAGAAAATAGGAGATATAGAAACTAGGATAAAAGGGGGTAGTACCTACCTCCTTTACTATCTAAACGAGTATAAGACGGACTGCCTTAGCCGGGACGAGAGCTCTAGCGAATTATCCCGAGAATCCCTAAGGCGTAGCTTTGGCTATCTTATTGTATATATTGTCGGGTAGGATTATGCGCCTTCCTCTACTTCCGGGCTATAGTCCGTTATTGCTTCGCTAACGCCTGCCGGCCACCCCTGAGATAGATTATGCGTCTTTGACCAGGTTCAGCTTCTACATCTATGCGCCGATCATATCCGCTAATGCTGCAAAATTACGAGTAGCTAAATTCTCTATAGGCGCAGGGGGGCGAACCGAATCGTGCAGACTAGTCCGCAGCCTCCCCTGCGACGGGGTTTAGGGAGGGAACGCGAGGCAGGACTTATCCGTTAATTTCTCTTCCCTCGTTGTTGACCTAATGTATGACAATGTATATGTGCATGCCTAGTAAGTATCGGGGGTGGCGAAGCTTGTAGCGGAGGGAGCCTCGCGACAAGGGGAGGGCTACCTACGTCGGCATCAATTTCGGGAAGAAGACGGCGACCTTCGCGAGACCTATATTTGCATCTAACGAGGTAGCAATACTTCGCAATATATAAAAATTAGCCGGAAGTCTAAAGGAGCGGCTCTAGAGAGCCGTTAGGGACACCCCTTAGGGTAGGAAAACGAGATATCGCGATATTTACACGCTCCGCTTATTAGACGCCACTATAGACTGCTGGTTTATACGATTACCTGTCCGGCTTTTACGTCGTGTTTCCTAGCTCTACTACTAACTCCGTCTTCTATTTATACCTTGACTTAACACTCGACTTCTAGGTCGTGAGTATCTTACGGTACTTACGTCTTACACGCCTATAGGCATATACGAGAGCTTGTGGTAGCGAATCTTAATCGAGACAATGTCACAACCTCAGCGTCCTCTTTTCGACTCCTACGTAAGTGCGAAAGGCTCTCCGGTGTGAGAGGCTGGCCCGGAGTTTCTTTAATAAGTAGGTGCCTTAGTATTGTCTATCTAAAGCTAAGGGGAAAGGAAGCTAAATTCGAGGCTACGCCTCGAGTTCGAACTTATATAATATCTATCATAGAATATTCTCGTAACTCTAGGCT
Organism: Hirsutella rhossiliensis; assembly: GCF_020360975.1. Lineage (NCBI taxonomy): Eukaryota > Fungi > Ascomycota > Sordariomycetes > Hypocreales > Ophiocordycipitaceae > Hirsutella > Hirsutella rhossiliensis. Next base: position 1,647,278 of record NW_025408668.1, on the reverse strand, counting down.
CGCGAAGCGGGGCCGATGCTGCCATCCGAGCATAATCTACTAGACCCGTTATAACCGGGTCCACCGAGCCGGGCGTAGCCCGTGACATTACCCCCCCTCTAATAGCCTTCCCCGTCCGAATCGGAGTCGGACGAGTACTCGTAGACATGTCCTGTGCGCCTCGCCATATTCCCTACATTTGGTGCCTTCACTAAAGCTAGCTGGTTATTGAATCGCACCCTTGAAACTGCTGGAGGCGGTGATCGGGACGATCCTCGGGTTCGTGTGGGCTGCATCTTGCACTCCTGAATCCAGTGAGAGGACGAGCCGCACCGGACACATTTCCCTTCGTCGCGCCACCTTTGCCGTTGCGTAGCAGAGATCGCTGGCGCAACCCTTGCGTTCGTAGTTTTCGTCTATTCCTAGTCCATTGCATTGCTTCCTTGGTGGTAAAACCTGACGCCATCTTGGTCACCGAGGGCAAGAAGAACCCGAACAAACTCATTATAGGTTGTTGGGAGATTGAGCTGAGCGGTCAATCGTTGTCTTAACTCCTTATTGAGACCCCCTACCAGCGTCGTGATCTTTGCGTCGTCTGGCCATGAATCGGCCCTAGCCTCGAAAAGCGTTCTCTCGAACCTTGGCAGGTAGTCTGGGAGTGATCTAACTCCTTGTGTCATCTCTCTGAGCCGCTGTCCTGCCTTTTTAGACTTGTTGGGATCGTCGAAAATCCGTTCAAGATGGTCGAGTAGAAGCGTTGGGCTCTATTGGCCTTGCTTCTCTGCACGTTGTACGAATGCTAAAACCGTGGATTGGATGTTCCTGTTAAGGGAGCTATAGACATAGTAGAACTGCGCGTTCTCGTCTCCGATAGCTTGGCCGTTAACTCGTAGCTTGGCCCTCATGGCCAACGCCTATGCATCCTAATCTTTGGCTCGGCCGCTGAATCGGTCGGGTTCCGGGAGTACCTAACGAGGTCGGTGCGCTCGATGATTGATCGCTCCCCGCAGCTCCTCGATCTGTGCCTGCATCGTTTCGATCGTGCTTATTAACTGCGCCTCGCGTTGCGTGGGAGTCGCAGCCTATTGTACTCCTTGCGTTTCTATTAAAGAATTTTTTATTTTTTTTTGCTCGCGTGGAGCCGTCGTGCCTTATGCCTTGAGTTCTAAATATATTAAAAGTCGCTCGGCGTTAAGCTATTCTGCCTTATATTCTAAATGCGTTGGTTAAGCTTTAGATATATAAGAGGCTGGCCCGGAGTTTCTTTAATAAGTAGGTGCCTTAGTATTATCTATCTAAAGCTAAGGGGAAAGGAAGCTAAATTCGAGGCTACGCCTCGAGTTCGAACTTATATAATGTCTATTATAGAATGTTCTCGTAACTCTAGGCTCGCGAAGCGGGGCCGATGCTGCCATCTAAGCATGATCTACTAGACCCGGTATAACCGGGTCCACCGAGCCGGGCGTAGCCCGTGACATCCGGCCCAACAACAACCTAACCTATACGCCGAAGCCACGACAGCCGCTCTAAAGCCCGAACCTTGGTCGTCTATTCCGACGGGTCCCGTTCTGCCGAAGGCCACGCCGGATATAGCTATGTTGTTTATCGGGACGGATCTACCGTCTTACGCGATAAGGGCCGTCTCGGGCCTGCTAAGGTTTTCGACGCCGAGGCGAAAGGTGAATTAGAGGGGTTAAAGGCTGCGGTGAGCCTTCTAGAAACTGACCGCATCTTAGTCTGCCTCGACAACCTCGCGACCGCAATATGCTTACGGGGCACGCCGAACGACTCCTCGCAAGAGGTCTTCCTTGAGTTTTAATCTTTAGCGCGAAAATACGGAGCTATAGAGGTCTATTAGATCCCCGGCCATGCTAACATCCCAGGCAACGAGGAGGCTAATGCTCTGGTAAAGGCGGGAGCATCACTGCTAGAACCCGCTAATAACGTCCCGACGCTAGCGCACCTGCGAAAGATTGCCCGATAGTAGCCGGAAGAGGCTTTCAAGGCCTAGTGGGAAGCCTCTGCGCCGGAGCGATATAGAGACCTAAGGCTTAAAGCCACAACCAGCTATCTATCAGAATTAGCGCTCTCTCGGCCCCTACTTTATAACTTGCTTATAGTAAGAACCTACTATAGGGATTTTGCTAACTACTACGAAAGGGTTAGTTACGACGATACGCGACTAACGTGCTCGTGCGGACGACGAAAAGAGCTAGTATATATCTTTTACTATAGAAAGGTTGCGCCACGGCATCGTATGCGGCTTGCACCTTCGCCGCCTATAGCTATTAACCGCGTAATCGGCAAGGACTTTAATAAATTCGTTAGGCTAGCGAAAGCGAGCTCCTTCTTCGGAGGGATCTACCCACGCTACTAGACGGTTATTATTCTCCTCTCTTACCCTACCTTTTCCTCTTAATTCTTTCTATTACCTGCTCCGATCTCGGGCGGCGTTAAGGTCTCGCGACTATGCGATCGCCGAGGTCATTAAGGGCTATAAGGCCCTAGAAGCAAATTAGCTAATCTAACCACGGGATAGCTTTCTCTTTATGCCTAGACGTCCCGCTAACGGGCAATAGGTTTATTATAAGCGCCGTTAAGCCGATAAAATGCTAGATAGTGGGTGAGGTATACGATATATAGTATATAGACACCTGCTAGCTTAGCACGTCCTATGCTCCCCTGCGGAGACCTGAGCGACCAAAAGTTGCTAGACGGAAAATACACTAAACTAAACTAAACTAAACTAAACGCTCTAAAGCCCGAGCGCTAGGACGATAGTAAGAACGGATTCGTGATATTTCATGGCACCAGCGAACCTTTCACTGATGTAAATGATATAGGAGACTCGGGTAACGCTATGGGCGAGTCGAATAATAGGACTAAGCGCAAGCCCAAGACGGCATAGATCGAAGAGGCCATGAAATCTCAAGCTAAGGGCCTCCGTCAGACATCTAGTCGTTTACCCGGCACATATACTAAGGTCCCTAGACTCCCTACCGTCGCCTTCTAAACAATTATCTTTGGTATTATGCGGTAACTTTTTAAAGAGATTAAAGAGAATTCGGAGAGAGCACGCGTATTTACGTAAGAGTGCTCATCAACACTATCACCTCGGGATCTCTAGGCGATTGCACAGTTTCAGGGACAGCTTGGATCCCCAAACACACTCGGGGGAGACCCTCCATACCCTATGGCCGAGAACATGGAGATTTCTCGTCGGAATGTCCTCTACGAAGACGGCTGTTTTAATCGCGAGGGGACGGAGAACGCATTTATAAGTAGTCCTAGAAGCAACCCGGATTAGGAACTAACCCGAGCAGCGACGGCTTTTTCAAGCTATTGAGAAGATAGCTAAGGGAATGGACCTTATAAAACTAAAGAGATATGCGAGTGAAAGCTTGAGAGAAATGGACGAAGATGCCACGGCGAGAACGAGCATATAATAATAAAATACTTCGAACACCCGTTAAGTTGCCAATGCAAGGGGCTTAACGGCTGAATATCCAGCCCGAAGGGTGAATATCGTATACCTGCATTCGACTTTCTTAAGGGGGACCCCCTAGAACCCCCCTTCCGCCTACAGCGGCCAACCAGCTGTATAAACCACTTCCTGGTAGGCCCAGTCTAACTATATACCCTATATCGTACCTTCCTCTTCCCTGTAGCTTGTAGAACACCTTCCTTTGCCATCACACTTTCTTGGCATGCTATTGTTAAGAAAGTGGCGCTATCCTAACCTATTTGCCTAACACGTGCACGCCAACCTCTGTAGCAGCGCTTTGCGCTGGCTCCGGCTGCGGCCATGGCATCTGCCACGAGCTCGCATGCCAGCTCAGATCCCTTTGATCTGGGTGCTCATACTCCGCCTAACCTTGCTCGCTTAGCCCGTGCATCTCAGCTCCGAGACAGTTCTCCTATTGTGACCTGCCCTATTGGTCTCTCATCGATATTCCGGCGACCGGCCGCAACGCCGTCGTCGCCTCTAGTCCGTTTCTCACATGCCGCCGCTACAGAAGGAGCGCGGTGCGACCCCGCGCCGGACCGGCCCGGCACCGCTGAGACCAGCAACCTCCAGCCGGTGTCTATAATTGATGCAGCCAAGAAACTCGCCGGCGACGAAACCGATGCCCATAACGCTAAAATACTGCGCCACGCCTTGCACTTTAGTCTTTAGGGCTGTGGTGCAAGGCGTACAATCAGCCGAAGGCTGCGAGTCTGGCTACCAGTCAAGCAGTCAGTCACTGAACAATCAGTACAGTATCTACAATCATACATTCATCTGTGCCTTGGAAAATGTCGATCTTGTCGCCGGTAGCATCAAGTGGAGTTACGTAGACCCTTCGCCTATCTTATACGGATTCTGGGTAAGAACCTATCGTTTGCGAAGTTATTGATCCTTTATTTTTATCTTAATTCCTTCCGGCGGCGACGCATAAGTTAGGTAATTGCGGTCAAACGGGGCATCTAGCATTAGACCCTGCAGCGTTTTCACACGCGAGACGGCCACGTAGCTTAAACCGGTCTAAAAGTCACGGCACGACAGATCCATCACGATCATGTCTTCGGTAATGCTCGGCGACTTATGAACTGTAATAGCGTAGCACACGATCAGGGGAAACTACGTACGAGTGTAGAGTGTGGCTCCGACGAGGAAGTCCCTGTCTACTGGCAGAATCGGGACAATCTTCCTGCCATCTGTGGTGGTTAGGAATACCGGCCCCGTGTACCGGTACTTGTCAAACTCCATCATAATCACGCAGGGAGGGCCTCGCATAGGGTTAGCTCTAGGCGCCCACGCGATATCGTATACTGTACCACGTGCACCGTTATAGAGGCTAACCGGCTGCCAAAGGTTAGACGTTAGCATTAGACGGGCGCTAATGCATACGGGAATCTGCTTCGCAAGGTTGCCTGCCTTATCGTTAGGAGCAGCAGCAGCACCGGGGCCAACGTTCTTAGCTATGACCTAGATAATAGGCCGGCCTAGGCGGTCGAGGTGGTAGTGGTTATATTCGTTTACCCTATCTTTCGTAGCGTATACTCGTAGGGGATTAACGAACTTAGTAACCTCCTAATCGTCTAGCTTCGCCTAAATACGGCTAGAGAGGAGCTTCTAGGACTCTATAGAGAGTTAGAGCAGCCGCAATTCCTTAAGAGCTAAGCGAAACGCTGCCTAATCGTCGCCGCGCTAACGTTAGGCAACCTTTAAGAAAACCGTCTTATCGAAGCGCCGATATACGTTCCTGCCCTTAATCTCTACCCCCTATACCTCCTTATCGTAATAAAGAGGCTTCTATAGTATAGGGGGAAGCTAAAAGAAGTCGCTAACTAGGAGGATATTAAGACTACTAAAGAACTCCTTATTTCTATTCGGGAACGCCTTATAGAGACGGTTATTAATCTATAATAGCTATTATAGACCTAGTATGCTCTTCTTATCGATAATTAGGTACTTAATATCCTTTACCTTCTTCTATAGCTAAGCTTTATCGATCGCTAATAGGGGCTTAAAGTCCTTATTAATAGGGAGGTATAGTAGGGAGTGTAAGGTAGTGCCCGATATCTAATTTCCCGCAACGCCCGTAGGCGCGGCACGCTAAATAGGCGTCCCTCTTCCGCCCGAGGCGGCTTAGAGGTACGCCGAGAGCAGATTAATAAGGTATAACTTGCCCGTGCCACCGCCACTATCTATATAGAGTAATAATTAGGAATAGGCCTAGGTTAGAAAGTAGCCTATCACCGTATCGTATACTAGGCGCTGCTCCGGATTTAGGGAATCGCGAGCCTCTAGCGGCTAATAATCTATATTAAGGTAAAGGGGATTTTCGGCTTTACGTTGCTTCTAGAAGTCGCCCTAGAGAATGCCGTTATCGGTATACCGTCTAACGTAGGGAGTCTAGTTATAATTCACGTCGATATCTCGCCGGCCTAGTACGTCGATATCCTCCTCCTCTAGCGGATAGTCTAGTAGTATATAGGCGAGTTTATACTAATCTTCCTCTACGATAGGCTCTTCGTGCTCCTCCCGCTTAAACTTATCGTCCTCTGCCTATAGCTTATTTACTCCTACCTCGCCGTAATAGTTGTCTTTATAGAAATAGTGTCGCTGCCGGCAGCACTAGTACACCGCCGTAAAGGACTTAAACGGCTGCCCGTCTATAGCAAGCAGCTCCTCCGGAGAGCGATACGGATAGGCTATTATTAACTTAACACGGCAGAAGTTATAAAACTAGGGTAATGCCTCCGCTAACCTATACCGAGGGAAGTAGGATAGGACCCTCTTCTTTGCGTTCGCACTAAGTCTCCTCTACGTCTTAAGATTATAGGACTATAGGTACTCGAGATAGGTTATACTCTTATATTAGACATTTCTCTATAGATATTTCCGGTAGCTACTAATAGCTTTACTAATATCCTCGTCGACGCGGAACGACCGTATATACTACTCTAACGGACGGCAGTCGACGTATATAACTATCCGAGTGCCTTCCTATAAAGGGATATTAAGTAGTAAGTAGGAAATTTCCTACGCTAAATAATCTCTCTTAGCAATTAACTTATTTATAAAGCGAGAGGAGAAGGATAATAGGGGCTAGTAGTATGCTATATATAGCAAAACCTAATCTACGAGCTTATAGTAAGGCTCTATCTTCTTCTCCGATTTACTATAATACTTAGTAGTATATATAATAACTGCCTATAAGCTAGTATAGGGCGATATATCGATATTAGCTAGCTAGCCTAGAATAATAGTAGGATTAAAGTGGTTTATAAGGCTGTCGTTATAGGCTGCCTCGAAGATATAATATAACTTACCTTCTTTCCTAATAACTACGGCTAGCTCCCGTAAGGCACGGGGGAAGTTAAAACGATACTCCCTCTCTGGATCGGCGATATTAGCCGCCTCGATATCGGCTATAGCCCCTTATATATCGTTCGCTAGGTCCCTACTTCTCTTTCGGACCCGTAAGTAGTACGCGGTATTATATCTATAGCGCTAGCAGCGGTTAACGATTTACGAGAGCCGTAGGAATATTATCCCTACGCCTAGCGGATCTATACTTAGGGGGTTCCCTTTACCCTAGGGCATTGTCCTATTTAGCTCCGGGTTTATAGTAGTAATATAGAATCCCTACGTATATATAAAAAGGTCGCGAGCGGTTTTATCCCTTATATCGGCTACCGGGCTATTCTCTATCTAGTATAGACCGTAGTTATATAGACTCTTACGCCCTTACTATTTATATCGATCCTAGTAATCTATTACGTTAAACTTCGTTCTTAATACGATATCCTAAAAGAGATAATATCGGCGGTAAAAGTAGAAAGTAGTAATATAAGGGTTCTACTATAATAAGTACCGCGATAATACTATCCTTTCCGGCTTAGACGCGCCTAGCTATTCTTTATATCGGGGCATATATTAGTAGAGGCTCCGCTAATATAAATTAGCCGGGCTAAATATAATAAATACGCTAGGATAACCTAAGCTATAGGCGTACGCCTTAAGGTCCTACCTCTTTTTATTCTAAAAGGGTCGCGTACCGCGAATCGATACCGTATACCTTATAATCGAGTTAATTAGCGCCTACGCCTATAGATCCTTAGCGTGTTCGAGCGCCTATATAAGCTGCTCTCGCGTAAGCGGCTTATAGGTGCTATCGTATTACTTTACGAAGAAGTTAGACCGAGCACGTGCTTAGGACCGTATTAGGGTATTAAATATAATAAAACGGAAGGTTAGATAGCGCGTAAAACGCCCGTTATACTACCGCATCGCGTGCTCGATATAATCCTTATACTTAATAGACCGTAAGCGAGGCTCTATAAAGTCGGCTCTACTATCTAGAAATAGGCAGGGGAATACTAAGGAGAGTAGGGCATAAGAGTAATTAAACTTATTAATCGGCGTATACCGTATATTAGGAAGCTAGAGCTCGTGCCTCGCCTACCCTAGAGAGCCTATAGTAAGGGGTTGCCCTATATCCGCTTCGGATTTACCCGCGAGAATAGACTATAGAGCATCTAGCTCCGTGTCCTTAGCTAATAGGTTAGGCACTATAGCCGCATCCTCTAGGTTAGGCTCTACCTCCTAATCTTTATCCGGTCCTATATCGGCAGCCTCTACCTAACTTTAGGGGATAGCGTCTACTATATTACCGTCCTCGGGTAGTTAGCTTAGTCGCTCGTCGTCGATCGCGATAGATCGATAGCTAGGATAATAATAGCGTAGGTAGTCTAGCTATATTATAACCGCCTAGCAACGCACGCGGAACTAGCGGGTAAATTGCCGGCTAAGATTAGCGTATAACGACGTGTTAGTAGGACGTAGCAATACCGTGTTTAACTCCCGCGGTAGGAGAGGGAGCTGGTTATATACTAAGCTAACCTCGCGGAGAAAGTTAATAACGTGCCCTCGATATTTATACTACTGCCCCCGTATAAGTATAATATTTACGTAGATATAGACACGAGCAATTAATGCCTCTTCGGTAGGTATAAGCTTAGGCAATCGGGTCGGTATAAGGCTAAAGTCGAGCTAGTTTTCTATAGAGAAGAAGTAAGGCTCGTCGGGGCTACGTTTCTTATCCTTTTAATAGTAACGCGTATAAATACCGTTATAATCTATTTATATCTAAAACTAATACTCGCGGTATCGGCTATAGTATTCTATCTAGTTATTATCGAGCTTAGTCTAGAACTTACGGAGGGTGGTCCTATCGCAGTCTATTAAGGCGTAAGTATCTAGGTCGCTAGTCTACGCCGGATCTTATATATAGAAGACCGCTATTTCTTCTAGTAGAATTATTACTAGACTTCGAATACGCCGTAGCGGCCGCGATAGTCGATCTTACTATCGAGGTTATCTCTAGATTCGCCTTCTCGGTTATCTCGGCCGCCCTCCTATACTAGGGGCAGGACTACGGCGGCCGCGTCTTAGCCGCGTAGACGGCTACTATAAGCGACTACGAATAGGGCTTTTATACACGGAATCGTTATCGCTGCTCTTGTCTTTGTTCTCGGTATTAAAGTCGTAATTAGCCCCTAACTATTTATAGTAGCGACGCGGTCGAACGGGGGAAAGTAGTAGGTTAAAATAGTCCTCGGCGTCTATATCGGGTTTAGAAAACTAGTCTCTATCGCCCCCTTCCTTGGCTACCTAATCCCTATTTAGAAGCCCGCTTAGCTGCGGCCGATCTTAACTCGTATCTACTTTCCCTATTAGCCCGAATATACTACTATAATAAAAATATAAGGGATATCTTATCTAGGATACCCGAACCTTCTAAGACGCCGAGTTAAGATATAGAAGGAGTTAGTAATATAGTCTCCCCTATACGACGTCGTGATCGATAGTCGCGCTAGATAGCGACCAGCTTAACCCTAGCCTTAGCGGTAGAGAGATTATCTTACGAGACCTTCCCGCCTTTATAGAATCTAATAGCTAGGTAAGAGTAATTTATTCTAGTTGCGTTGCCTTAGGCAGTCGATAGATTAAAATAGGAGGCGACTAGATCGGTCGCTAGCTACTTAGTAGGTAACGGGGCCAGCGCCCGGAAGAACCGCGAGCTTTATTAGGTTGCTAGAAGCGGCGTGCCTAGCACGACGTGAGGCTAGCTAGTGCGCTCTCCGTATAAGCTGCTAACTATAGAAGGTTATTATAGCGTCTCCGGCGATAAAGGCTCGATTCTGGTCCTCGAAGTAGGAGGGGATAGGTTAGCATTTCTATTAGTTCGTTTTAGGGCAGATCTATAGAGTAAAGGGGGGCGACGGGCTAGATTCTTTAATACGAGGACTACGGCTTTCGATCTAGCACGCTTAATCGGGTTAAGGAGGTATATTTAGAGTAGACTATATTAATAATATTAGGTACCTTAGAATTACGCTAGTCTCGATATAATACGTAGGTTTTAGTTTTATTAGTAGACTTCCTCCTACTAACGAAGTCGCCCGTCGGCTTTATTTAGTTATAAGAAGGATAATAGGCTCTAATACTAGACGTAGGGCTATTATTACCCCTAGGATCGTAATCTATGCCTAATCGTAGAGAAAGAGCATTAAGCTTAGTTGCGAGAGAATCGTTCTATAGCTAAGAGCCGTAATATTAAATAAGGGGCAACTAAGAAATTAGTAGCTTCCCGATATCTACTTATCTACTAATACTAGCTAATCTAGCCTACTTTAGCGCCCTGCTATATAAAACACCGGCTAATTAGATCTAGAAAAACTTATAATCCCTATCTAGACTAAACCCTTATATTAGGAAACTTATTCTAATTAATATAAAGTTAGCCTTTAGCTAAATTATAGGGCGTAGCATGGGTAGTGCTTACTTAGCTAGGTACGTCGCTAATTAAGCTATAGATATACGTAAATCCCTTTTCCCCTATCGCTATAGATTCTAAACTATAAGAGTATATTATAGGATAATATTAAAGGTTCTATTATTATTAATTATAAAAGTAAGAGCTATAAGAAGTATAGCGTAGAGACTACCGGTAGTTATTACGGATATAACTAACCCTATTAACTATAGGGCAGCTAGAGCGGGTGCTAGGTAATGCTTTAGCTATAGGCAGTAGAGGCGAAAATTTTAGCACGGAATATATAGCTATATTATTCTATCTTAAGTAATCGATAGTCGTAAAGAGCGTTTTATTATTACGACTAGAGGAGGATTTAAGATTAAATATATAAAGAAATAAGGTTATAAACGGCGTTAGACTACAATGCCATTAAACGCGGGGTCTAGCTATAGCTAGTGCCTATACGCAGTATTATAAACCCTAAAAAGCAAAAGACTGGTCGCTCGTAGACGCTACTAGCGCCTATTATATAGCTTACTGCTCGGCACCTAGGCTTACTCTTTCCTTTTCTCCTTTCCCTTTAAATAGACACCTAAAAGAGTATCTATAATCGCCTATAACCCTAAGGCTAATACGCGATACTTACCTAGAGCTTTATCGCCACCTGCCTAATATATAAATACGTATATGTTCGGTAGGTGTTAGGCTTTATAAGATAAGTGCTTATATTAGACTCATTCTTTTATTTTATAAGGCAGCCGCCTTGCTTCTTAAGCTCTTAAGCTCGTTCCGAAAAGGCATTAGCGGGCCCTATAGGGGACCAGTCTCCTGTCTAGAATCGACCCATACTTTAATGCCTTAAGGAACGAAGAGACGAAAGGATCCTTCTTCCGCGCCCTTCCGTAAACACGGACCGCTTATGCCTTAAGGAACGAAGAGACGAAAGGATCCTTCTTCCGCGCCCTTCCGTAAACACAGACCGCTTACTGCCCCGTGCGCTCTCCAGCCACTCTTTACCGCCACCTGCCCTAACCCTAGCCAAGCCACCACTTCCTCTCGCCCCGGGCCGCCCGCTCCGGCCTAACTAGTACGCCGTCCCGATCTTCTAAGGATATATCAGCGACGACTATAAGGACGATCACCTAGTATATATTAAGCGGTACGCTCTAACCCCCTAGCACTATTTTTAGCTCCGTCTAACTGCCTATATAGAAATTCTATCCTATATTTAGCGTTATTCGTCCCTTAGGAAAACTTTATTTCTAAGAGCTAAGGCGATATAACCGGCATATAGACAAGGCATCGAGCGGGGCTTTATCCTCGCCTCCGTTTCTATGTCTCTAATATTTATCTTTTAAGAAAGTCTGCTAGTAAATATCCGAAGCTATATTAGGAATCGGGAATCCCTATATTACTCGATAATATCGCTCTTTTCTACCGCGTATCGTAGGTCGTGCTATTGTAATATGGTTATGCTGAGTATCTTATACTCTTTCTTCTTCTTTATATCCTACTATAGCGGCAGTAAACCGGGACAACGCTCGACGCGCCCTAGGAAGCGCTTAAAGCTACGTAGCCTATTAGCGGCACTACTATATATACTATCTATGTCTACTTCGCCTTTAATATTATATATATCCTTAACGCGTAGCCGGTAAGCGTCGATTAGTAACCTATAGATATCTCTTTCCGATCGATTATAGAGCTAAGTGCGATTTTTAAGACGCGTAAAGGGGTAGGCGACGCTATATTCTAACCCCTTTAGAGGCGATAAATTTATCGTCGTAGACCTATCTTAAAACGGCGTCGTAGCATCGGCCTATTATTTACTATAAACCTTCTTATAAGCCTTCTAGTCTACCTTCTAGTAATCCCTAGAGTAGTACGGCGTTATAGAATATTTCGCGTACCTCTTAAGGGCGACTTTAGGCGGCGACTTCTTATAGCTATTATACTTAAGGGCTATAATAACCTAATTCCGATAACTAAATCGTTATAGGTTGCTTATATAAAGAGGCTAAATTAATTTAAAGCTTATTTATACCGTAGGGTAGAGATAAGGGGTAGGCTTAAATAGGTAAGGTGCTATAGCGGGTCTAAGCAGCCGTACTACCCCTCTCTTCTCTAATAGACTTATCTACGTTTAAAAGCTAACCCGAATGCTCGCGCTCGGCTATACTAACTCTCGTCCCGTTCCTTAAGGCATTAGCGGGCCCTAAAAGGGGCCGGTCTCCTATTCGATAATCGGTTAGGACCGCATAACTAATCCCGATCCCGACGTAATACCTTAAGGAACTTAAGGGTCTTTCTTCCGCCCCGTCCTTAACGAAGCTCGGGCTACTTAACGATCCGTGCTAGCTACGCCTCACGCACTAGCTATAAGCTATATAGCTAGCTAAACTTTATCGACGGGGTAGGAGCCTCTTCCTTTTATATGCCCGGGTTATAGGCGGCCTTATATATATATCGGGCTAGGGTTAGACTAGAAGGTCGCCGAGGGCTAAAGCTACGGGGCACTCCTAATCGTTTATTATTATTTATAGCTTATATGCCGGACGATACTATACTATATAACTAGGCACTCTCTACGATCTAATTTAAATAGCGTAATGCTATATATTATATCTACTATGCCTTTAAGGGAGTCCCTTAAAGGGCCTTCCTTAAACTATAGAGAACTTAAGCTCGGTAAGATATCCGAGCCTTATATAGCTACCCCCGACCTCCGGGGCTATTACTATTATAAAGGAACTTATTATCTAGGTATACCTAAATAGAGTAAGTTAAATTTCGCGTATTTATCTATACTACTACCTCTCTTTACTTAGCTAGGATTCTTATCCCGGTATACGATATAGTAAGCTAGCATTCTACTATAATTATATTATTAACCCGTTTTCGCTTTATACTATCCGCTCTCCTCCCTTAGGGTATATAATAGATCTATCGCTTAGTCTATAATTATAGATATATTAACTTACCTTTTCCTTATATCTTATTTCCTATCTATTAGTGCCTATCTAAATCTCTACGATATTAAATAAAAAAAGATAACCCGTCTTTCTTTCTTCCCCTATCCTCCCTACGCGGTTATATTCCTAAATAAGCCTCTTCTTTATAACTAGGCCTCCTATAACTTTCGAGCATTTTTAGAAAGATCGATAAATACGAATACCGTAGCCTTATAACTTAGTAAATTCGAAGAGCTCTCGTCTTATTTCTTTAAAAGAAGGGTAAGTAGTGCCTTTTAGAGGGAGCTTTAATAGTTATACTTTATATCCGGCTAATAGAATAGATATACCTCGTTTCTCTAACTAGGACTCTATTAAATCTCTATTTCTATATTAGTCTTTTACTTAGTTCTACTCTATAAAGCCTTTCCCGGTATTATATCGAATGCTAACCTACTAGAAATATTGCTCCTGTCTCGTAATCTACGGATTCCTACGCAAGGCATGGGTCGATAGGGATATATTAGCCGTCTACGGCCTCTAATATACTATTATTCGCCCGACTACTTAACGAAGAATCCTTAGTGCGTTTAGATAGCGAAGCAACCGGGCTACTACTAAAAGGGTTTCGTCGTTTCCCTAGTTCGGCCTTTACGTTTTATAGAGAAGACTATTTCCTTATCGTTATAGCACTATCGAACGTAGCGTTCGATATAAAGCCGAACTTATCCGCGAGCACTACTAGGATATCTTAACTAGGCTAGAGCTCCTCCTCTAGTAGCGCAGGGTTTAGCACACCGACGATGCTGCCTCTCCTATATATCTATTTTCTAGCTACGAAGCCGCCTTTAAGTGCGCTCTTTATCTAATTAATATAGCTTTTCTAAGGCTGCTAATCGTATAGTAAGTATACTAGGATATAGAATATCTAGCCGCCTTTAAATATCGGGTCTCTGCTAAGGGGCGGTACGAGATATATACTATACTAGACGAAGCTATAGCACTTTAGCTAGTTAATGCTTAGCGATCCGGCCTTAAAACGGAATATTATCGTATCGATAGGTCTATAGAGGCTAGCACGCGGTGCTATAGTTAGGAAACTACTATTCGTAAGCCTTAGAGGCCTTATCGCGATCCTAGAGGCAGGGCCGGTTAGTTCTCCCTAGGCTTATAGGGTTAGGGTTCTATCGGAGTAATGCTTACACGCAGGGCTTTAATATACGGTTAAATATATATATGTCTATAGACCTAGGCTAACTTTGCGTATAAGTCTTCCTATATCCCGATAGCTAACTCGTCTCTATCTTTAACTCTATGGCGGAAATATAGCTAATATAGATAGAGCTAGGCGTCGAAGAAGAACTACTAGCTCTCCTACTTATCTATTTAAGGGAAGGGATATATATATATAGATAGCGGCATATCGACTCTATTAATCTTATCGAGGAGTTCTCTATACTCCCTAGCCCTATCGTCGAAGAAACTCGGCCTAACGAACTATAGTTAGACCGTACTAACTAAGTTATGCCCTCGGATAAGCTGCCGGTCGGTAGATAAGGCTATCTCTAGCCCCTCGAGGCTTAAGAAGAATTATACTCCTAGGGGGTTTAGAGCTAGCTGCCCTAGCCCTAGTCTTAATACTAACGAACGAGCTATTAATTATCTACTACTAGATTCTAGCTCTTAAGGAATTCTAGGTAGAAGTTAACCTAGCGGGTACTTATAGCGATAAGAGGAAACAGGGGTATATTAAAAACGTCTCTAGCCCTCTTATAAGGAGGTCTTACTATATTCTTATACGTAAATAACCCTTATTAGGCCTAATAAGATAATATTTATAGAATGCATCCTAATAATACGAGAAGATCCCTTGCTATATAGCTCTTTAGTTATAAGTACTAATTAGTACTTATATAATAAGCTAGGACGGCAGCGGTAATAAGTAATACTATAAGGAACGGTGTTCCTACTATAAATAAAGCAGCTATAATATACTCTCCCGATTATATAAGCTAATAAGTAGTATATTAATTATAGACAAAATCTCATCCTATAAAGCAAGAATCGCTCGTTATTTTGCATGTTATTATATATTAAACGGGTTGCCGGTTATCGTATAATCGGGAATCGAAGGAACAGAGCTAGCTTAGAATGCTAGCTAAGACCTCTTAAGAACACCGGCACGACCAACCTCCTCTAAACACGAATATTAGTAGAACCAAGACACTTCTAGATTTACTCGAGATATCACGGAATTCCCTAGTCTTAGGGCTATACGGCAGCCTAAATCTAGTCCCGAAAGGTTCTTCCGTTCAGCTACAATTGTCTATATAAGACAGCATAATAGATAGAGAATTATTAACTTTAATACCTCTTCCATACACTAATATACTACTAATAAATTCCGTTGAAAATCCTACCTTATACTCCTTCTTCCCCTCTACCACGTAGTCTTACGTGATTCCTTGATTTCCTAAAATTCCGCTTTTGCTTATATACCTTAAGAAATACTCTACTTATTTATCTCTTAGATCGTTCCTAGCCTTACTTAATAGCACGTAAGAGAGGGCCAGACAGGGCCCCTAGCTCTAGGGTCCGATAACGACGGTATTAATTAGTCGCGTGACCCTAGAAACGGGCGTTACGATATCATTGCCCGCATCGGTCCCTATCTATATTACTTTTTAATCCTATTCGGCTTAGCCCTACGAAAGTTAGCTAGACCTCTTACCTTACGAGACGTGATCCTAGACTAAACGCCGCGGTTGTTATGCTATCTATTAAGCTAGGTACCCTACGACCTTCCGATCTTAAAGCGTCTCCGGGCACGCTTTGCGAGGTTGCTAGCTCCGTAAAGCTCTTACTCTACCGACTAAGTTATAGCTATATATTAACCCCCCCGTGCCTCCGTTACTCCTTCCTAGCTATTCGTTTAATAATAAAAACGGTGTATTTCTTCCGTTTAACCCTAATCGGTTAAGTATAGTATCCTTTTATTTAGTTATTCTTTTCTTTACTCCGTCCCTCTAGCGGGGAGTATTAAGATTTCGCTTAAAGAGGTTCGCTCGATAGAAGATTAGGAACGCTAACCCGCGCGATACCGTGCTAGAAGGGGGCCTCGAGATAAGCTAGTTAGAGTGCTTTTCGACGAGGCGACTCTATAGGCACTCCGCGAGCCCTAGTAAGAGCCCGCTCGAATTTCGCTCGACGAAATTCGCCGTACGTTGCATAGCCTAGATCGCTAGCGAGCTAAAGAAAGAGCCCGCTAGGGACAAGGAGTTCCTTAGTAGGAAGCCACGGCGCTATAGCCCCGAAATAGGAAAGCTATAGTACCCCTTAAGGAAATCGTCGGTATACTAAACGATCTAGAGCGATAGCGCGCCGAGGCCCGGGCCCGGCCGAGGGCGAGCGATACCGAGCTAGTATAAAGGCTAAATACCCCGGAAATAACCTTACGTCCTCCCTAGACGCCGCCTTCCCGTAAGCGCCGTAGCGAACGATAAGAAGGACTTCTAACTCTAGTAACTCTACTACCCTTAGGTTAAGGCCGGCCCTAGAAAAGACCGAGGCTACCGTATAAGGCTATCTAATTCTAGCAACGGTCTATTAACGCGATTCTATAATACCGAGAGTCTTACTTTAGTGCTTAGAAAGATATATTAGTAGGAAGATCCTAGTATAAAGAAGTACCCCTCGCTCTTTAGGTCGAGACCTTAAAGTTATTCTATAAGGCCTTTATAGATAAGAGAACGCTACCTATTTCCTACTATATCTTTTGCTATAGAAAATTCCCGCTTACGAGGCTTACTATCCTCTAATAGAGAGAGTGCTTAACCCCTTAGTTAGTATAGGCCACGACGGCTCTCTAGAAATATAAGAAGTGCCTCCTATTAGATGCTAACCCTTAAGTCGATATTTACCTAGAGTGCCGCGCTAGTTTTAAACGTAGGAAGCTGCTAAAGGCTTGCTCGGTTAATAATATAGATATCGGATATAAGCATCGTTATCTTAAAGAACTTAACGGTCTCTCTCCTCTTAAGGAGAGACTAATTGCTCTCTAAGCCCCCTTTAGCTATATTATAAAGTTTATAGTTAATAATAAGACGCCGTCTAGTATTAGTTACCGGAAATATATAAAGGGATATATTATCGTATTTCTAAATAATACGAACGACCTAGTTACTACGGTGCTCCCCTACCCGCTCTTTTAGATAGTCGAGAATATCTATATATCTTAGAGCGGCGCTAATAGACCTAGCCTAGCGGACGTAGGAACTCTCCTTTAGGTACGTAAGTCCCGCGTAATAGCCGCCCTTTTATAGCTTTAGAGGAACAATCCCCTATATAAGGACGTTAAAATCAACCTCGATAAGATATAGGGCTAGAAGTACGCGGAGGGCTTAGTAGTTCCCGCCGTTCTTATAGAACGGATATAGAGAGAGGATCCTCTCGGCCGTAGAAAGGACGTATATAGATCCCGTTGTCCTAAATATTAATCGGGGTTTAGAAGAGAACGGCTTTATAAGCATTAAAGAGCTCCTTACCTCGCTACGGGCAGACCCTAGCAACGATACCTGCCCGTTAGGTAGTAATATAGCGGTAGAATAGCCCTACGTATTACCTCGGGATCTCTATATATCTACTCTTAATCTAGAGAGTGCCGACTAAGACGGTGATATTCTATATAAAACTTTAACCTTCGGCGTGTTTCCTTTAAATAGGCCGGCCGCTTTTGCTAAAGTTAATAAGCTGTCTTTCCTAGCCGAAGCCTACTAGACGAGCTAGATTAAGCGCGGCGATAATACCGAACCCTCCGCTATAATGGTCTATATAGTAGGAGACTAACCGTTTATTAGGGTCGAGCGTGGTGCGGATTTTACGGATAATCTATACGAGGACTTCTTTCCGCGGACCTTTCCGAAACTTTTTCCGTAAGGGAGTAGCGGCCCTAAGGCGCTAAGGGAGCAAGATAGTAACAGACCTTATCCTTCGCAGCCTATATAGCGCAATGCGAATCACTCGCTTAACTATTAAGCTAAATATATACTATAACGGTACGGGGGTTAATTTGCTATATATCCGGTCTTTTATTTCCTAGTCTTTAATATCCTTCTCCGATCTATAAACCGCTATATTAGTATGGTCCGTATAGTAAGGGGCTCCTTTTATAGACTAGAGTAAGTCTATAGACGGCTAAAAGCGGACCGCCTAAAAAGAGCTATAGAGGAGATATAAGAGATAAGGACTACGATAGATCCGGATTTATCGTTCTTACTCCGCGAATTATCTATCTTTAGCTACGTATAACCGCTATCTAACGAAACTCGACTCTTAATACGGAGGAAGATATAAGTAGTTAATATTTAGATAGGTATACCTGCTATCTAGATTACTATTAACCTTAATAATATTAATAACCCGGTTAAGATAAGGCTCTCTATCTATAGGCTCTATAAGTATAATATAGTAAAGGAACTACTAGCCGATCTCCGGGGAAGATATAATAGGATCGCCCTTAGCACTATAGACTTAGTTAGCGCGGCTATCTTCTTCTATCAAGAAATCTCGCTATTTTTTAAGAAATATATTAGGACGGGCTAAGAATCGATTTTTAGAAAGATTAGCTATTACTACGCTATAGTTAAGACGAATAACTAAGGCAGTCTATACTTATATAGACTGCTTTAGTTAGAGGGTGATATATAGTTGCCTTCCCTAGTCGATAATATAGTAAAGCCCGATAAGGAGGGATACTATGCCTAAGTAGTTTAGTATTTAGATTTAGTCTTTAACGAATGCTTAGACGAGGAAGCTAGAAAAGCTATCTAAAAGGAAAGGAAGCCGATTAATCCGGTCGAGGGAATAATATATAATACTAAGGCTCTCGTAGCAGTCTTTAATAAGGAGTCTAATTACATTGCGTACTATTGCTAGGTTTACTCGTATACCTATATATATATTAAGTATTCTCTAAAGGGACTCGTCGGAGATAGCGCGTATAAGTATAGACGGACGCCTTATCGATTTAAGGCGCCTTAGAAGATCGTCGAGGAATCCGGATTTATAGAAGATAGCTTGCTTAAGATCTAGCGGAACTACCCGCTTATTAACCGATATAATAAAGCTATAGTAGTCGGCCTCCGTTATAACTATAATGTCTCGATAATCTTAACGAAAACTAAGGGACTCGCTATAGTATTTTATATTATAAACTACGCTACTAAGTTAGACACGCCTATATAGAAACGCCTTATCTTCGCTGCTAATATTCTTTAATAGCTTCGTAAATCTACCGCGTTAAGGGGTCTAAATCTTACCGAATAGGATGCTTAACGCTAGGCTATAGTAAACGAGAGTCGTTAGTTTCTAATAAGAGCGGCTAACCGAATATTTTCCGATAGACAGCTTTCGGCTATAGAGGTCTATTACTTCCTACTAGGCTATTAAACTAACTTTACTAATATACTATACTAGTCCTATATAAATTTAACCGCACTCTATTAGACTATTTTCCGGCGCTAGACTTACCTCCGTCGATAGGCTAGTACGTAAACCGACGCTAAAGAGCCGTCGGAGACGGTATAATTCCGGGAAAGTAGCTAGACTTTATTATACCTAGATGCCTACGCCTATCGAGGCCCGGTTCTAAGGGACGTATGCCTCTATAACTATATATCTATAATTACCCTAGAGCGTCGCTATAGCCGAGATAAGGATAAACCCCGTATTGCTTTAAAAGGTCCTTTAGAGTACTATAGATAGATCTAAAAGCTTCGATAGCCCCCTAAGTACGCGGTGCTAATCTTTTAGGGATTTATTAGCGACGACTATATAGACGAGCACCCGGTGTATTTTAAATAGTACGCTCCTCTTACTGCCCTATTTGCCCCTAAGCCGGCTCTAATATTCTACGTAGAAACTCGGTTCTCTACCTAGCCTTATTTATACTATAGGAAAACTTCCTCTCTAAGACGCGCGGTAATATTATAGGTATATAGAGGAACTATATAGCTACCCTCTGCCCCCGCCTAAGATCCCGTATCGCAAACATCTCCCTCCTTAGAAAATCGGCTAAGGATGCTCGTAAAGACGTAAAGCTCTAGGCTAGCCGGTCGGAAGGCGACGATATAGTAGATATAGACTTTCCTCTAGATAAAGGCGATTATAACGAAGACCTAACTATAGTAGAGCATCACTAAAACTATATAGCCCTCCTTTAGATTCTTCGAAATACTATACGAGACTCTAACGCAATAAGAGACTCTCTAGTCCTATAAAGTCTAATCCGAGACTTTTGCTAGGAGAACCCGATATAAGAGGACCGGCCTTTTATCTAACGTTACTACGATTTCTATTAGCAGATTCGCGCTTATTAGGACAGCCTCTTATCTCGGTGTCCGATTCCTTCTATAGAAGATATTTAGGCGGCGGCGAAGGCCTAGGATATACTCTATCTCCGGACGCTTAATAAGATAGAAGGCGGCGTCTAAGGTGATATAACCTCTATTAGCGATACGGACACCGATAATCTACTTATTCGGCAGTATAACGCGGATATCCCTATTCTAAGATAACTAAAAGACTCGGCCGTATAGAGACCTCGGATAGTTATTAAGGTAGGCTCTAGTAGAGGATTTATAGAGTTAGGACTTCTTACTGCCTCTAGCTATACGCTTAACGATCTATAGAGCATAGCACTTTAACTTATATACCGGTTCTTAGATAAGTATATTGCTAATCCTAACTCCGTTAGTTAATATCTTTAGTACGTTAGAGGTCTAGGCGGTACTAGGAAGTCTAGGATCGTCGATACTTTATAGGGCGTATTTACGGCTAGAGGTTAGCTATATTACCTTTAGATTACCGGTATATCGGGTAGTGCGGCTGCTTAGATCGGCGGGACGATACTCTACTCGGTATATAGCTTAGATATTAGTCGTCCTTATAATAAATAATAGCCTCTAATATTCTTAGAAGCGAAAAAATAGATATAGAAGCAAAAGTTAGCTCTCGTAATCGACGAAGTAAGTATACTTAGGGGAGCCACTCTATTTAACGCTAACTACCGCCTCTAGGCCCTCCGTAACTATCCTAATAAGCTATTTAGAGGTATTCCTATTATTCTCTTAATAGGGGACTTTTATTAGTTCGCCCCTATACTTAAGGTAAGTCTCTTAGTAGACCGAGTAGTAGATTTAACTTATATAGCCTCCCTAGGGTAGGCGACTATTGCTTACTACTATAGCTATAGTCTATAGCTAATATTTAAGACTATTATCCTTCTCGAGGAATAAGTCCGCGCGCGAGACGATCCTTAGCTAGGCGCTCTTTTAGATAGAGTACGCGCTAGAATATAGACGATAGAGGATCTTAACTTACTTAATACTAAGCTCGTAGACCGCTCCTAAATTACGTTTAAGGATAACTTACGCGCTATAACACCGCTTAATCGTAACTAATAGAGCCTTAATATAGAAGCCGTAGTAGATTAGGCCCGCTTTTACTAGAGATATATCTTAATCTTTATCTCGGCCTATACCTAGCGTAGTCGAGCCTTATCCTAGTAAGAGGTAGCTTATACTATCGAATAAGGCGATAACTTAAACTATAAGATCCCTAGGGTTTTCTTCTACGCCTAGGGGATGCCTATAGTTATTAATAAAAATACGTATACCGGCTTAAAAGTTATAAATAGGGCCGAGTTTACCGCCGCGGACGTTATTCCCGATATAAAATCCCCGGGCTACTATCTTACGGACGACGTTACTATTTACTTTAGTCCGCTACTAGGTATATTATTAGAGTCGTAAGAAATAAAGGGTTTAGCTATCCTAGCCCTTCTAATAGGCACCGTGCTTATCCGGCCTATTATATATACTCTCGATCTAGTAAAATCCTACTATAGATTCCTATCGGGGAAATATATACGGCGGGGTTTGCTAGTTATCCCGGTATTTATCCTTACTAACTATAAAGCTTAAGGTAAGACGTTTAAGGATATACTATTAGAGCTACGAGGAAACCGTATAATATATAGTTAGCCTTCTAAATACGGCTTTACTAGCCTTTATATATAACTATCTAGGTATAGAACGTTATAAGGTATTAAGCTTCTTAGTCCTATACGACCCTAGGATTTTATTAGGAATAAGCTAGACTAAAGCATTATTAATGCTATATAGAGGTTAACGTATCTAGCAGCGGTAACAAGGCGACTATTTAAAAGTTAGTAAATCCTCGTATAGGATAGGGCGAGATATAAATATAGGTCTTTTATTCGGAACCTACGAAGGCTCTATATCTTATAAGGCTACCTCCCTGCTCGCTAATTAACCGGATCGTTATTACCTCCGTTACCCGGCCGAAACCCCTCTTATTCGTCGTAATAGCCTAACTATACTTCGAATGCCCGTCTATTATACGAGTATATCAGCGTACCTTCTCCCTCTATAAAGAGGTCTAGAATATAGCTATAATATATCTATATATCTTAAGATGTTAGGGCAGCAACGGTTACTCGTTTATTCGCGCGACTACCGGTACCTATTGCGAAGAACGTCTCTCGATTAAGTTAGCTAGGTTATATATAGGTGGCTGGGCCAATAAGGGAGCTATTAACTAGGTTAAATAAGAGGCTAGAAAGCTACTATTTAAGACTAGAACGTCTTTAGTCGAGAGGCTAGGGTCACCTAGCCTCCCTTAGCCGATTACCTATACTACGAAAGAGGGATATAAATAGGGGCTTAGGTTTAGGGTAGAAAGAGAGGAGGACGGAGATACGGAATACGATATAACTACCTTATTACTATATTATATACCTTTTCTACTCTTAAGGTATATAAGCAAAAGCGGAATTTTAGGAAATTAAGGAACTACGTAAGACTATATAATAGAAGGGAAGAAGGAGTATAAGGTAGGATTTTCAATAGAATTTATTAGTAGTATATTAGTATATAGAAGAGGTGTTAAAGTTAATAATACTCTATCTATCTACTAGCGGACATACTGTCTTATATAGATAATTATAGCTGAACGGAAGAACCTTTCGGGACCAGATTTAGGCTGCCGTATAGCCCTAAGACTAGGGAATTCCGTGATACCTCGAGTAAATCTAGAAGTGTCTTAGTTCTACTAATATTCGTGTTTAAAGGAGGTTAGTCGTGCCGGTGTTTTTAAGAGGTCTTAGCTAGCATTCTAAGCTAGCTCTGTTCCTTCGATTCCCGATTATACGATAACAGGCAACCCGTTTAATGCATAATAACATGCAAAATAACGAGCGATTCTTGCTCTATAGGATAAGATTTTGTCTATAATTACCATACTACTTATTAGCTTATATAATCGGGAGAGTATATTATAGCTGCTTTATTTATAGTAGGAACACCGTTCCTTATAGCCTCCCTTAAAGAGTAGATTTATATACTCTTTACTAATTTATTTATAGTAGTATATATAGGGTAAAACCTAATATAGGAAAACCATTCTTATACCTTAATAGGATATATAAAACCTGTTCTTTCTTAGGAAAATAAATTCCTTAGGTATATACTAATAGAAAACCTATGGTAGGAAAAATCTATAGTTATAATAATTATTTATAGGATAACCTTATAAGGTAAAACCTATTATTGCTAGGAAAATCTTAATAGATAAAAACCTAGTAAATATTTCTCTAGGAAACCTAAAAGGAAAAACCTAGTAGGGAAAGATATAGAAAGTATAAGAAATATCTAAAAACTCCTTTTAATTGCTTAGGAACTTATATTAAGGATAGACCGTCTCTAAATTTATAGAGTAATCTAGGTCTTAATTCCTTCATAAAAATATTAGCTATATTATCTTCTAATTTAATATAAAAACTCTAATTTCCCTTCTCTTATACTAGTTCTAGTATAGTAATAGGCTAATCTTATATACTTAGACCTTTTATAAAATTCCGGATTTTCTGCTAATTTAATAGCAGCAGTATTATCCGTTAAAATAGGAGGTATAGTATTAGAATCTTAATAGATAGATCCTTAGTAATATTTTTAAAAGCATATTTAAATAAATAGCTTCTTTATTTGCCTCCCTAAGGCTAATATACTCTACTTCGTAGGTAGAAAGGGCAACGGCTTTCTACTTAGAGCAAGCCTAGCTTATTATATTACTATATATATAAAAATAGTAACTAGAAAAGGATTTTCCGTCCGTTAAATCCGACGCCTAGCTAGAGTCGGTAAAACCCTTTATATATAGATAGGTAAAAGGGATATTATAATTATATTTAATCTTTAGGCTAGGAAATTTATTTAAATATTTCTAAATTATATTTAAAGCCTTAAAATACGTCTAGTCGGGCTTAGCCGCGAATCTAGCGTAGGAAATTATAGAATATAAGATATCTAGCCTAGTAAATAAGGCTAAGTATAATAGAGATCCTATTTCTTTTTAAAATTGCAATATATCTTCCTTAGAAGGTAATTCCTTTGCTTTTATAAGCTTAAAGCCTACTATATGGTAAATTCGAAGTTCTTAAACCTTCTTTATTAAATTCCTTTAATTTATTTAAGGTATAATTTTCTTAGGATATATATAGCTCTTTATTTTCTCGGTTTATTATAATATTTAGACCTAAGAAGTCTTTTATATCTCTTAAGATAGTAAAATCTAGGAATTTAGATAATTCTTTAAATAATCTTTCTTTTATTATAGATTTAGAGGGCCCTACTATAAGAAAGTCGTCGACGTGAATTACTAAGGCTATACTATAGTCCTTATTTATAAATACTCCTTTATCTATTAAAAGAGGAAGAAATCCGAGTTTATTTAGTATAATTTTAAATAATTATACTAGAGCTTAGGACTTTATTTTAGGCTATATAATGCTTTCTTTAGCTTTGCTTTAATTTAACCGGTTTTATATAGGTCTAGGAATTTAGTTAATTTAATTCCTTTAGCTCTATAAGCTAATCTATATTTTAAATAATATTCTTTAAGAGCGTATTCTTCGTAGCCTATAGGAAGATCGATATATACTTCGCTATCTATATCGGCATATACGAAGGCATTTATTATATCTATTTATAAAGCTTCGAATTCGTAGATAATAGCTAAAATAAGTAGAATTCTAATAGATTTAGGTCTAGCTATAGTCGAGAAGGTATCTAGGAAATCTAAGCTATAGATCTGCTTAAATCCCTATATTACGAAACGGGCTTTATATTTTATTATATTATTTTAACTATCCTTCTTAATAGTATAGACCTAGCGGCCTCCTATAGCCTCCTTATCCCTAGGGAGGTAGGAAAATTCCTAAGTTTTATATTTAATTAGCTAGATAATTTCCTTAATTATAGTATCTTTCTAAAATGCTATTTTAGGGCTATTTATTGCCTGTTTATAGGTCTTTAGAATTTTTAGATCCTGATTTTCTATACTAGCTAGAATTAACTCTATAAAATCATAGTTTAGAAATAAATTAACGTTAGGGTATTCGATATAGTTAGAATCGAACCCTTCCGGCTTCTTAGGTAATTCTACTACTATTTTACTAGTAGTAGGAATAGGATCGTTATTTAGAGACTCTTCTTATGAGGTAAGGGACTTTTATCTCTAGGTTCTCTAGTAGCTTCCTCTATAGGGATATAGCTTTCTAGCTTATCTTTATTAGAATGGAATTAAAATCAAAGGTATTATTACTACTAGAGATTTCTAGATTTTTTATAAATTTATTTTCTAGTATAGTAATATCTCTAGAGATAGTAATCTTTCTCTTAGAAAAATCCTAGATTTTATATACATTTTCTAAATAGCCTACTATTATTCCCTTAAAAGCTCTATTATCTAGCTTATCTTTAGGGTCTTTATTCTTATAATATATAAGGCTTCCGAAGGTCTTAATTTTATTTAAGGTCTCGAAGGGTAGTATTATATTATCCCTCTTTTCTATAGGACTTTTAAATCCTATCGTAGAATGCGGTAATCTATTATATAAATAGGTAGCTGTTAAAACAGCTTCTCCCTATAGATATTTAGGAAGCCTAGCAGTAAATAAAAGAGCTCGTACTTTTTCTAATATAGTACGATTTACTCTTTCTATTCTACCGTTAGATTCCGGCGTCCTAGGAGGACTAGAATTAAAGGTAATTCCTTCTTTTTCGTAATAGAGCTTTATTTTATATATAAATTCTTTAGCATTATTAGAAAATGCTTCTCTAATCCTAGTATTTTTAAGGTTATTTTCTACCCTATTTTTAAATTCTAGGAACCTATCTAAAGCTTCTCCCTTTTTTCGAAGAAGGTATATTTCTAGATATCGGGTTCCTACGTCTAGGAAAGAGATATAATAGTAATATTTATTATAAGTAGGTACTTTAATTAGCCCTTAAATATCTAATACTATTTTTTCTAAATAAGAATAAGACTTATACGAAGGTTGTTTATTAACCTTATTTGTTGCTTTAGCTCTAATATATATTTCGCATTGCCTTATTTTATTTTCCTCTTCTAGAGGCATTTTATATCCTTATTATATCTTTTAATATTTCTAAAATAGCCCTACTATTTATATGCCCTAAGGTAAGTGCTAAGTATAAAAATCTATATCCTTTGCTTTTAAAGACGTAATAAGGATTAATTAGCTTTCTAATAAAGGTTCTATAGGAATATAATATAATTTATTTCTAAGAAATCCTTAGTAAGGACCTTAGCCTTATTATCTAATAAAAGGACTTTATTTCTCCTACTAAGGCATAGGTATTATTAAAATAAGATTAGGATAGTATATTTACCCTAATTCGTATATAAAAGCAGTCTCGAAGGATATACCTTTTCTACTATACGGAACTTAAATACTAAGTCCCCTTTCTATTTACTAATATAAAGGAAGCTTTTCCCTAGCAAACTTTAGACTTAATTTCTTTATAGTTAATAAGGAAATTCTTATTAGATACTATATGCCTAGTAGCTCCGGTATTATATATAAAATCAAAGATCCTTTTATTCTTATAACTAGGAAATCCTCCTTCTCTTACCTTTAAGACTAATTCCTTTATTCTAGGAATCGAGGCTTTTAGAGGTCCTAAAGAGAGTCTTTATTAGCTTCTACTATAGGGTATTTATAGAGGTTAAAATTACCTCTAAATCCTTAGACGTTTATATAGGGGTCGGAGCCCTAGAAAGGTCTATAAGGTCGATATCTAGGTCTATATTTTCTTACGAAGCTATATTTAAGACCTTATTACTATCTTCTAAATCGGACTCTAGCTCGGTAATTCGAGCCTTCCTTCTTTTATTAGTAGTAGAAATGCTACTAGAAGGGGATTTCTTCCTAGAAGAAGAAGAAGAAGAAGATTTTCTCTTCTTAGAAATTTAAGTCCTATCGTCCCTTTTTCCTTTATTTAATACCTAATAAGGGAGCCTTATTCGGGTATAATTTATAGCAATTTACTATAAAATGCCCTGGTTTTTTGCATTCCTTATAATAAGGAGTATCCGTAGAATTTCTATAGGATTTCCAAGGCTTCCTTCGTATTAGGAAGGTTTTCTCCGAAGATTCGTCTATATCCTCTATTCTTCTAGCTTCGTCTAAAAGACTAGCTATAACGGTTTCGAGGGTAAACGCCGTAGAATTATGCCTAAGGCTCTACGTAATATTTATAATATAGCTTCTAAATTCCTTATTAAGGCAATTAAGAATCCATGCTATAAGAATAACTTCTAGAATTTCTATATTATAGGATTTTAAATCCTCGTAGATTTCCTTTACCTTATAAAGGTATTTCTCTAAATTAGCGTCCGAGGGACTAAGATTAAAGAGCTGCTTAATAAGTAGATAATTCGACGAAAAGTTCGACGGATTATATAGCTTTTTAAGCTTATCCCACGCTTCTTTAGCATTTTTTAGATACCGAATTTATATTAAGGGACTATCTTCGACTTAAAGGAATATTATAGATAAAGCCTCCGTAGTCTATATATAATTTGCTTGCTCTAGAGCAGCAATAAGCTTTTCTTTTATAAGGATAGCTTCTATCCTTATAGTCTATAAGGTATAATTTAAATTCCCTTAAGTCTAGTAAATTCGTATTCTTTCTATCTACCTATTTTATATAAATTCGGTATTATTTCGTTTATAGGGATCGAGAAGTCTAGACGGGAGTTTAAGAGCGTAGGAAGGTAAAAGAAGTTAGGGGGAATTTCGAAAGAAATTTTAATTGAATATTTCGACGAGGAATTTCAAAGGTATAAGTAGTTAATTTCCCGGCTTAAAAGGAGCAAGCCGGGCTTATAACCTCTTAAGGTATATAAGCAAAAGCGGAATTTTAGGAAATCAAGGAATTATATAAGACTACATAATAGAGGGGAAGAAGGAGTATAAGGTAGGATTTTCAATAGAATTTATTGGTAGTGTATTAGTGTGTGGAAGAGGTGTTAAAGTTAATAATACTCTATCTATCTACTAGCGGACATACTGTCTTATATAGACAATTATAGCTAAACGGAAGAACCTTTCGGGACCAGATTTAGGCTGCCGTATAGCCCTAAGACTAGGGAATTCCGTGATACCTCGAGTGAATCTGGAAGTGTCTTGGTTCCACTGATATTCGTGTTTAAAGGAGGTTGGTCGTGCCGGTGTTCTTAAGAGGTCTTAGCTAGCATTCTAAGCTAGCTCTGTTCCTTCGATTCCCGATTGTACGATAACCGGCAACCCGTTTAATGCATAATAATATGCAAAATAACGAGCGATTCTTGCTCTATAGGATGAGATTTTGTCTATAATTACCATACTACTTATTAGCTTATATAATCGGGAGAGTATATTATAGCTGCTTTATTTATAGTAGGAACACCGTTCCTTACATCTACTGACTTTCTTCGTGAGAGTACCACGGTTCCGACGTAGGAACGCCACGCCACCCTAGGGGCATAAACCTAGATTTATGGTCGATGTTGAGATACGTGATTATATAACGGGGCGATCTGCCTAGATCATCGACGCCGAACAAGACATAAATCTTATTCTCTTAACATCGCACCGGGCAATGATAGCTTGGATGGACCCTGGTACGCTGGTTGAAGTTGGTGCGGGCTCTAGCTGACCCTACTAACACCTGAAAGGGAATCTACAATGGCCGTACGCGATACCTACCCAGAGCTTCATCGCCACCTACAGCGCATGTGTTAGGTAGGTGTTAGGCGCATAAGACAAGTGCTTGTGTCAGGCTCATTCCTTCATTTCACAAGCCAGCCGCCTTGCTTCTCATGCTCTCAAGCTCGTTTCGAAAAGGCATTGGCGGACCCTGGAAGGGGCCGGTCTCCTGTTCCCTCACAGGACCGGTCTCCTGTTACCAGCGACCGGCGACAGTTGTCCGGTATGGTGCCAGCAACTATAGTAAACCGAGTTTTAAGGTGCTAGTAACAATGTCGCAGACCGAGACCAGGATACCAGTAACAGCACTAGGGCGCTTACTGGTCGCTTAAAGATGCCGGTAACCGCCAGGCTAAAGTTACTAGGACCCTTAAGGTGCCTATAACTGCTATGCTCTCGCTGCTAGTAGCGAGGAGCGCGCCTATATTTGGTTGCCAGCAGCCGACCAGGTGACTGTTAGACCTGAGCGCTAAGGGTGTCACGCGCGCCATCACGTGATATTGGTACTTTTGTCCTTCACGCGATGAAGCCTTATAGGAGACCGGTCCCCTATAGGGCCCGCTAATGCTTTTTCGGAACGAGCTTAAGAGTATAAGAAGGCGGCTAGCTTATAAAATAAAGGAATAAGCTTAATATAAGCACTTATCTTATGCGCCTAATACCTACCTAATATATACGCGGTAGGTAGCGATAAAGCTATAGGTAGGTATTATATAATAGCCTTAGGGTTATAGGCTATTATAGATGCCCTTTTAGGTGTATTTTTAAAGGGAAAGGAGGAAAGAGAAGAGTATAAGCGTGGGTGCCGAGCAGTAAGCTATATAGGCAATTAGGAGAACTGTTTTATAGGCGCTAGTAGCGGCTACGTATAACTATTTTTTTGCTTTTTAGGGTTAAAGGTACTACGTATAGGCATTAGCTATAGCTAGACCCCGCGTTTAATAGTATTATAGTCTAACGCTGTTTATAACCTTATTTCTTTATATATTTAATCTTAAATCCTCCTTTAGTCGTAATAATAAAACGCTCTTTACGACTATCGATTACTTAAGATAGAATAATATAGCTATATATTCCGTGCTAAAATTTTCGCCTCTACTACCTATAGCCGAAGCATTACCTAGCACCCGCTCTAGCCGCCTTATAGTTAGTAGGGTTAGCTATAGCCTATACTAACTTTAACTAGCGTACTAGGGTCTATCTAAGCTATTATTGCCCGGTGCGATATTAAGAGAATAAGATTTATATCTTACTCGGCGTCGATAATATAGGTAGATCGCCCCGTTATATAATTATATATCTTAATATCGACTATAAATCTAAGTTTATATTACGTGCTAGCTAAAGTAGACCTCTAAGATATTTTAAAGGTAAGTATTAGAAACGGGAGGATGCTATTATATTAAAAGGATCCTACCTCTTAAGCGTTAAATAGGCTCTTTAAAGATTAATAATTATATTACTAGCCCCCGTTCTTTACTCTCTATTTCGTCGTAATCGTACGCCTCTCGCTTACCCCGTAACCGTTATTATCGCTTTACTTACCTTCTTGCTTTTTCTGCTTCTTCCCGGCTACGGGATAGTGCCTAAATAGCCGATTTCTTTGCTTACCTTTATATATGCTTTAGTTCCTAGCGCTACCGCCTGCTTACGTCTTTTTCTCTCGCCTCTATCTTTATCTTATTTATCTCTTAAATCTTTAGTCTTCGTTCCTTAAGGCTCTTCGCGTAATTTATAAGGGTTGCCTTACCTATACCTATAGGCTTATAGTAAGCGGTGACTAATATAGTAGGCGGTGGCCTATTATAGTAGCTAGTAACTAATATAGTAGGCGGTAACTAATATAGTAGGCGGTGACTAATATAGTAGGCGGTGACTAATATAGTAGGCGGTGACCTATTAAAGTAGGCGGTGACTATAGTAGGAGGCTTATAGATAAGTTAACCCCTTATAGTTACGTAAAGAGCCCTAAGGAACGAAGATAGAGGTTAGAATAAAAAACCGAAAGGCAGGCAGTAGCGTTAGAAACTAAAGCATATAAGAATATAAGTAAAGAAAGGGGCTATTATTAGAAGAGACAGCTGGTCTCCTCTAACAGTTATTAAAAAAGCAAGAACTATTATAGGCTGTGCCCGGCTTAGTAGACCCGGTTATACCGGGTCCGGTAGGTCGTGCTCGGGTAGTAGCACCGGCCCCGCTCCGCGGACCCGGAAGCTGCGAGAACATTCTATAAAGGGTAATATAAGCTCGCACTCGAGGCTACGCCTCGAGTTCAGCTTCCTTTCCTCCTTAGCTCTAGATAGATAATATATAAGCACCTACTTATTAAATAAACTCCGGGCTAGCCTCTTATAAGAACGTAGCTAAAGCGGTATTAGGCTACGGGTAATAGAAGAGGAAGAGAATATAAGGAAGGTATATAGGTAAGATTTCTAGAGAAAAGCAGCCGCTCTTTATCTTAGTTACCGATCTAGGCACTCGGCCTACGGCCTCGCGGTCGGCCTAGGCGGCTAGGCGGGAGGAGCGAGAAGGGAAGTAGACGGGATACGGCTGCCTAGCTAGGGCGAGCGCTTCGTCGACGGCCGGTTATAGATAGACAGATATACTAGTAGGAGAAGGAGGTATTAGTAATTAACGAGGTTAGTATATATAAGGCGCGAACGCTATACGCGGCTAATAAGCGGCTCTGCCGGCTACGGGGGTCGCCTTAAGACTTTAGTAGGGTCCCGGCAGCGATCCTCTACGGCGACTTCTACTAGTTACGGCCGGTGTAAGTGCGGTCGATCGTGCTACTAAGCGTAGCTATACCGTAGGGCGAAGATAAGGCGTTCGGCTTATTTTACTACGTTTAATACTTATAATTTAGTCCGGTCTAGGCTATTATAAACGATATTAATCCTTTTAGCCCCTCCTTTTAGTATAAAAAGGGAGCGGGTGCGAAAGTAAGTTAATACCGGTACTTAAAATAAAGAAACTATATATAGAGCCTACTATAAGCGGCTTACTTTAGACGAGGCCGATATTATTACGCTAAGGAACCCGACGATATCCCTATATAGCGATTAGGACTATTACGACTATATTAAATAATTATTTTCGTAAATTTATAGATTAAGCTTTAAGGCAGATAGTATTATATCTCTATACCTACTAGTATACGGAGACTTCTTATTCTAGGGTTATCTTAGAAGGGGAGTTAAGGTAAGTTATATACGTACTATAGAAGAGCGGAGGAGGAACTAAAGGACCTTTAGTATCTAGAGTAATATAAATAGCGGCTAGACTTATATAAGTATTACCTCGGCGCCGCTTTAGATATAGAGTCCCTATTATATCTTATATAATACTATATAGTAGCCGATAATTAAGATAAAGGAGAGGCTAGTATTTTATAATTAGGTTAGAACGGAAAGACTAGAAGGAGATACCGCGTCTTATCTTATAGCTAAGGGCACTTACGCGTAGCCGTAAGAGGTATTGTACGATAACTAGTTAGACGATAGTTACTATAATTATTTTGCTTTTATAGTACGTATATAAATTTAACCTAATAAGCGCTATACCGATATTATTTTATAATCTATAGCTCTAAAAAAGAATATAAAGGTCTATAGTATCGTTAAGTAATAAATATTATTCGCTATACTTTAGCTTAGTATAATAGTATACTTATAAGTATCTATAAGACCGCCCTAGAAACGTATTATTAAAACGCTTATAGATCTCCGCTTACGAGAGGTTGCCCTATTCTTTCCTTAGCTTAGTAAGTAGGTTATCTTCTTTACGCGTAAACTTAGCTCTTATACCGGAAGTCCGCCCTACCTAACCGCTAGTCGCTTTAGTAGTTATAGTACGGCGCGTATTACCTATAGGAATACTTCCTTAGCTATACGATATATAAAATAGCTATTTAAATTATAGCTAGAATATACCTACGCTATCTACGATAACCCGCTTAAATATAACGTTCTATAGAGGCTACTTCTTAAATATTACGGCGGATATCCTAACGTTTCTATCTTTAGATAAGTTATACGACGCTAGTAGACTAGGTATACTACGTACTAACGTATATTTAACCTTTCGTATTAGTAGGAAACGGGATACGTTGCTACTATAGCGCTAGGGCTTCGTAGTAGTAGAATTATACTTAACCTTCTAACGTTTACGCGGAGATTACTTAGTAGGGTCGTTAGCGTCGTAGGCTACGCCGTCCTCCTAGCCTCCCCTTTCGCCGCTATTCGCTATAGCGGGATAATACTCTATATCGATATATACGCCGCCGGAATAGTTATCGTAATCGTCGGAAGTATCTATCTAATATCGCTAGGCCTTACTACTAATCTTATAATTACCTTAGGCTAGGTTACTATTACTTTAATTCGCGCTCTTAAAGGAGTATAATCCCTAAGCCTCTAGTAGTAGGTTAATTAGATACTAGGACTCGGTCTCCGTACTATAGTCCTTATAGGCGCCGGCTTTAAGGTCTTATCTTACTAAAATCCCTAGGGATTACTATTTTAAGGCGTAATCCTTATATATTTTAGAAACGTTACTAAGTTATATAAGAATGCTACTTATAGGCAGATAGTTTAGTTAGTTTAGAATGCTCTTAGTAGGGCTCTATAACGCTTTATCCGCTTAAGGCAAGCTATATATAGGCGGTATTAGGGCTAGTATAGGCGAAGGCGCTATAGGGCTGCTTAAGACCGATATTAATATTAATAGTCTAGTACCTATCGTGGCCTTTCTACTAGCTTAATTAACCGTTAATAAACCTAGCTAGCGGGATTCCTTGGCCTTACTAGCTCTATTAAATACCGTGCTAAGGCATTCTAGCCTATTCGTTAACCCCCTAACTTATAGGTAATAAGGTATATAAGAACTTACCTATACTATTAGGGCTACTAGTCTATACTTTAGCTATAGATATAATAATAGCGTTAGCCGATAGAAGTATATTAAGAGACCGCGAGTTATCTATATCCTAACTATTACGACTATCGCCCTTACCCTTAACTTAGTTATCTATATTATTAGCCTTAGATTCTATATTAGATAGAATTATTATTAGCGTATTTAAATATCGCCTATAGATAGCGGGTATACGGTTTAAGCCTACCTCTACCTTAGGGGATAAAGCTTATCGCGAGGTCGTAGAAGTAAATAGATACTACTACTACGTTAATAGCCGTAGTAGCCTTAGCTATAGCTACTTTATCTACCTACTACCCCCCGGGGGAGGAACCTAAAAGGCTTAGCTATTAAGAGTAATAGTAGAAGTTATTATTAAGGTAAGCGAATCTTTTATAGGAGTAAGTAACGCTATTCGCTTATAAATAGTTAGAGAACTTTACTAAGAAGTATTATTAGGAGCACGAGTACTAGATGCCTTAAATATATAAGCGAGCCGCGCTTACTACTCTAGCCGACGCTCCCCTTACCTCGGCTTAAATATACTCCCTAGGCTTTAGGTGCTCTCGGACTTTCGCATTATTCCGTTAGTCCGTTCGTTTAAAACAATATATAGGGCTAGACCCGCGTAAGCTAGCCTCTTATTTCTCCTATTACTCTCTGCTAATTATATAGCTATCGGACTATACCGGGCGCGGCTAGAAGGATGCTATAGAATCCTCCTCGTAACCCTACTATAGACCGGCTCATGCTATTAGCGGCTAGTTATACTCGGTAGCTCCGAGTTAGCCTTAGGCTCTGTATATTAGTCCTTAATTAGCTTTAGTGCTCCTATCCTATTATTATATTCTACGGCCTAGATTAAAGGATAAGGCTCGGCACCTAGTTATAGGCGTCCTTAAAGCGCCTTTTCTTAGCTTATATTTAGCGTAGCAATATATACCGCGTTGCCTCCTCGCGACCCTCTATTAACGGCTAAAATTAATAAAAAGGGGCTTAGTTATACCTTAGATAGTGCATCGGAAAGAGTCCGGCTAAGGGAACGCCGGGCCGTGTCCCTCGTATTAATAGACCATGCGCTGGCCTTTCCTCCTTATATTATACTAGTCCGTGGCGCGAAAGGGGTAATGTAGCTCGTTAAGGATAGCGCCGGTCTGGCCGTGTTAGTCAATGGATCTGCCCCTTATATCACGCGTTAGCGCTATTAGCAACCGCGCATTTTCGTGACCGACTAAGGGGCTTATAGGCTTCCTTTACCTACTAAATAGGGGCTAGCGTCCGGAGGGGCAGCCGTGACGGCAAGAGATAAGACAGTCCGAGGTTAGGTTAGGGACAGAACTTATAGCTAGACGGATAACAACACCTAGACATAATAGCTTTATTTAAGTCAAAGAAGGCGCATTATATAACGATAAAGACACGTATGCTTAGCAGTAGCAATAGCGGCGGCGGCATTTCTAGAAGAAAGGGGCGTAGACGCGTCTGGCGGTAGAGGGCGAAGCGAAGAGGTCTGCATAGAGGTCGGCGGTAGACTGGCGGTGTAGGCGAGATGAAGACGGCGTGCATAAGGAAGGCGGGCGGAGGCGGAGGACAGGGTGCGGCAGCAAGGGCCGAGCGTGTTGTGGAAGGAGAGAGAAGTCAAGAGTACATGTCGACGAGCGAGGGCAGGTGTTGAGATATTTATATTCCTGCCATGTCGACACAACCAGGATCACGGGGCACGGGCGGGGTCAGGGCGGCGGGGGCGCGATACCCGATCGGGGAGGGGCCATTTCCGGAGGCGGAAGCAGCGTGTTAGAGATTACCTTAATTATACTTCTTTCCTTTATCTAAGGCCCTTCTTTATATCCCTTTAGCATCCTAATTAATAAAGAAGATCTTGCTTAAAGAAGCTACTAATGTCCTCTTAACTACCGAGCTTTTTGCCGGGTTTTCCCCTCTATTCTAGCCGTTGCCAGCATTTCTGTCTTATCTCTCGCTACCTCTATAGGAAGCTATCGCCACTTCTACTTCCCCTCTCTCCCCTACCCTCTTCTCTACACCTCCTTTTAACTCCTTCTTCCTTCTTCCACACCAGTCTTTCAGCTTCCTAGATCTCTCTTGCCTAGGGATATCTCCGAGACCTGCGAAATCAGGCCACGCTTCGCGACAACTACATCTACTCATTTGCTCGGCATGTAGCTTCTCGTTCCTTGATAGGTGTAAGAAGAATCCCCACTGTTTGCAAGGAAATGTGCTCCTGCAACAGCGCGCACTTCTTAGTAGGGAATTGTGATATCAATGGAGTCCATCTGGCTGCATCCGGATCCGCGCTTGAGCCTGGCAGATGCCTCGCAAGCTACAGCCACGCGAGCAACTTTCCAGATATTCTTCCTAGATCTTCCTAGAAAGACTCTGAAAGTCATGATTGCAGGCCCCCCGCTCTTCATCACGAGCGCTGTTCTGCCAAAGGAAGTCCACCGGTCGCAGGGGCTCGGCATGTGATCCGGGCTGACTACAACGTGGGAGTGCCTCTAACATATCTATGCCTTATCAGCGACGCCGAGTTCCATGAGTGTAAATGCCATTGATCTATGCCAGTTCTGTGCGGGTGGCCGATCTTTCTTAGGATAATTATCTGGCTCTTCCTCTTTCCTCCCGCACTGTCGAAATCCAAGTCTATAAATGTTCACGGTCCTTCCCCAACCAAGCCAACATCCTCCATTATGCGGATTGAATGCCTACGAGACATTCCATGGACTCCGTGAAGTCCAGTTCCAGAGAGAGTTCCCCAGAATCTTCCAACTAGCGAGCAGGCATTGTCTCTGCGGGCCGAGACCACCTCTTAGGCATTTTGAGTGGCAGCATGGTAGTGCTCTGGACGGTACTCATGGTTTTCTGGGCAGCCTCCGGTCGTTTCCAGCTTTTGCGGCAAAACTTGTTACACTTGTGCTGGCTGAAGAACGTGTTGATCCCATCTTCACCAAGATCCGTGATGCCAAATTCTCGGGTCTTAGACATAATGACGGGGTCAGAGAGCACAATCGATTCCTGGTAAATGCCACCTTGGAGGTCGCACAAGAGGTACTTGCCGCCCGACTCGTGATAGCTGAAGTGGCTAAGGGCCTGCATGACTGCTCCCCATATATCAGATTCGTCAGTCCATCCGGAGTTACTGTTAAACTTTTGGTAGCCGTCAATGAAAGGCTCCATCAGGCATTTCCGGCCTGCCCATTCGGGTTCCGACTCTCCGCCCGTGAATGTACCGACAAAGGGTACGTTGATCTTGATACACTTGTCGACAACTCGCTGCTCATTGAATTTTTGGATGAAGTACATGGCCTTGTCAACAGCGTGAATGTCCATCTCGAAGAAAGTATCGGAGAAGACATGGCCAGACTTGAACCATTTTGCAATGCAGGTTTTCCCCAAGCGAGGTCCTTCGTCATAGCACCCCTTGGCGACCCAACGGAATGTTCCTTGCTCAAAGGGGTAGTCGAGGTCTTGCTGTTCGAACTTACCCGAGCTTGAGACGTTGTACCTGCCAGAGCCTTGTGGGCGTATGATGGTCTGCTGAGGTACAGTGGGGACTGGAGCCTGCGACAGCTGCGTCAGTGGGGCACCCGTTGGGGCCATCCTGGACTGCCTCATGGTCGCGGCCGAATCGTCGGTGCGCGTGGCTGGCGCTCTGCTAGAGCTTCGCTTGGAGCTGGAGCCTGGATCTTTGCTCGAGCTTCGCTTGGAGTTGGAACCTGGCTCTTTGCTAGAGCTTCGCTTGGAGCTGTAGCCTGCCCCCAGGTGCTCCCTAACACGGCCACTCTCGATATCGAGCGTAAGTTTGGTTTTGTCAGAGCTTCGCTTGGAGTCGGAGCTTGACCGTTTGGTAGAGCTTCGCTTGGACTCCTTGGAGTGGGATTCGGAGCCCCTCTTAGACTCGGAGCCCCTCTTGGACTCGGAGCCCCTCTTGGACTCGGCGATGGAAAGCTTGCTGAAGCTGGGGACGAGCACACTGTCCTCGGGTATAGCGGTCATCCTGCTGGACTGGGAGACGGCGGTACCCCTGAAGCCCTGCAAGCCGGGAGTCCTGCTGGAGCTGGATGCCATGGCACCACTGTTCGAATTCAGGACGGAGGCTCTGCTGTTGCTGGCTGCCGAGCCCCTGTTGGAAGTTTGAGTGAATCCCATGTTTGAAAAGTGGTCTACCACCCTGGCGGGTTGCCCGTCTCGCGTCACGGAGACGGAGCCCCTCTGGGAACCCGACCTGCTGTAAAAGGAGGAGGGATGCGATGCGCCCGCGAAATGGGCGCAGTTCAAGCATTCTGGCTGAGAGGCGGAAAGCGACTCTGGCATGATGTATTGCTCTTGCCACACCGTTCTGCACTTTACACACCGGTGGGAGCTCATGGTCGGTCGTATTGCGTTGCAATAACAGGGCCTGTGAATGGCTTTTTTAAGCGAGTGGTGTTAGATGGAGGCGCTTATACGTTCAACGTGGGTTTCTAAATCTCGTCCTTTTCTTACCAGAGAGAGGAGGTCCGAGGCGAGACAAGAGGGACTCTTGAGGTTGTTGATGAGGGGAAGACGGACTTTCGAGGCCTTTGCCAAGGGCAGATGGACTCTTGAGCTTTTTGCCGAAAGAAATATTGACTCTCGGGGACTTCGTCCAAGGGAAGATGAACTCTCGAAGGCTTTGCGCGAGGGAAGATCGACTCTCGAGATTTTTACCAAAATCAAGGGTGAACGAATGAGAGACGACAGAATACCAGAGGGGCATGTACATTAAATATAGCTGGCCGTGGCGAACAGGAGGCTCTTTCCAAACAGCTCTTTGATGCCGGCCACGAGTCTGTGATACTTCCTATTTAGGAAATTACCGGGGTTGTCGCTGGTGTGGTCGGTTTGCTTAGTAACAAGTCAGGAACCGACGGCGCACTGTCTGCGTCCCAGGGCCGCGGAGTTGGTATCTTGTGACGGCATCGGTCCTCGCCAAACCCCGTCTTCTCCAGCTCGACTCTGAGCAGCCGCCTTTTCCATTACGCTTGTCGCATCACACTCGGACACCGCCTGTGCATTTCTCGTCCGCCCGACTCCCTTTGTCGCCCATTCACGCCCAAGCTGTTGGCGGCGAACAACGGGCGGAGAGTATCAAGAGAGGCTCTCCGACATGGAGCGCACGACAACGCCGCCGCCGTCGAAGGCAGCGCCGCCCGTCGCCTCGCCGCCCACTCCAGAGGTGACGAGGCGGATAGTACGTGCCCTGTTCTGTGCGAGATTCGCCGCGGCCTCTGTGGATTGACAAAAGCCGGCCTGCTGTCAGGAAGAGAGCCGCCTGCGCGCCAAGGCTATTCGAGATCAGCGTGAAGTCGAGCAGCGCGCATCGGGCACCCTGCCGTCGCCGCCCAGGACGACTTCGGGCTTTGTTCAGACGGCAGACATTCACGTCGCAAAGCCCATCAACGGCAAGCGTCCCCACAGCTCGATATCCGGCGCTGCTACCGCCGCCGCCGCGGGCTCAAACCGCGATGGCCGCAAGCAGGGCGACGACGGCGCGCTGCGGCCGGCGCCCAAGTTTGCAAAGTTTGTCGACTACAACATGAGCTCCATGACGGACACAAAGGGCGGCTTCCTGTCGACGGACGACGACCCCCACAACTACGCCCTCGGGGCCAAGAAGCCCGGCCAGCCAGCCGACGAGCTGCGGCCCAAGCACATGAGCGTCCAGGAGTGGGAGCGCCTGCAGCTGATGCGCAAGCTCAAGCGCCAGAAGGCGGGGCCCTTTGAGCCGGGCCTCAGCGTGCTCGAGGACGAGGAGAAGCGCAAGCGGTGCAGGGAGTGCAGGAGCCTCGAGATTGACTTTGTCTGGGAGGAGGTCTTTCACATCTGCGTCTGCCACCGGTGCAAGGACAAGATCCCTGAAAAGTACTCGCTCCTGACCAAGACGGAGTGCAAAGAGGACTACTTGCTGACGGATCGTGAGTACTCAACGTCCCTTGTCTATTCCATGCCAGCTAACGACGGACCACAGCCGAGTTGCGTGACCCCGAGCTCCTCCCGCACCTCTCCCGACCCAACCCCCACAAATCCCACTGGCACGACATGATGCTGTTCTTGCGCTTCCAGGTGGAAGAGTACGCCATCAAGACAAAGTGGGGATCGGCCGAGGCGCTCGACGCCGAGTTCGAGCGGCGCGAGGCGCAGAAGAAGGCGCGCAAGGAAGCCAAGTTCAAGGACAAGCTCATGGACCTGAAGCGCAAGACGCGGACCGACGCGTTTCGCCGCCAGGCCGGCACGCTGGGCAGGACGGGGGCGAGCAAGTTTGGGGACGCGGTCGGCGGCGCGAGGCACGTTCACGAGTGGGGGCGGACGGTGGAGAACGAGGAGGGCATGACGATCAAGACGTGTGTCGAGTGCGGCATGGAGGTGGAGGAGTTGGAGATGTAGACGGGAACAGGCCGCGCGCTCTGCATCACATTTGACTTTGATTCTCGGCCGCTTCTCTTGCTGGCCGTGATTTATCCCATTAGAGAAGGCTCAAGCACGAACCGTTCGTCGCAGCGGAGATGGAGTGGCCGGATTGGGAGAGGTTGACATGAGAATGATCAGGGCCCATCATTAGCCTTTACTTCCCGCAGCAAGACCGAGAGGGGGATAGGCAAACCAGAATAGCCCGACGTTGGGCAACTGGTTTCATCGACCATCAAATAACAAATTCTTCAGGACGCGCTTGGGCCTAAAAACCAGCGCCGCCTCCCCTGTACTACTCGACACCCATGGCTCTTCTTCACACCCAGGACAAGTCCAGAATGTAATGAAAAGATAAAAACGCCTGTCAGACTTCCACCGACACCCACCCCGCCCACGCGCCCGAAGGCTGACCGCGAACGGGGTCGAGATCATCAAAAGTTCCACGCCCAAAGGACGGGAACGGAGCATCTCTCTATACAGCAGCCACCACGAGGGCGGCGCCGCCATCCTTGCGGACAGAGCGAGAGGACCAAGAGTATTCACTCTAGGGCGTCGGGGATATGCACTCATCAACCAGGGCGGGTGCTGTGGCTCTTGTAGGGAACCAAGAGAAGGTCGAATACTATAGAAATGATTCTCCTGAAAGGGTCGTTAGCACAAGGGCCGGTGGTGGTGAAGGGAGTCCCAGTTGGGGGTGCACATACTGAAGTATTGTCGACGTGAAGAAGAAAAGAGAAAAGGAAACGGAAAGACGGGCGGCGTCGAGGGTAATTTATACTGCTCTGGTGGGGTCGGGCCATCGCTGCCTGACCGCCTACAGAGTTTTTTTTTTCTGCCGGCAGATTGCGCAGTCCCCACTGTTGGGTGCTGCGGCGAGAGGATGGAGACGGGCGCTGCAGTTGGATGGAGTAATTATTTCGGGGATGGAGTCGCAGAATCAGGCCACAGAGCTGATCCCTGCCTTTTTCGCCGGTCTCGCTCTGATGCTTGTCGAGTGTGCGCTCTGCTGCTTTCGTGAGACCTGCCCAGATCTTCCTGACGTGCTTCATCAATGCGACTCTCTGTGTTTGTCCCATGTCCGCGACAAGAGCAGAGCCCAAGAGCACACTCTCTGCAGGCTTGGCTCCGTAGAGCGGCAACATCAGACCACAACACCAACACAACGTCCGCCCGCCTGCCGATCTAGCGTGAATGCTCGCTCAGCGCCGGCAGGGATTCAGGCACCGAGCCAGGCCGAACCTGGACGACGGTGAAAATTCCGTCAATTGCTGGAGCCAACGACGGCAAGGAACAGGCGGTGGGGCGCGCCGGGCAGCTCCCAGAAGGGGAACAGGACGAGGAGGGACGAGAAGACGAGAGACTGGCGATTCACCACTGCGAAGACATTGTGGCCTCTTGTTGATGCCGTCCCACAGGCTCTTCACCAGAGTCGAACGTAAGACGACGACGGATAGCGATGCCCACGTAGACCGTCCATGGCCTTGATAGACTCTTGCTTCTCCACGTCCAGCAGGCAAACCAACCTCCAGTCCCCTGAGCAGAGAGGGCAGGCGGAACTCTGATGAGGGCATAGAGGCCAAGGCCAAACCACCACAAGACCACATCGTCACTCCCGATAAAGCCCCTCGCTCTCAATCCACCGCCTCACCTCCCCATCCACCAGCCCATCCAGCCCTCCCGCCCCCTCTGTCCTCACCACCTCTCTCGCTCGCGAGCTGCTCACCCCCGCCGTTCCCCCCTCCTCCTCCGCAACGTCCACCCTCGCCGCCCATTCCCCTCGTCCCCCGACCTCGCCCAGCCGCTCCAGGCCTCGCACGTACGCGAGCTGCTCCTCGCGCGACCCCCACGCGTCGTCCGGCCTCGTCGTCACCCGCAGCCGCGCACGCTCGAACAGGGGCCCCAGCGCCGACTGCATCGCCGTCGTCGTCGACGATGCCGGCCCTTGGTCGTTGTAGTACTTGGGGTTGAAGATGCGCACCAGAGTGTCGAAGCCAACGAGAAACACCTGCTCGGGCTCGGCCTCCCGCTTCTCCCCACCATCCGTCATGGCCTGGCACTGGTCGTGGTAGAAGCCCGACTCCGCCACCGCGCGAGCCTTGTCGTGGAAAAAAGCCATCGTCGTCACCGCCACGTCAATCTCGACCCCGACACCCCCCAGCAGCAATCCCCTCGCCAACGCCTCCATCATGCCCAGCCTCACGGGAAAACTCGCCGGCCTGGGCGCCTTGTCCGCGTTGTTCACCGCCAGCAGCAGCATCAGCCGCGCCCCCGGCCCGCCCTCGCGCACCGCCGCCCTCGCCATCCGCGCGTGCGCCCGCGTCGGCGGGTTGAAGCTCGAGTCCAGCACCACCAACCGCCGCACCCGCTGCAGAGGCCGTCGCGGGCCCGGCGATCCGTGGTGCGGCAGCGTGCAGAGGACGCGCAGCGGGTCCCGCGACGCCTGGAATGCGCTGAGCGAGCGCGACAGGAAGTCGACGAGCTGCTTCGAGTTGGGGCCCATCGTGTGTCGAGGCTGCGTTGCCGGCCAAGCTTCTGCCATGCGTTGGGTTAGGGTGCAGGGCGGTAGCAACACTTTGTAGGTTGCAAGTCTGTGTTTAGTAATAAGGTGTCTATACGAAGTAGTTTAAAAAGGTTCATTGCAGCCCGGCGGGAGGAAGCGCTCGTCTCAAACTCAAGGTGTATCGAGTACAGGGTAATCCACCATCACCAGGTTCGTGATGGAGTCAACAGACCTCATTAGCAAACGCATCTCACATCTCTCTAGATTCCTTCGAACGCCCCCAAGGACAACCCAATTGACTGCACCGCCCTGTGATTCCTCTCGCATCTATTCGCGTCTCCGCCTTGACACTGCAAG
The DNA here is from genome assembly GCF_020360975.1 of Hirsutella rhossiliensis. NCBI lineage: Eukaryota > Fungi > Ascomycota > Sordariomycetes > Hypocreales > Ophiocordycipitaceae > Hirsutella > Hirsutella rhossiliensis. The sequence continues at coordinate 1,603,691 of NW_025408668.1, read as the reverse complement.
GCTACTCCGGGTCCCGCCCGACATCCATGACGCCCCGCGAGAACCACTGCGCAATCGTAGAAAACCGGTCTTCGCTCCTCTCCAAGTCGCCCTTGAATAGCTCGTGCCTCCCCGCAGTCTCTCTCTGCCCCTCCCTCATCTTCCGAATCACCTCATTCTCCCCCGCACACTTGGGGCACTCCATCCGCTCCTCGTCCCCTCCGCCTCGCAGGCACCGCTGGTGGAAGCTGTGCTTGCAGAGAAAGTGCACCGCCGGGAGGTCCAGCCCTTGGCCGCAGTCGGAGCACCGCGTCGCCTGGAACACGGCCGGCTTGGTCCCCAGGTCCGCCAGCTCCGAGCGCCTCTTCTCCGTGTCGGTACGCAGCGTGTCGATGCGATGCCGGTTCGTCGCTATCTCTCGGCGCTCGCGTGTAATGGTCTCGTGCAGGTACGGCTTGACCATGCCCATCGTCGCCACCCCGCGGCCTGACGAATGTCCGACCAGGGTTTGGATCACCTGCAGGGGAGCCATGAGCCTGTCCTTGTCAATTTTGGACAGGATGCCCGCCAGTTCCTCTGGCCCCGCCTCCTCGAGCACCCGCGGGTCCGACGCGAGGTAGGCCAGTGCCGCAGGGTACAGCTGCGGCTCCCCCGGGCCGTACTTGTGCAGTGCCTTCATCGCACCCCTCGTGTCCTTGGCCGACGTGTAAGATCTGAAAATGTCAAACAGCAGGCCGGCCTGCTCCTTGACCAAGACGGTGCCTTGTTTAAAGTCGGAGAGGTGTGACAAGAGCAGGACGTTTGAGCTCTCCATGGGCACATGCTCTCCCTCGATGAGCTTCTTGGCCTTGTCTTCCCACGCCTCCTTGTCGCGCTGCGCATTCTTGTCACTTGACTTTTGCAGGTACATCTCAAACAACGTAGTGTACAAGTCGGTCTTGTCCGAGGCCTGTAGCTCCTTTTCCTCCAAACAGGCCTCGAGGAAGACTATAAACTCGTCGGGGTGGTCGATGAAGGACGAGAACGCGTTCCGAGGCGGTGGAGGCGTATACTTTGGTGCCGGGTCGTCGTCGCGGTCCCCGGCTGCTGCTGCTGCTGCTGCCGCCACCCCCGCCTCTGCTTCGCCAGTGGGCTCCCCTGCGATCCCGATGGCCGAGGGCGTCGCTACAGACGAAGCATTCATGTAGGGGAACGGAAGAAGGCTAGACAGGTTTTGCACTGCATTCGCAGCGAAACCACCAGATGGCGGCGTCTCGCCGTCCCGCACGGCGGCCAAGGCACGCTTTGGTCTGTACTTGCCCGTATAATAATCCACAAAGAGACAGGTCGCCGCCTTGGGACAGTTTTCGATGAGCACACGAGCGTACTTTTGGAGACAGGGGTAAGCCTAGAGGCAGTCAGAGACACGTCCCGGGCATGCGGAGACAAGGCAGAGCATACAACTTCCGGATCTTGACGCCAGATAAAGTCCAGCGCCTCGGCATAGCTCTTTGAGTCCTCTATCAAGATGTCGACGACAAGCTCCGTTTCGCCGTGCCTCTTGGCCAAGTACGCCGCCTGCTCGTAGTACCCGCCCTGGCGACACATGGCAATGGCCGTGTCCAGGTCGAATTTGAGGTCGCCGGGGGATTTGATGAACTTTTCCAGCTTCTCAATGTCCTTGAGCTTGGCATAGCAGTTGAGCAGGAGCGTGGTGTGGTCGGACGTCGCTCTTCTCTGCTCGTGCAACTGCTCCAAGTACTGAATGAGATTGTGTATTCGCTGGGTGTCGAGGAACTGTCGACACATCAGCAGCCGTCCGGCCAGTGCCGTTTCCTGCCATGGCCTACCTTGCGGATAACCTGCGACGGCTCAGTTGTGTCCATTGCGCGAATGTACTGCGCCATGGCCCCGTCATAGTCTGCCTTTTGGTAGAGGTGGTCGCCAAACTTGCGATAGATGAAGCTCTGCTGTTTACTGTCCAGACCCGAGTTGCGGGCGAGTTCGAGGGCGAGCGGAAACATGTTTCTTTGGTACAACATCTCCAGTCGTTGCTGCAGTGACTTCTCGTGATATTGATAGACCTAAAACGTCAGAAGAGACCACGATGAATGCGGATTGGCGCGTCTTACTTTCCCGTCTTGATTGATTGTAAACAGATCTCCCCAGACGCCAAAGATGAAACGAACGGGAGAAATCAGTGTCTCTGTGTGAGCAATCACCCGAAGGTCAGCGTCCAGGAGGACAAACGACGAAGCGTTGAAGAGGGCATCGGTCGCCCCGCCGCCGAAGCGCCGCCTCATGGCTTCAGGATCCCTTCCGCTCGCGCCCGAAGACGGACATGCCAGGGCGGCGTAGTTTTTGTACAGCGAGATGAGGCTCTTGGGCGACTCATAGGCTCGGGGCGGGCCCCTCCCGTCGAGCGAGTAGGTGTATATGGCATCCTCGCGAGCCACGACGACCTGACCAGTGTTGCGGTCTAGGGTCATGCAGCCGACGGCGCATCCTGCATCCTCAACCGTCTTGGGCGGCAGGCCTTGGCCCTTTCTCGACAGGCCCAGCTTGATGATGCGTGACGTGGTGGAGACGAACAGGGTGGTCAGCTTCTCGTCGGTGGCGAGCTGCACGCCCGTGACTGGTTCTTCCGACTCGAAGACGATGCGCTGCTTGGTGCCGAGATCGTGAATCAAGTCGCCGCGAATGACGGTAACGGCGCCGTTGCCGAAGCCGACGGCAATCTGCGAAAGGTCGTCGAGCGCCGCAAAGGCCGATATCTGTCGGCCTTGTGAGTGAGGGCGCCGGCGAATCCAGCGGGGATGCCTACCGGGTACTGACGCCTGCCGTTGTTGATGGTCAGGGTACTCAAGCAGGTGGGCATGTTGGTCTTCTTGACCAGTTTGTCCAGGGCCCAAGCCTTGAGCACCGGTTCGCTGCTCAGGTCTTCCTGTAGCGGCCGTCAGCACCGTCGGAAACCAGGCCCGGCCGTTGGCCGGCCTCGGTGGCTAGTATAGTAGCTCGCAGACTCACGGCCACGGTCACCAAGACGCTGGTGCCCTCGACCTGCCGCATATGTGTGATGCGGCCGACATCGTGGGCCTGAAAGCTCCTGAGGACATTCCAGCTCTTGCCGATGATGCTGACGGAGCCATGGTTGGAGCCGACAAAGAGGCTGTCGGAGCCCTCGCAGACACTCGATATCTCGTTGCTCTCGAAGAGCTGACGGGCGTCGTCGTCGGCGAGGGCGACGGGCGAAACGTTGAAGAAGTCAAACGACTTCCACTGTGCGACGAGGGTCAGCCATCAGCCAGCAAGCAAGAAATCTGGGCTTTCGGTACCGAGACGGCCATTTTGGCACATCGACGCGGTTGCTGCTTTGCTGCTGGCGATGACGATGGCGGGACCCGGAGGAAAATGCGCAACTGGCTCTCCCCAGCTCAGCTCCGGCCAATCGCGCGACCGCGGGTGAGCGGGCTGAGCCCCGCTGGCGTGCGTCTGGGTGAGCCAGGCATCTCTGCAGCAGCGGAAGGAGGGGCATTGGATCCTCCTGTTCTTATTGGTCACTTCGCGTCATCTTGTACTGTCACGGGGCTAGCTTGTGCTGTACGGTACTGTACTGTATGTACATTGCACATGTACAGTAGATTAATTACAGATACGTAGTCGGGAAACCACACCCGCGGACCCGCTCTTTCAGGAAGGACAAGGCAATATACACATCCTCTCTCACTTAATGTAACGACCTAATAACTGCAGTGGGTAGTTGATACCCAGACCGTTGGAATTTGGGGTCTAGCCGCGTTGCTTGTCACGTGGCTAGACAAGCATGTATTTATAGTAAGCGGCTGGCTGCTGCACCGGTGGGCGCGGCGCCCGCTCTTTCCTTTCTTTTCCCCTCCGTAACTACTCGGTAGTTTGTTGACCTTCTCATACGAACCGCACCTGCGCCCTTTCCTCCACCTGCTCCGTGACATCGGTGAAAGTGGCAAGGGTAGTTGGTCTATGAGAAATGCGTCAAGGAGAGGTGGACCGGTTGCCGGGCCTATGTTGGCCTCTTTAAGACGAATGGCCATGGGCCTGGACGGGGGACTGCCACTTTGTGCTCCCGCTGATAGAACATGACTGCTAACTTAGTGAGGCGGCGTCGTCTTCCCTGCCGTTCCTCTTCTTCCTCTGTCAGTACAACTTATAGGGTGACTTTGACGGCGCCTTGGAAGGTGGGAAAAGGGGGCTATTCTAGGACAAACCAAGATGCATGTTCTAGCTAGGAAGGGGTGGCCGAAGGATCCTTTTTATGCTTGGGTCAAGGGGACCATTCATTGACACCTAGCAGGCCCAATCCGTAGCTATAGTCAAGATCCCTCTGGGTCCTTGATATGTATATTGCTAAAATACGACTGGCGCCAACAGTTACTTTTAGAGAGTGCGACGAGAATTATGGGCAAAGACAATGTTTCCCGGAACGCGCAAAAAGAGTACTAATGTAGAGAGAGGGCAAAGGTGAGCCGACAGATTCGCCACGATTCGCAACCAATAAGCCCCTGTCGGCCTGCTGCACCATAGCCCTGCAGCTGACGCGGTAACACTTTAGGTGCGGGGGAGTTTACTTTCTCCAGGACACAGGCTCACGGCATATAACCTGAGTATACGAGCATCGACGTTGCAATATAAAGTCAAGGGGGTTTGTGGCATACGAACACGCCGCCTGAGACTCTCGGCCACATCGCAATGCCCAACGACTTCAGGCCCGGGCCATGGAGCGAAGCTGTCGAGGCATGTATCTAAGCCGGGTGCTCTTCCCATTTCGTACGCATGTCGGCTTCTAATGGTCGTGCTCGATAGCCGCCGCCTTTCTCTATCCAGCTGCTCAAGCCCGATGAGCGGCATGGCAGCGCCGCGTCTGAAGCCAACGCCGACTATCTCGCCTCGCTCTTGCCCGCGTCATACCGCACCGAGTCGCATGATGTGGCCGCCGCGGGCCGCCATGTAGATGCCAGTGTTGAGCAGGAACTCGACCTCCGGCGGCTCAACGAAATTCACGACTGGCTTTGGGCTGCCGGCCGTCCCGCGCCGCCGCGCCCGCTCCATCATCAGCTCATACTCGGCCGCGAGATCTTGGTCACGGAGCGCATAGACATGCATCTCGTCTGGACCACCGGCAGGATGTTCCTGAAGCCCATCCCGCGCTTCCTGCTCGAGCCTCGCTTCTGGACAACATACTTGTCCTGCCACCAGCAGCAAGTCGCTTGTGCCGGAAACCAACTCGGCTACAACAAGGAGCGCAAGCGAGGGCTTCGGAAGCGGGCACTCGGCTTCCTCTTCTCCTACGCCGCGCTCATATCGCACGAGAGTGACTTTCGCATCGCTATGGGCAAGCAGCTACTGCCGCCGGGCACCGAGTGGCCAGACTGGAGAGTTCTCGTTGAGCAGCTCGATACAGAGCACATCTACGCGCACATCGACCGACGCTTCTACCACGGGGAGCTGCGACTCAGCCGGCTGAACAAGATATATTCGCTCTTGCATAGTCCACTGCGCGGATACATGTCGCACTGGGACCAGTACGGCGCCTTCTTCCACGACACGTTTGCCTGGTTAGCCACGGCCGTCGTCTACGTCGCCTTGGTCCTCACTGCCATGCAGGTCGGGCTATCCACCGAGCTTGGCCGCAGCGAAGCCTTCCGATCTGCCTCTTCGGGCTTTACCGTCTTTTCTATATTGGGGCCACTCATCGTAGCGGCGCTCATCATCCTGGCCTTCTGTTCCATGTTTGTGAATAATTGGATAAAGGCTGTCGGGTATCGGAACTGGCGGCTCGGCATGATTCGAGCAGAGCTCTAAGACGGTCAGGTTCGTCAAGCCCGGTCGGATCACGGAAGTCTCTTTTTTCGTTTCATAAAACCATTCATGTTTCCACGTCGCCACCTGTTATTTCATCTGTTTCATCTAGGATTCTCAGTTCGGACCGTGTTCGACTTTTGCCTGCATATGCTGATCTCCCGGTCATGGCTAGAAGCGTTCAAGCGTCAGCCTTTTGACCGTGCTCATCAGCGTGTTGGGCTGACTGGAGAATCGGCCTGATAGCACAAGGATGTCTCACCTGCCCCGTCCTTGACTGCCTTGCCACGACGACCTCAGTACCTCATATTGAGCTTATCTTTGGCGTCTAGAACAAGGCATTTCGCCAGGCGCAGCCGCCCATTGCCATGTCAGCCGCTATGCGTAAGCCAACGGGAAGGCATGATTGGAGTTGGCGCATACACCCTGAGGAGGGTGGTAATACCAAAATGCAGACTACTGGCATTGAGCAGCCGTGGGGTGTGGGAAACGTGTTTATTGGGAGCGAGCGAGGCGGCATTCAGCTGCCCCCCTCCCCGGCCGCTGCGATTTGGGGTCGGTTTGACCTTCGAACGTCTGTCCCTCGAGCGTCTGTCCTTTAACATCCCCTCTACCCGCTCAACATCGTCGACCTTCTCTGAACTGGCTCCCCTCTCCATCCTGCCGACAAGGCTGTCGACCCCGACTGTCCCCAACCATGACTGGCTGGACAGGTGTCGTCGCCGCCGTAGCTCTCGTGCTCGCCGCGGTGACTTTGGGTCCTATCGTCGCCAAGCTCCGCCAGCGTCGTCAGAGCCCGCGCCCTGAAGGGATCCAGATTATCTCCGACCCTCTAGATGCCAAGTTTGAGAGTGAGAAGACATTGCCCGCTCCAGCTTGCGTCGTGGCTCGTCTGACAACACTGTCGCGCAGAATCCTCGCTTTCCATGGCCTCGGAGCTCATCCAGAACACACGTGGATGTGCAGCACATTGTCCTCACAGGCGAAACCCAGGCACTGCCCCGAGAAAAGACTCACCTACTCCGGCCCCTCGTAAGGGACGACTTCCCGGAGGCTAGGATAGTAAGCTTTGCGCACAACTCCGACTGGCTCATCGACGCGCCTGTCAAAACAGCCCAGACAATCGGCCATCGACTGCTCGACAAGCTGGCAGAGCATCGGTCAGGTCGCCCCGTACGGGGTTCATGATCCCCCTCCCCCAAAGTTGACACAACTGACCAGACATCAATTGCAGCGTGTTCCCATCGTCTTCATCGGCCACAGCTTCGGGGGCATCATAGTCAAGGAGGTTGCCATGAAATCGGGCAACGCTATACATATTGCCAAGTCTAACCCTTCCCAAGGCCCTTTGTAAGCCCGGGGACGCGACAAGAGAGGTCGCCGACAGCATATGCGGCATTATTTTCCTCGGCACCCCCCATATTGGATCGTCAGTCTCGCGTGCCGGCTCCCACGCGGCCTACCTGACCGACTTCCTAGGGTCTGACGCCGGCCTGCTCATTGCCCTGGCAAGCCACCGAAACCAGCTCTCTGACTTAGAAGACCACTTCATCGCTTGCATGAACCACAGACATGAGCGTCGAGGGGAAAAGACTAGAATCGCCTCGTTCCACGAAACGAAGCCAACCCACCTTAGCTGTCTTTCTCTCGGAGTAGTACATGCCCAAGTTTCATCCATAACTCAACGGCTGACACTGGATGTCCTGGATTGTCGGCAGAGATTCCGCACGCGGATGTGCTGGGATATCCATCCTGATCGACATAGACCATTCTGGTCTAAATAAATGCCGCGAGCCGAATGACCGTTGCGGGCAGACTCGTCTTATCTCTCACCACCTCTATAGGACGCTATCGCTATTTTGCTTCCCCTCTCTTCTATATACCGTCCTCCCTAGCCCTCTATACCTCCTTCTCAAGCAAAGGCTTAAGAGCATAGTAGAAGAAATAGGGGCATAGAAAGGTGAATTTAGTGATATATATCTTAGTCTATCTATTAGGATAAGAGAGGGGATTATATAGGTATAGTGCCTATATATAGCTAGCTAAAAGAGGGCATTAAGATATTCCTATACCTAAGTTAAGCCTATATAATGTCTTTAGGCTAAGGGAGTTATATTAGTTAGGCAGGCTTCCTTATATATAACTATTAGGTCTACTAAGTATAACTATAGCCTCTTATGCCTACTGTTCTTAATATACCCCCTTACTATCTTAGCTTTCTAGATAGTAAGGCATTAGGTAGAGGGACGTTCGGTCTAATAAATATAAGGCTATTTTAATATTAAATTTAGCTACTTAACTATTCGTTTAAGGAGGTTATCCTAAAATAGGGGAGGCTCTTAATAGTATTCTATAAAAAGAAGGTAAATATAGTAAAAGGTAATATTATTCGGCACCTAGTACTACGCGACCTTAGAGTGCGTAGTACTAGATGCTCCCTCTTACCTAAGGAGGGTTTAAATATCGGTTAATTAAGGTTATATAACCTACTCTTACCGCTTAACTAGTAGTTAAAAGCTATTACTATTAACCCCTTTTATAAGGGATATAGCTATTATAGGGCTAGGTAAAAAGAATAGTATATAAGAGATAAAAGCCGGGACCTAAGGGAGAGGATATAAGGAGAAGCCCTCTATTTCCTCTCCCCTTAGGTCCCTAAGTTTATTACCCGCGCCCCCCCTAAGGCGTAGTTATATAACCTGCTCTTTCGCTTTAAGGGGAGTCGAACTTATAATTAATAAGGTTATATAACCTACTCTTACCGTTTAACTAGTAGTTATAAGTTATATTTATAACCTTCCTTATAAGGAGGGGTATAGCGGGGCATCCCTTTAAGTAGCTTAGGTACTATAGTACTTTTTCTAGTAACGTTATCCTTTAAGATAAAAGTAATCTTAAAAGTAAGCTTTTTAATAATATATTCCTTATATTAATTGGTCTTAGTTTAGTAAAGCTATCGCGAATATCGTAAGTTTAAGTACTATAGTATTATACTAATTAAGGGGCAGTCTAGTAATAGCTTTACTTCTTAGTAGTAAATAGGGCTAACCTTTACCCCTTAGATCTTTATAGTTTTATAACTAAATTAAGATCTAACTATACTATTAAAATCCCTTAATCTTAGTAAATATAGTAGTATTCTTATTATTATAATCTAGTAATTATTAAGTTTACTATAGTAAGGAGATATTACGCTTTAATATAGTAGTTAGGTATATTATCTCTTAATATATCTTTTAGCCGTATTATTAATCTTAATTACTTAATAAAGCTTTAATATTTCTAGTATATAAGCGCTTTTATTATACTATTAGCTAGGTTATCTACTAGAGTATTGCTATTTATATATATATATATATCTATTTATATATACGCCCTATTTTTAAGATATATACTAACGCTAGCCCGCCCCGCTTATTTATACCGCGCCCGTATAGTAGGTAGCGGTACCGCCTAAATACCCGCGCCCGCGCCCGCCTATATATATATACTATATATAAGGCAAGAAAGGCTATATAACGTATGCCTCTTAATTTACTTAAATAATATATTTCCGGGCCTTAAGCTTAAAGTTAAAATAATTAGCCCGTTAATTAATCCGACCCCTCTAGTGCTTACGGCTATATAGGCGGCGGCGGCGGCGGTCGCCCCTACTTAATAGCCTCTTACTTAACGAGCCCTCTAACGCCTAATAAAGCCGGCGGCCCTAATAAAGCCGAAGGCGCGCTCCTCTTACCGCGTCCTCCTCTTCATCCCCTTCCCCTTATATTTCCTCGGGTTAACGATCCTTATTATAACGCTGCGAGAGAACGCGGGCTATAGCTAAGTTCGTCTATCTCGTCTTGCCCTCGGTGCCTTTAAATACTCGCGTTAAGCCGCCTCGAGCTAGCCTAACTTAAATTAGGTAGCTATAATAACCTCGTCGCCGCTATAGCTACCTTAGCTAGCTACAATGCCTTCGCTACGAGGGAGCTTAGTATAGATAGCTTATTATTATAGGGGCGGCCGCGTATAACTATAACGACGTTAGGATCGCGGATTTATAATAATAGCTCCTTAAGGTCTTAATAGTAATAATTAATAAAGAAATTACTAAAAAAGGGGGGGGTCTTTACTAATAGCTTCTTAAGCTACTAGCGCGAGAGAATATTATACTTTTTAAGCATTAACCTAGCTTTAAGGCGTTAAAGGATCGTATATATATAAGGCAGCCTAAATTAGTATTTAAATCGCCCGCTATAAGGCTATAACGGCTATAGCTCTCGCGTTAGCGAGGGCATCGCGGCGAGGGCAAGCCTATATTACGTAGTAAGTAGGTTAATTACTTTATAGGTAATTTTAACGCTAAGATCCTTAAGCTAAGTCTACTTAAGGAAATAACGCTTTTATTATATCTCTTACTAAGCGGCCTTTTATATATATATTATTTCTTTATTCTTAATTATCTATATAAAGCTATCGTAAAGATATAAGAGGTTAAAGGTACCTATAACTAAATATAACTTTATATCCTTATAGGTAGTCTTAACTAAGCTATTTATCCGCTACTTAAAGTTATAATACTAGCTAATAATATAGCTTACCTATTACTTACGCCATAGTATATATTCGTTTAAGATATAGGTTATAATATAGCCTTACTATATACTAAAGATCTTATTAAGCCTCTCTTATACCTTATAGAAATTCGCTTCTATCTTTATATAAATAACGCGCTTCTAAGTAAGGAATATACCCTTATAGCTATATTCGACTTTACTATTTAGAGGTTTTAATTAGCCGCCGCGGTAGTACTTTACTTAGCGGCGCCTTATTTAATGGCTTCTTAAGCGAGAGTAGCTTTAACCTTTAAAGGGATCTCTATATTAATAGGGTTTTTAAGGCTATTAGAATTTACTTTATCTTTCTAGTATAACTAGATTTAAGCCTAAACGTTATTATTAATATAGAATATATAGAGTTATTATTATATAAGAGGGAAAATATAAAGAAGGGCGTTTTTAAAGGTAGCTTCTTTATTTATAATAACTATATTAGGCTCTTATATATTAATCGCCTTATAAAGCTTATTAAGAGACTTATAAAGCTATTAATATTTATTCTCTTTCTTTATATTAATAAGGCTAAAGGCGAAGTTTACTAAAGACTTTTAATTAGTAACCCTAGTAACCTAGAAAAGGAAGAGCTTAAAGCGGTTCGTCTTATATATATTATTGATACTAAGAACCTTAAGGAAACGTTTCTATATCTTTTAATACTATAGGTAGGTTTATAATATACCGTAAAACTTATTTTTATTATATAGGTCGAATTTAATATAGTAAGGAAGATCGCTAGCTTAAAGATATTATAAGAACGCTTATATTGCTATTATATCTCTAAGAGCGGTAAAACGGATCTTTTAGCGATCGTAATAGATATCTTAAATATAAAAGAACGCTATAAAAGGCTCGGCCTTATATAAAATAGTTAATATCTCTCGAGCTAGTAGCGCTTTATATTAAGAGAGGTTCTACTTAAGAGCTTACTATATTATAGTCTATCGGCGATAAATATTATATACTAAGGGATTAAGAGATAGCCTATAGTTATAGTAGCCCTTAGTAACTTAAAAAGTCTACTACTAAGCTCCTTCTTCCTTATTATATAAGGCCGTTATAACGAGGCGGAAAGGGCAGTTAAGCTTTTAAGTAGACGGCTTATATAGCCCTATACTAATAAAAGCCTACCGCGGGCTATAATTATATATAAAGAGGACTTAGGTTATAAGGGAGATCCCGTTAATATCTTACTTATATAAGCTTAACCGCTTAATAACGGCGGTACTATTCTCGTAAAAGAAGCTTTAGATAAAGTTATACGCCTTATTATAGGTTTTAAAGCTTAGAGATAGTAGTAAGGGTAGGATAGTATCTCCGCGTTCCTTATTAGTATCGTAAGATTTATTATCGCTTTAAGGTAGTATAAGTATAATAAGGAGGGAGAGAAGGGGGTCTATTATAGTAGCAGTAATAGCTTTAAATTTAGTATATATATTAAATATAGGTAGGATCTTATATATATATATAGTATATATATATAGGCGGGCGCGGGCATAGGTATTTAAGCGGTACCGCTACCTACTATATAGGCGTAGTATAAATAAGTAGGGCGGGCTAGCGTTAATATATATCTTAAAAATAAAGCGTATATATAAATAGTAATACTTACTTTATTAATACGATCTAGCTAACTTATATTTAATCTTACTATACCTCTTTATAAAGCTAGTATTTATAAACGTTAACGTACTTAAGGTTTATCTTAAGCTTTACGCTTAATTTAGTTAAAAGCTTAATAGTCTAAAAGTTATTATTATTATAAAGTATAGCTTAATTTTATAGTTCTTAGAGATATCTATAAGAGTCTTTAACTATTATAAGTTATAGGCTTAGGCTATAGCCTAAGCTATATAGTTATATATAGAAGGCTAGATCCTATACGTATATATATAGGCTAGCTATATATAAGAGAGCTCTATATAGCTTATTAATATTATCCTATAAATAGTACTTACGCGTATACCTCTACTTACTCTATAATAGTATAAGCTATTAACTAATAGATCTAATAGATATCTCTTTAGAGAGGGCGCCTTCCCTTTAAGGAAGTACTCTGCCCCTCCTTAGACGGATAGGAAGTATCGTAGCTATCCTAGAAGCGATTAAAAGCGCGATAACTAGTAAGAAAGATAAGGTTCTCGCTATACTAAAAGAGCCGTCTATAAGACTAGCTTTAACCCCTACGACCTCTATAACGCTAGTTATAGCGGCGATACTACTAACGTAGAAGCCGCTCCCTTAGCCGACTTAGGATAGTAAGCTAGAGTCCTTTTACTTCTTCCTTAGCCGGCTATAGACGAAGTTTATAACCGATAAGAAATAGGGCCTAAATAGCTATCGCGATATAGCGTAGTATTTACTCCTTTATACGCTACTAGAGCCCTAGATATAGCGGATCTTTAGATTTTAGGATAAGGGCGGCCTTAAGGGTAAACGCGACTTATAAGACTTCTTCTAATACCTTATATATACGTTCGGTAACGTATAGGAGCGGGAGAAGGTATAAGATAAGCTATAGACCCTTAAGTAGAAAGATAGATAAACCTTTAGCGAATTCCTTCCCGATTTTAAAGAAACGCTCTTATAGGTAGTAGGGACTATAGTATAAGAAGATAGCGCAAAGCTTATATAGCTATAGAATTCGATTACGCCGGCCTTATAAGAGCTAATTATCCTTATAATTATACCTATTAACTATAGTAAGTATATAAGCCGGTTAATAAAGGTAGCTTAGGGCTATAAATAAACGCTATGTTTTTAAAAGCTCTATAAGCGTATACTATATAGCGGCGATAGGATTACCGCCCCTTTATAAGATAAATAACTAGCTATCGATATAAATAGGGATACCTTAATATTAGCTACCTATATAGACCGGGCTAGACGCGGTAAGAAGACGCTATTAACTACCCCTTATACCGCCTTATACTCTAAGTAGCGGGCGAAGTAGGTAATAAGCAAGGAAATTAAGAAGAGGAAAGCTAACGGCTACTACTTACGTTACGGAGTATCTATATACTTTATATTAAAATGCCCCTTCTTTTTAGCTAAGCGGCTTATAGTAGTTTAAGTAGCAAAGATAAAACCGCTCTTTACCTTAAACGATAAGGAGGACTCTGCCCCCCTAGGCCTAAAGGAAAAAGAGTAGCTCTAAAGTAAAGACGGGCTCTAGAGCCTTAATTACTAATATTAATAAGGGAAAAGAAGGAATTATCCGCCTATATAGAAGAGGAGCCTACTTTAATATAGGTTATAATTAATAACTCCTTACCTATTACCGCCCTTATAGATAAGGGCTACTAGTACTATACTATAGTTAATAAGGCGCTTATACGAGAGATATAAATACTAGTAGAAAAGATCGCCCTAAGGCGAGTAAAGGGCGCCTTAAGCGCGATAAAGGGTATAGTAATTAAGGGTATTATATAGCTAGCTATAGAGGTCGATAGTTACTATAAGCTTATCGTAGCTTATATAATCCCTTAACTAGAGTTTCCCTTAATCCTTAAGAAACCTTAGTTATTATATATAGAGTTATACTTAGTTCTATATTAAAAGAAGCTATAGTTTAGGCCTATATAATAGTAGGTCTATTATAATAACGGTTTTATAGGCATAGGACTAGGTATATAAGCTTTATACTTAGTATAAGAAGTCCTTACCTCTATCTTTATAAGAACTATATAATAAGTAAAGTAAGGGCAAGGCTAGGTAGTAGCTAATATAGCGGTCTATATAGTTAGCCTAGTAGATATCGATAAAGCCCTTTAGATAAAGAAGCTAAAGTCGCCCTTTAAGCTATAGTAGTAGATACTAAAGCGCTTTTATAACCTCTTACTACTATTTAAGTCCTAGGAAGTAAATAAGCTTAACTTATATAAGCTAGGGGTAGATTATAGGATTATACTCTATACTAATAAGAAAGGGTAAGAGCTACTTATACCGTTTAGACCGCTATATAGTATATTATACGTAGAGCTATTAGTGCTAAAGAAGACGCTAAGGGACCTCTTAGATAAGGGTTTTATTTAAGTAAGTAGCTCTAAAGTAAGAGCGCCGGTCCTATTTATACGTAAACTAAGGGGCGGGATATAGTTCTATTACTACTATAGGGCTTTAAACGTAATTATAAGGCTAGACCGCTACCCCTTACCCTTAATCTTAGATACGCTCTATAACCTTTTAAAGGTAAAGTAGTTTACGAAGCTAAATATAAAATAAGCGTTTTATAAGGTATAGATCTTAGAGGGTAATAAGTAAAAGATAGCGTTCTATATACGCTATAGCTTATTTAAGTAGCTTATAACGCCCTTTAGCTTCTTAGGAGCGCCTACTACCTTTTAGCGTTATATTAATAATATACTTTAGGACTTCCTTAATAAGTTCGCCTTTATATATATAGAAAATATCCTTATTTATATAAGTAGCTCTTATAAGGACTATATATAAAAAGTATAAAGGGTCTTAAAAGGCCTCTAACTTTATAAGCTTTACCTTAACCTAGATAAGTATAAATTTAAAGTTAAAAGGGTTAAGTACCTAAGCTTTATTATTTATATAGGCATAGGTATATAAGCGGATCCTATAAAGATCTAGGCGATCTAAGACTAAGCGGCCCTAACTATATAGACGGGTATATAGAGCTTCCTTAGGTTCGCGAACTATTATAGGATATTTATTAAGGGCTTCTCTTATATTATAAGTCCCTTAAACGAGATTACTAAGAAATAGACTACCTTTTATTAAGGGACTATATAGAAAGGAGCGTTCTATACGCTTAAGAACCTATTCTTATAGGCCCTAGTACTACTCTAATAGGACTTTAACCGGTCTACGTTAGTTAAAGCGGACTATAGTAGCTAGGCACTTAAAGGAACGCTCTCTTAAGAGGTAGATAGGTAGAAGTAACTAGTAGCGTTCTACTCTTATTAGCTAACCTTAGTAAAGCGGAATTACGCTATTTATAATAAAGAGATACTAGTAATTATTAGCTACCTTAAGTAATAGTAAGTAAAGCTCTAAAGCTATAAGAGCTTTAAGGTTCTTATAGACTATAAGAATCTTAAGTACTTTATAACCCGCTAATACCTCTTAAAGCGGTAAGCCCGCTAAGCGGAGTATCTCTTACGCTTTAACTTCTTAATTAAGTACCGGCTAAAGTAAGACTTTATAGTCCTAGATATACTTTCTTAAAAGGATTAGGACCGGCCGATAAGAGCGGATATTAAGGCCTAAGATCTATAGCTTATCTTATAAGAAGCGCTATAGACTTATATAAGAGCTTTCTTAGTAAAAGAAGGCGCGGCGTTAATAGATAAGCCTTCTCTTATACCTTCGCCTTAGCCTAGCGAGGAGGGATAGACCGGCCTAGGGGCGCGTATAGCGTAGGTGTTCTAAGATTAGGTCCTTTAGCGCTTATAGGATAGGATATCGTTTCTAGACCGTATTTATTAAAGTATACGCCGCGCTATTAAGTCCGGCGCTCGATACCTTAATCTAAAGCTAAAGCTAAAGGTATAAGTAGCTAATTATTATATCGACCTATAAGGGTATCTATATTAGCGGGAGAGACTATAAGTACTAGGCGCGCTATATATTATAGAAGCTAGGGAGAAGGATAAACTACTAGAGCTAAATAAATAGAACGAGCTCCGAGGGAAGCTAGTTTAGCTTATCTATAACTTTAGTATTATAAGCTACTTAGGTAGGTAAGGTATAATAGTAGGCCTCGTAAGGGATTTCTACTAGCCCCTCCTATAATACTATATTTACCGCTTTCTTTATAACTATAATATCTACGGCTATACTAAGATTTAAAGGGCGTAGCTTAAGGGGCTACTTAAGTAGCTTCCGGTACTTAACCGGTTCTATACGTATATATAGATAGACTTTATAACGGACCTCTTACTTATAAAGGGCGGTAACCGCTATATATAAGTAATTAAGGACTAACTTAATAAGTCTATAGTATTAAAGCTAATACTATTTATTAATATAGAGTCTTATATAGAGCGCTTCCTATAGTACTAAGCCCGCTTATATAGCTAGCTAGCTTTTATTATAAGCGATAAGAGATTAAATTAGACTAGCTACTTTTAATAGTACTTATACTAGCTACTTTAGATTATATAGCTACTTAGTATAGTATATTACCTATAAACTAATAGAGGGCCTAAGAGGGTTAACTAAAAGGTATAAGCATACCTATAGGCTATTATAGCTTATAACTAAGTAAACTAAGACTAGTAGCTCCCCGCGGCCTAACTTATATTAAATAGTAAACTATATACCTTTATTAAGATAGCCCCTTTCTTTATAATATATAGCTTTAAACTACCTTTACTAGTTCCCTTTACTATAAATATAGTAGTAGAGTAGTATAGTAATTTATTATTAAAAGGCTATGCCTTTATATTTATATAAAAGCTATAAGAGACTATAGATTATTATTAATCTATAATAGCCGCTATAGCGTAAGATTAAGAGTAGTACGTTAATAAGACTAAGGCCTTAGTAAATAAGTTTATAGTAAGAGATAAGGTATAGCTAGACCTCTATAACTATAGGTCGGTATAGCTAAAAAAGAAGCTTAACTAGCTATATATAAAGTTTATAGTATAAAGGGTTATTAGCCTATAGGTTATAGAGCTTAATAGTCTCTTAATAGGGGTCTATAATAAGATTAATATAGACCTCTTTTATAGAGCCTCCTTTAACCTACTACCTAGATAAGAAGTAGCGGACGCTTAACCGCTTATAATCGAGGTAAAAGGAGAGGACGAGTTTAAGGTTAAAGAGATATAGGCCGCGTACTAGAAAAAGGTTAGTAGAAGGAAACGCTAAGAGGTCCTCGTTAAGTAGCATAGGTATCTTAACCTTATATAAAAACCTATATATAAGTTTATAGGAACTATAGCCCTTAATAAGTTTAAAGCTTTATTTAAAATAATAAATAAGAATAATAAACTAATAAACTACTAATAGTAGCTTAAGCTAGGATTATAATATAGGTAAAGTAAAGTAGGTAGTTATAATAACGCGAGCGTAATAATATAAGCGGAAATAAAAATAGCGTTTATTTTAAAGTAAAGCCCTTAAACTACTTAGACCTACTCTTTATCTTTATTATTATCCTTATCCTTATCCTCGTTATCCTCCTTTACCTTATTAGCGGCGGCGGCGCTCTCTAAGGCGCTTAGGCGGCCTTTTAGGCCTATAAGCTAGTCGGTAGTAGCGGCGGCTCTAAGGGCTCTAAGAGCGGGGGGGGCCTAGCTAGTAGTAGTAGTAGGGGCGGCGGCGGGTATAGCTAAGGGGACCGCTAATAGGGTAACGGAGGTAGTATCCCTAGTACTAAGAGAGTTAATAGCGGAAGTAAAAGAGCTAAAAGAGAGGAACTTACTTAGGGATAAGGCCTTAGCGCTTAAGGGCGCGGAGATTATAGTAGGCAGCGGCGGCGGCGGTAAGGCGCTTCTTAGTAGCCCCCTATACCTACTTATACGCACCGGCCTTTTAAGCCGACGTTATAGCGAGTAAGACAGGAGGCGCCGCCTTATAGGCATAGCCGGCACGCGCGTATTAATAATAACTACCGCTATAGCGGCGCCCGACTTAGTCGGCGTAGGGGAGCTCCTATAACGTATACCGTAGATAGGGGGCCGCGTAAGCGGCTCTAGCCTATACTTAGCGTTTATACTTTAAAAAGTTAGCGGAAAATAGCTATTACGCTTATTAGGTAGCGGACTTATAAGGGTAGTAGAGGCGGAGGTAGGGGTAAAGGGGCTAGGCGTTATAGCTAGCGGCGGGGATAGCGTCGTTACTTAAAAGGGCGATATAAGGGCGGCTAGCGTAGTAGAAGTAGAGGCGGCGGCGGTAGGCGCGGTCGCGGGGGCGTAGGTAGGAGCAGTAGTAGTAGCGGAGCCGTCGTTAGCTATACTTAGTACGGCGTTAATAAATAACTCTATATACTCTAAGAAAGAGGAAGTAAGGGAGGGGGAGGTAGATATATCTATCGCGGAAGTTAGTATTATAGATTATAGCCTCTTACTTTATAAGGTAGAGAACTTACTAGTTAAAGTTATTATTATTAGGGCTATTATTACTACTATAGCTACTACTATAAGTATATATTAATAAAGCGGCCTATATAGCTAGGAATAAACTAACGCCTTAAGTAGAGCGGAACTTACTTATTACTACTATTACTATAAGTAAAAAAGGAGAAGAAGGAAAGAAAAAAGGAAAGGGGGGATACTACCTTATATACCCTTAGGTAAAAGAGGCTACCTAAGGCTAAGGGGACGGGCAACCTAAGGCTTACGTAGGTCTAGGCCGGCCGCCGGCTACTTAAGGGCGTATATAATAAGTTACGCCTTTATTTAAATAGCTAGCTAGCCGATAAGTATAAAGCCCGGTTTTAGCTACCTAGGCTAATAAGCGCGGGGATAATAGGGCTAGTAGGGCTAGCACGATTAACGGGAAAGGGTAAGGTAGAGCTAGCGGTATAGGCCTAATAGTATAGAAGCCGTTAATTAAGTAACGCTATACCGCGTTTAAGGGAAGGCATTATATAAGAGTCTTTAACTATTATAGGTTATAGGCTTAGGCTATAGCCTAAGCTATATAGTTATATATAGAGGGCCGGATCTTATATATATATATATAGGCTAGCCGCGTATAAGAGAGCTTTATATAGCTTATTAATATTATCTTATAGATAGTACCTATATATATACCTCTACCTACTTTATAATAATATCCCTTAGTAAGAGGGACCTAAGAAGCTAAAAATACTTAGTATAAAAGAAGGAAGAAAGAGCTAAAAGAAGGTATAGAAAAGAAAGTAAAGGTATAAAAGAAAGTAAAAGTAGTAATAGCTTCTTATAAAAGTAGTAAGAGATAAAATAGATATATTAATAATAGCTAGAAAAGAAGGGAAAAACTAGTAAAAAGCTTAGTAGTTAAGAGGATATTAATAGCTTCTTTAAGTAAGATCTTCTTTATTAATTAAAATACTAAATAAGTACAAAAAGGAGCGTTAAATAAAGGAAAAAAGGATAATTAAGGTAATATAGTAATTACTCCCTTACTATAATTACTACCCTTATAAGAATTAAATATCTCTACCCTATCTATCTAACCCCTTACTTTTAATTTTACCTTTATATATTTTATATATACTTTTTATATCTCTCTTTATAAGAGTTATAAGCTTAGGAGGAATAGAATTCTTATACCTTCTAGCTATTATAAAAAGCACCTTTCTTATATCTTTTATAGCTTCTTTTTACCGCTCTTACTAAAAAAGCTAATTTTTAACTAACTTTTCTACCCTTTCTTTAATAACGATATTAAAAATAATTCCTCTACCGCCCTTATAGTCTATAAGACGATTCTTATAAAGCCTTAAGATTAAGATAAGTAAGTAAAAGAGCTATAGGCTTATATAAATAGAACTATTTATAATTTAGTCTTCTTTAATAAGTAGGACCCTCTTAAGCCCCCTCTTTATCTTAAGATAACGGAATTTATAAAGGGAGCTTCCCTTTTCTTTAAGCCGTAATAAAAGTATCTCCTAGGCCGGTTAAAAGTATTAACCTAAAACTACGTATATTAATTAGATAGGTAGTAAAATCTAAGAGTATTTACGCTACCTCCTTATCTATAACTTAAAGAGTAGCCTTTACTACTAACGCGTCTTTATTCCCTATTAAGCTAGTTAAATATCTACTCTTACTAGCGAGTAAGGTTAATCTTTATATCTTTAAAGGCTTTTATTAAGTCTAAGATCTCCTTTATAGGCTATCTAGGTTTCTTATCTATTTTCTTTAACTCTTTAAGAAGTTTTTCTTTGCCTTTATTAGATTTAGCTTCTTTTATTACTTCGTTAATTTCCTTAAAGAGCTAGTCTTTCTTTAAGTTCTTAAGCTTTTAATTATAAACTTTAAATACTATATCTTATCGCTTAACGTCTTAGAGAGGTACTAAGTAGTTATTAATTATATAGATAAGGCTTTTATATAAGAGTTTTAAGATAACTTTAGATATCTTCCTATTTCTCTTTATAACGTTAATAATAAGCTCCTTCGGTATTATATAGTAAATAAAGTATAACTAAACTATAGATTCTTCCTAGCTATTAGGTTATACCTTACGCTATAAGTATAAGTAAAGACTAAGCTATTCTATAACTTTTATAATAGTCTTAGGCTTTTTAGTATTATAATAGTCTAAGCGGTTATTAGTAGTTTCTAGTTATTTAATATTATATATATAGTAGTATTAAAGGAGTCTCTTCTTTACTTTTTCTTAGGTAAGTCTATTTATAAGAATTTTAATAGTAGGGGCTTATATAGAGGAGATATAGACTTCGAGCTAGTCTATTTTATCCTCGTCGTAGATATAGTTAATGCGTATCTCTTATTCGAACTTCTTAAGGAATTTAGTTACGTTTTTACTATTAAATTTACTAATAAGTAGGAGTTATAGTTAGCGGAGTCTTCTTATAAGGTTATCTTAGCTTTTAGTAAGTATATTTCTAAGTCTATTAGTAATCCTATTAATATATACCTTAATTTTCTTTATATCGCTAGTAATAGGATTAGATAATCCCTCTTAACGGCTAGCGTTTCTAGATATAGTATGCCTATAGATTATAAGATTATAAAATTTAAAGTTAGAGTTTTTAGAGTTAAAGGATATCTTATTATAACTATCTTATTACTTACTTTCTTATTTATTAGTAGGAGGTAAGCGTTTTCTATAAGTTACTATATAAAAGAGAGCTAAGGTTAAGGTTATTAAGGTATCCCTCGTTAGTACTTATATTAGTATTATTAATACGTATATAAGTAAGAGGTCTTAGTAGGGTTCTAGAATAATCTAGATTATATTATTATTATTATTTATATCTTTTAAAGTATTATATAAGGATTATAGTTTCTTAACTAAGTCGCTAGTATTAAGGGTCGTAGAGCTAATAATAAGAGCTTAGGGTTTTTTAGTATTAGCTTATTACTTTTCTTTTACTACTAGTAAAGGCATTATCTAATTATTTATTTCCTAGTAAGTCTATCGCCTTATTAGGTCCCTAACTCTAGCTATTAAGGTAGTTACTACTTTAATTATTAAATCCCTAGATTTTATTTTTTCTAAATAGTACCGTTATCTTTTAAGCGTTCTTAGCTTCTTAAAGCTACTTATCGCTATATAAATAAAGCGGAATAATAAGTTTACGCTCTAGAGACTAGTCTTAATAAGGATAAGGGTATATACTTAAAGTATATATAGTATATAGCTAAGGATTAGTAAAGTAATTAACTATATAGTTATCTAATTATCGGTCCTATATATAGCTCTAAGGGCCTTAGGTTATAAATATAAGTCTTAGAGATTTCTTTACTTTATACCTCTTTATCTTTACTAAAGTTATATAACTAGTAGTCTTTACTTTAAAAGGGAAAAATAAAAATTTAAATTAACTATAATTAAGGAAGATACTTAATTAGATAATTAAGGTCTTTATAACGCCTTTAAGTATACTTAGAAGTAAGTTAAAAGGGGAGTACTAAGGGTCTTATCTTTTTAACGGGCTAATATTTATAGGGGTATAATCTTATCTATTAAAATAAGTAAGGCAAAGATATTTAATTCTTATAAGGGTAGTAATTATAGTAAGGGAGTAATTATTAATTTTTTTATTTTCTTTCTTTCCTTTATCTAACGCTTATTTTTATACCTATTTAGTATCTTAATTAATAATAAAGATCCTACTTAAAGAAGCTACTAATATCTTCTTAACTACTAAGCTTTTTATTAGTTTTTCCCTTTTATTCTAGCCGTTACTAGTATATATATCTTATCTCTCGCTACCTTTATAAGAAGCTATTGCTACTTTTACTTCCCTTTTTACTTTTACCTTTTTCTTTATACCTCCTTTTAGCTCCTTCTTTTAAACCGGGTTTTTAGCTTCCTAGGTCCCTCTTACTAAGGGATATCTCTAAGAACTATAAAATTAAGCTACGTTTCGCAATATACCCCCTTAGCTATAGCCTGCCCTTATAGAAAGGGTAAAGCTAAATAATTAAGCTAGTAAGCGTATAAAGGAGGTCTTAGTTTATACTTATTTATTACTTAAGAAATCCGGGTTTTAGCCCTAGTATAACGACCGGTGTTATTCCTAAGGGATAAACCTGTCGAGGGGTTTATGTTAGCAGATACAACAGGGCGTGGTCTAAGCAATGATAAGTATATCACGTTAGTAATAAGTCGGAGGTCGTAGACCGTAGACTATAACTAGGTGATTAGAATTAGAGATAGAATCGTGATAAAGATCTATGTTAAAAGCTAGAGAGCTATCTATCTAAAGGAGTGAAAGTAGGTGGCTATATATACCCGTAGAGACTGTCCTTAGATCATGGGCCTGGCCATGATCCCTAACGTTGGATCGCATAGGGCGCAGTGATCCTATTGATCCTAGATCACTTGGATCTCTGCGATCCCCTCGATCCCATATCTATTGGATGGTCGTGCCGACCATTTATCCGTTAGGCCGTGTCACGTGCTTAACGCGGTCGACCGTTAGCGGCCTAGTGGCCGTGGTCGTAACACCTAGGCTCTTTTAGACCCACTTTAGGAAAAGGGGCCTAAGGAGGAGTTAAGTCCTATAAAAAAAGGGGTCTTCTCTAAGGATACGTCCTTAAAATAAAGGCCTTTAAGAAGAATAAGTCCTAATTAAGCTAGGGGCCCTCCTTTAGGATAAGTCTTAGTTCCTCTCTTTAGCTATAAACGTCTCCTTTCTTATATATACTATTAGCTCCTCTTATAAACTCTTAAAGTAAGCTTTTAAGGATAGCTTCTCTTAAATATTTTCTAGCTTAATTTACTATAAAAAGATAGCTAGCTTTTATTTTAATAAGGGCTTTATAAGACTATTAGCTTTTATTATTACTATTAAAACCTAATAGATAAAAACAAGTCCCCTTTAAACCTCTTAGTATAACTAATACTAGTAGATATCGTATAGCTAGGTTAATAGCTTACTATTTTCTTTATATAAATCTATATAGTTTATATATTATTATATTCTATAGTTAATAGGGATAGAATTTATAGTTATAAAGATATTAGTAGCTAGCTAAAGAAAATCGCTTTTTTTAATACTTTTAAAAGAGCTAGTAGCTTTGCCTTTATACTTAAAGTTATAATAGTAGCTTACTTTAAAGCTTTCTAAGTAATAGTTCTTTTAAAAAGAAATATAATATACCTTTATAAGCTCTTTCTATTAAAGGAATTATTTATAAAAGACGAATCGCTTAAATAAAAGAAGATTTCGGTAGCTAGTTTCCTTCCTTACCCTCTTAAGTATAAACTATATAATCTTATTAAATAAAGATAAAAGATAGCTTAGTCTATTACTTCTTAGTACCTAGGGCTAGGATTCTAGTTATACCTAACTAGCTAGGAGACTATAAATAAGATATCTAGTCTAGTAAAAATAGCTAAAAAAAAGTAAGGAGCCTACCTTCTATTAATATAGGTATTTCTCTTACTCCTTAGCTTAAAAGGATAGATTAAGTAAAAGCTCTTTATTTAATATAAGTATAAAGGGAAGCTTCTTATTAAGGGAATTAAGGAGGAGTTTATAAGTAACCTTATTAATATAGGCGTCTTAAGTAAGCTAGATAGTTTATTAGGACCTATTTAAAAGGATTTAAATCCCTAGGAACTACTTTAGCTCCCCTAGCTTAGTTATTTTATACTTTTATTATAGGCCTTTTATAGCCTCCTTAGTAGTTACTTCTTTCTCTTATAAGTAGGCCTATATAATATCGTTAATATAAAAGAAGACTATAATCTTACCTTTCTATATTATATATAGTTCTTATAGGACTTTCTTAAAGCTTAGGGCTTTAAAGGAACTTATTAAATACTATTACTAAAGAAAGGGTAATCTTTATAGTCTATATAAAGCTTTCCTAAGCTATAGAATCTTTCCTAGCTATTAAAAGCTTAGTAAAAGGTATATATAAATAACTTCTTTTTCTTTAAAGGGGTAGTTAATAAAGGCGTTAATAGTATCTATTTAATTAAGTTTAAGGTCGAATTCTACTACTATAGCTATAAGGGTCTAAAAAAGCATCCTTATTAAGGTAGTTACCTTAGTAAGGATAAGGTAGATCCCCTTTTTCCTATTAATTCCTATAGATAATAAAATAGGCCTTATACTTTTAAAAGAAGCTATATTTATTAGTCTTATAGATAAAGACCTACTTATAGCCTAGGACCTATTTTCCTCTTACCTTTTCCTTAAGGACCTATTTAAAAGACCCTATCTCTTTATATAAGGCTAGGTAGTTTTTCTAGGCCTAGAAAAACTAGTTTTTAAAGGAGTGTTTTTCTAGCTACTTTTAGTTTACTAGTAGGTCTAAGAGGTTTCTTTTATATACTTTCCTTATTAATAAAGGCTTAAAAAGCTAGCTTACTATTAATACTTTATAGGAACTATCTTTTATAGGCATTAAATAAAAGTTAGAAAAACAATTAAAATAAGGGAGAAATTAGTCTTCTTTTATATCGGGCCCTATACCTTCCTTTACTTTTTAAAGTAGGGATAAATAGGTAGCTAGGTAATCCTTTAAGAGAGGTACCTTTCTTACCTCCTTAAGGGTTAATATAGGAAGACTAATAGAAAAAGCTACTTTTAAATCTTCTTTTTATTCTATAAGAGGAGGTATAGGGAGGTAGGTATATTCTAGCTCTACTACTTTCCTATAGTTTCTTTCTTTATTTATATTATCTAATTTAGTTACTTCCTTTTTTTTAAAGTTAGCGTTATCCTTAACTACTTTAACGTTAGTTTCTTTTTCTATTTCCTTATCTAAGACCTCTTCTTAAGACTATTAAGAAGGGGGGATTTAAATCTTTTAAATTAGCTAATATTATAAGAGTAAGAGGGGCTATTAATCCCTTTTTTTTAAAGAAGCTAGATTCGTTAAAAATTATATCCTTAGTTAAAATAACCTTTTATAAAAAAGGAATCTAGATTTAAAAGATATTTATAGAATTATAACTAATAAGGTTATTAATAAAGGCTCTAGGATTAAGCTTTCTTTTCTTCTTTCTTTTTAGCTATATATTAGTAGTTATAGTATATATCTTATAGCTATAGGTATAAAGGTAAGCTAGTAAGGCCCTCTTCTTTATAATAAGCTTAAGAGGGGATTTTTAGTTTATTCCTTAGGTTTTAAAAAGGGTCTCTAGGTCCCTATAGTCCCTTAGGCCCTTAAGGTCCCTTAAGGTCTAGTTCTAAAGGTAATAAGTAGTCTTAATAACTTCCCTTTAAAGGTTATAAGGAAGCCTTATAGTAAGTCTTATTATATAGGCCCTTTTTATTATAGTACCCTTTAATCTTTCTACCCCTTTATATTATAGAGTAAGTAAAGGCGTATATATAAGTACTATTTATAAGATAATATTAATAAGCTATATAGAGCTCTTTTATACGCGGCTAGCCTATATATATATATATAGGATCCGGCCCTCTATATATAACTATATAGCTTAGGCCGTAGCCTAAGCTTATAACCTATAATAGTTAAAGACTCTTATATAATACCCTCCCTTAAGCGCGGCGCGGCGCTGCCTTATTAATAGCTTTTATACTATTAAGCCTATACCTCTAGTACTACCCTACCCTTTCCTATTAATTATACTAGCCCTACTAGCCCTATTATCCTTATACTTATTAGCCTAGGTAGCTAGAACCTAGCTCTATACTTATTAGCTAGCTAGTTATTTAAATAAGGGCGTAACTTATTATATACGCCCTTAGGTAGCTAGCGGCCGGCCTAGACCTATATAAGCCTTAGGTTACCTATCCCCTCGGCCTTAAGCAGCCTCTTCTACTAAGGGGTATATAAGGCGGTATCCCCCCCTTCCTTCTTCCCTTTCTTTTCTTCTTTCTTTAACCGTAGTAGTAGTAATAATAAGTAAGTTCCGCTCTACCTAAAGTATTAGTTTATTCCTAGCTATATAGGCCGCTCTATTAACGTATACTTATAGTAATAGCTATAGTAGTAATAATAGCCCTAATAATAGTAATAATAATAATAACTTTAACTAATAAGTTCCTTACTTTATAGAGTAAGAGGCCGTAATCTATAATACTAACTTCTACGATAGATATATCTACCTCCCCCTCCTCCGGCTCCTTTTTCTTAGAGCGTATAGAGTCGTTTATCGACGCTATACTAAGTACGGCCGACGATAACTCCGCCGCTACTACTACTCCTACCCGCGCCCCTACTACCGCGCCTACCGCCGCCGCTACTACCTCCGCTACGCTAGCTACCCTTACGTCGCCCTTTAAGGTAACGACGCCGTCCCCGCCGCTACCTATAACGCCCGGCCCCTCGGCCCCTGCCTCTATCTCCGCTACCCCTATAAGTCTATAGTTAAGCGAGCATAATAAACGTCTTCCGCTAACTCCTTAAAGTATAAGCGCTAGGTCTAGGCTAGAGCCGCTCGCGCGGCCCCCTATATATAGTATATATTATAGGAGCTCCCTTACGCTAACTAGGTCGGGCGCCGCCGCGGTAGTAGTTATTACTAGTATACGCGTACCGGCCGCGCTTATAAGGCGGCGCCTCTTATCCTACTTACTATAGCGTTAGCTTAGAAGGCTAGCGTTTATAGGTAGGCCTAGGGGGCTACTAAGAAGCGCCTTACCGCCGCCGTAGTAGCCTACTATAACCTCCGCGCCTTAAAGCGCTAAGGGCTTATCCTTAAGTAGGTTCTTCCCCCTTTACTCTCTTACCTCTACTACTAACTCTCTTAGTACTAGGGATACCGCCTCCGTCGCCTTATTAGCGATCCCTATAGCCGTGCCCGCCGCCCCCGCTACTACTACCCCTACCGCCGCCGCTAAAGCTAGCCGCCGCCCCTCTACCCCTAGAGCCGCCGCCGCCGCCGACTAGCTTACGGGCCTAAAGGGCCGACTTAGCGCGCTAGAGAGCGCCGCCGCCGCCGCTAAGGAGGAGGAGGAGGCCGACGAGGACAACGATAATAATAATAGTAAGGGCGAGGGTAATAACGAGGAATAAGCTTAAGAAGTTTAAGGGCTCCGCCCTAAAATAAACGCTATTTTTATCTCTACTTATACTATTACGCTTATATTACTATAACTACTTACTTTACTTTACTTATTTTATAGTCTTAGTCTAAGCTATTACCGGTAGTCTACTAGTTTATTATTCTTATTTATTAGTCTATATAGGGTCTCGAACTTATTAAGGGCTATAGCTCCTATAAACTTATATATAGGTTCTTATATAGGGTTAAGGTACCTATGCTACTTAATAAGAACCTCTTAGTATATCCCTTAGCTTACCTTTCTTTAGCGTATAGCCTATATCTCCTTAACCTTAAATTTGTTATCCCCCTTTACTTTAATTATAAGCGGTTAAGCGTCCGCTATTTCTTATTTAGGTAGCGGGTCGAAAGAAGCTTAGTAAAAGAGGTTAACGTTAATCTTATTATAGACCCCTATTAAGAGACTATTAAGCTTAATTACCTATAGGCTAATAACCCTCTATACTATAAACTTTATATATAGCTAGTTTAGTTTCTTCTTTAGTCGTACTAACTTATAGTTATAAAGGTCGAGCTATACCTTATCTCTTACTATAAACCTATTTACTAGCGCCCTAGTCTTATTAGTATACTACTCTTAATCTTATACTACTATAGCTATCGCGGATTAGTAGTATTCTATAGTTTCTTATAGCTTCTATATAAATATAGAAGCGCGGCTTTCTAATAATATACTACTATACTACTCTACTACTATATTAACGGTAAATAGGATTAAGGAGGGCGGCTTAAAGCTATATATTATAAAGAAGAGGGCTATTTAAATAAAGGATTATAGTTTATTATTTAGCGCGAGCTAGGTAGTAGGGAGCTAGCGGTCTTAGTCTACCTAGTTATAGGCTATAACTACTTATAGGTACGCTTACGCTTCTTAGTTAACCTTCTTAGGTCCCTTATTAATTTATAGGTAATAGGCTATACTAAGTAGCTATATAATCTAAAGTAGCTAGTATAAGTACTACTAAAAGCGGCTAGTTTAGTTCGACCTTTTATTGCTTATAATAAAGGCTAGCTAGCTATATAAGCGGGCCTAGTATTAAAGGAAGCGCTCTATATAAGCTTCTATATTTATAAATAGTATTAGCTTTAGTACTATTAATTTACTAAGTCGGTCCTTAATTACTTATATATAGCGGTTACCGCCCTTTATAAGTAAGAGGTCTATTATAAAGTCTATTTATATATATATATAGAACTAGTTTAGTACTAAAAGCTACTTAAGTAGCCCCTTAAGCTACGCCCTTTAAATCTTTATATAGCTATAGATATCGTAGTTATAAAGGAAGTAATAAACGTAGTACTATAAGAGGGGCTAGTAAAAGTCCCTTATAAGGCCTACTACTATACCTTACTTACCTAGGTAACCTATAATACTAGAGTTATAAATAAGTTAAACTAGCCTCCCTTAAAGCTTATTTTATTTATCTAGCTTTAGTAGTCTATCCTTCTCCTTAGCTTCTATAGTATACGGTGCGCCCGGTACTTATAGTCTCCCCTAGTAGTATAGATGCCCCTATAGGTTAATATAGTAGTCGGCTACCTATACCTTTAGCTTTAGCTTTAAATCTAAGCGTCGAGCACTAGACTCTATAGCGCGGCGCACGCTCTCGTAGGTATAGTCTAGAGCCGCTATCCTATCCTATAAGCGTTAAAGGGCTATATCTTAGAATACTCTCGCCGCGCGTGCCCCTAGGCCGGTCTATCCCTCCTTACTAAACTAAGGCAAAGGCGCTAAGGGAAGCTTATTTAATAGTAAAGGTATAAGAGGAAGCTTATTTACTAGCACTACGCCTTCCTCTACTAAGGAAGCTCCTATATAAGTCTATAGCGCTTCTTATAGGATAAGCTATAGATCCTAGGCCTTAATATCTACTCCTATTAGCCGGTCTTAATCCCTTTAAGAAAGCGTGTCTAGGACTATAGAGTCCTACCTAAGGCGGTACTTAATTAAGAAGTTAAAGTATAAGAGATACTCTACTTAGCGGGCTTACCGCTCTAAGAGGTACTAATAGGTTATAAAGTACTTAAGGTTCCTATAGTCTATAAGAACCTTAAAGCTCTTATAGCTTTAAAGCTCCGCTTACTATCGCTTAAGGTAGCTAATAATCGCTAGTATCTCCTTATCGTAAATAGCGTAATTCCGCTTTACTAGGGTTAGCTTATAAGAGTAGAATGCTACTAGTTACTTCCGCCCGTTTACCTCTTAAGAGAGCGTTCCTTTAAGTGCCTAGCCGCTATAATCTACTTTAACTAACGTAGACTAGTCGAAGTCCTATTAAAGTAGTACTAAGGCTTACGAGAAAAGGTCCTTAAGTATATAGAACGCTCCTTCTTATATAGGCCCTTAATAAAAGGCGGTCCGCTTCCTAGTAATCTTATTTAAGGGCATTATAATATAAGAGAAGCCTTTAATAAATATCCTATAATAGTTCGCGAACCTAAGGAAGCTCTATACGCTTATTTATATAGTTAGGGCCGCTTAGTCTTAGATCGCCTAGATCTTTATAGGATCTACTTATATACCTATACCTATATAGATAATAAAGCCTAGGTACTTAACCCTCTTAACCCTAAATTCGTACTTATCTAAATCGAGGTAAAGCCTATAAAGTTAGAGGCGCTCTAAGACCCTCTATACTTTTTATATATAGTCCTTATAGGAGCCGCTTATATAAATAAGGATATTATCTATATATATAGAAGCGAACTTATTAAGGAAGTTATAAAGTATATTATTAATATAACGCTAGAAGGTAGTAGGCGCTCTTAATAGGCTAAAGGGCGTTATAAGCTACTTAAATAAGCTATAGTATATATAGAACGCTATCTTTTACTTATTACCCTTTAAGATCTATACCTTATAGAACGCTTATTTTATATCTAGCTTTATAAACTACTTTACCTTTAAGAGGTTATAAAGTATATTTAAGATTAAAGGTAAAGGGTAGCGGTCTAGCCTTATAATTATATTAAGAGCCTTATAATTATAATAGAACTATATCCCGCCCCTTAGTCTATATATAAATAGAACTAGCGCTCTTACTTTAGAGCTACTTACTTAAATAAAACCCTTATCTAAGAGGTCCCTTAGCGTCTTCTTTAGCACTAGTAGCTCTATATATAATATACTATATAGCGGTCTAAACGGTATAGGTAGTTCCTACCCCTTCTTATTAGTATAGAGTACGATCTTATAATCTACCCTTAGCTTATATAGGTTAAGCTTATCTACTTCCTAGGACTTAAATAGTAGTAGGAGGTTATAAAAGCGCTCTAGTATCTACTACTATAGCTTAGCGGGCGACTTTAGCTTCTTTATTTAAAGGGCCTTATTAATATCCGCTAAGCTAACTATATAGACCGCTATATTAGCTACTACCTAGCCTTCCTCCCGCTCTACCTATTATATAGTTCCTATAAAGATAAAGGTAAGGACTTCTTAGGCTAAGTATAAAGCTCGCACGCTTAGTCCTATACCTATAAAACTATTATTATAGTAGACCTACTATTATATAGGCCTAAACTATAGCTTCTTTTAGTATAAAACTAAGTAAAACTCTATATATAATAACTAGGGTTTCCTAAGGATTAAGGGAAACTCTAGTTAAGGGATTATATAAGCTACGATAAGCTTATAATAGCTATTAACCTTTATAGCTAGCTATATAATACCTTTAATTACTATACCCTCTATCGCGCTTAAGGCGCCCTTTACTTACCTTAGGGCGATCTTTTCTACTAGTACTTATATCTCTTATATAAGCGCCTCGTTAACTATAGTATAGTACTAGTAGCCCTCGTTTATAAGGGCAGCGATAGGTAAGGAGTTATTAATTATAACCTATATTAAAGTAAGCTCCTCTTCTATATAGGCGGATAATTCCTCCTTCTCTTTTACTAGTATTAGTAATTAGGGCTCTAGAGCCTATCTTTACTCTAGAGCTACTCTTTTTCCTCTAGGCTTAGGGGCGCGGAGTCCTCTTTATCGTTTAAAGTAAGGAGCGGTTTTATCTTCGCTACTTAAACTACTATAGGCCGCTTAGCTAAAAAGAAGGGGCATTTTAATATAAAGTATATAGACGCGCTATAACGTAGGTAGCGGCTATTAGCCTTCTTTTTCCCGATTTCCTCGCTTATTACCTACTTCGCCCGCTACTTAAAGGGCGGAATAGTATAGGGAATATTTAATAATAACTTCCTACTATATTTAGCTCGGTCTATATAGGTAGCCGATATTAAGGTATCCCTATCTATATCGATAGTCGGCTATTCCTCTTATAAAAGGGCGGTAATCCTATTACTACTATATAGCGTATACTTATAAAGCTTTTAAAAACATAGCGTCTACTTATAGCCCTATACTACCTTTATTAACTAGCTTATATACTCGCTATAGTTAGTAGGTATAATTATAGTAATAAGTAGCTCTTATAGGGCTAGCGTAATCGAGTTCTATAACTATATAAGCTTCGCGCTATCTTTTTATACTATAGTTCCCGCCGCCTATAAGAGCGTCTCTTTAAAGTTAGGGAGGAATTCGCTAAAGGACTGCCCGTCCCTCTACCTAAGGGTCTATAGCTTATCCTATACCTTCTCCCGCTCTTATATATTACCGAATATATATATAAGGTATTAGAAAAAGTCCTATAGGTTGCGTTTGCCCTTAGGGCCGCCCTTATCTTAGAATCTAGAGATCCTCTATATCTAAGGCTTTAATAGCGTATAAAGGAGCGAATACTATACTATATTATAATAGCCGTTTAGGCCTTATTTCTCGTTTATTATAAACTTCGTTTATAGCCGGCTAAGGAAGAAGTAAAAGGACTTAGGCTTACTATCCTAAGTCGGCTATAGAAGCAGCTTTTATATTAGTAGTACTACCGCTATAACTAGTATTATAGAGGTTATAGGGGTTAACGCTAGTCTCGTAGACGGCTCCCTTAGTATAGCGAGAACCTTATTCTTCTCGCTAGCCGTCGCGCTTTTAATCGCTTCTAGGATAGCTACGATACTTCCTATCTACCTAAGGGGTAGCGGGGTGCTCCCTTAAGGAAGTAGCGCCCTTTCTAAGGAGATATCTATTAGATCTATTAGTTAATAGCTTATACTATTATAAAGTAAGTAGAGGCGTATATATAGGTACCGTTTATAGGATAATATTAATAAGCTATATAAAGCTCTTTTATACGCGGCTAGCCTATATATATATATATAGGATCCGGCCCTCTATATATAACTATATAGCTTAGGCCGTAGCCTAAGCCTATAACCTATAATAGTTAAAGACTCTTATACTCCGTTCTAGGCCTAGGTATTTAGTATTAATAAGAGGTATAAAATACTACTTTTTTAAAGCTAATTTAAGATATCTTTTATAAATAGCTCTCTATTAAACTATATCCTTTTTATCTTATAGCTAAAGTAGGATTTTATTTAGTTAATAAAGTCTTAAAGGGTAGACTAGTTATACTTACTTAAGTAGGTTTATAAGAAATAAGGGAAAACTATTCCTAAAAAAGCGTTTATAAAAAATATTACCTTAATAAAGCTTTCTTAGTCCTTAGAGATATTAGTTTAGTCGACCTAAATTTCCTTATATAGCTAGTCTAGCTATAAAAGGGTTCGTTTAGAAATTTATCTCTTAGTTTTTTCTTAGCTATAGTATTTATATTTAATAGTTTTTAAGCCCCTTATTTATATACCTTATTATTAGCCTAGCTTATATAAAGCTAAGGGGCCTAGGTAACTAAGTTATACGTACTAAAGAAGACTATCTTCTTAGGCTACTAAAAGAAGGTCCTTAGAACTTACCCTCTTAGTAAGGAAAGCTAACTTCTTAAAAGGTTCCTTTTTAAAGATAAGTTAGAATTCGAAAATAAATTAACCGAATTTCTCCTTAATAAGCTTAATCGTTTAATTCTTTTAAACTAGCCTTTTAAGCTTAGACGTTATATCTTAAAAGATTCCTTCCTCTTAAAGAAAGCGGAAGGAAATTAAGCTTATTAAAAATTAAGGGTAAAAAGCTACCCTTTTTTTTCAAAGAATTTATTTAGACCTATTAGGTAATTTTATCGTGAAATTTACCCTTTTATATCCTTCTATCTATATAGTTAATTCCTTAGTATTAAGGTATTCCCTCTATACTTTCTTAAAGGACTAAAATCGTAAGAGGGTATTATAGATATCGAGGGAAGTACTAGAGTTAAGGATAGTTAATTTTTATAGGGGATAGCTAAAGGGTTCTAATAGTTAGTCTTAGCCTTATTAATTTATAGGGAAAGTAAAGGCCGGATTTACTATACTAACGATTTTCCCTTTAATTTACGGCTTAAATAAGGGTAGCGGCGTTAGTTACTATTTCTTAGTAACCTAGATCTTATTTATCTTCTTCTATAATAAGGGGTCCTCCTTAAGAGACTATTATATTATTTCTTATAGCCTCTTTAAAGGGTTAAATCCTTTAGGTCGGTTTTCCTTAAAGACCTACTAGTATTATAATAACTAATAGCCTAGGGATTTATAGGCTAAGCAGCTATTTCGTTTAGTCTTTTATTTCTTTAAGGAATCCTTATCTTAGTCTAGAAGGTTTACTTAAAAACCCTCCCTTTTTACCCCTTATTACTAATTTTAATAAGGTTCTAATTTAACTAGTTCCTTAACTTTTCGACTAATAGACTAAAAGGTCTATTAAAGGACTAGTTAAGTAGGTCTAACTAATAGGACTAGGGCCGGGCCTAGAGTAAGAAGCGGAGCTAGGGCTAGGGTAGTAGCTATAGTTAAAGATAGTATTAAGG
The DNA here is from genome assembly GCF_020360975.1 of Hirsutella rhossiliensis. NCBI lineage: Eukaryota > Fungi > Ascomycota > Sordariomycetes > Hypocreales > Ophiocordycipitaceae > Hirsutella > Hirsutella rhossiliensis. The sequence goes on along the minus strand of NW_025408668.1, from coordinate 1,569,355 downwards.
CTCTTAAGGGAGGAAGAGCTAGAGGGGTAGTAATAGTAGTATCGGGGGCCGTAGTAATAAGGGCTATAGGTCGAGCCGTTTAAGTCGAGTGCTAGCTATAAAGGAATAAGACTACTTACTATTATACTTTAATAGCCCTTTTATTTAGTTCCTAGCTAGCTTCTTAAAAGATAGTTAAGTAACCGTTATTAATAGGCTTTATTAATAGAGATATATCCTATAGCTATTAGCTAGAAAGAGCTTCTATTAAGAAGTATTAGTTAGCTTCCTTAAGGATTTCTTCTTACTTAGCTAGCTATAAAGAGCCTAGAAGGTTCTTAGTAGAAAAGGCTCCTAAGTATACTATATAGGTCTTCTTAATACGGTTATTTATATAGCCCCTTAAGGGAGCTATCGAGGTCTTAAGCTTTAAAAGCTTTTACTTAAGGGTCTCTTTTTCTTAAAGAGAGATTAGCTTTATAGTACTAATAGATTCTATTATCGCTATATATATAGTAGTTAATAGCTTTATCTCGTAAAAGTATTCCTTATAATAACTCTCGTAGTTACCTAAGGTAGTAGAAAAAGCTCTCTACTATATAGAGGTTATCTTAGAGAAGAGGGAAGCTCCTTTTATAAATTCCGTTGCCTTAGGATAAAGAGGGGGCTTAAGAGGGTCCTACTTATTAAAGAAAACTAAATTATAAATAGTTTTATTTATATAAGCCCGGAGCTCCTTTACCTACTTATCTTAATCTTAGGGCTCTATAAGAATCGTCCTATAGACTATAGGAGCGGTAGAGGAGTCGTTTTTTAATATTATTATAAGGGAAGGGTAGAAAAGTTAGTTAAAAATCGGCTTTTTTCGTAAGAAGGGTAAAGGAAGGGGCTATAAAGGATATAGGAAAGGAGCCTTTTATAGTAGCTAGAAGGTATAGGAATTCTATTCCTCCTAGACTTATAACTCTCGCGAAGAGAAATATAAGAAGTATATATAAAATATATAAAGGTAAAATTAAAAGTAAGGGGTCGGATAGGTAGGGCAAAGATATTTAATTCTTATAGGGGTAGTAATTATTCTCGCGAAGAGAGATGCGAGAAGTGCATGAAAAATGCACGAAGGTGAAATTAGAAGTAAGGGGTCGGACAGGCAGGGCAGAGGGATTTGATTCTTGCGGGGGCAGCAATAAAGGTAGGGGAGTGATTGTTATATTGCCTTGATTGTCCTTCTTTCCTCTATCCAACGCCCCTCTTTATACCCTTCTAGCATCTCAATTAACAAAGAAGATCCTGCTTAAAGAAGCCACTAATGTCCTTTCGACTACCGAGCTTTTTCCGTTGCCGGTATATCCGTCTTATCTCGCCACCTCTATAGGAAGCCATCGCCACTTCTGCTTCCCTTATGCCCCTACCCTCCTTTCTGCACCTCTTTTAGCTCCTTCTTCCTTCTTCCACACCGGGTGTTTTTAGCTTCCTTGGTCCCTTTTGCCAAGGGATATCTCCGAGAACTGCGAATCAGGCCACGCATGACACACCCCTTAGCTATGGCCTGCCCTTATAGTAAGGGCATAGCTAATACGGCTTCGGGCTAGTAAGCGTATAGAGGAGGTTCTTAGCTCTGCACTTCTCCCTTTACTCGAGGAAAGCAGGGGCCTTTCGGGTCCCTAGGCTCTTTCAGACCTACTTAAGGAAAAGGGGCTAAAGAGGGAAAGGCCTGTAAGAAAGGGGGTCCTTCTTAGAAGTGAAACCCAATTAAAATAGGGGGCCCTCTAAAGGGAAAAACCTCTTCCTTTTCTTCGGCTGCAGACGTCACCTTCTCGTACGTGCTATTAGCTCCTCTCGTAGACTCTTAAGGCGGGCCTCTAAGGACAGCTTCTCTCGAACGTCTTCTAGCCCTATTTGCTGTAAAAAGACAGCCAGCTTCTGCTTCGGCAAGGGCTTCGTAAGACCGTCGGCTTTTATTAATGCCGTTAGAACCCAATAGACGGAAATAAGTCCCCTTTAGACCTCTTAGCGTAACTAATACTAGTAGATATCGATATACCGTAGCCGGGTCGACAGCTTGCTGTTTTCCTCCGTGAGAATTCGTATAGTCTGCGTGTTATCGCATTCTATAGCTAACGGGGACGGAATTTGCAGTCGTAACGATATTAGCAGCCGGCTAAGGAAAATCGCTTCTTTTGACGCTTCTAAAAGAGCTAGTAGCTCTGCCTCCGTGCTTGATATAGTGACGGTAGCTTGTTTCGAAGCTCTCTAAGCAATAGTTCCTCTAAAAAGGGAAATGATATACCCCTGTGAGCTCTTTCTGTCTAAGGAATTATCCGCAAAGGACGAATCGCTCGAACAAAGGAAGATTTCGGCAGCTTGTTTCCTTCCCTGCCCTCCTAGGCGTAGACTATGTGATCTCGTTGAATAGAGATAAAGGATAGCTCTGTCTGCTGCTTCTTGATGCCTAGGGCTAGGATTCTGGTTGTGCCTAGCTAGCCGGGAGACCGTAAAAGAGATATCCGGTCTAGTAGAAATAGCTAAAAAAAGCAGGGAGCCTACCTTCTATTAATATTAGTGTTTCTCTTGCTCCCTAGCTTGAAAGGACGGATTAGGCAAAAGCTCTTCGTCTAATATAGGCGTAGAGGGAAGCTTCTTATCGAGGGAATTAAGGAGGAATTTATAAGCGACCTTGTCGATATAGGCGTCTTAGGTAAGCTAGATTATCCGTTAGGACCTATTCCTAAGGATTCGTATCCCTAGGAACCACTTTAGCTCCCCTAGCCTAGTTATCTTATACCTTTATTGCAGGCCTCGTATAGCCTCCCTAGCAGCAGCTTCTTCCTCTTTCGGGTAGGCCTAGATAATATTATCGACGTAGAAGAAGACCGTGATTTTACCCTTCTATATTATATACGGTTCCTAAGGGACTTTCGTAAAGCCTAGGGCTTCGAGGGAACCTATTAAATGCTGTTGCTAAAGAAGGGGTGATCTTCGTAGTCCGTATAGAGCTTTCCTAAGCCGTAGAACCTTTCCTAGCTGTTAGAAGCCTGGTAGAAGGCGCATATAGACAACTTCTTCTTCCTCGAGTAGGCAGTTAACAAAGGCGTTAACTGCATCTATCTAATCGAGCTCGAGGTCGAATTCTGCTGCTATAGCCATAAGGGTCCGAAAAGACATCCTAGCTAGGGGGTTGCCCTAGTAGGTAAATCCCTTTCCTATTAATTCCTATGACAACTAGCCGGGCCTTGCACTTTTAAAGGAAGCCGTGTTTATTAGTCTTATAGATAAAGACCTACTTATAGCTAAGGACCTATTTTCCTCTTGCTTTTTCCTTAAGGACCTCTTCGAAAGACCCTATTTCTTCGTGTAAGGCTAGGTGGTCTTTCTAGGCCTAGAAAAACTGGTCTCTTAAGGGGTGTTTTTCTAGCTGCTTCTGGTTTGCTGGTGGGTCCGGGAGGTCTCTTTTGTGTACCTTCCTTACTGATAGTGGCTTGAAAAGCCGGCCTGCTGTGAACGCTCCGTGGGAACCGTCTTCTATTAGCGTTAGGTAGAAGTCGGAAAAACGATCGAAATAGGGGAGAAACTAGTCTTCTTTCGTATCGGGCCCTATACCTTCCTTTGCTTCCCGAGGCGGGGATAAAAGGCAGCCGGGTAATCCTTCGAGAGAGGTGCCTTTCCTACCCCCTTAGGGGTCGAGACGGGAAGACTAACTAAAAAAGCTGCTTCTAGATCTTCTTCTTGCGTAGGAGGAGGCGTAGGTAGGTAGGCGTATTCTAGCTCTACCGCTTTCCTATAGTCTCCTTCTTCGTCTTAATTATCTAATCTAGCAGCTTCCTCTTCTTCTTCTTCCTCGAAGTCGGCGTTATCCTCTACTACTTCGACGTCGGTTTCTTCTTCCGTTTCCTCGTCTAGGGCCTCTTCTTAAGACTATTAGGAAGGGGGGATTTAAATCTTCTAAATTAGCTAACGTTAAGAGAGTAAGAGGGGCTATTGATCCCTCTTTCCGTCGAAGAAGCTAGATTCGTTGAAAATCATATCCCTAGTCGAAATAACCTTCTATAGAAGAGGAATCTAGATCCGGAAGATATTCGTAGAATTATAACCAACGAGGTAACCAATAAAGGCTCTCGGATTAAGCTTTCTTTTCTTCTTCCTTTTTAGCTATGCATCGGCAGTTATTGCGTATGCCTTACAGCCGTAGGCACGAAGGTGGGCTAGCGAGGCCCTCTTCTTCGTGAAGAGCTCGAGGGGGGATTTCTAGTCTATTCCTTGGGTAGTCCCTCTAGGGGTCCGGTTCCGAAGGTAATAGGCGGTCTCAACGACTTCCCTCTAAAGGTCGTGTAGAAGCCTTGCAGCAAGTCTCATCGTACGGGCCCTTTCTATCACAGCACCCCCTAATCTTTCTGCCCCTCCGTTCTAGGCCTAGGTATTCGGTGCTAACGGGAGGGGTAAAATGCCCCTTTTTCGAAGCTAATTTAAGATATCCTTCGTAAATAGCTCTCCGTTAGACCGTATCTTCTTTACCTCGTAGCTAAAGTAGGATTTCATCTAGTTAACGAAGTCCCGGAGGGCAGACTAGTTATGCTTGCTTAGGTAGGTCCGTAAGAAATAGGGGAAAACCATCCCTAAAAAAGCGTCTATAAAAAACATTACCCTGACGAAGCTTTCCTGATCCCTAGAGACGTCGGTCTAATCGACCTAAATTTCCTTACACGGCTGGTCCGGCCGTAAAGGCGTTCGTCTAGAAATTCGTCTCCTGGTCTTTCCTTAGCCGCAGTGTTCGCATTCGACGGTCTTTGGTCCCCTTATTCGTACGCCCTGTTGTTGTCCTAGCTTATGTAAAGCTAAGGGGCCCGGGTGACCAAGTCGTGCGTGCTAAAGAATGCCGTCTCCTTAGGCTGCTAGAAGAGGGTCCTTGGATCCTACCCTCCTAGCAGGGAAAGCTGACTTCTCGAGAGATTCCTTCCTAAGGATAGGTCGGAATTCGAGAACAAATTAACCGAATTTTTCCTCGATAAGCCCAATAGTCTGATTCTTCTAGACTAGCCTCGTAGGCTTAGACGTCGTATCCTAGAAGATTCCTTCCTCTCGAAGAAGACGGAAGGAAATTAGGCTCGTTAAAAATCGAGGGCAAAAAGCTACCCTTTTTCTTCGAAGAATTCGTATAGACCCGTTAGGTAATTTTATCGTGAAATTCACCCTTCCGTACCCCTCTATCCGTACGGTTAATTCCCCGGCAATAAGGTATTCCCTCCGTGCCTTCTTAAAGGACCGGAATCGTGAGAGTATATTACAGATATCGAGGGAAGCACTAGAGTCAAGGATAGCTGATTTTCGTAGGGGATAGTCGGAGGGTCCTAACGGGTGGTCTTGCTAATCCGTGGGGAAGACGAATGCCGGATTTGCTATACCAACGATTTTTCCTCGAATTTGCGGCTCGAATAAGGGCAGCGGCGTTAGTTGCTATTTCTTAGCAACCCGAATCTCGTCTATCTTCTTCTACAACGAGGGGTCCTCCTTAAGAGACTGTTGTACTGTTTCTCGTAGCCTCTTTAAAGGGTTGATTCCTTCGGGTCGGTTTTCCTCGAAGACCTGCTAGTAGTCCTCTAGCCGATAGGGCTTTTTGCACGCTTAGTAGGTAGGTCGATTCCTCCTCGTACGTTGTTTCTTCGAGGAATCCTCGTCCCGGTCCGGAAGGTCTGCTTAAAAACCCCCCCTTTTTACCCCTTGTTGCTGATTTTGACGAAGAGGTTCGATTTCGACTAGTTCCCTGATTTTTCGACTAACGGACTGAAAGGTCTATTAGGGGACTAGTCGGGCCGGTCTGATAGACGGGACCGGGCCCGGTGCAAAAGGCGAAGCCGGGGCCGGGACTGGGGCAGCTGTTGAAGGCGGGGTTGAGGCTCTCGAGGGAGGAGGAGCCGAAGGAGCAACAGCCGCAGCAGCAGCAGCGGGGGCCGCAGCAACAGGGGCTGCAGCAGCTGCAGGTCGTGCTGTCTGTGTCGAGTGCTGGCCACGAAGGAATAAGACTGCTTGCTATTGTACTCTAGCAGCCTCTTCGTCTAGTTCCCGGCTAGCCTCTCGAAAGATAGTCGAGTAACCGTCACTAATAGGCTTTATTAGCAGAGATATATCCCATAGCCACTGGCCGGAAAGAGCTTCTATTAGGAAGTATTAGTTAGCTTCCTCGAGGATTTCTTCCTACTTAGCTAGCTACGAAGAAGCTAGCAGGTTCCTAGCAGAAAAGGCTCCTAGGTGGGCCGTATAGGTCTTCCTAATACGGTCAGTTATATAACCTCTCGAGGGAGCTGTTAAGGTCTCGAGCTTTAAAAGCCACTGCCTAGGAGTCTCTTCCTCTCGAAGAGAGATTAGCTTTACGGCACTAACGGATTCCGTTATCGCCGTACGAGCAGCCGTTAGTAGCTTCGTTTCGTAGAGGTGTTCCTTTCGGTGACTCTCGTAGTCGCCTAAGGCAGCAGAAAAAGCTCTCTATTGTGCAGAGGTTAGCTCGGAGAAGAGGGTAGCTCCCTCTGCAAAATCCGTTGCCCTAGGACGAAGAGGGGGCTTAAGAGGGTCCTGCTTATCAGAGAAGACCAAATTGTGGATAGTTCTGTCCACACGAGCCCGTAGCTCCTTTACCTACTTATCCCAATCTTAGGGCTCTATAAGAATCGTCCTACGGACCGTCGGGACGGTAGAGGAGTCGATTTTCGTTATCGTTGCGAAAGAAGAGGGGGGGCAGAAAAGTCGGTTAAAAATCGGCTTTTCTAGTAAGAGGGGTAAAAGGATATAAGAAGGTGCCTTTTATAGCAGCCGGAAGGTACAGGAATTCTATTCCTCCCGGGCTTATAACTCTCGCGAAGAGAGATGCGAGAAGTATATAAAAAATGCACGAAGGTAAAATTAGAAGTAAGGGGTCGGATAGGCAGGGTAGAGGGATTTGATTCTTGCGGGGGCAGCAATAAAGGTAGGGGAGTGATTGTTATATTGCCTTAATTGTCCTTCTTTCCTCTATCTAACGCCCCTCTTTATACCCTTCTAGCATCTCAATTAACAAAGAAGATCCTGCTTAAAGAAGCCACTAATGTCCTTTCGACTACCGAGCTTTTTGCCGGTTTTTTTATTATATTTTATTTTCTCCTTCTTTCTTCTATCTAACGCCCTTTTTTATACCTATCTAGGATCTTAATTAATAAAGAAGATCCTACTTAAAGAAGCTATTAATATCCTCTTAATTACTAAGCTTTTTACTAGTTTTTCTACTCTTTTCTAGCCGTTGCCGGTATATCTATCTTATCTCTCGCTACCTTTATAAGAAGCTATCGCTACTTCTACTTCCCCTCTTAACCCTACCCTCCTCTCTATACCTTCTTTTAGCTCTTTCTTTTAAACCGGTTTTTTAGCTTCTTATATCCCTCTTACTAAGGGATATCTCCGAGAACTATAAAATTAAGCTATACTTAGCGATAATAATAGCTATTTTATATATAATAATATAAAGAGGGTTAAATAAAAGGTATATTATATTATTATAGAGTATATAAAGGTATAGGCTTAGGTATAGTTTATAGGAAGAAGGTTAATAATATATAAAAGGGAAAAGGAAGAGAAGTATAAGCTTAGCCTATATAGGTATAGAGGCCGCTTATATATAGGCTTAGCTTAGACCTTATTCTAGGCCTATATAAGGTAAAGCCCTTATATATATCTACTTAAAAGACCCCTTACTTAGCTTTTATCTTAAAAAGGGACCTTATAAGGAAGCCTAAGCTAACCCTTTTAGCTTTTTACTAGCTTTTCTTTAAAGCTAGCTTTTTATTTTTATTTTTAAAGAGGATTAATAAGGTAAACTAAAACGACCGCTACTATAGCTAAGGAAGGTATATAGCTAGGTACCTTATCCTAAGGTACTTAAACTATAGGAGGGAAAGAGAGGTCCTTTACTAAGCTTTTAAGGGATAAAAGGAGGCTCTTAGTATCGCGTAGACTATTACGCTATATAGGTAAAAGTAGAACGCGCGCTTTAATAAGTACGCTATAAATAATATATATCTAATAACCGCGTCTTCCGATATACCCCTTTAGGGATCGCGGCTCCGCTAGGAGCCCTAGACCTTAGTAGCCTAAGACGCGGGAGTTAAATACTAAGCGCTACGCTAACAACCTAAGGAAATCTAAGAGAGGTAGTTATCTATAGGGGATTAAACCCCGCACCGCGCGTAGTTACCGGAAGTTATAAGGGGTGGTTTGCTACCCCCTCCTAGGCTTATAACTATTATAAAGACTATTACGCTACGTAGGCAAAAATAAAACGCGCGCTCTAATAGGTACGCTATAAATAATATATATTTAATAACCGCGTCTTTTAATACTTAGCTTACCTTTTCTTTATAGCTTTAAAGAAGGAAGGGAAGCCCTTTTAACCTTCTTAGCTAAAATAAAAATAGGAATAGCTAAGTAGCTTAAAAAGAAGTAACCTAAGGGCCCTAGGGCTCTTAAAGGGGGAAAATACTATATAAGAGGAACTAAACTAACCTTTTTTTTATCTTTACCTTTATAGCTACCCTTTCCTTAATTAGTTATAAGCTTCTAGGCTTTATAGCTAGCTAAGACTACTAATAAGGGCCTAGGCCCTTATTAGCCTTACTATAGCCTTAGAAGCTATATATAAGTAATAATCTGAAAAAGAATATACTTTTATTTTATATAGAAATTTAAAATAATTAACTTATAAGTAAATAGCTTATAAAATAAAGATAAGATTCTTAGACTAATACTTAAAGGAGTTAAATTAATATACTACTATAAATAAAAGTTTTTTTAAAGGTAAGTAACTTAATATATAAGAGCGCTACTAGGCCTAGCCTAGCGCTACTTATATTAGCTATAGTTAAGGATATACTATAGCTATTATATAGAACGTAAAGATATTACTTAGCCTAGACCCTTAAAGCGCTATATATAAGAATAGCACTTATAGTAGTCCTCTTTAATATAATTATCCTTTTCCTTACCTTTACTTTAACCCTTATAATATATTAATACTTTAATATTAAGTAAGATAGTATTATTTATACCCTCTTTCTTAATATAAAAACTTAATAACTAGTAATAATAACTTATATTTCTTATATACTATAATTATATTTAACTAAAAAGTATAAATAAAAATATACCTTACTTACTAATAATATTACTAGACTTAACTATTAACCGACCTACTATATTTACTATATTATATTAACTAAACGATACCTTTTATAAGCTATTATAAAAGGTAAGGTCTATATATAGAATATAGTATATAGTTCGATTTACCTCTTATAAAGCGGTCTTAATAGCTAGTTATATAGTATAGGGCTAGGGCCCTTAGTTAGTTATTTAGTTCTAAACTAAACGTTCTTATATATAGTTAATTAATAAAGCTATCGCTTAGTTAACTCTATTCCCTTTTACCGCACTAACTATATAGCGGGGGGAGGCTAGTAACGCGGCCACTGCTTTTGCCCTTCTAGGCTAAGACCCTTACATTACGCTATAGGTAAAAGGGTAATAGAAAGGGTCGCTAATAAGAAATAAAAATTATAGGCATACTCCGATACGGTATTTACGGGGTATTCACCCTTCGGGCTGGATATTTAGCCGTTAAGTCCCTTGCTTAGCAACTTAACGGGTATTCGGAATATTATTTTAATAAACGTAGCGCCACCCTTCCTTAATTACCTAAAGCGTATACCAAAAAGAGACTCGGGCCGCCACAGATAATTAACTTGTTGCCAGCGCATGGGGTTATACATCTTCCACGGTCGACTTTTCTTGAAATCCACCGGTCTAAATTAGCCTTAGACCCGCACCAACACTCACTGCCAACCGCTATGCCAGCATACCTATAACCAACACTCTTACACATATCGAGGCATTTATCCGGGGTCATGTCGCGATAATGGAACCCATACTTGAGATAGGGGAAAATCCGGGGGATACCGTCGCTGTAGCAGCCGTAGAATTTCCATTTACCAATTGGGCTTATGATTTTGGGAAGAGCCTGAGGGGTAACACCAGCTACGTAACCGAGGACTCTTTCGTGTACGTAAAGAGGGCTGCCCTCGCAGGGGCTGCCCGGCTTACCCGACCGAAGGGTATCCATATGATCGTGAAGCGACGCGGAATAGCAGCGGGTAAGGGGAATGGAGGCTGGAACCTGCTGGTCGTGAATGTAGCCGATGACCCCATCAAGCTGATATAGAGGGCTACCCTCGCATCCACGGTCTTTGGTAGTCATATGATCTTGAAGCCCCGGAGAATAGCAACGGTAGAGGGGACTAGTGCCCGGGCTCGGATTTTTGCACACCTGCCCGAGGCTGCCCTCGATTTTGTAGACAGGGCTCTCGCAGTTAACACCGGCTGCGGTTGAGGCTGCGCTGGTCATGTGATCGTGATTCAATGGGGCATTACAGCGGTGCATGGCCCGAAAACCTGCGACGCAGGAGGCAACGGTGCCAGTCACTAAGGCGAGTGATAATGCTACTAAAGCCTGAATCTTCATCTTGTCGTGCAGTTGCTGGCTTAGAGTTGCTCTTTCAGGAGTAGGGAAAAGAAGGAGGTCTCTAGGGTATTTCTTTTAGGGGTTTAGGCAGACCAGGTGCTGATGTTGTGGAGGGTATCAGGCAGGCATGGCGATCTTTTTCTTTATACTTGTTCAATTCACGCTGCATTTAGGATTCAGTTGAGACCAACTATACACACACACACCTAATATTACATAATTCTCGATTTATCAATGCCTCTATTAGTGCAATCTTGGGTCTAACACGCGACAACAAGTAGGGCGACGATTGGGAATGCACAAAGACCCGCCAGCGCGTGCCCTGGTCTGCACGCTAGGCAGAAAATGTCCCTAGTTTGGATCCTCATTTTTGAAGACCCGGGGCCGCAACGATTTGCTTCTGCTTCGGTTCTTGCGGCTCGTATAAGCTCGTCCATTATCCTGCCTAGGCCTCATGTCAGACAATTGGCTCCGCAGGGATCATAGTTGGCATCGTTTAATGGATGAGAATCATCTTAAAGAGCTTGCTGTAGATGCATGACATTGCGCAGCTCTTTATACACAAAGAAGAGTCTTGCTTCATGGTGCAGAATCCTTGTATGTTTGAGCTTTGACCTCCATGGGGTCCAAGCACCACGCATGTAGGTGCTCGACCTTACTACGTACTGTGAGCGCAGATGGTATGCGACATGAGGCCGGCTCTGTGCGACATCCGCGCTGCGTGGCATTTGTCCCATCAGTTAACATACTGGTACGACATTTTTGACGCACCTAGCGTGCGAGGACTATAACGCGTTATGCCTTAGGCCTTAAGGAACGAAAGGCCTTCTAGACGAAAAAAAAAACCTTAAAATTTATTTACCCTCGAAAATCTTAGCTTCTAATAAGTCTACTACTTACCTTTTTCGTCCTAGCCCCTTTTTATAAGTATCCTTATTAAAGGTTATAGTTATACTACTCTTATTATCTTTTATTATATTAGCTAAGGACTAAACTATAACTAATATACTATAAACCGTTACTTAGCTTACCTAAGAACTTTATATTAAGATAGTTTCTTTACTACTTTTTATAAACTTAGTTTCTTATTAAATCTCTTTATTATATCTCTCTTTTATATAAGTAGAATATTATTTAGTATTTAGTATTATAATATCTATATATAGTTTAAAGAGCTAATAACTAGCTATCTTATAATAAGCTAAGCTTATATAAAGTTAATCTTATATTATTAAAATAACTAATTATCCTTAAATCTTTAAGTATATAAAGGTATTTTAGCTTATAGCTTTTTATTTATTACTTTATTCTATTTTCTTTAATATTAAAATATTTATTATACTTTAATATCTTTCTATATTTAAACTAATTAAGCTATTTTATTATCTTAAGGCTTTTTTATTTAAGTACTACTTTTTCCTTTATATAGTTAAGTAAAAATAATAGTATTTTTTTTTTAGTTTTTTATATAGTTATACTATATAGTAAAAGCTAATATAATTCTATATAGAATAATTAGTAATAAAGAAATATACTTATATAGTACTTTAGTTATTAAATTATATTTAAATAGTTAAATCTTATTTTACTTTTTAATAATAAAGTAAAAATAATAATTCTTATTATACTTCTAAAATATCTTAAGATATATAAATAATAGTAGAATATTAAGATATTAAGGAGTTATATAGGTTTATAAAATAAAGGAGGAGATATTATTAAGAAAGATATAAGAAGTATATATAAAATATATAAAGGTAAAATTAAAAGTAAGAAGTTAAATAAGTAAAGTAAAGATATTTAATTCTTATAAGGGTAGTAATTATAATAAGGGAGTAATTATTAGATTACCTTAATTATTATTCTTTCTTTTATTTAACGCTCTTCTTTATACCTATCTAGTATCTTAATTAATAAAGAAGATTCTATTTAAAGAAGCTATTAATATCCTCTTAACTACTAAGTTTTTTACTAGTTTTTCCCCTCTTTTCTAGCCGTTACTAGTATATCCGTCTTATCTCTTACTACCTCTATAAGAAGCTATCGCTACTTCTACTTCTTATTATACCCCTACCCTCCTTTTTATACCTCTTTTTAGCTCCTTCTTTTAAACCGGTTTTTTTAGCTTCCTAGGCCCCTCTTACTAAGGGATATCTCTAAGAACTATAAAATTAAGCTATACTTCGTAATATCCCCTATTAGCTATAGCCTACCCTTATAGAAAGGGTAAAGCTAAATAATTAGGCCGGTAAGCGTATAGAGGAGGTCTTAGTTTATACTTATCCCTTAATTAAAAAATCCGGGTTTTAGCCCTAGGCTCTTTTAGACCTACTTTAGGAAATAGAGCCTAAGGAAGAAATAAGTCCTATAAGAAAGGGGGTCTTCTTTAAGGATAAGTCCTTAAAAAGGGGGCCTTTAAGAAGAATAAGTCTTAATTAAGCTAGGGGCCCTCCTTTAATATAAGTCCTAGTTCCTCTCTTTAGCTATAAACGTCTCCTTCCTTATATATACTATTAGCTCTTCTTATAAACTCTTAAGGTAGGCTTCTAAGAATAGCTTCTCTTAAACGTCTTCTAGCCTAATTTACTATAAAAAGATAGCTAGCTTTTACTTTAGTAAGGGCTTCGTAAGACCGTTAGCTTTTATCGTTACTATTAAAACTTAATAAATAGAAATAAGTCCCCTTCAGACCTCTTAGCGTAACTAATACTAATAGATATCGATATACTATAGCTAGGTTAATAGCTTTATATTTTCTATTAAAATTCGTATAATCTATATATTATTATATTCTATAGTAAATAGGGTCGGAATTTATAGTTATAAAGATATTAATAGCTAGCTAAGGAAAATAGCTTTCTTTAAAACTTCTAAAAGAGCTAGTTACTCTACCTCTATAGTTAAAGTTATAATTATTATAGAGTAGGCAGAGGCGTATACGTAGGTACCGTCTATAGGATAATATTAATAAGCTATATAGAGCTCTTTTATACGCGGCTAGCCTATATATATATATATAGGATCCGGCCCTTTATATATAACTATATAGCTTAAGCCGTAGCCTAAGCCTATAACCTATAATAGTTAAAGACTCTTATATAATGCCCTCTCTTAAGCGCGGCGCGGCGCTACCCTATTAATAGCTTTTATACTATTAGGCCTATACCGCTAGCTCTACCCTACCCTTTCCTATTAATCGTACTAGCCCTACTAGCCTTATTATCCCCGTACCTATTAGCCTAAGTAGCTAGAACCTAGCTTTATACTTATTAGCCGGCTAGCCGTTTAAATAAGGGCGCAACCTATTATATACGCCCTTAGGTAGCCGGCGGCCGGCCTAGACCTACGTAAGCCTTAGGTTGCCCGTCCCCTTAGCCTTAAGTAGCCTCCTCTACTAAGGGGTATATAAGGCAGTATCCCCCCCTTCCTCCTTCCCTTCCTTTTTTTCCTTCTTTAACCGTAGTAGTAGTAATAATAAGTAAGTTCTACTCTACCTAAGGTATTAGTTTATTCCTAGCTATATAGGCCGCTCTATTAACGTATACTTATAGTAATAGCTATAGTAGTAATAATAGCCCTAATAATAGCAATAATAATAATAACTTTAACTAATAAGTTCCTTGCCTTATAAAGTAAGAGGCTATAATCTATAATACTAATTTCCGCGATAGATATATCTACCTCCCCCTCCCTTACCTCCTCCTTCTTAAAGCGTATAGAGTTATTCGTCGACGCCGTGCTAGGTATAGCCGACGACGACTCCGCCGCTACCGCTACTCCTACCCGCGCCCCTACTACCGCGCCTACCGCCGCCGCTACTACCTCCGCTACGCTAGCTACCCTTACGTCGCCCTTTAAGGTAACGACGCTGTCCCCGCCGCTACCTATAACGCCTAGCCCCTTAGCCCCCGCCTCCGTCTCCGCTACCCTTATAAGTCCGTAGTTAAGCGAGCGTAATAGACGTCTTCCGCTAACTCCTTAAAGTATAAGCGCTAGGTCTAGGCTAGAGCCGCTCGCGCGGCCCCCTATATATAGTATATATCGTAGGAGCTCCCTTACGCCGACTAGGTTAGGCGCCGCCGTAGCGGTAGTTATTACTAGTATACGCGTGCCGGCCGCGCTTATAAGGCGGCGCCTCCCGTCCTACTTACTATAGCGTCGGCTTAAAAGGCTAGCGCGTATAGGTAGGCCTAAGGGGCTGCTAAGAAGCGCCTTACCGCCGCCGTAGCCGCCTACTATAACCTCCGCGCCTTAAAGCGCTAGGGGCTTATCCCTAAGTAGGTTCTTCCCCCTCCGCTCTCCTACCTCCGCTACTAACTCTCCCGGTACTAAGGATACCGCTTTTATTGCCTTATCGGCGATCCCTATAGCCGTGCCCGCCGCCGCCGCTACTACTACCCCTGCCGCCGCCGCCGAAGCTAGCCGCCGCCGCTAACTAGCTTATAGGCCTAGAGGGCCGACTTAGCGCGCTAAAGAGCGCCGCCGCCGCCGCTAAAGAGGAGGAGGGGGCCGACGAGGACGACGATAATAATAATAGTAAGGGCGAGGGTAATAATAAGGAATAAGCTTAGGAAGTCTAAGGGCTCTACCCTAAAATAAACGCTATTTTTATCTCTACTTATACTATTACGCTTATATCGCTATAACTACTTACTTTACTTCGCTTATTTTATAGTCTTAGTCTAAGCTACTACCGTTAGTCTATTAATCTATCGTTCTTATTTATTAGTCTATATAGGGTCTCGAACTTATTAAGGGCTATAGCTCCTATAAACTTATATATAGGTTCCTACGTAAGGTTAAGGTACCCGCGCTACTTAACGAGAACCTCTTAGTATATCCCTTAGCCTACCTTCCTTTAGCGTATAGCCTATATCTCCTTAACCTTAAATTCGTTATTCCCTTCTACCTTAATTATAGGCGGTTAAGCGTCCGCTATTTCTTATCTAGGTAGTAGGTTAAAGGAAGCTTAGCAAAGGAGGTTAATATTAATCTTATTATAGACCCTTATTAAGAGGCTATTAAGCTTAACTACCTATAGGCTAACGACCCTCTATACTATAAACTTTATATATAGCTAGTTTAGTTTCTTTTTTAGTTATACTAACTTATAGTTATAGAGGTCGAGCTATACCTTATCTCTTACTATAAACCTATTTACTAGCGCCCTAGTCTTATTAGCGTGCTGCTCTTAATCTTACGCCGCCGCGGCTATCGTAGATTAGTAGTATTCTATAGTTTCTTATAGCTTCTATACGAACGTAGAAGCGCGGCTCTCTAGTAACGTACTACTATACTACTCCGCTACTATATTAGCGGTAAATAAGATTAAGGAAGGCGGCTTAAAGCTATACGTTACGAAGAAAGGGGCTATTTAAATAGAGGATTATAGTCTACTATTTAGCGCGAGCTAGGTAGCAAGGAGCTAGCGGTCCTAGTCTACTTAGTTATAAGCTATAACTACTTAAAAGTATACCTACGCTTCCTAGTTAACCCTCTTAGGTCCCTTATTAGTCTATAGGTAATAGGCTATACTAAGTAGCTATATAATCTAAAGTAGCTAGTATAGGTACTACTAAAAGCAGCTAGTTTAGTTTAACCTTTTATTACTTATAATAAAGGCTAGCTAGCTATATAAGTAGGCCTAGTATTAAAGGAAGCGCTCTATATAAGCTTCTATATCTATAGATAGTATTAGCTCTAGTACTACTAATTTACTAAGTCGGTCCTTAATTACTTATATATAGCGGTTACCGCTCTTTATAAGTAGGAGGTCTATTATAAAGTCTATCTATATATATATATAGAACCGGTCTAGTACTAAAAGCTACTTAAGTAGCCCCTTAAGCTATACCCTCTAGATCTTTATATAGCTATAGATATTATAGTTATAAAGGAAGCAACGAAAGTAGTACTATAGGAGGGGCTAGTAAAAGTCCCTTATAAGGCCTACCGCTATACCCTACCTACCTAAGTAACTTATAATGCTAGAGTTATAAATAAGCTAGACTAGCCTCTTTTAGAGCTCGTTCCGTTTATCTAGCTCCGGCGGTCTATCCTTCTCCTTAGCTTCTATAGTATACGGTGCGCCCGGTACCTATAGTCTCCCCTACTAGCGTAGATACCCTTATAGGTCGATATAGTAGTCGGCTACCTATACCTTTAGCTTTAGCTTTAGATCTAAGCGTCGAGCGCTAAACTCTATAGTACGGCGCACGCTCTTATAGGTACGATCTAGAGCCGCTATCCTATCCTATAAGTGTTAAAGGGCTATATCTTAGAATACTTTCGCCGCGCGTGCCCCTAGGCTAGTCTATCCCTCCTCGCTAAACTAAGGTAAAGGCGCTAAAGGAAGCTTATTTAGTAGTAAAGGTATAAGGGGAAGCTCGTCTACTAGCACCGCGCCTTCCTCTATTAAGGAAGCTCCTATATAAGTCTATAGCGCTTCCTATAGGATAAGCTATAGATCCTAGGCCTCGATATCTACTCCCGTTAGCTAGTCTTAATCCCTCTAGGAAAGCGTGTCTAAGACTATAGAGTCCCGCTTAAGGCGGTACTTAATCGAGAAGTTAAAGCGTAAGAGATACTCCGCCTAGCGGGCTTACCGCTCTAAGAGGTGCTAGCGGGTTATAAAGTACTCGAGGTTCCTATAGTCTATAAGAACCTTAAAGCTCTCGTAGCTCTAAAGCTCCGCTTACTATTACTTAAGGTAGCTAATAATCGCTAGTATCTCCTTATCGTAAATAGCGTAATTCCGCTCTACTAAGGTTAGCTTATAGGAGTAGAACTCTACTAGTTACTTCCGCCTATCTACCTCCTAAGAGAGCGTTCCTTTAAGTGCCTAGCCGCTATAGTCCGCTTTAACTAATATAGACCGGTTAAAGTCTTACTAAAGTAGTACTAAAGCTTATAAGAAAAGGTCCTTAAGTATATAGAACGATCCTTCCTATATAGGCCCTTAATAAAAAGCGGTCTACTTCCTAGTAATCTCGTTTAAGGGCATTATAATATAGGAGAAGCTCTTAATAAATATCCTATAATAGTTCGCGAACCTAAGAAAGCTCTATATACTTATTTATATAATTAAGGCCGCTTAGTCTTAGATCGCTTAGATCTTTATAGGATCCGCCTATATACCTATGCTTACGTAGATAATAAAGCCTAGGTACTTAACCCTCTTAACCCTAAATTTATACTTATTTAGGTTAAGGTAGAGCCTATAAAGTTAGAGGCGCTCTAGGACCCTTTATATTTTCTATATATAGTCCTTATAAGAGCCGCTTATATAGATAAGGATATTATCTATATATATAGAGGCGAACTTATCGAGGAAGTCGCGAAGTACGTTATTAATATAACGCTAGAAGGTAGCGGGCGCTCTTAATAGGCTAAAGGGCGTTATAAGCTACTTAAATAAGCTATAGTATATATAGAACGCTATCTTTTACTTATTACCTTTTAAGATCCGTACTTTATACAACGCTTATTTTATATCTAGCTTTATAAACTACTTTACCTTTAAGAGGTTATAGAGTATATCTAAGATTAAGGGTAAGGGGTAGCGGTCTAGCCTTATAATTGCGTTTAGAGCCCTATAGTTATAATAGAACTATATCCCGCCCCTTAGTTTACGTATAAATAAGACCGGCGCTCTTACTTTAAAGCTACTTACTTAAATAAAACCCTTATTTAAGAGGTCCCTTAGCGTCTTCTTTAGTACTAGTAGCTCCGCGTATAATATACTATATAGCGGTCTAAATAATATAGGTAGTTCCTACCCCTTCTTATTAATATAGAGTACGATCTTATAATCTACCCCTAGCTTATATAAGTTAAGCTTATTTACTTGCTAGGACTTAAATAGCGGTAGGAGGTCGTAAAAGCGCTCTAGTATCTACTATTATAGCTTAGCGGGCGACTTTAGCTTCTTTATCTAAAGGGCTTTATCGATATCTACTAGGCTAACTATATAAACCGCTACGTTAGCTGCTGCCCGGCCTTCCTTCCGCTCTACTTATTATACGGTTCCTATAAAGATAAAGGTAAAGACTTCTTAGGCTAAGTATAAAGCTCGCACGCTTAGTCCTACGCTTATAAAACTATTATTATAGCGGACCTACTATTATATAGGCTTAAACTATAGCTTCTTTTAGTATAGAACTAAGTATAACTCTATAAATAATAACTAGGGTTTTCTAAGGATTAAGGGAAACTCTAGTTAAGGGATTATATAGGCTACGATAAGCTTATAGTAGCCGTCGACCTCTATAGCTAGCTATATAATACCCTTAATTACTATACCCTCTATCGCGCCTAAAGCGCCCTTTACTTACCTTAGGGCGATCTTTTCTACTAGTACTTATATCTCTTACGTAAGCGCCTCGTTAACTATAGCGTAGTACTAGTAGCCCTTATCTATAAAGGCGGCGATAGGTAAGGAGTTATTAATTATAACCTATATTAAAGTAGGCTCCTTTTTTATATAGGCGGATAATTCCTCCTTCTCTTTTACTAGTACTAGTAATTAGGGCTCCGGAGCCTATCTTTACTCTAGAGCTACTCTTTTTCCTCTAGGCCTAGGGGCGCGGAGTCCTCTTCGTCGTCTAAGGTAAGGAGCGGTTCTATCTTTACTACTCGAACTACTATAGGCCGCTTAGCTAGAAAGAAGGGGCATTTTAATATAAAGTATATAAATACGCCGTAATATAGGTAGCAGCCGTTAGCCTTTTTTTTCCCGATTTCCTTACTTATTACCTACTTCGCCTGCTACTTAAAGGGCGGAATAGTATAGGGAATATTTAATAACGACTTCCTACCGCGTTTAGCTCGGTCTATATAGGTAGCCGATATTAAGGTATCCCTATCTATATTAATAGTTAGCTATTCCTCTTATAGAGGGGCGGTAATCCCGTTACCGCTATATAGCGTATACTTATAAAGCTTTTAGAAATATAGCGTTTACTTATAGCCCTATACTACCTTTATTAACCGGCTTATATACTCGCCGTAGTTAGTAGGTATAATTATAAGGATAAGTAGCTCCTATAGGGCTAGCGTAATTAAGTTCCGTAACTATATAAGCTTCGCGCTATCTTCTTATACTATAGTTCCCGCCGCCTATAAGAGCGTCTCTTTAAAGTTAGGGAGGAATTCGCTAAAGGACTACCTATCCCTTTACCTAAGGGTCTATAGCCTATCCTACGCCTTCTCCCGCTCCTATATATTACCGAATATATATATAAGGTATTAGAAGAAGTCCTATAGGTCGCGTTTACTCTTAGGGCCGCCCTTATCTTAGAATCTAAAGATCCTCTATATCTAGGGCTCCGGTAGCGTATAAAGGAGCGAATATTATACTATATTATAATAGCCGTTTAGGCCTTATTTCTTATTTATTATAAACTTTATTTATAGCTAGCTAAGGAAGAAGTAAAAGGACTTAGGCTTACCGTCCTAAGTCGGCTATAGAAGCGGCTTCTATATCGGTAGTACTACTACTATAACTAGTATTATAGAGGTCGTAGGGGTTAACGCTAGTCTTATAGACGGCTCCCTTAGTATAGCGAGAACCTCGTTCTTCTTACTAGCTATCGCGCTTTTAATCGCTTCTAGGATAGCTACGATACTTCCTATCCGCCTAAGGGGTAATAGGGTACTCCCTTAAGGAAGCGGCGCCCTTTCTAAGGAGATATCTATTAGATTTATTAGTTAATAGCTTATACTATTATAGAGTAAGTAGAGGCGTATATATAGGTGCTATCTATAAGATAATATTAATAAGCTATATAGAGCTCTTCTATACGCGGCTAGCCCGTATATATATATATAAGATCTAGCCCTTTATATATAACTATATAGCTTAGGCTATGCCTAAGCCTATAACCTATAATAGTTAAAGACTTTTATAATAATAGTAGCTTACTTTAAAGCTCTTTAAGTAATAGTTCCTTTAAAAAGGGATATAATATACCCTTATAAGCTCTTTCTATCTAAGGATTATCTATAAAGGATAAATCGCTTAAATAAAGGAAGATTTTAGTAGCTATTTTCTATTCTTACTTTCTTAAGTATAAACTATATAATCTCGTTAAATAAAGATAAAGGATAGCTTAGTCTATTACTTCTTAGTACCTAAGGCTAGGATTCTAGTTATACTTAGCTAGCTAAGAGACTATAAATAATATATTTAGTTTAGTAAAATTAGCTAAAAAAAGTAAGGAGCTTACCTTCTATTAATATAAGTGTTTTTCTTACTCCCTAGCTTAAAAGGATAGATTAAGTAAAAGCTCTTTATTTAATATAAGTATAAAGGGAAGCTTCTTATTAAGGGAATTAAGTAGGAGTTTATAAGTAACCTTATTAATATAGGTATAAGGGAATATATATTACGGTATAATTAGTTAGGTAGTAGAGATAGCTAGAGGTACTATACTATATATATTATATTCTCCTTATTATAAGACTAAAGCTTATAAGAAGAGGGATTTTTCCTCTTCTATTAGAATAATAAGTAGTCTATAATATACGAGCGGGGTAGGTATAATTCCCTACTAATACCCTACTAATATATTAGTACTATATACCTAAGTACTTTATTAGCCCGTACTTCTTAGTAGCGCTCTTATAATAGGCGTCCTAGGTAAGCTAGATAGTCTATTAGGACCTATTCTAAAGGATTTAAATCCCTAGGAACTACTTTAGCTCTCCTAGCTTAGTTATTTTATACTTTTATTATAGGCCTTTTATAGCCTCCTTAGTAGTTACTTCTTCCTCTTTTAAGTAGGCCTAGATAATATCGTTAACGTAGAATAAGACTATAATCTTACCCTTCTATATTATATATAGTTCTTAAGGGACTTTCTTAAAGCCTAGGGCTTTAAGGGAACCTATTAAATACTATTGCTAAAGAAAGGGTAATCTTTATAGTCTATATAAAGCTTTCCTAAGCTATAGAACCTTTCCTAGCTATTAGAAGCTTAGCGGAAGGTATATATAGATAACTTCTTCTTCCTTAAAAGGGTAGTTAATAAAGACGTTAACGGTATTTATTTAATTTAGCTCGAGGTCGAATTCTACTACTATAGCTATAAGGGTCTAAAAAGATATCCTTACTTAGGTAGTTACTTTAGTAAGAAGATCCCTTTTTTCCTACTAGTTCTTATAAATAACTAGCTATACTTTATACTTTTAAAGGAAGCTATATTTATTAGTCTTATAAATAAAGACCTACTTGTAGCTAAGGACTTATTTTCCTCTTACGTTTTCTTTAAGGACCTCTTTAAAAGACTCTATCTCTTTATATAAGGCTAGGTAGCCTTTCTAGGCCTAGAAAAACTAGTCTCTTAAGGAGTGTTTTTCTAGCTACTTTTAGTTTACTAGTAGGTCCGGGAGGTCTCTTTTATATACCTTCCTTACTAATAAAGGCTTAAAAAGCTAGCCTACTATAAATACTTTATTAGAACCGTCTTTTATAAGCGTTATATAAAAGTTAGAAAAACGATCGAAATAAAAAAGAGGTTAGTCTTCTTTTATATTAGGCCCTATACCTTCCTTTGCTTCTTAAAGTAAGGATAAAAAGGTAGCTAGGTAATCCTTTAAGAGAGGTGCCTTTCCTACCCCCTTAAGGGTCGAAATAAGGAAGACTAATAGAAAAAGCTACTTTTAGATCTTCTTCTTATTCTATTAAAGGAGGCGTAGGAAGGTAAGCGTATTCTAGCTCTACCGCTTTCCTAAAGTCTCCTTCTTTATCTAGATTATTTAATCTAATAGCTTCCTCTCCTTTAAAGTTAGCGTTATCCTTAACTACTTTAATATTAGTTTCTTCTTTTATTTCCTTATCTAGGACCTCTTTTTAAGACTATTAAGAAGGGGGGATTTAGATCTTTTAAATTAGCTAACGTTAAGAGAGTAAGAGGGGCTATTAATCCCTCTTTCTATTAAAGAAGCTAGATTCGTTAAAAATTATATCCTTAGTTAAAATAACCTTTTATAGAAAAGGAATCTAGATCTAGAAGATATTTATAGAATTATAACTAATAAGGTAACTAATAAAGGCTCTAGGATTAAGCTTTCTTTTCTTTTTCCTTTTTAGCTATATATTAGTAGTTATAGCGTATACCTTATAGCTATAAGTATAAAGGTAGGCTAGCGATACCCTCTTTTTTATAAAGAGCTTAAAAAGGGATTTCTAGTCTATTCCTTAGTTTAGTTCCCTAGGGTCCCTAAGGGTCTAGTTCTAAAGGTAATAGGCGGTCTTAACGACTTTCCTTTAAAGGTTATAAGGAAGCCTTATAGTAAGTCTTATTATATAGGCCCTTTTTATTATAGCACCCCTTAATCTTTCTACCCCTTTATTCTAGGCCTAGGTATTTAGTGTAAATAGGAGGGGTAAAATACCCCCTTTTTAAAGTTAATTTAAGATATCCTTTATAAATAGCTCTCTATTAAACTATATCTTCTTTACCTTATAGCTAAAGTAGGATTTTATTTAGTTAATAAAGTCTTAAAAGGTAAAGTAGTTATACTTACTTAGGTAGGTCTATAAGAAATAAGGGAAAACTATTCCTAAAAAAGCGTTTATAAAAAATTTTGCCTTAATAAAGCTTTCTTAGTCCTTAGAGATATTAGTTTAATTTACCTAAATCTCTTTATATAGCTAGTCCGGCTATATAAGGGTTCGTCTAGAAATTCGTGTCTTAGTCTTCCCTTAGTTATAGTATTTATATTCGACGGTCTTTAAACCTTTTATTTATACGCCTTATTACTAGCCTAGCTTATATAAAGCTAGGGGGCCTAGGTAACTAAGTTATATATACTAAAAGAGACCGTCTCCTTAAGCTACTAAAAGAAGGTCTTTTAAACCTACCTTCCTTTAAGTAGGGAAAGCTAGCTTCTTAAGAGGTTCCTTCTTATAAATAGGTCGGAATTTAAGAATAAATTAACTAAGTTTCTCCTTAATAAGCTTAATCGTTTAAGTCTTTTAAACTAGTCTTTATAAGAGTCTTTAACTATTATAAGTAATAGGCTTAGGCTATAGCCTAAGCTATATAGTTATATATGGAGGGCTAGATCCTATATATATAAAGGTAGGCTAGCTATATATAAAAGAGCTCTATATAGCTTATTAATATTATCCTATAAATAGTACCTATATATATACCTTTACTTACTCTATAATAGTATAAGCTATTAACTAATAGATCTAATAAATATCTCCCTAGAAAAGGTACTGCTTCCTTAAGGGAGTACCCCGCTACCCCTTAGGTAGATAAGAAGTATTATAGCTATCTTAAAAGCAATTAAAAGCGCGATAGCTAGCGAGAAGAATAAGGTTCTCGCTATACTAAGGGAGCTATTTATAAGACTAGCGTTAACCCTTATAACCTTAGTAATACCGGTTATAGCGACGGTATTATTAATATAAAAGCCGCTTCCTTAGCTAACTTAAGATAGTAAGCTTAAGTCCTTTTACTTCTTCCTTAGCTAGCTATAGATAAAGTTTATAATAAATAAGAAATAGGGCCTAAATAGCTATTATAATATAGCGTAGTATTCGCTCCTCTATACGTTACCGGAGCCCTAGATAGAGCGGATCTTTAGATTCTAGGATAAGGGCGGCCTTAGAGGTAAACGCGACCTATAGGACTTCTTTTAATACCTTATATATACGTTCGGCAACGTATAGGAGCGGGAGAAGGTATATAATAAGCTATAGACCCTTAAGTAGAAGGATAGGTAGACCTTTAGCGAATTCCTCTTTAACTTTAAAGAGACGCTTTTAGAAGCGGCGGGAACTATAGTATAGGAAGATAATATAAAGCTTATATAGTTATAGAACTTAATTATACCGGCCTTATAAGAGCTACTTATCCCTATAATTATACCTACTAACTATAGCGAGTATATAAGCTAGTTAATAAAGGTAGTATAGGGCTATAAGTAGATACTACGTTTCTAAAAGCTTTATAAGTATACGCCGTATAGTAGTAATAAGATTACCGCCTCTTTATAAAAGGAATAGCTAACTATCGATACTAATAAAGATACCTTAATATTAGCTACCTATATAGACCGAGCTAAACGTAGTAGGAAGTTATTATTAAATATCCCTTATACTATCCCGCTCTTTAAGTAGCGGGCGAAGTAAGTAATAAGCAAGGAAATTAGGAAAAGGAAAGCTAACGGCCGCTACCTATATTATAGCGCGTTTATATACTTTATATTAAAATGCCCTTATCTTTTAGCTAAGCGGCCTATAGTAGTTTAAGTAGTAAAGATAAAACCGCTCCTTACCTTAGATAATAAAGAGGACTCTGCTCCTTTAGTCTTAAAGGAAAAATAGTAGCTCTAGAGTAAAGATAGGCTCTAGAGCCTTAATTACTAGTACTAGTAAAGGAAAAGGAGGAATTATCCGCCTATATAAAAGAGGAGCCTACTTTAATATAGGTTATAGTTAATAACTCCTTACCTATTACCGCCCTTATAGATAAGGGCTACTAATACTACGCTATAGTTAACGAGGCGCTTATATAAAGGATATAAGTACTAGTAGAAAAGATCGCCCTAAGGTAAGTAAAGGGCGCCTTAGGCGCGATAAAGGGTATAGTAATTAAGGGCATTATATAGCTAGCTATAGAGGTCGATAGTTACTATAAGCTTATCGTAGCCTATATAATCCCTTAACTAGAGTTTCCCTTAATCCTTAGGAAACCTTAGTTATTATATATAAAGTTATACTTAGTTTTATATTAAAAGAAGCTATAGTTTAGGCCTATATAATAGTAGGTCTATTATAATAATAGTTCTATAAGCGTAAGACTAAGCGTGTAAGCTTTATACTTAGTATAAAAAGTCCTTACCTTTATCTTTATAGGAATTATATAATAGTTAAAGTAAGAGGAAGGCTAGGTAGCGGCTAACGTAGCGGTCTATATAGTTAGCCTAGCGGATATCGATAAGGCCCTTTAAGTAAAGAAGCTAAAGTCGCCTTTTAAGCTATAGTAGTAAATACTAGAGCGCTTTTACGACCTCCTACCGCTATTTAAGTCCTAGGAGGCGGATAAGCTTAACCTATATAAGCTAGGGGTAAACTATAAGATCGTACTCTATACTAATAAGAAAAGGTAAGAACTACCTATACTATTTAGACCGCTATATAGTATATTATACGCGGAGCTACTAGTACTAAAGAAGATACTAAGGGACCTCTTAGATAAGGGTTTTATTTACGTAAGTAGCTTTAAAGTAAGAGCGCCGGTCTTATTTATATATAAACTAAGAGGCGGGATATAGTTCTATTATAACTATAGGGCTCTAAACGTAATTATAAGGCTAGACCGCTACCCCTTACCCTTAATCTTAAATACGCTTTATAACCTTTTAAAGGTAAAGTAGTTTATAAAGCTAAATATAAAATAAGCGTTTTATAAGGTATAGATCTTAGAGGGTAATATAAGAAGGTATAAGTAATAAGCGTAGAATTAGGTAATCGATAACGTAAGCGAAAAGATCGGTCGAAGGAGTATAGGGTAGGATTTCGTCCGGAGTTTATAACGAGTATATAAGGGGCTAAATAATATATTAAAAGAATAGCGTTATAAAGGATACTTATAAACTTACTTATTCTATCTACTACTCCTAGGGAAATCCTTTATCTTTTATAGACTATTGCTCGCTTACTAGTAGACTAATTAGTTAGCTTTCTAGTATATTCTATAGTGCTTAAAAAGCTCTATCTATAGTATATCTTCCTAACTTAGTAGGTAGTCTAATTATAGCGTGATAGTTAACGTAAGACTATAGGTTCTAGTATAAGTAGTAGATTTAACTAGAATGTTCTATGCCCTACCTATTCTCGTATCGCGGATATCTTCGGAACTACTAGGCTAAAATAGGCAATAGGGTATCCGTTCTACTCGTAATTAACTTATGCATTTTATATATATTTTTATTTATAAGGATAGGCTTATCCTAACCCGCTTTTCCTAGAGGAAGGTATAGATATCTAGTAGAGGTCTTTATCTTTAAGGGTTATTCCCTTAGACTATATTATAGAACCTCTTTTTACTAGCTTATTTTATAGAGCCTCCCTATACCTATTATTTCTTTATAATAGTAGAATAGGAATATAAAGGTATATTTTTATAGCCTCCCTTAAAGAGTACTAAGTAAATAGTACTCTTTACTAGTTATTTCTTTTATAATAGAATTATCCTTATTAAGAATAAGGTATATAATAGGAATATAAGGGAAAACTTTAAAACCCTTTCTAAGAAAAACCTTAGTAAGAAAAATCCTAGTTATTATTATAATTTTTTCTCTACTTTTTAAGTAAACCTTTTTATAGGGAAAAAGCCTTATAGAGTTATTATAGGAAACCTTTAATAAGGAAAACCCCTATTTTTATAAGTTGTTTTTTATTAATAGAAAACCTTTTTAAAGGAAAAAACCTATTAGTTATATATAGAGGAAAAGCTAAGAAAGCGAAAGATAGCTAAAAAACCTTTATTAAAGGGATATGTTTTCCTTTTTAAGGCTCTTTTAATTCCCTAAGGGAAAGAAGCTCTTAGAACTTAAAGAATTTTTCTCTTCTTAGTTCCTTAGTAAATATATCGGTAATATTATCTTCGGATTTAATATAGAAAATCCGAATCTTCTTTTCCCTAATATTTTCTCGGGTATAGAAGTAAGCAATATCTATATACTTTGTCTTTTTATAAAATTCCGGAATTTTAGCTAATTTAATAGCTGCCTCGTTATCTATTAAGATAGGAGGTATAGTATTAGGAATTCTAATAGATAAGCTATTATTTATTATATAAAATAGCCGATTTAGATATAAAGCTTCTTTATTAGCCTCCCTAAGGGCAATAAATTTAGCTTCGTAGGTTAATAGGGCTATAGTATTTTGCTTTTAGTAGGCCTAACTTATAATATTTTTATAAATATAAAAATAGTATCCGGAAACGGATTTTCTATCTATAAGGTTAGACGCCTAGCTAGTATCGGAATAACCTTTTATAAAATTATAAGTATAAGGGATATTATAATAATAAATTATCCTTAGGTTAGGGTATTTATTTAAATATTTCTAGATAGTATTTAACGCTTTAAAATACGTATTATCTAGTTTAAAAGTAAATCTAGCGTAGGAAATAATAGTATATAAAATGTCTAGCCTCCTTATTATAGCTAGATATAATAGAGCCCTTATTTCCCTTTAGTAAATAAGGATTTCTTTTTACGAAGACCTTATAATAGCCTTTTTAAGCTTTACTCTTACTATAGTAAGCGTATTAAAAGTCCCTAAGTCTTCTTTATTATATTCTCGTATTTTATTATAAGTATATTTTTCCTAGGATATAAATATCTCCTTTCTACTCTAGTTTATAATTATATATATTCCTAAGAAGTCTTTTAGTTCGCTTAGAGGCTAAACCTTTATATAATCTACTACTATTTTAAGCAGACTATTTATTATACCTTTATTAGGCCCTATTATTAGGAGGTTATCTATATAGATTACTATTATAATTTTATATTACGTATTTATAAATATCCCTTTATCTATAAGGAGGGCCGAAAATCCTATCTTAGCTAATATAGAGCTAAGATAGTTATACTAGAGCTTTAGGCTTTATTTAAGGCCGTATAATACTTTCTTTAATTTTACTACTAGCCTTTTCTTTTTATATAGCTCTAGAAACTATAAATAGCTAATATTATACTTATATTAGTTTTTATTAAACTAGTCTTTAAGTATTAGCTCTTCGTAGCTTATAGGGAATTTTATATAAATATCTATATCTATTTCGGTATATATAAAGGCATTTTTTATACTATATTATAGTAGAGTATAGTTATTAGAAATAGCTATTATAAGTAGTATTTTAATAGATTTAGGTCTTACTATCGTAGAAAAGGTTTCTAAATAATCTAGGCTATAGACCTAATTAAATCCTTATACTACGTAGCGGGCTTTATATTTAATAATATTATTATTATTATCCCGCTTTATTTTATAGACCTAACGGCCGCTTAGGGCCTCCCTATCGCTAGGAAGAGGCTTTAATTCCTAGGTACTTTAGTTTAAGAGCTCTTTTATTTCTAGAAATATAGCTCTTTTCTATTCTATAGCTTCTAAGCTATTTATAGCCTATTTAAATGTTTTTAGGCTTTATAGGATCCTTATTTTCTAGTAAAGATAGAATAATCTCTTTACTTTTACTATTTAATATAGTATTTATTTCGGGGTATATAATATAGTCTTTATAAAATCCGTTTAGCTTCTTAGGTATATTAATATAAATTTTTAGATCCTTATTTAATCTTTTTTCTAAAAGAGGATTATTTCCCTTTTTTATAAAAGGGTTATCTTCCTTCTCTATAAGAGGGTTATCTTCCTTCTTTATAAGAGGGTTATGTTCCTTTTTTATAAGAGGGTTATTTTCCTCTTTATTTAAAGAAGAGTTATTACCTTCTTTATATATAGGTTCCCTTTATAAATAATTATCTAGGACCTTATTTATAGAAGGTAAGGTATTAAAGTTAAAGTCCTTAAGGTCTTCTTCTTTTTAATTTTCTATAAATTTATTTTCTAGGATAATAATATCTCTAGAAATTATTACCTTTCTTTTCGAAAAATTATATATTTTATAAGCATTTTTAGTATAGCCTATAATAATACCCTTATAAGCTCTTATCTCTAGCTTATCTAAGGGGTCTTTATTTTTATAATAAATAGTACTTCTAAAGGTCTTAATTTTCTCTAAGTCTTTTAAGGCTAGAGATTTATTTTCCTTCTTCTCTATAGGAGTTTAGAAGCCTATTCGTAAGTAAGGGGTCCTATTATATAAATAGGCTGCTATTAGAATAGCTTCTCCCTATAGATATTTAGGCAGTTTTACCGTAAATAAAATAGCTTAGACTTTATTTAAAATAGTCTTATTAATCCTCTCTATTACTCTATTTAATTCGGGAGTCCTAGGAGGGCTAGTATAATATTTAATTCCCTTTCTTAAGTAGTAGGGTTTTATTTTATATAGGAATTCTTTTACGTTATCTAAAAAGACTTCCTTTATAGTAATATTATCCTAGTTATTTTTAACTAAGGCTTTATATTCTAAGAATTTATCTAGGCTTCTACCTTAGATTTTATTAAAGATATTTCTAAATATCTTATCCCTATATCTAAAAAGGATATAAAGGAGGTATATTTATTATAAGTAAGGGTCTTTATAGGTCCTTAAATATTAATAGTAACTTTATTAAGGTAATTATATACCTTATTAAATAGGGATTTATTCCTCTTATTAGTTACCTTTACTTTAATATAAGTATTATATTCTTTTATTTTTATAATATCCTTCTTAGGGATAGTTATATTTTTATTATATCTTTTAAAGGTTTTTAATAACGCTTTAAGACTTATATATCCTAGCCTTAAATACTATAAATAAAAGTTAAGGTCCTTTATATTATTCCTTATATTATTAATATTATATAGGAATGTCTTCTTCTTTAAGAAAGGAATTTCTAAAGTAAAGATATAAAGGTTATCTTACTATTTTCCTTTAAATATAATATTAGCTTAGTTATCTAGTAGGAAAATTTCCTTACTATTAATAAAGGCATAAGTATTTTTAAAATACGATTAGCTTATAATATTTACCTTTAATTCGGGTATAAAAAGGCAGTTTCTTAAGATAAATAGCCTTTTATTATTTAGAAATCTAAAAAGAAGATCTCTATAGCCTTTAATAACTATATAAGATGCCTTTCCCTAATTAACCTTAGTAAAGATAGTTCGAAAATTAATAAGGAATTTCTTTTCTAATACTATATACCTAGTAGCACTAGTATCGTATATAAAATTATAGAAATTTCTATTCTCTAAGGTTTTATAAGGGATTTCCTTCTCTTTTACCTTATTATAAGGTCTTTAATTTAAGAGGAATTTAAAGGTCCTATTTACCTATTATTAAATACGGCTTTTTTAAGGATATTCGAAGAGATATATACCTCTACTTCTTCTTTAGAGCTTTTATAACCTCTAGGGGTAGGAGGAGGAATAGAAAAATCGATTTCTAGTTCTTTATCCGTTTAATTATCGACTTCTATTTTTTCTATATAACGACTAGTATTATTCCTAAGGGATAAACCTATCGAAGGGTTTATATTAGTAGATATAATAGGGCGTAGTCTAAGCAATAATAAGTATATTATATTAGTAATAAGTCGGAGGTTATAGACTATAGACTATAACTAGGTAATTAGAATTAAATATAGAATTATAATAAAGATCTATAATATATTAAAAGCTAGAGAGCTATTATTTAAAGGAGTAAAAAGTAGGTAGCTATATATACCTATAGAGACTATCCTTAGATTATAGGCCTAGCTATAATCCCTAATATTAGATCGTATAAAGCGTAGTAATCTCGTTAATCTTAGATTACTTAAATCTCTATAATCCCCTTAATCTTATATCTATTAGATAGTCGTGCTAACTATTTATCTATTAGACTATATTACGTGCTTAACGCGGTCGACCGTTAGCGGCCTAGTAGCTATAGTCGTAATATAATATCTCCCCTCCTTTTAGTCTTATCTATAAGACCTACTATAGCTACCTTAGCCGCTATATATAAATATACCCTTATCGCGTTATATATAAGTATATCGTTCCTTATTTCTTTATCCTTTTAGGATATACTACTAATAGTATATCTAGTTATATACTAAAAAATCGTTCCTAAAAAGCCTCTAAGCGCGCTACTCTTACCGAATATATCGACTTAAGTAAAGATCCTACTAATATACTATATACTTAATACTTTAAGGTAAAGAAGATAAATTATTAAATAGCTAAAAATTCTTCGCGCTATAATAATTATATTACTAATAGTTATCCTTATTATAATAGTATTTTAATAGCCTTTTTTTATAGGTATCTTTTAATTCTTTCTATATATAGTAGCTAATATATTTCTTTTAGTAACTAAATTATTAGCGGAGTAGTATAGGCTATATTCCGAAAAGGAGGAAGCTAGGGAAGCCTTATTAGAGCTTTAGGTATAGCATATAAATCTTTAGTCGTAAATATCTATTACCGTTAATTGTTTAGCTTATATTTAAAAGATTCGGAATTATATAAAGGAAAAGAGTTCTAAGTTATTTTATCGTAGTATCTAAGAAGTAAATACTAAGGATAGCGTTTTACCTACGCTTAATACGTATAAGTATTAAGTAGTAAATAACTTATAATCGTTAGGCGTTCTTAATAAAGCGAATTAGTCCTTATTTAATATTAGTAAGGAGTTTATAGATCTTAGTCTTTTAATCCCTCCTAAACCTTCTAGTAAAATTATCGAAGTAGAGAGCTATAGTAAGTTAAGTACTTAAGTAGTTCCTAGGTATTTTCCTCTAGTCTATATCCCTTTTACTTAATAAGGTATTCTTATTACTAACCTTATTTTCTTATATCTAGTATTTATTTTACTTTATATTCTTAATTATTATTAACTTCGATTTTTTCCTATAGTTTAGCGTTTCGTAGCGCTAGTTCTAATAATAAGATATAAAATATTAGGTATATCTATATTATTATTAGTAGCGAAAGTTTATAGTTAACTTTTAAAATAGTTTTCTTAACCTTAAACGGTTAAGTTTCTTAAAATCTAATTTATTACTTAGTTATTTTATTTTAATATTTCGTTATATAAAGTAGACTATATCTCCCTCTTAAAAGATTAGTCCCTATAATCTTTTCCGATTATAGTAAGTAGATATTTATTCTTTAATAAATTAAAGTTCTTATTATATTTCTTTATATAATTTTTATAGCTAATCTACTTATAGTATCGCTCGTTTTACTTATAGTCCTTATTAAGTAACCTTAAATACTTCTAGGTTATATCCGTAATTAGTATATACTAATAAGAGCTTAGTTATTTCTATAACTAAGCTATTATAAGCTAGTTACGCTATTAGTAGCTATTTAACTTAATCGTTTTATTTATAGCTAATATAGTATTATAAATATTATTTAAGCGTTTAGTTAAGTCGTTTTATTTATCTATCTATTTATAGGTAATAAGCTATACTAAGCTTATATTTCGTCCTTAATTATACTATAAGAGCTTACTAAAACTTAGCTATAAATATACTTCCTTTATTAAGGATAATCTTATTTAATAGTCTATAATTACTAATAATTATTTATAGGAATATATATACTAGATCTTTTATATTACTTACTTCTTTATATAGTAAGAAATACCTATACTTCGTTAGTTTATCGGTAATAATAAATATACTATCGTACTTAATATTAGTTATAGGTTCTTTTAATAGTAATAGCTTTATAATATAGTTAAAAGCTATTAAATCCTATAGTTTCTCTAGTACTAGTAGCGGTTATAATTCTCTATATAGTTTATATCGTTTAGCTTTACTTTATATATAAAGTTTATATTCTTTAATAACTTATTATACTACTTCCTTAAGCTATAGGAAGTTATATTATCGTTTAATCCGTTTTATTATTTTTTAGATTCCTTAGTATCTATATATTAAATATTCGTATATATCTTATATAACTTTATCTTATAATACTAGTAGTATCTAGATTTTATTTTTATATATTAAAACTTCTAAATATTCTATATTATATCCGTTTAGTACTTTATATTCTTTTATTTATTTTAAGATCTTTTAGTATATTAAGTTATTAGGTTATACTTTAAATATTATATTTAGCTATCGTTATTAGTAGTTCCCGTTTTCGTTAATTTCTAAGAGCTATCCTTTTACTATAGGTGCTCCTATATTATAGTTACTTCGTTAACTAAGGGTATTAGCTCGACCGTTTTCTATTCCTTTTTTATAGATTATTTTATAGTTAAACTCTAATAAATATTCAGCCTATTAAATCTATCGTCTATTAAACTATTATATAGTTATAAAGTATAAGATGTTTTTATAATTTATATAGACCTTAACTTTATACTTACTTTTAAGAAGGTAGTATTAAAATTCCTTAAAAGCTTAAATAATTATAAGGAATTCTTTATCGTAGATAGGGTAATTAAGTTCTATACTATATAGCTTTTTAAGTAAAATATAATTAGTTATAGTCTTCCTTTATTATCTTTCTATTTAATTTATACTCTTACAGTAAAGTCTAATATATTAGTTTTAAGTTTAATTTATTATTTTAGATTAAAGTTAGTTAAGACTAGTTCTTATATAATCGTAGTCTTAATATATTCGAAAGCTTTATTAGCTTTATCGTCCTATATAAATTCTTTTTCCTTCTTTATTAAGTCGTATAATAATACTATAATCTTTTTAAAATCTTTAATAAATCGTTAGTAGTAATTTATAAATCCTAAGAAGCTTTATACGTCCTTAACGTTCTTTAGTATTAGCTATTCTTTAACTAAGTTAATCTTATCTTATTATATCTATATCTCTTTTAGTAAGATCGTATATTTAAGGAAGTTTACTTTTTATATATAAAACTTATTTTTCTTTAGTTTAACTAATAACTTTATATTCTAAAGTATATAGAGTACCTTATAGATATATTTCTTATATTCTTTTAAGGTATTTAAGAAGATTAAGATATTATCTAGGTATACTACTATAAAGATATCTAAGTATTCGCGTAGGATATTATTAATTATCTATTAGAAGGTAGCTAGTATATTTATAAGTCTAAATAATATTACCAGATATTTAAATTATCCGAATTTCGTTTTAAAGGCTATTATTTATTTATATCCCTTTTTTATATATATTAAGTTATAGGCGCCTTTAAGATTAAGGGCTATAAACTATTTTTTACTATATAATTAATCTTATAGTTTTAATATAAGCGGTAATAGTATTTAGTCTTTTATTATAATATCGTTTAAGCGTCTATAGTTAATAATTAGTTATAGCTTACTATTTTTCTTTAAAATAAATATAACTAAATAGCTTACTTTAGATATTAATATTTATATATATCCCTTTTATAGATTCTCGTCGAGGTAGTTATATAGCGTTTATAGTTACTTTTCGTTTAAGTTATAGATTTTATAGAACGTTAGCGTTATTTTATCCTTAAGATAAATTTTATAGTCTTATTAGCTATATTTAAGTAACCCTATCTTAAGTTCTTCCTTAAAGAGTTTATTATATTTCTAGTATTCCTAGGGGATATTCTTTATTTTATCTTATAGGCTTTATTCTTTTTTTAAAAGCTAGTTTCTCTTAACTTAAGCTCTTTATTAATTTATTAAAGGTCTTTCTTTAAAGTAGTAATAACTCTTTAGATCTTTATATTATATCCTTTATTCTATTTATATTAGATACTAGGTTATATAGCTATATTAGTTAATATATAGGTCTTATTAATCGATTTTATTATATCTATTAGTTCGGTTACTATTTTCGTTTATATCGCTAAAGCTTATAATAATTTACTTAAATAGTTATCCTTTTTATTTTATTTAGTAGCTAAATTATCGTAATATTTTACTTTCTTTTAAATCTACTAGTCCTAGAAACTTATATCTTCGTCCTAAAGTAGCTAGCTAGTTTTCTAGTTAATTAATAGGTTACTCTCTTATAGCTATAAAAGTCTTAATATAAGGTTATATTCTTTAATATTTATAATATTAAAGTTAACTTATTTATTATAGCCTTAGATATTAATATTAAGGTAATTAATCTCTATATTAATAATTCCGTTATTATAGTTAAAGGCCTCTCCTTTAATATTCGTAAGTTTATATAGATCTTTCTTATATCTTTATATAAGTTAATAATAATTAATAACTTTAGGTAAAATATAATTACTTATTACGCTATAGTTTAAAAGTATATATATATAATATCCTACGATTTAAATATCTAATACTATTTAGTTACTATAGCTTACCGTTACTATATATAGGGTCCTTAGATCTTATTATATTATATTAGTCTATAGCCCTTTTATAGATAGTATACCTTATTTTTTACTTAGTCCTTATTTATTTTATTTAAGTATTCTTCTTTAATTTATTATTAATACCGTTTCTTTATATTTTTATCGTATAGTATTATATTAAGGCTTAAGAGACTAATTTCTTATAGCTAATTAAAGATTTTTTATTTCTTAATACTATATTATTTATATTATACTACTTTATAGTTAATTATATACTATACTTTATAATTCTATTTATTTTTATATTAAAAGTTAAGTTTTCGTTTAATATCTTTTTATTTTTTATATAGTATTTCCTTATCGATTCTTCCTTTGTTAAATATAGCTTATAGCCTTTATATATATTACTAATAATCTTTTAGTATATCGTTATATCGTTTATACTCTACTTATACTTTTTTATATTTATAAACTCTATAGTTTAAGTATATATATTCGTTATAATCTTCTTTATTATATAAAACTTATTATATAAGTCTTTAAAAGATTAAGGGTTTAAATACCTTAAAGTAAGTAGCGTTATACTATTCTTTTATTTTAGTATATTTATAGACTTTATATATCTTTAAAAGATATCTTATTAATAAACTATAATTATTATAGTATTTAAGTAGCGTACTATAGTTAGGTTCTAATAATATAACTTAGTTATTTAGGTAGCGTTAATCGATTTTCTAGTAGTTTAGGTTTATACTTAAGTAAGGTTTTAAAAGTACTTATCCTTTAAACTTAACTAAGAAAGCGTTATATTATACCTTTATCTAAAAGTATATTATATAATCTAGGTAAACGTATAATATCTATAAAATATACTTATAGTACTTATAAGTAAGTAGTATTTATAAATCGTCTTTAAATTATCCTTATAGTTACTATTCTTATTATAAAGCTATAAAGGTATCGACTATAGTAATAGCTATAGTATAGTCTCCTCTACGTAGTACTAGTTAATATTAAATTAGTATAGCTTATTAGTTTTCTATAAGAATTTAAGGTATTTATTAGGTTTTAATTTTAAGTATTTCTTTAAATTCTTTAAAGTATAAAGTATATTCTTTAATTATAGTATTTTCCCTTAGTAGCGAGGGTAGTAGTATAAGTTCGTTCTTATCTTTTATTTCTCTAGGTATTTCTTATTTTTTAGAGCTTATATCGTTAATACTTTATTATTCCTCCTTAAGTTACTATCTAAGTTTTATAAGTATAAGGGCTATATTTATATCTTCTTTATTATATTATTTATAAATTACCTATTATTATTATTAATTTTTATTTTATATATCTTCCTAGAATCGTTTACTATTCTTCTTAATTTAGTCTTAAGAGACTCCTTTAAGATAAGGGTATTTTAGTTCTATAAATTTAACTTATTTTTATATTTTAAGGTCCCTTTATTATATTATTATAAGGGTCTTTTTTAGTAGCTTTAAGAACTATCTAGTACTATTCTTATCGCTTAAGTATACTATATATTTATCGTTATAGTATATAGTTTAACTAAGGAGTTTATACTTTAGTTCTTATCTATTAATAGCGTTTAAGTATTTCTTACCTTTTAAGGCTAATACTTAATAGGTTTTCTTCTCTTTATAAGGTTATCTATATTCTTTAAAGTAATATTTAAGTTTCTTATAGTTAAAATACTTTCCTTTACTTTTCTATATTATATTTAGATCTATCCTACCTAGGTTAGTTATATAGGTATAGGTAATAAGAGTTTTGCTCTTCTTTTTATAGTTAGCGCGTTAGTTAAAGTTATTTTTATAAGAAGGGTTTTAGTTTCCTCTTCCCTATTTCTTTTCTTAGTATTATATATACTATCTATTATCGATTTATACTACTATAGTAATATAGTCTAAGAGGTTATTAGGTCGATTTTCCTTATAAAGCTTATCCTTAACTTCTTCTTTAAGCTTATTATAAAATCGTAATATAAGAGGTTTATCGTCTTAATTAAGTTTTAAGGTAACTTAATAGAACTTTATAGTATAATTTAATACTAAGATCCTTTATTAGAGTTTTTAAAGTTTCTATTTAGCTTCTTATTCCTTATTAGCTATTCTAAATACCTTTATAATAGCTTCTTTAAATCCTTAGAAACTAATAAAAACTTTATTTATCTTATTATCTTATCGCGCTAGTTAGTTATTAAGAAAATCCCTTATAATAGGTCTAAACTAAGCGAGTACTATTCTAGAAAAATAATTTCCTATATAAAGTACCTTTTCGACTAAGTCTAAGAGTTTTACCTTATAAAACTAGTAGTAGGCCTTAAGTTAAGTAAGAAAGTCTTAAAGCGTACTATAAGTACTATTAAATAGTCTTAGCTATTTTAGTTTAACTACTTCTTTAAGGTCCCTAACTTATCTATTACCTCCTTTATTCTTAAGTAACTATACCTCTTATTAAAGGGTAATAATCTCGCATATTATATCTTAAGGCAATATAGTAGCTTTAAAGTTAGTTAATCTAGTTTACTATATAGGTATATTAATAGTTATAATATTACTTAGAGTAACGCGGTATTATACTAAATAAGAGCTTTTAACGTATAACGACTAGTATTATTCTTAAGGGATAAACCTATCGAGGGGTTTATATTAATAGATATAATAGGGCGTGGTCTAAGTAATAATAAGTATATTACGTTAGTAATAGGTTAAAGGTTATAGACTATAGGCTATAACTAGGTAATTAGAATTAAAGATAGAATCGTAATAAAGATCTATAATATATTAAAAGCTAGAGAGCTATCTATTTAAAGGAGTAAAAAGTAGGTAGCTATATATACTTATAGAGACTATCCTTAGATTATAGGCCTAGCTATAATCCCTAACGTTAGATTATATAAAGTATAGTGATCTCGTTAATCTTAGATTACTTAGATCTCTACGATCCCTTTAATCTTATATCTATTAGATAGTTGTGCTAACTATTTATCTATTAAACCGTATTATATACTTAACGCGGTCGACTATTAGCGGCCTAGTAGCTATAGTTATAATACTCTACTTTTAATATATATAGAGAAGAGGGTTTTTTTGTCTTCTTATCGACGTAAGAGTCTAATTTAATAGGATTTCCTTTTATAGCAGGTTTTCTAGGCCTCTTAAAAGGTATTCCTTTATTTTAATTTTTTAAATTTTTAGAAAAGCCTTTAAGGGCCTTTTCTAAGTAAAGATAGTAGTAATATTTAACTAGATGCCCTTTCTTTTTTTAGTAAGTATATTATAATATAATTTTTATCTTTTTCTAGGGCTTCTTAATAAAGAAAGCTTACTTAAGGGGATTTTCTAGAAACTTAGTTCTCTTAGATTCGTTTATAAGACTATTAAAGAGAGACTCTAGATTAAAAGCCTTTAAGTTATTTTAAAGAGCTTACATTATATTAGTTATATAGCTAGAAAACGAGCCCGAAAGGCTGTTTAAAATCTAAGCTATAATAACTACTTTTAGAATTATAATATTCTATGCTTTTAGCTCCTTAAATACCTCTTTTACCTTATTTAGGTTAAAGGACTATCTTTAATATAAAGAAAAATTAAAGTAAGTACTTCTTCTATCTTTAAGTAATTTTCTTACTATATAGTAGTAGAAAGCTTCTCCTTAACTAAAAGAGCCTATATTCGAATAGCCTAGAAGGTATAGTTAGAACTACCCTTAAGTTTAGTAAATTCGAACTTATCCCTAGAGCCTATTTTAGATAATTCGAGGTCGTATAGTTAGTATTAGAATTTCAAAGATTTTTTAAAGTTATTACCCGACTTATAGAGAAGCCGGGCTTATAACCTATAAGAAGGTATAAGCAATAAGCGTAGAATCGGGTAATCGATAACGTAAGCGGAAAGATCGGTCGAAGGAGTATAGGGTAGGATTTCGTCCGGAATTTATAATGAGTATATAAGGGGCTAAATAATATATTAAAAGAATAGCGTTATAAAGGATACTTATAAACTTACTTATTTTATCTATTACTCCTAGGGAAATCCTTTGTCTTTTATAGACTATTGCTCGCTTACTAGTAGACTAATTAGTTAGCATTTTAGTATATCTTATAGTGCTTAAAAAGCTCTATCTATAGTATGTCTTCCTAACTTAGTAGGTAGTCTAATCATAGCGTAATAGTTAACGTAAGACTATAGGTTCTAGTATAAGTAGTAGATTTAACTAAAATATTCTATGCCCTACCTATTCTTATATCGCGGATATCTTCGGAACTACTAGGCTAAAATAGGCAATAGGGTATCTATTCTACTCGTAATTAACTTATACATTTTATATATATCTTTATTTATAAGGATAGGCTTATCCTAACCCGCTTTTCCTAGAGGAAGGTATAGATATCTAGTAAAGGTCTTTATCTTTAAGGGTTATTCCCTTAGACTATATTATAGAACCTCTTTTTACTAGCTTATTTTATAGAGCCTCCCTATACCTATTATTTCTTTATAATAGTAGAATAAGAATATAAGGGTATATTCTTATAGGTAACGAGTAAAAGATAGCGTTCTATATATACTATAGCTTATTTAAGTAGCTTATAATACCCTTTAGCCTCTTAAGAGCGCTTACTACTTTCTAGTATTATATTAATAATATACTTTAAGACTTCCTTAATAAGTTCGCTTCTATATATATAGATAATATCCTTATTTATATAAGCGGCTTTTATAAGGACTATATATAGAAAGTATAGAGGGTCTTAAAGCGCCTTTAACTTTATAAGCTCTACCTTAACCTAGATAAGTATAAATTTAAGGTTAAGAAGGTTAAGTACCTAGGCTTTATTATCTATATAAGCGTAGGTATATAAGCGGATCTTATAAAGATCTAGGCGATTTAGGACTAAGCTGCCTTAACTATATAGATAAGTATATAAAGCTTCCTTAGGTTCGCGAACTATTATAGGATATTTATTAAGGGCTTCTCCTATATTATAATACCCTTAAATAAGATTACTAGGAAGTAGACCGCCTTTTACTAAGGGCCTATATAGGAAGGAGCGTTTTATACGCTTAAGGACCTATTCTCTTAAGCCCTAATACTACTTTAGTAGGACTTTAACTAGTCTACGTTAGTCGAAGTAGACTATAGCGGCTAGTTACTTAAAGGAACGCTCTCCTAGGAAGTAGATAAGTAAAAGTACCTAGTAGCGTTCTACTCTTATAAGCTAACCTTAGTAAAGTAGAATTATACTATTTATAATAAGGAGATACTAGCGATTATTAGCTACCTTAAGTAATAGTAAGCGGAGCTTTAAAGCTATAAGAGCTTTAAGGTTCTTATAAACTATAGGAACCTTAAGTACTTTATAACTTACTAGTACTTCTTAGAGTAGTAAGCCCGCTAGGCGGAGTATCTCTTATACTTTAACTTCTTAATTAAGTACTACCTTAAGCGGGACTCTATAGTCTTAAACGCGCTTTCTTAAAGGGATTAAGACCGGCCGATAAGAGTAGATATCGAGGCTTAAGATCTATAGCTTATCTTATAGGAAGTACTATAGACTTATATAGGAGCTTCCTTAGTAAAGGAAGATATAGTACTAGCAAATAAGCTTCCCCCTACGCCCTTACCTTAGTTTAGTAAGGAGGGATAGACCGGCCTAAGGGCGCGCGCGGCGAGAGTATTTTAAGATAAGGCCCTTTAACGCTTATAAGATAGGATAGCGGCTCTAAACTATACTTATAAGGGCGTACGCCGCGCTATTAAGTCTAGTGCTTAACGCTTAGATCTAAAGCTAAAGCTAAAGGTATAGGTAGCCGACTACTATATTAACCTATAAGGGTATCTACGCTAGTAAGGGAGACTATAGGTACCGGGCATACTATATACTATAGAAGCTAAGGAGAAGGGGGGACCGCTAAAGCTAGATAAATAAAACAAGCTTTAAAGGAGGCTAGTCTAACTTATCTATAACTTTAGTATTATAGGTTACCTAGGTAGATAGGGTATAGCGGTAGGCCTTATAAGGGACTTTTACTAGCCCTTCTTATAGTACTATATTCGTTGCTTTTTTTATAACTATAATATCTATAGCTATATAAAGATCTAGAGGGCGTAGCTTAAAGGGCTACTAAAGTAGCTCTTAGTATTAGACTAGTTCTATATATATATATAAATAGACTTTATAATAGACCTCTTACTTATAAAGGGCGGTAACCGCTATATATAGGTAATTAAGAACTAACTTAGTAAATTAATAGTACTAAAGCTAATACTATCTATAAATATAAAAGCTTATATAAAGCGCTTCCTTTAGTACTAAGCCCGCTTATATAGCTAGCTAGCCTTTATTATAAGTAATAAAGGGTCGAACTAAACTAACTACTTTTAATAGTACTTATACTAGCTACTTTAAATTATATAGCTACTTAGTATAGCTTATTACCTATAGACTAATAAAGGACTTAAGAGGGTTAACTAAGAAGTATAGGCGTACTTATAAGTAGTTATAGCCTATAACTAAGTAGACTAAGACCGCTAGCTCCCCGCTACCTAGCTCGTACTAAATAGTAAACTATAAACCTTTATTAAGATAGCCCCCTTCTTTATAACGTATAGCTTTAAGCCGCCCTCCTTAATCTTATTTACTATAGATATAGTAGTAGAGTAGTATAATAGTACGTTATTAAAGAGCCGCGCTTTTATATTTATATAAAAGCTATAAGAAACTATAGAATACTACTAATCTACGATAGCCGCTATGGTATAAGATTAAGAGCGGCACGCTAATAAAACTAGGTAGCTAGCGGATAGGT
This sequence comes from Hirsutella rhossiliensis, assembly GCF_020360975.1. NCBI lineage: Eukaryota > Fungi > Ascomycota > Sordariomycetes > Hypocreales > Ophiocordycipitaceae > Hirsutella > Hirsutella rhossiliensis. The sequence goes on along the minus strand of NW_025408668.1, from coordinate 1,527,102 downwards.
TTATAGTATAAAATAAAGTATAGCTCGACCTCTATAACTATAGGTTAGCGTAACTAAAGAAGAAGCTAAACTAGCTATATATAAAGTTTATAGTATAAAGGGTCGTTAGCCTATAAGTAATTAAGCTCGATAGTCTCTTAATAGGGGTTTATAATAAAGTTAACGTTAACCTCCTTTACTAAGCCTCCTTTAACTTATTACCTAGATAAGAAGTAGCGGACGCTTAACCGCTTATATTTAAGGTAGAGGAGGATAATAAATTTAAGGTTAAAGAGATATAGGCTATACGCTAAAAGAAGGTAAGCTAAGGGAAACGCTAGGAGGTTCTTATTAAGTAGCGTAGGTACCTTAACCCTATATAAGAACCTATATATAAGTTTAAAGGAGCTATAGCCCTTAATATATTTAAGGCCCTATATAGACTAGTAAATAAGAATAATAAACTAGTAAACTACTAGTAGTAGCTTAAGCTAAGACTATAAAGTAAGTAAAGCGGAGGGGGTAGTTATAGTAATATAAGTAATATAAGCGTAATAGTATAAGTAAAGATAAAAATAGCGTTTATTATAAGGCGGAGCCCTTAAACTACTTAAGCTTATTCCTTATTATTATTATTACCCTTATTATTATCTTTATTATTATTATCCTTATTAGCCTCCTTTTTCTTATTAGCGGTAGTAGTAGTCTTTAAGGTACTAAGGCGGCCCTCTAAGCCTATAAGCTAGTCGGCGGCGGCGGCGGCTCTAAGGGTAAAAGGGCGGCGGCTAGCGGTAGTAGTAAGGGTAGCGGCGGTAGCGGAGGCGGGCACGGCTAAAAGGACCGCTAATAGGGCGATAAAGGCGGTATTCCTAGCGCTAGGTATATTAAAGGCAAAAGTAAAGGAGCGGAAGAGTAAGGACCTACTTAGGTATAAGGCCCTATTACTTAAGGGCGCGGAGGTTATAGTAGGCGGCGGCGGCGGCGGTAAGGCGCTTTTTAGTAGCCCCCCGCGCCTACCTATATAAGCTGGCCTTCTAAGCCGACGCCGTAGCGAGTAAGATAGGAGGCGCCGCCTTATAGGCGCGGCCGGCGCGCGCGTACTAGTAGTAGCTATCGCCGCGGCGGCGCCCGGCCTAGTTAAAGTAATTAAGCTCCTATAACGTATAACGTATATAGGAGGCTAAGTAGGCGGTACCGGCCTATACTTAGCGCTTATATTATAGGAGGTTAGCGGATAATATCTATTACGCTTACCTAACTATAGACTTATAGGGGTAGCGGAGATAGAGGTAAGGGCTAAGGGGCCGGGCGTTATAAGTAGCGGCGGGGATAGCGTCGTTACCCTAAGGGGCGATATAAGGGCGAATAGCGTAGTAGAGGCGGCGGCGGCGGCGGTAGGAGCGGTAGTAGCGGCGCGGGCAAGAGCGGCGGTAGTAGTAGAGTCGTCGTCGGCCGCGGCTCGTATAGCGTCGATAAATAACTCCGTATACTTTAAGAAAAAGGAGGTAAAAGAGAGAGAGGTAGATATATCTATTATAGAAGTTAGTATAATAGAATATAGCCTCTTACTTAGTAGGGCATAGAACTTATTAATTAAAGTTATTATTATTATTAAGGCTATTATTACTACCGCTACTACTATTATAAGTATATATTAATAGAGCGGCCTATATAGCTAGGAATAAACTAATACTTTAAGTAAAGTAAAACTTACTTATTAATACTACTATTATAGTTAAAGAAAGAAAAAAAGGAAGGGAAAGGGGAAGAAAGGGATACTGCCTTATATACCCCTTAGTAGAAGATACTACCTAAGGTAGAGGGGATAAGTAACCTAAGGCTTATATAGGTCTAGACCGGCCGCTAGCTACTTAAGGGTATATATAATAAGTTACGCCCTTATTTAAACGGCTAGCTAGCTAATAAGTATAAAGCTAGGTTCCGGCTACCTAAGCTAATAAGCGTAAGGATAATAGGGCTAGTAAGGCTAGCTCGATTTATTATAACTATAGTCTAGTAAACCGCGGGGACTAGTATATATTATAAGGATATATAATATAGGGAGTAAGGAATATTAAATAGACCGACGGGCTAATTAAGTTTAAAGTAATAGGTTACTTTAGCGCTTTAACGCTCTATAGCTAGGATTATAGGATTATTCTAGCGCTTTAGCGCTCCTAGGCTATAAGAGTACCTAGTACTCTCGGCGATCTAAGGAAGCTCTTAAAATATATAAGGAAGGAATAAAATACTCTTTTAAATAGATAGCTTAATAGCTTTTAATATATTATAATTATTATAATCTTTATTATAATCTTATCTTTAATTCTAATTACTTAATTACTTAGCTATAGTTTATAGTCTATAACCTTTAACTTATTACTAATATAATATACTTATTATTACTTATACTACGCCTTATTATATCTATTAATATAAACCCCTTAATAGGTTTATCCCTTAGGAATAATACTAGTCGTTATACGTTAAAAGCTCTTATTTAGTATAATACCGCGTTACTTTAAGTAATATTATAACTATTAATATACATATATAGTAAACTAGATTAACTAACTCTAGAGCTACTATATCGCCTTAGGATATAATACGTAAGATTATTACCCTTTAATATAAGGTATAGTTACTTAGGAATAAAGGAGGTAATAAATAAGTTAAGGACCTTAAAGAAGTAGTTAAACTAAAATAGCTAGGACTATTTAACGGTACTTATAGTATACTTTAAGACTTTCTTACTTAACTTAAGGCCTACTACTAGTTTTACCTTACTAAACTCTTAGACCTACTTAAAAAAGTACTTTATATAGGAAATTATTTATCTAAAATAGTACTCGCTTAGTTTAGACTTATTATAAGGGATTTTCTTAATAACTAACTAATATAATAAGATAATAAGATAAATAAAGTCTTTATTAATTTCTAAGGATTTAAAGAAGCTATTATAAAGGTATTCGGAATAACTAATAAGGAATAAAAAGCTAAATAGAAACTTTAAGAACTTTAATAAAAGATCTTAGTATTAGATTATACTATAAAGTTCCGTTAAGTTACCTTAAAACTTAACTAAGATAACGAACCTTTTATATTACGATTCTACGATAGGCTTAAAGAAGAAGTTAAGGACGAGCTTTATAAGGAAAATCGACCTAATAACCTCTTAGACTATATTACTATAGTAATATAAATCAACGATAGATAGTATACGCGATGCTAAGAAAAGAAATAAGGAAGAGGAAACTAAAACCCTTCTTATAAAAATAACTTTAACTAATACGCTAACTATAAGAAAAAGCGCGAAATATAAATAGCCTAGGTATATATAATAAATCCTAGATTAATAGATTTAAGTATAATATAGAAAGGTAAAGGAAAGTATTTTAACTATAGGAAACTTAGATATTACTCTAAGGAATATAGATAACCTTATAAGGAGAAGAAAACCTATTAAAGTAAGAAATACTTAAACGCTATTAATAGATAAGAACTATAGTATAAACTCCTTAGTTAGACTATATACTATAATAACGAATATATAGTATACTTAAGTAATAAGAACGGTACTAAATAGTTTTTAAAGCTACTAAGGAAAACCCTTATAATAATATAATAAAGGGATCTTAAAATATAAAAATAAGTTAAATTTATAGAACTAAAATACCCCTATCTTAAAGGAGTCTACTAAGACTAAATTAAGAAGAATAATAAACGATTCGAAGAAGATATATAAAATAAAAATCGATAATAATAATAGGTAGTTTATAAATAATATAATAAAGAAGATATAGATATAGCCTTTATACTTACGAAACTTAGATAGTAACTTAAAGAAGAATAATAAAATATCGACGATATAAGCTTTAAAGAATAAGAAATACTTAGAGAAATAAAAGATAAGAACGAACTTATACTACTACCTTTACTATTAAAGGAAAAAGCTATAATTAAAAAATACGCTTTATACTTTAAAGAATTTAAAGAAATACTTAAAATTAGAACTTAATAAATACCTTAAATTCTTATAGAAAACTAATAAGCTATACTAATTTAATATTAACCGGTACTATATAAAGGAAACTATACTATAGCTATTACTATAGTTAATACCTTTATAGCTTTATAATAAGAATAGTAACTATAAGGAGAATTTAAAACGATCTATAAATACTACTTACTTATAAGTACTATAAGTATATTTTATAAATATTATACGTTTACTTAAATTATATAATATACTTCTAAATAAAGGTATAATATAATGCCTTCTTAGTTAGGTTTAAAAGATAAGTACTTTCGAAACCCTACTTAAGTATAAAACTAAACTATTAGAAAATCGATTAACGCTACCTAAACGACTAAGTTATATTATTAAAACCTAATTATAGTATATTACTTAAATACCGCGATAATTATAGTTTATTAATAAGATATCTTTTAAAGTTATATAAAATCTATAAATACGCTAAAATAAAAGAATAGTATAGTACTACTCGCTTTAAAGTATCTAAACTATTAATCTTTTAAAAGCTTATATAATATATTAAATATAATAAAAAAGATTATAATAAATATATATACCTAAACTATAAAGTTTATAAATATAAAAAAGTATAAGTATAGTATAAACGAAATAATAGTATACTAAAAGATTATTAGTAATATATATAAAGGCTATAAGCTATATTTAACTAAGGAAGAATTAATATAGAGATACTATATAAAAAATAAAAAGATACTAAATAAAAACTTAACCTTTAATATAAAAATAAATAGAATTATAAAGTATAGTATATAATTAACTATAAAGTAGTATAATATAAATAATATAGCGTTAAGAAATAAGAAATCTTTAATTAACTATAAGAAATTAGTTTCTTAAGCCTTAATATAATACTATATAACGAAAATATAAAGAAACGATATTAATAATAAATTAAAGAAGAATACTTAAATAAAATAAATAAAGACTAAGTAAAAAATAAGGTATACTATTTATAAAAGGGCTATATACTAGTATAATATAATAAGATCTAAGGACCCTATATATAGTAACGGTAAGCTATAGCGACTAAATAGTATTAAATATCTAAATCGCGGGATATTATATATATATACTTTTAAACTATAGCGTAATAAGTAATTACGTTTTACTTAAAGTCGTTAATTATTACCGACTTATATAAAGATATAAGATAAATCTATATAAACTTATAAATATTAAAAGAGAGGCCTTTAACTATAATAATAGAATTATTAATATAAAGATTAATTACCTTAATATTAATATCTTATAACGACCGGTGTTATTCCTAAGGGATAAACCTATCGAGGGGTTTATATTAGCAGATATAATAGGGCGTGGTCTAAGCAATAATAAGTATATTACGTTAGTAATAAGTCGGAGGTCGTAGACCGTAGACTATAACTAGGTAATTAAAATTAAAGATAGAATCGTAATAAAGATCTATATTAAAAGCTAAAGAGCTATCTATCTAAAGGAGTAAAAGTAGGTAGCTATATATACCTATAGCCCCCTTACTATAACGATATTGCCTATCGTGTTTAGCCCGTTTAGTCTACTTAGTACTAATCTAGCTAATCTAACTAATTAGACTAATCGGTGCTCGGTTTACTTAGTATCGATCGTCCGATCTAACTAATCTAACTAATCCGTTACGTAACCTTCGTATTAATAGTTCTTCTATAGTCCGTAGCGCCTAGCACCCTATGCTTCGACTATGCGGCCTATATTCTAACCGTCTTCCCCTTACGGTTAGCTAGTTTATAATATTATTCTCTCCTCCCCTATAATCCTTATCCTAAGGATTATAAGTAGTATAGTGCGTCGTCCTTAAGTATTAGTTCGTTCTTTCCTTCTTTATATTTTTCCTATTATAGCTAACTATATCTAGTTCTTATATCTCTAAATTATTCCGTTCTTCTACCTAACGCCGTAGGGACGTAGTATCTCGAATCGAAAAAATCGGTATTTAGTTATTCGAAATAGGTCGGTATTCGCCTTACTAAGAGAGTAGCTCGTTATATTTCGTCCTAAAAGGATATTCGAAATGCTCGTCTTATACGAAAAAAGGCATTCGTTATTGCGATAGAAATTTTTCGATAGCGGAGTTCGACAGCCTTAAGGTTTAGAAGAATCGTCTTCGGGTTAATGCCTAATCTAAGCGCTAAGAGGTCGGTCGGCTCGCGGCTATAGCGGCCGCCGCATACACCGCTCTTACGAGGGCGTAGTAGGAAGAGATCGATATCTCTTCTTAAATCGATCGATACTCCGAGGCGCAGTCACGTATATTGCGCTAAGAGCTTTATGCGTTAGACGAGTTAGACTTATCGTCGACCCCTAAAATAGCGGTTCCGGATAACGCTTTTCCGTAGTCGGAACTAGACTTATAACTATAGTCTAATAGCGTTACTGCTAGCGTTACTAATAGAACTATCGGAGCAGAGAACCGTAGTAGGTTAAGTGCTTAAGTAGTTCCTAGGTATTCTCTTCTAGTCCGTATCCCTTCTATTTAATAAGGTATTCTTATTGCTAACCTTGTTTTCTTATATCTAGTATTTATTCGGCTTTATATTCCTAATTGTTATCGACTTCGATTTTATCCTATAGTTTAGCGTCTCGTAGTACTAGTTCTAATAACGAGATATAAAATATTAAGTATATCTATATTATTATTAATAGCAAAAGTTTATAGTTAACTTTCGAAATAACCTTCCTAACTTTAAATAGTCTAAGTTTCTTAAAATCTAATTTATTACTTAGTCGTTTTATTTTAATATTTCGTCGTACGAGGTAGACTATATCTCCCTCTCGAAAGATTAGTCCTTATAATCTTTTTTTATTATAGTAAGTAGATATTCGTTCTCTAATAAATTAAAGTTCTTATTATATTTCTTTATATAATTTTCGTAGCTAATCTACTTATAGTATTGCTTATTCCGCTTATAGTCCTTATTAAGTGACCTTAAATGCTTTTAGGTTATATCTATAATTAGCGTATACTAGTAAGAGCTTAGTTATTTCTATAACTAAGCTATTATAAGCTAGTTGCGCTATTAGTAGCTATTTAACCTAATCGTTTTATTCGTAGCTAATATAGTATCGTAAATATTATTTAAGCGTTTAGTTAAGTCGTTCTATTTATCTATCTATTTATAGGTAATAAGCTATACTAAGCTTATATTTCGTCCCTAATTATACTATAAGAGCTTACTAAAATTTAGCTATAAACGTACTTCCTCTATTAAAGATAATCTCGTTCGGTAGTCTATAATTACTAATAATTATTCGTAAGAATATATATACTAGCTCTTCTATATTGCTTGCTTCTTTATATAGTAAAAAGTATTTGTACTTCGTTAATCTATTAGTAATAACGAATATACTATCGTACCTAACGTTAGTTATAGGTTCTTTTAACGGTAGTAGCTTTATAATATAATTAAAGGCTATTAAATCCTATAGTTTCTCTAGTACTAGTAGCGGTTGCAATTCTCCGTATAGCTTATATCGTTTAGCTTTACTTCGTACGTAAAGTTTATATTTTTTAATAACTTATTATATTACTTCCTTAAGCTATAGGAAGTTATATTATCGTCTAATCTATTTTATTATTCTTTAGATTCCTTAGTATCTATATATTAGATATTCGTGTATATCTTATATAACTTTATCTCGTAACGCTAGTAGTATCTAGATTTTGTTTTTATATAATAGAATTTCCGAATATTCTATATTATATCCCTTTAGTGCTTTATATTCTTTTATCTATTTTAGGATCTTCTAGTATATTAAGTCGTTAGGTTATACTTTAAATATTATATTTAGCTATCGTTACTAGTAGTTTCCGTTTTCGTTAATTTCTAGGAGCTATCCTTTCGCTATAGGTGCTCCTATATCGTAGTTACTTCGTCGACTAAGGGCATTAGCTCGACCGTTTTCTATTCCTTTTCTATAGATTATTTTATAGTCGAATTCCGATAAATATTCGGCCTATCGGATCTATCGTCCGTTTAACTATTATATTATTATAAAGTATAAGATATTTTTATAATCTATATAAACCTTAACTTTATATTTACTTCTAAGAAGGTAGTATCGAAATTCCTTAAAAGCTTAAATAATTACGAGGAATTCTTTATCGTAGATAGGGTAATTAAGTTCTACGCTATATAGCTTTTTTAAGTAGAATATAATTAGTTATAGTCTTCCTTTATTGTCCTTCTATCCGATTTATGCTCCTAGAGTAAAGTCTAATATATTAGTTTTAAGTTCGATTTATCGTTCTAGATCGAAGGTAGTTAAGACTAGTTCTTACGTAATCGTAGTCTTAATATATTCGAAAGCTTCGTTAGCTTTATCGTCCTATATAAATTCTTTTTCCTTTTTCGTTAAGTTATATAGTAGTACTACGATCTTTCCGAAATCTTTAATAAATCGTTAGTAGTAATTTATAAATCCTAGGAAACTTTATACGTCCTTAACGTTCTTTAGCGTTAGCTATTCTTTAACTAAGTTAATTTTATCTTATTATATTTATATCTCTCTTAGTAAGATCGTATATCTAAGGAAGTCTACTTCCTATATATAGAACTTACTTTTCTTTAGTTTAACTAGTAACTTCGCATTCTAAAGTACGCGGAGTACCTTATAGACGTATTCCTTATATTCTTCTAAGGTATCTAAGAAGATTAGGATATTATCTAGGTATACTACTATAAAGATATCTAAGTATTCGCGTAGGATATTATTAATTATCTATTAGAAGGTAGCTAGTATATTTATAAGTCTAAATAGTATTACTAGATATTCGAATAGTCCGAATTTCGTTCTAAAGGCTATTATCTATTTATGTCCCTTTTTTATATATATTAAGTTATAGGCGCCTTTAAGGTCGAGGGCTATAAACTATTTTTTACCGTATAGTCGATCTCGTAGTTCCGATATAAGCGGTAATAGTATTCGGTCCTTTATTATAATATCGTTTAAGCGTCTATAGTTAATAACTAGTTATAGTTTACCGTTTTTCTTTAGAATAAATATAACTAGGTAGCCTACTTTAGATATTAATATTCGTATATATCCCTTTTATAGATTCTCGTCGAGGTAGTCGTATAGCGTTTATAGTTACTTTTCGTTTAGGTTATAGATCTTATAGAACGTCGGCGTTATTCTATCCTTAAGATAAATTTCGTGGTCCTATTAGCTATATTTAGGTAACCCTATCTTAAGTTCTTCCTTAAAGAGTTTATTATATTTCCGGTATTCCTAGGGGATATTCTTTATTCTATCTTATAGGCTTTATTCTTTCTTTTAAGAGCTAGTTTCTCTTAACTCGAGCTCTTTATTAATTTATTTAAGGTCTTTCCTTAGAGTAGTAATAACTCTTTAGATCTTCGTATTATATCCTTTATTTTATTTATATTAGATGCTAGGTTATATAGCCGTGTTAGTTAGTACGTAGGTCTTATTAGTCGATTTTATTATATCCGCTAGTTCGGTTACTATTTTCGTTTATATCGCTAAAGCCCGTAATAATTTACTTAAACGGTTATTTATTTTATCCTATTTAGTAGCTAAATTATCGTAAAATTTTACTTTCTCTTAAATCTACTAGTCCTAGAAACTTACGTCTTCGTTCTAACATAGCTAGCTAGTTTTCTAGTTAATTAGTAGGTTGCTCTCCTATAGCTATAGAAGTCTTAATATAAGGTCGTGTTCTCTAATATCTATAATATCGAAGTTAACTCGTTCGTCGTAGCCCTAGATTTTAATATTAAGGTAATTAATCTCTATATTAATAATTCCGTTATTATAGTTAAAGGCCTCTCCTTCGATATTCGTAAGTTTATATAGATCTTACTTATATCTCTATATAAGTCGGTAACGATTAACGACTCTAGGTAAAACGTAATTACCTATCGCGCCGTAATCTAGAAGTACGCGTGCGTAATATCCCGCGATTTAGATATTTAATACTATTTAGTAACTATAGCTTACCGTTGCTATATATAGGGTCCTTAGATCTTATTATATCGTGCTAGTCTATAGCCCTTTTATAGATAGCGTACCTCGTTTTTTGCTTAGTCCTTATTTATTTTATTTAGGTATTCTTCTTCGATTTATTATTAATATCATTTCTTTATATTTTCGTCGCGTAGTATTATATCGGGGCTTAAGAGGCTGATTTCTTATAGCTAATCGAAGATTTCTTATTTCTTAACGCTATATCGTTTATATTATACTACTTCGTAGTTAATTACGTACTATACTTTATAATTCTATTCGTTTTCGTACTAAAGGTCGAGTTTTCGTTCTATATCTTTCTATTTTATATATAGTATTTTTATATCGATTCTCCCTTAGTCGAATACGGCCTATAGCCTTCGTACGTATTACTAATAATCTTTTAGTGCACCGTTATATCGTTTATACTATACTTATGCTTTTTCGTGTTTATAAACTCTATAGTTTAGGTATATATATTCGTTATAATCTTCTTCGTTGTATTTAACTTATTACGTAAGTCTTTAGAAGATTAAGGGTTCGGATATCTTAGAGCGAGTAGCGTTATACTATTCCTCTATTTTAGCGTGTCTATGGATTTTATATATCTCCGAAAGATATCTCGTTAATAAACCGTAATTATCGCGGTATTCGAGTAGCGTGCTATAATCGGGTTCTAATAATATAACTTAGTCGTTCGGGTAGCGTTAATCGATTTTCTAGTAGTCTAGTTCTATACTTAGGTAGGGTTTCGAAAGTACTTATCCTTCGAACCTAACCGGGAAGGCATCGTATCGTGCCTTTATCTAGAAGTATATTATATAATCTAGGTAAACGTATAATATCTATAAAATATACTTATAGTACTTATAAGTAAGTAGTATTTATAGATCGTCTCTAAATTCTCCTCGTAGTTACTATTCTTATTATAGAGCTATAAAGGTATCGACTATAGCGATAGCTATAGCGTAGTCTCCTCTACGTAGTACCGGTTAATACCGTACTATTATAGCTTATTAATTTTTCGTGAGAATTTAAGGTATTTATTAAGTTCTAATTTTAAGCATTTCTTTAAATTCTTCGAAGTATAGAGCGTGTTCTCTAATCGTGGTATTTTCCCTTAGTAATAAAGGTAGTAGTACGAGTTCGTTCTCGTCTTCCGTTTCTCTAGGTATTTCTTATTCTTTAGAGCTTATATCGTCGATACTTCGTTATTCCTCTTTAGGTTATTATCCGAGTTTCGTAAGTATAAGGGCTACGTCTATATCTTCTTTATTATACTATTTATAGACTACCCGTCGTTATTATCGATTTTTATTTCGTATATCTTCCTAGAATCGTTTGCCGTTCTTTTTAATCTAGTCTTAGAAGACTCCTTTAGGATAGGGGTGTTTTAGTTCTACGAATTTAACTTATTTCTATATTTTAGGATCCCTTCGTTATATTATTATAAGGGTTTTCTTTAGTTACTTTAGGAACTATCTAGTACCGTTTTTATCGCTTAAGTATACCGTATATTCGTTGTCGTAGTATATAGTCTAACTAAGGAGTTTATACTTTAGTTCCTATCTATTAGTAGCGTTTAGGTGTTTCTTACCTTCTAGGGCTAGTGCCTAGTAGGTTTTCTTCTCCTTACGAGGTTATCTATATTCTTTAAAGTAATATCTACGTTTCCTATAGTTAAAATACTTTCCTTTATTTTTCTATATTATATCTAGATCTATCCTGCCTAGGTTAGTTATATAGGCGTAGGTAATAGGAGTTTCGCGCTTCTTTTTATAGTTAGCGCGTCGGTTAAAGTTATTCCTATAGGAAGGGTTTTAATTTCCTCTTCCTTCTTTCTTTTCTTAGCGTCGCGCGTACTATCTATCGTCGATTCGTACTACTATAGTAATATAGTCCGAGAGGTTATTAGGTCGATTTTCCTTATAGAGCTCGTCCTTAACTTCTTCTTTAAGCCTATCGTAGAATCGTAATATAAGAGGTTCGTCGTCCTAATTAAGCTTTAAGGTAACTTAACGGAACTTCGTAGTATAATCTAATACTAAGATCCTTTATCGGAGTTCTCGAAGTTTTTATTCGGCTTCTTATTCCTTATCGGTTATTCCGAATACCTTTATAATAGCTTCTTCGAATCCTTAGAAACTAGCAAAGACTTCGTCTATCTTATTATCTCGTCGCGCTAGTTAGTTATCGAGAAAATCCCTTATAATAGGTCTAAACTAAGCGAGTACCGTTCTAGATAAATAATTTCCTACGTAGAGTACCTTTTCGACTAAGTCCGAGAGTTTAGTAGGGTAAAACTAATAGTAGGCCTTAAGTTAAGTAAGAAAGTCTCGAAGCGTGCTATAAGTACCGTCGAATAGTCCTAGCTATTTTAGTTTAACTACTTCTCTAAGGTCCTTAACTTATCCGTTGCCTCCTCCGTTCCTAAGTAACTATACCTTATATCGAAGGGTAATAATCTCGCGTATTATATCCTAAGGCGATATAGTAGCTCTAGAGTTAGTTAATCTAGTTTGCTATATAGGTATATTAATAGTTGCGATATTACTTAGAGTAACGCGGTATTATACTAAATAAGAGCTTTTAACGTATAACGACCGGTATTATTCCTAAGGGATAAACCTATCGAGGGGTTTATATTAGCAGATATAATAGGGCGTGGTCTAAGTAATAATAAGTATATTACGTTAGTAATAAGTCGGAGGTCGTAGACCGTAGACTATAACTAGGTAATTAGAATTAGAGATAAAATCGTAATAAAGATCTATATTAAAAGCTAAAGAGCTATCTATCTAAAGGAGTAAAAGTAGGTGGCTATATATACCTATAGCCCCCTTACTATAACGATGTTGCCTATCGTGTTTAGCCCGTTTAGTCTACTTAGTACTAATCTAGCTAATCTAACTAATTAGACTAATCGGTGCTCGGTTTACTTAGTATCGATCGTCCGATCTAACTAATCTAACTAATCCGTTATATAACCTTCGTGTTAATAGTTCTTCTATAGTCCGTAGCGCCTAGCACCCTATACTTCGACTATGCGGCCTATATTCTAACCGTCTTCCCCTTACGGTTAGCTAGTTCGTAATATATCTAGGGCTATAATAAATAAGTTAACTTCGATATTATAGATATTAAAGAATATAACCTTATATTAGGACTTTTATAGCTATAGGAGAGCAACCTATTAATTAACTAGAAAACTAGCTAGCTATATTAAAATAAAGATATAAGTTTCTAGGACTAGTAGACTTAAAAGAAAGTAAAATTTTATAATAATTTAGCTACTAAATAAGATAATAAGGATAACTATTTAAGTAAATTATTATAAGCTTTAGCAATATAAACGAAAATAGTAACTAAACTAGCGGATATAATAAAATTAACTAATAAGACTTATATACTAACTAATATAGCTATATAACCTAGTATCTAATATAAATAGAATAAAGGATATAATATAAAGATTTAAAGAGTTATTACTACTTTAAGGAAAGACCTTAAATAAATTAATAAAGAGCTTAAGTTAAGAGAAACTAGCTTTTAAAAGAAAGAATAAAGCCTATAAGATAGAATAAAGAATATCCCTTAAGAATACTAAAAATATAATAAACTCTATAAGGAAGAACTTAAGATAGGGTTACTTAAATATAGCTAATAAGACTATAAAATTTATCTTAAGGATAGAATAACGCTAACGTTCTATAAAATCTATAACTTAAACGAAAAGTAACTATAAACGCTATATAACTACCTTAATAAGAATCTATAAAAAGGATATATATAAACGTTAATATCTAAAGTAGGCTACCTAGTTATATTTATTTTAAAGAAAAACGGTAAGCTATAATTAATTATCGACTATAAACGCTTAAATAATATTATAATAAAAGACTAAATACTATTACTATTTATATTAGAACTATAAGATTAACTATATAGTAAAAAGTAGTTTATAGCCCTTAATCTTAAAGGCGCCTATAACTTAATATATATAAAAAAGGGATATAAATAGATAATAGCCTTTAAAACGAAATTCGGACTATTTAAATATCTAGTAATACTATTTAAACTTATAAATATACTAGCTACCTTTTAACGGATAATTAATAATATCCTATATAAATACTTAGATATCTTTATAGTAGTATACTTAGATAATATCCTAATCTTCTTAGATACCTTAGAAGAATATAAAGAATATATTTATAAGGTACTCCGCGTACTTTAAAATATAAAGTTACTAGTTAAACTAAAGAAAAGTAAGTTCTATATATAAGAAGTAAACTTCCTTAGATATACGATCTTATTATAAGAGATATAAATATAATAAGATAAGATTAACTTAGTTAAAGAATAGCTAATACTAAAGAACGTTAAGAACGTATAAAGTTTCCTAGGATTTATAAATTATTACTAACGATTTATTAAAGATTTTAAAAAGATTATAGTACTACTATATAACTTAACGAAGAAGGAAAAAGAATTTATATAGGACGATAAAGCTAACGAAGCTTTTAAATATATTAAGACTATAATTATATAAAAACTAGTCTTAACTACCTTTAATCTAAAACGATAAATCGAACTTAAAACTAATATATTAAACTTTACTTTAAAAGTATAAATCGGATAAAAAGATAATAAAGGAAGACTATAACCTATTATATTTTATTTAAAGAAGCTATATAGTATAGAACTTAATTACCTTATCTATAATAAAGAATTCCTTATAATTATTTAAGCTTTTAAGGAATTTCGATACTACCTTCTTAAAAGTAAGTATAAAGTTAAGGTCTATATAGATTATAAGAATATCTTATATTTTATAATAATATAATAGTTAAACGGATAATAGATTTAATAGGCTAAATATTTATTAGAATTTAACTACTAAATAATCTATAGAAAAGGAATAGAAAACGGTCGAGCTAATACCCTTAGTTAATAAAGTAACTATAATATAAGGGCACTTATAATAAAAGGATAGCTCTTAGAAATCAATAAAAACAAGTACTACTATTAACGATAGCTAAATATAATATTTAAAGTATAACTTAATAACTCGACTTACTAAAAGATCCTAAAGTAGATAAAAGAATATAAAGTACTAAACGGATATAATATAGGATATTTAGAAGTTTTAATATATAAAAATAAAATCTAGATACTATTAGAATTATAAGATAAAGTTATATAAGATATATATAAATATTTAATATATAGTTACTAAGGAATCTAAAGAATAATAAAACGGATTAAACGATAATATAACTTCTTATAGCTTAAAGAAGTAGTATAATAAGTTATTAAAAAATATAAACTTTATATATAAAGTAAAGCTAAACTATATAAACTATATAGAGAATTATAACCGCTACTAGTACTAGAGAAACTATAGGATTTAATAGCTTTTAACTATATTATAAAGCTACTACTATTAAAAGAACTTATAACTAACGTTAAATATAATAGTATATTTATTATTACCGATAAACTAGTAAAGTATAGATACTTTTTACTATATAAAGAAGTAAGTAATATAAAAGAGCTAGTATATATATTCCTATAAATAATTTATATTTATAGCTAAGTTTTAGTAAGCTCTTATAGTATAATTAAGGACGAAATATAAGCTTAGTATAGCTTATTGCCTATAAATAGATAGATAAATAAAACGACTTAACTAAACGCTTAAATAATATTTATAATACTATATTAGCTATAAATAAAACAATTAAGTTAAATAGCTACTAATAACGTAACTAGCTTATAATAGCTTAGTTATAAAAATAACTAAGCTCTTACTAGTATATACTAATTATAGATATAACCTAAAAGTATTTAAGGTTACTTAATAAGGACTATAAGTAAAACGAGCGGTACTATAAGTAGATTAGCTATAAAAATTATATAAATAGATATAATAAGAACTTTAATTTATTAAAAAACGAATATCTACTTACTATAATCGGAAAAGATTATAAGGACTAATCTTTTAAGAGGGAGATATAGTCTACCTTATATAACGAAATATTAAAATAAAACGACTAAGTAATAAATTAGATTTTAAGAAACTTAGACTATTTAAGGTTAAGAAAACTATTTTAAAAGTTAACTATAAACTTTCGCTACTAATAATAATATAGATATACTTAATATTTTATATCTTATTATTAAAACTAGCGCTATAAAACGCTAAACTATAGGAATAAAATAAAGTTAATAATAATTAAGAATATAAAATAGAATAAATACTAAATATAAGAAAATAAGGTTAGTAATAAAAATACCTTATTAAATAAAAAGGATATAGACTAAAGGAAAATACCTAGGAACTACTTAAGTATTTAACCTACTATAGTTCTCTACTTTAATAGTTTTACTAAGCGAACCCTTACTTAGAAATATAGGGTTACTAAGAATAGTATCTTAGTTTAATATATCTAAGGTACTAAATAATTAAACCTTACTAATAGTAATAGTTTCCTTATTTAATAAATAAACCGATTTATCTTAAGAAGAACGCGTTATACTATCTTCTTTATTAATAACTTATATACCCTACTAAAATAACTTACTACCTTAGTCTTTTAAGAAACGCTTTTATTTCCTAATCTAAGCTAGGCGAGCTATCGCTTCCTTTAACGCTTCTTTTACTTTTTATTTATCCGAATTAATCTTTTACTATTAATTTATAATATAACGAACTAAAAAAAAGGAATATTAGCGAAAAGAATAATAAGGAAGGAAAGGGATAAAATAAATAAGTAGATACTATATTATAACTATTATAAGAACGGCCTATAAAAGTATATTTAGAATACTAATTAGAACGCTCGCCGACCTTATAAGTTAGGCTTAACTAAAAATAATAAGAGTAAGGTATAATTTTAATACTATAGATCTCGGTCTAAGATACTAGCTTTAATTATTAACGCGATTTATTAGAATTACGAGAACGGGATTTTTAAATATAACTAAATATACTATTAGTAGTATATCCTAAAAGGATAAAGGAATAAGGAACGATATACTTATATATAACGTAATAAGGGTATATTTATATACGGCGGCTAAGGTAGTAGGTCTTAAGGGTAAAACTAAAAGGAAAGGAGGTATCTTATTACGACTATAGTTTAGCGAACCGCGGGGACTAGTATATATTACGAGGATACGTAATATAGGGAGCAAGGAATATTAAATAAACTAACGGGCTAATTAAGTTTAGAGCGATAGGTTACTTTAGCGCTTTAACGCTTTATAGCTAAGATCGTAGGATCGCTTTAGCGCTCTAGCGCTCCTAGGCTATAAGATTACCTAGTACTCTTAGCGATCTAAGGAAGCTCTTAAAATATATAAGGAAAGAACGGAATACTCCTTTCAATAAATAGCTTAATAGCTTTTAATATATTATAATTATTATAATCTTTATTATAATCTTATTTTTAATTCCGATTACTTAATTACCTAGTTATAGTCTATAGTCTATAACCTCTAACTTATTATTAATATAGTATACTTATTATTACTTAGACTATACCCTATTATATTTACTAATATAAACCCTTTAATAGGTTTATCCCTTAAGAATAATACTAGTCGTTATACGATTAACGGGAAAGGGTAAGAAAGAGCTAGTAGTACGAGCTTAATTATATAGGAGCCGTTAATAAGGCAGCCCTACGCCGCGCTAAAGGAAGGGTATTATATAAAAGTCTTTAACTATTATAGGTAATAGGCTTAGGCTATAGCCTAAGCTATATAGTTATATATTATTAAGGGCCGGTATATACTTAGTATAGTAGTATAGGGCCGAATAATTATTTATCTAAAGCTAAGGAGAAAGGAGGAAAACTCTATCTTAGTCGCGATAGTTATTTATCTTCCTTAGTCCTTAGCTTAACCTATATTTAGGTACTATTTAGCCTAAGTTTAGGTCGAGCTCTACCTATATATAGGTTTACTTTAGCCTAACTTTAGTACGGTCGCTATAGTATAACCTTAGCCTTCTATAAGCATAGCTCGTAATACTACCCCCGCTCTCCCCCTCTTATTAATAGTGCTCCTATTCCTCTCTTACCGCCTTTCCGTTATCGCTATCCCCTTTTTCTTAGCGCGCGCGGTCGCTTCCTTTCGCCTTACGCTCGCCCTATCCCTCTATGCCCCGCCCTTTTATACGCCTATTCCGCTCTCTCCTTCCCTCCTCCGCGTATATACCCCTATACCTTACTAACTATACCTATGCCCCGCTATATATAAATACCCCTCTTTTATCCCTTCTTTCTCTTTCTTTCTTTTTCCTCCTTTAAGCTTTACTCCTTCCGCGCGCGCGCTCTTACTCTACCTAACTTCTATTACCGCGCCGCGCTATATTATAACTACTACGGGCCCTCGTACGCCCGCCGGCTTCTCTGCTCCGCGTAGCGGCACCCCGCCTCCTAGCACGCCGGGGGACTATACTCTACTGCCTTTACGCTAGTCGACGCGTCCGCCTATATCTCTTAGTAAGCGTAGCGCGACTTATAGTACTACTATACGGCGGCTACCCTATCTCGCTTATATAGGCCGAATAACGTCGCTAAGCGTTAAGATATAGTATAGTACCTACTAGAATTAGGCGTCGCCGCGTGCTTATAACTACTTTGCCTATACCTACGCTAGATTACGCTACTTTCCCGTTTATTACTTCCCCTTAACTTTATTTAATAGGACGCTAATATAATAGTAGTATACCGGGGATACGATCGCTGCTATTAACGCCTTCTAGGACTATATATCTTAAAAGACGTTCGACGACTATTAAAGCGACCTTTATATATATACTTCCTTCCTCCTTTAACCTTATCTTACTATTTATCTTTAACTATTATTTTAGTATACTAAGCTTACCCGCGCCGCTATATCTACGCGCTAGGCTTAGACGTACCTTAATATCTTAGAGTAATTAAGCGGTAGTTAAAGGGCGTTTATAGTCGGTTAAAATTAAGTCGGTATCCTTAGTATATCTTACTATAACTATATCTTATCTTATTATATCTTACCCTTATCCTTATCTTTATCTATCCTCTATCGCTATCTATCTTATATCTATCCCTTATCTATCTTCTATTGTTTCCCTTTAGTACTATAGTTCTTTTTTATTTTTTCCTTATTCTTTAATAAGCGTCCCTTATCTCCTACCTCTTTCTTTTTCTCCCCCTTCTATCCTTTATTTCCCTTTCCTTATCTTCCGCCCTCCTCTTTATCCCTTTCTCTTACCCCTCCTTTATTATTCTCCCTTATATTTCTCTACTATCTCTCGAATCCCTTTAAGGCTTCTATCTCTTAAAAGTTATCTAGCGGGTACTATAATAGGTTTATATACCCTTATTATTTTATAAGTACCTATCGCTATCTGCCCCTCCCCCTCTACTTCTACTATGCTTACTAGATCTCTTTAACGATATACTTAGGCTTATCGTCCTCCTTAATTACTAGTAGCGGTTAATAGTTATCGACTACCTATTTAGGTAGTAAGTTCTCTACTACTTAGCGGAGAAATTCTATATAAAGCCTCTTATATACCCTCCTTAATATATCGAGCTCTACTATATATAAGCTTACTACCTTTATTATAGTATACTTTTAGTATAGCTAGTCGAGCTTCTTATATAGCCGGTTAGTTATATATTTAGCTATATCTACCTATACCTTATCGCCTACTTTAAACCTCTTTACTAGGGCTTTCCTTTAGTTCGCTATCTCTTTTTATCTTACTTACGCCGCGATAATAGTAGTTTATAGGAAGTTAGTTACCTCTCTTATCCTTTAAGCGAGCTCCCTTGCCCCCCTTACTTCTAGCGCTAGCGGCCCCTCCTCCCTCGCTATTTAAACCGGCTTAATATTATATTTATATATTATAAAGAATAGGCTTACGCCTATTATTAACGCTACGCGGTTATTTAGTATAGCTTATATATATAGTAGCTATGCTCCTTAGTCGTCCTAGCTATAGTAGATATACGCTTAAAGGTACGCCTATACTTCTTAGTTCGCGCGCTTAGTCGACTTATCCGTTTATAGGTAGTATACTAAACTTAACTTCCTCTATACTCCTATTTATCTATAGAACTCCCCTTAAAAGCTTCCTATTTAGTTAGTCCCTTTATTTAATATAATCGACCTTAGTATCTTATAAAAGTAAAAGTAAGCTTAGAGGAACCTCGTTACGTATACTACTGCCCCTATTATCGGTATCGCTTTAAGTATTACTACCTTTATTAGCCGGTCTATAATTACTTAAAGGTACTTTGCGCTTTTTATCTTAGTTAGCGGTAGTTCGACTATAAAGTCTATTAATAGGTATACGAATAGTTAGGATAGCGGTAATAAGGGCTTTAGGAGTCCCTTTTAAAGTTACCTTTATATATACCCCTTCCTATATAGTCTATAGTTCGCGACGAGCCGCCTTACCGTCGCCGACTAGCTAGGCTAGAAGAATTCTTAGGCTAGTATTACTAGGGTCCCCTCTCTCCCTAGGTATCCTACTATTATTAAATCGTGCGTTTATTAGGCTATCTATACCTAAAGTATATCTTATTCCTTAGCCCCCTCTCCTTTATCGTACTTTAGTTTCCCTAGTACCTATAGCCTCTCTTAAAAGTATAACTATCTCCTAACGTTAATCGTATATTTACTTAGCTATACCTTTAGTTACTATTTTAGTACTAGCGATCTCTCCCCTTTATATACTACTTAAAATACTACTTAGTATTCCTTATCTTTCCTTAACGCTTTTATTTATTTCTTTTATAGCTCTTAGTTATCGAATACCGGTATAAGGTTAGCCTATTCCTAGGGTATATTTTAGCCTAAGTTTAGGTCGAGTTCTAGTTAGTTATCGCCCTTATTCGCCTCCTCCTTAAGTCGTTTAATAGGCCCCCCTACTCCGCCGACACACGCTATCGCGCCTACCCTTCCTCTACCTACCTATAGCGCCGCTACTACCGCCCTATCTTAAGCTAAGCGTCTTAGTAAGTCGGCGTATCGGCCCCCGGCGGGGACTAAGCGGCCCCGCGGGTATATAGTCTCCGGAATTATCTAGACTACCCGCCCTATCTCCTTTTTATCTATTTCGCCTACCGGCCGATCTTACTCTTAGCGGGATAGCGCGTTAGGCACCGCTACTAGCCTCCTTAGCTAGAACTCTAGTATAAAGTTATAGGATATAAGCTCTATCGCTTATTAGCTTTATCTCTTATTTAACTTCTTTTTTATTATAAAGTACCTTAGGTTATCGTAGTCGGTTAGTACTATAAAGGTAGGTACGTTCTAGAGTTCTACTCCCTAGAAGTCTAAGCACTATATAATTATAAGTATCTCCTTATTATAGATTAGGTAATTATACTCTACTAGGTTTAGTCTCTTTAAGAAGAATCCTACTAAGTATTATATACTATCTAGCCCTACTTACGTTAGCGCCCCCCTTATCGCGTATCTAAAATAGTCCGCCTCTAAGTATATTTCTCTCTCTAGGTTATAGAGTTATAGTACTAAGGCGTTATAAAAGGCATTTTAAATAAACTTAAACGCTACTTAGTACTTATCTATTTACTTAAAGATCGCGCCCTTCTTATAAAGGCCGTCTAAGTATACTAATGCCTTTATATAGAGTAGTATAAAGGCCTGGTAGTAGTTCGCGAAGCTAAGGAAGCTCTAGACTCCTCTTATATTTTAGGGTGCCCGCTATATCTATATTACCTAGATCTTCTCTAGGTTATATCGAACCTTACCCCCTACCTATATAATAAAGCCTAGGTACTTAACCTCCTTTATAGCGAAGTCGTACTTCCTTAGGTTTAATATTAGGCCCGCCTTTTATAGCTTCTAGAGTACCTTTACTACCTTCTCTTAGTAGTCTTAGAGAGACCTTAATAAGTAGATTAAGACGTTATTTATATACGCCGTAATAAACTTATATAGGTACTCCCTTAGTACCTTATTAATATATTATTAGAAGGTAGCCGGCGTCCTTATTAAGCTAAATAAGTATACCTACTACTTAAATAATCCGAACCTTATCTAAAAGGCTATCTTAAACTTATAGCCCTTTACTATCTAGATCTTATAGAACGCCGCTATAACGTCGAGCTTTATAAACTACTTTACTTTTATAAGTATCTATAGTATCTCTATAATTAAAGGTAGCGCGTACCTATTCCTCTTTATAATCGTGTTTAGGGCCTGGTAGTTATAGTAAAATTATAAGCGACCGTTTAACTTTTAGGTAAAGAGTACTAGGGCCGCGGCCGAGAAGCTACTTAGGCGGATTAGGTTTACCTCTATTAGCTCGCTTAAGGTCTTCCTTAGTACTAAGAGTTCCTCCCTCGATATATTATAGAGGGGTCCCTATAATAGGGGGGGCTTTACCTTATCTTTATCTAATATTAGGTTAATCTCGTAGTCTACCCTTAGCCTACGTAGGGGTATCTCTAAAGCCTTCTCCGGTATAAAGAGGTCTAGGTATATATCTAGCGCCTACTTTAAGATATAGTCCGCTAAGTCTACCGCTATCTTTAGCTAGAGTACTCTCTCTATATCCTTTATTATAATCGCTTAGATATCGACTATCCTCCGCCTTCCCTTATTATCCCTTACCGCCCTCTCCCTCCGATATTCCGCTATAAATACTACCGCGCTAACGATCTTTGCCCCTTAGATCTATTCTACCCTCCTTACTACTTCCGATCCTTATAAGCTAATTTAGATCTTAGCTTTACTATACTAAATCCGATCCCCCGCTACGTTATATATTACTTAGTTCTTCTTTATTTATAGCCTTCCTAAGAATATATCGTAGCTTAGCCTAGGGACTACGTATATAAAGGTCTACTTTATATAGCCGTTAATATCTATCTTAAATACTATAATTCCTTTCGTCTATAGGGCTAGAGTATCTTTTAAGAACGGCCTTAGTTATCTTCTCTTTTTATCTACGAGAGGCATCTATAGCTTCTTTACTACCCTCTCGCTTACTATAGTATAGTAATTATAGCCGGTATCTACGAGCGCGTTAAGTCCCTTTTTCCTATTAATACTTACCCTTAGCGTTACTAGGCCTAGTATAAGATAGTCCCTTATTAACTTCTAAGCTTCTTACTATTTTTCTTTTACCCTTAGCGCCTAACTTTACGCTAGGGTTCCCCTTTTTCTAAGTTATTATTATCCTTAGCGTCCCTCTCTTCCTTTATTACGCCCGCCTTCTAGGGTTCCTATCTCCTCTTCTTATAATAAAGCGCGATATATCCTCTAACTCTATAGTTAAAGTACGTCCGGTTCTCCGGCTAGCTCTACCCTTCCTTTTATCTATTTAAGGCGTTAATACTAATTATTAAGGTATCCCTATCTTTATCCTTCCTTTCCTAGGGGTATATATCCGCTAGTCTCCTTTAGTTTAAGGGGGGTTATCTTATTTACTAGACCCTCTTTAGCTTAGCCGCTATTTACGCTACCCGATTAATATAGGCGGCGAAGCTTAATATAAGGAGGTCGACTATAGCTAACGCCTTATAGAGCTAGGTTCCTAGAGCCCCTTTTAAGAAAACGATCTAAACGTCGTATAGCTAGGACCCGCCCCCGGCCTTAAAGAGTCTCTACTCGAACTTTAGGAGGAACGCTATAAACGTTTAACTTTCCCTTTATTTTATTATCTAGATCGCCGCCGCTACGCGTAACTAGATATCTATATTAAGGTAGATCGAGTTAAGGTACTTTAGGAATTCCTTTTAATTATAGCCCCTCTTTACCTTTATTCCGTAGTATATAACGACCGTTTATTATAGCCTAGCGTTTAAGTAGTTATAAATAAGGTAAAAGATTTCCCTTAAGCTTAAGAAGAATTCTTCTTTAATCTTATACTTCTCTTATATATATTATACTTATAGGGTATAGTGCTATTATTATCTATTAAATTTTCTTAGGCTTAAGAGAGGCTTCCTATAGCTGTTTTTCCTTACTACTTCCCCCTCGGTCGTAAGCGTCGCTGCCCCCCCCGTCGCTCCTAAGGGCGGCATTAAACTACCTACTCCGCCCCTAGCCCCCTCCTATATACCCGTCTATATCGGTTTATCTATCCTTTAGTATATCCTCTTAATCTAGCTAATTAGTTCCTATATCTATAGTTAGCTCTATATTACCTAATGCTTTATCTCTACCTCTCCTACCTATAGCGAGAGTATTGCTTGCTCTATCGTTAGCCGGGCGTCTAGCCCTCCCGTTACTACTCCCTACCGTCCTTAGGCCTATTCTCCCTCCTCTAGGTCGTCGGAATATCTATATTATATCCTTTTAGTCCGATCTCTCTCTAGGCTTTATAGCCTTATTTAAAAGGAGCTTTAGATATATTAGGGGCCGGCGTATACTTAGTATAGTAGTATAGGGCCGAATAATTATTTATCTAAAGCTAAGGAGAAAGGAGGAAAACTCTATCCTAGTCGCGATAGTTATCCGTCTTCCCTAGTCCCTAGCTCGACCCGTGTTTAGGTGCTATTCGGCCTAAGTTCGGGTCGAGCTCTGCCTATGCGTGGGTCTACTTCGGCCCGACTTCGGTGCGGTCGCTATAGTATAACCTTAGCCTTTTACGGGCGTAGCCTATAATATATATAAAGGGCCGGATCCTATATATATAGGGGCGGGCTAGCCGCGTATAAAAGAGCTCTATATAGCTTATTAATATTATCTTATAGACGGTACCTATATATACGCTTCTACCTACTTTATAATAGTCTTATAGGCTTAGACGTTATATCTTAAAAGATTCCTTCCTTTTAAAGAAGGTAGAAGGAAATTAAGCTCGTTAAAGATTAAGGGTAAAATACTACCCTTTTTTATTAAAGAATTTATATAGACCTATAAAGTAATTTTATCGTAAAATTCACCCTTCTATATCCCTCTATTTATACGGTTAATTCCCTAGTAATAAGGTATTCCCTCTATACCTTCTTAAAGGACCGGAATTATAAAAGGGTATTATAGATATTAAGGAAAGTACTAGAGTTAAGGATAGCTAATTTTTATAAGGGATAGTTAAAGGGTTTTAATAGGTAGTCTTACTAATCTATAGGGAAGATAAAGGCTAGATTTATTATACTAACGATTTTTCCTTAAACTTATAGCTTAAATAAAGGTAGCGGCGTTAGTTACTATTTCTTAGTAACCTAAATCTTATCTATCTTCTTCTATAATAAGGGGTCCTCCTTAAGAGACTATTATATTATTTCTTATAGCCTCTTTAAAGGGTTAAATCCTTTAAGTTAGTTTTTCTTAAAGACCTATTAGTATTATAATAACTTATAGCCTAGGGATTTATAGGCTAGGCAGCCGTTTCGTTTAATCTTTTATTTCTTTAAGGAATCCTCGTCCTAGTTTAGAAGGTCTACTTAAAAACCCCCCCTTTTTATACCTTATTATTAATTTTAATTATAAGGTTCGATTTCGACTAGTTCCTTAATTTTTTAACTAACG
Organism: Hirsutella rhossiliensis; assembly: GCF_020360975.1. Classification (NCBI taxonomy): domain Eukaryota; kingdom Fungi; phylum Ascomycota; class Sordariomycetes; order Hypocreales; family Ophiocordycipitaceae; genus Hirsutella; species Hirsutella rhossiliensis. Next base: position 1,501,574 of record NW_025408668.1, on the reverse strand, counting down.
GACTAAAAGGTCTATTAAGGGACTAGTTAGGCCGGATAGACTAACGGGGCCGGGGCCGGGCCTAGAGTAATAGATATAGCCGGGGCCGGGGCAGCAGCTATAGTTAAAGACAGCGTTAAGGCTCTTAACGGAAGAGGAGCTAAAGGGGCAGCTATAGTAGCAGCAAGGGCCGTAGTAGTAGGGGCTATAGCAGCTATAAGGGTAGTAGGTCGAGCCGTCTAGGTTAAATACTAGCTACGAAGGAATAAGACTACTTATTATTATACTCTAGTAGCCTCTTTATTTAGTTCCTAGCTAGCTTCTCGAAAAATAGTTAAGTAACTATTACTAATAAGCTTTATTAGCAGAGATATATCCTATAGCTACTAGCTAGAAAGAGCTTCTATTAAGGAGGATTAGTTAGCTTCCTTAAGGATTTCTTCTTACTTAGCTAGCTATAAAAAAGCTAGTAGATTCCTAGTAAAAAAGGCTCCTAGGTATACTATATAGGTCTTTCTAATATAGATAGTTATATAGCCCCTTAAGGGAGCTATTAAGGTCTTAAGCTTTAAAAGCTACTACCTAGGAGTCTCTTTTTTATAAAGAGAGATTAGCTTTATAGTATTAACGGATTCTATTATTATAAGAATATACCCTTATATTCCTATTTTACTATTATAAAGAAATAATAGGCATAGGGAGGCTCTATAAAATAAGCTAGTAAAAAGAGGCTCTATAATATAGTCTAAGGGAATAACCCTTAAAGATAAAGACCTCTACTAGATATCTATACCTTCCTTTAGGAAAAGCGGGTTAAGATAAGCCTATCCTAATAAAATAAAATATACATAAAATGCATAAGTCAATTATAAGCAGAACGGATACCCTATTGCGTATTTTGGCCTAGCGGTTCCGAAAATATCCGCGATACGAGAATAGGTAGGGCATAGAACATTCTAGTTAAATCTACTACTTATACTAGAACCTATAGTCTTATATTAACCATCACGTTACAATTAGACCATCTACTAAGTTAGGAAGACATGCTATAGATAGAGCTTTTTAAGCACTATAGAATATGCTAGAAAGCTAACTAATTGGTCTACTAGTAGGCGAGCAATGGTCTATAAAAGACGAAGGATTTCCCTAGGCGTAGTAGATAGAATAAGTAAGTTTATAAGTATCCTTTATAACGCTATTCTTTTAATATATTATTCAGCCCCTTATATGCTCGTTATAAATTCCGGACGAAATCCTACCCTATACTCCTTCGACCGATCTTTCCGCTTACGTTATCGATTACCCGACTCTACGCTTATTACTTATACCTTCTTAAAATTATCGCTATACGTATAGTAGTTAGTAGCTTTATCTCGTAAAGGTACTCCTTATAGTAACTCTCGTAGTTACCTAAGGTAGTAGAAAAAGCTCTTTACTATATAGAGGTTAGCTTAAAGAAGAGGGAAGCTCCCTCTATAGATTCCGTTGCCCTAAGATAAAGAGGGGGCTTAAGAGGGTCCTACTTATTAAAGAAAACTAAATTATAGATAGTTCTATCTATATAAGCTTATAGCTCTTTTACTTACTTATCTTAATCTTAGGGCTCTATAAGAATCGTCTTATAAACCGTAGGGATAGTAGAGTCGTTTTTCGATATTATTATATAAGAGGGTATAGAAAAGTCGGTTAATAATCGGCTTTTTTAGTAAGAGGGGTAAAAGAAAGCTATAAGGGATATAAGAAAGGTGCCTTTTATAGTAGCTAGAAGGTATAGGAATTCTATTCCTCCTAGGCTTATAACTCTTATAAAGAGAGATATAAGAAGTATATATAAAATATATAAAGGTAAAATTAAAAGTAAGGGGTCGGATAGGCAGGGCAAAGATATTTAATTCTTATAAGGGTAGTAATTATAGTAAGGGAGTAATTATTATATTACCTTAATTCTCCTTCTTTCCTTTATCTAACGCCCCTCTTTATACCTATCTAGCATCTTAATTAATAAAGAAGATCCTACTTAAAGAAGCTATTAATATCCTCTTAACTACCAGGCTTTTTACTAGTTCTTCCCCTCTTTTCTAGCCGTTGCCGTTATATCCGTCTTATCTCTTACTACCTCTATAGGAAGCTATCGCTACTTCTACTTCCCCTTATACCCCTACCCTCTTCTCTATACCTCCTTTTAGCTCCTTCTTCCTTCTTCTATACTAAATGTTTTTAGCTTCCTAGGTCCCTCTTACTAAGGGATATCTCTAAGAATATAAATTAAGCTACGCTTCGCAATAATAATAAGCTATTTAAGAGGGTTATAAGTATATACTTTTTTTTATATTTTAAGCTTAGTTTTAAAAAGTTAGTATAAAAAATATTATTAATAGATTTAATTAGTAAGCTAACTTATTAGCTACTAACAATTTATAAGCTTTAAAGTCTAGTATAATAATATATTTTATATTTAATTAATAATAAATCTTTTAATATTATAAGCTAAAGTAAAAAGTATACTATTTTTAAAGTTATAATAAGTAATAATATTACTTTATACTACTAAGAAGTTATTAATAAATAATATTATTATACAATTAAAGAAACAGCTTATTACTATAGCTTTAAGAAGCTACTATAACCCCTTACTTAGCCTTTAACTTAAAAAAGGACTTAATAAGGAAGCCTAAGCTAACCCTCTTAGCTTTTTACTAGCTCCTCTTTAAAGCTAGCTTATTATTTTCCTTCCTTAAAAGGACTAATAAGGTAGACTAAGATAGCTATACTATAGCTAAGGAAGGTATATAGCTAGGTACCTTATCTTATAGTACTTAAAATATAGAAGGGAAAGAGAGGTCCTTTATTAAGCCTCTAAGAGATAAAAAGAAGCTCTTAGCCTACCTTTTCTCTATAGCTCTAAGAAAGGAAGGGAAGCCCTTCTAACCTTCTTAGCTAAAATAGAGATAGGAATAGCTAAGTAGCTTAAAAAGGAGTAACCTAAGGGCCCTAGGGCCCTTAGGTAGGATAAACACCGCGCGGGAGGAACTAGACTAATCTTTCCTTTATCTTTACCTTTATAGCTACCCTTTCCCTAATTAGTTATAAGCCCCCGGGCTCTATAGCTAGCTAGGACTGCTAATAGGAACCAAGGCCCCTATTAGCCTCGCTATGGCCCTAGAGGCTGTATGCGAGTAATGATATATAAAAAAAAGGGAGCTGCTGCGGTACCAAATGGATGCCGTGCCATTGGGCAGACGCGACTTCGCACCCGCCATGACACGAGCTGCAGAGACAGAGGCTCCAGCCGGGTTCCTAAATCCGACACAATCGCGGTACGTGAGTCATCTCAAAAACTCGAGGGTGTATCCATCGCCCTGGACATGGCTGACGCCAGCCATTCAGCCAGCCCAGGAACCACGTGAGAGACTTTGTCGGAAAGGGGAAACGAAGACGTGAGCATTTAAAGAGAAGGTAACGACCGACTTGGAGCCAAAGAAACCCCTTCTGCTCCGGTGATCATGAAGGCCGTGTTCCCGCCGCTGCGCAGCAAACCTTTTACTATTTCCCCGTCTAGAGCTGGGCCGAGGCGCTCAAACTCGGCGCTCAACCTCGAGAAATTGCCCGTTCCTCACCGACCTCGTTTGATCCCCTTTAAGGATGAAATCCCGGAAGACGTGGCAAAAAAGGCAAAGACCACTTCGGCTACGGGGGCGGTAGTAATAAGGCCAGCTGGTCTGGCCTTGCTTGCCATGGCAAGACATGGAATTCAGCCTCAGGTTTCTGCCGTGAGCGAGGTTTAGAAGTGTGGAGCCCGGAAGGACGCATCATGATTTGACGCGCTGCAGCTCCAACACGGGACGAAGATGGGGCTTGAAAGCCCGGGGAAGGCGCAGCGGGCATCGTAGGTCGAGCCGAGTCGCCGAGAAGACCAGGGCGGCCTGTGGCATCTCGATTGCCAAAATGTCGATCCATACATGGTACATGGGCTAATTGCCAACGCGAGCCACACGGCAAGACCAACGCAGCCTTGTCATGTAGCCCAACGTGGACATCTAAACAAACATTTTCCCAGCCCCGTCATGCCCTGCGCGCCCAGAAGCGGCCGAAGCGAGGAGAGCAACTCAAAGTGCTCGGCCGCGAGAGATTTGATCTCCTTTTTACTCCTCCTTGACGCCGCCACGACCCGCCTTCTCGGCCGCTTCGATGGCCTTCTTGTCGCTCTGGACCTGGCCGCCCTGCATGGCGCTCATGAAACCTTGGGCTTGCTTGAAGGGTCGCTTGAGGTCGCCGGTGGCGGGCTGGCCGAAGAGGTAGATCTTGACGAGATTGCTCTCGAGGGCGCTCTTGACGGGGATGATGCTCTGGATGAGCAGAGGGTTGGTGTACTTCATGTACAGGTGCATGAAGCCCATCATGGCGACGCCCATGAGCTGGCCACGGAAGGCAGTGCGAATCTGTTGCAGGTCGTAGGCGTGCACGGTCGTGGTGACGAGCTTGCCCTCCTCGGCAGAGCCCATTGGCGGTGGCTCGACGTACTTGAGCGTCGTCATGTCTGCAAGTCGGGGTCAGCGAGAGAGGGCGACATGGGAAGTATCCAGGCAAGTACCCTTCTTCTTGTTGATCTGGGACTGGATGTAGAGGTAGACGGCGGCAATGAAGACGTTGCTGACAATGTAGATGCCGCGGACGCCGATGAGGACAGAGGGGTCGTCGAAGGGAATGCGCTTCGACACCTGCATCATGCCGAGGATGATGATGAGGTTGGTGCTGATCCGGCGTGTCAGCAGGTCGTGCCCAAGAACAGGCCGTTATCCTGAGGCGATACGGGCCCCGGAGACTCACATTTGGGGGTTGAGGCCGGCCATTTTGAGGAGTTGGATTGGTGATGGCGGGAGAGGACAGCTGTCGTCGGGATGCTGGCAGAGGGCTTCGATGGCCTCTTTTTTCCCCCACGCTCGGCGCCTAGTGCATGCCGCTTTCGGGCCGTGCCAACATTTTTCCGCTTGCTTACAAGCAGCTTAAGGGCCGGAACAGGCACATGTTTACTCCGTGTCGCCTGCCGAGCAATTCTTTTTCGGGTATACAGTGCAAAATATACAGGGCAGCTTGACCGCCTCAATCGCTCAATCACGACCATCGTCGATGCATCACCATCGCCGGCTCCGTTTTCTTCGTCCAAGAAAGGCGCTTCTTTGAGATTGCTGACCCGGGACTCTTTATCGAAATCACACTCGTGTGGCATATGGCGAGCCAAGTTCCAAGGACGCAACCAGGCATCCACCGAGCTTCTTTGTCTCGCCTCCGCCGCCGGCCTTTGAGCCTTTCGAACCCCATTGCTTTCATCCCTTTGCCTTCCAGAGCCCCAAGAGAAAACAAATACCCTCGTTCAATGGTTCTTTGTGGTCACTGCCCGTCAAAGGCCTAGCACTGCGCCCCAGTGGCATCCTTCCATCTGCCGCGGCTGGAGCCATGATGACTTTGCCAAAAAGAATTCACCTTTGAAGCGCGCTCCTCTTTCTTGTCGCGCCTTTGCATCCGCCTCGGAAAAAATAGCGCCTCGTACCCATACATGCCCACCCAGCGGACAATGGACAAGCCCGCTATGGCTAGACTCTGACACTCTAGGCTGCCAATGGCGGGCCATTTCATCATCTCGAGCGGTCTATAAGATGCTTCATAGCCTGCCGGGTCTCAGCGCTTGAAGTAAGCAACTGCTTGACATCCTGCCACCACCACACATAAACACATCATCCTCAGCACACCCCACGAGCCTCTCAGCCTTGACCACCAAGCTACACCGAGCCGAAGCCAAGAGTGGGTCAGCACCTGACAGACAGGAAAAAAATGAATCCGTTTCGGGGAAGACGAAGGGAGTATGCACGTGAGGAGCACGATGTGCGCTTCATGCGAAAATACTCCCTCAAGGGCTCGCCGCGGGGCCTCCGATGGCTGGAAGACCGACAATGGGATGATCTGTCCAGCGACTCGGATGATGATTATGACGAGCGGGGCCGGCACACCCGCCGGTCAACCCGTCCCCCCGGGGCCCCCGGTACTGAGCTCGTTGTGAACCCCAAGGAGCCCAAGCCGGGCGAATGCAAGTACAAGTGCTGCCCATGCCACGCAGAGAAGCTGGCAGCCTCCAAGCCGTGCGGCTGCGCAGGTCAGCAATTTGTGTGCCATCCGGTGGCCGGGACGGCCTGCTGCCCCAAACCCCCCGAAAAGAAGCCTGAAGAAACGCGCATCAACATCGACGTCGAGGACCGGACGGGCGGACCGATGGCCCAGCGCCATGGATCCATATTCCCCATCTCAATTGCGCCCAAGGCGACCATCGACGACATCATCTCGATGCTGACGCCGGATCGGAGTCGCCACAAGGTCATGGTAAAATGGGACGATGGCATCTGCGATGATCTGGAATCCGTTACCAAGATGGACGATATCAGGTACTATGTCAGGAAGCTAATCATTAAAAAGAGGAAGCAAGTTCGTTACGCTTGATCACATGACAACTGGCCGCGACTGGCCTCGGGGCGAGCAATATCTCGAGGCTCAATGACGTCGAGGAACCGGATTCCTACCGATTTGGCTTTCACCGGACGCTGAGCGGACAAAGTCCACGATCCACGAACGCGACTTTTTATTTATATTTATGTTTCTCCCTGGCGGCAACTTGCGAGGGACTGAGCGATTGGTTTGCCGAACATCCTGGCTTCGGATGCGCGAGGATATAAGACTTCTAAAAATAAAAAATAAAAAGAACAGAAGGGTGAAGAGGTCATAACAAGCTGCCCTACCGAGATTGTCACTGGAGCTTGTATGCACGCGGTTTGCTGCTTTGCGGTGATAGACTGGAGACTGGAGACACGTCGGGTTATTACTAGCATGGGCGCGATACATAGACTTGGCTACAATATCAGACGAGTCTGAATACCAAGACTATCACCCGCGGTGACGCCAGAAATAGATTGAGTCTGTCGGTCGCAACCCAGTCGATACGAGGCGGGAGGCTCCGAAAGCGGAGACGCAGTTCTATTCATAGCGCTTGGCAAGGAGAGATGCGCGGGGGAGCAAAATCCTGTCTTGCAAATGCATTTCATGCCAAGGTGCTCCATCCTTCTGGAGGAGCGTTTTTGTATTATAGCCGCACGCTTTTCTGGAATTATTCTCTCTCCGGGGCCGGCCCCGGGTAGAGGCCATGTTTGACCGGGGGGCCACGCATCGACGTCACCTCCCGCTGGTGACGTTTGGCCCCCCTGCAGGGTTGTGCGCTTGAAACAGCGTGTTGGCAGGGGGAGACTCCCTGTCAATGTTTTGATTCATAATGCGGGCTAGGCTGTATAATATATTGTGATTCATAATGAGCTGGCCGGGAAGCCGTTGGCCAGCATGCGGAGCCGCAGCCCGGCATTCTCTACATGTGTAGAATAAGAGGACTGAGAATAATGGAAAATCCTGGCCTTTGAGGGCGCAATCTTCGTCTCTCGTTGACGGTGGAGGCGTTGTGGAGGATGTTAGGGCAAGTCGTGGTCGACGGGAATCAAAAGTCGCGGGCGCGTTTCAGCCCTGCCAGAGTTGGGACGAGGAACCAGGAACATAAGAATCGCCGGACGAACAAGAACAAACCTTGTGCATGTGCCCTTGGCAAATGACTGTTTCTATAAATGAGTCCATGGCTACAGCGACCTTCTTCGACAGGTTCCGTCCCCCACAGAGCCGGTGACACTGCGCATTGCCCGTCTTGGGTTTAGCACGTCATGCGAAAAGGAAAAAACGAGGTTCAAGCGAGCCTAAGCGGGCGGCGCGGGGTTTGAAACAGACCATCCCCAGATGAATGGGACGCAGACTCAAGTCGGCGAACAAGTGCTCTGTGTATTGCGTGGTAGGGGAGAGCCTGCTACCGGTACACGCAAGCCGTGGTATTATACACTTGCACAAGCTGCTTATGCGTTTCTCGAGGCGAGCCCGGCCTGGGCATAGGGGGGAGCGGGTCTGGCAGGTGCTACTGATGGATCATGGATGGATGGATGGATGGATGGATGGATGTCGAGGGCTGCGGCGGCGGCGATGGGAGTTGAGAGCCCTCCGTGATCTGTGGCCCGCCCGCCCGCAGTCCCCGACGCCCGACGCCCAACGGGCGGGGGCCGGAGCAAGGGGTGCTTTTTTTGGGTCCCAGCCAGTGGTTGACCGAGGGCAGTGACCCGGGAACTTTGGGCGCTGGGGGCCGTCGAGGGCCGGCGTCTGCGTGTAAGTCGGGGAGTCGCCGTGGCCGGACGGTTTGTTCAAGTGACGAGTCTCTGCTCGTCAACGGTTGTACCAGGGAGGTTGTTTACTCGACGTGTGTGTGTGTGTCTGTCTGTCTGTCTGTCCCGGCGCGAAGGGCCAAGGCTTTCCGTGATGCTGGCGGCGCGCAGTCATCGAGGCCCAGCCTGCCATGCCGAAGCTCCTTCGCGCGGGAGGCTTGGGCATCGTGGCATGAGCACGTGAGCAGAGGCGAGACAAGAAATTGGCTGTGATGCCCGGAGGATTGGAGATTGAAGGGGGCGGCAAAGGAGCACAGACGGCGATGGGGATTGCATCAGGCGAGGGAACAGATGCATGTTTTATCAACATGAGGCAAGATGCACCACTGGTAGGCCTACGGAGTACTTGAGTCGCGATGCAGTCACAGGAGCCCCTGGATTTATTGCATCAGCGTTGGGTAGCAGTTTGGGTCCGTTTGGAGGAGGAGTGGCGGATGCACCGCCGGCCACGGCAAGGCACATCTATATTTGTCGCCACATGGCTTCGAGAAGGGATCTTTTGCCCCCGTCCATGGCTGATGACCCGAGGGAGATCATGCCAGGCACAAGCGCACGCGGATCGGCGAGATGCGGCCCCGATCTGTCGTCGGACACGGGCTGATGCATCGGCCAACAGCCACCTCCTTGGCTGCAAGGCTGAGAGGATGATGAGCCGCTTGTCGCCTAGAAGTAGCCCGCCGCGTGTTGAAGCAGAGACAAGGCATGCCATTGATGATGACGGTTTGCCGAGGGACGCGTGAGGCAGCGAGAGGGGGACAGGACCAACCGAGACGGCAAGGCTTGGAACCCCCGGCAGATCGGGGGCCGTCCGTTTGTGTCCGCTGAAGCATCTCCGCAAAGCCCAAGGCATTCTCTCTCTGCGTGTCTCTAGACCCGATCTTTTGAGGCCTAGTCAGCCCGAGGAGCGGCAGGACACGTTTTGTCCCCCCCACCGGTCTTGGTCCATGCTCCGTTCTGAAACGTGCGTCTGTTTGCCACGACGGGGCCGATTGGCTGCCCGGGGATAATGACCTTTTTTCTGAGTAGTCTTTGGTGTTGCAGCCTCCCGTCTGGCAAAGCCACTCATCCGGCTCCATCTCCGCCTGCCAAGATGCCAGCCCTAAAGGACTCACGCGAGCAACAGTGGCATCTCCAGTGGAGGTGGAGGTGGAGGTCAGTGGCCCCCCTGGATTGGCAAGGTGTATTGTGTAGCGGCTACCGACTGGCACTCGTATCCCGCCGAGGGTATAGGCGCCGCCATGTATAGGGACCTGCCGGGCAAGACAGCCTTTCTTCCAATTTTCTCGGACTCCCTCCTCTTCTTCCGCCCTCTCCACCGCACGCAAGCCATCGACTACGGCTGGTTCTGAAGAAGCCATCACGTCCGCCGATGCCTGTTGAGCCGCTGTCGATTGCAGACTGCGACCGAGCCGCAAACCCATGCCAGGCTGGAACAGCAAAGCACAGCATGACCCCCTCCTTCGACGACGACGACCCTTGCCCGCATACGTGCGGGCCCCCCGGTCACTTCTCCATTGACTCTTCTGCCCCTCTTCCTCACTCTTAAATTTTTTATTCTTGTTGCTTCGCAAGGATAGGGTGCCTTACATAGCCACCGCCGTGGCTTGCCCAAGGGGGCTCCATCCCCTTCATGGCATCACCGTCCAGGAACTGGACGACCAGGGCCGCGAGGGTGGAACTGGCTGTGCTACCTTCCCGACTCCGGCCAAGCACGAGACCCAGGCCCCCTGCCGTGAGCATAATTAGCATCGCGTGCGCCTGGGTGACTTGTGGGGGCCGGCTCCTCCCATGTGGGTTCGCCGCGGAATCCATCCCTTGGGGTGGAAGAGAAGCCTGGCAGTGCCGAAGCCATCCAAGTGCCACAAGCCAACAACATTCTCTCTCACTGTCTCTCTTACACCCTGCGAGCCTTCGCCATCATGCCATTGTGGGGGGGGCAGCAGATGGACCACTCCGCCCGCTGCCTGGCATACCCGCGCAGGAGCCTGGTCGACGATAGCCCATTGTATTTGTTTATAAAACTGGGCTCCTCGCGGAATAGCCTCGCTTGACTCGACCTCTTTACTGTCTGTTCTCGGCAACATTGGTCCTTCATATACCCGAGGCCACCCCAACCCCAGATCTCCAGTGTCCAGCACCATTCGCGTCGGTGACGAGAGCATCCGGTCGACAGCCAAACTAGACCGCACCATCACACGCCATGTTTGGAACGTGGAAGTACGATCCCGAAACGGACGAGGTGCAGAATCTGCGCCGGGCCTACGATCCCATTACGGCTCGATCCAGCCAGCACCAGGCCTGCAACCGGTGTCACGAGAAAAAGGTAAGCCCATGCCTCTTGACAGCTCGTATGCGTGAAGAAGACCCCCCACTACCAACTGCCTACTCAATCGCTATTCTCTCGCCCGCCTCCATCTCGTCTTCGTTGTACCTTTACTCTTCCTATCCCTTCGGCATCGACCCAAAGGCCAGCATCGACTGCGCGGTAAGCCGATTCATGTATATGGGATACTCGCTTGCTACGTCCACGTTTATCGCATGCGTCTCCCCCCCTCTGCCCTGTTCAGTGTCCGCGCCATACCCCAGCCTTGGTAAACTGACACACCGCTCGTGTAGCTCAAGTGCAGCGGTGACAAGAACGGCTGCGACCGATGCGCCAGCAGCGGCCACGTTTGTGTCTACAACCGCCCGGGATCCCGCTCGTCTCGCAGGGGCAAACGAACCAGCAGACCCTCCACCAACAGCCCCAGCGGCCCGCGCGAGGGCAGCGGCAGCCCCCTCAGCAACGTCTCTTCTCCCCTGACACGACATTCGTCCAAGCCCAGGAGCCGTCCTTCGAGCAGCCAGACACAAACCCCGGCTCCGACAGCGCCATTGGCCCACGCCGGCTACGAGGGCGCCATGCTGAGCGAGGCCGACTTCGCCATGACGAGCCAGCAGCACATGTTCGACATGGACACGCTCGCCCAAGGCGGCTATACGCCGTCGTCCATGTCGCACCTGTTCTCGCCGCAACAGTATGCAGCCGCCGACGTTCCTCACACGCAGGATTGGGCCGCTGGTGCCCAGCCCATGCCCGCCACCACGGGAGCCGGCTTGGACCAGGCTTACCTGGCGACGACCAGCCACATGTACGGGGCCGGCGGCGACTTTCTGCCCTACGAGACGTACCCCGACTTTGACCCCTATCAGGGCATGGACCCTCGATACTGGTCGCAAGGCCCGCAATGAAGGGTGCTGGCACCCGCGGTGTAGAAGGCTGTCGATGTTCGGAGTAAGCGCCATTGGATTGCGGACGGAAGCCGTTGGCGAGATCACGACGTACACAAGGACACGGAGAAAGAATAAGGTCGGACATGCGCTCACAGTCGCACGATGGCACACACTCACAGACACCCGCCCACGCTCGCTCGCACGCACACTCGCTCACGCACACACTCGCTCGCTCACGAATTCGCACACTCACACACACATACACACTCGCTGAATTATACCCGCGCCATCCGCGCACACACACTCGCTCACGCGTACAAGCACCCATACCCAGTCACCCAAGGGTGCTGACGGCCATGTTACGATTTGATGAACTTTTTCCGCGCATTATGTCCTCTTGTCCAAACACCGCCTTTCAAAAATTTCATACACTCGGGGAGAAAAGTCACGAGCACCATTGAGAAATTCAATGCTTTACCAAGATCGACGACGTGCAGATACGCATGGACTCACGGACGGAGGCCGAGAATCGGCCGGGACCAAGGGCGGGACCTGTTTCCATAGACTTTGGGACGCGGGATAAAAAGATTCACGAGTCTGGAAAGTTGCAGGGATGGAACTCTGCTGCCTAGAGGCTAGAGGATGAAGGGTTAGATCATAGATGAAGGTCGGATTGGGTCGACCACTTTGGATAGACGGCCCGACCGCCTAGGAGTTGATACCCATTCGCAGGCGAATCCATAGATTATACCAACGCCGTATCAGCCAAGATTGCCGACTTGTGTCCCGCGTGTGATGGCTGAGGAGACGAGCCTCTGATGGGCGGCATGAGGCAGTTTGATATCTCGAGTTGTCGTCACCAATCCGTGCCCACGGCTGTTTCCTGTGGAGAGCGCTTATTAGGCAGAGAGATTATATCCCCACCTGATGCATAGGTATCCTCTGACGATTTTGTGAGGACGGCACCTTTGCTTTCCCAGGCCGGCTTTCGGCAGCGGCCCGGCGGCAGGTCGGCCCGCGGTGCCGGGCTGCGGAGTCCGGGGTCTCCACAGCGGTGGGTCGGCGAGCGGCGCTTAGTCATGAGCGACGTCACTGCAGCGGATTTTGCTCAACGCCGCTCTCTTCATCGTCATCACCGCCATCGCCATCACCGCCATCGTCGTCGTCATCGCCAATCCGCCATCGCCGTCACGGCCAACGGTCTCTTGTCCTTCGTCGCCGGCTCTCACGCCTTTCAGCTTGCATCACTGACCTTGACCGCGCTCTTGGGCCGCGACGCAACCGAGATTCCGGCGCGTTTCTCGAGACGACATCATCGCGGGCGTCCTTGAACGGGGCAGCCATGGCTTCGTCGTCCGAGGCGGCGGGTGGCGAGCCGCTAGAGAAGTCTGTCGTGGGATATCTGCAAGACTGGGGGTGTGAGTTTTGTCCGGCCCCTTTTGTGCCCTGCTTTGCTTTGTCAATGCTTCTATCTCCGAGCCGAGCTCCTTGTTTCTTTGCTTCATCGGGTCTTTGTCTCACGGCTTCAATGTCCCTTTCCTCACTTACCGCGCCCTATCCACACCCACTCACAGCGCTCCTCAAATCGAAGCTCACTGCAAAGCCTCGCCTCACTAACTTCGCCGGCTCGTACGCAGCCTCGTCCATGCCACCCGCCCTTCTCGCCACCCTCGTCACCGCGCTCCACGCCCGCCCGCTGCAGCCTCTACCGCTTGCCATATTCACGCCGCCCCTGCTCTTTGCCTCGTACCTCAACCTTGCCGGCTACCCAACGGGCAGTGCCGGCACCGCGGCCGCCTGGTCCGGCCTGTACGCCCTGCTGGCCCTGCGCCGCCGCCAGCCCTTGCGCGGCAAATTCTCGGCGCGCGGCGTCGTGCGCGGCGCGGCTGTCGGGCTCGGTGCTGTCAATTGCGTGGCGGGAGGGCTGGTGTATGCTCGCGGGGACTTTGAGAGGGATGAGCGGGAGAGGCTGAGGCGCAATCGGTGGGGGGATAAAGTGTGACGGAGGCGGTAGTTTACTACGCTCTTTGGGGACTCGTTTTCCTTCTCGCGGGACTGTGTCTTCATTTTTTAGCATCGGCGCAATCATGCTTGACTTATTTAACCGCGGACCTGGCGTGGGACGAGTCCTTGTGGCGTCGGTGATGGGGGCACAACTCCTAGCTCCCCCTTTCCTGGGTTTTTTGCGTCAAACCGGTCTGGGAGCCAGTATAAGACGGTCTCGACACTTGTTTGTTGGAGGAGACTTTCACCGTCGAGCCGTTGAATGGAGCAGTCTTGTCGACGAGGAACCAGCGGTACGAAATCGACAATACATCTTCCACGGGCATTGCGATATGGAAGTCATTAACTTGCATTGCCAGTGTGAGCGCTGCATTTCGGCGCTCACCACCCACTGGCATATAGAAAAGGCCGATGACGGTGGCGATGGAGGGAACTGTCCGCGGCAGCGCAAGTTCTGACCTTGACCAGACATCAAGCGTGCACCCCAGCGGAAGCCTCCGTGACCGAGACGCTACTCACCGGGGGAAAAGGTGCCTGACCCGAGTCTTCAAGTTGTTTGCGTGGCTCCTTGGTTTGTGGGTAGAAGAAGAGAGCCGAGGCTGCCGGCGCGGGAGTCATGTTGCCCGCCAACAGGGCCCAGCGCATCTCATCTCATCCCGGCACCCGACCTCTCTCGGCCGGAACCAAACAAGACGGCGCCCTGAGACGACAGCGGATGACGACGCCAAGCCGCCTTGTATGTTTTGTTCCTCGGCGTTTCGAATCGTCCCGCTTAGGTTCATGCGCAACGCGCTTTGTGGACCACTGGGCTTGTCAGTTAATGAAACAAGAGCTATCCAATTCCACCCGCTTGACGCAGCTCCCTCAATAATCCTTGGCAGGGCCCAGCTAAATTGCAAAAAAAGGACATGGACAAAAGTAAGCATCCGAGCGAGCGGACCGTGCGGCCATGGCGGGCGGACGAAAGCGCACCGGCGTCAAGAGCACGAGCTGCAAGGTTGAGGTACCAACAGTGGCTGGAACCCGGACTGGGCGGGGAACAGAAGTGATAGCTGCTTCGTCAATGGCTTTTCTGGTTCGATCTGGAGAGAGTGTTGTCAACGAAGCCCCATCTCCGCCTCTGCCCGCGATGCGATGCTTTTTACTTCGTCTGTCCCATCACCGGAGCCTCGATTAGAGAATCTTGCTCGGGATGGAGGTTCACTATCCATTCTTGATTCCGGCTTTTGTCATGACTACAGGGCCGGGGATGAAGTCTCGTTCGTCTGTTGGGATTGGAGTCACCTGGTTGCCAAGATCATTCACAAGCTGGCTGAACTGGACGCCGAATGAGAGGCTTGGCTGTACTCACGAGAACATGTCACGATTTCTCTCTTTCAACCTCGAACCGCGAAGCATTTCCACATGCACCGTCACGGCGGAAGAAAGGTGACGCGAATCCCGGCCGGTTTCTCGCAACAGGCCAGCCGGTGGGAAACAATCGCCAAGGCTCTTTCATCCTCCTTCTTTACCTCCTTTCCCTCAGGGCGAAAAGAAGAAGCTACGACGCCCTACATGCGGGCTTTTTCATTTCTCCCCGTCTCTATGACGGAATAAGCTTGCCATTTTTAGCAACCTGAAGTCTTCATCTCAGCTCACTCGCGTGGATGTAGGGCCAGTTTTGGTGGACGCCCGGTGCGGTATAAGTCAAAGCTCATATCGAGGGGTCTAAGCGCACCGCGCCCATTGATCTCTTGTATAAATCCGGGCGCATATTCACCACCACGCGGTCAGACTGCCACCGCAGCGGAGAGATAGACAAGAGCCGTGGACCTGTGATCACTCCCTCTCGAGGATCCTCAGGCCGGGAAGGACCAGCTTGGCACCTCGCAAACAAGCAAAATCGCCTGGCCATGCCACCCGTCCCCACGTGGAAGTCGAAGCCCCTGCTTCAATTTCCGGCTCGTAAACCACCGCGGTCACCACTCACTTGATGCTGTGGAGTCTCGTCCGGAGAGTCGGGAAGAGTGGAAGCGCGAGTTCGCTCCCCATGAGGCTCGACAGACTTGTCTCTCCACCTCTTTGCTTGGTCAACATTGCTACATCTGGCTCGGCCACGCCGTCGTGATGCGCAGATCCTTGGAATGGCTGGCATCCCGCTTCTTCTGTGTGTCAGGTTATCCAGCAAGACGGTAGCTAAGCCATCCTGCCCTCCAGTCTGCTCCATCTCTCTGGAGCCTCATCCTGTCCCGTAGAACGAATCGAACCCTCTGGAGAACAGAGCTGAGCCCGCCATGGCCGCCAATGTTGAGTATTTAATCCATCGCCTCTGCCCTCCGCGACGTCTCTTCCCCAACTTTGTCCCTGGTCATCAGTTCTTTCTTTACGCTTCCTTTCCGTCCTTCTTTTCCTTTGCCACCTTTTCCACAACTTTCGCTTCATCCCAACACCCATTTTGCCTTTTCTTTACATCCTTTACCCTCCTCAACCGCAGTGCGTCTCGCTCAACATGAGGAATCTCAGCCTCGTCACCTCCGTCATCGCCGCCTCGGCGTGCCTCGTACATGGCGCCCCCACGGGGAAGTCCGAAAGGGTTGCATACAAATGCAGTAGGCTCAAACCACGTCCCCTCCTCGACCAATTGGATAAAGCCGAGCAAGATTCCGTCATTGGCAGAGTCTTATTGACTGACCTGAATGCGACGAAACAGTTCCCGTTGCGGCCGACGGCACAGCGGTGTCCAACTCGGCTGAAATGGCCGTGACCCTGCCCGCGGACTCTGTCGCCGGCGCGAGCCGCTCCGTGGCCGGCACCTCGGGCGGCGCTGGCGCTGCACCCGGGGATTCGTCCGGCGCTGCGAGCGGGTCCGGCATCACCAACTCCGTTACCATCAGCAACGCTGAGACCGGGTCAGTCGGGTCGACTGGCTCCTCCAGTGTTAACGAGGCTTCTGCCAGCCCCCGGGGTGGATCCTCTGCCGACGGCTCCAGGTCGGCCTCGGGCCCAAGCACCGGCGCCAGCTCCGTTTTGACCGGTAACTCGTATATCAACTCGACCCGATCCAGCGTCCCGAGCATCTCGTCCGTCGTTTCTGAGAGCGCATCATCCGCCACCCAGTCCTCCTCAGTCGACATTGCCGGCGCCGGCGCTCAGGTCGTCGGCTCGGCGGGCTCTTCGGCCGGCGAAAACTCAGCCGTTTCCCAGGCCAGCTCGATCAGTGGTGCCGCCTCCGGCAAGGAGGCTGCCCCCGTCGCTGTCGACGCCGGCTCTAGCAACGGTTCCACCAGCGGCTCCGGTACCAAGTCCGGCAGCCCTTACCAGGACGCCAGCGGCTCCCCTGCCGCGACAAGATCCCCTGCTGCGACGAGCACCCAGTCCGGCGCCTCCAAGACGGCCACGGCGACACACGGCGCCGACACCAGCGTCTCTTCCCAGGGCCCCGCCGCCTCGGCCCAGAAGAAGCCCCAGCCGCAATACGAAAAGGAGCTCAACGGCGGCGGCGTCCTCGGCCCTCTCAACAGCGCCATCAAGATCGGCAAGGCCGTCGCCGGCCCCGCAGGCAACATCATGAACGCCGTCACCGGCCCCGTAGGCCACGTCATGGGCGCCGGCATCGACGCCGCCCAGGGTGCCGTCGACGTCGCCTTCAAGGCTGCCGGCGACACCATCAACCTCATCCCCGACGCCGCGGGCAAGGCGCTAGCCGGTGACATCCCCGGAGCCGTCACGGGCGCCGTGTCTGATGCTGCAAAGCTCGCCACCGGCATACCCATGGATATCGCCAAGATCCCCATCAACGCTGCCGATACCATTCTCAACGGCCGCGACGTCTCCGAGGGTGAGGCGCAGACTAGCAGCCACGAGAACTCCCGCCGCGGAATCGTGGACAACATCATGAACACGGGCGTCGATGCTGCCCAGGGCGCCGTCGATCTCGTTTTCAAGGCCGCCGGCGACACCATCAACCTCATCCCCGACGCCGCAGGCAAAGTCTTGACCGGAAACATCCCGGGAGCCGTGACCGGCATGGTGTCCGATGCCGTCAAGCTCGCCACCGGAGTGCCCGGACATGTTGCCAAGATCGCCACCGGTGCCGTGGGCAACGTCATGGGCAGCCCCAACACCGCAAAGGGCCGCCCCCAAACCGCAAAGATATATGCCTGAGGACAGACGAGACGCCCTTGCAGCTTTACTCTTCTAAGACAGGACGGCTTCGCGTCGGGGAGGTGGAGTGGCGAGCGAGCCGTGAGCAGTATACCCCATGACTGGGGGTTCCTATAATACTAGAGTGGAAAGGTTTATTCAATGACTAATATTTATCGGCTCTTAATGTTTTCTGGTTAAGTAGAGCACGCACGAGTCTTTGATTTGCATAGAATGCTCATGTATACGCCGAGGGGATTCCGACGCTGCCCCCGTTGCGTGTTATGTATCTGCGGACACAGTTCTCTACCAATGCCATATATTCGTAAATGAAGAGAGCTTACATTCATTTCAATGTATACATGAAAGATAGACGGAACTGACAAACTTCAAGCGGCATAAACCAGTTCAGCTGCCGAAACGTGTGCTGGCAGGACCGAGCTGTGAGGCGCCCCGGCATACCAACCCAGGCACTAGGCTCCGTTGCCATGCCCGCTGGCCTTGCAGATCCAGCACCATGATGAAGCAGTCCAGTCCGGTCGTTAGAGATGGTGTGTAGGATCAACATGTGCATGGTTGTGCGGCGGCGGCGGCGGCTACTGGCTACCAAGCTTTCCCCCCATCTCTGCCGCATCTTGCAAAAGTTCGCTCTGGCTCCCGCGAGTGGTTGCATCGACGCAACGCGCTGCCGACATGGCTTGGGCCCTGAAACGCCTATCGCTTTCCTCATCAGTCCCGACATTCACATGGGAGTGGCAGTTGAGGGGGTCAGCTGGCCTTCTCGACGACAGGATATGCAGATGTTAACATAACCGTAGCTCCAGGACAGCAACCTCCGTCTCGAATTCGAGCATCCTTGGCAGAACGGTCTCCTATCACTCCTTGCTGGCGAGTCCATACATAAAAATGATCAAGTCACTATTGAAGCAAGACAGGCATAGGACGGCGCGAGCCTCAAGTTCCCTCTTTGAACGCATTAATGCTGTATGCTGGTGACAGCCGCCCAGCCAGCCACCCATGACACGAGGCGCCGTGTGCTTCCAGTCGTGTTGTACAAATGAAAAGAAAGAAGAGTCAAAACGGAGCCTCTATCGTGCAGGTGCGGCCAACGGCATGTCCTCCTCCGTGGTGCTCTCCCGCCCAGAACGCCGGCACAAGACGGCCTCAGCGCTTGATGGCCATAATCTCGAGCCACAGCGCCCATGTGAAATCCGTAATCCAACCAAGCATGTATCCCAAGCAATCGTCCGCTGTTTCGGCCCAAGACCAGTTGGGCAAGTAAACATGTGCCTCTCTTGACTCGAGTCGTTTTGACTGTCACGTCTCATCGTCACATCCATGCTCATATCCCTCTTGCTTATAGCCCACGGTTGCTTCCCCGCTCTTTGCTCGAAAAGAGCGTGGTTGCGCATTTGCTGTCGCGCCAAATGCCAGGGAAAGCCGGGGCAAGCGAGGTGTACCGAAAATTGACCACTGGCGAACCAACCAGTGACCTGCTATTTGACGCGCCTCTCATGCAGCCGGGTTGCCGGACGAGGGGTTCAGCTTGGACCCCGACACAAGCCAGACCACCATGACAAACGTCGAAAATAGCAGGGTGCGAAAAAAGGTTCTCGTCTGGACCGGGCTGAAGCGAGGAGAGTCGAATGCCATGGGCTGAAGCGACGTCGGCTGGAAGCCGCTGATGTAGTCGACGTCGCAATCGCGAATCTTGGGCATGGCGTACGACTTGTACTCGCCCAAGACACTGTCGAGGTTCCACCCCGAAAGTTTCCGGACGACGGCGACGACGCAACCGGTCCGGTGCTTGCCATGGTTGCAGTGCACGAGCAGCGGGTAGTGTTGGCGATCCAGAACGAGCCTCAGAATGGAGGCCATGGTAGACAGGGGAATGGCCTCCTTTTTGGTGCCCTTCATGTTGAAGACGACCTGGTGTATGCCGTTGCTGGACGTGAAAGATTCAAGCTCGTGGTCGATCTCGTCCTTCTTAACCAGTGTTCTGCCAGGACGCATTAGCACTCCAGGCCGGCTGAATGGGGAGGGGAGGGGGGCGATTCAAAGACTTACACAACCGTCTTGAGCTTGAGACTCTGCAAGAAGGCGTAATCCTCAGGCTTGGGGTAGCTACTCCGGTAGACGCCAGGGAGAACCACACCAAAGTTGGCTGGTCGACCATTCAAGGGCACGGGGGGGAATTCGGTCGAACGTGTCAAAGACACCTTGGCGGCCATGACAACTGTTGGGTGACGCAGGTTAGTGACGGCACGAAGCGAGGCTAGGAGACAGCGGCAGAGGCAAGATCTAGGATACTTTACTTACTCGTCTTTTCGCCAATCTTTATACTGGGAGTGACCGTGTTTTCGCGTGTCCCGTCGCTGGTGCTCCGGGTGCGAGCGACGGTGGCCGCCTCCCTGGGCATGGTGCCGACACGTTGGCCATCTTCCGCTTCCTTGGCCGGGGGTGACATGTCGTCGTTGGCGGATCCGTGCGAGTCGCGTCGTGAGCGATGGGACGACGAAGAGGATTTTTGGGATCCGACTTGGCAGTGCTTTGTTTCGTCGACAAAGACGCGCGAGTTTCTCTTCGATGTCATGCCGTCGCTGGACAGTCGAGTTGCCTGCGCCGAGACGTGGTGCAGGCCGTCGGAGGGCATCCAGAAGAGGTGGAATACTCCCGACAAGTAGGAGAAGGCTCGGTGAAGTTGCGGGAGGCCGGGAGGCGTTCGGGGTTAGGCGGAAGAGTCGGGAGGGCTGACTGTGGTCTGTGGTCGTTGCGTAGATGAGCCGACGGGCAAGCGTCGATCGTGGCCCAAGACAAGGAGCCAGCACCAGCCGGAAGATGGAAGTGCTCGCGTGCAAGGCAGCTGGTGCCTAGAGCGAGATGAGCTTCGCCCTGGAAGCAACAAGCTGGACTTGATTCGCCATCTTGTCGACCATTCAACGGAACGAGAGGGGAGGAAAAGAGGACGTTGCCGTCCGCTGTCCGGCGAGGGGAGAGAAGTCGAAGAGCGTGCTGCCCGCCCGAGGACTCGAGGTCTGGATGAAGATGAAAAGAGGAGAAAAAGGTCAAGGGGAAAATAATAGAAAAAAAAGGTTCGGTACCGAGAGACGCGGTTCTAGGCTGGTGGATGCTGGACAAGGGGGGCGGGGCGTTTCGGTCGCTTCGGTGGGTGCAGTGATGCTTGGGGGCTTTTGGCGGACTCACCATGACCCACCCCACCCTGTAGCACAACCTAGGAGAGCGGGAAGAAGGGGTACGCGGTGGAAGAGGTACCTTGGACATGCCCCGGTCGCGTACCTGGCTCAGCGTGGCCCGCGGCTGAGAGATGTACAGTGCAGGGCTCGATCTTAACTGTGCTCATTTGCGGAGGGAAGGGGCCTGGACTGGGGCCGATATCTCCGCTAGGGCTGATGAAGGGGCGCTGGCGAGGGCCGGAAAGTCTGGGAAAGCACAGTGTGCACGCACCCGGTGCGACAGTTGTGGGTGGGTGTGAAGCGTGGATGGGCCCTGCGTCCTGCAGCGCACGGCGAGCAGGTGACTGGCATCCAATCCTCTGCTCTTGCCCTGTTGTTCCGGCATGACGGAGCACGGTACCTGACGGTCGCGACAAGGCAGATAGCGGGTACCGCGCACAAGGCATCCAACAAGGCACGGGCTGCTGTATATCATATCAATCTGGGGTCCTGCTTCTGTGTACAGTAGACAGCACAGTGTAGACCGCGCACAAATTTTCACACAAGCCGACGTCACAGGCTGGGCACCCAAGGCATCTACATTGCTCGCAAGTAGCGGGTACGGATCGCCTGGGGACGGTTGGTAGATCTGCACTTGCAGGACTAAGCCAGGAGGCGCGAAAGAGGTCGAGGCACCATCGGAGAGCCTCAGACAAATGTCGCGACTTGAAAGTCATGTCCGTCGGTACCTCATCTAAGCGTACATCATGTATGCGACGGCGAGTATCGGAGCTCGGACCTGCTCGTACCTCCGAGAAATGGGACGATTGGGGACGACGGGTGAAAAGACGCCATGTGCATGGCCCAGGATGTGGCGGATTCAATACTTGCCAGGCCGCAAGAAAATGTCGGGGGCCAAGCAGGTCAAGGAGAATGGGGGGGGAGCGTCGAGAAACATGCTGAAGACCAGACAGGTCTGTACAGAAACGAGATTCCGACTTGCTCCGCTCTCCACGACAGGCTTCCACACCCCCCTGCTGGAAGCTTCCGCGAGTGAGGCGGCGGGCGCCTCGCAGATGCGCTAGAGATGCAAGATGCATTGCGCAGTGAGCTGTTGTCGTTGCCAGCTACCGTAGTATACAGGCCAGCCATCATGGTACGTTTGGCTTCATTGAGTAGGTGCATTGTCTGTGTTTTATGAGCATGAGTCGGCGATTTGCAGACACCAACGCTCCGCACATAGATGCAGGCGCCAGCCATGTATCCGTACGCGCACAGTGCATCACTGCACTGTCCATGACTGACAGTGCTTTTGACGCCCAGATCATCTCCCTACAAGCATCTAGGGTAGGGCTAGCCCGCCCCAAACGAGCCTGGACCCTGGAATCTCTCGTCACCTTCTCCCCAGTTAATAGCGGCTGGCCGCTCAAGGCTGCGAGTCTCGGCCTTGAAAACTCCAAGGTGAAGGCCGCGCATAGTGCACACTGTCCAAAGGCGCACGGTACTGCCCACCGCTTCCCCCCATCACCACCCTTTTTCCTCCTTTGTGGCCCAATCGTCGTGTCTGAGACGACGTGATTCTTGGGACACGACACGACTCGACAGTGTCTCATTATCCGGCATCTGCCCTCGTGACTGCCTGCCTCTCCCGTCTGCTCTGCTAGCTAGCTAGCTAACCGCCAATGCAGCACTCGCGCCCCCCCCGATCGCAGATGGAAGCTTGTTTAGGCAGCCTTATTATTTGCTACCGAGCCTGCACGCACGCCCTCCTCGCAACGCCCGACATGCCGAGCCCATACTGTACCTACTACGCCCATGCTGTATCTCCCCATCTTCAGCATCAGACGCCATGCTGCGCTGCGACTCTACGAGACGCGACATGCCATCTTGCTCGTGCCATAATTAACGCAATTCATTTTCTCCCAAGTGAGAGGGTGGGAGCGATGGGGAGAAAGGACAGCTGCACCAAGCTCCAAACCCTCTTTTGTCCACGCCCATGTTTCGTTGCTAATCCCACCATGATTCTCTTTCCCTGACCCCGTCTCTGCCCGGCTTACTCCTTTGCTCGCAGACGAGTTCGGCCTCCGAGTATTGGTTACCCAGCACGACGCTGTTTGACAACGCCCTGGAATGCACCACCACGTTGGGCCCGTAACGTCTCACGTCCAATTACAAATATACCCGAGGCGACACGCGTCCACTCGCTTCCCGTCCTTTGCCCCGGCCACGTTCTGTCCGTGCGACCCTCCCATCGTGTTACTTGCGTCCACGACCTGTGCTGATCGTCCGGTCATGGCACTACTTAATCGTATTGATGCCAAGCCGAGAGAGCCCTTTCCTACACTCACAACCCCCTTCTCTTGGCCTGGGTCAAAACTGCTTGCCACCACGAGCCGGTCTCGGCTCGGCCAAGGTCTTGAAGCCCATCATGTTTCGCCGCTCTCGCAAGCTCCTGTCCCGAAGATGGGTAATTACAGACAAGACAAATTGCACATTGGCCCGTAACCATGGCGGTGAATAACGAGTTTCGGTGAGCAGAGACACGCACTCTTGCCCCTTTCCCTGTCTTCTTTCTTGCTTTTTCTACGCAGCTCGCCTTGGCTATCCTGTGCTCTCCCAGTGGCTCTTGCCAGGTACCCGACCTTCCAGCCCCAAGTCCGTCGCGAGGAGCAAGTCGATCTATTCGTAGACGTGATTCATTAAGCCGGCTCATCGGACGGCAATGCATTGACTAGAGGGAACAGGCAGTCTTCTCTGTACCTCACCCGACGACCTGTCATCCAACTGCCCTCCGGTGAATCAGCCGCATTGGAATCAGTGACATCGTGCACGAAACCTACACCTACACGTCCCTGTCCGACTACCTTGATAAGTTGCATGGCGCCAACGCAACTGTCAGCCACGGCATGCCCAACATGCCCTCTCGTGGCCATATCCCAACGTACCTTGGGACATCTTCTCGCTACATGCCACTTGCCCCATGTATCTTGAGACTGGCTGTTGTGGTGCCTGCAAAGGACTGCACTCTATTGTTTACCACTCTCACCAGCAAGCTTGGCCAGGTATACTGTTTGGGTTGACTGAAGCAATTATACGCTTGGCACGTCTCACTTGCCCGCCACCTCCCCGGTTCTGCGGGTGAGACTGCATCGCTCTTCGGCGGACGTCGCAGCAGCGCGGCCGCGATGCAAACCGTTCTTCCAACGAGGACTACGACGTCTTGGGAAACCTCCTGATTTTGCAGATGCAACGACACGACCCAGGTACCTGCAGGACCGCAGTTTTGCGCTCACAGGAGAGTGTCCGACACCCTCTGCAATGAGCCACTGCCAAGGCCGCCTGGCCAAGAGTCGAGACGTTGTGTGGATGATTTTGAAGCTGTTCGCTCAACCTGGAAGCCCGGATCAAGTGCGTTGGCATCTGTGCGGCCTGCTCTGAGGGGACGTTGTTTAAGCTTTGGTCACCATTGCTGCCTTATGCCATCGAATACAGAGGTGAGCTCGTCCGCGTACATGCACTGGCTGCTTTTGCAGTGGGCCTCCTCTCGCCTTAGATCGACTCCCGTGGACCAATGCCCGCTTGGATGCCGCACATGTCCGCCGCAGCCCTGGGTAATGCTGACTGCGGGATCTGCAGGATGGCCTGCCCGGGATTCTTTTGATGATCGGGGACGTCGGCCACGATGTGTATCGGGATGCAACTTGCCACGGGGAGGTAGAGGATGCAAACGCAGAGTCTTGTCCGCGTTGAGATATCTTCTCCCAGGAGAAACCATTCACGCCACTTTTCGAAACCCCGGATGCAGGGGAAGAGATGAACGAGATGGCTGTTTTAATTGATCTGCTGTCTTATCATCGAATCGGTCACCGGCCCTCTTGGTTTATGGAATCTGGCAGGTTTGCATTTGTGGTCTTTTGCCAGAGCCAACCCAGACCATGTGAGGTGCCGTGGAGTGCCCTACTAGCCAGTGCGCGTAGTCAAGCGCGATGAGTAACAACAACTCGTTTGGAGAGGCAAAAACCTCGACTTATTAAACATTCCAGACATTGCGTTTCGTCAACTACATGATGAAGTCAGGTCATCTTCCGTGACAGTGGCCTTCAATTTAACGCTGTTGGCTACTTTTGGCACGATCAGGATATCAGTCGCACCAGCGATGCACAGTTGTCGGAGCTTTCCACCTGTGCTTCATCAAGTGATTGATGTTCTTTTCAGCTGTATGGGTAATGACATGGCCTTGTTGCGCTCAAGCTGGGGGGCAGATCCTTGACTCATCCAAGGCTTCTTCGGAAGGATGGCTAGGTCAGCCTCGCACGCCGAGCCTGACTAGTAGAGCACATATACTGTGGAAGACCTCCTGTAAATGTACTGCGGTGGTGGTTTCGAGATCTTATGAGCCTGGGTCGATGTGGCCTATGGTTCAGAAACACGACGAAGTCGCCTAGCCATCGTCACGACGCACCTAAGTACCGAAATTGCGGTGGCTGGACGACATTCAAGTATCTGACATACCCTGACATGCTGATCTAGCGCGGATAGATTGGCAGGCGACAACTATGCTTGAGTTATGATGGAGGCAGCGGGGTCTGAGAGCAATAAACAGCGAGACTATTGTCTGCTGTGATGATTGGCATGGATGAGGTATGGTAGCAACTAGCCCGGAGACCGGGACTCGAGACCTTACGGTGCAATATGAACCATACAGGAATTGGATGTAGCGGGCGACTTGGCAGGATAATACAACAGTAGTGGAGACGCAAGGACTAAACGCTCGAGGCATATATGCAAAGTGATGGCGCTAACGGGGGTGGAGGACGTGATGATAAGAATCGCGGAGACGTATTCCCCGGGTTTGAGCGAGGTTACATTAAGAATAGACAAATTGATTTCTCTCCTTACGATGCTTCTCTTACTTCTAGCATCAATATGCATAGTTGTCTCGAGCAGCTTTCGGAATATTGGAAGCATTATAGCTGAGTCTGGCTAGTAAGCAAGGTGAGTTGTAGGATCGATTCTTCCTTTTCAGTAACGCCACGAAAAAAACTTAAGACATTTACGATTTAACAGAGAAGAGTCATAGCCGTTAAGGGCTGATGTTATTGTTCCCCGGCGATGATTACTTTGGAGCTGACATTGCCGAGGCTGTGTCAAACACCAGACTGGTGGGCTATATTGTCTTGGATTGCAAAGTGCCGGTTGACGGAGGGTAAATGGGCTTTGAGTAATTCAAAGCACTGCCTTGTCCAGTCCAAGACGTGAATATGTACTTTATACGACAGGCTCGGTGGCAAGAACGCTGCATTGTTGTATCGCTCAAGTCCGATGAATTGTGTATGTACAATACGGATAATCAACATGCCGGGAGGTTCAGCAACGATACAGTTTCAGTGTTGCACAGAGTAATAGAGATATATTCCAATTGACTTCTTGGAGCCGTCTTGGCATCAAAGACGATGCTCTGTACCATAGATATACAAAGCGGTCCGAAGGCTGGCGCAACGGAAATGTGCGCTGATGTGGAGGTTTCAAGCCACTCCAACACTTGCTGATCCGCAGTGCTGAGTCTTTTCATAGGTCTGCTATTGGTGTATTGTATGTATGGTATGGACCCGTGCTACCGCCCCATTGCCCTTGTCGTGATGGGGTTAAGCAAAAGGACCCGGAGCTCCTCGATTACCGGTTTGGCACTTGCCTGTGTACCTCTCAATATGTGGTATGACTGCAGCACATAAGGTTCTTGCCTGGGCGTTGCATGATCGCTTTAGCTTCGGAAATCTTTTCCTGATCTTGCGATGCCAAGTTCCTAAATAGGGAGCTATGCCGCGTGTCGACGAGTGTCGAGTTTGCGTAGCCATCGTCTTCGAACCCATATGGGGCCACCGTAGCATGAAGAAATCTGGTACCTGGATCGAATCGCAAGACATGTCAATGGCGAGCGCAGCTAGCAGAGAATGTGAGTCCGATGCTTTCGTCGCGGATGCTCAACCGCCGTCTTGAACCAAGTCTGTTCGCGACCGTGGGTATGAGAAGCCTACAGCGGTACCACTACGGTTCTCTCAACCTTTGATAGTTAAAAAAAAGCGGCGGAGACAACAGCCTGCTTGATGTGGCCAACGGACACCGACGGTGCTTCCACGGCGCACGGTGGTGACAGTACTGTACTCAGAGACAACATGTGGAGCTCAAAACGGCCACTTGAAGCACGTCCATGCAAGGCTCGAGTGTAATAAATAAAGGTGCATTCCAGTCAATATGAGCGACTCTTGCCGTAAGATTTTATAACGAGACGCAGGGTGAGCTGGCAAAGGAGTTCTCCGGGCAGGCGTTTCACACATGAACATGTAGAACCGCCTGAAAGATGGCTCTGTCTTGGTTTGGGTAAGATCCGTTCAAGAGTCAGCGAGGAAGGGGGAAGCTTGGTTCTTTTCTTCTTCTCAAAATCGCTGTGGGTACACGTACGAAGCTTTGCGTGGAATAAGCTTCAAGCTCAAAATTCTGCTCCATATGTGGAGGATTCTATCATCTCGTGCCCTCCATTCATGTTCCCCGTCGCAAATAGCAGCTCTTCCACTGTATTGCTACACGCACTCAACAAGCTTCCGCTGTTACCTTAGCTGTTAAGCACACTCGGCATTGTATTTGGCCGGACGAACGCCGGTGGACTGGAGGAATCGGCCGGTTCCCCGCTCGGCGCCAAGCGACGTCCGGCAAGCTTGATCTCCACTACGTGCAACTGTGGACGGTTCGCGGTGCGAAAAAGGCTTGAAAACTCCTGCCTCGGCCGGCTTTTCCGAAGAGGAAGTCAGCAGTCGATTGCCTGCTTCCAGTATATGCTCACATACACCGAGCCTTTCCGCTTTAGTGGCTGGCGTGCGGGGATTCCCTGTAGGTCGGGTCTTTTGGACGAAGATGGGCTCGTCTTATTGGATCTAATCTTATCAGATGATCTGATAAATACTGCGTCAGTCCACCAACATCCGCCCCTCTTCCAGTCGCCAATCAAGCTCGGCCAAGGGAGGAAAAGAGCTTTCTTGGGAAAAGTTTGCACGCAAAGGTCGCATCCGCCGCTACCTTACTTTTCACATGGAGGGGGCCTATCCATAACTTGGCCGCCACCGGCCCCTTCCCCCGACCTCTTTTGCTTCTCTCCTCTTCTGTCGAACCCCCTTGGCAGAGTTCGCTCTCTTTTTTTCTTTCCCACCCCTAGAGCTCGTCTCATACCGGCCTTTCCTCTCTCAATCACAAGCTGGTCTGGTTTCCGCCATGCAGCTCCCCAAGAACAGCCTGGCCCTTGGCCTGGCCTCCATGCTGGCCATCGCCACTGCCCATTACGCCGATGACAAACAGTCCAAGAGCAATCCGTCATCGGCATCATTCACCGACGATCATATGGGCCCGGCCGCATTCATGTGGCCCCCTGACCGAGTCTGGTTGGGCAAGATGGACAACACAGCTCCTTGTGGATCAAGCGCTGCCCCAGGCGTCAGGACCAAATTTCCCTTGAGTAAGTCGGCAACGAGTTTTAGTTTTTTTTGTTCTTGACTCTGTCGAGAACATATGCTGTCAAAAGCGGACTGTCGAGTCGGGTTTCTGTCCAGCGATAGAAGGGCATGTTACCGAAAGCCTCGTCCGTTCTGCTAACGACATGCTTTAGACGGCGGCTTAGTCGCCCTCGTGGCACAGGACGACTACTACGACTCCAAGATCAGCATATCCTACTCCAAAGGTACCTGCCCGTTCCAAGCAGTCACTACTGAACATCCACTCACCTGCGCCCCGTCCCGAACAAACAGATCCGGCCAGCAACAATGACTTTTCCCCCCTTGTGAGCTCAACCGACATCAATGACCTCAACCCTGGCCACACCTGTGTCAAGGTCCCTGATGCTCCCGAACGTATCACTGCCGGCACCAATGCCACCCTGCAGATCATCTACAGGGCAGACTGGGACGCCCCCCACAACCAGACTTTCTACGCATGTGCCGATATTACCTTTGTCTCGGCTTCCGATTTTGTTAGTGACAGTAGCTTTTGTTTCAACGCTACCGAGCCCGGCGAGGATGATAAGAAGGCGGATGCCGCCGGCGGATCCAAGCCCACCGCGAACTCTGACAACTCCGGCAGCTCGGCAGGTTCAAAGTTGGGAGCCGGCGCCATCGCCGGCATCGTCATCGGCTCTCTGGTCGGCGTGAGCTCCGTCGCTGCCGCTCTGCTCCTCCTGTACCGCCGCAGGCAGCAGAAGCAGCGCCAGCTGCGCCTCGCACGTATGGAAGAGAACGCACGTCGGGACCAGTTTCCCATGCACAAGTACTCATCTTCGCAAAATAGTTCATAGTTAACATGTCGTTGGGAGGCAAAAGCAGATTTGTGTAGGAAGGACATCCCATCTCGTGTCTCCATCACCTGGCAGGGTGGGATTGATACGACTTTATGACATTTTGACTGGATTACGCACTAGCACGTGTAGCTACATGTGTTATTGCCAAGCTGCAACACGAATAAATCTGTTTGTTGAGCCGTGGCTTGAGGTCATCGGGAGTTTAGATGGGAATATGATGTCAACGTTCAACCATTGATTCTATCTGTCCATGCGGACGTGACTCAATGAGAACAACGTCAACAATTTTATGACCTTGACCATTCCCTTGTGACTGTCCAACTACACATTGCGTGATAAAACCAAATTGGGGTATATTCTCCTCTCCCAGCTTCTACATGTACGAAGTGGGCATCCAACAACACCCAGCCAGACTCATAGATGACGTCGTAAAACATGGCTAGACAACTGGCGTTCAAATAGCGCCTGCCCCGTCTATGCACGCAAGCCTATCCCAAGTCAGAAACAGGCCACCTAGTATCAATTTCTCTGACGAAGAAAGACCTGTGTAAAGAGCGTTTGTGGGATTTAACCGTTATAAATTAGTCCAACGGGTCAATGCTCACTAAAGTCCGATTTGATCCCAATGACAGTCCCAAACACTCCCTAGGCCCTATGCATGACGTTGCCAGAGTTTTCCCTGATCCACCAACAACGAGCCAACTTTCCGACAATGCGCCTCTACCGATTGAGATAAAATACATGCACGGCTATCTGCCATCTGCGTTCTCGTAGCAAGGGAACCAGCACTCAATATCCTCCTCGTTTCCGCTCTTACCTTTCTTGCAATAAAACTTATCGGCGGTGGGACCTTTGCCTTTGCCCTCGGAATCAGTGTCCCACGCATACCAGTTGAAGTTGGTTTGTTCTTCCCCTGGTGCATACTCAAATTTGAGCTTGGAGCCCAGAGGGCCTTTCTTGAACAGCTTCAATTCTTTGGGAAGCCCCTCTAGGGTGCAGTGGCCAGTCGCCCCTGGAATGTCGCAGTCGGGCGCTTCGTGCTTGGTACCTTCCCCATCGCCCAGCTCGATGCTCTTGAAGTGGTTGTCGCCCTCGCGCGTGAGCTTGATGGAGCATTGGAATATCCTTTTGAATCTTGTGTCCTGAAGAGCATAAAGGTTGTCCTGGTCACTGTCATTGGGCTCGATCGGGACTGAAATTTGGCCATACTTTTGACGTTTCTTGGTCAGGCCGAACTGATAAACGTCGTTGTCGCAGTGGAGGCCATCTACATGCTTTATACAGAACGACACTTTGCTCCCGTCCGCTTGGGAGATGTCGAACTCGACGCGGGCGTAATCATTGCGAGCCATCTTGCCCGCTGTCTTTCGGCCGGGCCATGTCCCATGACCCTGATAGAATGAAGCCATTTGACGACCGAGTGCTTCGTTCTCGTGGCTAGGCATACAGCGGAGACTGTTGGCAATGCGTCCGCTGGACCCGAACGGTTGCTGCTGAGACGACGCCGGCGGCCACTCATCGCACTGCCACGATGACGCCTCTGAGTGTTTGTCGCTGGGTATGAACCGTTGACTGTATGGAAACGCCCGGCATACGCTGGTAGTCGAGCCGAGTTTCTTAGGCTTGTTAGGCTTCGTAGGCTTCGTAGGCTTATGAGGCTTCGTAGGCTTCTTAGGCTTATGAGGCTTGTGATTCTGACGCTTCTGATGGGCCCCCTTTGGAGGGTGACGAGCCTGGCACCCCGACTCACGGCGATTCCGATCGTTATCTTTCGACTTGGGACCCGTGTAGACAATCTTGTCGGCATCCTTGATATTGTTGGCGGGTGCGTGGCAGTTGATGTAGTAGCAGGCATTGTTGCAGGCTGATTCTCCGCCCTTGCAGTTGAATTTCAGTATGCCAAAGTCGGTGCCGGCTCGGGCTTGGAAACGATTGGCACGGCCAGGGGCAACGTCGAGGTTGCCGCTAAAGGGAATGCCAACGTCTTCGATCTGAGTTAGGGCTGCCGTGGCAAAGAGGGCGGTTGGTATAAGACCAAACATAATGAAATTGACCAGACCAAGACGATCCGATGGCTCAATGAGTAGCTGTTGGCCGGAAGGGAAACGTAGAAGATGATGATGATGAAAAACCCATAGTGGACTATTCTACCCTTCTGCTCTTATATGGACGTGAACGGATGCTTCTAATTTCTTGACGGTCTCTAAGACCGATCCTTCTCTTGATGAAACCGCCTCGTTAGAATGAGATTTTATCCACCTGACCCCGATAGAATTCTCCTTCTCTTGATGCAACCACCTGAGTAGAATAAAGATTTCATCCTCCTGGCCATAATGGGCTTCTCCTTGCCGTGAGCTGCCACGATCCTCTCCTGTGTATACCCAGAGCACGACGCGCGGGAAAAATTCTATTTCGCTTAAGGGCGAGGAGGGCTGAACTTGTTTCGTCCGTAGACGAATGCAACACAAGTCCTGATCACATGTATTCCGCTTAACTTTGTTCGGGGGCCAGCGGTCCTCGACGAGTGGCCGAGTAGACTTCATAATAAGTTCGCCTGCTGATGGTTTGACAAGACTCGGCAAAGTTGTGAGATGTGGCCTCAAAAATCTGGATTTAACGCCGAATGGGGTTGCTTAGGGCTGACTGCAGACCAAGTGTTACGCATGTAGCAACGTGAATTACCATTCTTTTGATACATGTCGTTGGTCGGCAGCCACCGACGGCATCGTCATTACCACACTCAGCCCTCAAAGACAGCATAATTAAACGACTATGATGTATGTCGCTGTTCTCATGCAAAGGTCCCGCCAACCCGCTGACTATGAAACTGTTGCAGGTGCAACACTCATCTTGCCAGTCTGGCTGAGCTAACACACAGATATAACAATCTCCCCGGCTTTCGTCCGACTCCCCACATTGAACAGTTCACTGATTTCGCCGCTCAAAGTCTGCGCCAAATGCACCTCCTTCACACGTCTCTTCACCAAGTCTTCTCGCGGAAATCATGTCCGGCCCTAACAGCCCCTTTGCACTCTTCGTGCTCTCAGAGACAGTCGATGTTGAGGTGAGTAGCCAGACCACCGCCTAGCGCGTTTGCACGTCTGACACGCCATCAGTACATCAACCAGTTTCTCCGTCGAACGGCGGAGGAGAATGACGGCAACTTCTTCCTGACCGTTGTCCACATCCCGGACCCCTCTTCTCCGTATGCTTGCGCTCCCGAGCATCGCACCGAGGGCGAGGGCGAAGGCGAACGGTCCCTGCCTTCTGATGGTACTCGCCCGCCCATTGCCGATTCTTTTGCGTCGCCTTTTCTGGGGAAAACACTGGAAGACTGCGCCAAGTACTTGCGGGCTACGCCTAATAATAAGGACTGGGACGACGAATATTTTTGCGTGCTGGGAGAAGAGGACGTGAGCGAGGATACCGTGACGCTGGTGCGAAGCTTCGACGACGGAGCAGTCCATGCGTTTCCATGCTCCACGGGCGAATGCGCGCGCAAGATGTACACTGCGCTAGGAGATAACTTCGAGGAGAAGCTGCAGATATACAAGGACATAACCGATGCAGAGGGCGACAAGGATCGAAGCGTTGGGGAGCCGTATGAGTATGATGATACGTAACTCGGAGCGAGGGATAAAACCCCCCAAAGATGAGGGCAAAGCTCAGACAGTAGCCGTCGGAAAGCGATTATTCTTAAAGACAATTATCTCACGCTTGTTGAACGAATTTATTACTCCGGTACTGGACAGCGCTGGCTGTGGCGAGTCCAAACGACCTAAGAGAGCCAGGGAAGAAGTGGGAGAGGGCGAGGAGAATTGAAGTCAAAGAGGCCATGGCCTGGCCGCCTGGGCCACTTCCTCGGCGCCAGATGAGAAAATCCAGAAAAGGAAGCCTACTCTTCAGCGCATAAAGGCAAGACTGCGGCAAATATATGTACAATTTTATTGAAGTATACTCTGAGTTGGACATAGCCCAAAAGATCCAAGTTGTGAGAAGGGTGAAAAGGCAGCGACAAACCCTGACAAGCCTACGAGCCCCGCCTCGTTCCCTTGCGCTTCTTGCTTAGCGTACGCTGAAACCAATCCAGGACGACTTGGTTTTGCTGCTTGAGCGCGCCAATGGCCGAGTGAGTGCCAATGGCATCCTCTGCCTTGAACTCGTGCAAGTGACCCCATCTGCCGAGGCGACTGGCCAGGCGGCGGGCCTCGCCGGCATAAAACGGGTCCTGTTCGGCTTCGCCAACAAAGACCGGCGTTGAGATCATATGGGCAACACGCTCGAGGGTAAAGTTTGCACTGAGCGTGACAAAGTCAAAGGGCGATCGTGTGTTGAACGCCCACAGGCCCTGTTCGAGACCCCAACGGAGGAAGGTCGGAGATTGCGGTTGGAGAAACCTCGCGGCGGCAAGCGAGTCGAACTTCGCTTTATCGCCGGCTGCGTACACCTTCATCAAGTCAGGTCCGAAAGTGTTCTTGATGATGGACCCAAAGTCCCAGACCCCATCGAGGACCATGACGGCCGCGAATCGGTGGTCAAAGGCAGCAGCTCGGGATGCCAGGTAACCGCCTAGAGAGAAGCCTACGAGACCTACTGACGAAGGGTCAACCATGTTCTTTTGGCTAAGAGCATAGTCCATGACGGGCGTAACAACACGCTCCCAGTCGTGAATAAGGCCAAGACGCTGTTTCCTGAGCACGGCGGGCTGGCCGGGGCCTTCGTAACTGAGAACATTATAGCCGCGCTCAAGGGCGGCGAGTCCGATGAGGTGGTAGAGCTCCTCTTGGGTATTATCGTAGCCAAATCCAGTGATTATGGTTGGCCGCTTCTTCGTCTCTCCGCTGGGCGTAATCCAGATGGCAGGGATGTCGAAGTCGGGTGTGTTGATTGTAACTCGCTGCCCTGGGGGCTTAAGCAGAGCGAGCCCATGATCAAACGCCTCTATCTGCTTGTCCCAGAGCTGTGCAAGACGAGGATCGGCCGGATTGCCGTGGAGCAGGAATTCAGCAGAGCGGAAGTAAGTCGCGGCGCTGAAGAAGGCTGTTCGGGCGGAAAAGGGGAAGCCACTTTCCACCACCGTCTTTGCACGCTCAAAGACGCGGCTGGCTAGGCGGGTAAAGGTGCCAGCATAGCTGTTAAAGTCCCCTGGGATGATGCTGCTAGCGGCCATGAGCACATCGTTGATGTCACCGCCATCGTAGACGCTAAGCGACAGGACGCGCAGAAGGCCCAAGTCGAAGATGGGATCTCTGTTGAGAGGGTATAGCTGGAAGCTGGAGTTGGAAGCCATAGTGTACAGAGTACGGCTGCAGAGGGCACTATAATGTTCGAGAGTAGCGGAAACAAAGCAGAAAGCCCAGGAAGAGACGCAATCGAATGTGTGTTTATCTTGCTCGACTTAGACTCGGATATTTATTAGCTCCACATGGAGCGGAGGTGAATACTTCGCACTTCCAAGCACAATTCTGAGACTCGTCCAATGCTTTATATTCTTGGGCCATCTATTTCGGCATCATTGTCGCGTCTTCTCGCGGGGAACCAGGCGCCGAGTTGCCTACCTCTCCCATCGTCGCGTGAGTAGCAGCCAAGACTAAACCAAAACGGTCCGTTCGTATGCGGCGAGAACTTACTGTCTTATAGACTCCTCGGTGGCCGATTCAACTGGCTCGCTCCCAAGTTCCAGGCACCGGCCGAATCGGAAGCAAGCATAAACGACAGGGGCACTTCGGGACCAAGAATCCCGACACGCTCATTAAGCGCTATCCTACTTTGCAATTTGAACCAAAGTTCGGCTCACTGAGCGGGGATATACTTTAGCGGATATAAAACGGCTCAGCCGTCTATTGAGCTGCAGTCAGCGCTTAGCCCAACCCAGTATGAAGCTGTGAGCTGAATGCGGGGCTGACTCCATGTCGGCTGTTGGACGGCACCAGCCTGTTCGGCCTTGGAATGACACCGCCGCGAAAGCATGTCATCTAAGGCGAGATGGGTTGAATTACTGCGTGGGCTTTCCCGTTCGGTCTTTCCCGGTACTGTTTGCTCACCATGCTTGCTGTTGTAGTTAAGCTCTGTCTGATGTGTGCTCAGTGCTGTATCATGATTCTGAAAATTTCAAATTTAATCGTATTAAGAGGTAATTAAACTAGGTCCCAAGAATGACATGGCAAGCATGTGGCAACTAGTTGATATGTGGTTTGATAAATAAGTTCAGCGTCGTGTAGTTCAGTCACCGCAACATTTTTGTGGCCTGGCACTAATACAGAGAATCATGCATGCCAATGATTTGGCTAGATGACGGACGGAGTCCATCCAAGGGTGCAGCATTTACTCGAGCATATCCACTGTTGGACGTCCGTCCAACGTGACACTTTGCAGCCAATATGGCTCTATAATATATATATATATATATATATATTATAGGTCCGCCCTTCTGTCGAAATCGAAAGCAGATTTCCTTATTTCCTTCGTTCCTTATCACCCCGAAGCGGGTTCTCACCTGCAACTTGCAGTCACGGAGTCTATTTTCTGAGTTCTGACGAGAGTCAGGCCGACGATACTAACCTGGGGCCGCGCGACTAAGGCACCGTTCCCCTTCGCTACACGCTATCACCGAGCAGTGACTGTCCAGTAATACTCAGGGCCCGGAAAAGCGAGCCCGGAAAAGAGGGCTTCTTAACCTCAAGAGGTCAATAAGGGTTGGCCCTAACGTAGGGTTGGCCGCAGACTTCGAGTAGTTCGAAGTTCTTACAATCATATCTCCGCCTCGGCAGGCTGCTGATGCTTAAAGAGGACCTCCAGTGGTGGGTAAGCTCACTTTGTCCCAGGCCAGGGCTCCAAGCCCGTGGGCACC
This sequence comes from Hirsutella rhossiliensis, assembly GCF_020360975.1. Taxonomy (NCBI): domain Eukaryota; kingdom Fungi; phylum Ascomycota; class Sordariomycetes; order Hypocreales; family Ophiocordycipitaceae; genus Hirsutella; species Hirsutella rhossiliensis. The sequence continues at coordinate 1,465,604 of NW_025408668.1, read as the reverse complement.
AATCTCTCCAATCCTCCATGACGACGTAATCACTCGATTACAGCAACTTGAAACAGAAACGCGTTAAGAAAACAGTTCCGTCACAACTCGCGCATCAGTTTCTGTTTTGCTTACGGAAGCAGCTGTGGCCACGCGTTTTTCTTGTCAGGGGGACGCGAGCACGTGTAACGGCAGGTGCATTCTTGTGTTGGAACTTTGAACGTGGTGATCCTCGGGTATCACGTCGTTCAAAAGTAAGAATCCAAGTCTAAGTCTGCCTGACCATGGCTCCGCTCGTCGAGATTGAAGTATATAGGCACCCAGGGTGGGTTATATCATCCGTGACGCGTGACTCTGCCTCGTCCTCGAGTTGAGTGTGTGTCGCGGCATGATGCCCTGCCGCTCCGGCCAGCCTTGTCCTTCCAGGCCAGCTAGCCGATAGAACGGTCGTATTCTTCCGTCTGTCGAATCTGCTCTACGCACCACACAAACAGGAGCGAGTAGAACACGAGTGGGCACGAGTGTTGACAACGACCGGAGGGGGTGACTGTGGCAGCGACGAGAGGAGCACACACAAGGGACCCTTGCAGCGAGGAAGCGATGCGGACGACAGTGAGGGGAGCGACTGAGCCCCTATGTTTGGTATAAACTATAAAGGTTCCCCGTACGACAGTTGACATCAGTTACTAGGCAGTACTGTAGGCACGCCGGAACAGAGCAGGGGCGCTGCGGTTTGTAGAGCCAATCGGACAGAAGGGACGATGGCTGGTGACTGAACCGTGAATGACGGGGGAATGAAGGCCGTGCGTGTGGCTGCAGGGTCCCGCTCATGCAAACATCATGCAGGTGTCCGCACAGAAGTGGGGAGCACCCATGGGACAGAGGCACAGGCACGTAGTATATAAGAGGTGAGACCTCGTCTTCCCTCCTCTGGGAGAAACACGGACTTGTTTTTACACCTCTCACTGGAGACAGCCACCGAGTACTGTATAGAACCTCGGCTAAGTGCCACACGCAACCGGAAAGGTTGACCGCCTACGCCTCACACATTTGTCGAAAGGCAAACGCAGAAAGAGAAACTGACACGAGCAAAAGCAGGTTCCTTTGAACGATTTGATCTAGAGAAGGGAAATATCTAGCCAGATCAGAACTGACCTGTGAAGGCAACGTGGCGTACACGCGCGCCGAGGCCGTTCAATCTCCCGTGCCAACCCATCCGCGAGAATTGGCCCGCCTGTACGTTTCGCCCCGGTATCTTCGTACGGAGCGATTGTGGCTCCGACGGAAGTGGTTATCATGGATGTCCTATCTCCAGCCGAGTTGGATTCCCGGGCGACAGACTGTCCGGGCTGCTCTTGCTGTGGTCATGTCACCTGTGAATCCTCGAGGGAACAGACATTGTGCCAGCGATTGTATTTTGTTCTATGGGTTCCGTCAACTACGGTGATGCCATCAGAAATACTGGATGAGCTGCGGCTGCGATTGAAGGATCGAATGTTTCGACACTGTGGTGTCTTAAAGCCCTCGGGCGTATACGACATCTTGGTCAGAATGGATGCATCCAATTTCACACTACAGGCACAGAATTTTGTCCCTATTCCGTTGGACCCCCTGTTTCTCAGCGGCGAGAGCCGGGCTTGGCACCTGAGGTGCTGCAGGGACGACTTTGAGGACGACGCGGAAGTTTGGCTCAAGTCGTTGCAAGAGACAGAAGGCCGAATCCTCTTTGGTGACAAGAGACTGCCATACGACCTATGGGACGACGTGAGGGCGGCAATTGGACGAGAAGACGAGGCCCGGTTCCCGCTGTTCTGCGGCAAGACCGGTCCTGCTTTCTTGGCACGGAAGCGGTGATGCTTCTACTCACACCCTGCACAGAGTCAGAACACACGACAATGAATTGAGAAGTAGTCTACTCTGTTCAGGCTCAGAACTCAGCGAGTGAAACGAGCAAAGCATGGAGGGAACGAGAGTGATACGCTACCCGCCCGAGTGCACACACGGTGCCCGGCTAATTACCCATGGCTTCCTTCCAGAGAAGTGAAAGCCGCAGAGGATAGTAGGCCAACGCGTGTTCGCAGGAGGAAACGCCTTTTAGAGACGGCCACCGACCCCGGATGGATGGCAATGACTGCGAAACTTCCCGCAGCCGTGAGGCGAAGGGCCATGTTTTACCGCAGGGAGCAGGGCGACCAAGGACCACACGAGGTAGTGAGTCCGGAGAGGAGCGACAGGCAAGCGGCGAGCACAGAGACAACGGTCATCTGATTGACGCTCCGCGCTGTGTCAGCAAAGGAACCGTGCGGTCCCGGCTGCACATTCTCCGGGAAGAACGAAGAGCGTTTTGTTGACACGCGGTCAATTCGTATTCTCACGAAGAAGACTCGCGAACCTCTCGAGAAGTGGCTGGAAGACATCCAGGCCTACGTCGCCAACGACGGTGACATTTTCGGTGGATAGATGGGTTCGAAGCTATCCCCCAATAAAAAGGAGATCGTCATATACGAGGAATAGTTCATAGACTGCAAGTGGCATAAAGACGCTGAAGCGATCATGGAGACGCGCTTCCGCAAGAAATATATATGGCAGTTTGTGGATGCCTAGGCTTTCGTGATGGCGGAAAAGCCTAAAGCTTCCCTGCATTCTATGCCGGACTTCGAAATGAAGAAGTGGCATGTGCCCCTTGCGATATTGAAGCGGAACTTACCCGTTAGAGGTGGCGGTCGTCTAACCTCGCTGGTCATAATTGGCTCGTTAAAGTACGGGAAGACGCGATAGGCAGCTTCCTTTGCTAAGCTGGCTATGATGAAGAGCAGCTGGTATATAGACTAACTATCGAAGGAGGATAGTATGTATCTTATATTAAATAATATAAAGTATTAGGGACCCCTAAGTAAATATAGTTGTATAAATTGCTAGATATTTTATTGTTATTAGAGGCGAATATTATAATTAAAGGTATTATTTTATACGAAAATCTAGTTATTTAGACTTTTAATAAAGATAGTATAGTATTTTGCAGCAGACTCGAATATAGTTATTATCAAGTTGAATCCTGGCTCTAAGTTATACTAGGATGGATAAGAAAAGACAAATTGCATTATAGCCACGCCTGAAGACTGACACTTTTTTTAAAACAAGAAACGACCGCAGGTTTTAGGCGCGCATGACCCTTGGGTAACGTCGTCTCATGCTCTGGTCGATATCGAAGTATAACACGCCACTAAGTCGCGAGGCTATAAAACTATTACCATCTTGTGAATTGGTCGGAGGTTTACAAACACAAATCCCTAACCAGGAGTCACATAAGTTCATCTGGCGTCTCAATTGAGCCTGTAGTCGCATAGCGACCTCTTCCTGTCTGTTGGAGCTTTGGCGAACTCTCACACAAGGCAAATACGTTTCGTCTTTCAACCGACTCACTCCTCGTTTTGGTAGCACTTCTCTGGTCGCGGCCTTCCTTACAACATCCCGACCAAGATATCCCATTGAGCTGTCATCCAACTTTCGCGCGTCTAGCCTATCGTTGAGCAACCCGAGGAGCGTTTCCAAGCCACATTTTTAAGGGTCAGCACAGAGTGAAACAAGGATGGCGGAGGACCTTGCTTTGCTGGAGGAGACGCGTCTCAAGGCTACAAGGGTTTAAGGATCAGGTCGGTATAGATTTTCTCATGTTGGCATTTATACCATTGAATACTTGCTGTTCGCGAACATCCATGGCCCGAGAACATGAACCAAAGCTAGCCAGGTCTGTCTTCCTATCTTCCCCCTAATCTGATCTCTTCTATTGCTATTGTCATGCCACGGCGACTCTACTCCATATATCCGTCGTCTCATGGCCATCGAAAACTGCCAACTTTGTTCTACCTTTTGGCTTCATTCCGCGCCTTGAGTCGAGACCTGCGGCCGCATTTTTTTCTGGCAACCCTCACCCCTCGTTTATATTGCTGGCAAAGCTCGTATAAGTTTCTTAAAGTCTAGAACTGTGCGCCACGGCTCAGTAGTTTCAGGCCTCGCTCGCTCGTGATCCAAGACCTTAGACATGCATAAACTCTAAAAAAAATGAAATCGTCGCTTGAGACATGGACATGGTGGGCCGCCATGCACAAGGGAGACAACCAATGGACAATGATATAGAGCGCTAGCATCACGGCGCTTCCTTGAGACGCATCCACTGCCCTATGAAATCTTCGCAGGATCACCCACCCGCCGTGGCGTGTACAAGGGCCAGGGCTTAGAGCGAGTCTCTACCTCGGAAGCCTGGGCTGGTTATCCCTGCCACTGATTTCTTGAACGGGACCACGTCCCCCCGGGAGCTGTTGACTGTGAATTTGTATACGGAGCCTGAAATACGTTAGTGATTCTGTATATATATGTCAGATACTCGTGTAGACCGCGACCGTGCAGGATGTAGCCAGCTGCATTCTCCGCTGTTTTTTCAACGTTGTCTACTCTTTCAGGCCGGAGTCGAAACTCCCCATGCTAGAAGAGGATAGCGGGGGTTGTTCCTTTCGTCGAGACCACGGCCGTTGTAGCAGATAGCAACAGCCAGCCAGCTACGGGCGACTGTAGGCCAGACTGTCTCAAAACGCATTTGGGAAGAAAATTTGTCATTACGTATACCCTACTGTGACCATAGAGGGTTATGGCCCATTTTTAAATATTCGGCTTAGCAGAAGCAGGGTTAATTGCATATACGACGAAGTTATAGCAGATCTTTACAGTCACGTTTCTTTCTTCCCCCTACTTTATTTTGCGTGGACGAATATTAAAAATGCAAGCTATCACGATTGACAGTATTCTCCTCCCATCAATTCCTCCTACTGCACAACAACCAATAACTAGCATTGAACTTACATCATGGGCGTTGTCTAAGGTGTATCAAGTCCGTTCGTCCAAGGTCGAGAGATTGCTAGCATCTACAGCCCCTAAACGCTTTATATGTCTCAATACGAAGGCGAGGCAAGGTATATCACATTCGCATCGACTTAAGCTTACACGAAGCCAACATCTCGATGCCGCCTTGATATTTATATTCGGTGATCAGCCGAAAGCTCCCTGTGTCCAGTGTATAAAGGGAATGGGGTGTTTCAAGGCTGTTACACTCTGGAAATGCTAGGGTCAGGTGCATGCGCGAATTGCACGTACTCATCTCGTGGGTCGCTATGCAAACTACACTGTAACACTCTAGTTCTACCTATAAAAGAAAGGGAAAAGATTCAACTAATAATCGTCTTAGGTCATCATCAAACAGAGGAGAACTATAGCTATTCCCAAGAAAGCGAGGACCTACAGTCAATTACTCCTCGGCAGTGGCAGATAATTGGGAGAAAATTCCAGGAATGGGTTGAGATAATGGTACACAACTCATATAATGATGACTAAATAAACTCCACTCCTTATCTGCATTTATGCTCTACACACTTTGAAACTAAAAGTATTCCATTAAGATTACGAAGAAAAATTCGTTTACTTCGCACATCTACCACCTCTTCGTCATTAACTTATTAAGAGGCAATGGCTGATGATACTTGTACGGCGACGGGATACTCCCATCGGGCAGTATCCCTTAGTCAACCATTATGGACAGTCTGTCTTTATTGCGGAAATCTCCTTACCCGACAGTCTCGACAAGTTCCCGTCCGGACGAATATACAAAGCTCGAGATCCAACGACCATGACGCGCAGACGATCGATCTCACTTCCGACGATAGTCAAACAGAACGACAGATAGCTCCTGCGATGACAGTCCCAGCTATAAAGTCTACAAATGGATTACGTCAACTCGTTACGGCCACGAACGAGGGCAACACCCATCGCTCTGAGTGCGCAGGCAACAAGAAAGCGATCAATGCTCCAGCCCTTCGATCTAACGGTGAACTTTTATTGTGCGTCCTTTAGAATCATCGATAATAAAGGATTGCCTGTAAAGAAGTATCACGTAGGATATCCTAGTCTTGTACGGAAGGTTACACACTGTTTCTTTTCCGAACCAGCCAAGCAATTCCCGTCACATTCCGACATGATTCAACAGATTATTCGCAGAGCCATTAACGACGAGACTTTAATCGATCGCGACTGGAAGCTCCTATCAGCTTGCTTAGCAAACAATCCAGGCTCGATCTCGTATTATCCATCACAAGCATACGAGACGACATCCCTGCTTGACCTTTTTCGCTCGATTTCCCCTGTCACACATAGGATATCAGCCTCCAACAGTCTGACCCCTATTCGCACAGTCCGTTTCACATTTCCCACAGAAACTTCTAGGAGGCATCATCAACGCATCAGTGGCTTCCAGATGATCCGATCAGATGCTTCCATTCACTACCATTCCCTTCCATTCTCATATTCAGGCAGTCTATAAAGATCTCGCCTCTTTCCCACCTTAGATAGCAGAATCAAGAGTCTTCCAGTCCCTGATCTTTATGCCCACTTGCTCATCCTCCGTGCGATAGTTATGAGCCCGGTCTGCCACTGACTGGGTATCTTATTCTTGTTCACTCCGCTGCGCAGAATAGCTTCCACAATGAGCTCAGCTCTAGATCTTGATGGCTCTTCCAAGGGCACCGTGCTCAACGGCCCTTGCGACTGGAAACAATGGATTTCTATCATCAAGAAATTCGCCACGTCCACAGTCTTTGGGACTTTCTGGACCCTGCCGTCAAGGAGGGTAAGCCGGTTCTTCAGCAGCCAGTTGAACCAACATTCCGACAAATCAACCACGAAGCATCTGATCTCGTGGATCTGACCTCGGAGGAATTTCGCCGTCTCGAATTCCTCCACACCCAATACCGCTCGAAGCTTCAAGGGTATAGGGATCAAGTGAAGGCACTCGCCAGCCTTCAACAACACATCGTCAAGACCATCGGCAACTACTACAGCACCATTGCCGAGGAACACGACGTTGCAAAGCAACTTGCCTTGCTTCAGGCTCGTGTGGCCCCAACCGACTGGGCACTCGAGAGGAAGTTGTTCAGCGTTATCGTTCCACCCTTCAGTCGCCAAACAGGACCAAGATCGAAGCTTGGGTCACCCAATGGCAGAAAGTCCTCACTGAGGCAAAGCAATTAGGGCTTCCTGATGTCCAGGACCTTCGCCCTACCCAAGATTTCCTACAGGCTGTTTCGTCCATCAACGCCCCATTCACAGACTATTGGGTCAACAAAATGGAAGACGAGGCCGTATTCGGCAAGCCTGATTGGAAGACGGACTTCCCGGACGGCATTAAGATCAGTGAGATCTTTGAACGAGCTCACCGAATCAAGGCCGCCAACAACAGCAAAGGATCATTCGGAGCTGCCTTCCAAGGCAAGAGAAATCGGAGAGGAAGAGGACAAGCCTAAGTGGTCTTCAAGCAAGAACGCTGATGGTGTTCCTATGTGTGTCTGCGGAGAATATCACCGCTTCGTAGATTGCTTCTATCTCATCAAATCAGCTCGGCCTGATGGCTGGACTCCTGATCAGAAGGTTGAGAAGAAGATCAAGGAAATCCTCGACTCAATCCATGGGCAAAGAAGATGACGGAGAAAGCACAAGACTTCAAGAAGAAGGAAATGGAGAAATCGTCCGACTCCTCCGTTAAAGGCACAGCGTTTGCCGGTCTTCTACCAGCTCCTGACAACACACCGCCTCCTCAACACCTCCATCAACCAGTTTCTCGACGGGAAAGGCAGTCTACCCGCTGTATGACTCCTTTATCCTTGATTCCGGATCAGACACACACATTTGCAACAACCGATCCCGTTTTCTTGACTACACCGCCCTTGCAGAGCCAAAGAGCTCTTTGCAGGCGATAGTCAACTTCAGATCCTTGGCTACGGCACAGTCCGTATGAAGCTTGAAGAAGGAGGACTTTTTCAGCTCAACGAAGTTGCCTTCGTGCCAAAATTCCACACCAACATCGCATCCCTCGACCGCTTTCTTGCGAAGGGATACAACTGGAATCCACTATCTGGACGCGTCTCTAAAGACGATCAGATTATATTTCATACGAAACGCCGCTTTCGTCAACCGGTCATCGAGTTCAACCCGATTAAGGAGGACTCTCACGCCTCCAATTTCACATCTTCATCTGCACCTCGCACAGTGAAAACAGCAGATGCTACGCTTTGGCATAAGCGCCTAGGTCACTTGAACGCTCAAGCCCTAGAGCATCTTGTTGAGAACACGACGGGTTCGAAGATCAAAGGCCCAGTTACCATCGATTGCACCGCGTGTTCCCTTGGGAAGGAAAGAAGGTCGTCTCTCGCCGAACCCCTCAAAACCGAGCCCCAGACCATTCTGGAGAATCTACGTTGATATCTTCAGTATGAACACCTCATTCAACGGCAAGGAAGCTGTTCTTCTTATCAAAGATGAATTTACAAGCATGATCTTCATCTACCTTCTGAATGACGCGACACAAGGGTCCGTTATGACTGCTTTGAGAAACCACGAGGCAATGGTTCAACGCCAATGGAATCTCAACATTTGCATTATCCACCGTGATAACGATCGTTCTCTTCAGAGTGCGTATGAGAGCTGGATCGAGGAAAGGGATTCAAGATGAACCTTCTGCCCCTTACACTCCCGCTCAAAACGGTTCTGCAGAGCGATCTGGGGGTAATATCTGCCCAGGCCAGAACAATGGGAATTGATGCCAATTTACCATCTGATCTTTGGCCAGAGACTTGGAAAGCAGCAGTGTTTTTGCACAACAGATCGCCCATGCAGAACCACAGCTTCGAACGCCTTTCCAGCTGCTTCATCAGTGGCTGCGAGACAACAACAGAGACATAGGCTACCAGCAAGACCAGCCTGACATCACGTTTCTCAAGGCATACGGCTGCAGAGCCTATCCCTTGACACCCCAGGCCCTTCAGAACAGACAGAAGAAGGACCTAAAGACCGACCCTCACACAGAAATCGGTTATCTCGTTGGATATGATTCCACGAACATTTTCAGGATCTGGATTCCGTCCACATCAGAAGTCCGAAGGGTCCGAGATGTGACCTTCAATGAAAGCATCTTCTATGACGGAAATGATCAGCCACCAGAACCTATCCCACAGCGCGTGGAAGTACAGCTTCCAGCCCACATCGAGGACGAGTCGGATTACGAGGAAATCCCCACTCAAATCGATGAACCTGAACCTGACCCCGTTGAGCAATCTCCTCAACCTCAGACCAGGAGACGCCACCACGATTGTGGTACAACCCGAACCATCTGATCATGAGGACTCGGATGATCAGGATGAGTTTCATGACATTCAGCACCCATATCCGACACCGGACCCCGGTCCGAGTGACTCAGCCACGGCGCTCAGCCCGCTCACCAAAGCTCTGCCAGGCCAGAAATTTGCTACTTTCGTCAAACAACTCGGTCTCGTCGATATCTCTACGTTGCTAGGGATCTAGTTTCTTTCTTCAGTTTGCACTGCCCACTAGCCAGCACAACCTGGGGGGGTATGTCACACATAGGATATCAGCCTCCAACAGTCTGACCCCCTATTCGCACAGTCCGTTTCACATTTCCCCACAGAAACTTCTAGGAGGCATCATCAACGCATCAGTGGCTTCCAGATGATCCGATCAGATGCTTCCATTCACTACCATTCCCTTCCATTCTCATATTCAGGCAGTCTATAAAGATCTCGCCTCTTTCCCACCTTAGATAGCAGAATCAAGAGTCTTCCAGTCCCTGATCTTTATGCCCACTTGCTCATCCTCCGTGCGATATCCCCAAACAAGGCGATTGCATCACCTTTTAAGTACTCTTTAATCTTTTTGTTCTCTTACGAGAGCGACAACAACCCAGACGACCTCTTCGAACCCGCACATATTCTTAGCGCCAAGAACGAACCTTTAGTTAAAAAGAGTGCGTCTCCGAAGAAACGCAAGCAACTCCTAAGACTAAACCGACGCCGAAGAATACAAGCAAGAAGTTTAAGGTAGAGGCTATCAAGGAGGAGGCCGAGAATAAATCTACGATACAAGTAGCATCTGAGGCGGATTTTGACTTTTCACAGGACTTTAAGTCAGATTTAGGGAGCCCAGGTCAGGTCTTAGAGGATATCAAGGAAGGCGAGACTCAAGAAGATGGTATCTCTAACGCGGACGGGACTATAGGGAGCAAATGGTTACACGTCGTCAAGCTCATGTAAAATCGCAATCTTAACCGTTCACTTGCTTTTTTCTTTAATTACCATCGTCACTCCTAAAACTCAACTGTTCAAGATCGTCTAGGCTAATATTAGACTGTGATAAGACTTGTTGTAGTCGGTCCCGACCATTTTCTGGGCGACTAAGTAACGTGACTTCCGGTTGCTTCTGATCAGTAATATACTGATGCAGATGTGTCCGGAGCGAGTTGTACTCGTCAAGCCATGGATATTCCGGGTTCGGAGGACTTGAAGATATAGTTCAATGCTTAATTGAACCAAATAATCGCATATCTCTTTAGTTTTAAGCGGTAGGTAGTCGTCTAGGTTCGTGGTATCCTCATCGAAAAGCTCGGTGCATATGCGAAGCCGATCCGGTGGGATCTCCTCGGCATAATTCTGTTCACCAGCAGAATCAAGCTGATGATATAAGACCGTAGGTTGCCCGCTTCGAACGTGTGGACGATTTGGCTGATGTCGAATAGTATGACTGTTCCACATATGAACGAATTGGACTAGCTCTTGACGGATAGTATCCATATAGATATAGAAGGTACCAGCAGTCTCCAAATGCAATTGGGACGAGATCAGAGCCCTGTTCCTTCGTTCGCATGCCGGATAGGTAATAATGTATCCCGCATAAGAGGATGTCTCATTACCATGGTCCGATCGCAAGATACGAGGCATAGCGTGCCGCTGGTTTAGTACGTGGAGGTACTGTTTTGCAACGTTCCAGCTCGTACTGGACGAAAACCCACAGTAAAACCACGTAATATACCGTGAGTACGCGTCAATACCAGCATAGATCTCAAAACCCCAATTCTTAAGTTTGTCGTAGCCATCAATAGACCAGACCCAGTCTGGGCCATGGATAGAGAAGTCACGTCGTGTGTAACGTGTTCGTCCCCATCGTTCCTAACGTTCTCAGGCGTGAAGTCTCGATACTCTGCGTATAGGGCATCACGACTAATAATATGATGTTGCTGGCGCATATACGTATAGAGATAGTTCCGGCCATGTCCTTGTAGCGTTGTAGAGATCTGTGCCTGGCTGTTAAAAAGGACCGGGCGCGTTCCCTTGCGACTTGGAGCGCTTCAGGGATTGGCGGCGGTAGAGCCCTCTTCAAGCCGAATTCTTTCAAGACGGAACTTTGAGATCGTAAACCCCTCGTCTCTAAGTCGTTTAAGCATGAAATCATCCTTAAGACATTCATCAAAGAATAGCGACCTAATTCGGTCCCGTAAGGTATCTGAAGTGATCGTACGTGCTTGACGAAGAAGTCCCCAGTCTTTGATCGATCGATAGAGACTGGCGCGGCTTACTTGAAGCTGATGATGCTCGAGAAGATGCGTACGGATTGTATTAATAGAGGATCCATCTCGATGCAAGCCGGTGATTTCCTCCTGAACTGTGGAAAGATCAATTTGTGGTCGAGGCATATTTGTTTAACTGAGTAAAGCGCTATTCGGGCTCAATGATATCGTAGAAGGGAGAAAAGCACTGAAAATGTGTACCAATGCGCAGAGCGAACGCTTACTTTCATTTCTTTCAATGCCCTATGCTAATAGAAGAGTATCGGTATATACAAGTTACCCAGTTGCACTTAGACCCGATCGGGTAATCTAACCCCGGGGTGCCCACAGCCCAAAATGCGTTTTGAGACAGTCTGGCCTACAGTCGCCCGTACCAGCCATCACCGAAATGCCGCCGCCTCTTGGCAGGCCCACTTGGAGTTACACGCTCATCTGCTTACTGGTCTCGCGCGGTGTTTTCTGTGACTAGCACTCGCTTGATTCGCAGGGAGTGAGCCAACAAAGCGAATGTCAGCATAGTGGGGAGCACGAGTAGTTGACTCTGACATCCATTACAAAGCTTGACTTGCTGGAGCCATTCGGCCTCTGAGTCTCCTGTCAGCCTATTAGATCCCCTCAGAATTGTAACTGTAAAGGGCTATGTCAGCTTTGTAGAAGTGGCTGTGTTAGTCTCAGCTGCATAGGGGTGAATGTGCTTAGCTGAGTGAGAGTGTGCTACGCTAGCTATGAACACCAGCTGTGCAGGGTAGTGTGTTATTGTCAAACATTGTAAATACCACTTGACCACCAGAAAAATAGGGGCACCCCCTGTGGAGGTGTTATTGGTATAGTCTATAAATCTTTATCCTGCTGGCAGTTATATATGACAGGGCTGCTGCTAATATGTGTGTGTTCTGTGACTGACACACACCGGAATCCTACTCCCTTGTCCCGTACTTTGTCAAAGAATGCACGAGGGTCATAGTCTTGCATTGCGTCACAATGGGCGAGATGTCTTATGCCTCGACCGCGCGGCAATTGCCTTACTCCATGGTTCACTATGCTTGTGCGTCAGCAGAAATTGCAGCCCGCTGCCTGCCATGAATTGAGTCTTACCGACTAGTATCTAAGGCGCTTTGAGTTGGAGAGGTCCCGTTTCCGACTTCGTTTCCCGAAATACTTGATGCAGGTTGGACTATCTGGTGCGTACCTATGTAGAAGCAGCACAGAGGCTGGCATTCTCGTCGAACGCAGCCGCGAATTTCTTGCCACCGCGTAGAAGCGACGATATGTATAGTGGCTGCATTCACCAGGTATGTAGGCCGAGTACGAAGTGGAGGGCCGGGAGTCCTAAAACAAAACAACTACGCATAATTAAGCTTAAATACGCGCACCCTAGAATGTAGCCTGACTCAGATAGCCGTTCCCTAGTTCTTTAAGTTCTCGGCCCGAGAAGCAATGTCGATAGGTTCCGATAGGTTCGAGCCCGCCCGCTATGCACAAACCTAAATCCTATACTAAGCTGTCATGGCATGAAAATTTTGGCGTCCGATTATTGACTCACCGACCAAGGGTCGCAATCCCCTAGAGGCCTCCGTGACGACGTACAGAGTTGGAGTCACGCTAGCAGGCCCCTGCTTTTGAATTTTAGCATCGTTAGAAGCTGCAAAGGAGTCTTCTGCACCCTCCACTATTGCCCTTCCATTAGACTTCATTCCTTTTACTCCTCTGTTAAGTTAAATGGTTGTATTCTACGAAAGAAAACATAATAGGTTTTTAGTATCTATATAAAATACTTTACGTAGATGCGTTTCAGCATAAAACGTAAGTGTTAGTAGACCTCAGAACCCGAGTATAGTACTCGGTAGCATTTTCCTATAAGCGAGATTTTTCCTATTTAGCGTAGCCCCCCCGATTGTAGAACACTGGGGGTTTGACTTTTAGGCCCCCTTGTAGCACCGATTAATAAGAGACGAATTTGATTGGACTGTCAGAGTACTGCCGATAGTAATGTCTTATCCCACTGAAATGCAGAACCACAACCAAGAGCCAGCTCTTCCCACCTAATGACGGAATTCCAAAGCTCCATGCCAGAGAATGGTTGGAGACAAAGAATAATCACTGTTTTAGTTACTAATTATGACTTCCTGAATAAAAAAAAAGTGCTCACAACCATTATACTACCTGAAATAAAGCCGTTAGGGGGATCGTATGATCTAAATCCGACCGAATTAGTGATTATAGCTCAGCCACCGTGTAGTATTCGCATGTCTCCAGATACTGCCCGGGGGTCTAAGACATGATAAGCTGGCAGGAGTGTGTGGTAATACTCTGTTGTACAAGGCTGGGATAAACCGGGAATATATGTTTTCTATCCTGGTCGATAAATATCAGCTGAGCCAGCCCACCTGATGGCTCGGCGACCATGACCTAGCATTCAAGTTTAATAACTGGCCAGTTTCTTGCCAGTTAGCAAGCTTAATATGAAGTACCAAACTATTTCTGCGATTTTGCTTTCGCTCTTTGCCTCGAGCTTCTCGTTGGTCGAATCTGCCAAGCCGAGAGTCAACCTTAAAGACGCACGGTTTCAAGCTTGGAAACCTGCTGGATCAGGAGACTGTAAGTTTTTTCCCCTATATGCTGGTAAACCCTGGCTAAGTGTATTCGCAGCTCGCAGCGCGTGTCCGGGTCTAAACTCGCTCGCAAATCACGGCTTTCTACCACACAATGGACAGGGGGTTAACGCTGTGTCCATTGTACGCGCATCCTTCGAAGGCTTTGGGATGTCGCCCGAGGTACCCGCAATTATTATCTTAAAAGCCTTGCAGGACGCCAACCTCCCGCTGAATGCGACTTTTTCCTTGCATGACGCGGACAGAAAGTCATGGAAAATCGAGCATACCCGTAGCTTCTCGCGTGAGGACCTCCCTCCGGCCGACCAAGATCTCCCGCCGGTCGATACTTCCCGCTTCCATGAACGACCCTGGAAGGTCGCTCTTCGCGTGATGAAAAGATGTGGGGAAAAGGTGGACGCCGACTGCTTCGCGAGAGCAAGGGCCGCCCGAATCATAGACGGAAAGAGACGCAAACCGAAGACCAACTACGACATGGCAGCTGCCGCTCACGGTGCCGTTGAATCCGCCAGGATAATGCTTGTTCTAGGTAATAAGCACGGCGCAAACCTTAAATATATCCAGTCGGTTTTCGAGAAAGAGAGGCTGCCACGGCACCTTGGCTGGAAACCTAAGGCATTTTCAGGAGATATTGATTCTATGTTAGACCTTGCGGTAAAGACACAAAAGCCTAGTAAAGTCTTGCGATGTGCTAGCAATGGTAGAGTGGCCTCAAGATTTGTAAGGCAAACTTAACCATCGGGTGTATACGCCGCTCTAACTAAAGATAATAGGATATTATCCGCCTATTCGAGTCTAATAGAACCGGCTTTATCGTTGAAGTGGAAAAGCTTATTAAGAAGGCCGGTTTTACCGACATAAAATCTATTGTCGAGGCATTAGACGGAATTGAAGACGAAAAACGACAAGGCCGGAGCCAAAATATAAACCAAAGCTTAAAATCGGAGTGTGGCCGCAAGTCGCCTTCGCGCGGCCACGATTTGGACTCGGACGGCCATGATTCGAGCTCGGATAACGATGACGATGATTCGGGCTCAGATAACGAGGACGATGATTCGGGCTCAGATAACGAGGACGATGATTCAGGCTCAGATGACGAGGACGATGATTCGGGCTTAGATAACGACGATGATTTAGGCTCGGATAGCGATAACGACGACTCGAGCTTAGACGACTAGGAGTAAGGCTCTCGAGGATATAAAAGGCACTTAGGCTCGGGCAGATATATATAACGCTACTAGTTATAGTAGGTTATATAGATCTATTATCTAAGTTTAACTTTTGCTCCTAAAATATAATATCTACTTTAATTTATTTAATTAAATATAAAGCCTCTTATTTAATTAAATACTTATTTAAAGAGCTAAATATTTTAACGCCTATATTAACTAGTAATTATATTTAGCTATCTATTTATTAAAAAGTAAGATAGTATAGCTAGTTAAGGTATAGCGCTAATACTATATATTAAGTTAGCCTACCTATCTTTAAGCACCCCCCTTTTAAGTACCTATATAAAAATATCGCGCTAATTATATCGCGAAGCGTAGCCTAATTTCGTAGTTCTCGGGGATATCCCTTAGTAAGAGGGATCTAGGAAGCTAAAAACACCCGGTATAGAAGAAGGAAGAAGGAGCTAAAAGGAGGCATAGAAAGGAGGGTAGAGGTATAAGGGGAAGTAGAAGTAGCGATAGCTTCTTATAAAAGTAGCGAGAGATAAGATAGAGGGACCGGTAACGGCTAAAAAGGAGGGAAAAACTAATAAAAAGCTTAGTAATTAAGAGGATATTAAAGGCTTCTTTAAGTAAGATCTTCTTTATTAATTAAGATATTAGATAAGTATAAAGAGGAGCGTTAGATAAAGGAAAGTATTACGGAGTAGGCAGAGGCGTATACGTAGGTGCCGTCCGTAGGATAATATTAACAAGCTATATAGAGCTCTTCTATGCGCGGCTAGCCCGCCCCTATACTTACGGGATCCGGCCCTCCGCACGTGACTATACGGCTTAGGCCGCGGCCTAAGCCCATTACCTACAATAGTCAAAGACTCTTATATAATGCCCTCCCTCGAGCGCGGCGTAGCGCTGCCCTATTAACGGCTCCCGTATAATTAGGCCCGTGCCGCGGGCTCTTCCCTGCCCTTTCCCGATAATAGGGCCGGCCCTACTAGCCCTATTATCCCCGCGCCCGTTAGCCCGGGTAGCCGGGACCCGGCTCTATACTCATCGGCCGGCTAGCCGTTTAAATAGGGGCGTAACCTATTATATGCGCCCCTAGGTGGCCGGCGGCTAGTCCGGACCTACGTAAGCCTTAGGTTGCCCGTCCCCTCTACCTTAGGTAGTATCCTCTACTAAGGGGTATATAAGGCGGCATCCCCCCCTTCCCCTTTCCCTTCCTTCTCTCCCTTCTTTAACCGTAGTAGTAGTATTAATAGGTAAGTTCCGCTTTACCCGGGGCGTTAGTCCGTTCCTAGCTATACGGGCCGCTCTATTAACGTATACTCGTAGTAGTAGCGGCAGCAGCAATAATAGCCCTAATAATAATAATAACTCTAACTAGTAAGTTCCGCGCCTTATAGAGCGGGAGGCCGTATTCCGTCGTGCTAACTTCCGCGATAGATATATCCGCCTCTCCCTCTCCTACCTCCTCCTTCTCGGAGCGTACGGAGTCGTTCGTCGACGCCGTGCTAGCCGCGGCCGACGACGACTCCGCCGCTGCCGCCGCTCCTACCCGCGCCGCTGCCACCGCTCCCACCGCCGCCGCCGCCGCCTCTACTACGCTATTCGCTCTCACGTCGCCCCTTAGGGTAACGACGCCGTCCCCGCCGCTACCCGTGACGCCCGGCCCCTCGGCCCCCGCCTCCGTCTCCGCTACCCCCGTAAGTCCGCAGTTAGGCAAGCGTAATAGACGTTATCCGCTAACCTCCTATAGTATAAGCGCTAAGTGTAGGCCGGCGCCGCCCGCTCGGCCCCTTATATGCGTTATGCGTCGTAGGAGCTCGACTGCTCCGACTAGGCCGGGCGCCGCCGCGGCGGCAGCTGCTACTAGTGCGCGCGAGCCGGCCGCGCCTATAAGGCGGCGCCTCCCGTCCTGCTCGCTGCGGCGTCGGCTTAGAAGGCCGGCTCGCACGGGCAGGCGCGGGGGGCTGCTAAGAAGCGCCTTACCGCCGCCGCCGCCGCCTACCGTAACCTCTGCGCCCTCGAGCGATAGGGCCTTATGCCTAAGTAAGTCCTACTCCTCCGCTCCCCTATTTCCGCCTCTAACGCACCTAGCGCTAGGGATACTACCTCCGTCGCCTTATCGGCGGTCCCCTTAGCCGTGCCCGCCTCCGCTACCGCCGCTGCCCCTGCCGCCGCCGCTGGCCGCCGCCCCTCTGCCCCCGGAGCCGCCGCCGCCGCCGACTAGCTTACGGGCTTAGAGGGCCGCCTTAGCGCCCTAGAGACCGCCGCCGCCGCTAATAAGAAAGAGGAGGCTAACGAGGACGACGATAACGAAGATAATAATAATAATAACGATAAGGAATAGGCCCGGGTAGTCTAGGGGCTCCGCCCTATAATAAACGCTATTTTTATCTCCGCCTATACTATTGCGCTTATATTGCCTATATTGCCGTGACTGCCCCCTCCGCTATACCTACTTTATAGTCCTAGCCCGGGCTACTATCGGTGGTCCGCTAGTCCGTCGTTCTCGTCTACCGTTCTAAATAAGGCTTTAAACTTATCGAGGGCTATAGTTCCCGTAAACTTACGTATAGGTTCCTACGTAGGGTCGAGATACCCGCGCTACTTAACGAGGACCTCCCGGCGTTTCCCCTTACCGACCTTTTTCTAGCGCGCGGCCTATATCTCTTCGACCTCGAACTCGTCCTCTCCCTCTACCTTAATTACGGGCGGTTAAGCGTCCGCTACTTCTTATCCGGGCAGCGGGTTAGAGGAGGCTCTACGAAGGAGGTCTACGTTAATCTTATTATAGACCCTCGTTAGGAGACTATCGAGCTCTATAACCTATGGGCTAATAACCCTCCGTACCGTAAACTTCGCGTATAGCTAGTTAAGCTTCTTCTTTAGCCGTGCCGACCTATAGTTACGGAGGTCTAGCTATACCTTATCTCCTACCGTAAACCTATCTACTAGGGCCCTAGTCTTATTAGCGTGCCGCTCTTAATCTTACGCCGCGGCGGCTATCGCGGATTAGTAATAATCCGTGGTCTCCTATAGCTTTCGTACGAACGCGGAGGCGCGGCCCTCCGGTAATAAATTACTATGCTACTCCGCTACTACGCCTATAGCAAAGGGAACTAGTAAGGGTAGTTCGAAGCTATACGTTATAAAGAAAGGGGCTATCCTAATAAAGGTATATAGTCTACTATTTAACGTAAGTTAGGCCGCGGGGAGCTAACGGTCTTAGTCTACTTAGTTACGGGCTACGACGGCCTATAGGTAAGCCTATGCCTCCTAGTTAACCCTCTCGGGCCCTCTATTAGTCTATAGGTAATATACCGTGCTAAGTAGCTACGTAATCTAAAGTAGCTAGCATAGGTACTACTAAAAGCGGCTAGTTTAATTCGATCCCCTATCGCTTATAATAGAGGCTAGCTAGCTATACGAGCGGGCCTAGTACTATAAGAAGCGCTCTATATAGGACTCCGTATCTATAGACGGTATTAGCTTTAATACTATAGACTTACTAAGTCGGTCCTTAATTACCTATATATAGCGGTTGCCGCCCTCTATAAGTAGGAGGTCTATTATAAAGTCTATCTATATATATATATAGAACCGGTCGGGCACCGGAAGCTACTTAAGCAGCCCCTTAAGCTACGCCCTCTAAATCTTAGTACGGCCGTAGATATCGTAGTTATAGAGGAAGCGGCGAACGTAGTACTATAGGAGGGGCTAGTAGAAATCCCTCGCGAGGCCTACTACTATACCCTGCTTACCCGGGTAGCCTATAATACTAGAGTTATAAACGAGCTAGACTAGCTTCCCTCGGAGCTCGTTCCGTTCGTTTAGCTCCGGCGGTCTATCCTTCTCCCTAGCTTCTATAGTATACGGCGCGCCCGGCACCTATAGTCTCCCCCGCTAACGTAGGTGCCCCTATAGGTCGATATAATAGTCGGCTACTTATACCTTTAGCTTTAGCTTTAGATCGAGGCGTCGAGCGCCGGACTTAACGGCGCGGCGCACGCTCTCGTAGGTACGGTCTAGAGACGATATCCTATCCTATAAGCGCTAGAGGACCTTATCTTAGAACACCTACGCCGCACGCGCCCCTAGGCCGGTCTATCCCTCCTCGCTAGGCCGAGGCGAAGGTATAGGGGAAGGCTTATCCGTTAGCGTCGCGCCTTCCTTTACTAGGGAAGCTCCTATATAAGTCCGTAGCGCTTCTTACGGGATAAGCTATAGATCCCGGGCCTCGATATCCGCTCCCGTCGGCCGGTCTTAATCCCTCCGGGAAAGCGTATCTAGGACTACGGAGTCCCGCCCTAGCCGGTACTTAATCGAGAAGTTAAAGCGTAAGAGATACTCCGCCTAGCGGGCTTACCGCTCCGAGAGGTGCTAGCGGGTTATAAAGTACTCGAGGTTCCTATAGTCTATAAGAACCTCGAAGCTCTTATAGCTCTAGAGCTCCGCTTACTATTGCTTAAGGCAGCTAATAATCGCTAGTATCTCCTTATCGTAAATAGCGTAATTCCGCTCCGCTAAGGTTAGCTTATAGGAGTAGAACGCTACCGGTTGCTTCCGCCCGTCTACCTCCTAAGAGAGCGTTCCTCCGAGTGCTTAGCCGCTATAGTCCGCTTTAACTAACGTAGACCGGTCGAAGTCCTACTAGAGCAGCACCGGGGCTTAAGAGAATAGGTCCTTAAGCGTACGGAACGCTCCTTCCTATACGGGCCCCTAGTAAAAGGCGGTCCGCTTCCCGGTAATCTCGTTTAGGGGTATTATAATATAAGAGAAGCCCCTAATAAATATCCTATAGTAGTTCGCGAACCTAAGGAAGCTCCGTACGCCTATCTACGTAGTTAGGGCAGCCTAGTCCTAAATCGCCTAGATCTTTACGGGATCCGCCTATATACCTACGCCGGCGTAGATAATAAAGCCTAGGTACTTAACCCTCTTAACCCTAAATTCGCACTTATCCGGGTCGAGGTAAAGCCTATAAAGTTAGAGGCGCTCTAGGACCCTCCGCACTTTCTATATATAGTCCTCGTAGGAGCCGCTCGTATAGATAAGGATATTATCTACGTATATAGAGACGAACTCGTCGAGGAAGTCTTAAAGCACGTTATTAATATAACGCTAGAAGGTAGCGGGCGCTCCTAAGAGGCCGAAGGGCGTTATAAGCTACTCGAATAAGCCGTAGCGTATACGGAACGCCGTCTTCTACTTATTACCCTCCGAGATCCGTACCTTATAGAACGCCTATTTTATATCTAGCTTCGTAAACTACTTTGCCTTTAAAAGGTTACGGAGCGTATCTAAGATTAGGGGCAAGGGGTAGCGGTCCGGCCTTATAATTATATTTAGAGCCCTATAGTCGTAATAGAACTATATCCCGCCCCTTAGTTTACGCACGAATAGGACCGGCGCTCCTACTTCGGAGCTACTTACTTAAATAAAACCCTTATCTAGGAGGTCCCTTAGTATCTTCTTTAGCACTAGTAGTTCCGGGTATAATATACTATATAGCGGTCCGAACGGTGCGGGTAGTTCCTACCCCTTCTTATCGGTACGGAGTACGATCTTATAGTCTACCCCTAGCTTATACGGGTTAAGCTTATCCGCTTCCTAGGACTCGAATAGCGGTAAGAGGTCGTAAAAGCGCTCTAGTATCTACTACTATAGCTTAGAGGGCGACTTCGGCTTCTTTGCCTAAAGGGCCTTATCGATATCCGCTAGGCTAACTACGTAGACCGCTACGTTAGCCGCTGCCCGGCCTTCCTCCCGCTTTAACCGTCGCACGGTTCCTATAAAGATAGAGGCAAGGACTTCTTATGCCGAGTATAAAGCTCGCACGCCTAGTCCTACGCCTACGGAACCGTCGTCGTAGCGGACCTACCGTTACGTAGGCCTAAACCATAGCTTCTCTTAGTACGGAACCGAGTATAACTCCGTATATAATAACTAGGGTTTCCCGAGGATTAGGGGAAACTCTAGTTAAGGGATTATATAGGCCACGATAAGCTTACGGCAACTATCGACCTCTATAGCTAGCTATATAATGCCCCTAATTACCGCACCCTCTATCGCGCTTAAGGCGCCCTTTACTCGCCTTAGGGCGATCTTTTCTACCGGCACTTATATCTCTTATATAAGCGCCTCGTTAACTACGGCGTAGCACTAGCAGCCCTCGTCTATAAAGGCGGCGACGGGCAAGGAGTTATTAACTATAACCTATATTAAAGTAGGCTCCTCTTCTATACGGGCGGATAATTCCTCCTTCTCCTTTACTAGTACTAGCAATTAGGGCTCTAGAGCCTGTCTTTGCTCCGGAGCTACTCTTTTTCCTCTAGGCCTAAGGGAGCGGAGTCCTCTTTATCGTCTAAGGCAAGGAGCGGTTCTATCTTCGCTACTCGAACTACTATAGGCCGCTTAGCTAAAAGGAAGGGGCATTTTAATATAAAGTATATAGACGCGCCGTAACGTAGGTAGCGGCCGTTAGCCTTCTTTTTCCCGATTTCCTCGCTCGTTACTTACTTCGCCCGCTACTTAGAGAGCGGGATAGTATAGGGGATATTCGAAGACGACTTCCTACCGCGTTTAGCTCGGTCTATGCGGGTAGCCGATATTAGGGTGTCTCCGTTAGTATCGATAGTCGGCTATTCCTCTTATAGAGGGGCGGTAATCCCGTTACCGCTATACGGCGTGCGCTTACGAAGCTTCTAGAAACGCGGCGTCTACTCGTAGCCCTATACTACCTTTATTAACCGGCTTACGTACTCGCCGTAGTTAGTAGGCATAATTATAGGGATAAGTAGCTCTTATAGGGCCGGCGTAATCGAGTTCCGTAACTATATAAGCTTCGCGCTGTCTTCTTATACCGTGGTTCCCGCTACTCGTAAGAGCGTCTCTTCGAAGTTAGGGAGGAATTCGCTAAAGGTCTGCCCGTCCTTTTACTTAAGGGTCCGTAGCCTATCCTACGCCTTCTCCCGCTCCTATACGTTGCCGAACGTATATATAAGGTATTAGAAGAAGTCCTATAGGTCGCGACTACCTCTAGGGCCGCCCTTATCCTAGAATCCGGAGATCCGCTATATCTAGGGCTCCGGCAGCGTATAGAGGAGCGAATACCACGCTATATCACGATAGCCGTTTAGGCCCTATTTCTCGTCTATTATAAACTTCGTCTATAGCCGGCTAAGGAAGAAGTAGAAGGACTTAGGCTTACCGTCCTAAGTCGGCTAGGGAAGCGGCTTCTATATCGGTAGTGCCGCCGCCGCAACCGGTGTTGCTAAGGTCGTAGGGGTCAACGCTAGTCTCGTAGACGGCTCTCTTAGTATAGCGAGAACCTCGTTCTTCTCGCTAGCCGTCGCGCTTCTAATCGCTTCTAGGATAGCTGCAATACTTCCTATCCGCCCGGGGGGTAACGGGGTGCTCCCTTAGGGAAGCGGCACCCTTTCCGGGGAGACATCTATTAGATCTATTAGTTAATAGCTTATACTATCACGGAGTAGGCAGAGGCGTGTGCGTAGGTGCCGTCCGTAGGATAATATTAATAAGCTATATAGAGCTCTTCTATGCGCGGCTAGCCCGCCCTTATACTTACGGGATCCGGCCCTCCGCACGTGACTACATAGCTTAGGCCGCGGCCTAAGCCTATTACCTATAATAGTCAAAGACTCTTATAGAAAGAAGGAGAATTAAGGAAATATAATAATTATTCCCCTACCTTAATTACTACCCCTATATTATAGAGTAGGCAGAGGCGTATATATAGGTACCGTCCGTAGGATAATATTAATAAGCTATATAGAGCTCTCTTATACGCGGCTAGCCTATATATATATATATAGGATCCGGCCCTCCGTACGTAACTATACGGCTTAGGCTATAGCCTAAGCCTATAACCTATAATAGTTAAAGACTCTTATATAATGCCCTCCCTTAAGCGTAGCGCGGCGCTGCTTAATTAATAGCTTCCGTACTATTAGGCCTATGCCGCTAGCTCTACCCTACCCTTTCCCGTTAATCGTACTAGCCCTACTAGCCCTATTATCCCCGCGTTTATTAGCCTAGGTAGCCGGAACTAGGCTCTATACTTATTAGCCGGCTAGCCGTTTAAATAAGGGCGCAACCTATTATATACGCCCCTAGGTAGCCGGCGGCCGGCCCGGACCTACGTAAGCCTTAGGTTGCCTATCCCCTTAGCCTTAAGCAGCCTCCTCTACCTAGGGGTATATAAGGCGGCATCCCCCTCTTTCTTTTTCCTTTCCTTCTCTTCCTTCTTTAACTATAGTAATAGTAGTAATAAGTAAGTTCCGCTCTACCTAGGGCATTAGTTCGTTCCTAGCTATATAGGCCGCTCTATTAACGTATACTTATAGTAATAGCTATAGTAGTAATAATAGCCTTAATAATAATAACTTTAACTAGTAAGTTCCCCGCCCTATAAAGCGGGAGGCCGTAATCCGTAATACTAACTTCCGCGATAGATATATCTACCTCCCCCTCCCCCGCCTCCTCCTTCTTAGAGCGTACGGAGTTATTCGTCGACGCTATACTAGGCACGGCCGATAATAGCTCCGCCGCTGCCGCTGCTCCTACCCGCGCCCCCGCGACCGCGCTTACCACCGCCGCCTCTACCTCTACTATACTAGCCGCCCTTATATTACCCTTCTAGGTAATAACGCCGTCCCCGCCGCTAGCCGTAACGCCCGGCCCTTTTACCCCTACCTCTACCTCTACTACCCCTATAAGTCTGCTACTTAGTAAGCGTAGTAGCTCTAGCTATCTCTACTACTTAACTAATTATACTATAATATATATTCCCTTATAACTTACTAGCTTAATTATTTAGCTTTACCCTTTTTATAAGGGTAGGCTATAGTTAAAGGGGTTTATTATAAAGCGTAGCTTAATTTTATAGTTCTTAGAGATATCCCTTAGTATAAGGGACCTAAGAAGCTAAAAAACCGGTTTAGAAAAAGGAGCTAAAAAGAGGTATAAAAAGGAGGGTAGGGGTATAAAGGGAAGTATAAGTAGCGATAGCTTCTTATAGAAGTAGTAAGAGATAAGATAGATATACTAGTAACGGCTAGAAAGGAAGGGAAAAACTAGTAAAAAGCTTAGTAGTTACGAGGATATTAATAGCTTCTTTAAATAGGATTTTCTTTATTAATTAAGAAGCTAGATAGGTATAAAATAAGGCGTTAGATAAAAGAAAGAAGGATAATTAAGGTAATATAATAATTACTCTCTTATTATAATTACTCCCTTATTATAATTACTACCCTTATAAGAATTAAATATCTTTACCTTACCTATCTAACCCCTTACTTTTACTTTTACCTTTATATATTTTATATATACTTTTTATTTCTTTCTTTATAAGAATAATACTAAGGAAAGCTTTAATATATATTATATTAAGGTATCTTATTTATTTCTTAATCTTAATAACTTTAGCTTTTATAAGGTACCTTTTACTTATTTTATAAATATAACTAATAACTTTAGTTACTTACTAGTAGAATTTTAATTTAGCCCTTATAATTATATAACTAAAAAGTTTAATATTAACTAAGACTTTATTAAGGCTAATAAGGTATTTAAAGATAAATCTCCTTACTTTAAGCGCTACTTTTTTATTATTATATATTATATTAGGCTTTTTAATGCCTATATTATTAGGGAAATTCCTAGAAATATTTAGTATAAGGTCTTATAAGATTCTTTATATTATCCTTATAAATTAGCTAACTAAGTATATAGCTCTTTAAGATAGTATATATATATATAAGAGGGTGATTAGGATTTATATTTATTAATATAAATTGATTATAATAGTTTATTTAATTATTTATATTGTAAGTAATCTCCTATAAAACGTTTATATATAAGGTTTCGGTATATTGTTTAGATCCGTTAAATTTTCGATGCTTCTATAGCTTAATAAGCACTCTATTACGAGGTTATAAAATTATAGCTGCTTCTAAGCCTATCTCCTTATCGACTTTAATAAAAACCTTAATAGGTATTATAAATATTATTAAGTTATAGCTTTTAATATTAAAAGAGATCTAATTATAGCTTAAAAAAAGGCTTAAAAGGGAAAGGATCTTATATATTAAGAAGTAGTTACTAAATATATTTATATTTAGTAATAGGTTTATATTTTATATTATAATAGTATTTATATATATAGCGGAATTAACTAAGTATAGCCCTTTATCTTTCTTTATTATAAGGAAAAGGGGTTCTTATAAAAGCTATATCCTTTTTAAGGTCTCTTATTTCTAGTTTAATTTTAAGGATATTAATAACTTTCTACTTTATTACTCTTAAGATTAAAATTAAAGCTACTTACTATACTTTATATTTTATTATCTTAATAACTTATAAAGGGGCTATTCTTATATAGAGAGATATAAGAAGTATATATAAAATATATAAAGGTAAAATTTAAAAGTAAGAGGTTAAATAGGTAAGGTAGAGATATTTAAATCTTATAAGGGCAGTAATTATTATAAGGGAGTAATTATTATATTACCTTAATTCTCCTTCTTTCCTTTATCTAACGCCCTTCTTTATACCTATCTAGTATCTTAATTAATAAAGAAGATCCTACTTAAAGAAGCTATTAATATCCTCTTAACTACTAAGCTTTTTACTAGTTTTTCCCCTTCTTTCTAGCTATTACCGGTATATCTATCTTATCTCTCGCTACCTTTATAAGAAGCTATTACTACTTCTACTTCCCCTTATACCCCTACCTATCTCTCTATACCTCCTTTTAGCTCCTTCCTTAAAACCTATTTTTTAGCTTCCTTAGTCCTTTATACTAAGGGATATCTCTAAGAACTACGAAATTAAGCTACGCTTCGCGATATACCCCCTTAGCTATAGCCTGCCCTTATAGAAAGGGTAAAGCTAAATACTTAGGCCGGTAAGCGTATAGAGGTCTTAGTCTATACTTATCCCTTACTCGAGAAATCCGGGGTTTAGCCCCGGGCTCTTTTAGACCTACTTTAGGAAAAAGGGGCTTAAGGAGGATATTAAGTCCTATAAGAAAAGGGGGCTTCTCTAAGGATAAGTCCCTAAAAAGGGGCCTTTAAGAAGAATAAGTCTTAATTAAGCTAGGGGCCTTCCTTTTAGGATAAGTCCTAGTTCCTTTCTTTAGCTATAGACGTCTCCTTCCTCCTACGTGCTATTAGCTCCTCTCGTAGACTCTTAAGGCGGGCCTCTAAGGATAGCTTCTCTCGAACGTCTTCTAGCTTAATTTACTATAAAAAGATAGCTAGCTTTTACTTTAGTAGGGGCTTCGTAAGACCGTCGGCTTTTATCGATACCGTTAAAACCTAATAGACGGAAATAAGTCCCCTTTAGACCTCTTAGCGTAACTAATACTAGTAGATATCGATATACTATAGCTAGGTTAATAGCTTACTATTTTCTATTAGAATTCGTATAGTCTATATATTATTATATTCTATAGCTAATAAGGACGGAATTTATAGTTATAAAGATATAAGTAGCTAGCTAAGGAAAATAGCTTCCTTTAACGCTTCTAAAAGAGCTAGTAGCTCTGCCTCTATACTTAAAGTCGTAATAGTAGCTTACTTCGAAGCTCTTTAAGCGATAGTTCCTCTAAAAAGGGATATAATATACTCCTATAAGCTCTTTCTATCTAAGGAATTACCTATAAAGGACGAATCGCTTAAATAAAGGAAGATTTCGGTAGCTAATTTCTTCCTTTCTTACCCTCCTAGGCATAGACTATATAATCTCGTTAAATAGAGATAAAGGATAGCTCGGTCTACTACTTCTTAGTGCCTAGGGCTAGGATTCTAGTTATGCCTAGCTAGCCGGGAGACCGTAAAAGAGATATCCGGTCTAGTAGAAATAGCTAAAAAAAGCAGGGAGCCTACCTTCTATTAATATTAGTGTTTCTCTTACTCCCTAGCTTAAAAGGACAGATCAGGCAAAAGCTCTTCGTCTAATATAGGCGTAGAGGGAAGCTTCTTCTCGAGGAAATTAGGGAGGAATTTATAAGCGACCTTATCGATATAGGCGTCCTAGGTAAGCTAGATAGTTCGTTAGGACCTATTCTAAAGGATTTAGTTAAGAGGACATCAGTAGCTTCTTTAAGCAGGATCTTCTTTATTAATTGAGATGCTAGATAGGTATATAGAGGGGCGTTGGATAGAGGAAAGAAAGACAATTAAGGCAATATAACAATCACTCCCCTGCCGCAATTGCTGCCCCCGCAAGAATTAAACATCTCTGCCTTGCCTGTCCGACCCCTTACTTCTAATTTCACCTTCGTGCATTTTACATGCACTTCTCGTATCTCTCTTCGCGAGAATTATAAGTATATATTAGTTTCGCGAGAAGCTTTTTATCTTAGTTATTATAACGTTTTAAATAAATGATTATATATATATAGTTTTCTAGAAGTTATAAGTAAGGCTTAATACCTTCCCTCTTAAGCTTATAACTATTATATTAAATACTACTTAGCTAAAATAAGAGTAACTTCCTTAGCGTCCTATAGGCTAACTACTATATTTAGTGCCTTTAGATACGGACGAGGCTATCTACGTCGCTTCCGGAGCTAAGGGGGCGCGCTTATAGGTGCGTGTGGGCGTGAGCCTAACCTTTATTCCTATACATTGGTCTATGGCCCACCTTGGGCCGTGGCATTTAACGCAAGGGGGATAAATCGCGCGCATAGGGCGATTAAAGGGGGTCTTTAGGCTCGACCGAAGCATTTTGCGATTCAGGCGGTAGGTATAAAAGAGCGTCCCCGCTACAGTAGGTCACTTATTACGTCCGTCTTCTCCCCATTCAGCTGTCGGGGATCAAGCCCTCTGTCTGTCTGGCAATAAGTCTCTCCGCCGCGTAAGCAACCGTTACTTCTAGGCCTCGAGCCTCGGGCCGGTCGTCCGGTTTTTTAGCCTCGGTTTCGTCTGCTAGGTCTCCTACTATAGCATCTTGCTGGTCGATGTCGGTGTCGGCGCCATCGTTGCTTGTAGAGTCGCCGGATGCGGAGTCATCCGCTTGCTATGCGTATCGACGCAACTGCAGTTCGGGAAGACCGTCGCCGGTGGCGAGCCAAAGGAGCGCTTCTTTGGCCCTAAGAGCGTTCGTAGGAATCATCGGCTCCTATTCCTAGGACGTCAGCCGCGCCTCGTCTACGGGGTTAGGTGCTGTCGCCTCCTTTATCCCGCGCTGAGCGTGGTGCTAGACGCCCTTGTTAGCGGCCGTGTGTTATGCGCAGCGAATTCCTTAACAGTTGGTGCCAAGAAAGTAAGAATCCACGGCCAGCAGCCCTGTTAGGCGGGGCGAGCTCGCGAGTTCCAAATACATGAGGCGGAGCACTGGAACCCAGTCTTTCTTTGCTACTTCTTACGTGGCATAGCAAGCCTTATAGTAGTAGTCTATATAACCATGGCCAGAGGGCGTCGTAAGCTAAGGCATAAACTGACTCGCACCAGATCGTTTTTAGACGTATTAGTAACCTTACTGCTTGATTGGCATATACTTCGTTCTAAATAATGCGAGACGAAGCCTAGATACCCACCCAGTCTCTCTTAATGCAAGGCCGCCATAACTAGTACTTCTTTCCCGGGCAAGGCAGTACATAGCATAGCAGCCATATAGAAGTAGTCTGCATAAATATAGCCAGAGGGCGTCGTAAGCTAAGACTCGCACTGGATCGTATGTAGACGCATTAGTAACCTTCTGCTTGATTGGTGTGTACTTGATAGTATTCGCGCGGCATTTCTTTAGGGAGACCACCTGGTCGCACCCCGGCTATGCTGAAATAGACATGGGTCGGACATACGATAAAATCGATATAGATGGAGTAAATCCTGCCCACCGAGAACCCGGTACAACGCAAAGTACTAGTTATTAGTGGGAGCATTCGTATGGGAAGCGTTTCCAGAGAGTATCTAGTAAACTCTTAGTAGCTTTTTCTTCCTGTGAGATCATTTTAATAAATTCTCTCTGCTCCTTTTTACCTACCTACTATGGGTGGGTAGGTACAGAGTCAAGGTAGTATAGTTGTCGGGAAGCAGACATAGTCGCTAATCACAGTGCACTTATTGGAGTGTATATTCCACTTTTGCCCAATATGGCGTATTGGTTTTCGTAACAATAGTAGTTTTGGGAACTTAGTTCCAATACATTCGTGGCGCAGATGCAGGCCTGACTCAAGCCTTTGCTTTGACTGCAGACTTCATGTTAATTTTATGCGCCCTATAAGGCTACGGAGTGCATTTACGAATGCTACCTGCATGCTGTATGTGTAACTATCAAGATATTAAATCATGCACTCCCGAGTGGGATGTTGAAGCCGTGAACTATTTAAAGGCTTCATACCAGCTACATTCAGACAAAACATCTACAACATCCTCATCCATTACTAAAATCTCAAGAAATCTTTATCATTCCTTTTCATCGAATACACTCTCTGATCGGCATTTATCAGCTCATCAGGCAATATGAAGCACTTTAACCTCGTTCTCGCTACGGCAACCGGTATCATCGGCGCTATGTCCGGCCTCGCTTCGGCCCAACCAGTCGATAGCCCACAGAATGGCAATGCAAACACTCCCGTCATGATGACTGAACCGGCGGTTCGATCTCCTCGCACCCCGGAAAGTTCCGAGCAGGTTAGGAAGTGAGTGTATGCAGCTTCGTAAATACTTTACTCTTCTAACCCAGATTTAGAATCGTTGAAGATGATACTGGCAAAGGTGTAGGGCTTTGCACGTTCCCCATCGGCAAACAAGAGTGTGATGTTCCGTAAGCACTCTGGACACATTCTACGCTCATTATATAAAGCATAAAGCTGACTCTCATATAAGGGCCTTGAGTGCCAAGGCAATCGAGAAGTTGAAGGAAATTGGTGCTGAATATCTACAGCCTTATGATATCTGCCAGCTGTCAATTGGCCAGCAGTTAAACAATTGCAAAGCTGGCAATGCTGAAAAGTCAGTGATGGCCTAGGCCATTAGGGCTAGCTATTCTGCCATCAGGTTGCTCGTCACGGCGTGGAAATCAATTCAATCCCATCAACTTGGCGTCCCCGTTAAGTTGAGTTGACAGCTTACTCATAATTTCGCCCGTTGAGTTGAACCACCGCATCTGCTAGTTGAATTGATGGCATTGAGTTGAAGGGGTTGAAATCTTTAATCACGTGCCGAGCTCTCTATGCTTTAGTCCCCGCCGGCTTCGCCATCCCTCTCCCCGTGCTATATAATGCGATTTCAGCCTCTCTTGACACAATTAATGGGCCGGGCGCGCTTGTACTTGCCGCCGGCCAACTCATACTCTATTCCGTTCAAGGCATTGGCGGGCCCTGGAAGAGGCCGGTGTCCTCTATGTAAGGCAACTGACATGCGCGCCAAACCACTTTGCTACGAACGCTATTGTACGGACGCCGTGTGACTGATCCGTCGTTCAGCCACATTATGTCTTCCACGAAGGGAAACAAGATACCATGTTCTTGGCACGGAAACGTTGTGCTCTATCATTACAGGAGACCGGCCCCCTCCGGAGAGGTAGAATGCTCCGGAAGACCCCTTTCATGTCGCTCGGGCTGGCTGGGCATGCCTCTGACCTCTTGGCTCCGCTCCTCTTAACAGATACTGCCAAGCAACAACAGTCAATTAGGTAAGGGATACTTGTGCAAACAGGGCCCAAGGAGTCACATACACGCACACCCACCCAATGATGACCCATCTCTACGCATGAGGCCAAGGGAAGTTGCAATTTGGTATCAGGACATCAAGGACATCAGGGAAAGGCTATATTAGCAGCTATATCGGGGTCTGGAGTAACTGTACGTATATATACCCCCTTGGGTCTCACGTGGCTAGAAAGGGGCATGCACATTTGCACATCAATTCATTGCCCCTGATCACTTCCACATGCACTCTCAAACACCCGTTTGAGAGATAAATTATCTACCACGCTTTTACGTCTGAAACTGCTGAGATAGCTCCTGCCAACGCATTCTCATCCCACTTTAGTTTCGCTCCATGGTTCCAATCAGGGTTCGCTGCGTTTGCAATAGGAACACATAGCCAGAAGATATGTGCATGATGTGTTCTCTTCTGAGTATTGTTTACAAAGATGTGGTAAATATGCACGTTGAGTTTGGCGGGAAAAAAAGGCCGCATTGCCGAGTAGTCACCCGGACACAACAGAATCCTCCTAATCTAAGCCTGCAGGCCCTCCTCTAACACCAGCACGTCTACAAAAGGCCAGAAGGCAGAAACCTAAAGTCGAATTTAAAGCCTAGTAGAAAACTTCTCTATTTGAATGGTACAAGACATCAGGCCTTAGCCCTTCGACTGGCAGCCAAGATAGAGGCAGACGTCCAAGAGGAAGAAGAGGCACAGCGAGATTTGTATACAGACGAGCTCGCATAGAGATATATGCGATGTGTGTGCTAAAGAGTCTGCTAGGTAGGCGCAAGGAACATGCGCACCTAATTGTGCGGTCTCGGCGCTGCGCATTGACCGGCCACACTGGCCCACTTATTGATTGCTGGTTAGCCAAATATGAATGCTGGTTAACAGAGGCGTACTGTGAGGAAACCACTGGGTTGTGCAGGCAAAAGTGAAGTGACACTCCAACAGATGACCTGGCAGTGGTCCCTATATGCCATGGAGGTGCTGGTGGCAGCTGACACGTACATATACACACGGTAGTCGTGCACTTACAGAGTGCGAGAATATATTGGCACGATAGTTTGGTTGTTGGGTGTTATTACTACCTCTAGACGATATAAACGGATTTACTCATCTTGTGACAAGATTCAAACTCCAACCAAGGTTCATTTGTCATATTCCCAAGAGCGTCATAATTCCTTCCTTCAATCCCCAAGAGCTCCATGGTTATATAAAGCCTTCCAATCCTGTAAAACTGGCCCCTTGCGTTTCCAGTTGCATGCAGCAAGAGAAATACAACCCCCGCGGGTTGATTTTCGGCCGCATCGACCACAACGGCCAGGCCATGGATCTGGTCTACCGGGATCTCGCCGTCAAGTGCAAGGTAGTAACTGTTGCCTTTTCTCCAGGCATCATTGGCAAAAAATGTCCAGTCGTCCTGGCGGTCACTCGCCTTATGCATCTGGATGGTGACCAGCCAACCGGAGAGACGGATGAAGCCGCTTGTAATGTCGACGGTTCTATCCTTGGTACGCGTCTCGACATGGTAATCAACCACAGTGGCAACTTGACGCCATCTTGTGCGTTCTTCTTGGAAGCGACTGAACGCTATATAACCATCCATGCTGGCCCAGGACCACGTCGGTGCTCGATATGAAGGTGGTGGATACCGTTGCTCCAAAGAATGGCCATGCCATAGAAGTTGGTATTCAAGATCCTGTTCCCAGAGTCCCGCACAGTAATCGACGTTGAAGATGCTCTGAATGAGTTTCGCAAGGCCGGATATTGCAACCAGCTTATCGCGGGGGTATGTGAGGCCACATTTTGTGTAGACCTCGACGACCTCCCTCCACGACTCCCAGAGAAGGCCGGTCGGAGCGGCTGGATTTCCACCCCTTGCCAGGTTAGTTGCGTGTCCATATGAGCCGCAAAAGGCCCTCTGCGTAATTTCCCTCGGGATCCAGTGGTGGAACAACATTGGTGGCAAAGCAGCACGGTATGTTTCCGAAGCTACCAATTCCGGGCACTCCCAGAACATCTCGGTTGCACACATGTGCAAAACTCTTGGTGCGAGCAGAATCTCTTGCACAACCCATGCCCTTTTCATCAGCGGCATCTTGTCAAACGCGTTGACTCCGTACTTGTGGTCGTAGAGGGTATAGTGGCCGTCAGGGAAATCTGTTCCTTGCAATGTTATAACAAGCGGCTCCATAGAGAACTGCATCCTGCTTGGCAGACATCCTGCATCGGTATCAGCTCCAGATGTTGCCGCGATATTGAGGACTGCGCCTCTGTAGATGTCGCTCATTCTCGGGGCCTCACGTTTCCAGTCGTCTTTGGAATCTTGCATAATGCATAGCGAGTCGATCCAGATGAACGATGACCCCATTTCACGAGCTACCATGATGGCATCGCGAAATGTTCGCCCCAGCTCGGATATGGAAACACCACCCTCGAGCCTTTCTTTTGTCTCAGACGTCAGGCTTAGTACGTTTGACTGACCCCAGCAGTGGCTCAGTGTCGCGTAGCGTAGGTCATTTTCATGTATTGACGAACTGTCCACCAAGCAGACTTGGTCTTGATGAGGCGTGTCAATTTGTAGCAATCGGGCAGGGTGTTGGCTTGCGAATTTCAGTCGGGGAACCCAACAACTCTCATGATGGTTCATGCAATTTTGGAGCCATGTTCGCGCGCAGCTCATGTCAAACCGGGCACGGGATGAGCTGGAGCGCACCTTGACCGGGCTCTCTAGATCTGTTTTGCATTAGCATGTCTCATGAATATGCGACGTGATGGGCTACCTTTGACAGGCTCAAGGCCAAAGGCATGCCATCCACCACTACCTTGAAAGCCTTTCTCATTGAATGACAGAGTCAATTCCAGCACCTTTGAACAGGCTGTGCCACGTCTCATGCTGTATACAGAGACAGGATTGTTTGTTCCGTCACGCCCGCCCTCTTTAGTTGACTCGCCGAGTCGGCGTCGGCCAAGTATCTCTGCCCACACGACAGCACAGATGAAGCAGCTCTCGGAAGCAGATCTCTCTAGGTCAGCAAGGCTCTGGTGATGCTTAAAGGTGTCTCTTTGGGTGATTGAGGACGAGACGCCGCTGAATATCTTTTTGCAAGCGTGACACACGCTGTTCATGACTGCGGGCAGTGGGCACTCGTGATTTTTCCCTATCATGAAACTAACGTCCCAGAGGTGGTGTGCCCACCCCAGCCAACGCAAAGTGGTGTTCACATGGACAGATGTCGAGATGATGGCGAGCGGGGTCAGCAGCAACATGATGATATCTACGTGTCAGCAGGACTAGTACTTATACCGCGCCAGAATTGCGTCTGTTGTAGTGTTACACTTTTACCTGTTTAAGCGGTTGTTCCTTTTCGACAGTATGCATGTACGTGCATGCAGGCTGCCGGCTACGGAGGAGTCAGCAGCTCTGGCAAGGGCAGACTTGCGGAGGAGCTTGTAACTAAAACCAGTTCATCTTTTTTGGCCCGACTAGGTATACCATGCGAAGGTGCTAATAGACGATCAGCCATCGAGGGTTAGAACTCGAATGCAAGCTTCAGCAGCAAAAGCGTACGCCCGTTGACGTGTTAATAAAACGGTTACTTTTGATTTTTTACTGCTATAAGGCTCAATGCTACCGAAATTGGATCCGTTCAGCAAAGTTGAGGCCTTCTCATTAACCCACATTAGAGTTCTCCGGGGTTTTCCATACGAATACGGAAATGCCTCCCTCGACGGGTAAAATTAAGTTCAGGGCGTATATTATCTGCCTTTCCGCAGGAGTTTTGACAGGAATAAATATAGAGTAGTTAAGCATTATAAGCTCCGTCAACTCTACACCGAAGACTATATAACCATTTCGGAACGTTTATCGCATCGAAGCGAGCTGTTATGGAGGTTGTACAGAGACCGTTGGACGGTGCAAGCCTTCATTGTGTATCTCTGGCAACGAACAGGCCTTTGGTTGCGTCGAAAGATTTGGCTTGCTTAGCTCGGGTCATATTGATGGAGACAAGCAGGGTGCCGGTTATAGGTTCAGTAGTAAGATCAATCGTTTAGCACATCCCGGTATGGACGCCCTCAAAAATGCTATGGATGCCCTTTGTTGGGCGGCCCGTCTAAAGGCGGTAGGAATTGTCGGGACTTGGTTTTCCGTACGCTCAAATCTCACCTTAGATCTCGTGAGTTTTTGCCTCTAGTCACTCCAATTACAACCTTGGTTGAGGGCCTGATGGTATCATGGAGGTAACGCGAAGATAGAGGCATTGCGGCGGCTCAGTGTCATCTGGAAGCGCATCCCGATTGCCTTTCAAACCGAAAATGAAATACCAGGCGTGCCAAGATCTAAAGTGGGCTGCAGACAGATCAGTCAGGCACGGTTCTCAAGCTTCTCAACGTAATAGAAAGTCCAATGTATATACTGCAAACCCTCTCGTGGTTGTAGCCGCAACCTACGTGGAGGAGTCGGTGCGGAGGCGCCAAGGGAAGAATGCAACAGCCTGCGAAGAGTGATTACAGAAGGTGATCATAGCAGGAGACTTCAATCCCCACGACTGGCCATGGGTGGTTGAGCGCTCTCGGTACCGTGCTTGTTCCAGGTGACGCGTAGCCGCCCGCTTCTTTCTCGTCTCAGCTGGTTTTGGAGCGCTTTCAGCACGCGGATGGCTATCACGAGTCGACGACCCTCAGTGGTTTGCCTGCGCCGCTCGTTGGCCTGTGTGCCTTGTCCATTCGACGCTGCCGCGCCAGTTCCACCTTGACTTGTCGAAAAATAGCGGCTCACGACCACTTTCTTATGGGGTAACAAGATTCAAGGCCTTTCTTCGCTTCCCATGTTCATGTGAAAGTCTGAGTGATTCATGAAGGTCCAACATTTCGTCTCAACATCAATCTGGAATAGCTCATTAACAGTGGCGTCGATTGACGAGACTCTTGATTTTCTGAAATCGTCGGAATTAGTGAGCCATGTTAATAATGCACGGCAATTCAATTGCAACGATACTACGTTGCGTCGGCGACATCAAGGCAAATAGCAGCCAAGATGTTAACGCCGACTCATTATATAGACATCATATCTTCCTTATAAAAAGAAAAAATCTCTCAGGCTCTAGTAAATTCTTTATAGAGGCAGGCAGTATAACGGTTTAACAGGTTTGGTTCCAACAGGCTACCTAGTAGCAATAAATATTTTAATGTTAGAGAGGGAAGAAGAAAGAGGGAAGAGGGCTGCCCTCGTATATGAGAAGTAGTACTCTTGCCCCTAATAGGTCTTAGGGCTAACCGGGGCACTCGCAAAACGGGGTTGCCGAGGAGTTACATTATACTGCCACTACTGTTTCAATTTCTCGAAAGAGCCGATCCTTGATGAGGATCATGGAAATTCAGAGTTCCGGTCCTGCCAGAAGAACCTGACCTAGAGTTGTTGTGTCACGTACCTCGGCCCCATAATGGAATGGGAGGGATCTTGATTCAATGGCTCTGCCGAAAGAAGATCTTCCCCGAGTCATTGCCTATGTATCTATTACGTACTACAGTACTGTAGGTACGGCATGACTCTATGCTGTACACTCCGTAGGACTTATAGCCCCACAGCAGTTCGTGATACATACCTGGCTTTTGAACTCAACCTCAGCTGAGCACAGCTGAAGGTGGCTCGGGTCAAGTGGCGCCGAGGCCAACATGTGGCGATGGTCAATCTGCCTGGCTCTGGAACTACTCTTTCAAGGCTCCACAAAGACATTTACCACAGTATATGTGCATCGGTATTCGCTGTCATGCTTGGCGTTTGCTGTCAATGTCAATTCGTCGGGTAATTGGCGAGCTCAAACTCTGGTTTTGGTCACTCGAGCGGGCCCTAGTCGCCTGTCGAGAAAAGGTTTTCATCATTCCTCGAACGAGGAAAGATGAGAGTTCCAGCAAGGCCACGGACACTCAGAGCTTCCAGCCACCGAAATCAAGCGCCAAACCTACGAGGCCTTCCAGGTTGACTGCGTCCAGTCGTTACTTGTATCGACAAGCTCTTGCTCCCAAGCCACCAAAATTTCCAAGCCGAGGCTAGCCAGGCGGGTGGGGTCTCCGAAGAGGCTGATGATGCTTATAATCCGCTGCATCGTCTTGCTGGGCACGGCGGCATGTATTTGCAGCGCTCATCGCGTCTGCACGCCAGGCACTCTATGCGCCGTGACCGTGCCGCCTATCTGCAAAGCCATCCCGACGGTGGTGAAGCCAAAGCCAACGGTGGTGAAGGCAAAGACGACGGTGGTGAAGCCAAAGACGACGGTTGTGAGGCCAAAGCCGACTCTCCCCTGCGTCCAGGATGCCTACCTTGTCATGGATAATGTCTTGTACGCAATGGACTTGAAGACTGGCAAGACTCGGACCATTAGCAGAATCGCCTCAGCGGACCCCAAGTATCCGTTCAACGCCATCGGCTTCAACCCCAAAGACAACTACCTGTACGGTACGAAGCATAAGCACCTCTTGCGCCTGTTTGGCGACGGCAGGACTGAGGAAGTTCTTCAACTGCCCATCCAGCCCAACATGGGTGACTTCGACGAGCACGGCAAATATTGGTGCAGCAACGGGGGAAAGGTCTGGGCCAGCGTCGATCTCGATCCACAATCCAGGACGTACAAAAAAGTCGAGAGCGGCAAAGCGACCTTTCCGGGTCCAAAAGCCGACAGGGCATTCCCCTCCGACTGGGCTTACACGCCCGTCGCCAGTGGCCATCTTTACGGCGTCGGTGTTCTGCATGACAAGGGACGCAGCTACCCGGCTCTGGTTCGCTGGTCTACCACGTCTAAGGCGTGGAGTGTGATATATAAAGCCAAAAACTTCAAGGACGCTCGATCATTTGGTGCCGTCATGTCGACAAGAAACGGCATCATCTATGGGCTAGAAACCACGTCTGGCAATATCGTTCGGTTCGACCTTTACGACCACACCAAATCGACGGAGATGCGCGGAGGCCCGGTGTCGCGAAACAAGCCAAGTCACACTTACGGAACCCGTTGCTTGTTGCAGCCGGACAGCCGTTGAGAAGAGGAACTGAGACGGGCGATTGGCGGCCAAGCAGCAGAATAGGCGTAGGACAAGCTAGTCAACCCTGCTACGTGAAAACAAAGCCCGTGGCTCCGGGGATCGTGGTGTTGTGTCAAGCAGTATGTCATGTCACTCCTGGACGTAAACATGATGGGCCACCCTGCTCGACATCTGCTCGGGCGGATGCTGCGGTGCCTGCAGGGGCCTCACAGAGACACCCCGGATGTCTTGTATGGGTCTGGGCTGCCGTCGCCGGAACCGTGCTGTAACGACATACAAGCTACCGTCATCAGGTCTCGAATGAACCTCTCGTATGAGTCTCAGAGAGCATGGTAATTCGGCTTCAACCCCAAGCCGTTACATGTACCTTTGGTTCGACATCAAACTCCAGGGCCAATTGTTTGGCGTACTAGCGGATTCAACAGAATATCATACTGCTATCACCTGTATGAGAGTCTTGATATCAGAGTTGGGTACTTTCAAGCCAACCTTTCGCGCCGCCATCTGCAGAAAAGCACAAGAAGCATCTTCGCCTTGCAGCATGACTCTAATCCGTCGAACTTTTGTCCGCGTGCCACGTCACCTTGTTTCCGCGACAAGCATGCAATGAGTGCAAAGCAGGATCAGTGACTCATCAACCAACATGCATTGGCTGTTGACTAGTTGTAATTGGAAGTTTGAGGCTCTGGGGTATCTGCCTGTCCTTTAACCAGTGAGAAGAGCCTGGTGGTGCGATGATGGTTGCGCCATGAGCCTTTGATTGGCTCAAGTGTGCATGCAACCAACTGTACTGCAACCCACAAAGGCAGCAAGGCGCCTACTTTCGTCTGGAAGCCTGAATCACGAACCATTCCTCGTATGCTGCCTTCTGTCGGTTACCTGACTTGCGGGGAAGGTTCATGCAGAGTCAGGTCTGTGCCAATGACAAGCCAAGAACAAGGTCCTTGTCTCGTCGATGGCCCTGCAGCGCATCCTCAACCTGGAGCTCATGGACTCGCACGCATTCGAGCCGCGTGGTGATGTCCCGACTCTCCCGGCCGGGAAAAGTCAAGGCAAGACACAGCAGTATAAAGTCTGGTAATAGCCCACTGCCGTTCCCAATCTTGCCAAGGCCTTGCAGATCACCACAAGCCCGCACCGGACCACTGCAATACACGAACTAGTAAATGGACTTTTCTTCCCAAACTTGGTTCCAACGAGGACTGATTCTTTGGCCAGTAGAAACTAGAACAACTCACGAACGTTTCCTCCACACAAGATGAACTGCCCGAAGTGCAAGAAAGGCAATGTTTCGGGCAGAAACACCTGGGAATACTGCGGTACTGAACTGCCAAAAGCCATGGGCCGACCAGCAAAGTAGGAATAGTCAAAGGGGGGGCGGGGTACAGGATGAACGTACGATGGTGACAGCTTCTCAGTGCACCTCAGTTGCAAAGTCTCGGTCTCGCTGAAAGCAGCGCTGCAATAAAGTCTGGAGTCATGATCGCGACCGTTCAATCTAAGTATTCTGGCCCTCTGACTCTGCGATGAATTCCACTCCTCGACCATCGAGATTTGGGTATCTCGTGAGTGCATAGTAATCGAGCCAGAACTCCTGAGCCTTCGTGTAGTCCTCCATATGCTTGCGCAAAAGGGCCTTCCACGCACGGTCATCCTCGTCCTCAGAAATTCTGGTGGACACGAATTCCCACCATGCTGGGAAAAAGCCGCATCCTTCCCAGTCGATTATGCCCGTGAGCTTGCCATCGTTGACGAGGACATTTCTTGTCGTCAAGTCCCCGTGAGTGAAGGTGTAGGGCTTTGCCGGGGGCATACGTCGTCGCAGAAGACGTCGCGCATTTTCTGGCACATGCTGCAAGGCTTCGGTCGTCATCTCCTCCCAGAGTTGATCATCAGAGGACAAGGGGCCATGTGGAAGACCATAGCCGTTGCAAAATAAAAAGGCCGAGTAGACTGGTTCGGCGCCCAGGCTCTGGATTTTCGCTGAACAGAGCTTTCGAAGCTGGGAAAGGCAGTCTGCCGTCTGCTTGGCGATAGCCTCCTTCTCCGTCTCAGACATGGCCGGCCACGCCTCTTTCAGAGTTGTACCCGGGATTCGTTTCGTGATTAGGAAGTAGCGGCCGTTCTCAGTCCACTCCTGGATAACCTCCGGAGCCGGTATTTTGGTGTTCTCTTGGATGAATCGGGTATTTCTGGCTTCAAAGTTGGGAGGACTGTCGGGCATTTCCTTGACGATCAGGTTGGACCCGATGGCCCAGACGCCCCGGTCGCTCATTTCATAGAAGAGTTTGACATGACTGTCATAGCGACAGGATTCTTGACGCTCCTGTGTCCAGCTGCATGCAGCACAAGGCTGGTCGGCCGCCATTTCGCACCCCTAGTATGTAGGATGGTTCGAGCTTGAAGGTTGAAGTCCAGCCGGACG
Source organism: Hirsutella rhossiliensis (assembly GCF_020360975.1). Lineage (NCBI taxonomy): Eukaryota > Fungi > Ascomycota > Sordariomycetes > Hypocreales > Ophiocordycipitaceae > Hirsutella > Hirsutella rhossiliensis. Next base: position 1,425,234 of record NW_025408668.1, on the reverse strand, counting down.
ATGATGTTTGCGAGAATAGCGAGCAAGGGATTTCCCGGTAATCTACCGAATCCCGTGACTTATACCGGCATCAACTCAGCGGCTATGGCGCCGAATGACGCTCTTGATACCTTGAAAGTTGAAACTCTCGGATCCAGCTGCTCATGCCAAGACAGGTATGTATACTGGATCTGGCAATCTGGGTCAAGCTGTGTGTGTATTCCGAGTGCCTCCCCTCTTTGAACCCGCACGCGGAGCCAAATAAAGGATTGGTCAAGCAAGAGTTGTCGTCATAATAAGTTAATAAGTTAATAACCCAGCCAAACCCAGTCTCCGCAGTCCGGACACCAACCCGCAACACGACACGATGTCGGGCGGTAAACGACTGGAGCGCTCCCGGCAACCCCCGATGACCCTATGCCTGGAGAAGATGGATGCCGCTTGTCGACGCCGTCTCTTTGAAAAGAAGAAACTGGTTGCCTTCCAGATGTGCTGAATTTCTCTATCTTGAAGACACACTTAACTTTACTAGTGAGTTTACATTGAAAAGGACGTCTCGTACCGCGTACTACCTATAGCCAAGTCTAGTATCATTATGGCATTGAGTAACAACCTCAGCTTCAGCCCGTATCACTTCGATGCCGGAAGTATTCCAAATCCAAGCCCAACTTCCATTGACATTCGCAAGACTACCATTATGCTTGGGTCCTAACGAGACTCTTCTACACGCGAATAACATGGGCACTCCTCCGCGGTCATGTCACAAGGTGGAAAAATAAGGAAGAGAATCTGGCTTGGGATGACGCAGTCGAGGCGATGCGCGAGATGGATAGATCATCAGACTACTTGGGTGAACAGTTTGACTGGTCCGTCTTCTTCACCTTGGTCAAATCCGAGCCCAGCAGTCCAGCGCGCTGGATCCAAGCCTAGAAAACAGATATGGTCAGCTGTGAAGTGCTCCAATGTGGCAAATGTGAGGTCTTACATCAATAACCTTGTCCTCCAGGTGCTGCTTCCTGCTAAGGATAAAGAGGGTACTAAAGTTGCTGGACTGCACGATGGCAATGTCTCCGGTATAATCTAACAAAGAGTCAAAGTCAAACGAAGGTGACCGAGTTCGTCTAGGCACGAGCCCTCACCTTGAACAATGTAATTCGGCCCCGGGCATTTCGAAGCAGGCCGACCGGGAAACTGGACCCGGAAGACCCCGTCGGCCCCGTACGTGGCATCTGCGGGAGCCGCCGTGCCGAGGATGCTTTCGAACTTGCCCCTGTTCTCACAAGAGTTGTCGACTCGAACGGTGCCATTGGCCTGTATCTCCGTCGTTAGCAGACGCCGTCTGCCATCGGGTTCCCTTACGTTGAGCGTGTACTGCGCGCTGATGCATCTGCAGCCGGCCGTGAAGGGAACCAGGGTGCCGGCTACTTGATACCAGCGCCCGAGGAGGTACGACTCCAACTGAAACCCGCTGTCGGCCGTCGGGTACCAGCACTTGCCGTCCCAGGTGGCGGGGACGGCATGGGGTTTGGGCGCTGCGGGCCTGATGGCGGCCGCGTTTGCCAGCGCCAGCGCGGAGAAGCCGAGGAGAGCTGAGGCGCGCATTTTCAGAGTTCTGGGCAGCATTTGCTGTTGATCGAAATCGTATGTGAAGTGAGAACGAGGGTAGGAGTGAGTTCACAACATGCCGTAAACAAAAGCCTCCTCTTGAGTGAAATGTCTCACCCTCAAATCACACGTCCCTCCCACAGTTCAACCTCCTCACAACGTTCGAGACCGAAGATGGGCGGATTCCAATGTCACGCTGAAGACGACATGGCGCCCCTGGCTCCTTTTGCAAACGTCTCGTCGATCGATTCCCAACGAGCCGTCACCCGCTGCGCCGCGCCTCGTCTCATCTCCAACTGCTTCTCTCGGACATCTATGACGCTGAGACTACGCAGCCCCTGCGCTGCACGACAACACGCCCTCGAACATGGCATGGGCTGATAAATCAAAGTCGTATCCCGTTGGACGGTGCAGCGTGTCATTGGTCAGGGTATTTCGATCCCACAGAGCTTTTGACATCACTCTTTCAATCCTATATGCACTCCGCTCAGGCATGGCTCGGAGCGTTAGCCCCAGCATAGCCTCGCATTCAGCCAGAGCATATATATGCAGGACAAAGGGCTGAGGCAGGCCATGATACATCACCGAGAAGGGCTGGTGTCAATGTTGTTTGTGCAGCATCTGTGCAGTAAAGGCAACCAAGCCAGTCGTCGGGGTATCTCCACTCCTCGCTTCCATGAGTCCCTGCAACATGTACCGCTCACGATGAGAATTGAAAGGGACAGGCAGACGTAGTTTCCATTCTCCATAGCGCGGATATTTCAGAACCATGGCACTGCTCTAGCCAGCGTCATCTCCCCGCTGGACCCCGAGGCAGCTCCTGACTGACAGCACGATGACGGGAAACGCACTCGGTCGGGCCTTGGGGTCCGTCATCTCGTCCCCTTCTCATGCCATCTTGGCACCTATCGTCGTAGCGTCAATCCATCCATGCTAAACCACGGCGCAAGTAAAACAAGAGACGCTCGGGCAGACAAACGACTCGCCGGTACGCGCGCAAGTAAAACAAGAAACGCTCGGGCAGACAAACGACTCGCCGGTACGCCGCTCCCATGCTAGCCAAACTCCTCAACCGGCCTGGACTTCCTTGTCCCAACCCAAAGCAAAGATAACATAGCCCGTAAATGCTCCGGGCATTATACAACTGACAGCCACTAATACCTTCCCCCCTTGGGCCCTCATCCTGAACTGTCGAGCACCCATATCTCATGTCGCGTTTCTCCAAGCCTGGTGCGCCAGCATCGACGCCAGCACGCCGGACCCATACCAGCCGACGCCCGCCGTCTCCCTCTTCCACAACGTCAAGGCGACCCAGCAAACAGTCGCCAGTTCTGCGACGGCCCACGCAGCGAGTACATGGGCCGCCACTGGACCGTATTGCTTTTCGGCGCTCGCATCTCCCGTGCCGCGGAGGGCGAGCACGCCAGACATGGCCATGACGGCGAGTTGACACTCGACTTGGCTCGGAATGGCTATGGCCAGGGTCGATAACCACGCCATGAGTAGAGCGGCGAGGACAAGAGGCTCCACTAACCGAGGATTCCAGGTCCGGGCTCGGTCACGATTGCCTTTTGCCGACGCCTTCGTCCTTGTCTGACTTGGTCTTGTACCCTGGAGCGTTCCATCCCCTTCACCGGCACCATCGTCCTCGTCTTCTTGGTCGTCTTCCTGGCTCAAACTGAAGCTCTGGCTAAGCAAGTCCGCTAAAGAACTTGCATCATCTCGCTCTGGCGCAAAGAACTGCGGTTGCCGAAACTCGACGCCATCCCTCATCTCGCTGCGCTCTGCATCTCGCGCGCTCTCTCTGCGGTGGCCGCTGAACATAACCCTGTTCGGCTCGACGGGCGGTTGCTGTGGTTCTGGCACTCGCGGCGGGTTCCGCAGCCGCCGCGCTGGGTTCAGCGGTGCTGCAGGGACCTTGTATCTGAAAGGGTTGCTGCTCATGTTTTCGGCCGGCGCTTGCCCGAGCATGCCGGTACCCTTGATCGGCGACGGTTGATCAGCAAAGGCGCGGTGCCGAGGCGTGATTGGGGACCAGTCCATCTCTTCGGCATATTGGACTTCGCGGGTTGGACTGTTTGGCGCCATCGAGAGATTTTTCATCAATGGGGCCGGGCTGTTGATGTGGTGCCGCGAGGCAGCAGCCCTGAATGGAGAAGGTGACGGCTTGGTTTGCTGCTCTGGCTTCGGTCTCTGCGGGGTGCTGTTGGGAGAGTCGAGGGCATCGTTGAACAGTTCGGACAGAGTCTTGGTGGCTTCGTTTTTCCTCGTTGCGGGAGACGCCGCCTCTCTGGCGGCCACAGGCTGGCTATTGGTGCCGAAGAGTGGCGACGTGTCGACACGGATCGATCTCCTCGATAAGACATATATCTGCAAAGCGGTCAGCAGCGGTTCCGGAAGCGCCATCGAGTGCAGTTCTCACCAATGCCGTAACAGCTGCCATGGCTATGTGGGCGCTCAACTGGGCGTGACTTGACTGTCCCTGGCCCCCATCGATGACGAGAACGCCGCGGAAGACGAGGCGACAAAAGATGATGAGACCCTGGAAGCAGTACCACTGCGTGAATCCAAGCAGATGCCGCGTGAAGCCGCGGTTCAGCTGGACAAAGTGGGGATTCCACCACGCCGACGCCATGGCTGCTCCGGTGCTCCACCAAATGAGCGTGTCTGGTGCGGGGAGGACGGTTGCCGCACGTTTAGCCCAGTCCAAGGCTATCGCTGAAGCTGTTAAACCGTCGGGGTCGCGCAGCCCGTCGCCCGGCTGCTGCATCACGAGGGCCATGGTCGTGAGGTGCCAGAGCAGCTGCAGCGCGAAGCCCGCTCTCCAGATGGCCTTGCCTAGGCTGTGGACTTTGTCAAGAGCGGTTTTGGTAGTCGTGGGTTTCCGACCTCGACTCAGGTCCATCATCCGCCGCAGATGATCCGTCTTTGCCGTGTACCCAGCCTGCCGTATCCTGGCCTCGACCTTGTCGGCGCACTCGTCGCAGACCTGAGGATAGCGCTTCTCGAGGCCCCGGCGGTAGCGATAGTAGTTGCGCTCGAGCTGCGCATAGTCGGGGTCCGAGGGGTCGTCGGGGAAGTATTGCGCCAATGACTTTGTGAACAGGTGCTGATTCTTGAGGCACGTCGGGCAGAAGATGCTGTCCGTCGGGGTGGGCGACTTGGGCGCCGCATATCGCGTCATCGTGGCTTCGCGCTCCGTGGCGACTGGAGGATCCATGATGTCGCCATTCTGCCGACCGTCAGCCCCAGGACAGCACATGGGCATTGCGTGTACCGACCTCGTCCAAGTAATTCGTCGCGTCGCAGTACAGACAGAGAAAGTCGCGGATGGCGCCGTCGTACTGGAGCCCTGACCTCTTGCCGCAGTAGAAGCAGGCCAGGTGCCTCGCGGCCCGAAATCGCGCCATGGTCGCTGATCTCCGGCGCGGCGAGTTGCAGGAGACACGGGCTTACTCGGTGACAGGACGGTGAGCCAATGCGTGGTAAACGGATCCGAGGATTCTGCCGAAAGGCGGTGGGAAACAATTTCATGCTCATTGTCTCCGACTTGCCCAAACAGGAGATCAACACAGTACGTACTCTGGGGGGCTTACTTGGGCGCTTGCGCGGCTGTTTAAGCGCGCGTGTAATTAGTCCGGACCTCCGGAAAGCCGCATTGAGGAATGGAAGAAGGAGCTGTACCTTATCGCACATTGGACCTTGCCTTATCTACAGCCCATCCTTCCCAGCGTCGTCATCTCATCCTCATCTTCAACCACAACTTGCTTCCTCCTACCGGCGCGAGGCGTCGCCCCAACCAGCTCCTCACGCTTCTCGCTCACACCATGTGAGTGGAAGACACCGCTTGCTTTGCTCCGCTCTGCTCGAAATAAACAAATCCAGAGAGGAGAAACGCACGGCTCGCTCCCACAGCCATGGTGTCGTGATGACGGCGCATCCAGCCGCTTCCGCGGCCGCCGCCCTCGCCCCGCTGCTTCTGACCATCCGCTTCTCGGCCTCGATCCCCGACCTCAACCTCGACATCTCGTCTCCTCAGCGCACCACCGTCCTCTCGCTCAAACACCTCCTGCGCACCCGCCTCGATTCCCGCAACCGCCTCCGCCTCATCCACCAAGGCCGCATCCTTCCCGACGAATCCGCCCTCAGCGCCGTCCTCAAGCCTCTTGCTCCGCCGACCTTTTCGGACGACACCGACGATGCGCCAGCAGCAGGCGCAGTAAGCAGGGCAAAGAACAAGGGCAAGGGCAAGGCCGTCGACGCCGCCAGGCCCGCCCCCGTCCGCATCTACGTCAACTGCTCCATCGGCGATGAGCTGTCGCCCGAGGAGCTCGCCGAAGAGCAGGCCGCCGCCGAGAACCCCCCCGTCGAGCCTGCCCAAGGGCCTAGCACCAAGCCCCCGGCATGGACCCGCCCTCGGCCGCGCGGCTTCGACCGCCTCCTCCAGGCCGGCTTCACCTCGTCCGAGATTTCCACCCTCCGCACCCAGTTCGCCTCCATCCATACCGAGCGCTTCGCTCCCGACGCCATGCCTTCTCCCGACTCGCTGCGCAGCCTCGAGGACGCGTGGATAGACTCCAACGCTGGCGAGCTGCCCTCTGCCGCGAATCCGCTCGAGGAAGACCTCAGCAGCATGTCGACTGTGCTGGACATTCTCATTCGCGGCATGATGATTGGCTTCTTCTTCCCTCTCGGCAGCTTGACGTGGCTCCTTCGCCAGGGCGTATGGAGCGATAAGTGGCAGATCTTCGTAGGCTCTGGCGTGGTCTTAAGCCTCACAGTCGGCGTCGTAATGGGGATCTCGGGAGAGCATTGAGCGGCTCTGGAAAGTATTCTAGGCGTTTTCGCTGTCTTTTCTTTGTGAATGGGGTTGAGAGGATGAAGCGGGCCATCTCCATATTCCGTATCTTTAGGCCATCGTTTGGAAAAGAGACAATCCGACTGGCAAGCAGATGCACGCATTCTTTGCAACAAGGACGTCATGCGAGAAACAGCCACGGGTTCAGACTACGATGGTCTGCCTCACCCACAATGGAGGGCGGCTGTGCTAGATATACTAGTAGCGTCAAGAGGCCTACTCTCATCACGGCCATACGCATCAAAATCACACATGCATGACTCTTCCACGCGGTGTAAAGAAACATGCACCCCCCATACACCTTTTGCACCGGCGATCTTGGTGTAGAGGGGGGGCGTTTTTCTTTTCACCCCTTGCCTCCCAACGCTCCCCAACTCCACAGCCGTGAATCAACGGTGGAAAGGATGGTTCAGACGCCCGCCGATATCCTGGCGCCTAACGGCCCAGGACGGAATTCACATCAACAAAGCAAAGCAAACAGGGGCCCGACCCGTCTTCCGCCTTAAAGTGACGCAGGTCCTCCTTACAGGTACAGACTCTGGGCGGCCACGATGTCTCTTCGGACCTTTTGCAGGCTCTCCTCAAACTTTTTCATCAGGTCGTCGTTGCCCATGACCTTGGCGGCCTGGGCCATTTGCCGCAGCAGCTCTTCAAGGCGGCGAAACAGCCGAATCAGAGAACCCTCATAGATTTTCGTCATTTTGCTGCCAAGACGTTAGCTATCATGATTAAGGCTTTAGAATTCGACTCACCAAATCTCGGAAAATGGCCGGCCCTGGGCCCAGCTGTAGACCGTTTCCATCAGTTGCCACTTGAGGCTCGTGACGTACGCCTCCTCATTTACGTCGAGCTTGCACTCCTGGCTGACCTTGGCAATGATTCGCGCCTTGGCTTGGATCTCGCGGTACGGCTTCTGCAGGTCCTCCTTGAGCGCGTTGGTATCCACCTTTTCGTCAAAGATGAAGCAGCTCAGGACGGCAGCGCACGTCTCAGGCGTCAGCTCGTTGAAGAACCGGTCAAAGAGCAATTCGGACAGCAGCAGCTCGTGGCCTTCGGTCGAGGAAAGCTCACAGGCCACTCGAGCCTTGAGCTGCACCACTTCGGCGTCGTTAATGAACCCGAGTCGGCGTAGCACTCGCTTTCGGGACTTGAGCTCGTCCAGTTGAGCAATGCTGTGGGCCTTGGCAATCGACTTTTTCTTTTCCTTGACCTTATCTCCCATCCGGACCTTGGCGTGGTACTGGTCCCAGAGCGATGGGAGGAGGGGCGAGAGATGGAGCGGGTTGGCCAGGAGCCTCGACTCGAGCACTTCGATCTTGCGCAAGAGCTTCTTGAACGACTCGTCCGTAATGTCCATATTTTCGATTGGGTCCAGAATGGGAAGCCCATCGGGAAATCGACGTCTGACCTCGGCCAGCGATTTCCAGGCTTGCTCCTTGTCCTGCTGCGTCTTCAATCCATCTTTGGGCATGAAGATGCGGATCTGGCCGATGGCCTTGATGCACGTGAGCAAGCAAGGGACGACTTCGTGGACGGTGTCTTGTTCACCATTGGCCGGCGACAGACCAGGGGGCATTTCGCTTGTCGGTTGGCCTAGGAAAATGTCGGCACTCGACGAGGAGAGGGGCAGCAGGACCTCAATTAGGTGCGACTCCTGCGGCATGTGTTGGGCTTCGCCCATTTTAGGGCCCTTGCGAGGAGTGTGGTTGACGACCACCCCCCAGCCGAAATCAAGTCCGCCGCTGACATTGTCGGGCGATTCCTTGGGGTTGTAGATCTGGACCAGCCGGCCGGGCTGCAGGAAATCAAGGCTGTACTGCGGATGCTGGATGACGGCGCGCATGTCTCTCGTGTAGGTGTTGAGCTGCTGCCGAATCTGATAGTAGTCCTTGATGGTTGCTTCGTCGGGAATTGTCAAAGCGTCCCGCCCCTGCTGAAGGGCCATCAAGTCTTTTTCCAGCGAAGGAACGCTAGCTGCGTTCTGGAACTGGTGGAAGCACCTCTCCAGCATGAATTCGGGTGAAATGGCTTCAATCCTCAGCAGGTTCAAAATCATGTTGTACCCGAGGTAGAATGCCGAATTCAGCCTATCTTGGTGCCCGGTCACAATGTCCTTGGCAACGTCTGGCTCCAGCTTGTCGTCGATCATCATGATGACGATACCTCTGGCGTCCAGGCCTCGTCGACCGGCTCGCCCGGCCATCTGAACGTACTCAGACGATGTAATGGGTCGCCGTTGGATGCCGTCCCACTTGGTGACCTGGGTGAAGACAACCGTCTTGGCGGGCATGTTGAGGCCGATGGAAAAAGTCTCGGTCGCAAACAGGACCTTGATCAGGGACTCTTGAAACAGAATCTCGATGGTCTCTTTGAGGATGGGAAGCAAGCCCGAGTGATGAACGCCGACGCCGCGCTCCAACAGGGGCAAAATGTGCATAATCTGAGGCAGCTCGCGGTCTTGCTCGGACAAGCTTTCCACGGCGCTGTTGAAGACCTTCCTCACCAGGGCCCTCTCCGAATCGTCGTTGAAGTCGAGGTTGGACACCTTGATGGCTAGGTCCTCGCACTCGCGCTTGCTAAAGTTGAAGACGATGACTGGGTTGAACTTTTGCTTAATGGTCATCTTGATGATCTTGTAAATGTCAGATCCCTCGTCGGCACCGCCCTTGTTCGTCTTTTTGTTCTTTCCCTTGCCCTTCATCTTGGCATTGACATCATTGGAGTCGGTGCCCTTTCTCTCCTCCACCTCCTTCATGACCTGGTTGAAGTTGTGCTCGTTGAAGTTGCCCTTCTCGTCCACCACGATGTGCGCGCCCTTGCCGCCGGCGGGGTAGAAGTAGTTTTGCAAAGGCGTCGGCCTGAAGTCGGTGTACACAACGTGGCAAGCCTGGTGGTGGATCTTGGCTATCCACTCGGCAAACTGGAAGGCATTCGGAATGGTGGCCGAGAGGAAGACGTACCGAACCTTGTCGGGAAGCATGATGATGGTCTCCTCCCACACCACGCCTCGTGTCTTGTCTCGCATGTAGTGGATTTCGTCAAAGACGACCCAGGCCACCTCGCGCATGATCTCGGAGCCGCGGTACAGCATGGAGCGCAGAATCTCGGTTGTCATGACCAAGCAGCTGGCCGTGGGGTTGATGGTGACGTCGCCCGTCATTAGGCCGACATCCCCGAAGATGGCGTCAAAGTCGCGGAACTTTTGGTTGCTGAGGGCCTTGATCGGACTCGTGTAAATGACCCTTTGGTTGCGCTTAAGACACTGCGCGATGGCGTACTCGGCAACGACCGTCTTTCCGGCACTGGTATGCGCCGATACCAGCACGCTTTCGTCGCGCTCAATCGAGGCAACGGACAGGCTCTGGAAGGGATCAAGCTTGAAGCTCCACGTCCTGGCGGGCTCGTCGGGCGACTTGTGCTCCGACAGAGGCACGTATTCGTAGTCTAGATCCGGCGGAAGAGCTACCTGATGCTGGATGTTGTGCGACAGGACAAGAGAGGCGTCTTGAGGTAGCAAAGTTGTGGCTCCGGCAACTTCTCTCGACTGGGCTGTATGGAACGAGTCCGTCATGACCGGGCCCACGCCGTCCTCCTTCTTGCGCCGCTTCTTGTCCTGCTGGCTCGGCGTTTCGGAGTCGTCCGAGTCGTCATCGTCGTTGGGAGACTCGGTCGCATCGCCCATATCGACGTCGGCTGTGTCCTTTGCAGCACTAGCGGCAGCTGCTCCGTTCATGGCCTCGTCGGCCTTTCGCTTCTTGGTCGCGTCGCGGTTCCGGCTCTTGGGGGGCGGTCGCTCCTCTTCGCTGTCGCTCTGCGGGGCCGCCTTGCCCTCGAACACGTCAAACATTTCATCCATGTTGGATGAGGGCGCTGCTGAGCTGGGTGTCGAATGCCGGCGTTGTCAAGGTATGCAGCTCAGAGCATTTGGTCGGGCGACTTCAGGTAAAACAAAGTTAGCGGGGGCGAGCGCTTAACAAGGGCCTGTAGAAGAATCTAGGTCGATGGTCCTACAGCGCATTCGCCCGCTAAAAAAGGCATCCAGTCGCAAGCGAAGCGGCGTTGAAGGAAATTGTCAGAGGTAGATTCTCGTTGACGGCGGCCCAAAAAGATGTGGGCGTGCTGGGGAACTGGACGGCAGAAAAGAAAAATCACTAGGCCCGGAGCGCAGGCGGTGAGGGGCCATCTCGATCATCCAGCTGCGAGACTTTGCTGCCGAATTCCTAGACCGAAGTATCCGCAAGTCACGTGGCCCTGCTTAGCCAACCGTTTTGATCTTGGTCCGCCTCGGACCACCTTGAATCAATGATCGCAACCTCCAACCACGGCCGCTGAACTCGCACGCAAGCTACCGCCCAAGCTCCATTGCACCGCGCTCACCTTTGCCACAGTACTTCCTCCCACGACCCGGCTGCGCACACACTTCCCCGGCTAATTGATACTCCCAGATGCTCCCCCGCGCCGCCGCCCGCACGACGACGTCGCTCGTCGCCCGCCGAGGCTTCCACGCCACAAAGGCCCGCATGTCGTCGCCTTACCACTACCCCGAGGGCCCCTACACCAACATCCCCTTCAACCCGCGCAGCAAGTGGTTCGGTCTCTTCTACTGGTCCTTCCTGGCCACCGGCTTCGGCGCCCCGTTCGGCATCGCTGGTACGTCGTTGCGCTCCCGTGCCGACCCATCACGCCCGACTAACGGCGCGCTGTGCAGTTTACCAGACCTACAAGGAGCAATAAGCGTGACGTGCGAGACTTGGATTTCGGGATCCAAAGCTCATGATAGAAGTTGGACCAGAGGGGAAGCTTGCCATGGCCGTGATCTAGCAAATGTCAGGCAGTCGGCTCGCAATGAGCGAACACAAGGTTTTCTTTGTCAATTAAACCAAGATTTCGCCTTCCACCGCGAAGTCCAACTCACTCGCGTCCGATTGATTGCCACGCGGCGTCGCCGCCAAGTTCACCAAGCAGCCATCCAAGTCATCTCTACCTGGTGCAGCATCCCAGGGGTATCACGAGCCGCGGACGCATGTACATGTAAAAGATACAATAATAATACACCGGCTATTCTCAGAGCCAGGACCCGTCTCTTTTACTCCGTCTATGCGTCATTTCGTCCCAATTACCCGAAGGAGATCTCATATCCCTGCCTTGCAGTATATTCTCGTAGAGGGCGTGCATAAAAGGCTGGCGATCCGCAGGTACGTCCCAGCGCCGTACCATTGCATCAAACGTCTCCTCTAGTGCTTCCGCGGACGAGCACTTTTTGACAGCTCGCAGGGCCCAGATGACGAGCCAGCGATCTATCGGGAAGTTTTTTGCGTGCGTGTCGCGAGCGTGATAGAGGGCCGAGAGAAGGCCATCCAATCTCGGCTCGCTCCAGTCCGAGCCGGGGAAGCCCCCGTGCATGTAGAAGCCCTTGAAGAGCGCCAGGAAGATGGTCGGGTGCACGGGGACCTTGAGAAACTTCATTTCGTCCAGGTACTTGACGACTCTGTTAAGGTTTCCCACCCTGATGGCGTAGTGCTGCACCAGGAGTTTGTAGGTGTGCAGATCTGGCGACAGGTGGACCGTGGTTTGGAGCGTCTCCTTTAGCTCGGGGTGCTTTTTGCTGACCTTGGAGAACATCATGATGACTTTTGTAATGACTTTGCTCATCATGTAGTCCCTTTGTGGCAACGCCGGGGCGAGGGTGTGGTTATTCTTCATGCGCTCGTACGTCTCCTCGGCGGGGCCTTCCTCTCCGCATCGAAGCAAGCCCGAGATGACGCAGTTGAGGACAACGGTGTCGATCATCTCGCCGGACTCCACCATTTCCCGGTATGCGGCGCGGATGCCGCCCGAATCGAGCTTCAGCCCAAAGTAGTGGATGAGGCTGACATGGTGAAAGCGATTGTACTCGATGCCGCGGCTTTCCATTTCCTGGTATATCATGTCGGCGAGCGCAAAGTTGCCGGCCTTGGCGGCCACGTCAAAGAGGATGTTGAATGTCACTTCGTTCCCCGGGACGTTGGCTTCGCGCTCCATCTCTCTCCACAGCCGCAGCGTCGACTCCATCTCTCGGGCAGTGGTGCGAGAGGCATACTTGGCAGCAAATGCCAGGGCGAAGTTCCATTGGGAGCGCCGCAGGGTGAGCCCCGCATCCTTGACATCGGCAACCAGGGCAAAGTAGCGCAGCATGGACTCCATGTCGCGTTTCCGGGGAGTGCCCATGACTCTCATCAGCCTGTTACGCCATTGCCAGGTGATGTGCAGCATGCGAGGCTCGGGCAGGAGACTGTAGAGCTTGCATATCGACTCGAGAGAGACGCGGCTCGGGTGTCGTAGCCTCTGTCCGACGGCCGTGTATAGCCGCACGAGTATCTGTCGCGTATCGTTGTCGATCCTGAATGTCTCGTCATGAGTGGGATACTGCACGTCGGGGCTCTTGTCCGACACCCTGAGCCTCGGTCCGTCCGGCGAAGCGTAGCCTCGGCGGTAGGGGTCTCTGTGAAAGTCGATACAGTCGTCGACACTCGCCTCGTCTTCGTCGTAAACGAGGGACAGCAGATACTGCCTGTCTTGAGTGGGCGTATGCTTCCGACCCGGAAGAGCGGGCGTGACAGGGGAACAGGCGGCAGCGGAAGCCGTGCTGTAGCAGCTGTGGCGGGCACGTCGAGGCCGGGGTGTCTGAAGGACGCAGCGAGCTTCAACAGGCGGCGCAAAGGTCGACAGGAGCCATGTCGAGCTCTTGGCACAGGCTGCCGGCCGACTTGGAGAGCTCCTGGGCGGATTCGAGGCGAAGCTCCTCTTGGACGCTTGCACATTTCTTACGCTGGCCGACGAGCAGTTGAAGAGTAAGGCGCCACGAACGGACCCATCCACTCGACTGGGGATTTTCATGGGCTCCTCCTCATGGTGGTGCAGTCGTCGCAGCAGTCGTGGTGACGAGAATGGGTCGTTTCTGGGGAGCGCAAGCTCATCAAACGGCCGTCGAATAATTGCGATTCAAAAAGTACTTTGTAGTGACTGCTGGGTCCAGGCGGCGGCGCGCGGCGGCCGTCGGTCATATGATTTGCCGATGTCTCTCCGCCAAAAATTCCCAATAGTAATTATTATTTAGACCGATGGCGACGCACACGGGGCCGGGCCGAGCAAGCACACAGCTTGGACTGGCGAGCGACAAGCACATGCAGCCATGGGTGGGCGACAGATACGCCCCGCCGGCGTCTACAACGCGACCGCCCTCCAACTCCAGAACGCTTTCCTCCCGGGCCACCGAGCCGTCGAGCCGCCGTGGTTCCGAGTTATGAACTCGATTCCTCCCGCCGAGCCCCTTGTGCGAACCGTCACCCCCCGGCATCGCGCGCCCGACCGCCGGGCGACGAAGCCGAGGAACCTCTATCGGCCACAGAATCTCAGCTACCTAGAGGATGCGCTGCGGGCAACCTTTTTCAAGGACCACCCGTGGGAGTTGGCGCGCCCTCGAGTCATCCTGGAGCTTGACGGCAAGGACTACCGGCACTGTGACTGGAGCAAGGGGCTGCGGCAGCCGGGGATGCCTCTGTCGGGCGAGTGGTGAGTTTACGCGAGGCAAACTGAGCGAGCCGCACGGCCGCTAACCAAACCGTGTCTACAGCGTGGTGCAGCGCCAGCTATGGCTGATGCAAAACGAAAAGCTGAGCAAGCGCAAAGCCTACGACTTGGTCCGCTGGGACTTTTACCGGCTGCGCCAGGCTGAGGAGATTGAAAGCAGGATCGCCTTGGAGGAGGCGCGCTACGTGGGCGCCTACTTTGGCAAGACGAAGCTGGAAGTCGGCATGATGCTCGAGGACAAGGAGTATGAAAACTGGAAGATCTGGGCCGGCAAGCAAACCGAGAAGCTCGAGGCCCGTGCCAACGCGGACATCGAGACCTTTGAAGTGGAGGATATTGAGGATGAGTTTGAGGAGGCCGACCGTGGCCCGGCACCCTCGGAGGCAGAGCTGCAGCAGCCAGGCGTGAGTGGGCCAGATTTGCGTTGACCACCTCGAGGGGTGGCTACAGCGTGTATATACCCTGTAAGACTAGGACCATGTCTCGTTGCGCCGGACGCGAGTGGCTACGCATCTGGCCGTCTCGAGTTGAAGACCATTTCCCCGGCGTTGACCAGCCCGTACATGGCAGCAACCTGTTGGTGCTGCACGTACAAGGCGTCGGCGATGCCCGTGTACAACAGGAGCTTCCCCGTCAGACTCAGCGTGGAGATGCGTGCCCACGACTCGATGTAGACAAAACGCATGCAGTCCTCGGGCACGATGAAGAAGACCTTGAGCACATGGGCTACCAGGGCGACGAAGAAGCCGGTGGCGGGCCCATTGGAGAGGATGAGCCTCGGATACCGCAGTCGGCGGCCGGCTTCGTTGGCCGGGGGCGACAAGAGGACGGAAAATATGTCGACGATGCTGACGAGGGAGGTAAAGGGCGTCGTCCAGAGAGACTGGTGAACGCGGCGGGCGCGGGTGACGGTGCGCGTGTCGTGGGTGCCGGGCGAGGACTCGGCGGCGCGACACAGTTGCTCGAGCTGCTCCTCGTAGTCTTGGAGGTGGTGGCGGGACATGCGGTCGCCGCTGGAGATGAGATAGCGGCGATGGAAGTTGGCGAAGGCGCAGAAGCCGTCGTCCATCATCATGAGCATTTCCTTGGTATGGCCCCCTGAGCCGAGGACGAACAGGTAGTAGTCGTGCGATGGCCGCTGGGCAGAGGGTCCGTCAGCGCGCCGCGGAGGCTGGGGCCATTGCCTTGAGCGGCGGCGTTGAAGCAGCTGCACATGGCGTGCCTATGCGTCTTGTCAGTATGGATGATGAACATCAGGGACGATGATCATGAAGAGATGGGGGAGTCGTGCAGTAGTGAAGATGGCGAGGGCGATGAGAAGAGCCAGGCATGTCAGGAGCACGGTGCGCCAGGAGCGGACAATCCACACAGAGGCAAGGCCGGTGCCGCCTGCGATGGCCATTATCCCAGACAGCACGGCCAGGCTGGAGCGCATGGTGGACAGCGCTGTGTGCTGCGGATTCACGGAGAGAGCGCTCCAAGGCGAAAGCCTTTGCTGCGTTGGCCACGAGATCGACTCATGCCCTTTGTGAGTCCAAGTTCGATCAAAACGACGAGAGTGCGATGATTCTGTCTTGCCGGGAGACTTTGCAGCAATGTCAATGGCGTGGACTCGGATCGTGGGTTATGGACTGAGCACGTGGTGTTTTCACCAGCGACGCCGGGCTCGCTCGCTATAGGGTAGGACAAACACACCACCAACCCCGAGTCTCGAAAATCCTCTTAGCGCAACCTCAATGCCAGCTGCATTTTCTCGCTCGACCAACGCAACGTGGCCCTTGGCAAACAAAGACTGGAGATGCGCTTAGGCTTTTGCATTTGAGAACGAATTGCGAGTCCGAAGAAAGGGCTGTGCCAAACGAACGAGCTCGAGAGCCGCCAAGCGAAGTGGCAAGCATCAACAGGAATGGATGAAGAAGACATGACTGAAGTGCGTTCCATTCATGCTCAGAATTGACAACAACAGCAGTTCTCGCAAGGGGCCACGGCCAACACACGCATTGAGCCCAAATAGCAACCGAGGAAAATGGCTCATCCACAAGAGCAGGACACAAGGAACAAGGGAAGGAGAAGGCAAAGAGGAGACAAGGAAAACAAGGCAACATTGAAAGAATCGATCCACATAGCCGCCAAGTCCATCCCAACAACCACAGCAGACGCAGCAGAGCATCCTCGCGGCCTCACTGGGCTCCCCCTTCAGCAGCGCGGCGAGCGATGACTCGGCGGGTAGCCTCCACCCCGGCCCCGTTCAGAAGAAGATCGATGTTCTCGCCCGTCCTGGCCGACACCTCGATGTAGTGGTCGGCACGGATGCTGCGGGCGTTGGCAGTGGCCTGCGGTGAAATGGTCAGCCAGAGGCTCTCGTCTCTTCGTTCCACCATGACATTTGGGACAATCGAAAATACGAGGGAGACTTGCATCCGAGACGTTGACGCAGCAGCTGTGGCACAGAGGCCCCGGGCAATGGAGCCCACGAAAACAGGCCCGTCGAAGGTCCCTCTTCATGCCGACGATGTGGACGAGCGGGTCGAAGCCTTGGGTTTGAACATTGAAGCCTCGCGCGCGGGCATGGATCCACTACCGCACACACATACGCAATTGCGCCTCTCCTGTCAGAATCGGAAACACTAGGGATTTCGGGATGGCAAAGGGCACGAGGGAAGAAGCAATGCCGCCTCCCCATCGCCGTCGCCACTCACCCATTGCACAATGGCGAGCAAGGTGATTTTGTT
The DNA here is from genome assembly GCF_020360975.1 of Hirsutella rhossiliensis. Taxonomy (NCBI): domain Eukaryota; kingdom Fungi; phylum Ascomycota; class Sordariomycetes; order Hypocreales; family Ophiocordycipitaceae; genus Hirsutella; species Hirsutella rhossiliensis. The sequence continues at coordinate 1,408,491 of NW_025408668.1, read as the reverse complement.
GCCGAGGTCGAAGCACAGGAAGACGCCGTGCCAGGGCATCGACGCCAGCCGCTCGACCGTGTTGAGATCCGGTGCACCCGAGGTATCCTACAGCTCGACGGTGACCGGGATGTCCAAGTACTCGCGCTCACGCGTGTACGTTTCGTACATTGTTCGCTTCAGCCCGTGTACCTGTGTTGGCAAGATGAGTCAACATGGCGCTCATACTGCCTGGAAGGGGACAGGGGACACTCACGTCCGGGCAGTATCCATAGCGCGATCGGCTGAGCCCAAGAGTCAAGGTTAGCCATCGCTCCCTCATTTCTTTGCGCTCGAAAGAAGGGGATGAAATTCCCGAATTCCTCGGCGGAACGGGATGGGCGGTTCAGGGTCTCCCACAATAGAAGGCTTGTCTGGCCGGTTCCCCGGCTGCCGACGAAGAGGAAGTTCAGGCGGACGGGCTTCGGCGGCGTCGGCGGCGGCGGCGGAGCAAGAGGCGGCGAGGCGGGACCGGCATTCCTGCGCTTGCGACTGAACAGGCTCAGGGCCTTGAACAGCTTCTGCTTCCTGCTGCTGCTGCCGGCGCTGTCACGCACCTCCTCGGAGGTGGTCGGGACCCTGGACGAGGCCGACGAGCCGTGCATGGGCGTGTCAGGGCGGACGAAGCTGAGGCGGGCGGACGGGCGAGGCGGCAGGCCCGATGGGTAGTTGACGACTGGTCTGTCTGGGTCCTCGAAAGCCTGCAGAAAGCGGTCAGTTGACATCAGACACCAGAGTGAAAGGAGGCAGGGTCAACTTACGCGGTGGGCTCCAGTCTGCGCCGCTTGGAAGTCGTCGCCGGCAAATGGATCGTCGCGCTCATACCGAGTCGGAACTCCGTGGCACCATTCCATGATACGCTGGGTATGCTCTTCGGACGACATGATGGGTTGAGCTAGAGGTAGCCGATGTGGCACGTCGCTCGCGTCGAGAAGCTCAAGTCGAAGAATCCAACAGACGAAGCGTGAGAGTGAAGTAGGCTGACGACGTCAAACGATAAAGCCCAAGTTGACGAAGAAATCAACCGAGACGAAGCGCGAGGCGAGAAGAGGTTGCAGCCAGATAGGTATAGTCGTGAAAACTGCTCGTTCTCGTGGAGAGGCAGGGCAGGAATCAAGTCAAGACCAAGCAGAGCCGTGAAAACGATTCCTCTTCGTGGGTGAAGTCAAAGCCGAAGTGAAGAGAGTGCAGCGTCGTGAAAGCAGTTCGTTTCTGTGCACGTCAAACGCGAAGCTAGGTGAAAAGAAAAAACACAGCCGTGAGAACTATCCCGTTCCTGCAAATAGAAAAAGGCAAAGGCGGAGGTGAAAGAGGAAAACAGAGCCGTGATGTTTGTTCGTTTCTTCTCGTCTTCGGTCAGAGCCCCAGCTGAATTGAGGGGAGGCAAAGGATTCTTTGCGTTGCGTGAAGGGTGAGGAAAGAAGAAGAAAGCAGAGTCTGAAAGATTTGCGTGCGAGGCGTATGTCTGCCCTTGAGCTTATAGTTGTGGGAAAAAGCGGTTTGTTTACGCAGCTGGTTGTCAGGTGGGCAACGCGAACGGAAAAGGGGTCCGAGGTGCACGTCAGGGAATGGCCACCGCACCTCTTCGAATTTCGTTGCCCGCTTACAGCTTGATTCACATGACTTTTGTGGGTTAGGGTTCGCAGTTGCCAGCTGTCACTTGCATTCTGTTCGCTGCTACCCGGGCACATGCTCACAAGCACAAACCCCTATGCTCGACTTGCCCGCATCGCCGCATTTGGCAGTTTCAACTCCAAGACGCACTAAGCTCCCTTTCCAATATACTTCTGTTGATAGTAAGTTTTTGAATGTTGTCCCCATCTTACCCCTTGGCTTTGATGCAATCCTGGCAAACGCCCCGAATCACTGCCACCCACCAGCACTGCTCTCTCGTCCTTGCGAGTCGTTGTCTATAATGGCAAACCCCCCATTCTTGGCGAGTTTGTTAGAGACTGGGCAGTATGCAATCCAACCTTGGGTACCTACGTGGACGAGTGGTGGTTCCTCCATATAGATGCTCCCTATTATCATACTCCTCTGCAGCACAAGAGAAAGAGCGGTAACTCGTGGGGACAGGCACGCCAGTCTGGCGGGGATAACTTTCGCTTTCATCTCTAGCACATTCTATGGCTCCTGCCCCGAAGAGCCTGACCCAAGATGGCCAGCTCATCCCACCATCGTACATTGCAGCCGCATTCGTTTCGTGCTTCAGCAGGGCAAAGTGACGCGTCATAATATCCGTCTCCCGTTTCCGACAACGCCTAGGGTGTGCCTGAAACCCGACGTCATAACACCACGCAGAATTATCATGAGCAGCTTACTTGAGAAAACGCCGACCAACACATCACTACAGGATCGGGACGCTCAACCCACGCGTCCAACGCCTGAATCGAAGAATAGGGTATGTTGAAAACGTCGTGCCGGGTTGAACAGGCTTGCTGGAAATGCGACCCCAGCCCGAATCGCAGTATGCCTGCCCATTCGAGACGCACACGTGGCGTGGTGCAAGCCTGGGGAGAACAGCGTGAAAATCAAAGCAAGAAACACAGGACTTGAATTTCAAGTCGTAAAACAGACACCAGGAAGGGAGAGCCGAGCGAGTCGATGAGATATCACTTCACTTCGAGGGCAGACATCATGGTGACGTCGACTCACACGCTGATCTGGCCGTCGTCGTCGCTCTCGTCCGTGTCAAGGTCGGAGCCTTGCTCGGACTGCGTCGAGAATTTAGACCGAGGTCCGCGCAATCCGTGACACGCCAAGTCGAGGTCTGCGCGGACGTCACGTTGGATCTGTATGAAATATCGCCGTAAGCTCCTCAAGCCCTTAAGAAACCCGCAATCCGGCTCATCTGGGTGCTGCGGCGGACACGGCTTATCGTCCATCTTGTCCAGCGGCGTGAGGCTGTTGGCAAAGTCGGCCATTTTGAAGTCGATTTCGCGGCGGTTTCTCCCCTGCCTGCGAGACATCTCCTCGGTATCCGTCGCGCCGCCATCGGTGGCCGAGTCGTACATGGTCTCGTACCCACCGTCGTCGGACGTGTCGCCGTCATAAAACATGAGAAGGCTGGCGGCATAGAAGCGATAGCCGCGCAGGCCGCGGACGATTTGCTCCAGCTGTGCCAGCTTCCTCAGCACCAGCGGTATGTGGCGCAAAACGCTCTCCAAGTCGACCCCGTTGTAGAGAAACTTTTGCAGCGCGTCTTGGAACTCCCTGCCCGCCTTGACCTGGCGGCCAAAGTACTTGTCTTGGAACTCAAAGCTCTGCGTTTGTACGTTCCAGACCTGCAATCCGCAGATGCGCACGCCCAGCTCGGCAGAGGTGGTGGTCCTGCACTTGTCCCGCTGCGACTTTTGCTTCTTGGGCGAGGCGTCGACGCCGTACTGGCGCGTGCCCATCTTGAGATCCATCATGCACGGTCGCTTCATGCCAGCCGTCAGATCCTCCATGAGCAAGAAGTATTCGGCGCGGTCTCTCCGAGACTTTGCATCCATCTTGGCCTCTTTGGGATTGATGGGCCGAGGTATCTTCTTGAACTCCAGCGTTGGGGTGGGCAGTTCTGACGGCCCCGAGGCGTCGGCCTCTTGCGTGTCGACCAGGTCGTAGCTCAGCGCCGGTTCCGCCTCTCCGTTCTGAGCAGCGGCCCTTTGGGATGGTGACGAGGGCGGAGTGCGGTCAGCCTTGTAGTCTGCGTCATCTGCCTCCTCAAAGTACTTGAGACTGCCGCGGGACTCGCGCACGTCTCCGGGTCTTCGTCGAAGCCCGCCAGCAGAGAACCGTCGTTTTTTCTTGAGACCTAACAAATTAACCTTTAATATCTCCGGCTCTGGCGCGCTGGAGCCGGTAATGTCCTTGACTGGGAGTTCGGCGTTGTGGAAGTCGGCCGTCAGGAGACCAGCGTTGGAGCCCAGGCCGGCTGGAGATTCGTCTTGCCGACGCATGAGTGGTGAAATGGACCGGACACCATCGCCGATGTGAGAAACCACCTCTTCTTCCTTATCGCGGGCCAGGTTTGGATCCGAGTTGGATGGTCGAAGCAGTCGCTGGAGTGTCGGCCGTGGAATCGAGCGCTGATGAGGCCGTCTGTGCTTCTGGATCTCGACCGGCTCCTTGAGGAAAGCGTCGTTGAACACCTCATTGCGGAGGCGCTTGTTGATTGTCGTGGCCCCCCAGCTGTTGGGCCTCTCGTCCAGCGGGGGGCGAGGGGACGGTTGCGGCGCCGAGGAATCACACACCCTCGAGGTCGAGATGCTTCGGCGACGAAAGAACTCGGGCGGCGGCGTCGGCTGGAGGAGGTTGCGTGGAAGGATGTGCCTGTTGTCGTCAAACGTCACGGTCGGTATCTGCACATTCGCGTTGGCGAGGGACTGGCTGATGACCCTGGTGGTCGGGACTGTGCGAGCCTGGTCGCCGCTACCAGGCTCGGCCGATGCGCCGCCGTGACCGTTTGCCCAGTCCCCCTTCTTGACCTCTAGGATCTTCTTGCGTTCGGCGGCGGCAGCGTCATCCTTTCGGGCAGTGCTTTTCCGCCGGGACTGCTTTTGAAACATTACATTCAGCACACCGATATACCTTGAGACAAACGTTAGCAACATAGAGCCCTGGGGGAGGGAGGTATCATTGATGCAAACGACGGGACACAAAAAGGCAACAGAGAAATTCTTGGCGACTCGTGAACGACGTACCGGGGCAGGAAGGGGAGCAAGTCACGGTGGTATCTCTCAATCGTCTCGTAAAACTCATTTTCCCTATTATTGAGTTGCTTACAGACGGCCCGGCGAGAGAAGCGCCACAAGGTGGTGTGACCGCCCACCTGATGCTTGTATGGGATAAGCTCAATGGCTTCGAGGGGCTTTCGGGCATGGTGCTGGTGCTCATGCACGTGGTCTTGGTATCGCGTCACGGCCCGGGGCAGTCTCGCGGGCATGGAACACTTGACCTCGAGCTCGTCCTCAACAGCACACTGATCCGACGGCTCGAGGCACACGTCGCCTTTGCGGGACACTGGAGTCTCACGGGGACGCAAGGTGGGAGAGCCAAAGGCCGGCTCATCCTTGTCATGGATTTCGGGCTCCGGCTCCGGCTCATCGGCCTTGACCAGCCACGGATGCGTCTTACTCTGCGAAAGCGACCTGGGTCGCGAGGTACGGACAAGGTCCACGCCGTCACCCGGCTTCATGCGGGCCTCGGGCATCTCCTGGTGAGGCAGGAAGACGGCAGAGGATATCTTCTCCTCGCCCGAGTCGTCGGCGTCCGCCTCGACATGTGCGTCCCCATCAGCGTCAGAGCCGTCGTGATGACTCCGAACCCGCGTTTCGCTAGCCGACTCCGGTTCACTCGCCTCGCCCTCGGACTCGAGTGCCGGACACGGCCCCACTTGTTGAGGCACCTTTGAAGTGTCGGCGTCTTCCTGGCCGGTGGGTTTGACCGGTTGGGGCCGCGTCGGTGAGGCCGCACGGTTGGTCGTGACGATCCCTCGCACGTCAAAGTAGTCTGTCTGTAGCGAGATGGGACGAGATGTTTGTCGTCCCGCAGCAGACATGAAAAGGGTCTGAATGACGGGTGGCGTGGATGCGTCTGCCGGGACGTCGCTCGGTGCCCTGGCGTCTTCCTCGAGTGCCGGCGACAGCTTTTCACGTTGAGTGGGCTTGGCATCCTTGCGACGACCCTTGTCGTCTGGCGGCAGCCCTTCCTTGAAGAAACGTAGGCTGTAGCTGGCCTTGCGACTCCGTGCGTTGGGCTCCACGCCGGCCATGGCTTCCGCGACGGATTGCTCGACCAGGCCGTCCTCTTCATCGCCATCGCCCGAGCCAATAGACCAGACTTTTTCATTCTTCTCGGAACCCAGCGTCAACGCGTGCTCGACAGCTCTGGGGCGATGTGAAGACTTGCGTGGCATGTCGCGCATCAGTTGCGTGGGCAGCATGGGCGTTGACTCGAAGGATTCGAAGGAAGATGCCTTGGTGGGCGTTGACGAGCCGTCGGGGACGCTGGAGTGAGCAAAGGTGTGAGCGTGGAAAGAATCCGAAGTCGATCGGTCCAGCTCAAGGGAGGTCGAGGCCCTACTCGTGGTCCTGTCGAGGAAGTCGCGGTGGTCGAGGAGCATGTCCCGAGCGTGCGTCAGGACGGACTGGTCGTACGACGAGGGCACGCTGGTAGGCTCGCGTCGGGCGATGGAGATGGTGGCGGGGGCAGCCATGGCAACGGGCTGGATCAGAGAGGGCCCGATGTCGCCGTCTCGGAGCGCAACATGGCCGGGAGACGAGAGATCCGTGTCTTGCGACGCGCGGGGGGGGGCAGGCGGCAGAAGAGGCTTGGGCGGCGGCTTGTGCCGATCGGGGCCGTCTTGTTGATGAGTCGTCGGCGGGATGCCGCGGGCAGATGCCAGTGCCTGGCTCAGCAGCGAGCGACTAGGTTGCTTGGGGCCGGCACGAGTCTTTAAATCATCGGCGGGATCCGGATCGCCAGCGCGGGAAGGCAGTGCGATGGCGTCGGCGGGGGTAGGAGATGAGAAGGGGCCATGATGTTCTTGGTCGGGGCCAGCAGGGCTCGGGTTGGAGCGCGCGGGCGTCAGCGGTGCAGGGGGTGCGGCATTTTCGAGGTCAGGATGCGGGCTGGACATGAGGAGAACATCTGGCGCGGCAGGGCGAAGGCGCGGGAGGCGTTGGGGGGTGGTGAGAGGGACGAAGGGGAGGAGGAGTAGGAGGAGGAGGAGGAAAAATGGGGAGGCGGCGACGTGAATGGATGGATGATGGGAGGCGGCCGTCTGTGGGTGGGCGGGCTGTGTGGCGAAAATTAGTGGATGGGCTCTAGCGCTGCTGTCGGGCTGTTCAGGCCCCGTTTTGGGCGCGCCTGGCACTCTGAACGTGCCGCGCTGGGTAGGGTAAGAGCCTTGCTTAACCGCTGGGGTACATGGAGACAAGGACAGGGTACAGGCACTGCAAGATGACTGTTCTGCCTGCTCCGTGCTCGCAAGGACGCGGGCAAGTACCTAGGTAGCACGACGATGGGATCGTGCGGCCACGGCGTCGAGCCACCTAATGCAGGATATCAGTCTTCGCTGATGGCCGAGAGGCGCAGTGAGTCAAAAGCAGCGCCTGAGACATGGAAAAATGTACTGTAACGTGCAAAAGCGATGGGGAGACGCGAGTCGCCGGCTAATTAGAGGAAGAGAAAAAGAGGGAGGACGAGGGTGCATGTGGACGACTGGCTGCCATAAAAGACGGCCACAAGGCTGTTTGGCGGCATCTTAGTGGTCGGGGCTAGCGTCTTGCAGCGCTGCGCCCGCGTTATTTACCCCCCCTCCATCCCACCGGGGCGGGAGGTGGGAATGTCCAGGGCATTTACAGCACCGAGGAACGTGGGGGGGTGTCGGCTACTGCTAGCTACGACTTCTCCCGCGTCCACACGTGGGTTCGACGCGGCGACTGTCGTGGCCTTGGCACTGCTGTGCTGGACGCTCAGCGGCGGGTATGGTGGCTCGCTTGCTGACCCTCCGAGGGCGACATGGCCAGCGAGGTTCTAGCGTCTTGGCTCAGGCCTGAGAAACAAACCCATCGTAGATCATTGCCTCGTCATAACAAAACAAAACGCGGGAGAAAGTACCAAGTACGTATGAGGCGTCTGCTGACAGACACACGGATACTTGCATCAATGAGGTACAGGCATGAACCAGTAGACCCATGCATAAACGGCCCATATGCATGTATCCCGTATGGAACAGTCCATGTCAGCTGCTCGCCGCTCGGCCACCGTGTCCGTCACAAGCAAGACAGCAATATCCCCGAGTCTGGCAAATCATACCTCATCATCTCTTGCGACGCGACAAGATTTGCTAGGCCGAGCTTGTGTCGCCCAGCCGTCGGGTGATTGGTCGTTTCCACGCGGGCACGAGGCTCCTATCGACACCAACATTGGCCGACCCAACGAATGCTCCAACAAGACGCCGCCTGTCCTCGAGCCAATGGCGAGCGGCTTTTTTGACTTGAAGCCATAGAACATGCTTGCAACGCAGCCTCGGACCTGCTTGCCACCATTCGTCGGACTGCGCAACAGTCCTGGTACCCAAAGAAATGACACGTTTCTGCCGCACACCCGATGATTGCAGTGGCATCTGGCCTTTTCCGCTGAGACGCTGAATAGCCATTCCATCAACCTTGCGCTACATCCCATCAAACACGGATGACCGGGCACAGGTACCTGGAGTTACTTCAACACAGCCTCGGAGCGGCGGAGAAAAGGTGCCGGCATACAGCCGATTGTCTGGTTTCTGCCGAGTCATGCCCCGAGGTACGACCAACGGGCTCAGCAACCGCACGACGGGTGATTCATTGCAGTGCCGTTCTGCACGATGCCGTCCCATTCATCCTGATCATCGTGTCCAACCCTCGGCGCGTAAGCACTTTCTCGGACCCTGCCATTTGATAGACAGGGCGGACTGGAGCAGCCCAAGCTTAAAGCCTACTCTACATAATACTGCTCGTCATCCTGGCCTTCTCTCTTATGCCGGGCCTCGTCGGTGGATGCACCGACCAGGGACCTGCGACTCGAGCGTCTCCGCCGATAAAGTCGAGCCGTCGAAAGACGTCGATTGCAGCCTGGAAAATCCCAACACGTTGCACTTCTGTCTGATCTCGGCCATGCTACCCGGCCGCGCTGGCATATGAGTCACATCGAAGCCCCGACTTCCCATTTTAGGTCCAAGACGAGGACACAACCGACAACGATGAACTCGGCCGTCACCATAGCCTATTTGCCGTCCCCGCTGATTCTGCGCTGATGTGACGGCATTCATGCGCTACAAGCATGAGGTAGAACCTCTGACGCATCAACGCCTGGTCGACCTTTTTTCTTGGGCTTGCTGCAGCTACTGTCCACTCCAAAGACCCAGGCCGGGCTAGGGTGCATGGAAACTTCGGACTCGGGTGGTGGACCCTGCTCTGCTTTTTGGGGCGCCAAGACCGATGAAGAGAGCATCCGCCAGCATCCAGATATCACGACGAGGGATATGGACGCTGGCTCGAACGAGGCTGAGGACGCTTCTCGCCTCCAAAACGAACCCGGTGGAGAGTCGATAATGTGAAGAGACCATGGCTTGGAAAAGAGAACCGGCCGCGACGAGAGAGCCGCCTCTTCCTTGTCATTTTTGCATCGAGTGCTGTTTATCCCAGTCTCGCTCGACGCCTTTCAGTGCTTGGCGAGCGATGCTGCAAACAAGAGGTTATGGCAGCTGCATTGTCATCCCTGAACCTGGCTCGTGGTGGTGATGCTATCTCTATTCTCCTCTGCGCCACACGATGAGAGAGGGGGCCGGTAAACGCTACATCAACCGCGAGGTAAATGAGAGATTTCCACAGTCCCCCTCAGACTCCACATCAACCCAGTCCTGGCAAGGCGTTTGGCGTTGAGCCAAAGAATCACACCATCAGCCAGGCGCATGAGCTCACAGCGTGCGGTGGCCATGTGTGGCCCACGCCTGTCTCTCTTTGATACTGAGGCATATTCGTTGGCTCCGGCAAGTGGTCTTCGCATTGTCCCCCACAAATGACGATGCCCGACGTGCAGTCGTCATAATGGACTATGTCCATCAGTGATTCGGGAATAGGCAAAACTCGAAGAGGGCTGGTCTCGGCTCGGAGACTCCATGACGGCAAGGGTATTATGTCAACGATATCTGCACCTGTCCCTGGGATTCTTGAATGATGGACGCGGGCGTCGTCGGACTTCAGGACTGGGCACTCAACTCATCTCAGACTACAATCGACCCTCTTGAAGCCAGGAGCAGGACATCGGCGTCTCAATTCCACAAGTCAAGCTTCCGCGGTACGCAAAAGGAGAGAGCAATGGCCCCCTCTTACAGCGCGCAGGCCCTGTTCGAGGTTAAGAACCTCGTGGCCGTCGTCACCGGCGGAGGCTCCGGGCTGGGCAAGGTCATCGCCCACGCGCTGGCGGCCAACAGCGCCAAGGCAGTCTACATCCTCGGCCGGCGCGAGGAAGCCCTCGTCCAGACCAGAGACTCGTCCCCGAACCCCGACGTCACCCACCTCATCGTCTGCGATGTCACATCCAAGGACTCGTTGGCGGCGGCGGCGGACCGGGTGCGCAAAGACGTGAGCTACTGCAACGCCGTCTTCGCCAACCGCGGCATCGCCATGGCGGGCGTCGGCGACGCGATCCGGCACGTGGGCAGCTCGTCGGCAAAGAGCCTTCAGGAGAAGCTGTGGGCATCCAGCATGGGCGAGCTCACCAAGACGTTCCACGTCAACGTCACGGGCGCCTTCTACACGGCCGTCGCCTTTCTGGATCCGCTCGACGAGTCCAACAAGCGCCTCGTCGTGTCCTGAAAAGCCCCAGGTCGTCATCACGGCCTCGATCGCGGGCTTCTCGCGCATGCCCGAGGCAGGCTTCGCCTACGGGCCCAGCAACGCGGCCGTCATGCACCTGACGAAGCAGCTGTCGACGGTCCTGTCACCGCTCAAGATACGGGCCAACTCCATTACCCCGGGCATTTACCCGAGCGACATGACCGAGTCCACATTTTTCAAGGACTCTGCCAACCAGGAGGGCGGCCTATCCAAGGAGGCGGTGCCGCTGGACCGATGTGGCGCCGAGGAGGAGCTGGCCGGGGCGGCGCTCTTCCTGGCCAGCAAGGCCGGAGGCTACGTAGACGGCAACATTCTCCTGACGGACGGCGGACGTCTTGGCATCATGCCAGGATCGTCCTAGAAGTATCAAGGTACGACGGTTGTGCGCTGGCCAAGCTGCATAGCCTACTTATCGATACTATAGGGACTGATCGAGGCTGGGCGGGCAAGTCTTTCTGCAGTGTGTTTCTAGCTACCATAGGTACGGCCGATTTCGGCGAAGGAGAATGCCCGACATACTAGTTGGTCTCCAAACTCAAGCGGCCGGCACCGGTCGTCGCTCTCCAGCTTCCGTCGAGAAAACCAAGACACTCGGTGGTCCTGTGCTACTAGAAGCGACCAATATCAGGAACAGAAGGTATTATTCTCTCAGAGTTGGGACTACCTATGCCTCCAGTCCTCAATTTAGGTAGGATAAGCTGGGCTCTGGGATTACTTACCCGGTGGCTAAGCCGGAGATTCCAATACGTCAGGCCCACATGTCATTGTGGCTATGATTCGATGCAATAACAGTGAATCATTGGATATGAGCACAGCTGCGGATTGACTTGATCGTACTTGGTGGCTTCGAAGTTCGAAGATGAGCACGCGCGGTGTTTGGTCATGACGAGGTCGAGCATTCCAAATGTTGACACGGCTGGCCCTTCTCGCCCTGGTCGTCGGCACATTTGAACGTGGGTGTCATGGTGCGTCAGCCTGCCGCCTCCTGCTTGTGCTTATGTTTGGGTCCAAGGAATTATTCGAGGGCAGACACCCCTTCGACACCGTGGCAACGAGCACGCTGCAGCCTCCGCCGCTGGAGGAGCCAGAACGGGAGGCGGAGCATGGAGTCCTCGACAGGAGAAGACACGCATCGTGCCCTCATGTCCTCATGCGAGCCACCCATCGCCGAGTGCTACTTTGAGTCAAGTACTGACGCTCATCGAAGTTACGTGCAGACAAGCGTGACACTGCTTCCTAGTCTCGCAGGACATCCAACGGGGGGATTCGGTCAACCCCCGTTGGGGAAAACCAAAGGAGCTGATTACTTCTGACATTCCCGGGGAGGGGGGGCTATGCGTCCGTAGCGTCCTGAGAAGATCGACAAGCGGCCGCGCGGCTCTTCGAAGACCCCCTGTTCCACAAAATGGTAGCGGTCTTCAAGTTGCAGGAAAGCTTAGGAGCATACGAAACAGGAAATCTAGAGGGAGTCTGGCACGATACGAAACAGGGGAGAAGTGAAGTCTTGAGAGAGCTTTCATAACGCGCGGTGACGTGGCTCGCGGACGGGAATTCCAGCAAGAAGACTTTCCTACTGACATGCAACACGTATTCATCTTGCAAGGCGCTGTTTTCTCACGCAGTGCAGCTTGGATTCTCGAAAGCTCAGTTGGAACGTCCAGGCGACGTTGGCACCCCTTCTCGCTTGACGATGCCACGCTGTCAGCCCGCTCATACGCAGCAGGATGCTCGTGATTGCATGTTCTGACCAATCATTCACCTCACCAAGGTCTGAGGTTACGAGCAAATCGGATCAGCTGGATGCAATGGCTTGAAGCCGATGCAATAGCCGACTATTTCCATGTTCGTGCTTCAAACGTGTTGCTGTCAGCAGGCGGAAGCCGCTGATGATCCGCACCAGTAATGCATTTGCCAGAGCGTTCCATGTTTGCCCGGCCAAGCCGTCTTTTGCATATCCGACAGTTGCTGAACACCGCGGGTCCGGCCTCACCGCGTTTCCAGTCTCGTGGATTGAGGCTCCCGACTTGACATTTTGTCCTTTTTTATTTATTTAGGTATCCCCATGCTCGACGTAATCGGTCAGCCATTACGAATATGCCTTGTCTCTGTCCCTGGTTGGCTTACCCCGTGTGGCTCACCGGCAGATTATCAGACACAGCCCGCTTCAGTCGCGACTCACGGCGGACTTTAGGCCGTAGCGCCGGGCGGGCTCGACAAGGACGCCGCTGATTTATCATGTGCTCCACTGGAACCGCCGGAACACTCTTGCTTGGAAGCAGACAAAGCGTCAAGCGGCATGCGGACTGACCTGCTTGAGCCTTGCGGATCCGCTAAATTCTGACGAGATCCCCGTCACGTATGGCAGGCGGCCAAGTCGACGCGGAGGACAGCTTGGTAACCTGGTCCGTCGTTCCGTCGCAAGCTCGGTGAGAACATCTCCTCGTCGGATTTAACAAGGGCACGCAGGAGGTGGACTGAATCACTGTATATATATATATATATATATATATATATGTGCATGTATAAAAACAACGCCAGGGCCCTGACGGCTCAGACATTGCTGGACCCTGGAATCTTCATCACCTTTTGAACGCATCCAACAACCAAACAGACGGTGTTCCCTAGAATCGAACATAGCATCCACGACCATGGCATCCACCGACAGCGGCGTCAGCATGGCCGCCTACGCAGCCCCCTCGTTATTCCAACCTCACCGAGCCCGAGATGCCATCCGGGACGCTCACAAGAAGAAGATCGCGCCTCTGCTGGGATACTACGCCGGCCTCAGCTCGATACCCATTACTCGCTTCTTGGCCCCCATGAACTTCGACGTGGTCTGGATTGACTGGGAGCACACGTCCTGCAACGTCGAGACCATGACAACCATGGTCCACGAGGCCATCTTCATGAGCCAAGGCCGTACTATGCCCTTTGTCCGAGTCCCGGGCCACGACCATGCCGCCATCGGCTACGCTCTGGATGCCGGTGCCAGCATCGTTGTCCCTCAGGTATGGGCCTGGAGACAATACGGACTCGAGTGCATGATGCTGACTTGGCGGTTGCAGGTTGATACCGTGGAGCAGGCTCTGCATGTTGTGTCGGCGGCCAAGTTTGGCACTCGCCAAAGAGGAACACGATCTGCGCCGCCTTTTCGGCTTATCCCGTTCTTGACGGATACGCCGTACGACTCGAGCCGGGACATTTACACATGCCTCAACGACCAGGCCGCCATCATGATCCAGATTGAGACACTCGAGGGTAAGTCTCCAGATTCGGATCTCACAGCATCGGGCGAGGGGGCTAACAAGGCGCCAAAGGAATCAACAACCTCGACGCCATCTTGACCGAGGTCCCGGACATCGACATTGTCTGGCTGGGCAGCCTCGACGCCCGCATCTCCATGAACCTGCCCGGCAACTTTGGCCTCGGGGGCGACGAGCCAGAGTGGATCGCAGCGACAGACAAGTTCTTCAAGGTGCTCGACAAGCACGACAAGCCCTACGGCGGCTTCTCCTTTGTCCAGCCCCCCTTCGGCTCGGCCGAGGGCTTCAAGAAAGCCACCGAGCGCATGTCGTTTGTCATGGCCTCTGCCGACGTCATGCACCTCGCCAACCTCAACGAAGACCTCAAGATTGCCAGGGGGCTTGTCGAGGAGGTACGGGTGGCGAATGGCGCGACCAAGAACGGGGACGTCAGCCGCGTGGAGAAGCTGGCTCTGAAATCGAACGCGAAAGAGATTCCGAGTGAGTCTGCGTGAGATGTAAATGGGAGAGTGGCGATGAAGGGAATAATGAATACGTAGATAGATAAACTTTGTAGACTTGAACACGAGCATTGCCTGTCATGTACATTCAGGCTTGACCTACTGTCCTACTCTGTCCAGCTCTTGCTCATCACCCGTACGACCCATGGCTCGTTGACGTCCTCATCACCTGGCAGAGAGGGGAGCGAGATGGTCATCAAATCTGCGTAGTGGCGCTGCGGCGGATAGTAACGCAAATACTGAAGATTGCAGCTTCTCACCTCGGCGTAGGCCACGTTTAATCCCCATGATTCTCTTTGAAAGAACAACTCTCTTCAGATAGGCGTCGTCAAGTGTGTACTTGTTGGAACACAATATCTGAACTTGAAGCTTGAACACGCACGCACGATGCATCCTCTGTCGAATCTTCACTTCTGACAGAATAAAATAGCTGTTCCCTTCTCTGAAGAGAACCATGAATTGACAGGAGCCAATAATGCTTCGAATTTTCGCGTAGTATTCTCATTCGTGACCTGGCACGTGGATGATGCAAGCGCATCTCCCGTGTCTTTTGAAAGAGGCATGGTCTTACACGTATTCGCCATCTGAAACACGTCGGGGAGAGCAACACCGGCGGGATGACGTGGAGGCTTGCTCCGGGCGATGAACTCTCGGCACTTTTGAACCCGGTCGACTCTGCTCGCGTCGCCAGCCGAGACATAAAGAGCCGCAAGGGAGGCTGTTGCCTTGCCGCACTGCGTGCCATTGATCCCGCGGGGCCCGCCGAAATCACAGATTAGAGCGTGAGACCGTGAGTCATGAATAGACGTGCCCGAAGGATTCCATAACCAGGCCGAGCGCCGACCACCACTGCCACTGATGCCTTATTTTCTGGGCTTTGGTACGCAGGATGGAACTTGGCATGAGCCGTGTATGAATTTCGAGTTGTTCGGATCGAGAGACGGATATCTTTGAGCACACTTAAGCGCCTTAATAAGTCGTTGAAGCCCATCAGGTTGCGAACGAGCTTGCGGCCTCGGTCTCGTTTTTCTTGTCCTTCTACCAGCCCTTGTCAAGTTTTGCTACCGCTTCCGGATCATCCGACCCGACGTAGAGAGGTGAGATTTCTCCCCAGTATACACAATTCTAGGAAAGTCCAAAGACATTGTTTAAACAAAGACCCCTTGATATAAAGTTGCATTGAACCCCGTCTTTCATAGGCGATTTCCCGGATTGAAGCTTTTCTGAGAAAAAAAAATGCAAAAGAGACTGCTTTGATGCCTTTGATTTTATTACATGTTTCCGAATTATTCCAAGTGTTGCGTTGGTTATACAGGTCGCCTCCCATTAACACGTCCAACTCGAGCATCCACCCCCCCAACCCTCTCTGTTCCGCCTCTTCTCTTTAGAGAGCTTGTCGGCAGGATCAGGATACGAATCGCAACAGCCTTTGCATCCGTTGGAGCGTTCATCCTTTGCCTGCCTGGCCGCTAGTCTTTTCCCAGAGTTAAACTTTACGACACCAGTCCTTAGAACTGCCTATCTTAGCGACACCCAGTCGGCATTGCCTCTGTCCTCTACAGGCTCAAACAGTTTCTGTTTCGAATCTGTGGAGGGCACGGCAATCTTCCACATTATTGGGCTGCACATGACCCATTGGGCGGGTGACGTACGTGTTAATACAGGCACCGGGATAATATGAGAGGATCTGCTGATCGACTTACTGCTTTTCGGGCTGGATCCGCGACAAACTATATCAACGCTGCTGGGCGAGGCATTGGTGAAGCGGCGCTGCCCCAGCTCATGACAGGACCAGTGGGCCACGTATGGCGGGATGCGAGGTAGTGTTCTCCATTGTCTCGCGATGCAAGAGTGGCGATGCACTGGAGCAGAGAAACTGGGTAGCAACGATGTCGATGAGTCGTCGCAACACTGTCATCAACCGATACTGTCAGAAGTGCGACACGAACGTCTTCCCGCGGCTCAGCTGCTGAGGTTCGAGTCAGGGCAACGGGCAATGCAATATGGAATCAAGGGAAGAGGTTGTGGGGGGGCGGGACAATTCTACGGGGACAGGTTCCCGCTCAACAGCAGGGAAAAAGCATCTAGTCACCGAGCAATGGTCTTTCCAGGGACGAACAGTGCAATGACGGCATCCAAGGCGTGACCGAGAGCGAGTCGAGAGATGACAAGGCGACTGTACAGACTGACGCCGAGCTGAACCAACGACAAGGGCCTGCATTTTGGAGGATTCTGACACGGCAACCGGATGCAAGGTCCTCGACCGAGCGTCCGGTGCGGTGCTTTGCCAGCTTCCCGGCAGTTGCATTTCATAATGATAGCGTGAAGAAAGAAAGGCGCCCGGCTCTGCTGGTTTGCCGGCGGCCAAAGCAACAGGCGCCCGGAGAAGGCAAACCATCCGGCCGAGTTGCCGCCGTCGAGTGTCGAGCCAATGCTACTGTGCGTGTATGCAGATGTGGAACACTCGTTTTGTCTTCGAGTCACTGTGCCAAAGCGGCTCGTCACATGTGGACCTGTTGTTCCAACCGTGCCAGGTCTGTCACAGCCGACATTTACACGGCACGATTCAATAGCCACCGGTCAAGCTATCCAAGTATCCATCAAGCTTCCCCTGGCCGTGGCTCGGCGGCTAAAACCGGGGACTCCGCAAGCATGCTACCCATCACTTCCCGGCTAGTCTCAGTTCCGAAACAAGCGGCAGGGCGGGCTTGTCCCAATGAAGACTCGTGGGCAAGTATAGCAAGGGAATAAGCGCCTCTTCGTGCCGTGGCCCGGGAAAGCTGTAACATGGCCTGGGCAGGACGGTTAACCGGCACCGCAGAAGTGCACATAGCGTCAGGGGCACTCTAACCGCCCAGCCAGGTTTCCTGGTCTCCATGCCGCGCAAGTGCAATCCCGGACCAGTTCGAGGGTTCGGCCACTTTAAACTAGCATCGATATATAAGAAATGAACGGCAATGTGTCAACGTCGTTGCTTCCCCTGGGACCTGCGAGTCCGGCCGCTTCTTCTACAGTCCCTACCAGCAATGGCTAGGTCATGGACCACGGTACGAGTCTCTTCGTCGCCCGTGTAACATGAGGCACCAGAGACAGACTGGTCCACACATCAGGCAGCCTGACCTCCAGAGACTGGGGCTCGGTCTGGGACGGCCTGACTGTTGCTTTCAAGTCGCCAAGCATAACCAGGGGCCCAGGCGGTAGGCTCCTTTGCATCAAGCACGTCTCGACAACTGGCTGACTGTCGGTAGGTCTCGGGTATGCCGCCATGGCTGCGTGGAAGGAGACGCTCTCTTGGCATGTCCAACAGAAAGCCAGCACGAACGAGAGGGCTGGCCCGGCGTCCGTGTTTGCCGTCGAGAACCGGATTCTCTTTGCGGGCTTCCTCATCACACTAGCTTTTAGCTATACCCAAATCCCGTAGGTATGAGGCTCGCCTACCGATGCGTGGTCCATGCTAACAGAACACGGACTATTCTACGTTATCCGTCTTATGGAATGCGATACATTCTACGATGCGAGCCCTCCCTACGGCGGTGATGGCGACCGGTGCAGCATTGCCGAGATTGCGGCCAGGACAGCCACGCAGTTCAGCATCTTCAACATGTCCACGACTCTCTGCGGTATGTCATGCGGGCTGCCATCGCGAGATACAGAGCAGTTCTCACATTTCTGCAGGAATATTGAATCTCTTCGTGGCCAGATGGCAGGTCCAGAGGTTCGGTCCACGAGCTGCTCTCGTGGCCCAGATCTTTGTCCCCGCCATCCGCGTAGCCGCCCAGATCCCTGGTGTCCTGACAGGGAAGAGAACCGGGATTGCAATACTCCAGGCCAGCCAGGTCATCACAATATTTGGGGGGCCTGCGGGATACTTGTGAGCAAAGAATGGTCCAACGTCTCACGAGATGCCTCGCTAACAGCCGTGCCAGTTTTGTCATCAACATCATCGCCGGAGGTGTTGTCGAGCCCGCACGACGAACCGCCATTTTCGGGAAGCTCCAAGGATGCATCATGCTGGGGGAAGGGATTGGGTTCTTAGGTGCGAAGCAACAACAACAATAACAACAATGAAAGACGTTGTGTGGCTAACCTGTAACCAGCGGGTGGAATGGCTGGCAACGCCTTCGACATCAGGGCGCCGTTCATAATCGCCTTCACCTCGTTCTTGCTCGCCGGCGTATACGCAAGAGCCGCCATCCCGTACATGGCCCCAGACTCGGTGCCGGTCGAGAGCAGGCCGAGCCAAGGGGGCGTATCTACCATCTTCGCACCCTTGAAGATCGTTCTGCCGCAGCGGCTGCGACTCGTCGATGGCAGAGTGACGAAACACTACGGGGTCATGTTCCTCTGCGGCGGTTTCTTTCTCGGAGTGGTAAGTCTTGGAATTGGATATGAGTCTCCCATACGTGGACTGACGGCCAATCTTGACGTCCAGCTCGCCACCGGCTACGCGCCCTCCCTTATTCAGATGTATGCCGCGGCGGACTTTGACTTCAACCAGGCCGACAATGGCTGGCTAACGTCCGAGTTCGCTTTCATGAGGGGCTTGGTTCTCATATTCATCTTCCCACGCATCGTAACGTGGGGGAGGAGATGGTTTTCGTCTGCTACGCCGACTCCGGAGCGATTTGATGAATCTGGCGAGGCTTCCGCGGCATTACTGCCGAGCTCTCCTGGGCGGTGGGATGCAGATGCAGAGGGGTGGGCACGCGAGGAGCTTGTACGCCTCGATACCTGTGATCAAGGACGTCGTAGCCGCCTTTTCGACCTCGTGTTCCTGCGATGGAGTCTTGTCGTCGACGGGGCTCTTACGACGATGGCGGCGTTTAGCACACGCCGGTGGCATGTGTATCTGGGTAAGTTATCACCGTGGAGTCTGCCGCGCGAAACAAGCCATACATCTACGAGTGCTGATCCGTTCTACAGCTGCCTTGGTCCTGCCCTTTGGATCTGGGTCCGCACCTACAGCCAAGGGCATCATTTCGGACATGTGCAGCGAGTCTCAGCGGGATGATGCCCTCCATACAATCACGTTGGTGGAACAGGTGGCAAAGCTTGCGGCCCAGGGCCTGTTCGGTTTCGTGTTTGCCAGCCTGGCGGAAGAGCGCAAGGCCTACGGCACATTCTTCTGCAATGCGGTGAGCATGGGGCAACCCATTGATCCCTTTGACGATCTTGTACTGACCCCTGTGCTCCAGGCTGTTGCTGTGACGGCCATGGCCGTACTGCTATTGTCAAGCTTCCCGCCAGCCAACAGTACTTTGATCGACGAGACGGCGTACGGCGAGGACCTCGCTGTTTCGGAAATAAGAACATGGCGCGCCAAGACGAGCGTGCAAGAAGCAGACAGATAGAGCAGCGTAGCGAACGTGGCCGAGAAACAGACCGATTTGATTGCCAAAGGGCGGAGGCCGACAATAGAGCATCACCATCGATCCAGAGGCATATTTGACGGGGACGACATTCTAGATGCTAGAGAGACACGGCCTTGATACTCGACGCGTGGCGCCAAAGCAAACAAAGTCTTCACATTCGTTATATTTTTGTCAAAAGGGGCACGCACCCGAGCCTCTCAAGACATGCTACCTCCGGGGTCAAATGAAGGAGCCCGAGACTTGAGGTGAAGTAGCTTGGCCTCGGTGCAAGAGGCAGCAAACTTCGTCAACGGCGGGATGCTGAAGCATTGCACGGATGTCCAGTCCTCCACCAACACCATAGCTTTGGGTAACCCTTGCTGTCCAATCAGGCACGGCGTGAACAACGTCTGGTGCCGAGACAGCCATGCTGCTTCCACTTTTGGCGCGGTGTAAAGTCGCGCACTCCGAATAGATAGTCACTGCTTTCCCGGGACCTCAAAACACCCGCCTTACCTTGTCAGCCCTCGCTTCATCCTCTCCCCATCTGTCCTCCCACAGATGCGCCTCGACGTAGCGCCAGCCCATGGGCGCCCCGCCCATCTGCCACCGGTCCTTCATCTCGGCGAGCGTCACCGGGCAGACCAGCTCGTGCAGCTCGAGCACGGGGTACCCGTATTTGGACTGCTTGAGCCCGGCGTTGAAGTCGTCGTTGCCGATGCCGAAGGGCTCGGTTGGCACGGTGCCGGGGGTATGGCGTACGGTAGCCGGTATGACGGCGATATGTCTGCGTACACGTCAGCACAGCGGCGAGCGGAGAGGGAGGGAGGGAGGGGGAGCATACGTGATAGATGCCCGGCCCTTGCCGCCGTCGCCCGTCTCGTACAGCCACAGCCTGGTGACCCCGTCCCGTAGCCGGTACTTGCGGTACTCGTGGTTTTTCTCCCGGCTCACAACGTTGGCCAGGTGGACAGGCTTGATGGCAATGAGCACGTCGGTCAGGACGCGATCGGTGGCGGCTGCTGCGGTTGCTTTCGGCCGGGCCTTGAGCTTGGCCGGCGGCGGCTTCTTGGATATCCGGTGCGTGGCATCTGATGCTAACGTGGAGGAGGCTCGTGGGGCGAGAGAGGCGTCGAGCGTGGTTTGCGTCAGCGATGAGCGTTTGGGCGCCATGCCGATGGGCAGACGGGCAAGCAATAAACGGTGCCAGGAAGCATTTCGTTGAACGCGTCTTGGGAAGCACGAAGCAAGACGCGTGGATGACTAACTTAACAATTGCCGGGATAAGGTCGCGTAAAGTGCCTCGGCAGAGGTACCTATGTACTCCGTACCTCTCTAACCCCTGTTTGAGAATGACATCTGCTTGACTTCTTCACGTTCCTCGTCTTCCCTCAGAATGGCCCTCTGCAGATATTCGACGGAAAAAGACCTGAACAGCCGCTTCGGATTCTGCATCCACCGCTGCACCTCGTCCCAGATACGGCGCAACCCCTCGGCACCGTTGCCCCCGAAGCGGCTCTTCAGCCGTGCGAAACTGCACAGCCCGTCGGACCCCAGCAGCGTCATGGCCTCGTACCCGCCCTCGCCGACGTACAGCGCCTTGGACAGCTTCGCACCGCTCCAGTCCACGACGAGCGGCGCGTAGAGGATATGCGGCGTCCGTCCCGCCGCCAGGCCCGTGGCTGCCGACCAGGCCGCCAGAGGGCGGTAGAGGAACACCTCCTGGTACGTGCCGGCGTAGTCGGCTCCGGTGATGCGCACGTGGTGCGCGCTGGTGTCGAGCAGGTGGCTCATGCTGCGGAGGAGATTGCGTGCCGGCGTGTTGGCCTCCAGGCGGGCCACGTCGGCGGGCTCCGAAATGCAGATGGCGTGGGGGCCGTGGCGCGGGCAGCGGAAGGAGATTGTGGCCTCATGGTACTCGTTCAGCCGGCCGTGCTTTTCGGCTAGGCCACAGCCCGCCACGGGACATGCAGCGCGGAGGCCCAACGTCCCGTACTTGGGCGACAGCTGGCGCCCGAGCCCGTCGTGTTGGGCTACCATGTAGCCGACGAGCGAGGGCATGGCCGGGCGGGAGAACAGGTCGGACTGGAAGGCCGTCGTGAAGGGTACGCCGGACCACGAGGACGAGAGGCCCAGCACCTCTTGGTAGTCGGCCATGTCCGTGTCCAAGGCTCCGGGGACGTTCCTGTAGCACCTCTGGTATTGGACCCCGCCCATCTCGACGCCCTGCCCCTCGACGGGCGCCGTGTCAACAAACGTCACTTCGACGGAGACGGGCGGCGGCTGAACGTCTGTGCCAGCTGCCGTGGCTCGCATGCTGTCGCGGACCGCTTGAGCGAGCAAGAAGGCATAGCAGAAAACGACAAGCGTGCCTGCGTGGGGCGAGTTGTTTGGCTGCACCCCGGCGTGGATGACGATGGGACGAGTCGGGACGCCTTGTCGCGGGCAGTGCTTTGGGTCCGCCTCGTCCGTCATCGGGGACCGGAGCTCGTCAGAGACGAGAGCAGCCAAGACGGGCTCGACGACGCCGTGCTCAAAGGCATAAGCGCCGCCGCCGAGCGGATCGTGTACCTGGCCGTCATGGAAGGTTGCAAAGACGGGCTTCTCGGGGCTCAGGGTGGGAACCAGGTCCTGGATAGCGGAGAGGATCTCTCTGCTTGTCGTTGGCGAAGAAGCGCCATTCGTCAGGAGCCGGCTTAGCAGGCTGACAAGATTGCTGGCTGCAGCGGCGCGACCCGAGACGGATGATCTCATGCTCTGCTGGGCTGTGGCGTCCTTCATCAGTGCGACGTGGTGAAAGGGGCCGGCCAGTCCAAGGACACCGTTGAAGGTTATTTGCCGAATCACGTCTGCACGTCTGCAGCAGAGCAGCTAACGAGCAGCATGGTACTGATGCCTTCATGGGTAAGCGCCCCATTATATGCTCAGGGCCTCGGGCACCCGCGAGCCAATGGGAACCCTACCCGTCTCACTTCACTGACTGCATTGCCGTTTGCTGCTGCTGCATTGAGCATCTGGGTATGCTTCATGGCCCTATAGCGGGGCTACGTCCCTCGGCTAAGACAGTTACCGCAATAACAAGACGGGAAGGGAAGCATACGCATTCACTCGTGTGTTCATCAGGAGCACACACCGCTCCCCAGAGCTGCTTGGGGATGGGGGATGGGATATAAGCCCTGTTTGCCGCATATATACCCCAAACAGAAGCCAAGAGTTGTGAGTATTGACGACGGCCAGTGATTGAGATACAAGTCTTGTGCCTTGCATTACCACGCTCTACGGCGTTGGACTCATGCGGCGAATGCTTCCTTATTGCTCCAGTTCCTCCTGACGCCCAGCCCTCAATAGGTTGGCTTGGCGGTGACGGTGGCCAAAGTCGTCGAGGGACAAGGCGGAGGCACCAGAGTAGGCCACGGCTTGCAATCAGCCACGCAGCTGTGGCCAAGACGATGTCAGTGTCTGCCTGGAGGATCGAAACAACACCCCCGTGCTGGAGACGAGGAGAATTCGGGTTGATTTGGGCACTTACGTTCCGTACATCATGCCACAGCTGTTGATCATGTCGATACAGACTGTCCGAGTGCGGCAGTCGTCCGTAGGCGTAGGCGTAGGCGTTGGCTTCGTCGTCGGGCAAGGCGGCGGCCGCGGCGGCTTGTCGGTACAGATATTGTAGCACCTGGCGGTGGAAGAGGTGAGACTGGGCACCGGCTTATTGATGGATGGGACAAACAGCTTCACCTACCCCCCCCAGCGCTGGCCACACTTGGTGATGCCGTCAACGCACTTTTTCGGGCACTTGGACGGCGTAGTGGCGCCAGCTATGCTCGCCAGGCCGGCCATGGCGATGACCAGAGCGTTCGGTGCAATCATTTTCAAAGGAGGCTTCCTCGGATATTCGTCAGTGCAGCGGTGGAGTGTTGACACAGTCGAGGAAGCGGCAAAGACTGTGGTTTCGCGGACTCAGACGCTGGCATGAGGGACAGATGTTCGCCCTTTAAATAAACATTGCTGCAAGTTTCCTACATAGGCGTCGATGGCATGACGGGAGGGGCCTGGACTTTCTCGCCTGCGGCTGAGAGCTCATGTCACAATGCCACATACCAAGACAAGCTGTTCGGCTCGTCTTATTCGCTCGGCCCGTCGGCTCTACTGCAGTGTAATGCGGCGCCTCGGTTCGACGCGGCGGACGGAGTAAGCTTATGAGTCTCAACGTACGACACAAACATGACGCCAAGACCCGTTGAAGCTGTCAGCTGCCGAGAGTCCAAGACAAGGCGGCCGGACGTCGTATTCAGACAAGCAGGGAGCACCGGCCCCGGAAAGAATCACCGTCAAGCGACATGGCGATACCGTCACACGGCCCTTGCCAGCATTTACTTCCACACAGCTCAATAGCAACGACTAAAACGGAGTAACTCCTTGAGCCAGGCGAACATGAGGGGAAGGGGGGAGGCACCGGCTGCCCCTCGATTTATACGAGCTTACGGCGTATGTGTGCTGCTTATTGATGTAGGCTGCATGGGGCTTTTGCACTCTACAGGCCTCGCAGGGTAAGCTTTCACTATGATGATTGGATCGACGGGTTATAAAGCGGCTTCGGCGCAGGGAACTTTGGATCGAACCGCTGCAGGCCTTGAGCCGAGATCGATGGTATGCTTCCGCCAGACTCCGGGCGGCATCGAATGCAGGTTGGGCCGCTTCGAGCAGACGGGATGTAAATAGATGGGACGTGGATACGGACCAACAGCTCTCGGTGCCTCGTTGAATAGACCAAGAGTAAACTTACAGCGTGTGAAGTGGATGTTAGACCAGTCCCCTGCTGCTTTCTCCGCGCGTTCGCCCTGTCTCCGTGGAGTTGGATAATCACCATCTGCGCAACAACAGCCACGTAAATAAGCCAAGAGCATTGAGCCGCACATGCAGCCAGCCAACCGCTGATGCCTCAACCGGTCACTGGTCAATTCAATCTTCGCCGGGGGCAGGTTTGCGCTTCACCCCGGCGCTCAAGCCCGTCGCCGGTCCCGGAGCCGAGGGCGGCAGCAAGAAGCGCTCCATGCTGACAATGGCCGAGCGACTCGGCTCCAGGAGCAGGTCGAGGTCACGCTGGTTGAACTGGGAGATCTGTGCCTCCGCCTGCCGCCGCCGCAAGTCCCAGTCTCGGCGATCCTTCTCGTTGCGCTGCCACGTCTTGGTCACCACCAGAGTATGAGGCGAGCCCACTCGCTCAGTTACTTGGGTGCAGTCGATGGATGCACTCAAGAGCTGACTTGCCAGGTGTTTCCGCCGCTGCTCAGCCATGGAGAAGCGCCCCTGCCTCTGCGCCGGGGCCGTCAGGAAGGCGTTGAGCCGGGCGCAGTCTTGACAGTCGCAGGACACGCGGGGCCGCACGAGGTTGTCATCTTTACGCGGCTTATGCCCGAGGCATATGGTAGGGTAGGCCTTGAGCAGGGCCGTGCAGAGAAGCCGATAGCAAGGAGTGGCGAGGGGCACGCCGCGAGCATGCAAGATGGCGAGGAGAGAGCGCAGGAACGGCAGCCATAGGGAGTGGAATTCCGAGGCTGGCAGCCTAGGAGCGTCTTGGACGATTCTCGAGACCGAGAGCGCCACGAGATCCTCTGCCTCTGTGCTTATCTCGATGATGGTGGAGAAGAAGTCGGCCAGCGCTTCAGGATTGATAGATGTCCGGTCCTCGACCCTTTGCGGTTGCTCAGAGAAGTTTGGCTGTCCGTGCGGCGTGACCTGGTCTTGCGTCTCGCCGCGAATCTGCGTGAAATCGGTCAAGTCGATAAAGGCTTTGGCTACTGTCCGGCATAGGACCATTGACTCTTGCAAAGGTCCAACGCCCTCGGTGATTCGATCTCGTAGCTCGGCCACGAATCCAAGCAAGAATGCCGCGTTGGAGAGCTTGCCCCCGGCCACGGGCGTCATACTGCGGAGGCATCTTATCAGCATTGAACATGAACGAGCCCATTGCAGGAACAGGGGAGCAAGGGAGGCATAAGGCTGGTGCCACGCACAACTGCGAGAGAAAGGCCGAGGGGTCGTCAAAGTACAAGGCAAGGTCGACGACAGCCCGTCCGTCTTGGTTGGCGAACTGGGTGCATCGGCCGGCTTCCAGGCATAGGCGCAGGGTCTTGCGAGCCCAGTCGAGGACTCGCTCCGGAATCGACACGTAGTCGCCAGCCATCTTGCTCTTCGGAAGAGGTGCAAAGGTTGTGACGGCCCTGACTTGGTCGGCGAGATGAGGGTACGCCAAGACTGCTGAGGAGGTTCTGTTACTGATTGTCAGTTTTGATTCCTGCCATTGACGCAAAGCACTCCGTCGTGCCTTCAAAGCTCTGGAAACGACGTAAAGGACAAACGTACCCCTTTTGAATCTCATTGAAATGCCCAGCGTCGCCACCGAAATCGGCACCCAGCCACTGACGCAGCCAGACAAAAAAGGCGGCCGGCAAAAGGCCTCGGTGGCGAGCCGCAGCCTTTTCAAAGAAGTCGTATCGACCCTGCTGCACCGCCGCTCTCAAGACATCACGTATGCCTTGTGCATCGAAGGGAGCCTCCGGCCGCCGTAATGACCAGTGGACTTCTGGCCGCGGCTCATCTTTCCACGCCGCCTCGCACAGGTTGACGAGTGCAGTCGTCAGAGTCTGCGGAGCCTGTGGTTCCAAACAGGCGCTGGCATAGTATCGAATAGGGGCTCGGGTGTGGTGAGGCTGGCGGACATCAAGACCTCTTGGGCTGAACAAGGAGCCGACTGAGTCGCGGCGAACGATGATAACGGCCTATAGTTTCCATCACAGGGCTTAGTGGGTCGCAGACAACGACGAAACACAAGAACGACGACTGAGGGACGGCATACCGCGATGCGATACCAGTGTGTTGCAGTCATCCCCTAAACCAAAATTCAACGTTAGCAAACGGGGTTTCCAGCTTTCATTCCGGCCTCGGGGTCCAAATCAACAGACCTCGTTGCCCGTGTAACCATCACACTCCTTTTCATCTGCTTCAAGGTTCGCGAAGCAGTCGTCCAGGAGGCTGTCATCATCCGGAAGGGGCAAGTTCTTCGTCACTACACGGCCCTTCAGATCGACAAGAGTCTTGGCTTGATAGGACGTTTCAAGCAAGTCCTCAATGGTGTAGTCCATGTCATTATACCAGGGACTTTCGTCCCACATGTCAACTTCTATGTCATCTTCATCGCTGCATTCTTCCATGTACTGCGGGTATGGCTCCTCCGAGCAGCCTCCCATCTCCATCTTCTCCAGAAACGCGAGAAAGATGTCGACGGGTAACTGGTCCGAGACGTGCTCCAGAGCCTGGACCTGGGCCAGATCGTGAGTCTTCAACGCCTTGAGCGAGAGGTTGGCTTCGGTGTATCTGTGATCGAGCACGTGGTAGAGACACTCGGTGCGAGACGAGTCCTCATCTTGGGCAAGCCAACGCCCAAAGGCCTGTCGAAGCGCCAGCACACTGGCCTGCTGCAAGCCTGCCGACGGAGGAGCCGTCTCAGCCGACGAGAGGGCAAGGTTGTAAGTGAGGACCCATCGGTAGCCCGAGGTGACGGGGAGGACCTCGTGCGACACGTCTGAGTACCAGCAGACAAAGGACTGGGCAGCCTCGGACGTCTTGAGGACCTTTTGCTGCCCGCCGTGCTTGAGCACCACTTCTCCGCCCTGGTGCGCTGACGGAAGGCAGATGACGAGGGTGCCGAACATGCCGGGCATCTTTTCAGTACTGCTCGGCCAGACACATCAGCTGTCAGATGGCGACGGCCTGTCCTGAAGTGATTCCCCTGAGGGGAGAGCCTGGTGCTTGAAGCCGCTGCAGAGGAACTCACTCGGTATGCGCCTTGAACATGGCGCCCTTCTCGTATATGAGCATCTTGTAAAGCTCAGCCCGGATGGCCGCATTGATGCCTAAATTCTCGGCGACATCGCGACACAGATCCCGCAAGAACAGCGGCCAGCCCGAATGTCTAAAGGTGAACTGGTCCGGGTCCAGCTCCCAGGTGTTCCGGACGGCAGTGTCGACAATGGTGTCGCCTCTTTTGCCAAAGGGCGCTTGACGAGCCTTTGCAATGAGCTGCTGCGCTTGAGACTCGCGCAGCGGCATGGAGATGTCGCCGACGCCGCGCACAAACAGGCCGGCAGGAGGCACTTTCGGCAGCACGCCGAGCGATGCAAAGGACCCCGGGGCGCGGATGGTGGAGAGGGCGCCGAGGACGTCCTGCGTCGCCTCGTCGGCGCGAGCTTCCATGTTTCCGTCGACGGAGCTGGCCATTGGTGTCGTCGGGGGGGGGGAAGTCGGTGTCTCAATACTTGGTTGCAGGTTTGTCGATGGAGCCACGTTTTGTCGACCATGGCGGCCTCTTTCAGTGCTTGGGAGAAGTTGGAGCCGGGGGGAGGGACATGTATATCCAAATGCAAACGGATCTACAGTACATCTCTAGTGCTCACTGTCGATGTGAAGACGCGTCGTGGGGGTGTGGAGGCGACGCGTCGAGCAATGAATCCTGAACGGTGGGGGGGAATATGTGCAGTAGTAGATATATATGCCGAGTACGGAGTACGGTGAAGCATTTGACAATTTATAAAGCGTCGGACAGTAATTAAGTGTGAAGTATACGAAATACGCATGCACAGACATAATAATGGCACGCGCATTATGCTTTGTATACTCTGTATTTGTTGACAGTTGCACAGAACACGGAAAATCAGACGATCGACAAGGATAGGGTTCCTGCTGCGTCCTCTGTACTGTCCGAAGTGCAGCTATTTCCAAGGTTCAAGGAGACTGAGCCCCTGTCGGCATTAGGCTACCGGGGATGAAAGCCGGCGCCTATTTGGAGCCTGGCTCCCAAAGTGATTGGCCGTCCAAAGGTGGCTGTAGGCGGTCACCCCGAATTTACTCTTTCATTTAGTTACAGTGCATGCCTCGTTTCTACTGAGCCTTTGGCTACAAACGCCCATGGGCTCGGAACTTGATACTGCTCGTCCGTTACGAACTGGGACTTTCCGTGAGAACAGACTGCCACAGCAAGATGATTGGCCGCCACAACGATCGTCTATTCCTATATCTACGGACACCGCCATAAAGAGTACTCTGCGAAGGCAGTCCACTCATCGTCAAACGGCTCCATGACTTGGTCGGCCCACCCGGCCTCTAGCCATCCATGGGTATATTCCACCCCGTATAACAACTTGCAATACTCCCAGTACTGGGGATACCAACCAGCCTGCCCCCAATCTGTAATACCCACGATCGTTTGAGATCCGGGGATGCCCGACACAACAATATTTCCAAGGGTGAGATCCCCATGGGTGAAGGATATGTTGCCGCTGTCGGGGAAGAAGTCTCGATAAGGCCCAGCGACTCCATCAGGCGCGGGTCTTTGACCAGTGGCTGCAGCGAGTAACCAATCATTAAAAAACTTGATTGTGTGGAATGGCCCTTCTTCATAATCAGGCTTGAAGAACCTGTCTTGGACAGTCCCGCCATCGACAGATACTACAATCGGTAAGAAAGAAAACGAATCAGAGAGAGGGTTGAGAGACATGCCGATAAAGCGGCGAGGCGAGTCTTGGTGTGACGGTACAAGTGCACGAACAAGGTCGGGTGCGACTTGGGTAAAGTGATTGTCTACGAAGAGAGAAGGAGGTTCCTAAGGAAGACTCTGACTTTCGCTATTTACATGAATCAAAGTGAGACATTTCATAAAGTATGAAAGTCACATGATCGTTCCTCACACATGGGCCTCCCTTACTCCATCGCTTCTGATTCTTCCACGTCTTGCTGAGCCTGTAGGCGAGCATTTTGCACTTCTTGTTTCGTGGGTCTGGGTTTGTTTTTGCTGTGCTTCTCGAAGTCTCTGATGGCGATGTGAGCGTTGACGACGTTCTGTAGTGGTTCCCATGTTGCCTGCTCAAGGTCGAAGCCTCTCCATAGTATATGGTACTGGAAGCCTTTCTGTTTTGTGCGTTTCGAGTCCAGTATTGCTTCAATCGCCCAGAGTTTCTCCCCTTGCATCTAGCGTTATTGGTGGGGCGGTGTGTTGTATTGGCCGGGAGCGGGTCGTTTGGTGACGGTCGTAGGAGGTTGGCGTGGAATGAATTGTGAATTGAGTCTAATTCATGTGGCAACTTCAGTTGGTAGGAGTGAGGTTGAGCACGCGCTCGATTCGAAAAGGGCCAATGAACTTATGATCTAGTTTGGGGATGGGTCTGGTCGAATCGATGTTGCGTGTGCTAAGTAGCACCATGTCTCCAACTCGGTACGCTGGCGCCGGTGATCTATTTGCGTTGGCGAACTGTTCTTGTGAGGCTTGAGCTGAGAGCAGGTTTGTCCGAAGTAGATCAGTGATTTCTTGCATCTTGGCGACAAATTCGTTCCCCTCGTTGCAGCGTTCTGCCAGGTCTTTGGATGCCGCGAGTGGTATTGCGCGAGGGGGACCAAAGCTCATTCGGGGGTGGTAGCCTGTGTTCGCAAAAAATGGAGACATTCCCGTTGAATCGCTAACAACGTTACGGGCTGCGAATTCGGCCAATGGGAGCCACTCGTCCCAGTCGTCCTGAGCAAAGCTAACATACTGGCGAAGGTATTGTTCGAGAAATGAGTTAGCGTTTTCCGTCTGGCCGTCAGTTTCGGGGTGATATGCTGTGGAGAGGCTGATATTGATCTGTAGGCGGTGGCAAACCGCTTTCCAGAATTCCGAGACAAACAGTGGTCCTCTATCAGATACGATTGAATCCGGTAGTCCATGGAGTTTCCAGACATCTCGTACGAAGAGCGTTGCCAAGTCATGTGCTTTCATGTCGGTCTTGCAAGGCGTGAAATGTCTGTCCTTTGACAGCCTATCGACTACCACCATGATTGCGTTGAATCCACGAGCTGTGCGCTGAATTGGGCCAATGAAGTCAACGGACAAGTCCTCCATCTTTGCAAGGGAACTGGGAGCGGTTTCAACGTCCCCTGGTACCGTAACCGGGAGGTCTTGTTCCTCAGGCATCCGTGGCAATTGCGTGTGAATTGTTTCGTATCGGCGCTAAGCCTTGGCCACCAATAAGAGCGTGAAATGAGTTCGTATAGCTTGTTTTTCCCGGGGTGGCCTGATTCGACGCTGTCGTGGGCGAGTTGAGTGAGAAGGGTCCGTAGTTCGCCTGCGGGTACGTATAGCCTCTCTCGGAAATATAATCGGCCTTCGTTTATCATGCATTCCGATAGAGAAACTTCCTTCGAGTGAGGAGTGCCATGGGGTTTGAGCATCTCGTCCCTGATTTTCATCCACCATTCGTCCTCCTCATAGCCCTTGTCTAGAAGTCTTGTGATTCTGTGGTTGATTGGTTCTGGCTGAATTTCGTCAAGAATGGCGGGACATAGTGCAATTTCTTGTTCCCAGGAGAGATTGGCAAAGAGTTCTGAGAGCTCGGGGTCAAGCTTTAGTTGTTCTTGTACGGAGGAGTCTACGTTGCAAGGCTTAAGCAGCGACTGTTGTTGGTACTGGATGCGGTCGTCATTTTCATCTTTCGGCAAGTCTTGTGATCTTCGTGTGAGTGAGTCAGGTTTTCCGTTCTCTTTCCCAGGCACTGACTTGATAGCGAATTGGAACTGTGATAGGAATTCGCTCCACCTGACTTGTCGTCTTGAAAGTTGCTTGGTTGTCATGAAATATCGAAGGTTGGCATGGTCAGTGATGACTGTAATCTGGTGGTGCGTGCCTTGGAGTTCGGGTCTCCAGCATTCGAAGCAGCGTACAATAGCCAAAAGTTCTTTGTCATAGATCTCGTAATTGCACTCAGCGGGTCGTACTTCTTGGACATGAAAGCCACTGGGTGTAGCACTCCTTGATCATCTTCCTGGGAGAGGATGCCCGAAGAGACAAAATCGGATGCGTCGCATTCGACAAACACTTCTCTTGCGGGGTCGAAGTGTCTGAGGATTGGCGCTGAAGTGAAGCTATTTTTGAGCATATCGAATGCTTCTTGGCACGATGAAGTCCAGTTCCATTTGACTAGTTTCCGTGTCAGGGCAACAAGTGGTCGTACGATGCGTGAAAATCCCTTGATGAACCGTCTGTAGAAATTCGAGAATCCTAAGAAGGCTTGAACATCTTTGACGTTGATAGGGGCCTCCCAGTTGATGAGACAGTCGACTTTCTCTGGGTCCATCCGTACTCCAGTGGTTGAGATGATCATGCCCAGATATTTAACTTCAGTAGTCTCAAATTCGCATTTCTTGACGTCAAGTTGTAGGCCTGCGGCTTCAAGTGCTTGAAGTACTGATTTGACGTGGAGTCTGTGGGTGGCGAGGTCGTCTGAGTAGATGAGAATGTCGTCGATGTAGGCTGTGCAATATCTATCAAGGAATGGGCGTAAGACTTCGTTGATTCGAGCTTGAAAGGTAGCTGGGGCGTTTGATAGTCCAAAGGCATCACCATGCTCTCGAAGAGACCATATCTTGTGTTGAACGCCGTCATCCACTCCTGACCCTCCTTGATGCGTATTCGATTGAACGCTGCGACGACATCGAGTTTGGTGAAATACTTGGCTTGGCTTAGCTGAGAAAGTGTCTCCTGGATTAACGGTAGCGGGTAGCGGTTCTTGATGGTTATCGCGTTAAGAGCTCGGTAGTCCACGCAAAAACGAAGGCCCCTCCTGGCTTCTTTGCAAATAACACCGGCGAGGCCGCCGGTGAGGTGCTAGCGCGTATAAAACCCTTGTCAAGGTTTTCCTGAAGGAATTTCCGGAGGACGAGAAGTTCGTCTTGGGACATCCCGTACAGAGGTCCATGTGGTGGAGTCGTTCCAGGTTGAAGTTCAATTTCGTGGTCGCAGTCTCGGTGTGGGGGGAGTTTATCCGCCTCTGATTGGTCGAATGCCTTCAAGAATTCATGGTAGTGTTGTGGTACTTTTGTTGCAGGATCGATCAAAGTCTTGGGTTCGAGGGCTTTGTGAATGTCTTCGAGTGATGCCCTGAAAGGTACATATCGGCTGCTATTTTCCGGGAAGCTCAGTTCATGTGTTTGTTGGTCCTTGGGGTTAAGGGAGGTGATTCCGTCCTGTAGCTGGAGCTCTCGGTTCATCTTGTCCATGTCTGTGAGTGCAGAGTCGAATCGGACCCGTCGGCGTGTTTTAGGTTCTACGAAGGTGGAGGCTTCTGTGATGACCCCAAGTTCAGCCAGCCTTTGTCGATCTCATACAGTGATAATGAGAATACGTCGACGTCGCGGTTTTGGTCAGCATGTGGAATGCGGCTGCGCCGACTCTTCGGGGGATTGATGGGCGTGGCAGTATAGTCGTGGTTGCAGAACTTGACAAAGAGGGAGCTCCAGAAACAGGCAGTTGGTATTGTCCTTTCTCCATGCAGTATTTGCGGCAGTGATCAGAGTTGAAAGTGACCACATTCGTGCTCCAATTGACGATTGGGTTGTGATCTGTTAGCCAGGGTTTTCCAAGTATGACATTATACTCCCAAGCTTCGTTACGTAAAAAGCATCTTCTCCTTGTGTCCCTTGATGTCCATGTTGAGCTTCACCACATGAGTGATGTCGCCAGCCGAGGAGGGTCTTCCATCGACTACGTTCAGCCGGCGACGGTTTCGTAATTCATAAAGCGTGAGTTTGTTGGTGTGCGCGAAGGATTCGTCTATAAACCCCTTTCCGGTGGCACCTGAGTCAAGCATTGCTTCGGTTTTAATCGGAGTGGAATTGTCTTCGATTAGGTTACAAGGCAGTAGCAAATGAGCTTGGTTGGTGTCCAGAGAAGAGAGCAGTAGATCGCCCTTTTTCTTGCGTCTCCTGCGGCGACTTCCGTCGGAGACTACACTTTTCCGTCCTCCATGGTGCGGTGTCGCAATTGAGGAACGATGTTTGCCCGAGCTGCACCAATGGCAGAGTCCATGCGTTGTGCAATAGGCTCTGCGTGCCGCTCTCTGCTTCCGTTTGGGGTCTACGACCAGAGGCGACATCTTTGGCCCCAGGTGATGACGCTCAAATCCATTGAATCCCCGCCGTTAGAGGTCGTCGATTGTGGCGTGGTGGAGGGTTGTAAGGTTGCTTTGTGACTTGCTGAGTTGTCGGTGTTTTTCTTGAAGTAATTGGCATTGACTTGACGGCATTCGTTATCGCAGATACGGACAAGGTCCATAAATTGACTAAGTTCGGTAGGTGTATCTTTGCCCTTAGTGAGAGAAAGTCTCCAGATAACGTTGTCGTGGAGGGCACGTCGGAGGTGAGCAATGAGCGCCCCACTATCCCACTCGGTGAGCTTGGCGACGGCATACCATTCGGGAGGAATGTCGTAAGGGATCTATGGCCTTGTTTCATGTCAAAGATTTTGAGTTGGGCGGTAGCTTTAGCGTCAATATCCCCGAAGGCTGACTGAAGGGTGCTTTTTATGGCATTGACATCGTCGAAGAGAACCACCCCATCTTTAATGTTGTAGCGGACTTGGTCAGTGTTGCTAATAATATGACAATAAAGTAGTATACTGCAGTATATACAATACAATACGCGATTTCTCATATTGTACCAATACAATATGCTCGCCGTCATATTGTGACGATACAATATAGCGCCTTCCATACTGGCAATATATGGCTTGTATTGTTTGTATTGGTTGGTAGTCATTCGCCTTTCCGTTCCCCAATTCGCGCCAATATGATGACGCGTCAAAAAACACGCGTAAATATAAGCATGTTCTATGTATTGTTTTTCGTCTGGCGGACCTCCAGGACGTAAAAGTTTCCTATTGGCGCACGGAAACGCGTAAATGTATGTATAAATCCAGACCTACAGGGTAGCGGCTCGCCGTCCAAACACTGTTTTCCTCCTCAACCCCGCTTTCCCACCCCAGGACTTACAAGCAATCTCGATGCCTCAACAACGCCTGCCTTTTGTTCAAACATCGCCGCGACGGGATTCGTCAATATCAGACGAATACTCGGAGATTTCCAGCCCACGGTTGCATGATCCAGATGAGACCCAAACCACTGAATGCCAATCGTCGCAACCTCGCACGGCCTCCATAAACCCTTCGGCCAAGCCAAGAACATCATGGGTCTTTTCTCATATGCCAGACGAGGACATAGAGACGAAATACTACAATCAGCGGACCGGAAAAGAAGAATGGCGCTGCAAACACTGTGACAAAACGTATTGCTGTTCCGGTGGAACTGCGGCCCCAGCCAAGCACCTTACGGATCCTCCTCCTGACGGTCACGGCCTCCCAAAGGCGCGCCACGAACTGCCAAAGTCACGAATATACGAACTATTCTCGAGATAGCTCGTGTTACGGCCAAAGAACATCCCCGAAAACGCCGTCGGCTCAACGATCAATCCGGAGACTCGATCGACCCAGACCAGCTCGAAGCTTTATACGTAAGGTTTATTACGTCCTGTTCTCTCCCATTTAGGCTTGTGGAATGCCCAGAATTCCGAGCATTCTTAGCCTACCTCAACGCCGATATCGATACTTGGCTTCCAGATACACACGAGACCATCAAGAAATGGATTATGCGGCAGTACGAAGGTCAGAAGGAGAAGGTCAAGCAGCGCATCCAGTCAGCAAAGTCAAAAATTCATATCAGCTGCGACCTATGGACTTCCCCCAACTCTTTGGCCATCTTAGGCGTAGTTGCTCATTACGTTGCAGAAGACAGTCAGTTGGAACACCATGTCTTGGCTTTGAAAGACATCGACAGTGAGCACGACGGATATCACCTGGCAAGGGCAATTTTGGAAGTGGTTGATGACTGGGGTTTGCTTCCAACCTTGGATATTTTGTGATGGACAATGCAGGCAATAACGATACAATGATGAGATCTCTTTCCTTGGTAAGTACGGCGCACTGTTTTTTCTGACTGGCCCTAACATTTACAGGCCTTCTACGTCGATATGACATTCGATACGATCCCAAATCTCACCGACTCCGCTGCCAAGGTCACATTATCAACCTTGCCGCCAAAGCTTTCCTCTTCGTTACCGATAATGAGA
This sequence comes from Hirsutella rhossiliensis, assembly GCF_020360975.1. Classification (NCBI taxonomy): domain Eukaryota; kingdom Fungi; phylum Ascomycota; class Sordariomycetes; order Hypocreales; family Ophiocordycipitaceae; genus Hirsutella; species Hirsutella rhossiliensis. Next base: position 1,373,008 of record NW_025408668.1, on the reverse strand, counting down.
AGCTCAAAGACGACGAACGTGATGGGCATAATGTGACACTAAAAGAGATCGAGGCGTGGCGGAAAAGGGTCCCTTGGCAAGCTCCACAACTTCGTGGTTTTCGTCCAAAGTAGTGTTCAGCGTCGCCAAAGTTTCTGGCCATCAGCCATAATCGCAAGCTTGCGCGAGATAATGACACGAGGTGGAGTTCGTGGTACACCATGCTACGAGCGGCCTTGCATCTTAGAGGCGCAGTCGAGGGATATTTCAACAAATGGGTGGAAGGAGATTGTGCCGGAGACGAGCTCTCTCCCGAGGAGTGGGTCATCCTCGAGAAGATCAAGTCTTTCTTGGAGAAGCTTAAAATGACGACAAAGGCCCTTGAGTCATCGTTTGCAACTCTTGACAATGTTCTTGGCTATGGACTTCGTATTGGCGCAATTCGAAGCAGGAAAAGAGGCACATATCGACGATCCGATTATGGCACCAATGTATAACTCGGGCTGGGCGAAGATGGATAAGTACTATTGTCTTACTGACGAATCGCCTGCCTACGTCGCTGCGATTGTGCTTCACCCTTCGCATAAATGGCACTACATACACGAAAACTGGAAGAAGGAGTGGGCTGACTCGTCAAAGAAGCTGATGGAGACACTGTGGGATGATTAAAATACTTCGAACACCCGTTAAGTTGCCAAGGCAAGGGGCTTAACGGCTGAATATCCAGCCCGAAGGGTGAACATCGTATTCCTGCAATTCAACTTTCCTAGGGGACCCCTAGAACCCCTTTGCCTGCGGCGGCCATCCAGCTGTTTAAACCGCTCCTTGACTGGCCCAATCTAACTATATACCTGTAACGGTCTCAACTGAGTGTGTTGACAACTAGCTGAGCGACTGCGACGAGTATCCTAAAGCTAAGGAGAAAAGAAGAAAAGAAAAGAAAGGAAAGCTCTCGAAGATGGCACGAGCTTATAAGCGGAGCTCCGGTGGGTCTTGTCGAGAGCGGAGCCGAGACCCTCACGGGCTCAGCCCGTTACAATACCCTATATCGAACCTCCCCCTTCCCTGTAGCTTATAGGAAGACGTCGTTTAGTCAAGGTAGAGTGGTGGATACGGTGCATCGCTCAGCTGTTGACCCTGACGCCGTTGTTGGTCAGCGAGGCGCATCTTCATCCCTGCTTTAGCCTTTGTAGTTAGCCGTAAACGCAGCACGTAGGGAGACAGGCTTATAAACCTTCTGTCGGCGTGTGGTTATAGAGGCTCTGACGATCGAAAGGCGCCTCAAGGAGTAAGCCTTGCAGCGACGTAACCCGTGACACAGCAACATAGCTAATACCGGCCTGGAAGTCGCGTGTAGCGAGATCAGTAACTATTTGCTCCTTCGTTAGGCTCTGGCATTTGTGAACAGTGATAGCAAACGCCACCATCAGGAAACTGCGTGCGAGCGCAGGTCTCGTTGCCCATAAGGAAATCACGCCTGACTGGGAGGATGGGTGAGATTTTCCTGCCCTCGTTAGTTATTAGATATGGCGGTCCATCGTAGCTATCAAAGTCCACCATAATAACGGCCGGGGATCTTCCATGGTTCGGCGCCTGGGTTCCAGGCGATATCGTATACAGTACCCTGGGCACCGTTAACCAGGCCAGCTGGCTGCCATAGGTTAGTAGTGAGCATTACCCTGGCGCCCTTAGCAACAGGAACTTGTTAGATAGATTGCCAGCATTGTCGCTTGGTGCCTGCCCCGCGCCCTTGCCCTGATTCTTTGCCTCCACCTGTATTGCCGGGGCGTTGAGATGCACCATATGCTCGTAATTGTATTCGTTGACCCGGGCCCTGGTAGAATACACCCGCAAAGCGGCCCTGAAGCTGTCAACCTCGCTCTGCGTTAGCCTGGACTGTACCCGACTGCTAAGGAGGTTCCAGGACGGTATGGATAACTTGACTTCACGCAGTTCCTGCAACGCCCGACGGAACTGAGCCTGATCATCACCAGCCTGGCGCTGTACCGTGGTCAGGAAGACGGTGCGGTCAAATAACCGGTAGGCCACCTGCCTCTCCTTTCCAACGAAGACAGGCTGGTGCTAGTCGAATACAGGGCTTTTGCCGGACTGGTGGTAACTGGAAGAAATCGCCCACAAGCAAGACGCTCACACCACCAAAGAACTCGAGGCTACGCTGTGGAAAGGCCTGTCGCAGACGGGAATCGATCCGCGCGAGCTGCTCAATCCCCAGCATGCTCTTTTCATCGATCACGAGGTATTTGACGTGCCGTAGGCGGGACTGAAGGGCGGCTGCGTCGGCTGGGGGAAGGTCGGTAAAAGCACCACCTACTGGGAGGCGTAGCAATGAATGAATGGTGCTGCCCTGTATCTGGTTACTCGCAACGCCTGTTGGCGCTACGCGGCAAATAGGGCTAGGATTCGGTAGAGCGGCCGCCTGAAGATGGGAGGAAAGCACCTTGATAAGGAACGACTTGCCGGTGCCACCACCACCATCAACGTGGAGAAGGATTTGAGTGGGATTTCGCGCCTGGAAGTGGCCCATGAATGTGTCGTACACGAGCCGTTGTTGTGGATTCAGCGTATTACGCCATTGAGGGCCAAGGACCTCCACATCGTTGGCCATGGGGTGGCTAGCGATAAGGTCCTTCCAGTAGCCATCTCGAAGTTCCGGATATGTACCCACATGCCGTGTCCAGTCGTAATTGACGTCGATATCGCGGCGGCCAAGAAGGTCAAGAACTTCCTGGGTAAGGGGTGGTCAGGTAAAGGGCAGCGAGGCGAATCCAGTCTTCGTCATCAAATTCTTCCCCACAGGCAGAGCCTCATATTGATCATCTTGAGGCTGTAATCGAGCCTCTTTTGGCTGGCCGTAATGGTCATCACCATGATTGTGATGCTGCCAACAATAGGAGAAGGCCTGAACGTGGGAACTAAAAGCCTGGCCGTCGAAAGTGAGGAGCTCATCAAGCCGGCGATGTGGGTGATTTAATGTCAGCTTTACACGGCAATAATCTGGCCACTGCTGGCCTTCTGGAGCAGCCTGATAGCGAGGAAAGTAAACCAACACACGGGGCCTGCCGTTAACGTTGCCTGGCCGCCATTGCTTCCATGCGGAAGGGTCTCTAGAGCGGAAATTCCAGTGTTTGAGGAAGGAAACGTAGGTCAGGTCCTTCAGGGCTTCCGGGCGCTGACCGTACTTTTCGTAGACGTTGGGGGCCTCGTCAACCTCATCGCCGTCAATGCGTAAGGAGCGGGAATGTCTGTCAGGATGACGGCAGTCAACGTATAGGCAGATTCGTGAGCCCTCCTGTAACGGCAGGCCGAGGAGTAAGTGGCTAACCTCCTGCTTCGAGTAATCCCGTTCAGCAACTAGCTGATTCAGGAGCTTTGACGTGAAAGAAATCAGGGGGTTGTGGTCCTTGACCCGGGGCATCAGCGCCTTCCCAATCTGGGCAAAAGACTCGCTCTTCTTTTCTGACTTGGAGCAGTATTTGGCTGCGTAATCGATCACCTGCTGGAGGCTCGTGCAGGGAGAGACATCTGTATTGGCTAGCCATGCAACGGTAAGCAAGCGGTTGTAGTGGTTAATCTGGCCATCGTTCCTCCCACCCCTAAAGGTCCAGTGCTTGGAGTGAGGCAACTTGTCAAGGGAGGCTAGTAGGCGCTGTCCGTGAGGAAATCCAAATCGGCACTCTACCTGCTTGGTATGCTTATTGCGCTGCATACAGTAGTTGTTGCAGCGGTGGCGTTGCACGCGGTTGACTACCATCGATAGGAACTGAACGGTAAGGGGCTGCTCCAATAGATTGCTGATCAGGGGATTCCCTTCCCCAGGAGCCTGTATTCGATGAGGCTCTGGGTTAACGGCAGATACGTGATATCCCCAGATACGGGCAAATCGCTCCCGGGATCGATTATCGTCAGGATCCAAGTCTGGGTGGCCACTTAACCAATATAGGCCATGGTGGTGACTGGACCCCCTGCCCTGCCACTCATAGCGGCCCCAAAGGTCCGTTAGGTTGAACTTCTGCTTCAGGACAATAGTCGTAAGAAGCGTATAACGCTTGTAGAAGTGGTAGGCGGCGATGTGGGCGTTGTCTCGCAGTAGTTGCCGGGACAGGACCATGCGCGCCGCCTCAGGAGCTGCTTTCCACTCTTGGAATCGAGGCATGTGACGATATAGTGATTCCCAGTGGTAATCGGCCGCACTTGCAGTAACGAAAAGGCCAGGTCTGCCCAGATTGTAGGCATATGCTTCCAATTCCTTCCTTTGCTTATACCAATACGGCCGGGTGCCCCTGATTACCGCGGCTTGGCGCGTGATCGACTGGATCAGGTCCTGAGCCTCTGGCTCATCAGGCTCAGCCATCGCTTCCTCTAGGTCAGCGCGTGTAAGGGGTTGACGGCGGCTGTCGCGTTGCTTGACGAAGTAGTCACTTCGCTTTCGGACCTGCGCACGTAGCAGCGTGTTGAGGGCGACGAAAGGCCACGTTTTATGGCGGGCAAAACGTCCGTCATGCCATCTCATCGCATGGCCAAGGTAGTCCTGGTACGTGATGCTCCGTAGGCGAGGCTCCACGAAGTCGGCCTTGCCGTCAGGGTAGAGGGTAGGGAACGCAAGCGATAACAGCGGCTGGGAACGGTTGAATTCGTCGATAGGGGTCCTGCGAATGGATGGCAATGGCATCTGGTGGTGAGCCTGCGCGCTATGCGACATATACTCAACATTAGCCATACGCTCAGAGTCAGGGCAACATCAAGGACTCGGGACTGCAGGGCGTTTAATTCGGTATCGGTAACCTGCAAGTTCGGGATCGCTGATGCGTCCGCATCGCAGGGATCCTCTTCCAAGGCCTCCTCAACAGGGCCTTGTGGGATCTCGCCGTCAGGTATGTCAGCCACTTGGCTAGCAATGGAAGCAACTATGCTGCCGTCAAGAGGAAGCCGTTGCAGGCGATCCTGGCTCACGACGATATCGCGATAGCCCGGGTGGTGGCGCTGTAGGTAATACAGCCAGGTCAACAGGCATGAACGGCGTACCCGGAAATCGCGAGCAAACTGTTGCTGGAAGCGAGGGTCGCCTTCCATATTAGGAGGCCGTAGGAGCACGATATCTAGCTCCTTCGGTAGCACTGGGAGCTCTTCAAATAGCCTACCAATGTTGCGAAGAAAGTGGATAACGTGGCCGCGATATTTGTATTGAGCGCCACGCACTTGTAGGACCTTGACGTGTACGTGAATCCTAGCAATAAGCATCTCCTCAACCATCGTTAGATCGGGTAGATTGCCGGGGACTTCCCCAAAGTCGAGGTTATTCGCAGCGCTGAAGAAGTAGGGCTCGTCGAGGGCTTTCTTCCTGTCTCGACCAATGCAGCGGCTGCAGATTTTCAAGCTATTTCGTTTCATATCGAACCAACGCTCCTGGCAGCGAATGCAACTATGCATCTTGTCGTCATTCAGGGCAGTATAGAACTCTCGCACAAGCGCCTGATCTTCCTTACTAAGGGCGGGCAAGTCAAGGTCACCTGTAAAGGCGGATCACTACTCTGATCAAACAGCCGCGCTTGAGGCTGTGTGCCTTGACGAGTATAACGGCCGCGGTGATGACCCTGTGACAATAATGAAGGAGTGGTAGGAAGCGATTCCTGTGGTATAGGAGTGCCTTGCACAACAGGAGCTGTAGAAGCAGTGTCTTGAATCGGCGTGCCCAGAACTACTGTTGGCAGGCCAAGGGTAGGAGGAAAAGGGAAGGTCCTCAACAGGGCTTAGAGTAGATGGCCCCAGCGGAGGTATAGGCAGTTCCGGTGCAGGCGCCAGGCCACGGAATAAAACAGGCATGGCAGGAGGTCGTAGGTCAGTCACAGACGCAGGCGTTGGCGCAGTCCGCCTTGGAGGCGTCAGGTTAGCTAGCGAATCCGTCCTCTTCGTGGCTCTGCGTAGCGATGGTCTCGAGGCGATATTCCGCATCGCGGTAACGGCGGCTCGCGATTCGGTTGCCCGTTCTTTTCGGTGTGCCCTACAGCTAGCACACTGTCCTGTAAACTTCGTAGGGTCCTTGACGCTTCGAAATTCGACTTCGGGCAGATCTTGCTTGCAGGTACGACAGTTGCGGACTGCCTCGGGCATATTGTTCTCCATCTGACCGTATATATCCACCTCTTTCCCACCGAGACTGCTAGATATTGCTCGGGCAGGAGGCTTTGCGAGGACTTGCGTGGCTGCAGCAATACACACCCGCAGGTGGTGCCAGGGAATGTTGTAGCTAGGTCGGCCGCGGAGCTAAATTTGACCTAGAATCCGTTAGTAACCGATGGGTTCGATAGATTCGACCCACGATGGAAGTGGAAGCGTGTGCTTGGAAACTTGCATTGAAGAAAAGCTCTCGGAAACGGCTAGCTCGTTAAGGGATTTTCCGGTGATCTGCCGGATCTGGCGATTCGCCGGATTGCGGCGACTTCGCACGCTCAACATCAATCGACAATAGCTCAACAACAACGGTGCCAATTGACGTATCCTTTGATTTCCTGAATCATCAGAAGCAGTGAAAGTCTGGCATATATTTAGAACTTTTATCTAGGGGCAATGCGCTGCGGTGCTGACATCAAACCAAGCAACGGCCAAAATAGGATGCCGACAGATTGTGTAAGTCATTTCAGCCAATACAGCAAAAACAGAACATTATTGGCTTTCATCGTAGGCTTTAATCATGTGGGATTCTCCCATTCTATCCATAGTGCAGAACTTGGCTCAGGATACTGCAAAAATGGGGTTGGAAGGGCGAGCTGGATAACTTCATTCTACGCACCCGTAATGAGCCAGATTGAACGTGATTCGACGGTACAAGCATCTTCTGAAAAGAACCTATCTATGCATCTGAATGTAAGGTTTATTTTTAGCTTGAAATTCAGTGCGCGAGGCTCCGCTTTCACACCTGACAAGGAAAGACGTGCACGAAAATTGAGAAATTCGACACCCTACCCTAAAACACGTATAACATGGATGAAATGGGCTTTCTATTCCTTATGAGCATTTGAACGAACAGGGTATTCCTCTTATTATAAGAAAACAAGGCAAAATTGCTCGGCGTATTAAAAAATGGCAACCCATCCTCCCTTACGTTCAAGATGTGCGTCAGTCAAGAGATGGCATCGCTGCCCCCATTTCTCATCCACCAAGACAAGCCAGCACAAACTCTGGACTTTTGGTTCGTGAAACGTGAATCAAGTCGTCAATAAATATTTTTAACACGTCAAAAACGAGGTGGACGAATCACAATATTGGAAATGAGCAGCTCACCGGTACGTTCGACCGGTTTACCAGGGTGAAAGCTCGAAACGGTTGTGCTTATCGCCTTTGGTTCCCGATGGCCACTTAACCATTTTAGTATCGAATTTATGGAGTGGTGTGACCGGCACCGAGTGATCGTTGTGGTGTTTCCCCTCAATCCATTCATCGGCTGCAACCCTTGATGTATCGTTATTCAGCCTCTCTCAACAGCGTATACGCATGATCTTATCCAGTACACAGACAAATCAAAAGGTTCATTGGATTGCTGAAATCGAAGATCTAGACTGTGTTTTGGAACGCATTTCAGGAAGTAGTCGAGAAGTCCTCTGTTGATGCTGGCCGCAACAGCCGAAGGCTGAGCAGCACCCTCGGGAGCCCTCAATATGAGTTTTAAGTGCTTGATATGAGAGTTAAAGTATGCAGAGAACAAGTAGTCACAAGAACCAGCGCAGGCAGACCGGTAAGGCTTCAAAAGATGATCTCTTCTGCTGTACAGATTCTAGTGCAGACGAGGTGTTTAGCTCTAAAATTGTGGCTCAAGCTCGCCAAAAAATGACAGTGAAAGGACTCAAAAGAAAGAGGAGGCTCTGAAGAAGGAGGCCCGAAAGCTTCAGCGACAGCAGAAGGCAGCGGAGCAAAAGCTCTCGCTCTAGAGAAGAGGAAGCAATGAGAGGCGGAAATTGGGAGAAAACGACGGATGACGGAGGCCGTGAAGCAAAATAAGGAGATAAATTGGCATTATTAACAAGAGCTGAAGATTTTGAAAGTGGAAAAGCCACAGAAAATGCAGAATGAGCGACGGGTGGCTTCTGAGGGTCGCGAGAGAGTCAGGATGTTCACGCTGCAAAAATTGTCACTCTTCCGTTCACACCAGAGCGGGCCATAGCATTGCAGGTACCAAACACACTATATAATAACGCAAATAATAAGGCAATGATAACTTCAAACGACATATCCTGTCCTCAAAGGCCCTCTTTAGCTGTTGATAGTGATCGGGAGGCAATGGGTGCATTTCGGGGACTTGCGCGATCGGAGAGTAACAGAAGACGACCTCGATGGCTGGATGACTTCAAAAAAATTGAGTGGCATCTTTGAGCATTATTAACTGCTCTTATAAGATTTTAGAACAATTCAAATAGTATTCGTGAAGTTATTCTCAGTTCTTTGCTGGAATGCAATGAGCCCAAAATCCGGCGAATCACCAGATCCGGCAGATCATCGGAAAATCCCTTACCTAGTCAACGCTCAGGGGTTTGCGGCATGGCCTTCATTTGGTGGCGTTGCCAACCGACCACTCCCCGCACGAGTTGAGTACAGGGGAGGCCAATTAGCCAATGAGAAGAGGTTTTATGCCTCTCTTTCTGACTGTATAGAACGCCCTTCGGGCTGAATAAACGCCCTTCGGGCTGAATAAACCTGTGGAGCCGCCTTCTCTATCTGAGGTTCCGTTGACGACCACGAACGAGTTCTTGAATTGGAGAAACAAGCACCTACAACCAGCACTTATCACAGACGAGTACGAGCGATATTGTAAGTCTGAACGGGTTTATGGGTTCACAAGCGCCCTCGCATGGTGGCTGGAGGAAACACAGCAAAAGAACTACCCATACCTGAGCAAAATGGCGGTGGATATACTGTCAATTCCCGCAATGTCTGCTGAGCCCGAAAGACTCTTCTCTGGGGCAAAAATAACCATCACAGACCGTCGAAATCGACTTGGAGTGATGTAATTCAGGCATTGGAGTGCTTGAAGTCATGGTTTGGGATACAGGATTTTCAGGGTGACGATATTTCAGCAACGACGGTTGATATTGTTTTACTGGCAATATATTTGGTCACTGGCAATACAATACAATATGGACCAATGCCATATTGCGCAATACAATACGCACCTCTTGACAATACAATAATATTGCGAGGGGTCCATATTGCCAATATACGTATTGTTTATATTATTAGCAACACTGGACTTGGTCATGTGCTTTGCCTTTAAGGCATGAGACGACATATCCCATACGTTGAGGTTCCGAGTTCCACCAATCTTTATTCATTTCGAGCTTCAACTCGAGGTGCTGGAGGAAATTCGGCAGAAGCGTGGGGTCCTCTCCGGTGAAGGCCTCAGGATCAGGGTGTTCTGGTGTGCGGTGTGAAGCTCCCTTTGACTGAATGATCTTTAGGTATGCTTCATTTTCTGCCATAAGACGGGCGATCGTTGCGTCTCCATCACTTTTAGAAATGAGCGTGTTTTCTAGGCGGGTTTGGAGGTCCTCCATGTCCCTTATTGTCGTCGTGGTCGAGGCACGTAGTGAATCGATTACCGCTTGCATACTGTATGCGGCATTGCATACGAGAAGACTTCTTTCATGAGACCGGCTGGGTTAGCAACAAAGGCATTTCGGAACGTTTCATTGGTATTGCTGGCGTTGAGGAGGGGCAGGGGGCACTCGATCGACGGGTGTGGGGGCAGCGGTAGCCATTGGGTTGTTGACGGTGTGGTGGTTTAGGTGAGAATTTGGTTGCAGGGTGTTTTGGTGAGGTTTGAAAGCGACAAGTGCGGTTTAGAACTATCGAAATCAATAGTCACGTCGCGGACGGTGATCTATTGAGGAGGGGTAGTTGGTAGACAATATGTGACGCAGGGTGGCGATCAATTCAATTCCATCAATTTGGCCTCATTATTGAGTTGCGTTGACAGCTTATTCATCATTGGTCCCGTTGAGTTGAACCACCTGCCTTCAGATGGGGGCGATGGAGTTGAATTGAAGACGTTGAACCACGTACGGCCCATGGGGTCGCCGAGGGCCCTAGCCGGCAGCATGTCCAGTATCATCCCTAGACTCCATATAATGCTATTCGCATTCTCCTGACACGTCAACCAACGTATCCACGGCGTCGATTAGGCCATTCCGTACCCACGACCGTAACGTTTGCGTAATCCCTATCGTGCTGGCTTCCAATCGAGTCCGTAGCGGTGACACCATTTGCCCAGTGGTACTAAAGAGACGCTCGCACTCTGCGGACATGGGAGGGATCGAGAGCAAGTCGAGAGCCATCCGCGACAACCGTGGGTAGTCTTTCCGCCTCTGCCACCAATACTGAAATGGGTTGGTGACGAGAGGATCATTCTCAGCGTCAGCACTCGACAGCCAGCGGTCATATTCATCATGGTCCGGATTCAGTGAACTTTCCAAAGAGGAAGATTCGTTGGGCAGCGACGAAGTCCTCTGGGCTCGGTGTCTCTCAAGCGCGCTCATTGCCTTCAGTCGCTTGTACGGACGCTCTTCGTCAGGCATCGGAGGGATCGGCAGCGATTTGTACTCCTCCTCCCACAGGTTTCTCACCATTCCTTTTGCCTCCTGTAGCCAGGAGCTGTGCTTTGTCAGTCCATGTATTCTCGAAATAACCCCAACGCGAAACCGGATTTAAAATAGCAGAAGCATAGTATGCTGGCGTCTCGTCAAGCTTCGTATAGTAGTCGTTCAACTTATCCCAGCCCAGATTAATGTTAGCCTTGAGGTGCTCTGGATCGGGAACTTCTCCGCTACTGCTTTCCACCTCTAGTCTGTCCATCAGGAATTCGTAGGTTGAGGCAACGTCCACATATTTCCGTATGCTTCAATGCGGCCTCCTTTTCGAACTCGGCTCTGGGCGTCACCTTCTAGCATTCGGAGTGCTTCTTCGAAGTCAACAAGCACCCTATCCATCAACCCAATGACCTTCCAGTCTTTATCGCTGAGAAGACTCTCCTCGCGGAGAGACAAAGGCATCTCTTTGCCCTTCTCATCCCATTGCGGCATTTTTTCCTGAACTCAAGCGTGACCTTCTCAGTCAGGTCTTCCAAGAAAGGCCGCAACTCAAGGCCGCGCCGTATCATATAAAGAGTCGAAAGCCAACGAGTAAGGTTATCAAGGACAACGTCCACAGGGTTCTTCGCTCGAACCTTGGGGTCGTCCGACTGTGAAAAGGACTCTTCCTGAAGCGCACGAAGCCGGTACGTCAGCTTATCGGACTGATGGATCCAATTTACTAGGTTGTGGAGCTTTCCGACTGGGCCTTTCTTTCGCCAGATTTCATGCTGGACCGCGTCAAGAACAGGCTCCCGTTAATCTCTGCCTCAAACGCGTCGGCCTTGTGTCCAAATAATAGCGCCTTGACCACCAAGTTGAGCACGTGGCCGAAGCATCGCACCCTCCGCTTCTTCGGATCAAAGCCCAGTGCCTCTGCAATCTCCTCTGTCGCCGTATCCATATTGCCAGCGTTGTCCAGTGTAATATAGCCCACCTTGTCGAGGATCTCATAGCTCTCTAGGATCTCGAGGATCTGGGCTGCAATGTTTTCTCCCGAGTGTGAGATCTTCAGCTCCGGCATGCCTAGGACAAGCTTTGATGGAACTCCATCCTTGTCGATGTAAAACATATAATCCCGTATAAAGCGTGCCGATTCCTGGAACGCCAGCCGTCGAACGCAATGTGAATTTGGCCGGGTGCTCTTTAGATTGTCGATTACGCACGTCTTGTATCGGGTATAAAGGTCAACAATTCGCTTTCGAACGGTATCGTGCGAGATGTGGGCATTCGTCACTGCGACCGATGGATTCAGGTATTCGAAAATATGTCGGAGGCGACAGTGCTCGGGCTGGCGAAAGGAGACGTTGGCGTCGACCACCCACTCGAGAAGAAGTCTCTGAAAATGGTCCTTATCGAAGCGCTGGATGAGGGCGTTCGCGATACCTTGCTCTTTGGGGTCTGAAGCATTGAGGTTCAACATCTCCACAATATTCTTTGACGGGGTCTTGTCCTGGTTCCTTTCCCAAGAGCGGGCGCCCCTCTTCCCGGACAGATCGACAAGCCTGTGCTCTTTGAACAGATGATTCTCGATGTTCTGAGTGCCAGCGGCAGAGAAGTCTGATGTTTTTTGCTTCGGCTTCTTGAGGCAGGGCTTGCAAACCCATTTTCTTTTCGTGGGAGAATCGCTAGGTTGAATGTCGAAACCATGCTGCCAGACCCACGAAGTCTGCCTGCCAGCACGCTCGGAAATCGTATAACCTGGAAAATGGTTCCATGGGAAGATGCTCCATTCGTCTTGCAAAGCATCCATGTTAACAAACGACTTGCTGGATGAGCCTCCGTCTGAAGCACGCTGGGGCTTAGTAGGAACGTCGGTTTCCATTTGGCCGCAGGAAGGGGATGCATTCGTTTGGGAAGGTTTCTCTGCGACGCGACTCGGGAACTTCAGCCCAAACGCGTTCAATCGCCCAGGTACTTATACATTCGTTACATCTGAAAACAGTATGGAATGGAAGTACTACAACACTCAATACGGTAACTAAGGCTAACCTTGAGGGTGATCACGCGAATCACGCGCGTCAGACGCGACTCGATTAGGTACCTAAGTGTAGATGCTACCCTAGATCACCTCCTGCTTCAACGGCTTCAACGCGTGGGCAACTCTCCCCTGTAAAAATTCTTCCCCCGTCAGAGCTGTTAGCGGCTCGCTAGCAGGGGGCCGGATTTGCAGGCCACCCGACCGCGCTTTTGCTGCCCGGGTCCATCGTGGCCCTAACAGCACAGAGGAAGACATTAGGAGAGTTCATATTCCTCTGCAAAGCCGGTCTCGACAACACGTCCACACGGACCTCACAGCTTCCTTCGGAACCAAGGAGCTGTGGGTATTGGAAGGCCCGCCCTTCTAAACAACGGTGGCTGGTTGCGCAGGTTTTCTCCTGAAGGCAAGCTGCACGACAGCCTCTGATTCCTTCGAGGTTTTCCTGCCGCCGCTCCTGCGCTATTTCCATCGCCTGGTTACCGAAGCATGGACTGCGACAGCAGCGTTAGCGAGAGAGCGAGAGAATTCTGACCGGACAAAACCAAGGGTTGACCATTGTGGCAATCGCCACGCGCCTGGACGACCCGCTGACGGGCACCAGGCTCCGACACTGAGCGCCTTAGAGCCGATGAAATGCTGGATGGACTTCGGGAAGGCTGGCTGCAGAGGATAGCCACGGACACTTGTATTGACGGGCTTAGCGACAACCTACCGGTGGAGGGGGTAGGAAAGCCGTCTCCGGGGATTGAGCCCGACAGCTCGCCCTTGCGAGGCCTTGCAAGAAGCGCTGGGTGAGGCCTACTGTGGCAGGATTTTCTCGATAGCCTAGCTCAGCACGTCCTGTGCCCCACCGGGACCTGAGCGGCCTTACGGCCGCTGGACGGAAAATACACACACACACACACACGCTTCAACGCGTGGTCAACGTTCGAGGCGGAGGCGTGGATTGAAGCTCTCAATGTGCAGGTGATATTGAATTGATTGAATTGAAACACGTGACTTCCACTTCAATATTATTGGGGCCCAATTATCTATACACCTCCTTTTATTAACTGTACACCAAAAAGTGGATCAACTGTGGCTGGGTCAGGCGCAGTGCCGATGCCGCTAATTTTGGTGCGCCCATTCCCGGCCGGCCAGCTGGCCAGTTCGTGATGCTTGCGTAACAACATCCTGTAACCGTAACTATCAGCAATACCATCAAAACTGAAGCTATTCGCACCGCGTTTTCTGCCCTTACGAGCCCGAATCATGGGTCGCTTACGAAGACACTATTCCCGACCTTCCAGGCCGCGATGGAAGCCGCCGATACCGTTGCTGAGGCTGAGGGCTACGCCTACACATTCGAACATCGAAGCGGGATAACGCTGGCCAACGCAAGTCTGCACTTGTTCGTTGTATCAAGGCCGGCCCCTACGAAAATCGGAAGGATAAAGCTGCTCATATCTCTCGTCGTCGCCTCAATACAGCAACCCAGAAAACAGACTGTGAATTTCGCCTCTCGTTGAAGGAAAAACGCGGTTACTGGACTATCTCTTATCTTCACGATGTTCACAATCATCGCCTTGTTGATGACCCGATGGTCTTTCCGAAGTACCGGGCGCTTGTTATCCAGAAGTATCGCGACGACATTATCCGGAAGTTTAATAACAATACCCGGCCGACCGATATTGCTGGCGAGCTTCGTGACCTGGTTCACGACGATCCTCGTTTAGCCGGTATCACGGCTCAAGACGTGAGTAACGCCTTGGCTAGGCACCGTCAGGAAGAACTAGCTGGCCGTACGCCTCTTCAGTTTCTCTACGACCGGCTAGATAAGTCCGACTTCTTTCATCGAGATAGTCGTGATCCCCAGGGCCGGCTAACTGGGCTATTTCTCGCGCCTCGTGCTACCTTCCATCGATGGCGTCAGCATCACGATGTCCTCGTCCTCGACTGTACCTACAAGACGAACCGATTCAATATGCCGTTATTGAATATCTGCGCGGCCACTCGAGATAACAAAACGTTCTCTATTGCCTCTATCTTCTTGAACGGCGAGACCGAGTCCCATTACTATTGGGCTATCTCGTTGCTGCTAGTCCTTTGCGAGAAGGAGTCGATCCCATTTCAAGGGTCACTGTCACGGACCGAGATACTGCGTTGCTTAAGGCGTTAGATAGCTTTCGCGAGCTTCAAAACAGTACTAACCTTCTCTGCACGTGGCATATTAACCAGAATGTCGTTGCGAAATGCAAGCAATTTTCCCTAAGGCATCAAAAATCGGCAATCGAGTCGTACGGGCCCCGGCATTCCAAGCGTTTCTACAAGAGTGGAACGAGATCGTCAAGTCACAAGATGTGAATAGCTTCAACGAACGTTTACGCCAATTTGAGACACCAGGCCGCCACCCGCTTGCAGCTATACAATACTGTTGCAATACGTGGCTAACGCCTTGGAAGGAGAAGTTTGTATCTTGTTTCGTTAATCAATATCGCCACTTCGGGCGTACAACGACCTCGATCGTCGAGGACTTCACTCTCATATGAAGAAGTTCCTTTGGTCCTGTACGGGCGATTTGACGACCGTTTTCCAACGATTCGAACGCTTCTGGGGCCATCAGGCTGCTCAGATCACAGCGATAGAGAATCGAAACCTCCACAAGATATCAACGTTCTCTTACAGGCGCCGTATATGCCGATCCGCGAGCGAGTATCGTCATATGCGTTAAAGCTACTAATAGATGAGCATCGCAAGATCCCTCTAGACCCCCGAAGTCAACGGGCCAAACCGCCGCCAGGTCAATGTCCTTGTAATTGGGCTACTAGTCGAGGGCTACCGTGCTGCCATCGAATCTTCGAGTCTATCAACACCAATACCTCCCTTACACTCGACGACTTCGACCCATTTTGGTATATTCCGATCGATACAAGCGCTCAGGGCACAAGCCCTACTCGGGCACCATACGAGCCACAAGTTATCAGGGCTAGGGCCGCCCCAAGGGCTCACTCAACCTCGAAGAGTCACGGCGGTCAAGATCAACGCGGCGGGATCCGTCACATCACGAGATCGCTGAACGGCATGAGCGGGCTGAGGCTATACGACTGCCTCCTCCTCAACGGCACCAGCGGCGATGACGGGTACGGTAACGGCCGCGATGACTTCAACGGAACGAGGGCTGCGGCACATCGAGGAAAACGGCGATACGTACGAGGCAGGCACACGGATGCAACGGGCGTATCAACAAGCCGGGCGTCAAACGCCAGTCTCTGATGATGACGATCAGCCGGTACGGCGGGAGACCCAAGACTGCATCTTCGTCGCCGGCCTCACGGACGATGCCGCCCTTGAGGATGTATGGGATCAATTGGAATCACAGTTAGATGAAGCGGATCAGGCACGTAGTGCACTCGAAGAAGGAGGCCTGTTAAAACCAAAGAATAGTCTCATCAGCATAGAAAGCGCAGTACGAATAGCTTCAATTTTGGGTGCCTTATCGTTGAAGGAGAACTGTTACTACCTGGCTCTACTTATCGTAGAGAATGTGTGCATACAAATTGGCGGTATCGGCCCTCTTCGGCCGTCAGCCACAGTTAATCCACTTTTTGGGTGTACAGTTAATGAAAGTGGGTGGATAGATAACTTGGGCCTCTTTATATGATTCCGTCGACAGCGCTACGACGCAAATCGCACTGAAAATACGATTGACCTAGCGGTTTCCAGTTTTGTCTTGTCGAGCGGTGATTGCGCTCTCATTGTGTAAGCCGGTGTGAAGATAGGTTAATATTCATAAAATTGTTGTGATATAAAGAACGCGATTCAAAAAAAAAGTAAACAGATTTCGAACTCTGTGTACGGTTCACCGGGCAAAGAAATCACCACATCGGTTATCAAGAAATCCAAAAGCACAGGACATCAAGTGTCCTCCAATCCTCTAGGAGTGTGACACGGAGCCACCACTATCTGTACACACAATACAAGTGATAGTATGCAGCTTTGGAATACGCTGCACTGCCCTGGTTCAAAAGTTGGCCGCTCCTATCACAAGGATAGTAATTCCCTTGGTTGTCAGTGCAGAAATAGCCGCCATATTCATCAGCGTAGGGTCCATTAAGGCCATTACTGGATGAACCGGAGCCTCCTCCTTTTTTGCCGGAACCGCTGCCGCTGCCGCCGCTGCCGCCGTTACCGGCCTCGGACGAATGCCCTGATGATGGATACTCATCGATGCCGTAGAGCGCTTGGTAATATCTGAGAACCCGTGGGATTGACGGCTCGCGGGTGCCCCAGTCAACTGTAGTTCCCTCAATCACTCCGACTACTAAGTCGACGATCTGGGTGATGTAGTGCCCGGCGCTGTTCTGCCGAGCTGCAATGTGGAATGTTCTTGTACTTGTGCTTCGTGTTTCACCATGAATATTTGACCAGGCCCGGCCCCATGAAGCAAGGGAAACATGTGTAGGATCGGCGTTTTCCAGGTATATATAGATGGCATGGGCAAGCGTCTTTCGATTTTCCCATTGGGTTGGAACCACCAGAGGTCAGAAAGACGTTGGTTGCAGTCGTAAGGAAGCCGTCGACTGGAATCGTGGCCGATAGACGAGAGAAGATCAAGAGGTGAAGCAAATTGAATATGTAGCAACGCGTTGTGAAGTCTGGGAAGGAGTTTAAACCCAGGGCCTTTTCGAATCAACATGTCGGGAGCATGTGCTGAATATATAACTTGATATCTAACTTGGGAGGAGTGTTGATAACACGATGAGACCGACGCAGATGAACGCTGCGGTTGGCCAGGTCACCAACGCGAGCCGCCGGCCATCGCGACGGCCTTGATGCCACTGTGACATGCATAGTTTCTACATGTACTCTTTGTGACTCGTATTCAAGGCAATGTAGGCATAGAGATGCATCGAAGCAAGGACGGACCTACAACAGGCGATAACAACACTCCAATCCTGATCCAGATGTTCTATTTTGCCGGGTGTAGCGTCATCTTTAATGTAGTAATTTACCAACTTGACCAGATCGTTGAAGTCGCCTGGAAGCACAAGTGGCAGCATATCCATCGGCATGTTAGTATCGGGATGCCTGCGGATGATAATTACATGGGTATTAATGTTCGGCGAAAGTGGCCAAAGCTACGCTCGCACACGCGGATGAAACTTCGCGTTGGTGCTGTGTCTCCCAACTCCGCAACTCGATACATCTCGCATTGGCTGGAGGGATATGAGGCAGGTAAGATGTACAAAGCGGGACTGGCGGCAGGATCAGATATATATACATATACAGCACCAATGAAGGCATCTGTCGGACCGTTGCATCAATGGTCAACGATTTTTGCAAGCCATGGCGAAACATTTATTAGCGCGCGCTTGCTGCACGCACAGCCCCGCACTGGCCTCGCAGCGTACCCTAGATACCTACTGTACCTGCCTAGATAGACATGTAGTCATACTGTAATTACATGCACGATATTAATAGGCGCCCGTTGCATTTCTGGCAACTGTACGGACTATTATTTATGCGGATCCGCCTGTGCTGGGGTTTACCGACGTGCAACCGACGCATCTACCAAAGGCTTAGTTTTAGCTTGTCAACATCAAAGCTTCTGCACCTCAACGACGTCTTCCAGTTCGCTTATAACGATGGGGTAGGCCTTGAAAAAACACACTCAATATCCCGTCGCTAACATGGCATTAGTCCCACAGCGGACGCTGGCAGCGTGCTGTTTCCCTACGTTGCAGGTCGATCGATGGATTTACGTACGTCTAGCGGTGACAACATCCAAGTCACCATCACGCGTGTCTACCCTATCACTATGTCTCCCGTCATGGAGGTTCAAATGAAGACACCCGGTGGACACCGCAATGTCCTGTTGAAGCTCTTTGATCGGCGCTTTGGCGGGGACCGCCGGAGGCAACCATACAACCAGGAAGCTGAGGCGGCGTGGCAAAACTGTCTTCGCTCTGGCTTGGCTCAAAATCTCCTTGAAAGCCTCCAAGAGGACGAGGAAATCATCAAAATGGCACGCTTCCAAGAGGATGATGACGATGATAACGACGACAGCGACGAAGAAGAAGAGGAAGAGGAAGAGGACGACGAGCGGCAGCTACAAGAGCAGGAAGTGGTAATTTACCACGCGACCCAAAAAGGCTACAAGAGCGAGGTCCGGGCCTATACCGAGTTAAAGTCGCTCCAGGGTCGATGCATTCCGAGCTTTATTGCGTCGGTTGTTGACGAGTCTCCTCCGGCACCTCCTGATCTGCCTGCTGGCTACTTTCACGCCCCAGGCATCATAATCCAATATATCCATGGCTTTCCACTAACAGAACTTCACTTAAAAATTCCAGATTCGCCCCATATTTGGAATCAAGTTGTCGACGGCGCTATCGAGATCGTTAAACAGGTAAATAGGGCAGGTGTCGTTCATTTAGACTGTCAGCCTCGCAACATTATAGTTTCTGAGACAGGCCACGGCAAATTTCGATCCTACCTAATTGATTTTGCCCAAGCTGCTTTTAAAGACGACTTTAAGGACACAGACGACGTTGACGACGAGAAGGGCTTTAAACATCAAATACACCGGTTCGATAACCATGGGGCGGTTGCGGTTATTATGTCTTTAAAGATAGCAAGGGAAACGCCGTATAAGCTTCACTTTCAATATGTAGCCAAGAAATAATTTGCTTTTCCTAAACTGTCAGAGCAGAGAATGGACTTATAATACACCTCTACTAGGGGGCCCCCCTTTTGCCTAGTATAGTAGTATTTTGCTAGCTTGATATAAACCTAGGAGCTAGTAAAATACCTAAAGAAGGCTCCATCGCGGCGGCTGCTTACGGCAAAAACCGCGGTATAAATAGCTTTATAGACGAGGGAGGGATTAGTAATAGTATTAATAATAAACTTTACTTTACCTCTGTACAAGGCGCAAGGTAGGCGCAAGGAATATACGTATACAAATTTGCGGTATTAGCGCCGCTAATAGAGCCACAAGGACCATTATAACAGGAAGGGACTAGCAAGGGAAAGGAGGGGTATAAAAGGACCGTCTGGTAGGACGAGAAGAGGGGGGGGAGGGAACATAGACCTCAATCTACCTCTTGATCATTTCCTCGTTCATTTTGCTGCGCCTTGGCAAGCTATACTTTCCCTACATTTAGTCGGACGATTAGCCAGACCGGTCGGATAGTTAGTCCCCCTGTCAAGCGGTTAAAATACCGCTATACTAGGCGAAATAGGGGCACCCCTATTAGAGGTGTTATTAACGCGTATTATAAGTACTTCTCTGCTCTTGCACCCCCCCCCTTAAGTTGCTGTCGATTAATATTGAGAGTGCGAAGTAGCGGTGATCCGGCATATCACCGGATCCGCCAGGTCGCTGAGAAATCCCTTCCGGTTCACTCCAGTCCCCCAATCCCAAACATTCTATTTAGCCCTCTCCGTAGCAATTCGGAGCACGAAGCCCCGTAAAGACCAGACATTCCTGTTGCACTCCTGATAGCATCATGCCCTAGAAATTTGCAATCATCTTTAAGTTACCATGTCTACTACTGTGGGGAGTATTAAAAGTCATCCTCACGTGGTGTGTGTATATTCATGAATACCAAGGAGGGCGGATGCGAAGTACAGTACATGCACGTATCACTATACCCAGAACCTAATCAGTCGCTTTGTCGAGCGTCCGCGTAAATTTGATAACCCTTGATTCAATGGCCTCAAGGAACGCTGGCTTCGGGGGGGTGTCTAAGTTTAACGCTCCTAAGTCGAAGGGCCTGTTGCGGTAGAAGCGGACCCAACCACGCCGCGAAGGATGCATTATAACTCACATTGCAGGACGCTCGACAGATAGCATGCTACGACTGGAGAGCAAGCATCAGGCAATGATATATTGATTTCAGTCAAGTATATACGACAAGACTTTTAATCTAAACGTCTTAAATCTACTTTCCCGTATCATTACCACGAATGTAACGCAGTGCCCTCCGGGCTCTATGGGGCATCCCATGTCATTGGAATGGCATGTCGCTTTCGCCGAGTTAGTTTCATCCTCAGCCTGATAACGCCCCGGGTTCTGAGCTGGCACCGTGGGGACGACAAGTCAGAGTTTAAAGACTATTTAAGAGAAGCCGAATTGGCTCTTGTTATCGGCGTTAGGATATGCCGCGCCAGAAGGATGAATAGCCACTATAATTGCAATATATATAAGCCAGCTGTCTCGGGCATTGCTGTAATTTTACCAAAAATGTCAATTATCTTCCTCCTCCCTTGCGCTGTATTCGGTCATCTTTATCCCAGTGTCAAGCTAGATATTAGATTGAATCGACCAGATAGGATTAAACTTGCCTATATAAATCATGGACAAGGCAAATCTGGAAATCCAACTCGCGGCAATTCGAGTTCCACTCTTCCCTGTGCCATGGCCTGAGGCTTGCGCTCCGGACGCAGATATTATCGAAAAGCGGATGATCGAGTGGGCGGATATATATGGCCTCCTCGTTAACAAGGCACACAACGAGCGTGTGAAGCGCACCCGCTACGCTTGGCTGGCCGCGCGCTGCTATCCAAACGCTCATCGAGAGCTGCTCCAGGCCATTGCAGACTACTTCGTCTGGTTCTTCCTCGCTGACGACCTGTTCGTCGACCGCGTGGAGACGGTGACGCTAGACACACTGCTCTGCCTAACGGCTATGATCGACGTCCTGGATTTTGACTGCGCCGGCCCTCAGCCCGTATACGGCGAGCTCGCGTGGCTGGACGTCTGCCGCCGGCTGCGCGGGCTGCTCAGCGCCGAGGCCTTTGAACGCTTTGCTCAAGGGATGCGGTTGTGGGCGACGACGGCCGGCCTGCAAATTCTCAACCACCTGCGCTCCGAGTCTGTGGGTATACGCCAATACGAGACCATCCGGCGCCATACGAGCGGCATGAACCCTTGCCTCGCACTAGCAGACGCTGCTAACGGGGGCTCAGCCGATGCTGAGGAGTTCTATCGCCCTGACGTACAGACTCTTTATCGCCACGCTAACAATATCGTCTGTTGGAGCAACGACATTCAAAGCCTAGTCATAGAGGCCCGCCAACCCGGCCAGTTCCGGAACATGGTCGTGATATACGCCGCCGAGGGCCGGACGTTGCAAGAAGCTATCGAGTGTACAGCCAAGCGTGTGAATGAAGAGATTTCCAAGTTTACCCAGCTCTCTAGCGCCGTCTTGCCCCATGCAAGTGCCCAGCTATGTGGCCTTGTCCAAGGGTTTAAGTATTGGATACGCGGCTATCAGGACTGGGTTCAGAAGGACACACTCCGCTATGCGGCCACATTCGCCGTCGCTGATGCTGACGATCGTGGCATTCTTTAGCCTCAAGCCCAGCCAATCATCGGGCGCCATAGGGTATGCGCGTGTTCGGGGAGATGTTGCAAAGGATAGATCAGAGCCCTACTAAGATCGTCGCTGCCAGGCTACTGCCGAGCAGGCAGTAGACTAGACGAGCTGCTGCCTACTGGCAGCGCAAATCTCTACCAACTGAAGTATTTAAGGAAGATAGAGAATCAAGAGTTCTTTGGTCTCTGGTTTTTATGCCTACTTTGCTCGTCCTCTGTGAGATAGGAGATTCTATGGTAAATTAATACCACGCATAAACAGCCGCTGCCTGGCAGGCAGCAGCAGACGCCTAAACAGGTAACAAGTTTTCATTTAGGGCTGTGTTAACCAGAAGCCGGAGCAGCAAAAACGCTCTAACGGCAAAGAGCACAACCACCAACTCATTAAAACTCTTAACAAAGCTGGAGACTGGAAATAGGCACCCCCAGTTCCGCGCCGGTGGATTGTATGGAGCTCCATGGAGATGAGACAGCAAGGCCGAAATTTTCCGTTGTGGGAGCTACTGCCCAGCACTGAAATCACGACATCCCCAGACAGCTTTACACTTTGCCCTGCTGATGGAAGCGGTGATTAGGGGCCGGTGGGGAGAACAACAGATGCACGCCGGCGAATCGGCTGATTCACATTATCGACTAGGCTTCTATATATCCTAAAATCCGCGTCGTGCTATCCCTTTCCTTTCATGTTCCTCTTATTTGGGAGGGGCCGGGGCCGGGGCCGGGGCTGGGGCCGGTGCCGGGGCCGGGGCAGGGGCCGCAGGTGGGGCAGGGGAGGCTGCTGACTTCTTCGCGGCTCGGATTTTCTTATCCATGTCCTTCAGCTTGTCCTTCTGGTCCTGGGGCAGACCTTTGAATGTGTCCTTGACCTTTGTCTGAGCCGCCTTCATCTTGTCCTTGATGTCCTGAGGTATGCTGTCCTTTGCAGCCTGGAGGCTCTTCTTGGCATCCGTAAGCGGAGGCGAAATCGCATCCCTGTCCTGCTTCATCTTTGCAACCTCGGGTGAGTCCTGCGGCTTATCCTGCCTGCTGTGCAGGGTCATTTCCGGAACGGCCCTGCCTAGCATCTCAGGCTCGGCTCGGACGTCAATCTCGCGCCGGTTGAAGGTAGTCGCCGCCAGGGCAGACACGCCAACTAGTTCCAGGATTAGCAGGGTGACTACGCGCAAGAGGGAAAGGGTGGTTGCAACGTACGAGCCAAGACAGTCATGGTGAAGCGGACCATTTTGAATGGTTACTGGGAAAGTAATGCGACGGATAAGGGTCGAGATATGGTATAAGGCGGAAAAGGGGGGAAAGGAGGTTGGTGGCAAGTGGCAAGTAGTGCAGTTAAGGCCGGCTAAACTGACTTGAAGAAAGAAACTTAGGAGGCTTTTAGGTAGGTGAATGTGCTTTATTGGCGTACTGGTGTGTGATTTTAGATGACTTAAGGGAACAATGGATTGTCTTTATATATCTTTGGCAGTTCCGGGTTGCACTCTGCTCTGACTCTAAAGTGCCCTTAGTGCTCCATAGTAGGGTTCTATACACCCCTCGCGTTTGGCACGTCGCAGGATCAAACCAGCTGCTGTCGGGCATGTCACGCCTCACTCGCCCAAGTCAGTCCCAGAGCTGAGAGCAAGCAGAGGCCTGAATCAGAAGGCCGCTGCGAGCCCAAAGCCCTCCTGGTGGTCGGCTGTCCAAGTCTGACTTGGACGGTCAATCTCAACCTGCAGCCGGTCTGCCTTGTACGCCTGACGGCCGGGAGCGTATCGTCCCGAATCATGTATTCTGTGGCGAATATGGTTAGCAGTGTGTTGAGCCTCCGAATAATGGCTACATGGCGGCTCTCAGCCGTGTTTCCGCCCCTGTTTCCAGGGAACGCCACGTTTCGCCGGGGCCCAGATTCTCGCTCAGGAGGTAGCACTGTCAGATCTCCGATATATAGTCAAGGTTCCAGTAGGCCCCACCTCGTTGGGGACCGAGGTGAATCAGTGTGCTCGGTCGAGGTGGCCATTGCAGCGTTCCGGAAACAAGCTCAGCAGGCGATCGAGCGGACGGACCCGGCAAACGGGTGCGAATCGCGCCGTTGACACCGCTAGCGTGACAGCAGACACCCTGAACTTGGACTCCTCCATCTGCACCGCTAGCTATTGGTGGCCGCTGGATAACTCGGCACGCTGAATCGCGTAGGGCAAGGACCATGATGGTTTCACCGGCGAAATGTGAAACGGAGACTCCACGGCCGACCAGGAGATGCAAGAGCCATCGAGACAGCACAGCTCGCCCTTCTCCTTCTTTCGTAGCAGGCTTGATTTTGCAACTCGTGGGCGAACTTGGCCGCGTTGAATTGACTGGAGGTGCTCAAACTCGAGATTGAACGGGTCAATTGGCCGGTTTTTCATACCGCCAACTGCTGTATCGAGCGCCGCGTTTGCATATGAGGCGCCTCGCTGCTGCGCTTCCAGGTGGACCAAGAGCTACCCCGCGGAGACAAACAAACCTTGTCTTCACCGAGGAGGGCCACTTACTGTTTACGGCCCTGACCCGTTCTGCGGGCCGTGGCGAGGATAACAAGAACTGGGGTCTAGCTGCGGGTAGGAAGAGGAAAAGAAGAAGGGGTGGCGGTCGGCCAAGCACTGTGGAATCATAGCCCCCGAAGAGAAGAAAGGCGCAAAAGTCAATCGGGAAGGATGGACGTCACGAGACAGTCAGAGATGCGCTGCCGTGATCCACGGGATAATCTGCTGCAGCTCCAATTAGGGGCGGCAGAAAAGCCCGAGCATACTTGTGCGGAGGGCGGAGGATCATTTTTGTCCGGTTCTCGTCATCAATGATGGAGGAGGAAACAAGGCCACGGCACAACCTCTTTCTACAGCATAGGGGCTGCCTCCATGTGTATGTGAAGCGCCCTCCTCGATCTAGCTTTAGGCTTCAACTTGCCATTAATTGCCGAATGTCGATACCACGTCCAAGTGCTGGTAAAACAGAAACGATGGCGTCGAAGAGTAGCAACAATACGTGACGCATCGTCGATTGGGCATTTTGGCAATGGCTCCCTGGCATTCCAACTACCACTACGACTGCGAAGCCGATATTACGGAGTCGATGGACTCTAGCCAACAGCCGATGCATGGGCATATGATGGGCATAGGATGTGGCTGGGGCCGACCTATGCTATGCCACATGTGCATGGGAAGTTAATCCCGATCTGCTACGCAGATGCTATAGTCTAAGCCAAGCGTGTGGACCTCGGATTAAAAAGTACAGCGGTAGTACAGCAGTAGTACAGCGGTAGTACAGCAGTAGTACAGCGGTAGTACAGCAGTAGTACAGCGGTAGTACAGCAGTATGCGGAGCAACATGGGACTTTTAGCCTTTAGGTAACGTCTTGATCAGAGCCTCGAAGCCGGAACCACCGTCTTGTCCATGTCTGTGCACATGTGGTTGTACGAAAGTGAGTTTCGAAGGCTCCTGGTCAATTTCTCACTCACGACTCTGAGACTCGTCGTGACCCTCCAACTCGGCGCTCTTGTCCTCTCCAAATAAATCTTAACAAGGATTTTGACACCACATTGGTACCCCGGGCGTCAATGCGCCCAAGATATCTCGGACTACGGGTCCACTGCATCCCATCTTCAAGTTGGCTGTCCTCAGGGTCCCAAACACGGGACGGCGAGGGGTTTCGGACCTCCAGTCCTTGTCTGAGCACCAAGTGTCAGCACGGGACTGCGTCTTGGGGCTGCGTCCTGGGGCTATGCTGATTGCTGATGAGTAGGATGGGTAGGGACCTCGATGACGACGCAAACTGTACAGTACATCGAGTTATTACTTGCCGCAATCCCTTTGCCGATCGGGAAGTTGACCAATGAGAATGCTGTGCTTTAAGCGGCACTTGGGCTCACTAGGTAGTAAAGCTCGCTGGAAAAGAAGTCTCACTAATTAGCCTTGTCGATACTTGTCGCTTCGTGGTGAATTCCTAGAATCGCAGTCTCTTTAACTTTGATCCGCTTAACAGTGCGCAACTACCCAAGGTGCTGTGCGCTGCCAAAGGGATTGCCTCTCAATCAATACAGTAATACTGCAATACGTACCGGCAGTGGAACATTACTTATACCTTATTACCTAAGCTTACTTGGCTACTGTACGGACTTCGGGCACTGGGCGCCTTGCCTGATGAGGAGTGCCGCCAAACGCGGCGGGGACAACCGAGACTACTAAGGCAAAACAACAACACGATGGACCCAAACTGTGCCAAGGTCGAGGTACGAAGTATGTACGAATAAGAGCCACAAAAACAGGGGCGAACCCCCCCTCGCAACGGCGGTACGAGCCCGACGGAGGGGTGGTGATGGCTTCACTTTTCCAAACTCGTCTCTCTCTCTCTCTCTCTCTCTCTCTCTCTCTCTCTCTCTCTCTCTCTCTCTCTCTCTCTCCCTCTGTCCCTCCCCCCCCCCAACAGGGCCAACACACACACAGTCACACACACACACTCGAATATGCTGCCCATACATATTACATACTTACAGTACTTGCAACCACGCGCATCTGACACCGATCCCCCCCTCCCCTTCCCAAAAACTGCCGTGCAACGCCCCCAGCCAGTCGGCTCCCGCCGTTTGGATCCGCCACCAACGCCCGCCCTGCCTTATTAGAGGCACAATAGCTGCTGCCTAGCGGCCCCCCCCGGTAAGCGATGGATTGCTGACCTGCACCGAACCGCCGCCGTGGTACAAGCCAGGTACATTGGCCGGTTAACAGCCCCACGGCCACTTTGTGCTGGCCCGTGCTAACTCGTCCCTCGCCGGGGCAGGTATCTCGCTGTGTCTCACTGCGTCGTTCCAGCGCCTCAGCGCTCCGGGACTCGCCGTTTGGTGCTGCGTCCCAGGCTGCTGTTGGCCCGGGCAGCTGATCATGGTCAGCTGCAGCCGCGTCTCTGTCTCTGTCTCTCTCTCTCTCTGGCCATGGCTGCATTGTTATTATTACTCACCACCATCCTGTCGATCCTTGCGTCCAATGTGTCGCCGTGGCCCAATCAACCACGCCACAGCTGTATATAGCCCTGCCCGCTTCTGCTGCTGCCTCTTTCAGCTGCCTCCTCCTCTTCCTCCTCCCCAGCCGCGCATCTGCCCCCCGCAGCCTTGAAGCTCGGCCTCTCCTACCCAGCGCCTCTCTGCCTCGCAGCCGCCAACATGTCCGGCGAGAAAACCGACGACGCCTTGTGAGTCCCCCCTCCAGCTCTCTTCGCCGCAGTCTGCCAGCTCACACTCGATCCCAGCTCGAGGCCCCCCGATGCAGCTGTTGATCACGAGAGCCATGGGCGGAAGCTGAGCGAGCTCATCGACAACTCTGCCGGCGAAATTCGCAACCCCCTCAAGGGCATCCCCCGCGAGGAGCTTCTCCAAAATGTCGCAAGGTTCCAGCAGGAAAAGGGCTTGCCCGAGGACATCCTGCCGCTCTTGACCAAGGGCGCTCTGGTTGCCCAGGATCCCGCCGCCTTCGAGGACCTGCCTGACCTCAACGACCACGACAGGCGCGCTCTGAGGGAAGAAGTCACTCACCGCTGGAAGCATCCATGGGCCCTCTACTACACAATCGTCCTTAATTCCATAGCCGCCGCCATCCAAGGATGGGATCAGGTTTGCCGCCAATCAGCCTCTTCCCGAGCTGCCTCCGAGCGCTAATCAAGGACATGCCTCCAGACGGGCTCAAACGGGGCCAACCTAAGCTTCCCCCTCGCCCTCGGCATCCCGGACACCGCCGGCTCTGCCTGTGGGCCAGTTGCCAACGCCGGCGACTGCGCCAAAAACAGCTGGATCATAGGCTTTGTCAACTCCATGCCCTACATAACCATTTGCCTCTTGTACGTCACAAGACAGCCGCCCCTCGTGCTGTTCGTACTGACCCGCGGCCCCCAGTGCCGGTTGGATATCCGACCCCTTGAACGACTTGCTCGGTCGCCGAGGCGTCATCTTTGTCGCCGCCATCTTCTCCTTGCTGGCGCCCTTTGGCATGGCCGTCTCCCAGACCTGGGGACAGCTTGCCGCCTGCCGGTCGGCAACCCCCTTTTCCCTTTGGTTTTCAAGGCTCGGCGCTGATCCTGGCCTCAGAATGCTCCTCGGTATCGGCATGGGACTGAAAGAAGTCACCGTTCCCGTCTTCTCCGCCGAAAACTCTCCGGCCATCATCCGCGGCGGCCTAGTCATGTCGTGGCAGGTCTGGACGGCTTTTGGTAAGAAATGCGTCGGAAAGGCCAAGTCGAGACTGCGGCGTGCCAGAAACTGATGCTGGTATCTGTAGGCATCTTCTTAGGAACTTGCGCCAATCTGGCAGTCGGCAAGACGGGCGCCATTGCCTGGCGACTCCAATTTGCCTCGGCATTCATCCCGGCCGTTCCTCTCGTCATTGGCACCTACTTCTGCCCCGAGAGCCCTCGCTGGTGCCTCAAGAAGAAGAAGTACACCAAGGCCTGGGCCTCGCTCCTGCGGCTCAGAAACACGCCCCTTCAAGCCGCCAGAGATCTCTACTACATCAACTGCCTGCTCGAGCAGGAAGAGGTCCTCGTTCAGGAAACAGGCGTCAGCACAAAGAGCAACATGTTCACCCGCTTCGTCGAGCTCTTCACCATTCCCAGAATCAGGCGAGCCACCTGGGCATCTGGCATCGTCATGATCTCGCAGCAGCTTTGCGGAAGTAAGCAAAGCCGCCCCTTGTCCCGAGGGAAACCCTTTGCCTCATTCACCAAGATCCATAAGCAAGCCAAGTTGCTTGGCTCCTGGGTCATGCGATGAGCATAGCTGACGGGAATTTTGCTGTCCAGTCAACATCATCTCTTTCTACAGCAGCACCATCTTCAAGCAAAGCGGCATCTCCGATTATACCGCTCTGTGGGCCAGCTTTGGTTTCGGCTTGATCAACTTCGTCTTTGCCTGGCCTGCTGTCTGGACGATTGATACCTTTGGCCGCCGAGCTCTTCTGCTCTTTACCTTTCCAAATATGTTTTGGACTCTACTGGGTTTGTTGAGCCATTGCTGAGACGTTTGATTTACCTGCTGATGTCTTTGAATAGCCGCCGGTCTTTGTTACCTCATCGAGCCAACCGTCGAGCAGAGTACCGCCCGGATCGCAGCCGTGGCGACATTTGTTTACCTCTTTGCCGCATTCTACTCTCCTGGTGGGTACCTTGTTCCCCTGGCTTCTAAAGCTGAAGGGGAAAGTCCAGCATGTCCTTGATGCTAATCATTCCCACAGGCGAGGGCCCCGTGCCGTTCATGTACTCGGCCGAGGTCTTCCCCCTGTCTCATCGCGAGATCGGCATGTCATGGGCCGTGGCGACCAACAACTTTTGGGCCTCGGTGCTCTCCCTCACCTTTCCTCGTATGCTCATTGCCATGTCGGCTCCTGGCGCCTTTGGCTTCTACGCTGGACTGAACCTGCTGGCCCTATTTCTCATCTTCTTGTTTGTGCCCGAGACGAAGCAAAAGACACTCGAGGAGCTGGACTACGTGTTTGCCGTTTCCGACCGCAAGCATGCCTCGTATCAAATGTTCACAGTCCTCCCCTGGTGGTTCAAGCGATGGATCCTCTTTCGACGCGGTGCGCCCTGTCCGGATCTTTACCACGACGCCAACGCACAAGATTACCATGACACGAGCGCAGGGGCTTATCACGAGAGGATCGTAGAGACTTACGACGACACCAGCGCAGGGGCTCACCGCGGCACCACCACAGGAGTCTCCACTCAGTGAACATGGACGTGGATATTTAGGTCCGCGGAGCCTTCGCAAAAGAGAATACCTCGACTCAGGCGACGCTGTACTCGACTGCCAGGGCTTTGTTGTACAGGCGAGATGATGTGTCCCGCAATGGAAGCCCGTGGCAACGGTACATATTTCCAGGGGAATGCCTGGACGTGTACAGAAGGGTGGGTAGAGTATATAATGCGACCGTCCGTCCTCGAGGTAGAGAGGAAGCCAGGGTGGTTTTCCATATATGGAAAGGTGTGCAATCCATACTGGAGTATCGCCCCACATTTATTGCAAGTATTGCAATACACCTTTCCATTCTTGGTCCGTGCGCATCCCGCAACAGCTCACCTATATGGTCTCGGCAAAACGTGCCAAACACGACATGAATCAATGAAAAATCAAGGAACAGTTAACGTGAACGTAATGACAGACGACCGGTTAAGGGGATGCCAAGCAGAAATTTGCTCCTTTTGCAGGAAACAGGCGTAGAAGTTGAGCCAGGATTTTACCCAAAATCTGGGGACCCGCCACCACCCTCGGCCCCTTGCAAGATATCGTTCTTGAGCCAATGCTTTAAGCATTCTCCCTTTTCGACTTGTTTCGCGTCCAATTGGGCTCTTTCCCATGAGATTGTGCGACGCGCCCTGAGAACACCCGCTCAGGTTCATCACTCATCGCCGGCATTGATAGGATGTCTATGGCCATTTGTGATAGCTTGTGCCATCGTTTTCTCTGTTGCTCTTGAAGCCACCATGACAAGGCCGTCGTCGGCGTAATGTCGTACGGATCACATGAAATGTAATCTTCGTACTCGTCCTGGCTTGACGGTCGAGTGCAATTCTGCAGGTTCCTTGAAATGCGATCAAACGCGTCAAGGTCCTCGTCATCATCGTCATCTAGTAAATGTTGCGAGAGGGCGCCATCCACAGTGTCTCGGTATGTGAGCCAAAGGTCTTTGACCTGTTTGAACGCAGGTTTTGCCACTTCTTCTTCCAATTTGCCTGGATGTATGTTGTGCGATAGCTGGGATGAAGGATCAAGGCAGCTGCATAATAGGGCGATGCTTCTGTCTTGCTATAATATTTGTCAAAGACTTCCCACCCTCGTTTGATCCTAAAGGACAGCTCGGTGTCTGATTTGTACGAGACCTATTGCACCATCTCAGCGCTTGCACAAGGAGATCAGAGGAATGGAAGGCATGGTACCAGGGCTTCATCAAAGCATCGGATCAAGACGTCCATCGTGAAGAGCACTTTGTCCAGGGTCGCATGATCCCCTTGTGTTGCTAATGTCGCTCGGGCGAACGGTTGAAGGATCTTCTCAATTATTCGGAGCCGGGCCCAATCTTCCGGCAATAGAAAATCTGCAGAAAGATCTTCGAAATGATTCTTGGTGTAGGTGTCCAGAGCGCTGGCAGTTTCCTGCTGAGTGGCAACATGCAGCATTTGATACCAGCTATTCCACCTCGTACGATTGTCAAGTGGAATGCCCTCTCAGCGAGTTCCATAAACTCTCCACTGCGTCCTGATGAACTCCGGATGTTGACAACCAGGTTGTGGAGCTTACCAAGTGGTCCAAGGCGGCGAAATTCGGTGCGCTGCCTTTGAACTTTGCCAGGTCATCTGCGTCTTCGCATATTTCGCCCTCTTTCAAGTCAATAGAATTCTGGAACAGGAAAGCTTGAACTGCCAAGTTGATAACGTGGCCTAGGCATCGGAGGCGGTGAACTTCAGGATCCCATTTGACGCCCTCTTCCTTGAGATACGTGCTCACTGCCCGGCAGAGGTGTCATTCGTGCTCGAATTATCCCCAACGATGCTTCCAAGGCGTCGCAGAATACCAAAGTCCCGCAAGATGGGAAGAAGTGTAACGAATTGCTCCTCCCGGAATGGTTCGCCACAGGCCGAAGTGCAAGGAGAGCTTTCCGTCGTGCTTCTTGTGCGTGGTCAACAAAGTGGAGCAAACTCCGAGAAGAAGGAGCCGATTGGGGACGTCCAAATGTCAAGCGAGAGGTGAACCTTGGATTTTGCTGACTGGAGCTTCATTCGCACGATATCCTTGGCCGACTGGAAATGATTGTCGATAATTCGTGGAATAGTCGAGTGGGCGGAAGGAGATAGTCCTTCGCGACCGGGTTCAAGGTCGAAATGAAGAGGTGAAATTCGCGGGATTCGACAATTCGATAAGGAAGGTTTCGTGCGACGATCAGCAAAGCTAAGGCTTTGTTTATCTTGTCTTGGTCCAGGTAGCGTTTGAAGACCTCCGACTCAATCTCCGTTGTGCGGCCCAAGTCCCGTGCTTGCTGGTAGAGTTGCTCAAACCCTCAAAGATGGACGATTGAAGAGGAGTCAAATCTTCCACGACTCGAATATCGTGCTTTCCTCCAGATGTTTTCGAAAGTTAGTGGTAACTGAAGTTCTGTACGGGTTTGTCTGGGGACAATGACTGCAATAGAGAAGGCGATTTCGGCCCTTAAACTCTTCCTCCCCCTCTGCTGCAACGCGAGCATGCTTCCACGTTGCGATAGCCGCTTTGCCTCTTGTATTGCGAGATCTTGATGTCGTAGAGTCCGACAAAATAGATTCAGCATCGAAGAAGGATAACGTACTTGCAGTATCCATAGTTCGACAACTGACTCGTCCGACGCGTTGGTGCAAAATGGTGGGAAAGCGATTTGTGTTTGTGTGGGAATTAGCGGTGTTCAAGGCCCTCAGACCCTGGACGATGGCGCTGTAGGGGTCCCGGTCAGTGGCGCAATTTGGCCAATTATCGACTGAGTATTGAAATACTATGGATCCATATCCATACCCTGTCCATGCCATAGTATGGAAAGGGTATTTCCATACTTGGGTATGGAAAACCACCCTGGAGGAAGCACCGTGACGCTCCTCGGGTGGAGCGGCGAGGCTCGCTTGCGTTGCATCCTGCGTGGTGGTGGATGGGCTTTTCCTTGCAACATAATGATGGGCCGTGGAATCGGCAGCGGCTGGATTGTTTGATATGAGGCCGCATGAACAAACTTTCTTTTCATTCGGATGCTATACCCACACTCTCTGTGTGTGCCGACGATGGACACGTTTCGAGGTACGATGTGTGTTTACAATTCAGGACCGTGTAACTTACTTGGCGACGCTTGAGTGCGCCTGCGGTCGTGTTCGGAGCGGTAACGTCTGGAGTTGATGTTGTCGGGGACCTTGCGTCCAAGATGGCGCGCGCACACACTCACACGTAAATGTTCAATTCCACGACCCGTGTAACTCTCTCTATACTATACTTGCGCCAGGTGGAAGGCGGCAGCTGCCTAAGCATGCTTCGGGCTTGTAGCCGTTCGCCAGAAAACAACAAATATGCGCGCCATGATTTGGTTGAACAAAGGGGGTGTTCCTGGCCCCCTAAACGAAAAGACACAGACGGGTAGCGACCCTGCTCCAACTCCCCCGCGGAAACCGCTTGTTCCGCGTCAAGACTCGGTTTTCATGGCAAGTGAGAGATGGCTCTGCCCCCATGATTGGGTCTTGTCTCGCGACTTGACCGACTCAGCCGGGCTCTCTCCCGAGACAACCAGGACCTCGGGCCCTACCACGGGCTTTGGCTCGCCAGGTTGACCCGGCCGGCCTCGGGCCTGGTCGCCCTGCGCGCCTCGTCGAGCTCGGCGTCGACGTCCCACGACTTGACAAAGTCGGCGATTTCGCGGAGCATGTCCTCGACCAGCTCCATCGGCTCCTCCGACTCGTCGGACCCTCCGTCTGCCTCGTCCCCATCTCCGTCGAAGGCCTCGTCATTAGAACCCCCGACGTCATCCGCCGCCGGCGCCGTCTCGGCGCCGGGCCCCACCTCGTCCGCTGCCAAAAAGGTCCTCGCCATGCCCTGCATGCCAGGGCTCTGCAGGGCCTGCTGCGAAGCCGTCGGGATGAGCTTATGCCGCTGGCCGTCGGTGCGGCTGGCCACGGCTGCAAAGTGCTTGCTGAACCGCGACTGTTCCGAAACGGGCAGGTCCTCGATCGGGGTGGCCGGCGGGGGGGAGACTTGGCGGAGCCTATGCCGCAGAGGCAAGGATTTTGGCGTCGGCTCGGGGGGTTGCGTGTTCTGCTCGTCCCCAAGGACTCCCTGGTCCTGCGGCATCAACGCCCAGGAAACCCGGCGGACGGGGCGCGAGCAGCTCCACGGGTTTTTCATGGCCGAGGGAGGGCCGCCGCCCTCGTCGTCGCGGACCGTTGGACGCCCTCTCTGCCCGCGGCTCCGTCCAGGCGAAGGAGACAGAAACGAGGCAAAAGTCTTGACGGCAAACTGCGGCTCCGGCGTGGACGGCCGCGGCTGAGGTTGAGGCTGCGAATTCGAGACATTCCCGCCGTGGCTGCCGCAGCCATCAATGTCCACGGCTGCACCCGACTCGGCTGCTGCAATTGCGTCAAGTTCAGCGTCACACGACCATGGACTCTGCGCTTCAGGCGGTAGCCTGACGTGGGGCGCGGTGCCAGGCTGCGATGGCGACTCTTGTCCCCCATGGCTTGGCGTTCTGTCTACGGGTAGTAGGGCCTCTCGCTGTGTAGGCTCTGCACGTGCCCAAGGGCTTTGTTGTGAGGCCGCAATCCAGGTTTCATTTAATCTCTCATCCATGTTCGTTTGATTGGCGTCCATGCCTTCATCAGCTCCTTGTTCAACTGCGTTGCGGTCCTGCTCCGACACAGCGTCTACAGCTGCAGACTCGGCCATCATGCCGGGTAGAGCAGCTACTTGCATCTCTTCCGGCGCAGAAGAATATAGCCCAAGGCCACTGTGCTCGCTGGCACCACGCTGTGACGTATCAGATGCGTAAAGATCTGCTCCTTCAGGCCTGGTGTTGCATGGTGTGCTGTCCATCCTGGGTCGAGAGATGGGTGACGGTCCAAGGCTTGGAGCCGGCTGCGGATGTCTGGACCATGGGCTCAGCGGAGCAAGTTTATTCAGTATGCTCTTGATGGAGAAGTCGCTTCGGGTACCTTCTGCAGAGAGACTCGGCCTCTCTCTCATCGAAGAGTCGCCTTGCTCGGCATGTACAGCAGCATCCTGCAGGCTGCGTTGGGCTTCGACAGACGGAACGAGCTCTGCCTCCTGAGGGGCCATCGGATGGCGTGAAGAGGGTTCCGCCTCCGATGATGGGTCAGCAACAGCACTTTGCGGCAGGGCTGAGGAACCAGCGTCTCATGCTCCATCTCAATCGCCGAGGATGTCTCGTGCTGTGCTGTTGGACGATCGAGTTCGACACTTTCAGGTTCGGGAGCTGGTTCTCGACAAACAGAGTGTGACGTTAGGGAAATGGCCGATGGCAGAGGCTGGGCCACAGTTTTTGCTTCTTCTTTGGACTCAATGGCCAGCGAAGAACATTCCAAGCCAGACTGCACGGGCGACATAGCATGGATAGCCTGCTGGGCGATCTCGGCCACGTCTTCCTGTGCATCATCATACACCACTTCCTGCTCGACTTGAGAGGTGGCACCACAGGCCAATTCCTGATCCCAACCATCTAAATACCGCTCCATAAATCGCACGTGGAACTCGTCGATGTCGTCTGATGACGGAATGGACTCGGTTTCGTCATCGTCGCGACCGTCGCTTTCGTCCTCCGTTGGACCATTTTTGTCCACAATATGCGACGACCTGTCCTCGGCGGCTTGCATGTCGCTCAATGGTTCCTGTGAAGACAAGTTAGGGGGCGACGCAGGCTGATTGGGTTCATCCGGCAGCGCTTGATCGAGGACCTCGGCATCTCTCTCCAACGCATATCGCATCTTAAAGCAAAAGCTTTGATCCTGCTGCGTCCCGAAAGGAGCCCAGTCCTCGTCGAGGACCATTGTGGGCTCGTCATCGCGCTGCCCGTTTCCGTTCATGGCAGAACATTCTTCTTCAGCTTCAACTTTAATGTTCCGCCAGCTTCGTCTGGATGGGGATGTTTTGGCTGTTGCGAAAGCATTCGGCACTTCCTTGGTCGCGACGTTTGAAGCGCAATTTGGCGAGGTCCCATGTCGCTGGGAAACAGGAGAGGAGAGTGTTGCCGCGGCTGCTTCATTCTGGCTCAACTCGTCTGCCACGCCGCCGACATGCAATATGGCAGACCTCCAAACATGTTGCCTGGGAGGTGAGCGCTTCTTGCTTGACGCGGACAGCCGGGAGACGCTGGGAAAGGCGGCATCTGGCGTGTTCGTCATGAGTTCGTCGTCGTCGGCGTCATTGCTTTCGTGTTTAATCTGTGGCCGGTGTCCCGACAGCGACTTTCGTGCAGAGCCGATATCGTCGCCCTGGCTTTTCGACGCCGCTAGAGCCGTGGAAGCTACGGCGGCGTGGATCCTGGCGACGGGGGAGGAGTACGAGTCGGGCTGGCTCGAAACGAACGGTGAATTGGAGAATCTTGGGTCGTCGGCATCAGTCCTTCTCCTCTTGTCTGCCACTCGCTTGAGCCACGCGGATTCTGTGGCTCTTCGCTTCGTTGTGGTCACGCCGGTCTCTGAAGTGGACGACGCCCAGAAAGAATCTTGTGAGAGAGACGGCTCATGGATGTTCTCTCGCCAATTCTGAACCATGGCCAGCTCATCCCGCTTGAGATATGGATGCGACCCTGAGGCTGGGGCCTGCTTAAGGCTCTCCGGACTTGGCAGGTGGCAATCGCGGTCATCGGCGGTTGATTCTTGTTTCCAGGGTGCTTTTGTCGTCTGCCCGTGTACCGATTCGCAGACGAATTGAGAGGCTCGTCCGTACTCGCACCGCTGCTTACTTCTCCAAGGGTTGGTCCAGCCAGAGTCCTCGTTAAAGGGGCCGCGCAGCGACGCCGAGAGCAAGAATGGGACCTTGCCGTCCAAAAAACGCTGGCCAGCCTTCTCATACCGCAGCCTTCTCGTTTGCGGATCGGGGTAGTCCTCATCTTCCGAGCCTTGATAGTAGGGTTCGTCGTCGCACATTGCTTCTGAGTAGACAGGAAGGTCCCGCGGGCTCAAGGGGTCATCGGGCACCATGGCCATTGGTGGATAGTCGATCCAAGCGAGACAGAGCAAGGTCGAGGGCGAGATTGACGAGTAGTGGCGCGATGAATGCCCGAGCTCACATTGCAGTTGCGCACGTCTTGGTTGGTCGTTGACGACGAGTGTCGGCCGGAGCTTGTCTGTGAATTGGCGGTGGTGGCTTGAAATTCGTCGAGGGGGCTGGCGCGGCGCGCTTCGCGCTGGCACGTGATGTCGCGTAAATGAGCTCCGCGGCTGGAACTCCCCGCTGTCCCCTGCAGAGTGACTCGTCGGGGTCAGGGACGCATGGAATTCGGGCGATAGCTGGTGGGCTGCGTGCTGGCTCGAAGAGGCATCAGAGAAAGCGTGATGATCCGTCACAAGCCTGAGTAGTTGACATTCTTCTCATTGGTGACATGACCAAGGGGGGAGAAAACAAAGTGGGTGCAGACGATAGATAGATGGAGGCACGTGACCTGGACCATGGCATGGGTTGTTGGCACAGCAACGGCGGCCCCGCAATCAAGGTTCATCCTGGGCCCGTGTTTACGTCTCTCGCTCCAGCTCGGTACTTGAATATACATCGCCAGCATCCCGACGATTGCCACAGAACAGAGGACGCGTATCCACGCTGGTCGCGTCGCCGAAAGGAAAGGAGGCACTGCTGCTGCTTCGACTGCGGTCCAATTGCTCGAGCTGGCTGCTGGCTTGTATTCATCGTCCATTATCTGTATTCTCACCTCTTCGCTTCGTCGGACTTCAAACAACAAAGCAGCTTTGCGCCGACTGTCGCCCTCGCGCCGAGACCGCAAACACCTTGGCCGGCCCTCTCAAACAGCTTGACGGGCCGCATAGCTCGCCCCCGGAACCAGACGGCGTCGCATCCCCGGCTTGCTTTCATGGCGACGCGGCGCAACTGACGCACGTCTGCCTCGCCCGCGATGGATCACGCTTGGTTAGATTCCCTGTCCGAGGACTGGATCTCCCAGCCGGAGAGCGACACGTCGGCTGGCAAGCTGCCGCCTCTGACCGGTGCCACTCACGCCAAAGCAGCGCCACGCCCGGAGCCCCAGAGCCGCATCCCGCAAAGAATCGGAAGGTCCTCTCTCATCTCGGAGCGCAACAGCAGCCCTTTGGTCCTCAATGAGCGCAGCGTCAACGAGTCACACATCTCGGGTCGCCGCCTGTTGTCGAGGGAGAGCAAGGCGTCGACGGGCGACGACGCCGGCCAATCTCCCCTGGCCGCGACCAACGGATCCGTCATTCGCAACAGCGTCCAGCACCACTCTTCGTCCACGCGGCAGTCGGAAACGCCCGAGTGGAAGCGACGCCTCGTTCACGGCAAGATTTCCTACGGGGAGCAGCGCGATCTCTTCTCGTCCGCTGCCGCCGGTCTGCAAGACATATTCAAACCGCCTCCGTCGAGCGAAGATGCTGTCGAGCAGTCGCAGACCACTCTGCCATCGAGCCCGCCGCTTCATTCGAACTTGGATATCGACGCCGACCTGGAGCGATATGTTGCTTCGGTAGATGACGACGAATCCACCGGCCAAGGAGCTACCACGCCCAGTCCAAGCCCCCGCAGGCCGCAGCGCGAAATCAAATACAGGCTGAACGTTGGTGACTTGTCGTCTTCAACGGTCGAGGACTCCGGGTTGGCATCGGGACCCTCCCCCGGACAGGCGACGGCGGAATAGCTCGACTGTCCTCCTCGACCCCAGCCGTTGCGCTGCGCCGCAAGACGGAGCGGGCCCATCGAGAAAGGCAAGCGGCCAGAGCGATATTCGAAACGAAGACTTCAGCCCCATCTTGATCGGCAAGCACAGCGAACAGGGGGGGGTGATTGACTTTGCGCCAATCGATGTGCCCGTGGAGCAGCTGCACCACAAGCTGGAGCGCCTGCAGATCAACCAGATGCTCATGGGCTCGCTGATTGATCCTCATACGGGCTTCGAAGCCACTGAGGATGCAGCTGCCAACGCCGAATCGACCGACGCCTACATGCGCAAGGGGGGGTTCATCAACCTGCAACGAGGCGGGAGGTCAGGGGATGGTTCATTCTACAACCGCGGCCTGAGCTCAGACCTGGGCGCAGACACTTCAGAAATGCTGCCCGAAGAATCGCTACAAGCGAGCACTCCTAAGCAGTTCCCGACAGTTCGCACACAGGCAAGTCTGCCGCGTCCCAGCATCCACTTCTCGCCCAGTCCGTCCCTACCTCGCGCGCCATTCCCAAGCCCCGACAAGCGGCAGGTCAGGCAAGACTCTGGGGACCAGCCCGGCGGCAGTCCCTTGAAGCTCTTCGGCCCTTACGATACCTTTACGAACCAGACTCTGCTTCGGCGCATCAGCCAGTTCGAGGAGGCTTCCGGCAGCCCCTCGAGGGCATCCTTGAATTCTCCCGAGCAGGAGTCTCCACGGCCGCCTCGAGATTCTAGCAGTGGAGGGTCGCCATCTCAGTGCACGCGCGCCTTCAGTCGGTTTGGCGGTGGGGATTTGGATGGATACGAATTCGCAGGAGACGTAGAGTACCAGTCGGGCGAAGATTCAGAGGTCCGCGACAAGGAAAATGTCGCGCCGCTTCCAGCCCTGGCCACTTTTCCGTCACTCCAGCCACCACGAGAGCTGTCGCCGGTCCGCGAACCAGAGCTATTCGTCCGCAGGAGGCGGAATCAGAGCCTCAGCCAAGGTGTCAACCCTGCTAGCTCAACAAGAGCACCTCCTCATAATCTTCCAACCATTGCTCTTCCCACTGGAGGACCGGCATCGGCTATGACGCCGAAGCGCGACGGCGACTCGGAGGGAAAGCGGCCGAGAACCTCCCCATCAAAGGACCCGACCCCGAAGCGCCGGCGGACCCTGCACCGGTCGGATGTGGCCTTTGGGCGCGAGCGTCACTTGGCCGCCGTCGACTCTGCCCATCGGCACATGCAGTCCATGATGGGCAAGAAGCGCAAGGATGCTCAGCCTGGCGACGTTGAGCCGACGGACCCCAGCGCCCCGCCCTCGCGCTCCATTCTTTGGCCTCGCGACAGTACCACTCCTAGCCCGGACTCGTCACAGGATGAGGCCCTGGCAGGCTCGCTTCTCAGGGCCGCACAGAACAACAGGCCGTCTTCGTCAAGCGACAACGGCTCCAAGGCTAAGAGACAGCCGTCCATCAGAACCCAGGATTTCGTCGACCAAGCCGCCCAGATCATGGCCATGATCCGGAGCCAAGTGAGGCCGGGGCTGGCGAGCCTCGAAGAATCCGAGGCCGAGTATGACGGCGCGAGGTCCCAGCCGTCATTGACGGATTCGTACCAAGAGTCCACCAACGAGCCGCTCTCCCGGCCGCCGAGCCGAGAGGGTAAGCCGTTGCCCAGGATCCCCCAGCGCCAAGAAGACCCAGAGCTCATCAAACGGCTAGAACAGTATCAAGAGCAGAGCGACACGGGCGACGTCATTTCTTCGTCTCTGCGATCCTCAAACCCCCTCATGTCCAGAACACAAGAGTTTGACGAAACGCACGACGGGTATGGCTCTACCGGAAACGACAGGCCGATTCACGCCTATGACAACATCATCACCGACCTTCCCAATGTTCGGATCACCCCAAGCCAAGCTCCGAATCATGGGTCTTTGGGAGCTACCAAAGACTTCTCAGGCGACTCAACAGGCAGGTCGACCAGCAGAACATATCCCACGACATCGTCTCGAGGCTCGGAGTCTCGCAGGACGATTATGCCGGAGAGCGTTTCGCATTTGATCCCCGACAGAGTGGGAGGTATGTACTTGGACAAGCAGCACAACATCTGGATCAAGAGGAAGGACTCGAAGTCCGCCTCTCCAGTCAATGTGCTGCCTTCTGACGACAGCGAGGAGGATCCGTTTGCTAGTATCCCGGATCTCTCTGTCGACATAACCAAGGAGCTACGTAATCTTCGACTTGCTACGTCTCAAAAGGAGTCTGTGGCTGACCAACCGGAACTGGAGCGCTCGCCCCGGAGCCCGCTAAGCACGCAGGCGAGACCGCCGCGGGGAGGGTATGTCACGCTGTCTCCCCAGGAGCGACCAGGTCCGCACATGGCCTCGGCCGCGAGAGAGCAGCTGGGCAGGCTCGGAAGCCTTGGCTCGGCGAGCCCGACAGCCTCGCTCGAAGGAGCGGGTCGAGACAGTGGCGCCAGGCGGCGGAATCTCACCATTTCGTTTTCTTCGCCCATTGCATCCGTCATTCACGACGTGGTGGCCGAGGACCTGGACAGCCTCGACGACGATCCTGATGAGTCCCAGATTGGGGCAGTCAGGTCTGCGTGGAAACATGGCCCTCAAGCCATTTCGTCACGCGCCAATCTGCACGGCCGGTCCTCATCGGCTCGTGGGCCGGGCTTCATGCCACGGCCGGTCTCGCGCATTGACGAGCAGGACGAGGAGAGCACGGTAGAGATTCAGCCCGACGAGGATCGGCAAGTCAGCATCATCGGCCAGAATAGCATCATGAATCACAGGACGCCCAACAGCCGTCACGCCAGTCTGAGCTTCATCATCAACCATACGCCCAACAACGGCAAGCTATCTGTGCAGCCGGACGAGAGCGCCATGATTGGGCGCAACGTGGGGAAGCTTTCATTGAGCCCCCTGTCCGAGTTCACGCTGGACAACTCGGACCAGTCGTTTGGGTTTGAGGTGAGCTACGTCATGGGCCGCCGACACATGGCAACCGGTGATGGCTCTAAGCGGGTCCTGTCCATGACGATACGGGAGCTCGTGGACAAGCTCGGCGAAGTGGAGCCGTACGAGCCGTTCTGGGAGGACATCACCGAGCTTGACCTCCACGGCAAGCAGCTGGCGAGCCTGCATATGCTCGACGAGTTTTGCGGGCGGGTCATTACGCTTGATGCATCGGGGAATAAGCTCGGACACCTCGACGGCGTCCCGTCGACGGTGCGGCAGCTCAAGGTGTCGCAGAACATGCTGACAGAGTTGACGTCGTGGGACCATCTGATGAACCTGCAGTATGTCGACGTGTCTGGCAACGAGGTCAAGAGCCTGTCTGCTCTCAAGAACCTGGTTCACCTACGCAGCATCAGGGCCGACGACAACCAGTTGACGAGCCTCGATGGGTTTGACTTTCACGACGGGCTGCTCTCTTTGAGGGCTCGCAACAACGCGATAGAGAGTCTCGACTTTTCGACGGTCATGCTGGAGCGGCTGACGGAGCTGGACCTGGACGGCAACAACGTCGGCGCTATCCACAATCTGGAAATGCTGCCGACACTGTCGCGGCTGAGGCTCCGGGGAAACCGGCTTCGCCAGCTGACGGTCAAGAGCAGTCTCGGGGCGTTGCGCGAACTCGACGTGAGTGACAACGAACTGACTGAACTGGATCTCGGCAACTTGCCCAACATTCGCTCGGTGCATGCCGACAGGAACCGCATCCACCGGCTATCCGGCTTCGAACAAGCCCGCCGCCTGGATAGCCTGTCGCTTCGGGAGCAGCGAGGCGACTTGCCCCTGGACATGAGTTTTCTCGCCCGGGCATACGAGATTCGCAAGCTATTTTTGTCTGGCAACTACTTGGGGTCTTTTGAGCCGGCCGTCGACTTTCTCAACCTGCAGCTGCTGGACCTGGCCAACTGCGGGCTGCAGAGGCTGCCAGCGAGGATGGGCCAACTGATGCCCAACCTGCGGACGCTGAATCTCAACTTCAACGCCGTCGCCGACCTCTCGCCGCTGCAGTTTGTGCCGAGGCTGAAGAAGCTGCTTGTGGCGGGCAACAGGCTGGGCGACTCGACGGCGGTGACGCAGCTGCTGACCGAGTTTCCGCACCTGACGCAACTAGACGTGCGAGACAACCCGGTGACACTCGGATTCTACGCGCCCGTCCAGGTCTTGGTGCCAAGGGACCGGAGTGGCTACGTCGATCCGTTTACGTTGCCGGACGCTGACGCGGAGAGAGACGAGCTGTTTGCGCGCAGGCTGGACGAGGCGACGAGGTTGCGGCGACGGCTTCATCAGATTGTCCTCGTTGCTAGCTGCAGACGGCTCCGCAAGCTGGACGGCCTGGGCGTCCGGCGGCGCGAGGTTCTCGCCAAGGACGACTGGCTGGAGAAGTTGGTGGCCGAGGGCCTGGTGCCGGAGCTCGAGGAGACGCTCGTCGCGCAGTCGGATGAGTCGCACAGTAAGGGAGGGGCACCGGCTGCAGGGACGCATCGAGGGGCCGAGGCAGTGCAAACCGTGGCAGCAAATTCCAAGGTTGCGACCGAGACGAGAAGGCATTTTGAGCAGCCACGAGGCGTCGCAACCGAGTGCGACGAAAGACATGAGTCTTGACACGACGGCAGTGGCTACAAAGGCAAAAACGAAGGGCACACGACTTGAGTTGCCTGGCATGGACGGAGTTGGGGTTGGATGTCCCCGCTCTGTCTGAAGGCCCATGTACGAAAGATACAGCGCAACGACTACCATTAATGATTGACGCGAGAAAACACAGAGGCGTGCCTCCTGAACGGGGTGCCGCATGGACATTGGAGTTTTGTGGGACAAGGCAGGGGGCTCGGAGTCAATGGTGGGAGGGAGCGGGCGGGCAAGGGGCTGGTGAAAATTACATGCTGGGTTTACGAAACTGTAGTGGATTAGATGCATTGTATGAATATCATATATTTATTCATAGACGAGGCGAAGACGAGCAAAGAGGGTTATTCACGCTGCTTGCTTGGCTGTAGAGATGGTGACGGAAGAGTCGAGATATGGCGGCTCCTTGGTGGATGAAACAGGCTGAGAGACGGCTAGCCAGCCGCCCGGGCGAGCATGTATGCATGTCTCGGTCATGGATCGCTGGGGGAGGCATGCGGTATGACGCACAGCCAGCGCGGGAAACGAAGGGCAGGCCGATGAAGATTGGCCGTGTCTAAGACTAGGCATGGATACATGAAATGTGTCTGTGGTGTAACTTACCCGTACAATAGGTTGGTGACTGTTGCGATGCTGAGAGAGGAAGAGGAAAGGGGCAGTGGAGAGCCGTCTGGTAAGTGAACTCTTTCTACCCCTGAGTATAGGGTAGGCATACCACCTCGAAGCGGACTCTCCGAATGTATGCCTGAGATTGGGGGTTTATTTTTAGATTGATTCGTGGGCGCCAGTCTGTGCGAGAATGAAGTTCGGGGAATCCGAAGTTGGCCGTGTTTTATTTTTACACTGCCGAGGCCGCGAAGAGTCCAGCGGCCAAACGAGATGGCGGGACGTATGGGTTCGAGCCGTCTGCATTGAGTGGGCGTTTTGCGAAACCGGGACAAGGGATGGTTGAAGAAGTGATGAAGCGGTGAAGTGACTGTCTGCATGACTGAGTGGAAAGGACTTGGTGGTGAGCATTGTGGTTTACTGAGAGCATGAAGGAGGGCGAGGATGCGTGTTATCCGCCCAGCCAAACCAAAAAAAGGGGGCGGTATGGGTGTAATCCGTTCGGCCCCGGCCACGGGCAAGGCTGCCGTCTATGCATCGGTGGCCCAAAGAGGACAGATTCAACGAGGCTTGGCTGGCGGCGTGTGTCCTTTCCAGCCACGGAGGCGAGAATGCT
The DNA here is from genome assembly GCF_020360975.1 of Hirsutella rhossiliensis. NCBI lineage: Eukaryota > Fungi > Ascomycota > Sordariomycetes > Hypocreales > Ophiocordycipitaceae > Hirsutella > Hirsutella rhossiliensis. The sequence continues at coordinate 1,328,806 of NW_025408668.1, read as the reverse complement.
GATGGGGATGTGAAGGGAAGACGAGGACGAAAGAATGGGAGGGAGGAGGAGGTCGAGGTGTCGGACGTACTGTATAGGTAGGTACTGCTTGCTGCCCAGGTTGGTACCTGACCCGCCTCCGCTGGCATTAGGTACCTAGGTATTAGCTTGGTGCCCAGTCAGGCACCGTACGTAGGTCGTGCGCTAGGTACTATCTAGCAGGTAGTACCTACCTAGGTACCTAGGTATCCAATGAAAGTGCCTTTCAGGTAGCGCTGGCTGCAAGCAACTAGGTACCTAGGCAGGTACCCGAGCCTACAATCAATGCCGAGGACAGATACGTCAAGGGAGCCAGCCAGATTGCATGTGCAAAAGGGAGACGGCACAGTCCAGCTGCAGACAGCAGTGATGAGTAACTACTAGTAATCTCGCTCCTCATAATCAACAGACATGTCATCATCAGCAGCAGATCGTTGTCGCGGGGGTAAGGTGAGGTGAGGAGGTGGTGACGATGTACATGCAATACAGCACTTGCCACCTGGTGGTATCCATCCGTGGATAGGTAAGTACCTACCTACCTTACCTCGGTGAGTACCTAAGGTTATGATAGGTACACATCCGCTGTCGATGCAGGTTCCCGTCCACTGATTTACTACCCAAGGTAGGTAAGTATTTAGCGCTCGAGGGCCCGCCCAGCGCAAGCACCCGCGGGGCGCCCAGCCCTCTTCTCCCTGAGGGCCATCATGGTCCATGTATGATTAACAAGGGGCATGCCAAATTAAAACCCAAATCTCCATGCCAGGCCCAGCCTCTTCTCCGTCTCCCTCATCTCGTATGTATCTTGCACGTATGGACACTGTATACGTAGCTGGGTACCTCTGCAGCCCGCGCCTCGGCTCCCCCCGGCACGGCATGCACGTGGCTCTGCAGGCCAAATACCGACTCCCGCTGCTGATGATGGCCTGCGACTCCCTGTGGGGCGCGACAGCATTACCTCATCGGCCGTCAGTGTACCTCGACCTGAGCCGAGGAGCGAATGCCGCCTCACTCAACGGTCCCTGCGACCTCTCCAAGGTACCGGTACCAATACCCGTACAAAACTTGCCTCCTTCTGCCTCCTCCTGCCCTCAACTAACCGCCTCGTCCTCATTCATACCTACCTCGTCCCTCTTCTACTCTCCCCCCCCCCTTCTCCCTCCTTTTCTCTCGCTCTCTTACGTTTCTGGTCCTCTCCCTCTCCCTCTCTAGTGCTCTTGCTCTTGCTCTTGCTCTTGCTCTTGCTCTTGCTCTTGCTCTTGCTCTTGCTCACCATCCAGACAGACGGCAGTGGTATTCTTGCCTTCTCCTCCTGGCCTCGTCAGCCTGACGTCGTGAGCTCTCCCGCACATCAACACCTCTCACAAGTGCTGCTTGCGGCCTCTCCTCTTCCTCGTCGCCGTCCTCTCTCGACATGCTCCTCCTCCGCCAACGCCGATAATACTCGCGTCCGCTGTGCCGACCCCCATCGAGCCCAAAACCAGCAGCCATTTCCTCTCCTACCAGCGCGCCTCGACCCCCCTCCCAAAGGAGTATCCGAGGGAGGCGTCGCGACCATGACCATGGACGCGTCGTCGCCCGATCCCGCCCCGTCATCTCAGCCCCTCGCGCGCTCCGTTTCACAGCACAGCGCCGCCTCGGCCCGTTCACACCGCAGCGCCAGGCGCTCCAGCAGGAATCCGAGGCTCCCCAGCCAGCCCAGCAGCTCTGCTAGCAGCATCGCCCCCAGCGACAAGTCCCTCACCAGCTTCCCCAGCTTCTCCCCCGACTCCCCCACCGGCGACCGCTTCGACGACCATCCCTCCGCCCCCCCAAAGTCCGCCGCCCCCTGCCTCCCCGACAACCGCCGCGACAGCACCGCGAGCGCCCGCGCCCTGTCCATGGTCGACAACCTCGCCGGACGCAGGTCCGCCCGCGACGCCCTCTTTGAGGATGCTCCCCTGAGGCAGTCCGTCCCCGGCGCCCTTCACCAAGCACCCGATGGCCACATCGAGCGGCTGGTCGCCAGGCATGGTGCCGTCGCCCTCGTCAGGCAGATCGCCGAGGACCTTGCCCAGCGCGATGTCCAGATTGCCTCCCTCCGCCGCAGAGCCGACGAGCGCGAGCGCGCCCTGCGCAAGATCGTGCGCGAGTGCGGCCTGTCCAACCTCGACCTCGAGACGAGGCTGCGCGCCGTCGAAACCGAGCTGCGCGCAAACGACCGCGCCCAGGCCTCTGACAACGACGCCCTCTGCGATCTCATGAGCGACGCCATGCGCGACACCGTGTCCGAGAACGCCTACGGCGAGACGCATCGGGCCGACTCCACCATTCGCGCCACCGGCGCCTCGTTGACGGGCAACGCTACCCCCGGCAGCACCAAGGGCACCATGAGGGGATGGAAAGATTATTTGTGGGGGACCGGCACCGCCAAGAAGCATGCCCGCACAAACAGCATCAATGGGGACGGCAGGCAGAAGGTGACGGCCTCGTCGACGATCGTCCGATCGCACTCCAGCATGGACAGGCGCCCGACCCTCCAAGAAGACCTCTTCAACCCTCCCACGCCAGCCGATCCTGCGTCGGTACGGAGCTCCAGCCGTGCCTCTAGCATCCGTTCGGCCAATGCTTCGGACCCCAAGCCATCCGCGTCGCTGGCCAGCCTCGCGCTGCGGCTCGTCGCCGGTGGCACCGGCACGCCTCGAGAAACAGACGCCAGAGGCCGAGCCGCGAGCCCCTCTAGACGCGCGGCATCCGCCAGAGCAGGCTCGGCCGTGAGCGCAAGGACGGTGCAGTCGACGCGTGCCGCCTCCGTTGCCGGCGGCCCCAAGGCGCTGATGGCGATGCGACGGTCCACTCCGGCCCCCCAGGCACCCGCAAGCACAAAGGCACAGGCCCAGGATGTCTGGGGGACCGGGAAACCCTCGGTCGCGCCGCAGGAGAGCTACGGCCCCGTCGAGATGGACGCCATCCTGCCCCCCGAGTCGCAGCCGCCGACCATGACGAGCATCCATGCCAACTACGCCACGAGCGAATTCCTCACGGACAGCTTCGGCTTCATCTACGACCAGCGGCGCAAGAAGCGACAACGCGAGGCGGCACACATGGCGCAGAACATGCGCAATGGGAGCCGCGCCGAGATGCTCAACGGCCGCTCGGGCATCTCGCCTAGCCTCCTGGAAGAGGCATCCAGCCTTAATGGCAGCGTCTCGGACGACGGCCGGCCCGAGAGTCCGGGCAGCGCCGGGGAGCGAGGAGCCGAGGACAAACCGAAGCGGTGGCAGGACTACCTGAGGATCGCGACGTTCCCCACCGAGCTTCTCAGCCACACTCCCAGCATGAGCGGGGCCGCTCTCGAGGTCATGGAAGGCACCGATGCGTCGCAGGCCCCCGGACCGACCGGGAGTCGAGACGGCGAGCCCCTCAAGTCCCCGGGCATCACGCCGACTGGCGCCGGCCTCGTGCCCCTGGCGAGCACGACGACGGCTGTGGACAGCGAAGCGGCGGCACAGCCACCCGAGGCGGATGCCACAACGGTGGGCACGCTCGTCAAAGAGGACGTGGAGCCGGTGCGGCTCCTCCTTGAGCAGCTTAGCGACGTACACGACTCGCTGCAGCGCGACAAGATGGTCAAGTGGAACGACTTCTTGCGCAAGGTCCGGGCCGAGCGACGACGCGAGGGCGAGGCGGCCGTGGCAGCCGCCGCCGCCGTGGCCGAGGCCCGGTATGAGACGCCCGCCATGATCCTGCCCGAGACGCGCGTGGCCGACGGCGAGATGATTGGCATCTCGGACCTGGGAAACAAGGGCAAGGTGGGCCGGGCCAAATGGAACGAGTTCAAAACGCTGGTCCTCAGCGGCATCCCCGTCGCCTACCGGGCCAAGATCTGGTCCGAGTGCTCGGGAGCCAACGCGCTGCGCATCCCGGGCTACTACGAGGACCTCGTGTCCCAGGGCAGCGATGGCGACGACCCGGCTGTGGTCAGCCAGATCCAGATGGACATTCACCGGACGCTGACGGACAACATCTTCTTCCGAAAGGGCCCAGGGGTGCAGAAGCTCAACGAGGTGCTGCTGGCGTACTCGCGCCGCAACACCGAGGTGGGCTACTGCCAGGGCATGAACCTGATTGCGGCCAACCTGCTGCTCATCACACCGTCGGCCGAGGACGCCTTCTGGGTGCTCGCGTCCATGGTTGAGAGCATCCTGCCCGACGGGTACTACGACCACTCGTTGATGCCGTCGCGCGCCGACCAGCAAGTGCTGCGGCAGTACGTGTCGACGGTACTGCCCAAGCTGTCGGCGCACCTCGACTCGCTCTCGATTGAGCTCGAGGCGCTAACATTTCAGTGGTTCCTGTCCGTCTTCACCGACTGCCTGTGCGCCGAGGCGCTGTTCCGGGTGTGGGACGTGGTGCTGTGCACAAACGACGGCAGCACGTTCCTCTTCCAGGTGGCGTTGGCCCTGCTCAAGCTCAACGAGACGAACCTGCTGGAGCGCGACTCGGCCGCAGGGGTCTACACGTACATCAATCACCAGATGACGGAGCACGCCATCAGCATCGACGGGTTGATCCAGGCGAGCGAGGGGCTGCGGCGGGTGGTGCGCAGGGAGGACGTGGAGCAGCGCAGGGACAAGGCGATGCAGGCGGAGAAGGACCTGGTGGCCCAGCGCAACGGCGACTGGGACCGGAGAGACGCGCGCGACGGTGAGGTCGTGGCGGAGAGCGGCGAGTCCTGGAGCGGGCCGTCAAGGGGGGCCTCGCCGGGTCTCGTGCAGGCGTGATCCTCCGAGACGTGCCTCTGGTGTATAGACGAGTCGAGTGATGTTGGACAGCGGATTCTTGTAGATGCGGGCTGAAGCGTTAAGAGAATAAGGATCGATACCCCTTTTTATTTGTAGCCTTTTGTTTCTCGCCGCATGTGGCCGGAGTTAGACTCTCCATTGTTCATGACAGAATAATACAAGAGTCAGACGGCAGACGGCCATTTTTTGTATATCCGCAGCTCCAACAGTGACGACTCGGCCTACAATGCCTAACAGCACGTATATGGAAATATATATAAGATACCCGTTGGTAGCGTAGTCGCCACAGTCGAGGGCGTGTGATGGTATACTCTGTAGTTTGGCAGGTTTTACATGTTTTGCTTCGACCACAGTCATGGATGCAAGGATGGCAACGAGGTTTTGTACAGGAAGCGCGCTTCCGCCAGATGAGAAGTGCAAAAAGAAGAGAAGAGGCTGCTACAGCTTGGCCTTGGACTCGTTGAGCCACTGGTCGTACCAGACCTTGCCAAACTCCTTCCTTTCGGCCTCTGCGCGCTGATCACGGTCAAAGCGCGCATCCTCAGCCTCGAGGCCGGGGGGGGAGAGGTACGCAAGAAGGGGGCTGTGCATCTCGGTCTTGATGACGCCGTAGACACCGGACTTGGACTTTTCGAGCAGGGCGCGGTCGCGGACCAAGGCGAGGGCGTCGTCGAGGCCGGGGGAGGAGGTGGCGACGACATCGACGATGCCGGCGGCGAGGGCATCGGGGCCGGCGAAGCGACGGGCCTCGAGGGCGAGGGCGCGGCAGGTGGCGGGGGGCAGCTTGTGGCGGAAGAGGGCGGCCATGGCGGGCTTGAGGGGCGCGCCGAAGAGGAGCTCGTTGAGGCAGAGGTGGCCGCGGGCCGAGGGGGCGATGCGGTAGTCGTGGGCCATGGCGAGCATGAGGCCGCCGGCGTAGGTGTGGCCGTTGAGCAGGGCGATGGTGGGCATGGGGTAGCTGGGGATGGTGAGCGAACGACGATATACATGTGTATATATATATATATATAGAGAGAGAGAGAGACAGAGAGAGAGAGACGTACGTCAGGAACCTCCGCCAGACCTGGTACAGCAAGGGCCAGAAGCCATCCGTGCCCACGGCATGTGCGAGATCGAGGCCGTTGGAGTAGAACTTTGTAATGGCGCTGGTGGTGATGAGGACGCTCCCTCCGGCGGCAGCGGCGGGCCCAAACTCGAGAGCGTCGAGGGCGGCGAGCAGGGCGCGGCAAAAGGGCGTCGTCAGGCGGTTGTCCGGGGGCGAGGACCAGGTCAGCAGGAAGACGCCGGGCTGGGGCGCGGTGCAGACGATGGAGCCGCCGGGGTGGGCGGAGGAGTCGGCGAGGGGGGGGATGGGGATGGAGAAGAGGGGTGGGGGGGAGGCCATGACTTCTTCGCTCTTGTCTTCTTTTCTTCTGTTGTGCGAATATGGATTCTTGGATTGGTTGACTGATTGAGTGTTGGGGGAGCGTGGAGAGAGGAGGGGAAAGTCGACGATGATGGTGCGTTGTCGAGGTTGAGGTTGAACTGGTGGTTATAAGTAGGTAGTTATCACGGGCCTGTTTTTACCTCGGCTGTTTCTGCGCTGGACCCTCCCCAGTGCTGCAGCTGACAGGCCTGTAGCCCCTGTAAGCATAGTGGGGTAGCACCCGAGCCGGAATCGGCAGCGGGGCACTGGAAACCCCCACACTTGGCCAACCGCATGTCCCTTATCGACCCTTATCGCCCCCCATATTCGCTGTCCTCTTCCTTGTTTCCCATCGCCATCACCAGCTTCACCGCCATCACCACCACCACCACCAAAAATGCCACCGCAGCAGCGCTCCCTCCCCGCGCCCGCTGCTGGCGACGGCGGCGGCCCCATCGTCTTCTTCCACCCCGACCTCGGCATTGGCGGCGCCGAGCGCCTCGTCGTCGACGCCGCCGTCGGCCTGCAGCAGCGCGGCCACCGCGTCGTCATCTTCACCAACCACTGCGACCCGCGCCACTGCTTCGACGAGTGCCGCGACGGTCAGCCCTCCCCTGACCAGCACGACGACGACGACGCGAATACTGACGTGTGTGTGTGCGCATGCTTAAAGGCACCCTCGACGTGCGCGTCCGCGGCGCCTGGCTCGTCCCCCCCTCGCTCTTCTCCCGCCTCGCCATCCTCTGCGCCGTCCTTCGCCACGTCCACCTCATCCTCCACGTCACCCTCTCGCGCGAGCTGCCAGCCCTCACGCCCCGCGCCTTTGTCGCCGACCAGCTCTCCGCCGGCCTGCCCCTGCTGCGCTGCCTCTACCGCGCCGTCCCCATCCTCTTCTACTGCCACTTCCCCGACCTGCTGCTCGTCCAGGGCCGCCAAGGCTCCCGCGCCAAGCGCCTCTACCGCGTACCCTTTGACTTTCTCGAGCAGTGGAGCATGGGGTTTGCGCAGGCCGTTGCTGTCAATTCAAATTTTACCCGTTCCGTCGTTGAGCGCACTTGGCCGCGCCTCCCTGCAAAGGTCCGCATCGACGTCGTCTATCCCTGCGTCGACACCGATTCCCACGACGACGCCGACGATGAGCTGCGCGCCGGCTGGGGCAAGACTCTCCGTGGCCATGGCAAGCTGATGCTCAGCATTAACCGCTTCGAGAGGAAAAAGGACATTGGCCTCGCCATAAAGGCCTTTGCCGCCATCCCCGAGCCCGAGCGCGACGGGGTCCGCCTCGTCCTCGCAGGTATCCTCTCACCCTTTCATCAACCCCCCCCTCCATCATTGGCTAACCCACAGCAACTCTCAGGCGGCTACGATTCCCGCGTCTCGGAAAACGTCCAGTACCACCAGGAGCTCCGTCAGCTCGCCTCGTCGCTCCACCTCTCCCACCACTCCGTCACCAGCCCCGCGTCCCCCACCGCCCTGGCCGACGCGCTCTCCCCGACCGCCCAGGTCCTCTTCCTCCTCTCCATCCCAAACGCCCTCAAGGCCGCCCTCCTCGCCGCGGCCCATCTCGTCGTCTACACCCCCTCCAACGAGCACTTTGGCATCGTGCCCCTCGAGGCCATGCTCGCCCGCCGGCCCGTCCTCGCCGCGAACACGGGCGGGCCCGTCGAGACCGTCTGCGACCCGGCGACGGGCTGGCTGCGCGACCCGGACGACGTGCCCGCCTGGACCGCCGTCATGCGCCGCGCCCTCGCCCTGCCCGCCGCCGACCTCGCCCGCATGGGCTCCGACGGCGCCCGCCGCGTAAAGAACACCTTTGGCCGCGACCAGATGGCCGACCGCCTCGATGCCCTCGTCGCCGACATGGTGGCCGCCAAGCCCGGCCCGCCGCCCCTGTCCAGCAGCGTGCTCAACCTCGTCTTCCTCGCCCTCCTTCTCTCCCTTGGCCTGGGCCTGGCCAGCATGTACAAGCGCCTCACTCGGAACTAGACTCCCCCTCCCTCTTTCTCTGTTCTCCCAGGCCCGTCGGAGGATCTCGTGCCGGCGTAAAAGTCGCCGCGGGCATGGGGGAAGCGGCATGCGCCGCCCCCCTTGGTCATATATAGATATACATATGCATGTTAGAAAGATATAGGCGGAATGATCTTTTGGCACGGCGTTTGCGGGGGAGCAAGCCGGCTCCTCGTCTGTCCCACAAAGAGCAGAGAACCCCGGCTGGATTCGGGCCGCGGGTTTCTTCCCCGATTGAGAGGGCGACGCGGATCGCCTCCAGGAAAGCGGCCGAGGACACCGCGGCACTGAGAAAGCCGTCGACACATCACCAAAATACTTAAACGTCAAGAAAAAACCGCAGATTTCAAGGTAATCAATTTGCCATCCAAGGCGCGCTCCGGCGTCGCTACCTATGCCCACCCCAAACCCGAAACCGAAACATGACTATAATATGACCTGACCCAGCGTCTTGACAAAATGGCCAGCGAGCCTCCCAAGTGAAAAAAAAGCACCACGCTGTCCCTCACCCGGGTACTATATAAGTGATCAAACCGCCGGCACCTCCGGAAAACAAGGGTGTTGAGAAGAGAAGAGAAAGAAAAAAACGAGCAGAAAATTGAACGGGTGTAAAACCAGGGGCGTTCCCCTCAAAGCCAGCTTTCTTTCACAACGCTGCCTCCCGCCAAAGCGCCAGTAACGTCCGGGCTCCGGTCCGCAAAGGAAGGGGGGGGGGGGACGCCACGCTCATCGTGGAGCCCATGCAGATACAACATGAAGCAGAAAGTCAAAAGGCCCCCTATGCACGTCCAAGTCCCTGCATGATGCGCTGGTTGTGCCCCTATCGCTCTCGTGTGCTCCGCGTGGTGGGTGCGTGCTTGGTATGCCCGCATGTCCCGTATGCACCGCCGCATGTGCCGGTCTCAGAGCCGGGTAGTCATCTCCTCGTCCCTTCATCTGTCGTAAACCTGGCGCACACCAAGACGTCCATTCGTGTCTTCAACGTCCGGGGATGTGTTTAAGAAAGTCGATGTCATGGAAAGAAGAAATGGCTGCGTCCAACAAGCTATGCGAGACCAGAGAAGAAAAAGCCGACGGCCGACCAATGTGAATGATGAGAGAGTAGAGAGGTTTTCAGTGACGTCAAGACGTCGCGGTAATTGTGGACTCGTTCAAGCGAATGCAAGCAGGACCAGCGCTCCGTGAGGAATCCCGCCGAGTCAATGTGTGCTTTGTCTTCCACGACTTCCCGACCTAAACAAATGTTGTTCCAAATTCACCGAGATTGTGGCTGCGTGGGGTATTGTTGACGAGAAGCAAAGTTAATGTTTAGAAGGCATCATGTGTCCCAATTCTTCAGATTAAGCACGGGTTGCCATCGTCGTCGTGCACAGGAATCCTCTTCGCGGTTTCGTTGCTAGCTGTGCTGGCACCGGTATCCCTCCGTTTCGCCTCGACGGGGCGCACGGGTGAGGCCCTGAGCATGAGAGAGGTCCGTCTGCGAGGCTTGGCCATGAGCAGGATGCCGTCGTCGCTGCCGTCGTCGTCGTCGTCATCGTGAGCCGGGCTCCTATCCGATGACCCGACCGTGCCAGGGCTCCCGGGCCCGGCCGGGACAATATGTAGGGCCAGCGGGCCGCTCTCCATGGCAGGGGCGTTCTCGAAAACGTGATCCAGTCCCAAGCTGGTGGATGGCTCCTTGGCCGGCGCAGGTCGGGTCATGGAATCTTCCGCTTCGAGTCGTGGCGACTGACCCTTGACGATGCCAGGCTTTCCCAGCAGCTCCCCCTCGATGTCTGCCGAGACGGAGCTGGCCCCGCTGAGTAAGGCCGGCAGGGAGGGGTCCGACTGGAAAATGAGCATTCTGTGCGAGGCGTTTTTGGGTGCAATGTCCCTCGGCACCGGGCTCGTCGTCTCACTAGGACTTGTGAGAGGGGTGCCGATGGCCTCCATCGACTCCACGCTCGACGACTTGATGGTCGTTATCGTGTTGCCTCTCGACGGCGCTGTAAAGTGCCGGGTCCATTCCTGCGCGCCGGGAGATGGCGGACAAGGGACGTCCACTGCGTTCAGGTCAGCATCATGGGTTTGGTGTCCCTCGGGCTCTGCCGTCGCCGAGGAATGAGTGGCCGAACGTGCCGCAGGGGTCTCCGGCACGAGGGGGTCGTGGCTGTGGAGCTTGGCCCGCTCCGCTCCCGACGAGGTCTCTACACGGTGAGCTGTTCGTGGGCGCTCATCAACGTGTGTCTGCTGCCGTGCGTGAAAGTTTGGGTCGGACCGAGGCTGGCCGTGCTGATACGTGGCCGCAGCAGTCTGGGGAGAGCTTGACAGAGGCGATGGCGTAGTGCTGCTGTGCTCGCGCGGGCCTCTCTTGAGTTCTATCGATCTCATAGATTTCAGACGTCTCGGCCCCTGAATGCTTCCCGGCGCCACTGCATTGCTCAGTGCCACCTGGGCATGAGCCCGCTTGTCCGTGCTGACGAACAAGGCCCTGTCTGCGGATGCCGACCGGGAGCTGTCCTCGCCCTTGCATTCTGGACCACGGGCCCGCCGCCCAACCGGCTCCTCCTCACGCTGGCTCTCCCGGTGTCCGCCGCACCAGAGCGAGGCAGGACTTGGGCGTGCCTCTGACGGAGGTGGCCTCAACTGAAACAAGCTTTGTGGAGGCCTGGAGTTGCCGTGCTGGCGGTGAGAGTGTCGAGAAGGGCCGTCATTTTCAGTGCTGCTACGTTCTGCGGGGTTGGGGTCCCGAGAGTTTTGCAAAGGGGGCAGAACCGTGGCAAGGGGGTCGTATTCCACCGTCTCGGCTCTGACGTTGGTTCCTGACGAAGACGGGGCGAGGTGACCCGCCGGCGCTGGGCCGTCTCTGCTGGTTTGAAAGAAGTAGTCGTCGCCGCGAAAGCTGCCACGGCGATCGTTGGTGTAGTTAGTGGGCGGACCGGTGTTCCGGAGCACACTGTCGCCGGCCGAGCTAGCTGCGCTGCTTGCGGCTCGACGTCGAGACCTGCTGTCGCCTCGTTCGACTAAGGGCTGCATGACCTTTCCCACAGCCTTTTTCACGACCGAACGGGCTCGCTCCAAGAAGTTTAGCGGGACGACGGCAAACGACATGTCCTTCTCGTCGACCTGGATCTTCCTGCCGCAAGAGGGTCGTGCTGGATCCGTGTCGTCAAGCCAGCCCACGGGATTGGTGATGCCTTGGACGACCCACGGATGGCGCTTGATGTCCCTTAGGCGGATTCGCTTCTCAGGGTTCTTGATGAGCATTTGCCGGAGCAGGTCGTAGAGGAGGTTGTCAACCTCTTCGTATTCAAGGTCGTTGTCGTCACGATACGGGTGAGCATTTTGGCGTTTGTAGAGGGACGTTGCGGATGGCGAGGTGGATGGGTCGACGGGCTTCAGGCGTCTGCGGGAAATGTGCACCTCGTCGGTTGCAATCTTCCGGAACATCTGGAACTCGTCCTCTGCCAGGAAGGGAATGCGAGCATAGATGAGGCAGTAGAGCGTGACTCCGAGGGACCAAACGTCAATCTGCTCCGACACCTTGGGCTGTTCTTTGCTGTCGACATCTGTGTAACACAGCTCGGGAGCGAAGAAGGCGGGGGTGCCGACCGTCTTGGCGAGCTCCAAGTCGTCGTCAAAGTCCTTAGCTTCCGACTCGGACACGGTCTCGTCCAGCTCGCCGTCGCGGATAGGTCGGCCAAAGTACGAGACGCCAAAATCAGAAATCTTGACCCGGTGGTCCCTAGTCCAAAGCAGATTCGCCGGCTTGATGTCTCGGTGGACGACTCCCTGGTAATGGAGATATTCGAGCCCCAGCACGGTGTCCCGGAACGTTGAGCGGGCCTGGTCCATGGTGAAGCAGGGGACGAAGGAAAAGTCCTCGGCGAACGGGTCGTGGGCGCGAGGGTTGTAATCGACCGAGGACATGTGAGAGATAATGGAATCAGCCACGCTCGAAGATCGGGGCCTGAAGCCCTCGCCACGATGAGAGCCGTGCGTGGCCCCGTCGAAGGCGGTATATGAGCCGCACTGCGGAATGGGCGTCTCCATATCAGCGGCCCAGTCCACCATCTCATCGAGTTCCGGCGGGGCCGGGCCTGCCGACGTCGAGGACAGGGACCTCGAGGGCGCACAGGATGATGGGCAAGAACCAGCCGGGGACGGCTGTCCGTCAACGACTGCAAAGTCTTCGCGTGAAGGGATGCGGGACCACGGGCCGGCGCTGCTGCGTTCGTCGGCGGCGCCGTATTCGACGCTCCAATAGTCGGATGGACCGGCGTAGTTTTGCGCCAGCCTCGCCCTCTTGAGCTCCTTGAGAGCCTGGCGGCGCTCGAGGATTTGGTCGTACTGCTCCTCCTCGGCTGTGGGGGCGTCGCCTCGCATCTCGCGCTCGATGCGCCTTCGTTCGTACTGGCAGATGTGCGGCAGGCCCTTTTTGCGCCAGACGACCTCGCCGAGCTCGACGTGCTCGAGGACCATGTAGATCTTCTTGAGCTCGGGATCGTCGATTACTTCGAGGAGCGCGACGACGTTGGGGTGTCGGATCTTCTTGAGAATGGCAATTTCCTTCTTGGTCTTGTCCTGGGGAGACATGGCGGTGACGCGGCCGAGACGGCGCTTCTTGGAGAAGCGGGGGATGATCTTGATGGCAACGTTCTCGGCAGTCTGGGTGTTGCGGGCGAGCTTGACCTTGCCGTGCATGCCGCGGCCAATCTCCTCGATGACTTCATACTGGTTGATGGACTTGCGGCCGGTGATGATGTCGGAGTCGATGAGAGCCTTGTGGGTCCTGCAAATGCGCGGTCAGCATACCTCGGGCTGCCGCAGCGGTGCGCAGGAGTCGACGAGGGGAAGGGGAGGGGCCCAACATCGTGAAACACAGGTCGTGGTATGGGGAGGGGCAACGAGGATGAGAGAAGACGACGTACTCGCGAACCCTATGGTTCTGCAATGGATGCAGATACGGACTGCCCAAGGCCGGGGCGGGCGTGTTGCTCTCCGAGAGGGACGTGGGCTGGTGGAATTGCGAGGGCGACGGGCTGAAGAGGCCGGGAGAGGACATCGGGGTGCTGCTGGCCGTCCGCAGCGGCAACGACGACGACGTGGGGAGGCGAGGATGCGCATGGAGCGAGAGCGCTTGGTGCAGTTGCGATGAATCCATGTTGGGAGCAATTACGGGGGGCTCGAGGACGGTGAATCGACATGCTGAAGGCGGGTGGCTGCCGAAGCGCGATGCGAGCCTTGAGGCAGAAGTCAGAGAGGCCGGCAACCGGCAAACCTAACGCCGCATGTTGAGGTAAAGCACAGAGAGGAGCGTGGCAAAAAAAAAAGGCAAAAGGAAGATAAGATATGAGAAGACGAGGAGCAGAAGACGGTTAATTCGAGCGTGGGAGGTGTTGAATTGAAGGAGTAAGAGGGCAGCGTGTGTGTCTTCCTTGGGAGAAGCCGGCTGGGATCTGCGATGGATGGATGGATGGTGGTCGAGAGGATGGATTGGGGGAGTGGGAGTGAAAGAGGAGGGGGGGGCTGTTCCCACCAGCGTGGGCGACAGTGAGCGATAGCGCATGCACCGTTTGTACTGTGCAGCATGCGTGTGGTATCTGCGAGAAAAGTACATGCACTGGATAGACTCTAGTGGAGGCGCACAGTGCAAAGGGCAGGGATGAGACTCGCGTGCGCTGCAGAATCTGAATCGCACGGCTCAGGGGCGGGTGGTGTCATAGCCCCGGCAGACAGTTTGCGGACCGACACACGCACGGTGAGAGGCTAGGCCTTGGGCCCACCTGCAAGTACCTCGAGAGCCTGACGTAGGTGGTGTGTGAGGGGGGTGGAGCCAGTGGGGTGGCTCGCCGCTTGGGCCCAAGTGTACACGGGCGGTACCTCGCTGGTGAACTTGGTCGCTGACGACGGGCGCGGGCATTCGCGAGCCCCGGCCGGGTAGCGAGCCGGTACCGGCTGCGTCTCTGCTGAAACCTTTATCGCTGGCGACGACCTTGTTCCATCAATTGTTTCCAGGTCGCGAGTCCCTCGGCAGCGACGCCGGGGCCGACAACGCTCCGTCGGCTTCAGAGGAGGAGGAAGAGGAATGATTGGCTGCCTGCCTCTAGCGGCACACTGCTCGGGTCAAAACATGATGTAAAGGCCTCGAGGTTTGATAAGTGCCTTGGGGCATGGCTGCTTATCGTGCTTTCGGCGCCATTGGTCTGCTGCCTCTGGCAGTGGCTGACGCTGCTGCAGGCCAGCTGCAGGCGGGCTGCAACGGGCTTTGATGTGCTCTGCTAGCGGGTACCTGTTGGCAAGGGGGGACAGACGCATGCGCTCGCACCTCGGGGTTCCGACTTCTTTGCCGAGACGGGGATTTGCTCCATCACAGCACTAGCAGCGGAACTTACGAGATCAACGGTTAATACTGTCGGTACTGTTAGCCGTACTTTACCAAGCAGAGAAAAGCCCCGTACCGGTGCAAGTACCTGCAGCGCGCGGCGTGGAGGTACTCTTTGCGCGGTAGCAGACGGTGGCGCTGCTAGACCGGGCTGCATCCCTGCCTTGGAGAGCCCGCCGTTCGGGCGCCGGCGGGCCTGACTCTGGTTTTCAGCACGCCAGCAGTCTCATGAAAAACAAAGAGTCACATCAACACAGTTGCATGCAATCTGGTGGGAACAGCATGTACACATGTACGTACATTCACCTGCGGAGCATGCATCTACGAACAAGAGTAGGTACTACTGATATACGTATGCGAGTTCCGCCTCGATGGAGCCCCAAACTCAAGGCTATTATGAAAGGATGCTTGTCTCGATGGCTACAGAGAGCGATGCCGGCCTGGTACCTACTGTATGTAGAATCCCCAAATGCTTGGAACGGCAGGGGTCTCATGGACACAGAGGCCCCACTTGCCAGTACGAGATTGCATGCATGCAAGTGCGTGACACAGGCAGGGGAGCACGGATCGCAGGTGGTACATGTCCCAGATAGGCAGGCTCTTCGGTGGCGCCACCGGGAGCCGGGCTCGGAAAGGTATCGGCAATCTGGCAAAAGGTACTTTGTCTCCCTGTCTTTGTACCTCGGACCTGACGCTCATTTTCCTTATCTCTGTTTCTGCTGGCGAATCAGAATCGTTCCATGGGCTAATTGCTGATTCAGCCGCCAAAATAATAGATTAGAAAAACAGGGACCAACAGCACTCGCATGTCGTCAAGACGAAAGACAAAGCTATTCATCGGTTATTTTTGGATGCGAAACCACGCCTTTCAGACTGCACTGCATCTCCATCTGTGTCACCATTTTTCGTCGTCGTCGTCGTCGTCGTTGTCGTCGTCGTCCTACGGTAGGGTGCGTTGCAGCAGCAGCGACCCATGGCGACCAACCAATCCCGACGTGTCGCCGAACCGCCGGACCCGATGATTTCCATTCTTCGTCGTCATCGAATTTATTGGGCCTCCGATACTCCCGGCACGGCACCCTTGGCACCTTTACTGTGGTACTGTAATTACGGCACGAGCCACGGGCAGTGGTGCTGTTCAGAGGCGCCGTTGGCGGGCGAGAAGCAAAGGCACCCAAGGTCAAGGAAACAAAAAAAAAATTGCACCCGCCCGTGCCCAATATTGATCAAGGGCCAATGCAAATGCACAACCGGCGCATCGGCTGCACTCGTCGACACGCCATCACCCACCGACAGACACGTCGTATTGCCCCGTGCTATGAACCGAAGCCATCGTGACCCGACCAGCAGAGCCGAGGGGCCGCCTTGGCTGAAGCAACATCCAGGCGGTTGGCTGCTTTGACAAGGCCTATTTGTACAGTAAGTGTGTTTACGTAGCAGCCGCGCAGAGAGGCAACAGCTTGTTTCTTGTCTCCTCCAAAGCAGCCTTCAGTCCAAACGAGGCAGCTGGATCGAGGCCCGAAGGCAACCAGGACAACCCACTTGCAAGCTGTGCGCCTGTCAAAAATCGACAATGGGGGCCGTCTGTTGATGCGCAGCCGGGTTTATTACCGCAGTGCATCGTTGGCCGGCCTCGCGACGAGGGCAGCGGCAGGGGGGGGCGATTCTACATGACACCTGGCCAATCCGGCGCCCATGCTGTCCAGTACAGACATGGCAACGGCCTGGCCTCGGAGTGATGCTTCGTGGCCTCGAAGCACAGTGTGGACGAGGCGCTCGAAGTTGCCACCGCCGCGCGCCTCCCTCGTTGCCTCGTCACATTTTTCTCTTTGGCGGCAGCACAGCAGACGACGGCTTGCGCCTGCGCGGTGTGCACTGTGCCCGGGCCTTGGGCAATCTCCACGCATCGCGTTTCTGCTCCAGAACCCCACCGTCGACGGGCCGGGACAGGGGGGGCGTGGCGGACGACGAGGTGCCCTGTGGCGTACCGTGCGTATACCGAGCATCTGTCACTGTGGTCCTGTCCTCGCGCTTCCTCTCCACGACTAAAACAACATCAACAACTTCTATATACAGCGACTGTACTACAGATACCTCGAACCTTGACATTCTAGCCCCCAAAGCTCGTACTGTACCTGGCAACCTCGGAGTCTGTACGTACGCACAAAAGCTTCAGGGCTATGCTCATGTGCAGGTACCCGCGGGCATGTGCGTGCGTCTCCAACAACAACAGCCCGTGGCGTTATGCTTTTGTGCCACCTACCTACCTTGTCCTCGACTTGCTCCTCAGATAGGCAGGTTTCCCCCCCTGAAGGTTTTCCCGGGGAATAACTGGAGTACTTTGCAGGAGCAGCACCAAGGCGTGAGCTAGCACATAGCCCCGGCTCTAATCGACGCCCACCCACCCCATCCCCATCCGAGGGCACATGTCTGCGCACGGCTCGGTGGCTCACCTTTTGATACTTAATTAATTAGGTTAGTTGCCTCACCTGAGCCGAGTCGACGCGCTGAAACAGGGCTGTGGCTTGATATGCCTTGCAGCGGCTGGGGAGCCCATGATAAAGGCCCCTTTCCTTCATCCCTCCCTCTCTTATTACTGCTCTGTTTGTGCTACCTTGTTTCGAGAGTTGGGACAAAAGAGGCGACGAGAAAAGAGAGGACAGACTCTGGGGGGGCTGGCGGGGGAGGGGGGGCTCTCAAGGCAGTGGGCACCATGGCTGGAGCAGGCATGGGATGTGCACTGCCGAGAGCAACGAGGACGTCATAATCAGGATATTCTTGCGCCGTAGTCGAGAGTCATGGTGTGCGCGCCTCGGCCAATGAGCTCGCCTGCGTTGGTGGACAAGGGGAGTGCAGACGACGAGACGACCAAGGCAAAGGAATCCAAGATGCGTCAGGGTTCGCTCACACTGTACGGTACATGCATGTAATGTGTAATGTATGCACATGAACTGTCCATCCACTCGTTATTCCGCTCATGATATCGACAAGGGCTCGGACGTGGGCGGGTCATCTGGGGTTTATGCACCGTGCCGGCTCCGGACGTCCCTCGGCAACCTCCCCGATACGGCTTACATACTTCAACACGCATCGAACAGCGATACAGCACTTACATACATGTCTTCGCTGCCGAGTCCCTTGCTGAGTGCCATCTTCCTTATTCCCGGGAGGCTTGTCCGGCAAGGTCACCTGCAGTAAGCCCGTCCATCTTCCTCCCTTTCCCTCCACCTCCCGCCTGGCCTGCGTGAGCGCTGGCCTTGTCTCCCCTTGTTCCCTAACCTCCTACTTCTCCGGTACCGTCACACCGTGCCTCGCCATCAAAAAAGGGGGAGGGGCACCCCGGCCGAGGATGAGAGGCGGGAAACAAGAAAGGCAGGGAGCAGAGAGGTTCGCGCCGCGCGGGGCCGCGTGCTACCGTTCGCTGGAGAGGGGTGGGCTGCCTGATGACTGGCTGGGAGCATCAGAAGACCCTCACGAACTGTTCCGTCTGAGAGACCTCATTGGCTCGACCCTTGGACAGTGTGTGTGCGGGTGTGTCTGACAGGAGAGGGATGGTGGGTGGTGGTGTAGTGGGCATGGGGGGAATACCGGCCGGCCCGTTTGCCAATTGATGTGCGCCTCACTCGCCCCAGCGCCAGCGGCAGTTGGGGTTCGGCCGAGACCCTGTTTCCGGAGTTCTGAGACGCTTTGCCTCTACTTGGGTCGTTCTCCGCGGTCATGATCACGGAGGATTAATAATGACATGGCACCCTACCTTTGTCACCCGACGCAGTATCCGCGAGGAGATGGATCCGAGGCGGGAGAGTAGATTCAAACGTCTCCTGTCCGTCGTGTTGGGCAGCGTCCCGATCACCAGCCTGATGTTTGCTCCCTCCCTCCGTCGGCCTCCCCTTGCCCGGTCCAGTTCAGTCTACACAGACGGCGACGCACGCGACCCGTCAACCCGTATCCAGCATGCGTCATTTCAGTCCGTGGATTTCCTCCCGCGCAGTGCGGCAGCATGGGGAAACGGGCCTACAAGATACAGACATGCATGCCCAGGCCATATATATGCCACTCTATAGGTGCGGATGGTCATCCTGGAAAAAACGGGACCCAAAATCGACGTCTCTCTGGCAGCCTGGAGAGGCTGACGAATACATGCGATATTTACACAGACAAATGGAGATGCGGATGAGCATACAGTACATATTGGCCCGGCTTTGTTCCTTCCCGTCTGCGTCAAAAAGAGAAGCGCATAACAGACCGGCGAGCACATGCCGTGTCCTTTGGATGGATGAGCCGCAAAGACACACGACGGTTGACAGTTTCTGACGCAACGACCCCATCCCAGCATGGACGTGACACTCCCAGGCCGACAGGATGCGTAAACGATCCCGGCATCCTGCTCATATATCGTGCCGTCAGTCACTCCGCATACTGCATGCGCGTTTTATGTATGTACACACAATACAAAACCACTACCCACCGATCCATCCGTCCCGCTTCCCCAGCCGATCGTGCCCCAACCTTGGAAGTAACTGGAAAGATGCTGTGTGGCCAGCGCCAGGGTCCTGCGAGCGTGGTCGGCTGACGACGGCCACGCACCTCGGCGAAAATCAAAGGGCACCCGGGGCTCGCGGTGTCCACAGAAGGGGGGCGAGAGAAATGGCGAGAATCCGGCAGAAGGCGAGAATCAAGGGGCTCGATTTGGCCGTTGACGTATCTTTCTATGTGTACTTTAGTCTAGAAACCGTACTCATCAGCTATTCAAGGGGGAGAGGTGTTGTGTATGCCGAATCGATGCCCAGGGGGGGGAGGAACGAGTGAATATCTGTAGGGGGGAAGCGAAAGCTCGTGATCGGACTGTCGAGGCCAATGACGTCTGGTCTTCGGCGTTGACTCTACTGTACAGCCCCAGCAGGAGGCTCTTGTTGAGAATATACCGATGAGACAGGTTCGGGAATAACGGTGCCCGATCCAGTTTCGAGACCTGGTTTCTTGAATGATGCAAATCCTTGGCCACGAGTGATTTGATGGTAACAAATCTGAAACAGAAATAGCATAGTCTTCCAACACAGAAGACTATCCAACAGCGTCGAAAAAGTGCTGTCGTCGTCTTCTACCCATGCTCATTTTCCCCTGCCAACAAATACCCGAACTCAACGTGGTTTATGCAAGTATATTAGCCTAGACATGCAGTTAGACATGAAGGCAGCTTCGAGAATGAATGGCATTGTATCCGCACATCTGCCTCAAGTCATTGCCAAGACGTAAGAGGGGAAATATGATAGCTCAACTCCGAAACTCCCATCAACGGACAAGGGGAAGGGGGTAAAAGAGGGTGCCAATGCAGCTTACCGCACACAAATACGCCCTCGCTCATGCAGCATGTAGCGCCTTTGCGGCCTAGCGGGCAGGGCTTGCAGGCAGAGAGCAAGCTTAGCAGACTATAAGAAGAATCACGAGGCCCCCCGCTGCCGGCGAATTACGAGCTGAGCGTACATCAACGTAGCAGTCTCTGGCAGAAACAAGAAATAACGCGGTTCCCCTTGAGGGCCACCCTCTAGACAGGCCCCCATCAAGCATCATCTTGCGTCGATAAATCTGCCCCCCTCTTGTTCTCGCTCCCCTGCTACACACGATCTGCATACATACATCGCAAACCAACTAGTTACCAACTACTACCAACTACTACCTAGCTACGGGCTGCCCCCGACGAATAACACGAGCATGTCGGCAATAGTCATCTTTGCGTACCCCCGCAGCTCAGCCTCAGACTTTAATCTGGCCTACTATACCTCCTCGCACATGCCCATGGTGGCCGATAAGTGGGCGCGCTACGGGCTGCGCTCGTGGAGCGCCATCGAGATGACGCCGGGCTCGCCACATGTGGTGCAGTGCGTCCTGCACTGGACCAGCGTCGGGGCGTTTGAAAAGGCCCTGGAGGAGGACGGCAAGGACATTTTGGCGGACATCAAGAACTACACGGACGTTGAGCCTGCTATCTTGAAGGGGAATGTGAAGGGGCAATGGGCCGCGTGAGGGGATGGGGTTTGTACGGAGAAGCGTGCCCAGGGCCATAGGCGGATCAAAGGGAAGAATGAACGCCTGGCGACTGAAAGGGGTTGGAAGATGGCGCGGGACTGAGCGCAACTTCCAAGTAAAGTTGAGAAAGGTCTTGATGTGTAAACAACCCCTTTTCATGGACCGCTTGGAATAATACAACAAAACTGAACAGTTAATATATACAATATTATAGATATAGAAGTGTTCCGTTTTTAAAACCATGTGAATGCATCGAGAAGAGTTTCTTATTACTTGAAAGCGCATGAAACAGAGCGGTGACTCCACCCTGAGCCTGTCCATATTCTGCTGGGCCGTGCTACTACCCGCCTGGGCAGTTTTCGTGTTGCGGTCGCAGCGCCGATTATCTCTGACTGACACACATACAAGAAGAATTAGGAGGTGGGAGATGCTGTGTCTCAAGAGTACCAGACCATTGTGCCGTTAAGCTCACGCGTGTCTTTAGGGCCACAACCAACAGGCCACCTCCTCCCGGGAGCCACTTTCGGTATGCAAAGGCATTGAATCCGCCTCATCGAGGCCATATTGTTGGCTGGCGTCTAGCTGTCAAGACTCGCGGCTATATTTAGGCATTGCTTGATGACGCCATACAGTCTACTACCATCGTGGCACCTCTTGTTCAGGGCGACGCCCTTGGTTAACCTTCGACATAGATACTTGACAGTTTTATCATTTGTAGACATCACCTGTCGTCACGTATATCGTATTGCATCACGGTCAATGCTGCATTCACAAAGACCGACCAAGAAAGTAGTCGGAGACAAAAGAATGCGTAAGAGGTATCGATAGTGCCTTTTCCAAAACAAGCCAAAGTGAGCAAGTTTCTGTTGTCAAATACATGATAGATCCTCGTCCCAGGCGTTATTCGTAAGAATTATGCACACTCTTTCTTTCTAGGGGCTTGCTACAAATATGTCGTTCGCTGTCAATCTGGTAACCGGCCTATAGCTTCTGGTTAATAACCAGGGAGATCAAGATTGCGAAACCGACGTGGACCTTTAATTACTTTGAAACGGAGACTTGGCCATCGGCTTTGCCCCTTGCCACCCACTGGGATCGGGGCCAAAGGCAGCGACGAATGCGCAGAGAAAGAGTGAGAATTTCACGTTGTCTGCGGAGATGGCCAAGATAGAGCGAGTGTGAAGTTGGCTTAAAAGTGGATGTCTAAGCTTGTTGCGATATCGTAGCTGATGCGACCATCCGTGAACCGAGAGGCTCCATCCTGTTCATTCTTTTTCCTTGCTGCAGTTGCCAGTAACTAATTCATGTAGTTTTCTTCCCGGCCCGAGATGGTTTCCTCAAAATATGAGGCTCTCTGGGTCAACTACAAGAACCGGAATAGCATAAAACCAGGCAGCATAGAGCGGCCCCCGAAACGGCCTTGTCGGCCTTATACTTCTTGGCAACATAGCTTACGCATGTCATTAAACCTAAAGCCCTGACCCGCCTTATGTGTCCCAGGTTGGCTCGGTGGGCCAAGCCAGAACGTAGAATCCTTCTGGCTGGCTATTCCCGCTTGTTCATCTCCTCGGAGTGAGGTTCGCTTTATCTTCCACCTCTTAATAGAATCAATGTTTCAGTCTGCCCTCTCCAGCACGGCAACTCGCTACGCTTCTAGGCTACAGGCTCTCAACGTGTCGTTACACAGGCCAATAGAGATGCGTTTCCCGCAACTCGGTGGAGTTTCAAACCAACTGGCAAGACGAATGGACCTCCTGGAATAAAACGAAGTGAAGGATGAGTTTGCAACTGCACCTGAAGGAAATTGGCAGCGAGTCCTTAGTAAGCGCCAGCCCCTGTAACTCCCCGCGACCATCGTCGTTGGTCGGGCTTCGTTTTTCACTCTTGGCTGCCCCCTTTTGCTGATTCGGCAACGGTCTGCGGCTCGACGCCGCTCAATCTTCAAGTATCCGATTCATCGAGAGATTCATCGAGACCTGAAGGACACAGAGCACAAGGAAGGCACCGGCATGGTATCGAGAGACATTCGCCATCATCACCGTCACCATGGAGGCCACGGCAGTCCCGAACCCGGTGGCAGCAGCATCGCTTCTTGGTCGTCACCTGTACGCGGTGAGTCCGGTGACCCTGGCCCTCGCTACCGTCGCCGTTCTGTGGCTGTGGCTCCATCGACGCCGGCGGCCTGCTAGTTCGCAGCTGTTGCCCGCGTGGGTGCCGCTCGAGATTGGCATCACCTCGGCGCTGCTCAAGTCCAACAGCCTGGCCTCATACTTGCTGTCAGTCTGCGCTCCTCTTGTCTCCCCGACTGTCCTGCTGACGCCCAAACACAGCTTCGTGCTTCGCCGCCGTCAAGGGTCGCTGTTTGGCCTCACGCCGCGTCACCAGATCCTGTACAATCTCCCCAGCATCGAGCGCCTGCTCGCCAAGGGCCACCACACCATCAACACCCACCCGCTGGGGCTGAGCATGCTGCTGCGTGTCTTTGGGGCCCCCGTCTTGTCCTCGCTGCGCCAGCAGTTCGCCCTCATCAACGCCCCGCTGACGGCCGCCGTCGAACGAGGCTTCGTCAACGACGCCGCCGCCACCCAGGCCATCCAGAGAGGCGACGTCGCCCGCAAGCTTGCCCGCCTGCTCAGCTTCTCGGCCGACCGTGAGCACCAGCACCGATGGGAATGGACTGCCAATGTCGCCATCCTCGTCCCGGACCGCCCCGACCACCCAGGCGCCGTCGAGCTCGACCTGGAAGCCCTCCTGCGCGACCTCGGCGCCTGCATCTCGATCCCCCTGCTCTACGGCCAAGACTTTCTCGACCGCAACCCGGGCCTGCTCGACGACTTCTGGAAGTTTGACAACGACGCCTTTCCCCTGCTCGTGGCTGGTGCTCCGACCTGGCTGCCCATCAGGTCCTTCCGCGAGGGCCTCCAAGCCCGGGCCCGCCTCCATGAAGCCCTCGGTGCCTTCTATCGCCGCCTGCAGCAGTTTGAGCGAAACGAGCCCGTCGACTTTGGCGCCGACATGAGCGACGTCAGCTTCGTGGCCCGCCAGAGAAACGACGTCTTTGAGCGCTTCGGCGTCTCCACGCCGGTGCGCGGCATGCTTGAGCTGGGCACCCTCTGGGGCCAGAACGCCAATACGCAGCCGCTCATTTTCTGGTTCGTCCTCTACGTATATTCCACGCCTGGTCTTGTCGAGGCCCTGCGCGCCGAGGTCGAGCCCTGCCTGGTCTTTTCGACGACACCAAACGCAACAAACCAGCAGCCGTCGCCACACGCATACCAGCTCGACTACGCGGCGCTCGGACGCAGCTGCCCGCTGCTAAAGTCGGCCCTGCTCGAGACGTTCCGCTTGGCCAACGAGCCGACGTCGATCCGGTATGTGTCCCGGCCCGTGACCGTTCCCGACGGCGAGCACAGCCACCACCTGCACCCGGGCACCTGGATCTCGGCCCCGCACGCCGGCCTCCAGCGCGACGGCTCCGTCTTCCCCGACCCGGATCGCTTCGTCCCCGATCGGTTCCTCGAGCTCGACGAGCAGACGGGGCGCAAGGTGCCGCGCTATGGCAAGCTCAAGCCCTGGGGCGCCGGCGTCGGCATCTGCAAGGGGCGGACCTTTGCCGAGAAGGAGATACTCGGCGTCGTCGCCTGTTTCATCACCCTGTGGGACATGGAACCGACCGGCGGCGGCGCATGGACTTTGCCTGGCTTCGTCCCCGGCACCGGCGTCATGCGTCCTAAGGAGGCCGTTCGCGTCGTCATCAGACGTCGCCTCTTTTTCTGATCTGCTTATATTGGAAACCGTGCGAATTAGAAGACTACCCAGCCCTCCATGTCTACTCTAAGCCCTGCTTGCGCCAAGCGATTTCAAAATCATCGGCGCAACAATCATTTGTCAAGTTCCTGGACTACACGCGTTCAACGACTCCCTATCATCTTCAGCTGGACCGCTAAGTCTACTGGCCTGCTTGTCCATCATCCCTCCACCAAGCCCAACACGAAGCTGCGCTCAAGCTCAGGCCACTCTCTGCTCCCACAAAAGGTCCCAATCGTCCCGGCTAGCTCTAAGAGCCAACCCACTGAGTTTTCTTCCACCACATCATACATGGCTGGCTCTGCCAGAACCTTGCTCTCAGACGAGCCAAGCCACCAGACTCCTCGTGGCTGCTTCGCTTGCCCGTTCTGCACCTCCGCAGGCTTGCCCGGCACGGGCCGCACCCGGGGCTTCCCACCAACACGACGCCATTCGTTCACCCTCAAGTACGGCAGTGGCCTCTGGAAAAACCAACTCAGGCGGCCGTAGGGCGAGACACTCGTTATGCGTCCGCCTTTGGATGCCCTGTGAAAGCTCTGTAACCCCTCGACGATGACATGAAGCGTCTTGATGCCTCCTCCACCGCCGGTAGCTGTTGACCCGGCGTCACCATTGTTCGAGACGGCTTGGCCGGTCCCAGTTGTTTGTTCGCTGCTCGATGCGCCTCCACCGCGAAGGGCCTTAGAGATAATCGGGGATCAACCCGATCTGCGACCCGTCGTGGTCGGGTACTTGAACAGGGAATATCTCCTGGACCGGGCCCTGGTTCCAGCCGTTCCCCGTTGATTCGGGACGACGGCCATTGTAATCAAGACCATATCCCCATTGGAAGTACATTTCCTCGGTCACCAGGATGCCGACGCGGCGGGCTGGCCCCCGGTCGAGGGTCAGGGCGTTGGCAGACGGCAGCTGGGCCTGCCGGGGCGGGAAGCACAGGACGACGAGGTCATGGGCGGGAATCCAATTAAAGGTTTCGAAGTTGCCGAATGGATTCTCGGGCTCGCACCACCTGTCATGTGCCTCATTGGCGCCGGCACCACCACCCAGCTGTCTGTAGTGCGCTGCCACCAAGAGCCGGGAATCTCGGCACGCTGCCAGCAGGGCGTAAACAGGGAGGTAGCCCGAGTCTCGCGCCCGTGTCGCGCGCACGCCGAATTCGCTGGACGACCAGAGGTGAGCCATGTTGCGCTTGCGCGGGTGGTTGATTATGTCGAAGAAATGCGCCTGGGGCCCGACGGGGGGGCTCTCGAGCCAGATCTGGCGCCGGATCTCGCACGGCAGTCTCAAGAACGACTCAAAGGTAGAGGGACCTTGTTCTGGAGCCGCCGCCCGCGTCTCCTTGCCGATCAGGGAGATTTGCGCGAGAACCCAGCGGACCAGCGTCCCGTGATGATCGATGGCGTCTCGCGCGGAGCGGTACTGGCAACTGTCCCTGGAGAACTGGGTCATGCAGTCAATCCGCTTGTCAATGCGCTTCAGAATCTTCCGGGTTTCTCTTGATTCGCTTTTAGGATTGCCACCAGCAAACTTGGTGTGGCGGCACCTCTCGACCATGAGTCGGGCCGTCTCCATGCCCGCCGGGTCGCTGAGACGTTCCAGCGTGTCTTCGTCCGTCTCGTGCGTCCCCAGAACGCCAGACTCCCGCAGATCGCGCAAGGCAATCCCGTAGCCTCCTCTATGCTGGTCCAAATCCTCCTGGCGCAGCTCTTGCTCGCGATATAGGTAACACAAATACTCAATCCAAGTTTCCAACTTGCCTTGGAGGCTCAGGTCGTGCTTGAGGGCAACGGACATGGAAACAGACGACGTGGGGCAGTTGAAGCCGTTGCGGGCCAAGTCGGCCTCGACGCTGTAGACGTAGTTGGGGAAAAACTTCGGTGCCTCCCTCGATCTCATCTGAAAGGCTTGGAAATTTTTCCAGGCTGACAACTGCTTGCGGAAGACCTGCCACTGATTTGGGTGGCTCTGCCAGTAGGACAGGATATCACGATACTCGCCGGGTGCTTCGACAATGGTCTGGAGCAGCTCGAGCGGGTGCGACGGCCGGCCGCCGTTGTCCATGAGTTCGTTGTAAGCCTCGGTCTCGCGGTCAACGGCGTCCACGTCCCTGGATGAGGTGGCCATGGCAAGAGGTGGACATGGGATGAACAGAGGGTAGAAGGTGGCCCAGGTGCCATTGTTGGAGTGCAAATTCACAGAGCAGAGTTTGGTCAGTGAATCGAAGGACGGGGACCCGCTCGTGGCTGCTTTACACGAACAAAGGTTGATAATGGCTGATGTGGCGTTGGCCCGCAATTGAGGTATGATTCCTGGGACGTTCAGGAAGCTGCATAAAGAGCGTACGGCGAGGCGTCTCTAGAGCACGCAGTTCTAAGGACGTACGGAGTGTTAATATGGTCGTTTCTCTATCTAGATAGGCTTTATTGTTTAACCTAGCTAAGAGCTCTTTTTTATATACTTACTAGATCTTTATATAGCTATAAATATTATCGCTCGACGTCTCGCTTCCCACTCGTGTCGTTTCCAAACAGACAGACAGACACATGGAGTTTCCCTTTTACTTGGCCGGCTTTGTTCCCCAGCGGCCGAGTCCAAGCGTTGCTCTCTCATGCCGCAGCCATTGCACTCTGTCTAGTCTGAGGGCGGATTGCGGAGGCGGAAGCCTTCTTCCCAGGCTGCACTTAGAGAAGGCCAGACTGGCGGCGCGTCGGGCGACCGGTCGAGCTTCCCAGAGACCGTTCCGAAGATGCCGCCGCCGGCTGCGGGGCGGCGGGAATCCTTCCGGCCGAGCTGGTGGGGCCGTCAGCGGGGCCGGCGGCGGGCACTTCCGACTCGGTGGCCGTGCGTGGAACTTGGGCAGCGCGTATTCGGTGCTGGGGGCCACGACAACGTCCGCGCGAGCCGGGCGTGGCGGCGGCGGTGCCTGAGGCGCTCGTGGTTCTCGGCCATGGCTTGCACTTGGGCTGTTCGGCCTGCGGCCGCCCAGCTGGTGAACGGACAGCGCACCTAGGTTTTCCCGTGCTGCCTGCTGTGAAGAAAGAGAGAGGGTTTGCTGTGCTGCCTGGTGATGGAGGAGATGGTGGGGTGTTCATGCTCTCTCTCTGAAAGACGCGGCAAGGCGGCTTATTTTTGATTGGACGGATGGACCCGACGTCTCCTAGCCTTGACTGAAATAGCCGAGCTCGTCTGGTTGTTCCACAGCGAGCTAAGTGTGTATCACGACAAAGGGTGCGGCTCAGGCAACATGCTGGATATTCAGTGGCTGCCGTTCATTGTACGGCCCGGAATCGTGCCAACGTGCGTTGTTTGTCGACATGGCGCTGTGATGGCGGCTCCGTTCTTCGTCCGTCTTTTTTACAGTGAAGAAGAGACGCATATTAAGGCTTCCATTCAGTCATAGACTTTTGCTATTCATCCCATGGCCGCGTCGGGGACGGCACTTGGTGGTCAAAGTCGCTATACATCAGTCTTACCATTGTTCTTCAACTCCATGCCGTCCAGGCTGAAGTCATTGCGAGATCCCGGCACGTTTGCTTAATCGGCGTCTTCTCTCAAGCCCGATTCAAGCCGGAACCCTTTTCCCACTGCTAATTCCCGATAAAAGACTGGCCCTTGCACGACTTGCTCCACAGCTCAAACAGAAGAACCCACGCCGACAGGCCGAGAGAGATGGAGATGAGGTCCAGAGACCGCAGCTCGCGGGCCAGCGGCAGGAGGAAGAGGACGAGGCAGACGACGCCGCGGTTCGTCAGCCGGTAGCGCTTCCGGCACCGCAGGTTGGCGGGCTGGCGGTGCTCGTGCGTCAGCGAGATGACGCCCATGAAGAGGAGCGCCACGGCCAGGCCGTGGCAGTGGAAGAAGTGAGAGCCCGGGGCCAGGTGCGGCACCGAGGTCGCCCGGTAGGCCTTGGCCAGCTGCGTGGCGTTGGCGTTGGGCACGTCCGCGGCCAGCACGAGGGCCGTCAGCGCCGACGTGGGCTGGGAGCGAAGAGATGCCTATCCAGGCATGGTCCTCTCCTATTTCACGCGGACCCACGGATCGGACCAAGGAAGCCTAGCTGTCTAAAGGACTCTGTGGACTGGATGAAAAATAGGCACGGGTTTCGTACCAAGGCCATACGATCAGATGGCGAACTTTTCACCAAGACGGCCCGAGGCTGGCTGAGGCAACAAAGAATAACGACATAAAAGTCGGCCGCCAATATCCGGCCCAGAACGGAGGTGCCGAGAGATCGGGGTCATATAGAATGGAAAGTTTATCTTGACTAGGGCTATTATCTTTGATGAAAGTGCCTTCTTTGATAGACAACACATACAGCCTAAGCTGCTAGATACTGTCATCAAGCTTATACAGCCGGTCGAAGTCCCAGAAAGTCTACATATTAATCTTTAGACATTGGAAGAGATTGAGACGACGCCAAAAGCACTATCTTTGCCTATGCAGACAAACAATAAGACGAAGACCTGACCGAAAAGGAAGAATATGGTCAGGCAAGATACTTTGAAACAGCACTGTTGTCACCGCCGCCAACAGAACTCGAAGAGTCACTTGTGGCAGTATTTTCGATCTGTCGTCTAGTCTCTGTCCTTGAGGGGGTGAGAGATCCGCCACATCCGCCGGAGCCATCAAAAGGTATCTGATTGTATAGGCAGACCAGGAATATCGCTTTAACGAGGCTTCTATGGAGCCTTTACCGCAGGAAGTTGTCACGAGGCTCTTGTCTTTCTCTCTATCTCGGCTTAGGTCAAGTCATGAGCCAGACTAAGACAATCTGAACAAGCAACTCGGCTGCCTCTTTGCTGACTTATTGTTAAGGAAGAAAGAGGTTCCATGGGAGAGATCCGCTGGTCAACTTGAGTGCCAGCGTCGGGCGCTCTCTTGGAAGCCAGACGTGGAAGGCGGCAGAGGCCGGCACGGCACGATGTATGGCGACTCCAAGACATTGGACGATGACTGTCCTGGAAGTCAGACGTTGAGACAACAAGGAGCGCCATGGCTCGTTGAAGGTGCATCTCTCCCCGGAATGAGTAGGTATGTATAACTTGCCGAGCACAATCAGATGGCCATCCCGCACTTGACCACTCCGTCTGCCAGACCCTGCGTGCGTGGACCACAGTGTCCCTTTAATTTCCCATAACTTGGAATAGCCCTCGATACGGCCGATCTCAGTGAGCCTCAAGACCGAGCCAAGTAGCTGAGAAAGACTGCTCCGGAGCTTCTGCGCTGCTGCCCCCGAGGCATCAACATACTCTGAAGCGCGATGCCGCAAAAAGGCGGCAGTCTGCGCAAGCGCAAGACCTCAAGCGCTGGTAAAATCGGCGCCTAGCACCTTGTTCATCCAAGCGCCGACCTCGGCGGCATCCGCGTCGCCCAAGCCGGCCTGAGCAAGCCGCTCTGACCAGTCACGTACGCGGTGCAGGTCAAGACCAACCAGGGCGCTTGCGTCGACGCGGTGACTTCCCCCTTGGACGTCGAACTCGTCGATTAGGCCGTGCCGAGCTTCGAAGCGTACTTTGAGCTGTGCGACGGTCAGGGCCTTGATGCAGAGGAACGTCTTTTACAATCCTCCTTCATCCTCATTTAAACTTTTGAGGAGGGGTGACACGTACATCAAATGGCAGCCGTGGCCGCGGGCGAGGGTCCTCTGGGAATGGATGAGTGCAGAATGAGAAGCGCGGCGTCTGTCCGTAGGTCCATTTCGGGGACTGCAGCTCCTCGTAGCCCGAGCGGATCCTCTCAACATCCAAGGCGCCGCCGTCAAAGTCAGCCTGGAGGTGGACATGGCCGTGCACGCGGCGAAACTGCTCGACGACTGCGTCCTCGAAATCGGCACAGTCGAGGTCGAGGTTCCGGACGGGGCTCCGAACGCTGTCGACGCCGCGGGCCTTGATAAAGGGCTCCGCCGGCGAGCGCAGCAAGCCCGAGATGGCGTCGAGGTTGGGGCTGCGCAGGAGACAGGTGCCGTGGTGCAGGGAGCGCAGGCGAGTGAGCTTGTACGCCGAGCCCGAGACTTTAAAGGAGGCGCCGGCCGCGCCGTCGACGACAATGTCGTGGCGGGCGTTGACGCGCGTCGACGGTCGTCCCAAGGCGTGGAGGGCGCGCACGACCATCCGGGCGTACCTGTCGCGGTCAAAGGCGGCGGGCGGGCAGATGACGCCAAAGTTGACGTTGCCGGCGTCGTGGAAGACGGTGCCGCCCCCGGAGCGGCGACGGACCAGCTGGACGGGGCCGAGGGCGGCCGGTGCGTCGGCGCCCCGGGCGAGACGCGCAAGGCGCGACAGGCTGGCCTCGAGCCAGGGGTTCTGGTTGCGGCCGAAGACGACCGAGGGGGCATTGACGTAGAGCAGCAGCACCGTCGAGTCGGGCGGCGTGACCTGGAGGAGGCGGTGCTCGACGGAGAGGTTCAGCAGCGGGTCGGCGCTGCGGGACAGGTAGACCTGGATCTTGTTGGCGGGATGGGCCGCCGCCTCGGTGGAGAAGGCGCGAAGGCTACGGCCGAGGGGCCCAGAGAAGAAGCGAGCGGGCGTGAGAAGAGGCGTCGTCGTCGTGCGGAGCCATGACGGGCCATGGCGGGCCACGGGGCGCATCGGGAATGGGGCGACTGAGTGAGTTCGAGGGCAAGTCGAGGGCAAGTCGAGGGCAAGTCGAAGGCAAGTCGAGGGCAAGTCGAGGGGAGGTCGAGGGCATCTCGAGGGCATCTCGAGGGCATCTCGAGGGCATCTCGAGGTCATCTCGCCATGGGACTCGGATTGACGAGATGAGATTTCTCCCGAGCTTTCCCAGCCCCACCCGAGATGTGCTTCTCGTCCTCCCCCCAGGGCCCCCACACTCACTCCCCCTCCCCTCTCTCGAAATGACACACATGATAATTAATTAACGGATAATTGATTGACGCCCCGTCATGCAGAGTTCGTCTCATACAACAAACCATTCGCTAGACGCGGCACATGCAAACTCCAACCCCCGAGATGGAACTAACTCGTTCGTCACCAGCAAGCCGGCCCCGGCCAGATACGACCAGACATTATATAACTTACGACTCGTCAAGACATGCATGCTGACGTCGCGCGTCCCCTTGTTGTCAAAGAGCCCCCCATTGTATTCCTCAACCCACCGCCGCGTCGTGGCCGACGAGTCTGGGGAAAGCCGCCACAAGAACCGGGTCAAAAATCAACGCCATGCCAGGCAGTCAACGGTCTTTTTTTCGCTTTCATCCTGCGCCCGGCCAGCCATGGTATATATGCATGTGTCCGTGCGCTTGCGGTCAACAGATCAAGGAAGAATCAAATAAGTGGTCAAATATGAAGAAAGAAAAGTCATAACGTGTCATCACCGCCTCTGCACATCAGTGAGGCCTTGACCCGCCTTGCGCTGCGTGGCCCATCTCGTGGTTCTCCAGCATATTCAATACGTCGTTTGGTATGTAATCAAGCCATCCACTCATCAGCTCTTGCTGCTGCAGTCCGAGAGCTCCAATGTCAATGTCC
This sequence comes from Hirsutella rhossiliensis, assembly GCF_020360975.1. Taxonomy (NCBI): domain Eukaryota; kingdom Fungi; phylum Ascomycota; class Sordariomycetes; order Hypocreales; family Ophiocordycipitaceae; genus Hirsutella; species Hirsutella rhossiliensis. The sequence goes on along the minus strand of NW_025408668.1, from coordinate 1,296,910 downwards.
TGGCTGTCAAAGGTGATGGCATCCATGTTGCCCATTCCGACGCCCCACGGCGCGGGGTATGGCGCGCCCTGGACGTAGTAGACGTTCTGCGGGACGCCGCTCGGGCCGCCGGTGTTGGTGTTGGCCACGCCGCGGCTGGCGGCATGGGCATCCGCCATTTTGCCCACGGGGGACGCGTTATATGGTTCGAGGCCCCCGCTGGAATGCTGGCTGGAAGGGGTGTAGCCCGGGGGGGCAAATAGTTTGGGCCCCTCGCCCTCGTCCGACATGCCGTCGTAGCTCGACGTCAACTGTCCGGAGGCGGGCCTGCCCGCAATGGCCGACAGCCTGCGAGGCTTGGCGAACCGAGGCGAGTGGCGCGCCGCCGACGTGTTGGCCTGGGGAATCGCGGGGGGGTACATGGCCCCGGCCTCTGCGGGGAGGCTCTGCCTGATTGGGTCGTAAACCATGTTGCCGGGCGGGGTGCTGGCCTGCGCGGCCACGCCCGCCATGGGCGGCTGCTGCTGCGCCGGCGGCATCATGTTGGCGTTCCAATTCTGGTACATGAGCGTGAGGTTGGAGTTTGGCGAGTTGGCCGTCCCAGCCAAGCTCCACGCGATGGGCGGTGGGCCCCCCATCTTGGGAGACGCATGGTTGTGCTCCCCGCCGATGCCTGCCCGCGATGGAGGCGCCTTTGTGCTCTCGTACTCCTCCGACGTGTACGTCTCGCAGTCCCAGATGCCCTTTGACTTTTGGTCGAGGGCGGTCAGGATATACTTGACGCCGCCCCAATACGTGTGTAGCTGCTGCAGGGAGTTGTAGCAGCGTTGGTAGTTTTGGTTGGCGGCCGAGGCAAGGAGCGAGTGCCGCGAGGGCTTCGAGGAGCCCGCAGCGGCGACCTTGGCGCGGTCCTTGTTACGGCTCGAAGGGGCCCCAGAGTGCGGCGGAGATCCCTCTCTCGATGGGCCGGCCGAGGCGTTGGCGCTCGACTCCATGAGGAAAGCACAGGCCGCGATGTAAATGGGCTGGCTGGTGAAGGGGTTCCCGATGAAGCTCTTGGGGTCGATGAGGTCCGCAAAGGCCAGGATGTCGCAGATGGTCTTGGCGCTGCTCATGCTGAGCTCCCGGCTGTCCGAGAGAAGCTGCAGCTCGCTCCGCAGCTCGCCGAACGGGGTCAAGAGCGTGGGCTGGTGGAGGACGATGAAGAGGGCGTGGAACCAAAAGTGCAGCAGGATAAACGTCGTGCCCTGCCCGACACTGAGGTAGGCCTTGAAGTTGCTGACGTTGAACTGCAGCCGGGCGTCCCAGTTCTTGTACAGCCTCGTCAGGTATTGCTCCATCTTGGAGAGCTTGCTCCACTTCTCCTGGGTCAGGTCCTGGATGCCATGGATGTTGTTGAGGACGTCCGACACTCGGCCGTAGAGGTGGATGATCTCGAGGAAGATGGGAAACAGGGCGGGCCAGCCCGTGGCCGGGTCGATGGAGGGCTCGGGGAAGGGCAGCTCAAAGTCGTCCTCGCGAAAGGTGACGGGGCGGCCGGTTCCCGAGGAGATGACGCGGTCGAGGATGAAGACGGCCCAGAAGGTATCGATGCGCTCCTGCTCAACCTCCCGCTGCTCGTCCGGGGTCAGCGTGTCCACCTCGTCGTGCTTCTTCTCCTCTGGACTCTCCGACTCGCCGTTGACGCGACTGCGGTGCCGCATGTACCAGGGGTCCTTTTCGCCCTGGTACTGGATACCGACTCGTTTCTGGAGGCCGAGGTCGACGGCCATGCGGATGGCTAGGCCCAGGTACATCCACAGGGCGCTGTCCTGGTTTGCGCCGAAGCCCTCGTAGGCCATGAGGAGACAGGCCTGAACGGCGCCGACCGAGGGGCAGGGGAAGGTGTCGACGGTGGCGTGCTTTGCTCTCAGGGCAAAGACTTGGCCGCGCTCGGTCTTGGGCATCTTGTCGTTGCCGCCCGTCAGGACGGGTGCGTCGGAGAAGCGGGCGGCGAGGGCGCAGATGGCGTCGACGAGGATGGGCTCGACGCGCTTTTCCATGACGAGGCGCAGGAACTTGGGCTGCTTCAAGAAGGGGTAGTTGCATCCGAGGTGGAGGAAGAAGGTCTTGACGAGGCCGATGATGAGGGGGTGGACCGGGGCGGGGCTGCTGGGGTCGTAGGCGGGCAAGTCCTCGACGGCGACGTCGCTGCCGGCGGCGCAACTGCTTCCCCGGACGCCGCTCGGGGTGGAGAGGGGAGAGGCGCCGGACTGCGAGCCACCGGTGGAGCGGCGCCTGTCGCGGACGGAGACGACCATTTGCTTGAAGCCGGGGACGATGGCGGTGGGGCCAAAATAGCGAAAGTAGGGGATGCGGTGGTTGTGATTTCGGCGGAGGGTGGGCGAGGTGGGGGTGTCGTCGGTGTTGGCCGAGGGGAGAGAGCGATGGCGCGAGGGCGGCGGCGAGGCCTTGGCGGCGTCGGCATCCTGTTCGGAGTCGAGGGGCCGAGGAGGGCCGGGCGGGGGCTGCGAGGCCGGGGCGCGGGCCGTCGAGGCGGGCGGACGAGGTTCGGGGGGGATGGGGTTCTTGTCCTGGTCATCGGCGCTGTCATCGATCAAGGGGCCATCCTCTTCATCGGCTTGCTTGTTGGGCTCGGGCGGGTCGGCGCCGTCTTTCCTGGCATCCTCGGGGTATCCCAGGCACTGGTGGCCGTTCTTGGTGCAGGTGGAGCAGATGGGCCTCTCGCCAGCACATCTCGTCTTTCGTCGGCGGCAGGTCAAGCATCTGGGGGCTCAGGTCAGCGAGGGACGTCGAGTGTCGAAGGGCGGACGAGAGTGGGACACGGCGGCGCAGTGCGGGGTGGAGCCGGAGGCGGGCGGAGGCGGAAAAAAGAGGAAAGAAAAAGACCAAACGTACGCTGCATTGATTCTGCGGCGCTTCGAGGGGGGCTGGCCTTGGTTGTTGACGAAGCGGATCTGGCGCAGGGGAGGAGGAGGAGGGGCGGAGTCGGGCTTGTTGAGCAGAGTGGCCATGGCTCTCGCAGAAGTTGCAGAGCATGGCGGTGGTGCCAAAGTGGAGGCGGGTCGAGTCCAAGGCAGCGGGGAAGCTGGCGGGATTGTCGTCGGGTCGGGGTGGGGGTATTGTTATAGGTATGATGGCTTGGGGAGCAAGCGAGGGCGCCACAGCGGCAGAGGCGACAGCATCTGTCGGTCGACTTGCAGGATTTTTAGCAGCCGTCGGAGACGTCGCCCGACATGGTTGACGAGGGCGAGAGACAGAGGGTGGAGATTAAAGCGAGCTGGCGGTTGGGGCTTCCAGAAGGGGAGGACGAGGGCGGCGGCCGTGGAGGAGAAGAGGGGAGAGAAGAAGAGGGAAGAAGCGAGGATTGGATGCCAGCTGCGGTGGTGGTGGTGGTGGTGGTGGTGGCAGCAGCGCGGCGGTGGTGGAGGAGATGAGTGATGATGGTGATGGGGGGGATGCATGGTGGCATGGTGGAGGGAAAAGAGGGAAAAATGGGTGTGGCGACCGGGATCCAGTGGGTGACGGGTCACAATCGGCAGTGACCTGCGCTGGAGGAGGAGGAGGGAGGCCGTGTGCCAGGGCCAGGGCCCCTGTATGTACTGTAGGTTTGTGAGGGGGGGGGGTTGAGTCAGCAGCTGTACGTACATAACTGTGCTTGTCTGCAATTACAGTACGGATAGCATATCCAGTATAAGTTATAGGTAGGTTAGTACTCGGGGATGGCGGATGGATGGCCAGCTACTGTACCTAGGCAGGTAACTTACGAGGAGGAAGCGTGTATGTACAGTATGTACAGTGGTCGACGAGAAACACGGCTGCTAAGAAAGCACTCGTGTCAAATAATAAATAGTCGTCGCCGGGCGAGTTCCGGTTCACCAGTGGCCCCCCCTCTCCCCTTCAGAGCAGCAAGGCCCAACGAGGTGCCAGTAGGTGCCTCATCTCGGCAGCACATGAGCAGCAGCAAGCACCCCCACTAACAGCCACTACCAACGGACCCCGCCGCCCGTCCCGCCGCCCGTCCCTCCGCCCGAGTCTCAAGTATAGAAGCTTCCGGGCGGCGCTTCTAGGGCCGCTTGGGCACACACACCTACCTGGGCTTGTTCATTAGCTAGCTAATTATTAGTAGCTGCCCAGAGACATTCAACAAGCCGCACGTGGCGCCGTAAAACATTCTTCACTATAAGCACGAGTCAGCGGGGGTCGTCGGGTATAGCACACAGCACTACGAATCATACCCGAGAACAATAAGCCACATGCATCCATCCATCTGGGTATGATACATACAGTACACACCTACAGTACCTACATACAGCACATACAGTACATGCAGCACAAGAGGCGACGGCCAACTCGCAACCACTCGGGTGCCATTCCTGGGCAAACAAGAGTGTGTTGGGACGGGCATGTACTGTGTGCAACTTCACTGACTGTAATTACACATCCTCCAAAGGCAAGTTGAAGTACATATCATTATACCCCCGCCTCGCCAGATGATTGTCGCTCGTCCTCGATTCCATATACTGTACATACTTTTTCCCCCCTGCGAAATCTCTCTCTGCATCGGCCAAGTATATACTCTGTACCACAAAAAATACAAATCCTGATGCCTACCTGGGCATGTACTGTACAACGGATCCTAGAAGCCATATCCCATCTTACAGTATTGAATTGTCTCTGCAGCGAGGCGTTCCTCTTGTCTCGGATCCCTCCTCCCAGGCACCCCCCGTCCCGTCCCGGCCCATCTCCACCCCCTTGCCCCGGCCCCGGCCCGCGGATGGAGCCCTCCATCACTCACGGCGGAACCTCCAGGCCCCGCCGGCCCGCGCCTTGACTTGCTCCACATCCATCATCATCATCAGCCTCCTCGTCTTTGGGGATGTACAGTGTGAATAATTACCTACAGTACGACTACCCTACTCCTGTTCTTGCCGGCATCCTTGGACATCCGCAACCCTCCCACGGACAACAGCAGAGACCCGTCACCCAACAGCTCACTCACCCCCTCCACCTCACATGGCCGGTGTGCACTGTACAGTACCATACAGTACCATACACACCCATCATGCATGCATAAAGTGCTTGCTACGTCCACTAATAAATATCCTGGCCTTCTAAACCGAAGCTTCACAGCTTCACAGTGCACGTGCGTGTCCTTGGAATCGACCTTTCCTCCCGGGACACGGTACCGACTTGACTCTCCAAATTCCTCATGGCTCTGTGCCTTTTCATTGTTCCTCCACCTCGGAGCAAGTCGCCGTGAATCATCCCGCACGTCCCTCCGCAAAAAAGGGCCTTTGTGTCGCACAACTTCACAAGGCATCATCCGTCCACCACCACCAACATCAACTCTTGTTTTCACCCACCACCACATCATCACTGCCTTGGTCATACCGTGCACCCTCCTCCAGAGCACGCTCCAAGTGGGTTCCTCTTGTGCTTTTTGCTGTTGGTCCGCGCCTTTGTTTCCGTTGGGGCTGGGCAATCAAACACTGTCAACGCAACCAAGACAAAGCTCCTCGGCTACGCTTGTGCACCTCCATGTTCCGATATCAGCCTCTTCTCATCTGGCTTTTCTTCCGACTCTTCTCCCATTTGTTGCAACGCCTTCCCGAATACACACTGTGAGTGTGTCCCAAGATACAGCGCCCGTCTCTGATTCACTTGTCGAACTGTCCTTTTCCCGCTCGACACACTTCGCTGCCTGTCCTCTCACCGAGCTCGACAAGATTGTTATGCGGTGCCCGTCACTTGTGCCAGTGCTCACCAAGCCGGGTGCACAAAGGTCTCCAGTTGCCGACCTTTCGTGGCACAACGCCACGCGCGCGAGGTGACACATACCCGCCCGGCTGTCGTCGTCGTCCCAGGAGCCTTGTTGTATGTATCTGTATGTACGAAGCAACACTCTCTCTAGCTATGTAGCCGTGCCCATCAGTCGTGGATAAAACGGACCTCTGCCACGCCACATCACCGCCCCCCCTTGTACGTACATGGCATATACTCATACTGTACTGTACATGGCCCGTCGTGTCGTGATCATCGAGCTCGTTGGGCCAAGAGGTCGTCTGCCAGCCCATGTTGCCTCGTCGCTGCCAGCGTGTCAGCGGCTGGGCACCAAGATGCGCCTGCGTCCGTGTCCCAGTCGAGGCCAAACGACAAGACAGGGGGCCGGGGGCTGGCCCGCCTGCTCTGTGGCCCGCCTGCTCTGTGGCCCGCGTGTGTGCGTGGACAGCGTGCACATGTCTGGATCCAGGCGTTGAATAATACTCATCCACCACCACCGCTCCAGACATGTGCATCTGTGGGAACGAGGAGGATTATACGATGTGTCTTACGACCCGAGCCGCCGCCAACATGTTCTCCCAGTCTGCAGTATACGTAGATGCGGTGGCCACTTAGAGCGTGTTGGACGCCCTCGCCCACTCGTATATCAGAGTGCCACAGCGTCGAGCCCGCAGCCAAGCCCCGAGGGTCCCTACATGTCATGTAGTCAAGATCCGCGGTGCCGTGCCGCCTCTGCGTGTTTGTACATGGACAGCCGACGTACATGCATGCCCAAGCACACACGCTCAAGCAGCCGGTACTGTCAGACTCGAGCGTCTCTTGACCGTTCCTCCATCCCCCAGCATCAGCCACCCCCGGACGGCCGCCCGCTCCCCTGCCATTGACGCCTACTGTACCTAAACACCGACCCAAGTCCGACTCTTCACTCTTCCAACTCGCCCCTCACCATCCTTGTCCTCCACCTCTCTTGGCCTTGACTGTCCCCAGTCCAAAGGCTACCCAATCGGCCACCCTCCCCCTCCCGTCCTTGTCGTCTCCCCGCAAAGTTCCACGTCCTCTCACTTCTCCGAGCTCAGCTTTTTGTGGGCCTCTCTCTTCCCTGTGTCCAGGTACAATGCAGATAAAGACGCATGTACGGGAAGCTCGCAGTACGTCTGGACATGCCTCCCTGCTTCGTTTGTTTCGGCAGCCTACCAAGGCCCCCGTTCGTACAAAAGGGCCTGTCCTTTTCCCCAGCAAATGACGACAGTTTCGATCCCCTGCTCTGTCTCTGAACGAGACTTTGAGCATGCAACTGTGAGCCGGGTGTGTTGTCCTTCGGTGAGTTCCCAGCGGGGGTTTGCCTTCCTCGACGATTCATAGTGGTCTGAATACAGGTCGAACTTGAGCTGGTTGCGATAAACATGTAAAATACGCCGTGCATGTTCGTATGTGTACGGACATCTCTACACGCATGTCCAGGTGCGTACGTGTCGGTGCTCCAGTCTGAGCTCCAACCCGCAAATCCCATCCGCAGTGCTCTATCCCAGACCGCAACGTCCATGTTCCGGTCAAGTGGCTTGCCTCATGTTTGAAAATCCCAGCCGGCTTACATGCACCATCCAGGAACTCATCTCACCATCAATCTGTCAGACGCGCGGGTAGGATCGCGATGGCGATTGCGTCCCTTTCTTGCAAAACATGACTGTCACTTCGGGAACCTGAATCCGTGCGATGCGTTCGTCCGCAAATACATACATACAGCGTGCATGCATCACACACATCAAAACCCGTCTTGTCTTTCTGTCAGTTTACATTGCAGACGCAGCCGGCGTCCTCAGGTAAAGATGGCCGTCTTGGATGGAGACGCTCGGACAATGTCATCTCTTGCTGCCCCCTTACCACGGTATATATCCATGTTGACGACACACCCCGGCATGCCGAGGATCCGCTCTCTGTGGCATTCTTGCATGGCAACGACCCTCGGAGGCTTTTTCGTGGCACCGCCATGATGACGCCTTGGTTCGTGCCAAGCCTTCAAGTCCCTCTCTCCTGTCTCCCCATGTCTCTCCCCCTTTTCACCCCCGACATCCTCGCCGTCTTGCGCTTCTGCCCCATCTGCCAAGACAATATTCCGGTCCCCAGCCGACCCCCCTTGGGGCATGAACTCGCCGCGCCCGATGGACCGACCGGGCCTTGTCCATGTCACTTCGACTTCAGTGGCCGCCTCCGCAGAACGCCCAGCCGTTCGTTCCGCTTCCCCAGCGCCATCTTCTCTCCCGCATGTCCGTTTGTCAATCCCGTTGCGGCCTTGATCCTCGTCATCCCTCTTCCCCTCCGCCACATCTCCTCATCCACAACGCCTCCCCCCCTCTGTCTCTCGCCCTCAATTTCATTCCTTCTTACTCCGCTGTCTCTCCCTTTCTCATGTTTCTTCTTGGCGCCGGTTCTGCCCCTGCAAAGCGCCTCCTGTCTCGCCAATGTCCGGAGGTCCGGGGGAGGGGAGACGCCTCCCAACGCCTCTGCAAGAGCGGCCACCATGCCCCCCCGAATGTTGCCTCGCTGCTGCTGTGCAGTGTTGCTAATAATATGACAATAAAGTAGTATACTGCAGTATATACAATACAATACGCGATTTCTCATATTGTACCAATACAATATGCTCGCCGTCATATTGTGACGATACAATATAGCGCCTTCCATACTGGCAATATATGGCTTGTATTGTTTGTATTGGTTGGTAGTCATTCGCCTTTCCGTTCCCCAATTCGCGCCAATATGATGACGCGTCAAAAAACACGCGTAAATATAAGCATGTTCTATGTATTGTTTTTCGTCTGGCGGACCTCCAGGACGTAAAAGTTTCCTATTGGCGCACGGAAACGCGTAAATGTATGTATAAATCCAGACCTACAGGGTAGCGGCTCGCCGTCCAAACACTGTTTTCCTCCTCAACCCCGCTTTCCCACCCCAGGACTTACAAGCAATCTCGATGCCTCAACAACGCCTGCCTTTTGTTCAAACATCGCCGCGACGGGATTCGTCAATATCAGACGAATACTCGGAGATTTCAGCCCACGGTTGCATGATCCAGATGAGACCCAAACCACTGAATGCCAATCGTCGCAACCTCGCACGGCCTCCATAAACCCTTCGGCCAAGCCAAGAACATCATGGGTCTTTTCTCATATGCCAGACGAGGACATAGAGACGAAATACTACAATCAGCGGACCGGAAAGAAGAATGGCGCTGCAAACACTGTGACAAAACGTATTGCTGTTCCGGTGGAACTGCGGCCCCAGCCAAGCACCTTACGGATCCTCCTCCTGACGGTCACGGCCTCCCAAAAGGCGCGCCACGAACTGCCAAAGTCACGAATATACGAACTATTCTCGAGATAGCTCGTGTTACGGCCAAAGAACATCCCCGAAAACGCCGTCGGCTCAACGATCAATCCGGAGACTCGATCGACCCAGACCAGCTCGAAGCTTTATACGTAAGGTTTATTACGTCCTGTTCTCTCCCATTTAGGCTTGTGGAATGCCCAGAATTCCGAGCATTCTTAGCCTACCTCAACGCCGATATCGATACTTGGCTTCCAGATACACACGAGACCATCAAGAAATGGATTATGCGGCAGTACGAAGGTCAGAAGGAGAAGGTCAAGCAGCGCATCCAGTCAGCAAAGTCAAAAATTCATATCAGCTGCGACCTATGGACTTCCCCCAACTCTTTGGCCATCTTAGGCGTAGTTGCTCATTACGTTGCAGAAGACAGTCAGTTGGAACACCATGTCTTGGCTTTGAAAGACATCGACAGTGAGCACGACGGATATCACCTGGCAAGGGCAATTTTGGAAGTGGTTGATGACTGGGGTTTGCTTCCAACCTTGGATATTTTGTGATGGACAATGCAGGCAATAACGATACAATGATGAGATCTCTTTCCTTGGTAAGTACGGCGCACTGTTTTTCTGACTGGCCCTAACATTTACAGGCCTTCTACGTCGATATGACATTCGATACGATCCCAAATCTCACCGACTCCGCTGCCAAGGTCACATTATCAACCTTGCCGCCAAAGCTTTCCTCTTCGTTACCGATAATGAGAAGCTCAAAGACGACGAACGTGATGGGCATAATGTGACACTAAAAGAGATCGAGGCGTGGCGGAAAAAGGGTCCCCTTGGCAAGCTCCACAACTTCGTGGTTTTCGTCCAAAGTAGTGTTCAGCGTCGCCAAAAGTTTCTGGCCATCAGCCATAATCGCAAGCTTGCGCGAGATAATGACACGAGGTGGAGTTCGTGGTACACCATGCTACGAGCGGCCTTGCATCTTAGAGGCGCAGTCGAGGGATATTTCAACAAATGGGTGGAAGGAGATTGTGCCGGAGACGAGCTCTCTCCCGAGGAGTGGGTCATCCTCGAGAAGATCAAGTCTTTCTTGGAGAAGCTTAAAATGACGACAAAGGCCCTTGAGTCATCGTTTGCAACTCTTGACAATGTTCTCTTGGCTATGGACTTCGTATTGGCGCAATTCGAAGCAGGAAAAGAGGCACATATCGACGATCCGATTATGGCACCAATGTATAACTCGGGCTGGGCGAAGATGGATAAGTACTATTGTCTTACTGACGAATCGCCTGCCTACGTCGCTGCGATTGTGCTTCACCCTTCGCATAAATGGCACTACATACACGAAAACTGGAAGAAGAGTGGGCTGACTCGTCAAAGAAGCTGATGGAGACACTGTGGGATGATTATAAACCTGTGGAGCCGCCTTCTCTATCTGAGGTTCCGTTGACGACCACGAACGAGTTCTTGAATTGGAGAAACAAGCACCTACAACCAGCACTTATCACAGACGAGTACGAGCGATATTGTAAGTCTGAACGGGTTTATGGGTTCACAAGCGCCCTCGCATGGTGGCTGGAGGAAACACAGCAAAAGAACTACCCATACCTGAGCAAAATGGCGGTGGATATACTGTCAATTCCCGCAATGTCTGCTGAGCCCGAAAGACTCTTCTCTGGGGCAAAAATAACCATCACAGACCGTCGAAATCGACTTGGGAGTGATGTAATTCAGGCATTGGAGTGCTTGAAGTCATGGTTTGGGATACAGGATTTTCAGGGTGACGATATTTCAGCAACGACGGTTGAATAATGAGGGTCACGTGGGATATACGGGATATATTGTTTTACTGGCAATATATTTGGTCACTGGCAATACAATACAATATGGACCAATGCCATATTGCGCAATACAATACGCACCTCTTGACAATACAATAATATTGCGAGGGGTCCATATTGCCAATATACGTATTGTTTATATTATTAGCAACACTGCTGCTGTGTGCATGAGGCTGATGTGCGTGTGGCGTTGGGGGAGCATCTAAGGACAGCAGGAGTCGTTGATGATGCGGTGGAGTTGTGCACCGACCCCGGGCCGTCGATAGGCCAGGGGGCTCGCTGCTGGGGATGCTCTGCAGCCGCCTCCGGCTCCGCCACGGTCTGCTTGGGCAGGTCTTTGGGCATCGTCTTGGGCCCCGGCGGCTCTTCGTGGAGCACAATCTCGATGGCTGCTGCGCGCCGAGAGTCACTCCCTCTTTCTCTCTCACCCCGTCGTTTGCCACCGCCTTGCACCAGCTCATTTCTCAGTCCGAGGAGATGAGCGAGCGAGACGCTTCATGGCGGTGGTAGCTCAAGGCAACATTGAAGTCCAGATCCGTCGTGGACTGCACCGTGATGAGTTTCGTCTGGTCTCGAGCTGCAAACAGGGCGCCAACGCGCCACGCCTCGGACATCTGAAAGGCACGTCGTGACACTGATTTGCAATGGTCGCCGTGACACTGAAGAGGCGGAGTTCTTGGCTTGGCCATCGAGCGGTAAGACATAGCCTAAGTCATGGCCAAGCCTGGACACTTCCCTTGTTAGCATACTCCCAATAGCATTCATCGTGGACCATGTGGGCTGTCTTGTCGTCCTCTTGTGCGTCCTGGCATCGTAGAGCCGATCGCCAAGGCAAGCGGTTCGAGCAGCTTGTCCAAGCAAGCTGCATGCCATTGGAAAACGAGAGTCAAATTTCATGAGGCGGAAGAGGTTGAAAGGAGCGGATTTGACGCATCATGCTACTCTCTCGCAGGCCAAGACTATCATTCCAACTAAATTAGTTGACCCTGATGTACTCATGCAGATCGGCTAAGCTTACAATCAAGCTGGCATCGTCAACCTAACACCGTAGCAAAAGTTCCTGCACTCGGGAGCTGCGCTTACCCATCAGCATGCAACACGGAGCAACATATTATCTAGCACAGTGATCAGGATGATCGTCATTATAAGCACAGTCGACTTACGATAAGTCTTTCATCATCGGCCCTATCGTAACTGAAAGTCGGCAGTCCACATGTTCTCTGACGATGAATCAAGCGTGAACAGGCGTGCTCTCCGAGGTCGATGACGATAGAGAGACATTGAAGCAATCAATATACATACTATATGTGCCCGAAATGAGAGCCGCCGCCGTGCTAATAGCCAAACCTCACTATTTCGGCCGCTCTGCATCGCCGTATTCTTTGGTCCCAAGAATGACTGGTTGTGTTTCAACTGGGTATAGGGTAGCTTCGACGCTCTCACATGCAGAGCCTTTCTCGGCCACATGACTGCTTTCAACGAACGTCTAATGGGCTCTGGTTCCTACTCAATTATGGCTGTTCAACCCTTGAGCTTTTTGGTTTCGTTGCAGCTTTCTCAGTAGACAGCCGTAGACTTATCTATAGCTGAGTTGTGTAATTTTATGCACGAAAAGAACTTTTTCTGCATCTCAAGTAAACCCTCTGCTGACTGGTACTGAACAAAGTGAAATGATGTGTTCGGCTCTCATTGAGCATTCCGAGGCGGATTACTAGCTACAGGCTGTTTCTCGAAACATATAATCGATCGCAGGAGTACTTGACTGGTTAGAGTCGGGGGCCTACCATCAAATCAGAGTTTCGATACTCGTGGGAGAGAGTGGAAGCAGCCATGCCGGGGCAATGCAATATCTCGCCACGAGTTCGAACAGCTGGAATAGCAGTCGACAGAAAGGCGGCGGTGGAAATGCACCGAGACGTAAGTAACAAGATATTGTGATGCTTGCCGCCAGCCAAGCAGGCAACCCGCAGCTTCCATCATCACCACTCCTGATTTATAAAACCTCACAGCGTCAAATAGTACAATCCAGACCAAGTCTTGCGCAGCGAGTTGGAGCATCCTACCCTATCTAGTGACCCACACTCCCTCGTTTCCTCGGAGTTCAGGGGAATTCGATACGAAAAATTCTGGGGCGTCAGGATTCTCGGCTCTGTCCACTTGCCCCATCTGTCCGTATGGTGCCATGAACGAATAGTGTGGCCAAGACCTTGATACGCAAGCCCCTACTCTATTTCGAAGCTCTCCATCTTTCCCTACGCCAGGCTTGCCGGAAGGAAAGGCGCAAAGCCTGCAAAATCGCAGTGCCGGCTGAATTTCAAGTATATTTCATCATCGAGTGGCTTGCTCTTGACAAATGGGAATAGCTAGTCTTCCAAGAGCAGGATTTCGCTATACGAATGAAACGTTCAGGCGTTCGTTGACAAAAAGCCGAGATACTCCAAAGTCGACGAATGGATTAAATGTAGATAGAATTTCTTGCTGGCAACGGTGTTGAGAAGACGGGGTGCTTCATCCTCCATTCTCCCTTCTGCAGAGATCACACATCGCACATACCCCTTCCACCTTACGGCTCTCAAACTCTCGCACTGCTGTGACTTCTTCCCAAGTTCTCGCTTACGCTCTTTACGCTGCGTCTTGAGGGCATTGTAGTCTTCGCATCCGAGTTAATGTTCGATCGTACTAATTCACAGTCCTTCTCCAGGTCCCTTCGCATTGGCATTCGGAAGGTGACCTTCGTCTTCCCCCTCGGTGAGACGACCGAGATCAGAGATCTTCATCAAAGCTGCAGGACAAATTTTCTGATTTTGGAGGATGAAGAGTACCACGCTGATAATAGAGTTGGTGGCGATCCAAGAGATTGAGTCTTTCCTTTGAGAGGAGACGGGTCAGTGCTACAGACAGAACCACGTGTTGCCATGGTTGAGTGATGGTAGAAAATGCGCAGACCAAAACGATTGCATGAGGTTCAGCGTTCTCCCTGCCCGTTCCGGCCTCGAAACGGATCGGGTACTGTGAAGTCTTCGTGTCATGCCGTTGAAGGAGGAAAATGAAAGCTCGGTACGGAGACGAGAAGGCAAATGCCAAAGCACCGTGTCTCGGCCCCTCCGCGGTTTCGGGCAGGCTACTTATATGCGTACAAAGTGCCACTTTGTTGATCCAAGGATGAGAGTGGATAATTACATGCTCATGCACATCAAGTATCAAGAACAATTTCCAGTGGTTTCTAGTATTCGTAACGTACATGGTTTATTTGTTTCCCACCTCGTATATCTCGATCTTGAGCCGGACACAAGTAGCAAGATCAGTGACGATACTGGAACGTCTTGATCAACAATCTCCGTTACGTGCAACTTCAATATTCCAAGATCATAAGCAAACCATACTCTCTCGAGTGCTTTCTAATCTTGCTGCATCATGGTACTCATTCTCTGGTCACATGTCCCAGGCATTGGAGATGAGGTATCCAGTCGGATTCACTGAGGAATACAGGAATTTCGACTGACACCAAACGACACTAGCAACAGCGTTTAATGTAGTTTGCTAACACCCTTCTCCACCGTCGCGAGGGGCGACATTGCGTTACCCATCGGCCAACAAGCATCAGGCAAAGGGTTGCCTCTCCCCCTCTAGTGGCCGACTCGCTGCGCGAGCTCATCAGCGCCATTAGGCCAGCAACCCACGGAGACTCAAACGCTTCAACTACATGTATCGTATGTTTCCAAGCGCTCACTTGTATGTGGCTCACGGCAGCACGTGGCGATCTGGCTTCTCGATTCGCCACGATATGGAGGGTGAAGGCGCTTCGGACACGAGACATAAATCAGGAACCAGCACGGGATTCCTGGCACTCCTGCACCAAGCACAATGCAGCTATGTGTCAGGCCATTTACCACTGCGTCTATAAAACAAGGCGGTGCACATGAAGCCACGAAGGCCCAGCACTACTCGCAACGTCACCCAAGCAGCTTGGTGCTTCACGTCGCCACCACTCTCGCTGAAACAAGCTGCGACTGGTTCAACTGCAGATCTTCTGCAGATCAAGGGTGTGAGGCCTGTGCCCTTTTGTGTTGGGTAGCCGTGACCATATTCTGCAACGTTGCTCTGCGATAGGCGTATTGATGTTGGTGCATACTTGAAGTCGTTCCATACAGCCTACAAGCCAGAAAACCAAGAAAGAAGCTACGAGGACCAAGTCCACCTAGGATTCATCTAAGATAAATATAAGAAGAAGAGGGGCAGGCTTCGATGTGGAGCTGGGAAGTGTCCCGAGTCTGGTAGGCGAGCAGAAGCATCATCGAATAGTCGACCACCTTGCACGATCACACGTCACTTCACAACGCACTGGCTGCGGCCCGTGCTGCGCATTGTGCATACTTACAGTGGTCTCTGGCACATGGGGACGCACATCCACGCCCGCATGCGTAATCGTGCAACCAACGAGCACACCCGCCCATCAACACGAGCGACGGCCAGGGGAACCCGCTGTTTGACGTTGCTGCCAGGAACGGAGCCGCGGGATCGGTTGCTGGCCTCGCGAGTATTGAAGTAAGCTCTTTTCCTCTCGCGTCAACTTGTTCTCGTGATCAGATGCTTGGGTTGACTGCTAATTCCCTCGTCAACGCTCTCCATGATGCTATTGCGCTGACACTCAGGGGCAGATCATACTCTTCTACAGATCGACGTGACAAGACAACTGGGCTTGAGGGATCAAAATGAGTGAATCAAAAGGGTACTCCTTTCTTACCACTACAATCGTCCCTCAGCCTCGTTCTCTTCCTGGAAACCCTACCATGCCAACCAGTCTTCCGTCCTCGTCGGACCGAAGTCTCAGCTGCCGTCCCCTGTCCCGTCGCGATGCACGGCATAGACCAGCCTTCTGCACGCGGGACGACAAGCCCCTACACCGGGTGTGTGGCACCAGAGTGTATCACCCTCAGCCAGCGGATTTGTGTCCCCACGCCGTACTCATCAAGATCAATGACGCGCCGCTCGCCTGGGAGCAGCTCGCGCGATAGCTGCGGACAAAACAACGTACGCACGTCAGCAACGTATGCCCAACATGGATGTCCCATTTTCTCCTTCTCTCCGTATTCATGTCCCCACCCGTCTATTCCAGTCGCCGGGCCTCTTTGAACCGGGTTGTCTCCGCTCAGCCTCTCGTGGGGTCCTAGGGTGCGGTTTGTATTTGACTTGCGTTTACATAGTATCATCCTATTCCCCTCCAAGTTTCGATAGTAATTTCTGAAACGATGGGATCTCTTATAGCCAGCAGCTACATGACAGACTTCGACAGGCTTAGCTCTCCGCAACGATGCCCAGATTTGTGGGATCGAAGTTGGTTGGCACCCTTCGGCTCCCAGGCAACACCCAAGGCTTTTACTTTGGCAACTTTAGCTCAGAGCGACTTGAGATCCGAGCGTCGATCTTGTCCCCTCCTCTAGCCCCGCTCAGCTATCCCAGAACGATCTCACGGTCCGGGTCTGAACGAGACGATGTCGACTTGACATCAGGCAACCTGGGCACCATCCAAATCCCCGAAGAAAATACTCGAACGGAGCGTGCAACGGGTTCCAACTTCAGTGTTCAATATCAGCATATGAGTCTGGAGCATAGTGAGAAGCGAGCGACCAGTCCCGACAAACTATTGTTCTGGGATCTTAGAAGCTCGGACAGCGGCGAGCCAGCCGAAAACACTTCCACCCGGCCGGCCGGACGCAGCGTTTCTTCTCCGCAGCTTTTCTCGCCGTCGACACCCGTACGTCCACAGCGGACGGAAGGCTTGCGACATATCATGAGCAGCAGCGATGCGCCAAACCCTCCTTCTCGCTCTCCTGGCGTCAGTCGTCAAATCTAAGGCTCCCGGGGGCCCTGACGGAATCCATCGCATCGGCAAGGGGGCCCAGACCACAAGGCGCAGTCGGATGCACCCGAGGGACGCCAGCAATGTCTGCGGCACCGATATGAAGCTGTGTCCCAGCAGCCTGGGCGGCAACTGCTGCCCCGGAAACTACGAGTGTGCCAGGGAGAGCTGCTATGCGACAACAAAGGGGCCATCGACGTGCGGTACCAAGGTCGGATGGTATGCCTGCGCGGCAGTGTATGGAGGTGACTACAGCCTCCTCTCTATCTTGTCCCATTTATGGCTCATGCCCTGATACCAGTCTCAGTGCTAACATGGAGCAGGCGGTTGCTGTCCGGATGGTTATATGTGTCAGAGAGCCGGCAATTGCGTGCCTCCGTCCGGCTCGCCATACACATTTGGCTGTCCCGCGAGCCAGTATCTGTGTCCTTCGTCGATGAACTACGGCTGCTGCCCGAATGGCATGGGCTGTGCCGTCGACCAATGCTATTCGACAAATGCAGCTCCCGTGACCAGGACCATGGTCATCACAACGACGGAGCAGGGCCTCGTTACCGAGCTGACCACGACAGCCACGGCCTTGGCATCGCCCGCGTCACCGACTGCCTTTCCGGAAGTGGACCCAGATATGGACAGCGAGGACCAGAAAGTGCTCAAATACTATCCGGCCGCCATTCCCAAGGTGTCGCCTCCAGGGGGAAGCAACAGCGGAATCTCACCGGCACAACTGGGCGGCATCGTCGCCGGCTGCGTGTCTTTTGCCATCCTCGTTCTCCTCGCCGCATTTCTGCTCTGGAAGCGATTCCGGAGAAACAGCTCGACGGCTAAAGAGGGGCGACGGCAGCCCGAAATGTCATCGGGCTCGCACACCATGAATCTCCAGAAGGCCGACTGGGACGCCGACGCCATGAGCGTGGATGCAATCGTGACGACCCCTTGCACGTCCCGCACCCGGCCGAGTCCAGGCAGAGTCGAGCCACCGTCTGTCCACGGCAGCACGGAGCTGGCATTGACGGAGCAGACGCCCACGACCCCTGCCGAAAGGGGCTACTATGACCACGCCTCAGGACGGTCCCCGGCCACGTATAGCGAGCATCGGGGCATGCCGGCGCCGTCCATCAGCCATGCGAGCCATGAATCGTCTCCCGTGTACGGCGGCCGCCATGCGCGGGCCTTGAGCGACTTGTCCGACGTGTCGAGCAGCGTCGACATGGGCAGCGCCCGGGAGCGAGCGCCGCCGGCCGAACTCGAAGCCCAGCCCTGGATTGCTGAGCTGCCGAGCTCGCCTTCGGCCATGGCCTCGGCGGCCGCCGGCGACTGGTCGAGGCTGGATGCCGGCGTGCAGGGATGGGTTGGGCGGCCGCCACCACCTGCTTATAGCCAGCATCAGATGACGAGGATTGATGGATGGGCCAACACCGTCGCAGCATCGAGGCTGGATGTGGTGGATGAAGAAAAGCCCGCGCGTTATGATTGATGTATGACTTTTTGGATGAAGAGCCTTTGATGGAGGCAACGCGTTGATGAGTGGACGAGGGGGCTTATGTGTAAATTACATGTAATGCATCATGGACCGATGCTTCAAGGGGCTGCCCTGGCGGCACGGACAATGATGTCGGGGTTGACGGGGGTTGGATGCATGTTTCGTCTAACTATTTGCCCGTTTTCACGGCTTGGCGGTCAAGCCAAAAGATGAAGCCACTCTCTACATAGCGGGACTCGAGATGGATGCATTAATCTATATCCTTGGACACATGCAGCTGTGGCATCGATCACGGGGCTGTATACTTGCCGACTTCTGATACAGTCGTGCCGGCACTGGGCTGAGAGCTGAGAGTATAAAGTAAGACGAAACGAGACGAGCAGAGAGGCCTGCTCGTCAGTCAAGGTCTCAGGGTCGGAAGAGCGACGACGCAGCCAGTAGGCGAGTGTCTTGAACTGGAGGCGAACAACCAGGCTCGCTTCCACCGGCGGCTGCATGATGCCATAAATCCGAGGATGGGTCTCAGTCAAGCTCACGTCGGATACGATGGGAAATCTGCAGCAATGGCGGATCATGTCTCGCGCAGCTAGATCCTTTGTTGGCATATGCCGCGCCTATCAACAACAACAGTAGGGGACTCGAGCAGTTAACGGTTCACGGCCAAGGAGTCCGCCAACATACAGGCAAGTTATACGGACAGTTTTGCTCGGAGAGCGAGCAAGAAAACACCATTTGGTGAATAAAGTGTCACAAGTCAGAGAGTAACATCCTCTGACCAACGGGTACAGCGTTCCGAATGCAAACGCAGAGCCGCCGGTCCGACACAGTCACCCCGGGAGGAGGATTAGGTTCGGTGCCATGCAGGCCGAGCAGAGTCTGACACTACCTGTTAGAACAGGAGTGAAAGTGATAGAATGAGGCGTATTTGGAGGCCCGTAGGGAGGTGGACTACTACAGGTAGAGAAGCTCTATGAACGGGCTGGCATTGTCTATGGCCAACAGAGAGCCCCCCGAGCCGAGTCCGTGCCGCCCTAACAATCTCGCACATTATCGCGCCAGTTTCTCGCATTCAATGAGAACTGTCCCAATTATCGCAGCCCGGGCGGAGACTGGGCTGGAGTCGGCAGAAGGCCAGCCAACGGCCTGGCCAGCGCTGTGGCAACCTAAATCGCCCAACGGCGTTGGCCGGAGACAGGAGGCTGATCCTGCCGGTCCACATTCCCTCGTCGTTGCTTTGGCCGTCGCCGGACTGCCATCTTCGGAATGTTCGGGCACAGGGCAAGCTGGAAGCATCGAGGCGTACATGGGGAAGGGTAGGGCTTCAAGCAGGTTAGACTTGAGGGTCGGCATGTACAGAAAGAGAGTCGCGAACTTCCGACTCGTACCGTTTCCCTGATTCTCGACGCCCGATTAGCTTGTGGGGTGTTCATGCAGGCGAGCGCCTCGATGGCGTGGTTGGTGCAACTGCTCCTCCGCCACCTTTCGCCTCCCCATTGTCTCCTCTTCACAACTCTTCCACTGTCTCACGCCGTCCTTGGCAGTCATCAAACTCACAGGACTCCACGAGGAAGCCGGTGGAGATTGCGATGGTTGGCCTGCGGCCCGCGTCGAGGCCAGCTGCTTGGTTCGTGATACCGTGCTCAACTCCTCGTCGAGATTCATCATCAAACAGCGATCCACTTGCACAGCAACCAAGAAGAACCCGGCCTGCATCAATAACGTAGCGGAAGCGCCCAAAGCCTGGCCGGGGCATCGTCCAACGTGATCAGATCGACAGGGGGGGGGGAGGGGTTCGACGGATACGACTTTCTTGTTTAAGTCTGTGCTCCTTTTTACGGGCCAGCCCGAGCGAAGTCCGTACCCCATAATCGTATCGAGGAGTGTTGACTCTTCAAGGCAGCTGATAACTTGCCGGACTTGCGTGAGATACGGCTTGCATCACAGAGTGTCGACTTGGCGGCTAGACCGATGCAACTCTGTAGGCAGTACGGGGGCCACCTGCATCGGGAGGGAACAGAATCAGCTGGACACTCGCGGTTCCTGACATTAGTTTGTAAGCCCAGGGGTTCATCCACCTCTCCGCACCATCCTAACCATCTTATCTACTTCGTACATGACCCGTAACGCCGAGGTCTTTGAAGCTCGCTTCCTCCCATTGCATCTGACACTCCGGGCAAGAAGTTGTAATTCAGCTCGATCGGTTCGATGGTTCCTGTCGTGTGTTATGTCCCAAATGCTCAGGGACTTTGTCGTATGGATGCCGTGAAGAGTGAGTGCAGAGTCTGGGGAACCCCTCCCCCCTCCACTCCGCCCCTCTTTCGTGCTTGTCCTCATGTGCATCGACCTTCCTGATGTAGGAGGTCTCGTCCGCGATGGGCAGGCGGCGGTCCTGAGTCAGGCCCAGAACGCCTCGGCAAAGTCGAGACAGAGAGAGACAGCACTGCGGGAGCGTACACGCAAGAGGAAGAGGTAGAGAGAAACCCCTCCTGACCCCATGCAAGAGAATCACTTGCTTGCCCTCGAATCCTCCGGACCGGGAAGGGAGCTGAGATATCATGGTTCTTCCGTGTGTGGTTGGGGGTGCAGAAGATGCAGTGCAGAGGGCCAGCCGGAGCGAGGGCACGTTGCCGACTCGGCTGCATCCGCCACGGAGCGGCGAGCCGAGACCGGGAGGAGAAAAAAAAGGAGATGAGGAGACGGCAGACGCTTTATCGTCTTGCCACCTGGAAATATAACTCGGCCTTGGCTGCCTCTCTCCCAACCTGTTTCCTCCTCACTAGCTGCCCTGCCATTGTCTCTCCTTTCAAGATCCAGCGGGTTTCCCCTATCCCGACGCCAACCTCGACGCGTTCATCTATACCAAGTACTAATTACTCCACCACTCATTTCCGCAGTTCCGAGTTTGAGATGAAGGCCGTCACCCTCGTACCAGCATTCGCCGTGGCGGCCCTGGCCGGTGCCATTCAGGCCCGCGACGGACACTGCGGTGGCGACAACTGCGCCCGGCAGGTCACGGGCACCCGGCCCGGCCTGACGCCCATTTCCTCCCGCCGGGCCGACTGCTCCAACTTCATGAAGACGACGGTGGTCCCGGACGCGACGTGAGGGCCGCTCTTACACCGCAAACAGAGAGAGAGACACTGACGACAGACACAGGACAACAACCGTCACCGTCACGGCGACTCACGGGGAGGCGGCGCACGTGCGCCGGGACGGCGCTCTCGAGTACCGGGCGGCCACCGAGTCCCCGACGGTCATCCCGGCCTACGCCCCGGGGTGCCGGGAGCTCCGCAACTACTCGTCGGCCTGCTCGTGCTGGGGCATCACGGCGGTGACGACGACGGCCCCGCAGCCGACCAAGACGGAGACGGTCACCGTCACCACGGACGCGTGCGAGGATCTCTAGGCGGCCTTTACTTGCATGTTCTCCACTTGGTTTGGTACCTAGGTCTAGAGGGCAAGCGAGAAGGGGAGACGGGGGGGGCTGAATAGTGGAGGTTGGGAAGGGGAGGTTGGTTGAATCATCTTTGCTTTTTTGTTGAGCCGGCGGCGAGAGGAAAGCTGTCGAAGCGGCGCGAGACAGAGCCGGCGTGCATGAGTTATGGATCATGACGGTTGCCGCCATTGATCTTGGCGTCACGGAATACACTTCTTGAAACGAACTCGTGTGCCAAGGCCGTCTCTTGGACCCTTTTTGCGTTTGTCCTTGTTGAGAGGAAGAAAATGTTTGCCATCGGTTGGTGGTCGCCTGGGAGACGCGATGGCGCCTGCGGGATGACGGCGAGGCGAGGAGAGCAGAGCAGAGCCAAGAGCCGGCACAGGGGGGAGGGGCCGACGGTTGGCCAACAGCCTTTTGCTCGCCGTCAGCTTCCTAGGGGCCTATGCTGGCCAGACCTGCGGCTGAGCCAGTAGGCCTTGGAGCTGTGCCGCCGCGGCCGCTGTGCATTGGCCATTGGCCGCGAGGGCGAGGCTTGTGTCTAAGGCGGCGATTTAGGAGTCTTTGACCATGGTCAGGGACAAGAGCAGCCAAGGGTTCTACAAGGAGGCGGGTGAATCAGTGGAGCGAGCGTTGGAGTGATGAGACTGTCTCGGCATGGCGTTTCAGGGGTACTGGTGGATGATTCCCCTTTCTCTCTCCCTCTCTCCCCCCATCTCTCTCGCTCTCTCTCTCTCTCTCACGCACACAAGGACAACCAAGCATAAGTTAAGTTAAATAGGTAAACAAGATGGAGCCAACGGGAGTGTCCGGTGTGCGGGTGGATCCTCGCTCAGGGGGCTTGACATCCGCGGTCCGCTCCGGTGGGCGTTGCGTCGAGGGTCCATCCAGCAGCTAACGAGCGTCCGTCTTTTGGCTCAAGGCATGTCGATGCACGGCGTGCGCTTATCCAGGCGGTTGTTGTGTGTGTTTGCCGAGACGACAAGGTGGTTGCCTGCGCCCTGTAGGTATCCGTCAGCCCGCCGAGCAAGCGCACAGTGCAGTCAGACAGGCGGTGGAGATTGGACGAAGCGAGAAGCCCGTCATGTTGGCTTCTTGTATGACAGCTGTTTGAGTGCCTCTCCCGTGAAACAGGAGGCGGAATGCGACCTTGTTCTAGAAATGGGCTCACGATGGAGAAGGGACGGGGAAAAAGTGGGAAGCAGGGAAAAGGAGGAGAGACGGCGGCAACGAAAAAGAAAGGCAAAGAAAAGAAAAGAAAGGGAAAAAGTCGACGCCAAAATTGACGGTTTAATTTCCAGCCATGACGCCAACCGGAGACGCACCAGACGGTGACCCCACGCGCCGTCGGCCCGGCAACGGCGGTAAACAAAACCCCCAGACCATCCCGTCGTGAAGCCAAACGGCCACCCACCAGGCCTCGCGCTGGCTACTGCACATACATACATACGTGTCAGTTAATAATTACATGCAGCTCTTTTTGTCCTTGCTTGCCCGCTGCGTTGTTCCTGTTGTTGATACCTGACGTCCTTTTTTAAAACTTTACCTTCTTTATTTACTTTTTTGTTCTTCCATAGCAAGCAAGCGGTGGTCTCTCTCCACCATAATCAAGCCTCACCGCCTCGTCTGATGCCCCGGCGACGGCACTTGCACCCCGACACCGATTTTGACATACATGTCGATCCATCGTGCGAGGCCCTGACAGCATCAATGGAAATCGACCACCACCACGAGATGGCAGTCGACGACGAGGCGGCGCCACTTGAGCACGCGGGCCAGGAGCTCGATGAAGCAAACCACTCGGACCACCAACAGCAAGAGAACGAAGCGGGGAGCCTGGAGAAGGAGGAGGCAGACGAAGAAGGCTCCGGGTGTCGCTCTGCCGCCTCGCAGATGAGCAGCCGCCGTGCGTCGCGCCGCACCGAGGCCCTGATTCACGCCGCCGCCCGCGACATTGTCGAGCACGTCGGCAGCCGCCATCATCGCCAGCCGTCCTCTTCCCACGAAGCCGCCGAGGAGCAGAACCAGTCGTGCGACGGGGCCGAATCAGTCGCCGGCCACAGCGTCGTGTCGAGCGGCGCTGGGAGCAACGACGGCGACGACCACGTCCGCAAGTCTCCCGCCGACGAGGCCGGAGACAGCAGCTCCCATCACGAACACGAGGACGACGTCTTCAGCGACCACAGTCCCCGTAGCTCCCTCGGCTCCATGTCCGAGGCGGAGCAGACAAAGATTGAACAGACGCTGTCCCAGCGAAACATCACTCAGCGCGTCCGCTCCCCGCGCATCTCCGACATCCCCCCCTCGGACCACGACGAACACTTCATGGCCACCATCCGCGGCACCCCGAGGCCTCCTTTCCGATCCCCCTCCTCCGTCCAGGCCATGCAGATGGCCTCACCCCCGGCCTCCAACCTCGGCACCCCCCGCTCCGCCCGCCGCACCCCGCTGCCCACCGTCTCGCGCCTCGCCTCGCCCAGCATCATGGCCCAGTACTCGCCCAAGAAGACGCCCCCCAGGTTCAAGCGCGCCACCCCGCCCCTCGTCCTGCTCCACGTCACCCTGCTGCCCCTGCGCTGGGCCTGGGGCGCCGTCCTGGACCGCGCCTCGCCCGCCGACCTGAGCCCCGAGGCAAAGACGCTGCGCGAGGCCTGGGGCCAGCTGCAGGACCGCACCGGTGATACCGTCTCGGACCGCGGCATCCTGCTGCCACATCCGCAAAACGACTACGAGGTCCTCGAGGAGCGCTTGCTCGAGGCCCTCGAGCTGCCCCTGCGCCGCCGGGCTCGCATCCTGGAATGTGGACATTACTTGGGCCCCGCCAACGAAATGTCCCTGCCCGACGACGTCGACGATGAAGAAGACTACGCTGACGGCGCCCCGGCGCCCCGGGCCAGCTTGGACAAGGCTCACTGGTGCCGCACCTGCCACTCCGAGGTCAGGTACGACTCCCTGGGCCAGGGCAAGGTCTTCCGCGTCAAGGTCTACGCTAGCAACGGCCTTATGCGTGCCGGCGCCTGGGAGGCCTGCTGGAAGGAGATGGAGCGCGTCGACGTCGAGCTCGAGCCCATTGTCGACGCCGCCTTGCAGGACGAGCTCGTCCACGTGTCGGCGGAGCAGGAGAGGGCCTTGGAGATGGAACGGGCCCTGGCCGACGAGCACCGCGAAGCCTCGGAGACGGAATACGACGAGGATGATGGAGAGGACGAGGTGGAGGAAACAGAAGTGGCTGGGCCAGATGAACAGCCCGACGAGGACGACGAGTCGTTTCTGGAGCAGGCACAGGATCCAGAGCTCGAGCATGAGCTGTGCTCATCGCCGCCTCGACCCGATGAGGCGCCACCCAACTCCAGTCCGGCCCCGATGGAGGACCACCGTGCCGAGCACGAGGAGGAACGACTGCGGGAGATTTACGGGCGCTCGCCGCAGCCACGCCGAGAAAACACCCGCGACCACGAAAGCGATTTCGTGGCCCACGACATGACCCCCTCGCCGCCGTCCGCCGAGTCATCTTCGCGGCGCCAAGACAGGCAGCAGCAAGCCTACAAGACGGCCTCTTTCCCGGAGCTGGTGCTCGAGGCCGGCAAGGTACTGCTGCAGGATAAGAAGAACGTCATGATTGCGCTGCTCAGCGCCCTCATCCTAATGCTAGCCGTCCGGGGCGCCCGCCCGGCGTACGATCCGGCCGCTTTCCAGCCCGTGATGCCGCGCCACAATGCCCACGCCATGCCTCACCACCCCCAGGACCCCGTGGCCGAGGCCGCCATGCACCAGAAGACAGCCACGATGGCCACGGCGGCTCCTTCGCCGAGCCCCTCGTCCCAGTCGGCGGCGGCGGCGGTCGACCCGTGCGCGTCGTCGCTCGAGGTGGTGGCCAACCATCGGGCTGCTCGCGACGGCGCCGGCGACGCGTCGACAAGCACGCTGCGCGTCTTCGAGACGTGGCGCATCGTCGAGACGGTCACCGAGACGGCGAAGGAGACGCTGACGCAGACGGAGACTGTCTCGGTCAATGTCGTCGGCGGCGGTCCGGCGGCGGCTCTGGAGACGGATGCGCTCGCGAGATGGGGCGCGTGAGTGGACAACGGGACGATGGCCACGGACAAGGGGAACGGCCCCCCCCTTTCCCATACGGTTTTTCTTCCTTTTTTTTTATTACTTTTATACATGAGCGATGCGCACATACCACGACACAGACAAAAACAGAATTACAACATGACAGAAGGCAGAGTGGAAGAATGACGACGAGGGAGAAGAAGATACGAAAGCATGTCCCGCCAGATGTAACTAGCCTGACTGAGAGCACATTGCAGAAACTGTTGCCGTTTTCCGAATACATAATACATTGCCGTGACACATGAAGTGGAATAGAAGGCCTCGTCTCCCTCGCTCTGACGGTAGTTCACTTGCTGTGCACGGTGGAATGGGAAGTAGTTCCACCCGTTTACGATGAAAAGGGACTTTATTCTGGGCTGCTCATGTACCTGAATATCCATGTGTCGGTAGCCCCGAAGAGTAATCCGTGTTTGCCTTGTTCAGATACTGGTCGACGACGTTGTTGCCAACGCAAAACCAAGAAATGTACCGCATAAAATTGCATCTCGCTAGAATAGGGAGGGTCTGCGCCCCCTTTTGCTATCTAGGTGTATGTGCAGCCGTCACAGCCGAATGTACAAGTCCATGCACTCGATCCTCCACTCGCGTCTGCCGAGGAGGCTCCTGAGCCACTCCATGCCGAGGCCAGTCCACTCGGCTCTGCGGGCGGCGACTGCGTCTGCGGCGGCGCCGGCGAGGGCCTTTGCCGTCGAGTTGGCCATCTCGACGAGGGTGGCGTTGAAGGCGTCGGACGAGTCATCGGCGGCGGTGGTGGCAGGCCGGGGCACAAACCAGTTGCTGCGAAAGTCGAAGAAGCAGCGGTCGGACCAGTTGCACGACGTGAGGAAGAGGACGAGGAGCAGGATGGAGCAGTAGACGCAGGGCCGATTGAGGAAGTAGGTGCAGATGAAGAAGAGGAATATGAAGACGGGCGAGGCGTTTGTGGGGATGAAGAGGAGCGGGAGCCAGCTGCGGGGGAAGGCAAGTTAGCTCTTGATTGTGATTTCTGGCTCTCAATTCTTCTTCGTCTTCGTCTTCTCCGCAGCCGTTCGTGCGTCCAATGGCGAGCCTGACGTACCTTCGCAGGCAAAACATGATGGGCGACCAAGCAGCAGCCGCTGCGGGTGTGCGCGCGCGTGCGCCCCCCTCAGCCCGATAGTGTTCGTCACTGCCTCAACAGCCGTGGCCGGGAGAGAGGGCACTCTTCCCAGGGATGAAAGAGACGAAAAAAAGAGCTCCTGGCGCGCCAGGCCACGAGGGAAGCGTTTCCTCGCCCCCCCACTCCCTGTCTCGAGTCGGTCGCGGTAGTAGTTGGGGGGACGAAGCCGTTTGCGTGTGGCGTCGGAGAAGTTGAAGGACAAGACGGGGAGAGAAGGAGGCGCAAAGAGGCCTTTGGGCGGATGAGGGTGAGGTTGTCGAGGGTGGCGTGAAACGGCGAAGAGAGCCGCCTGCTTACCTACGCCGGGCTCGGCAAGACGTCACTTGTGTTTCACGGTGCGGGAGCGGTCCAGTTGAATATGCGCACTGTCTTTTTGCGCCCACCATCCCAGTAAGCACAGTGCAGGAGGAACGGCTGGTCAAGACTCTGCAAGCCACGGCAGCACTGGTAGCTTGCTTGTGATGCCGATGGCTGTACTGTATGCATTATGGACGATAGCCTTGGCATTGAAGAGGCGTCGGCTTTTGACATTTGACAGGTGCAGCGGCCAGTCAAGGACCAGTTTTCGTCTCGACCGGCCCGAGTGGTGGCTCCTATTGTACGGTCTTGACTGCGCTGCGAAATGTACATACAGCCTTGCAGCCCAAGTTGGACGTGGCTCTACTCCGTACTGTCATGTCGTAGTATCTCATCTCTACAGGATAGCGGCATCGGCGGTGCTTCAACAAAGGATTGCCGGACTAACGAATACGCGTGAGCGGGTGGCGGCGGGAGGCTCCACGTCAGAGCAACGGCCAACGCCCATCTGCTCACCTCGAGTGCGGGCGCAAGGGGCTTTCTCCATCCCATGTCACTTGTCGCAATTGCCTCACCGTCACGAATACCGGTGGCTGGGCTCGTTGGGCTGCCACGCATCTGCCGTTTTTTTCTTTGGCTCCAGGCTGGTGCTGAGAGCGCATTGCTTACATAATACCGTTTTTTTCTCGCCTGCTTCCCTTGACTCGAGATCCTCTCAGCTCGCAGCAAGCTCCCCGGAACCTTGCGCCAACCTCAGCTCGCGCCTCCGACAACCACCACGTCGGCGGATGCAGCCATAGAGAGAGCAAGAGAAAAGCAACAAGCCGACTCTTCTCTTTTGCCGCTGAGCGAGCCTTCACTCCTCCTTTCCTTGTTCCCCCTTCGCCGACCCGGCCAAAAGCTCGCGCGAGAGGGCAGAATCCTTTCGACACCGCTTTTGCCTCGTCAACACCCAACCTCAATCATCACCTACGTGCGAGCAGGCCCAGCCAACCCTCGGCCCGCTCGCCTCGTAGCCTCCGTCGCTCCCCGGCGGCCATTCCACCGCCATGGATCTGCCTGCGGCTCCGACGCCACCTGTCAATACCAGCGGCATGCCCTCCAACGCCGACCGCACCGCCAACCTGCTCAACCTGCTCAAGTTTAGCAGCTCCGGCGCCTCGGCTCCCAGCTCTCAGCAGCAACATCAGCAGCATCAGTCGCCCCCCCATCAGCACCACCCCATGCATCACGGGGACAATCAGCAGCAGCACCACCATGCTCGCCGCCCCAGCTTCGGCCATGGCCAGTATCCCGCTGCTCGAATCCATCAGCCTGCTCCCACGGGTGCCGATCCCACGGGTCTGCTCGCCGCCCTTATGAAAGGCGCCCACGAGTCCGAGGAGCCCCGGCAGGCCCCTCAGCCCTCCACCGCCCATCTTCAGCCGTC
Source organism: Hirsutella rhossiliensis (assembly GCF_020360975.1). Taxonomy (NCBI): domain Eukaryota; kingdom Fungi; phylum Ascomycota; class Sordariomycetes; order Hypocreales; family Ophiocordycipitaceae; genus Hirsutella; species Hirsutella rhossiliensis. The sequence goes on along the minus strand of NW_025408668.1, from coordinate 1,268,215 downwards.
CAACTCGTTTGCCGCCGGCTCCCCTTCTGCCGATACGAGATCCTATCTTCTCAACCTCCTCAATCGCCCCAAGCCCAGCCAGACCGACCAACCCATCATGGCCGAGTCGTCGCGCTCCAACGACCCCACGCCGCAGTCTCACGACGACGCGGCCGATACCAATCGCTACTATGGCCAGTACCAGCAGCCGCCCAACGCCTACCAGCCGGCGCAACCTTACCAGCCGCACCCGAGCCAGTCCGAGTCCTTTAGCGATGTTCAACATCCGGCTTCCAATGTCAGCTCCTTTTCCTTTCCCCAGACGCAGGAGTCGGCCGACGTCTCTGCTCTGTACCACCACGTCTTTGGCAAGATGCAGCAGTCTTCGCCCCAGCATCATGATGCCGACGCCGCCGCTGGCGCCGCTCCCTTCCACATCCTCAAGAAGGACCAGCCCTCGCCCGCGGGCTCCAACTCGCGCGAGCAGCCTCGCCCCGGCAGCGAGCGAAGCACTCTGGCAAGCCCTCCGGAACATGGCCGGCGCGCCGTCGACCGCTCCTCGTCTCTGCACTCTCACCAGTCCGTGCAGCAGCCCCCGAAACAGACGCCTCAGACGTCTGAATTTGATAGCTTCAGTCCCGCTGGCAACAAAAATCAGTCTGTTGCAGACTCGGCTGGGGACATGCCGGCCAAGGAGGACCCGGATTCCCACGAGAACCTGGACAGGGCCGCCGCGCGCGACACAGAGCAGCCGGTGATTGCCGAAGCCTCTGATTCGGAATGGACCACGGGCCCTCGTAAAGCCACTGTTTGGCCCTCGGGCCCCGAGGCCACTGCCTGGACCGACGACGAGCAGAGCAAGGACGAAGTGAAAAGAGACCTTGACGATGACCCGGCTGTTGGACCCTCCGAGTCGTCCCACGGCCACGTTGACCAGGAACCCGATCCTGTCCCGGCCGAGAATCCCCAGGCTGTTGTTGACAGCTGGGAAAGTGCCGACCAGGAGGAGATTGTGGTCATTGAAGAAAAGGAACATACGCCGGTTCGCGTCTTCAACTTCCCCGTGAAACCCTGGATCTCCATCACTCTTCAAGACGACAGCACCGAGCCCCGGCCCCTTCTCCGCGACGAGTGCATCATGGACATTGCTCGCCTCAAGAAGGACTTTGACCAGATTGACCGCAACCTTTACACCGCCTCGCAGACGTACATGACGTACGGGATGTCCAAGCAGGGCGGTCTGCGCGTTATCCGCCAGGACGACGGCAAGGACGCAAAGGTCTTTACCGACACAAAGGACCGCATCTTTAACGTTGCCATGTCCGTCGCCCCTGACGACAGTGAAGGCGTGCATAGGGAGGCCATCATTGGCACCGGCGTCAGCGGTACCGTATATTGGGTCCAGATCAAAGAGGGCGAAAAGGACCACATTGAGGATACCCACCTGGAGCAGTATGGCTTCGCTCTTCCTCCCATGTCCTCTCAGGATGGCGACACGCCCGGCGGCGTTCTCAAGACGAGGGCCCGGGCTTCGACCATGCACCCCGAGTACTTCGCTGTCGGCCGCGGAAAGACCATAAACTTCATCTGGCCGTCCTACATCATGCACAACAAGCTATTCAAGACGGGTCACGACCGCGTGGTCGACACGGACAACCTGCTGAAGCAGTGCTCGCTCAAGATCAATACTGGCAAGGCCGGCAAGGACTTCACCTTTAGCCAAGACGACACTGTCGTCGTCTCTCTCGACAAGTCGGGCCGGATCAAGTTCTGGGACGTCCGAGACCTGACGGCCGCCAAGGAGGGCTCTGATCCTCGCGCTCCCATGCCGGCGCAGACGTCGCTGGAGATCAAGGAGCCTCTGCTGACCCTGTCGAGCACGCGCGAGGGAGAAAAGGCCTGGCCTACCTCGGTAATGCTCCTCGACAAGCAGCGCCCTTTCCAGAAACGGTGCGCCCTCCGCTATATGATTGTCGGCATGAAGCAAAACCACACTCTGCAGCTGTGGGACCTCGCGCTCGAAAAACTGGTCCAGGAGTTCAACCTCCCCCACAGCAAGGAATCAGACGCCGTGTGCAGCGTCATGTATCACCCGACCAGCGGCATGATCATCATAGGTCATCCGACGCGCAACTCGGTCTACTTTGCTCATCTGTCGGCCCCCAAGTACACCCTCAAGGGCGTGTCTCAGGCCGAGTACATCCAGCGCCTCGTCGCTCAGGACTCGTCGATCCCGCAGCCGGATAGTACCGCCGTGATCAGCGGAGTCCGAGAGTATTCGTTTGCGAACCGCGGTGTTATCCGAAGCCTGGACATTCTATGCAGTCCCGCCATGGCTCAGGACACCGACGAGCCGCCCCTGTTTGAGCTGTACGCGATGCACTCCAAGGGCGTGGCGTGCTTGTTGATCAGGCAGTACGAGCTGGGATGGTCCAAGGACAACAAGGTTCTGGACGCCGTCGATGCCGTCAAGGAGGGTGTTGTGACCGTCTCCAAGCTCAAGTCGCCGCAGCCGCCCGAAGCGGGCAGCGCCCGCGATCACGGACAGATCCGCATCGCGAATCGCGGTGCCGGCAAGGAGCCCCTCTCGCAGTCCACGCCTGCTCAGAGCGACTCAACCCAGCGGCCACCCGAGACGGCCGCGCCCGCCAAGCCCAAGACCGACGTCAAGGAGCTGGAGACGCCGGCGCAGTCGTCCAAGGAGAGCCAGGCCGAAAAGCCTGAGCGCAAGCCTCGCAAGAAGAAGGGTGCGTCGAGCAAGGAGCCAGAGCCCACGGCCAACGGAACGTCCAACCCGCCCCGAGTCGCGCCGACCAGTAGCAAGACCGAGCCTGCCAAGTCTTCGGGCACCGCGGCCACAAACGGCATACCGTCCGGCATGGTCGATGCTGCCATTGCCGGCATGGAAGCACGGCTGACGGCCTCAATGTCCGAGACGCTCAAGTCATCGCTCAGGAACCTGCAGGGCAAGATTGACGAGGGCGCTCGCATCCGTGACAGCAACTTCAACCAGCAGCAGGTCAACCTTCTCAACATGGTGTCCGAGGTTCTCAACGAGAACACTCAAAAGGTGCTCGAGTCCTTGATCCACCATCAGTTTGCGGAGCTCGTCGTCCCTACCATCGGTGAACACGCGGGCAGGGCCGTCAAGGATCTTCTCCAGCACGAGCTGCAGCCGAGCGTTGCTTCCTCGGTCCAGAAGGAGATTCAGAGCATGCTGCCTCACGCGCTCAACCGCTCGCTGCGCTCGGCCGACTTTGTCAACGCCATCTCCGACCGGGTTGGATCCGCGGTCGCTTCGAGCATGCAGCAAGACGTTGTCGCCCCGCTTACGCAGAGGCTGTCGTCGACTTTCTCGACCATGGCCAACCAATCCGCCCAGCGCGTCGCTAACGAGCTTCATCTGAAGCACCAGGAGCAATTTGAGCATATGGAGGCCCAGCATGCTGCCGACGCCAGCAAGATCGACCAGCTCCTGGCACACGTGAGCCAGCTGACGGACACGGTGTCGAGCCTGGCGGCGTCGCAGTCGTCGCTGCAGGCGGAAATTATGAAGCTCAAGCAGCAGCCCGTTCACGAGCTCCCCGGAGCCTCCGGCGTCCCGGCGTCCCAGAGCGGGAGCGGCGCCCCCTACGGCATGAATCCCCCAGGGTACGGCTCCAACACGATGGCCGGCAGCAACCCGCCGAGCCACCACGGCAGCTTCGCCGCTAGCCAGGGCCCTCTCGGCCCGGCACAGCCCTACATGAACAGCCCCCAGTATATGCGCGGTTCTCAGCCCGTGGCTGGCTCCCACGGGACCGCTGGCCCCTCGGAATATGCAGGTCCCACCGGCGTCGGCGCTCTGGCCGGTGCCTTTGCCAACTCGATGAGCAAGAGCGAAGCCGAGGTGAACAACGAACTTATGAAGCGAATCCAGAGGATTGAAAAGGCCATCCAGGAGGGTCGCCTGCAGGAGGCCGTTGTCCAGTGGATCCAGAGCGGCTACGAAAAAGAGATTTTCAGGCGATCCCTCGGGGCCTACCAGCCTAGCCGATTCGACACCCTGTCCCCCATCCTGCTCCTTGTGATTATCGCCACGATCTCCAAGGACCTGAAGCCAAACCAGCTGCTCAAGCAGGAGATTGACTGGATCGAAATGGCCGTGCGAGCCTTTGGAGACAGCTTGCCCAACTGCGTAAGTGACACCCAGCATGAGCATCTTGGCGCAGTCATGTGAGGGCAGCAGGCTAACTTTTCAACAGGACTGGGAGGGAGAGGGCATGGGAGAGGTGATGCAGAGCGCGTCGCAGACCATGAAGCTCCTCGTGAATCGACTGACGCCGCTCTTGGCTAGCTACCGCGACGGCTACCCGCTCGATCCGTTCCTCGCCAAGGTGGACAAGGGCAAGATTGAGTGGATCGTGCGATCGTCGGAGCACATGCTCGAGTCTTTTGGGGGCGCGCACCGCTACGACTAGGCGCCGCAGCCGTCGATCGACGTGGATTGACTTTGATTGTGCCTTGCTGAGCTCGGAGTTGGTGAACAGTGGTTATGTCAGTCGGTTGCACGAGCTGTTCCACCTTGATTCCCCGCGCACTTCTCTGGCGAGTTCTTGTCCTTTGCCTTGCCCTCGGGCCCATGTCTGCGAGGGACGGGGCTCGGAAAGGGAACTTTGTTCTTGTTTGTGCGTTGGATTTCTTTTTTTCTCCTTCGGACTCTCGTTTGGGTTGACGAACGATGCGCCACATCGGTGATGCCTGACGACGCATATCATTCCGCCGGCAGGTCGTCGGTCGTCTTTGATTGACATCTCGGTCTATCGTGACGTGGCGAATCCAAGGGCTGGCCAGCGCAGGAGAGATGGTGTACATCTGCACCCTCGAGGGGCCCGGTGACGAGGGCCGGCGGGTGGCGGCCTGCTTGCCCTCTGCCCGTGGCCTAGCCGGCCCGTTGGTTCTGAAAGAGACGAGGACGTTGCGATGGCGGCTGGCCGGGGGGACGACTGCCGGCGGGGGATGGTGCGACGATGTACGTTTCCATGTCCTTTTACATAGTGTAGACAAATTCATTGAAGGCATATATATACCAGCGCTCCTGGCGGAAGAGCACGACGGAGGTGCTGGTGGCCTGGGGGTCGGCGGCCCCGTAGCCTCTGCTTCCCACCACGTTGGGACGCGGTCCCCGGAGGCGCCAAGCAGCAAATAACGCAAGGCATGCACGATGACCAGTCCTCCCCCCAAGCCACAGGCGCAACGCCCGCGACGACGACGGGCCGCCCCGGCGGGGTGGGTGCCTGTCGCGATCGGTGCGCGCGCTTGACTCGGTTAGCTCAGACGAGGGTTGGGCCTCTCTCCCCCCTTTCTCAGCCTCGGCGGGAACAGGGCCGTTGCTCCGTTCCAACAGACGGCTCCGAGACCGAGACGGCGCGCCTCTCCGCGTACGACGTACTTGCCTGCACCTTAATTACCACGTCGCCTACGCATGTCGCAAATGCCCCTATCACAAGCCTCATGTCCCAGTCCGCGGGAGAAAAGACGCCACGCCGTTCGGGCCTCGAGCACCAAGAGAGGAAGCAGGGGCCAAACAAGCATTTGCATTGCTGTACAAGTCCAGGACTACAAAAACAACAACCTTGCGCCTTCTCCGCTGCCGTCCACTCCGTCACTCGCCTCCCCCGTTTCCGTATAATCACACACGAGGCTTGGCATCGCCAAAGCACTCGTACAGACAAAAACACCGCCGTATTAATTTTTCCCTACATCCACCCCTCCCCTGTTGCACAAAGAGCCTCAACCGTCTGTCCAAGAGAAACAGCCTCGCAAAGCGTGCGAAACGGAGACCGGGGCTGCATCCTCCGGCTTCCCGCCAGTCCGCCAACAGCCCGCGCGGTTCGATTCAAAAAGAAACTGCGAACAATACTCAAGAAATGCTTCCCACCAAACGCCACTCAGGCCCAGCGAGACTTGGTCGCCGGCTCACATTTGCTCGACTGTCGACGACAAGGACGAGCCAAGCGAGATGTGAGCAAAGTACAGTGCTCCTATTTTGTCTTTTTTTTCTGTTCGTTTCGGGTTTCCTCCTCTTGCTGTTGCAACTTGTCGAGGCGGAAGAGAATGTCCCAAATATTGTCGTCAGTCCGACGCAGCCGTTGCCGTCGCTGCCGCGTCCAGATCCGTCCGCTTGGTCGCCGTCGAAGACGTGCAAGGGGAAGAGGTTGTCGGTCGTCATCGTCAACGTCGTATATCTATCTGAGCGCCCAGACAGGAGTATTACGAGTGGGTATAATGCTCGTGCTCATCACCGAGCCGCCTCCTGCCACTGCCGATGCGCATGACAAGGAGTCGTCTGGTGCGGCTGTCTAGACATAGAAGTCGTTAAAAAAACATCGCAATCGTCAGGCAATGATCATGCATCTTATATCGGACGGCGAATTGAACGTGATCCGAGGGGGAGGGGTGCGTGTTCTTATAAGCGGGTCGTCATCTTTCATTAGGTGGTCGCCCATGTGTCGAATAAATGCTGTATCCTGATCCGTGTCCCATCTTCTCGTCGGGTTTGGCGTCATCATCAAAAGTGCTCGAGGTTGAGGAGAGGCCGTCTGGTGCGGCCACCGCCTGTCTCAACCGACCACAGCGTCGTTAAAAAGGTAATTCGAGCTAGCTTGCGTGGGCGCTGCCGGAGCGTAGAGCCAGCGTGCGTATCGTCTCGGAGCGGATTCCTCTTGATTCATAGGCCGTGAAGACGAAGTCCGTGCAAGCAGGTTCCACCGGCCCTCTAGGCTTCCCGGGTTGCCGCGCGATTAGTCCGGGCACACAGCGTATCCCCGGCGGCAACGGGAAACGCACAAGCCACGCGAGGGCTTAATGGTACCTCGAGGCTCCAGTCGAGTTCGGGGCCACGCGGGCGCCGCTATCGGAGGAATCTGGGGCCGGCCATTTTAGCAAGCACGTTTCACTTTCCCGTGTCAAGCTAGTCGACATACCGCTGCCACGCTGCACATGACCATTGGGCCCGACTCGCCCACCAAAGCCGGCGGACGACTCCCACTCGGGACCGCGAGGCTGCCTCTCTGGAACGCTCTTGGAGTTGCCACTTGCTCCGGGCCTCTGGCTCCCAATGGCGCCCGGGGCGTTTCGCGCTTGCGTTTGCATAGTGTTGGGGTCAAAGGGGCTGAGGCTGAGGTTGCCGAGGCCGCTGACGAGGCCGTTGTCGCCCTTTGAGCCGGGCGTGCCGGAGCTTCCCGGCTGGACGTGGCCATGGTAGTCACCGAACCGGGCGGTGGAGCCGGGCCCGATGCTGCTCACGCCGGCCCCGGGGACCAGGTAGCTCGAGGATGCCTGTGACGGACTTGGGGTAAAGGACCGCAGGTCGGCGAAGCTCTTGGCGGCACGCAGGTTGTTGGGGATGCCGCCGCCGTCGGGGCTCCCGGGAAGCTCGAGGGTGGGGCCTTGGCGACCCAGCAAGTGGGCGTAGTTGTTACTGGCAGCGCGGGATTCCCGGTCGGCGGCAAAGTCAAACGTGGCCGCGCGGCTCAGTCCTCGCTTGTGCATGTCCAGGCTGTTGGCGACGGCGGCGTTGTGGACGTTGGCCGTTGGCGAAGGCTGCTGCCGTTTGAGGACCGTGAGCTGACGAGAGTCAGCCTCGCCAATCGATTGGTGCTCCAAGCCCATGTTATGGGCAAGGATATGGATGGACCGCCGATGCTCAGGGGCGATGCTCGGTGGAAAGACGAGGATCTCGCGCGTGTCGTCGCGCTTGAACATGGCCAGCTCCGTGTAGAACTCGAGGTTCTGGGGGTCGTTGAGGTCGACGTCTCCTGTAGGAATCGATTAGAGGCAGTTTGGGCTGCAAGGGGCTCCGTGAGCCGAGGCATACCTAGATGGGCAGTGGGGCCTCTCTGCTGTGTCTGAGAAATGCCGCCAAGCGACTGGATCGAGCTCTGCTGGTGCAGCATGGGCGCGCGATGCTGCTCCTCCAGCTGACCGCGCCTTTCCCTCTTCTCGCGCTCGATGCGCTCTCGCTCCGCCTCGGGCAGCATCTTCTTGTACTCGACACGCAGCTTACGGCCGTGAACGTCCATGCCATTCATGGCGTCGATGACAACCCTCGTGTCCTCGGCTGACTGAAAGTTGGCAAAAGCAAGGCCCCGGAAAACGCCGTTGTCAAAGTGATAGTTGAAGGCGTAGGGCTGGGGGAGATTCATATCGAGCATGATGGACGCCAGCGTCTCCTTGCGCACGGCAAAGGGAATGTTCTTGATGACAATGGCCGTGGGGATGAGCTGGTCGCCGTCAGAGGCGGTTGATCGGAGGTCAGGAGAGGTGTGCGAGGGACCCTGGTCGACACGGAGACCGCCGTTTTGCATGTGGCCTCCGTTGAGGCTGCCCGGGAAGGGCTGCAGGTTGTTTGGCATGGCCAGAGCGCTGTGATCGGTCCAGTTCTAGAGGTCGGGCAGGGTCAGCTTCGGATGGCGTGCATTGCCACGACGGGGTGGACAAACCTGAGGCAGCGCGGCGCGGCGATTTACGCTCCTCTGGCGATTGGACCCGTGCATGGCACCGTTGACGGTTGCGACTCCGGCGGTGCTGTAGTTCCACGTCTGACCATTGTCCAGCATGTAGCCGCCGTGCATTCCGGCGGCGGCGGCCATGCTGTCGAGGGCCCTGGGATTGAAGCCGGCGGGTATCCTCTCGGTGGGATAGAGGGCAGACGAGCTGAGCGGGGCATCAAAGGGACGCTGAGCCTGGCGGGGCAGCGAGAGACCCGAGGCAAAGGCAGCGCCGCCGGCGTAGTTTTGCCTGGAGCTCGGGGAGCGGTTGGCGGGAGAAGAGTAGTCCAGATAGCCTAAATCATGCTGATGTTGTTGACTCATGGTGGTGGAGCGGACGGAGGAGCAGCAGCTGTCGTCACACAGCGGGCCACTCGATCAGTGCTGTTGGGCCAGGTCCGAGGGGAGAGAGGGTGGAAGAATGTCTGCAGAGCTCAGTGAGCGCTTGCCGGGACGGTGTCAACGAGGCGGCCGGGGATGGTCGAGCAAGACACCATGAAATTCAAGCAAGCGTGTCAGGGTAGGGCCGGCAGGCGAGAATGGCGGGCCCAACGGGTTCAAGGAGCCACTTTATCTCGACTAGCGCCGACGCTCGCGAGGGGAGAGAGGGTGGGTAAATGGCAGCGCGTACGACAAGCTGGATGGGAGACGGCGGGCTCGAAAGCGGCAGGACGCTGGTGGTCCTACTGTCGGCGACGGGGAGGATGAAGGGCTTGAGCAAAAGCTAGCAGCGGGGAGGGAAGAAGTCGTGGCTCAGCAGCTCGGTTGGTCGGTCGACAAAAGTGGCGTCGAAGCGACAAGGTGCGTCTGCCAATAGGCGTTGCGCAAAGGGCGGAGGACGGAGGCAAGCGATGCGGCTCCCAAGCACGAGCCGTGCTCTCGTTTTTTTCACGGTCCTTTGATCGTCGTCGTCGTTATCGTAAAAGGAGCACGGCGGCAGCGGCGGCGGCGGCGGCGGGAGAAACGGACAGCGAAAGGGGAGGCGGGCGAAGAGGCGCCGCGAGGAGAGAGGGTCGTGAGGTGATGAGGATGATGGAGATGGGAAGAAGTGCCAATGTGTGTTGCAAAGCAAGGCAGCAGGGTTGGGCGATGGAAGTCGTGGTGGTATGGAAATAATGAAATAATGGAAACTAAAAAAATAAAAAATAAAAATACAAGGTACAACAGAAGGAACCCGTCGAGACGGGATGGGGGGAGGAGCCACCGACGACCACTGTGGTGTGGAGGCCACGGGGCAGGCAGGTTTTTCCCCCTTTCCTTTCCTCCTACTCCTCCTTCTCTCCGCGAGTCTGTGCCCAACCCAGACAGTGCGGAGCTAGCGTCTGGAGACTGTGAGACCCTGCGGAGCTGGAACCTTGATTAGTGCCAGACACGTACCTCAGCACGCGATAGAGCGCGGACGAGTACATGGACAGACGGGCATGCTGCGAGCTATCGTTGCGGCCAAGCGGCGGCGGGAGGGAACCTGGGAGGCGATGCTAGAGGCGATGCTAGTGGAAATCAGGGCCGTGCACGTTGCAGGAGCACAGTTAAGCTGGCTATATCCGTACTCCGTACTTAGTCCTCTTACCTATCGCCAGGACCTGCGTACTAGGTAATTAGTACGCATCCGCCCATGTCGGCGCCTCTCTTTTGCGCATCGCCAATACTTCAATCTCAAGTTGGTAGTGGTAGCATTGAAATCACGCCAACACTGAGTTGCTCTCGTCGGTACTTCAAGCGGATGGTGGCGGATGGGGACCACAGTGCGAGTAGCAAGAAAGGCTTCCTCGAGCCATCCTCCACGGCCATCAGGAAAAAAAAAAGAGACACTCGAGCTTCACTTCCTCCACTCGACTCGGCTCGACCTCGAGGTGACTGAGAATGCCTTTTGTCTTACCGCCATAACTAACCCCCGAGCCGAGGGCACCGCCGCCGCCGCCGCCGCCGCCGCCGCCACCACCACCATGATTTCTCCCTCAAGGTTTGCATCGACAGCCACCACGTTCCCAAATGTCGCCTCTGCCTGCGCTCCAAATGAACAAGGCCCAGAGCCCCCTTTGTGGGTACAGACTGTCGCTCCCGTACCGCACCGACGGACTCCACTCGAGATATGCCGCGTTTGGATCGACAAGGTGTGGCAGCCTGTCAGCCAACGACGGACGCTGCACTAAAAATATTCGTTCATCACACGCGGGCTAATGATCTTTGGAGATGCTGTGCAGGCCAAATCTGAATGGAGAGAGAGATCATCTCGTTTCGACGCCCCTCGGGTCATGATACACACACGCACACAGGGCACGGAAAGGGGCAAGGGGGCAAAGGGGGCTCGTCATTTCACCCCCCCTTCTCAGCCAGTCAATCAGTGAGAGGGAACGGGGTTTACTGTAATGACAATCTTAGACCGGCAGGTAGCTCATGTTCGGTCAATGGCCCCTTTTTGCGCCCATTCCAGACCGCCACGGGGAAGCCACAGCACCTTTCGTGTCGCGAGATGCATCTGGTTCATCAGGCATGGTTAAGCTCATCCATGGGACGCCGCGATGAATCCATGCTGCTGCTCCCTCCCTGTCCGCTGGCCATGTACTTCGTATGCTATTATCCTTGGCTTTTTGTCCCCCTTCCTTTTCCATTTCCATCGAACAGAGTTGCTCTCGCCATGTGTGATAAACCCCCTCTTCACGTCCTGCCCTGACCATGACACGCCTCGTCCGTTTTACGCGGGAAAAGAAACGAGGGCGTCCGTGTAAGCTCGTCACTCTCCTACATCAGCCGCCCAAGCTGCGGCCCGTCCCCCGTTTGCATACCGAATGTGCATGCTAATTACCCTAGTAGTGTATATGTACGGAGTACGCCGAAGCGGCTCCATGTCGCATTTCAGTCACCATTCACACACGCGTGCATCTTGTCTGACTTTTACTCCGTACCAGCAGTCTAACTTACCACCTGGCCGGCAGGGAAGACGCGTGAGGCCTCGAACCGCCATGGACAAATTTCGCGTCTGCCCCCTTGATGTCTCGTCCAATCTGTACTGCCTTTGGTGGTGGTTCTCCCATCTCCTGATGATCCTGTATCGTGACATTGTATCTTCGAGCGCACAAGCTCATACTCGTACAGTGCGTCATTTTACGGCCAGCCTTCATCTCTTTCTGGTCCTGGGGGGCCCTTGGTTCGGCACCGGCCTTGGCTCCGGGGCATAGGTCCCGGGCGCCGGCCTCGCCTGCACCCACAGTAAATCTCCATACAGGCGCTTTGTGCTTTTGTGAAGACTCACCAGATCACCTCATTCCCTCCTTTTTTTTCTATCTGTATCCGTACTTCGTACCATCTCATGCTTGTCCGGCTTCCTCCGACTCGATGACGGGGTCCAATTCTGCAGCGTCTGCGGAACGACGGACCATGATGGATGGCGATGAGAGGCGATGACGGTGGTGACGAAGTGGTCTTTGTTGCTACTGTACGTCGATGCATCACTCCCTATCACCGGCAAGCAAAGGAAGCCCTGATGGGAGCCGCACTGTGTCTGCAAAGTACCGGCGCCTGGTCAGCATCTGGGTATAGTTAGGTTGACGGTAACAGGACATGTTGTCATGCTGCGTTACAACTAAGCGTTGATATCGTGATCTGTATGACTAGACGCATCCTAGTTGCTGCCTAACTTATACCTCTGTATGCGTAGGTGCTCGAGGTAACTGCACAACCCGCATCCAACTCGGGTTACTGGAAGCACACTGGAAACATGCCCACATACTCCGTGCAGTAATTACATGCACGCTCTCGCACATGCACGGCGGAACTACAGTACAGACTAAAGGTAAGTTAGTTGTAGCAGAGGCAGCCAATCCTGTTCCCACCCCGAACCCGTCCTCGTGGTCGCCATCCGGGATGGGATAAGAGGGGGGGACAGCATCACCAGGACACGACTTCATCACCAGACCCTCCCCCTTCCACTCATCATGGGACGACATATATTTCGTCCGGCGCCGTAATATCATCATATCACGTCTATGTACATACTACTTCTAAATGGATACGTACTGCATAGGAAATACTAATACGAGGCCATCTCTCTTTCATCTTTGCTTTTGGGCTCGTCTATGTGCGAGGGAATCACAAAGCACCCAGTCTGACCGACACCATTTGCTCCCCATTTCAGCACAAAGAAAAACGATCCCCCACTCACTAAGCCCCTGGGAGGGCTCCGCTCCCTGGCCCGGCCCGAGAGGTGTCACGTGTCAAAACAGTCAATTATAACAGTCATTTGCAGCATCACCTGCTGAAGTGCACTCTACTCTTGCCTAGCAAAATGACGTGCCAAGAGGGCACCCTCTCGAAGGGAATTTTTGGATGGCGGGGGCGGGGCAGGCAGGCCGGTAGCCCGCTCCGTCCGTATCCGGGGCTAACGCTGCGAGCACTCCAGGGTCATGGATGCTCGCGGTTCAGCCCGTATTGGATAGCCGAAATCGCTGGGCCTTTTTCTCGAATCTCGTCATTTATAATAATCAATTGACGCGCAGGACTCGATAACGATGCTGTTTTGTCGAGTACCGTACTTCCCTTTGTCAATCATCAGCGGGCATTGAGCCGGAGCATTGTTGATCCGCCAGGGACTTGAAGTGCCGGCGCAAGAGACGGCCCGGCCCGGACGCGTTCGACTTTTGTCCGTCCAGCGCCTCACGACCCGACATCGGCGCAACCGTCATCCCCGGCAGCCTCATCTCAGCCAACCTCGCCTCGACTGAAAGCGTCACTCCTTGCTTCCTGGACCTGCTCTGCCCTGCCCTCTGTCCCTCGTCTCCTGCGGCGCCCCATCGGCTGTCAATTGCGTGAGCCAACAACACGCATAAAAAGACCCAAGACTTGAAGACCGCCCCTGCCGCCCACCATGTCCGCCTTTGGGCACTTCTTCCGGGTCACCACGTACGCAATCCCGTTCCCCTTCTCCGTGCCCATCCAACTAACGTGAGAAACCGCCCAGCGCCGGCGAGTCCCACGGCAAATCCGTCTCCTGCATCATCGAAAACTGCCCCCCCGGCCTCTCCCTCGCCGCGTCGGACATCCAGCCGCAGCTCAACCGCCGCCGCCCCGGCCAATCCGCCATCACCACGCCGCGCGATGAAAAGGACCTCGTCACTGTCCACAGCGGCGTCGAGGCCGGCCGCACCCTCGGCACCCCGATCCTCCTCACCGTCCCCAACGAGGACCAGCGGCCCCGCGACTACGGCAACGACACCATGGACCTGTACCCGCGCCCCAGCCACGCCGACTGGACCTACCTGGAAAAGTACGGCGTCAAGGCGAGCTCGGGCGGCGGGCGCAGCTCGGCGCGCGAGACGATTGCGCGTGTTGCCGCCGGCGCCGTCGCGGACAAGTGGCTGCGGGAGGCCTACGGCATTGAAATCGTCGCCTTCGTCTCCTCGGTCGGCGCCATGAAGCTCTTCCCCGACGATGGCCCCGACGACCCCGCCTTTCTCTCCCTCGTCCAGTCCGTCACCCGCCAGCGCGTCGACGAGTTCCTGCCCGTGCGCTGCCCCGATGCCGACGCCTCGCGCCGCATGGAGCAGCGCATCGCCGAGCTGCGCGACCGCCACGACAGCACCGGCGGCACCGTCACCTGCGTCGTCCGCAACGCGCCCCCAGGCCTCGGCGAGCCCTGCTTCGACAAGCTCGAGGCCGTCCTCGCCCACGCCATGCTCTCCATCCCCGCCGTCAAGGCCTTCGAGGTCGGCTCCGGCTTCCGCGGCGCCGAGATGACTGGCAGCCGCCACAACGACGCCTTTGTCGCTGCCGTCCACGACGACGAGCAGGCCTCGTCTTCCTCGGCGGCCGCCATCCCCCGCTCGCGCCTCGTCACCCGCACAAACAACTCGGGCGGCATCCAGGGCGGCATCTCAAACGGCATGCCCATCTACTTCCGCGTCGCCTTCAAGCCCCCCGCCACCATCAGCCAGGACCAGACCACGGCCCGCTACGATGCCGCCGGCCAAGGCGTCCTCGCCGCAAAGGGCCGCCACGACCCCTGCGTCGTGCCCCGCGCCGTCCCCATTGTCGAGGCCATGGCCGCCCTCGCCGTTGCCGATGCCCTCATGGCCCAGCACGCCCGCCACGTCGGCCGCCAGATGGCTGCTGCCCCTGGCGCCCAGGGCTGATGGGCTCTTGATCAAATCACATGCATTGCTTCCCTTTTGGGCTCGGAGCCTTGTGCGAGGAATATCGGTGTTTCGTTTCTTCTCGGGTTCTTTTTCCTGTCTCTTTCGCAAAGGGGTTGTTTGACGACGCCGTTTAGAAAGTATCGCCGCTGGCGCGCAAAAAAAACCCCGAGTCCAACGCCCTCCATGCTCTATCCCGTATGCATCTGGGCAGCAAGCTAGTAGTGGAAATGCTTATGCCAATCAAATCTGTCGCCTGCCCAGCTTGCGTCCCCTCCCGGCGGGTCAAGCCCATGTCACATCCGTCGTATGTCTCCCGCCCCCCTTCTTTTTTTTCTCAGCTGCTCGCTATCCGTATAGTTACCGCCTTCTTGACGGCGTTTCGGGGAGGACAAGAAAAGGTGCTTGACTCAAATCAGAGCGCCGGTGTGAATATACCACACACCCGCGGTCGCTGAGAGTGTCTGTGTAAATTATTGACGATACAAATAGCTACATGCTTCGTTGGATATGCAGCAAGAGATCCAGGAACCCGCCCCCAGCCGGTTGGCCACGTCGACGCCCCAATCCGAGCGAGCACGTATGATCTATTTACTGTTGTACAATACATAGGTGGGCTATTTTCCCTCATCGCCATCAAGCAAGGGGCAGTAGCACACAGACGCAGCACGACGGATGGCTCCGTACCGCCGCATGCACGCTGCATGTCGATATGCTGTGCGTCGCAGAAGCGTGTAAGTTGCTGTACATATTCCGTCTAATAATGTACATATATGTAGGGTGAGGTATCCGTACCTTGTTTTACCTACGAGATGAGCACTGCGCATTCCGACTACACTGTGTCTGTAATTACCGCCCCGGCAAAAGGGGAACCCCAGCATCGCCCTCTGCGTCCTGCGGACCATGGATCTGATATCTCCTCTCTCCACATCTTCCCTCCCGGCCTCCTGCGCTCGGCAGACCTCAGGCCTGTCCTTCTCCCGTTGGTTGGTCCACTGATTCACGGCCTCCTACGGGGTGAATTCTGCACCCCCCCCCCCCGGGCAGCCGCCCCATTCTCCTGTTCGTGGCAACGTTCCAGAACGTACCCCCGGCTCGGATCGACCCTTCAATGCTCCCTTTTTCACAGTGCGCATGGGGCATGTAATTAATATGTCCCGGCGCTTCCATATAGATGCGCCGTCACGGCGGGTCCCGCAGGGTTGGGTCGCCGGGACTGCCCAGCGCTTGCCGGGGGCTCACCGTTGACAATTAGACGGGCACGCGGGACGTGATATAGCTAGGCTTTCTCCAGGAAATGGCAGTGAATCATCCCTTTTCGCGAGAGAAGGCGGTGAGCTTTTATATTGTTCTTTTCGCTTTCTTTGCGATTCCTGGCAAGAGACCGCCGGGTGAGCAAGTAAGGAGCAGCCACCCGGAACTCCAACCTCGCAGCAACGTGTGATTCCGTCTCCCCATTATCAAACGCACCAATGAATTCGAACTTGTCGCTTGAACGCTTTAAACTCCGAAGCCTTCGATTATTTCCTCACTCGGATCGTAATATTGCTAATATCAAAAGCATGAAACACGAGCCGTGGAGGATATAAAATTAGAAGTATCTCTCTCCTTGTAATTTGAGCTCGCCGAGCCTACCAATGCAAGGTCAGGGCACCTTGCTTCCGAGTCCGGGCTTGTTGATCGGGATATCCACCGTCAGGCCCTCGCTCGCTGATTCACTTCCTAAACCTACTACGAGATGCAGCTTCAGGACTTGGCAGCCGCTGCTATGCCGCTGGGTGTGGATATCGCCCAGCTCGATGCGCTGGGGGCGCCGCAGGTGTTGGCAAAATTGTGGCGCCTCGCAGTTGGCTAGAGTGGCGTCGAAATGCAGAGAGAACAAGGTGTCAAGATCACGCCGTGTGTCGACGCCCGCCACCTCGAGCTCCGCGCCGCAAGCGGGCCGGTTCACGGGGTTCTCGGCGGTAAAGGGCACGCCGGCCGGCCATTGAACCTCTTGAGTCGTGCGCCGGGCTAGGGCGTCCGGGGTCGCTTCGACGCGGAAGCGGCGTTGTTGCGTGTGAGGCCTGTGTCTGCGCGGTGCATCGTGTTGGTATGGGCCAGCGACTATTCGCTGCGCCATGGCGAACTGAGGCCCGCCTTGCGCCGTCCAGAACAAGTCTGGCGGAAGCATGCTATCGTGAGCAGCGAGCTGCGTGCCCATGTTTCGGAGGAGCGTCAGGGCCGAGGGAATGATGCCCGGGACGCGCCCGTCGTAGTTGCGAAACTCCTTGGTGAGGACCTCGTGATGCGCGAGGCCCAACTCGTTGCATACCATGGCTTTGATGATTCTTCTGACGGCCATGAGCCCTCCATAGGCAAGCTTGCACCCGTCAGGGAGCCAGTCGCGAAGACACAAGTCGCTGGGCTCGATTTCCACACCAGGATCCGCGGCTGTGATTACTACGTCTGCCCTCCGGACTGTGACATCGTCGACAGACATGGTGCCGCCCACTTGGTCGCGAAGGACAAACATTAGCCAAGCGATGGATATGAGCCCCGAGTCCTTGGCGCTGGTCTGCCTGGTGGCGGTGGGGACAAAGTACTGAAAGTCCCACGGCAAATGCAACCAGTTCCAGAAGCGAACCCAGAGGTGCACGCAGGCCTCGATGCGCTCGCTCCGGCGCGGGCCGTCGCCGCTGTCGAATATGTACAAGTGCCCCTGGCAACGATCAAAGATGGTCATGCTCCACTGCTCCTCTCCACACAGGACGGGGGCCACGACCCATCGCCGGCCGTACATGCGGGATTGGTAGTATTGCTCGTCGGAGCCCGGCTCCTGAAACTCGCCCACCTTCATGCGCATGCTGAAGTCGGGTCTCCATTCCTCGGCTAACTTGTCATCGCCGCAAGGGCCGGGAATGTGCCAGGGATAAAGCCAGGCCATGGACTCGAACATGCCGTATGATGTGGTTCGTAGCAGGGCAAACATTTCGAGCTCGGCGAGGGGGATTTGGTTCGAGATGGAGCAGTGCAGGATATCGTGCATAAAGGCGACGTGGGCCAGCCACGGCGTTTCGTCGTAGAGTCCGCTCGCGAACGACGGCATAGGGGCCAAGCAAGAATAGATGGAGGTCACCCTGTCGCGCAGGTCCTCAACCTCAGACCGAACAGTCCAGTCTATGCCGGTCCCCAGCGCCGACGTATGTCGTCCAAGTATCTGGGCCACGTGGCCATCGGGCCATTGGATGCGAGGCAGAAACTGCGGCAGCTGTCCATGATCGAAGGTGGTCTCGTTGTTGCCCGTGAAAGAGCCACTGCCGCGAAGACTCACGCGGCCAATCTGAGCTGGGAGCGGGCCGAAGGCGGCACCGGATTGTTTGAAAAGCATCTCGTTGAGTCGCCGTCCTCAAAGCCACGAGGCGGGTGGCGGTGATGCATTGAATGGGCATGGTCGAGTGTTACACGAGTACGGCGAGACCTATGAATATATGTTTCGTGAATGACGGGTGTTGGCAGACATTCCTGGGATCAACGAGGCATTGCTCGCAGCCGTCTTTGTGTCGATGCACGTCCATTGTGCTCGGCAAGGAAGCCCTTTGTCTGAATCTCGGTGCCAGGTCAAGGGCGCATCCAGAGGCTTTGACGGAGCGAGTAGAGGCCACAACCGGGAGATGGCTTGGCGAACAAAGCCTTCGGAAGAGATGCCCAGCAATTAGTCGATAGGCAACGAACGAACACCACCTTGGCGGAGAGGTGAGAAATCGGCGGGTGCAGTTGCAGGCGCTTCTTTGCGACCGTGTACCTTGAGCCTTGTGCTTTGAGCGAAGAGCAGGAGAAGATTCGAGCAGGGTTTATTTCTGGCCGAAAGGTTAATGCTGCAAAGGACGATGGACATGAAGTCATCCCCTTGGCAGTGCGACAGAGTTCCCCTTACCTCAGCAAGGAATACGGCAAGCCACATGCGCCCTCGGCGCAGCCACAGCGGGTCAACAGCAGCTCCGGCCTGGGCCACCAATCACGAGGCCTGGAAGCTCGCTCTTTTTGATGGAGCTGATCAACGACAAGGCAAACATCCACAAGCCTCCGAGAGATACAGGACTGGCAGCTCGCCTCGCCCAGCATCAAGTCAAGACCACCAGCCGTCGACGCAGATGCTGCCACCCATCTCTCATCCTGCAAGGTAACGCCCCCGAGACTCTTGCCAGCAATGACGCAAGCAGTAGCCTGTGTTGCCGCATGCGACCGCTCTCCTCCCGCCTTCTCGAGGCAATGACGAAGCAATGCGCAGCAACGAGCCGGCATCGCCCAGGTCTGTCCCCATCAGCTCTATCAGACTCTTCATAATCGTCAACCCCCTCTGGAGACCACTTATGACGATCCCCGCTGCTTTGTGGTCTCTATTCGACCCGAGCCGACCGACGCCCTCTCCCCCGTGCCGGCCAAGCCCAGTGTTCCGCATCGGGAAAACCTCGGCCGCCAGACCCGCTCCTGAGTCACAGCCGGGATGCAGATTTTTCCGGCTAAGCAGGTGGCCGCCGCCTGAAAGCGCCGAAACTTTGGCAGCCGTGGGCGCTGTGGAAACAGAGGCTTCAGCGGTCGCACACATGCAGCCCAGCCACCCCAGGCCACTGGAGAGCCAGCGAACAGGAGCGCGAGCCAACGCCGCTCACTGTACATCGCCAGAACAACAACTTTTGATGCATCTCACCTCCTCTCCACGCTAAATTTCTGCCGCTCCCACACCATCCGCCACCACCCCGACGCATCGTACTGCATCCACCATCAACTTTGACTGCTTGCCAACGCGTTTTACCCTCCGGCATTGTCTCCGACACCGATCCGTCCATTTTTCGCCCCGAATTTTCCTGCTTCGCGTCCCCTCGCCCGTCTCCAACCGATATTCAAGATGCCCGGCGGCAAAGGAAAGTCATCCGGTGGTAAGAGCTCCGGAGGCAAGACGAGCGCCGAGGGCCACAACAAGAAGCAGCAGAGCCACTCAGCACGCGCTGGACTGCAGGTTAGACGACCCTCTGCCTTGGCTTTTTTCTTTGCAAATTTCATCTCGTCGTTTGTCTGCCGCCGCGTTCAAGGAATCAAGAGGCCATGCCCCGCGATGCTACGCCCCTTGTCGCGCATTTTCGACGCGTCACCAACTCCTCCCTTCGCCGCATTGTGGCCCCGGCGGCGGACAAGCGAACTGCGTGTCGTTTTAGCAACGGCGGTCTCTAGCCTGCGCGACTAGCATGCAAGTTCGGCTCTCGCCATGGCAGGCTTGCCAGCGTGCTTGCGCCACGTCATCGTTGAAGACTCGGCTTCTCGATGTGCGCAAACGATGCCCTGACCCATGGTTCCATCAGCTTCCGTCACTCGCTAAAGACATGGATCTGATCGTGCTGACTGACTATCCAAACCAGTTCCCCTGCGGTCGCGTCAAGCGCTTCCTCAAGCAAAATACCCAGAACAAGATGCGCGTCGGAGCAAAGGCGGCAGTCTACGTTACCGCTGTGCTGGAGTACCTGACCGCAGAAGTCCTCGAGCTGGCAGGTGTACGTGGTTCCACCAGACACCCCCCTTTCTGCGATATGAGTCAACGCTCCGTCGCCACCCTCCCCCATACTGACCTGCTTTCCCCTTTACAGAATGCTGCCAAGGACCTCAAGGTCAAGCGCATCACCCCCCGTCACCTTCAACTTGCTATCCGAGGCGACGAAGAGCTCGATACGCTCATCCGCGCGACGATTGCTTTCGGCGGTGTCTTGCCGCACATCAACCGCGCACTGCTACTCAAAGTTGAACAGAAAAAGAAGGCCAAGGCCCTCGAGGCATGAGCTCCCTCCTTACACGTCACGCGTTCGATCGTTGCCGTTTCGCTTTTTACGGTCTCGGGCTGCATGGTGCCGTTTGCGCACAGAAAGGGAATTGTTGGGTTTGCGTGTTGCTTTCCAGAGGAGGCGTCAGTTTACCACCGGGCAATCCCACCAAAAGACTAGCAAGGAAGACATGGGAGGAGGAGGAAACTCGGTCGGTGTTGAATAATTGCGCGATTTGATCCGGCGGGGACGCCCGCGCACCGGGCAAAAGCAACCAGGCGTCGAAACCTCACAAGCACTCTCCCGACCGGCTCTGCCCTCGCGCGCCATGTACAACAAAAGGGATGATAGGGTTCAGGCACGGAAGACGAAGAATTGGTGATGGCCATTTGATACACTGGGATACAGGCAGACGAGGAGATAGGGACTGCAATTCATGCGCGCGCCACCCTACCAACTGGTTCCTTTCCTTCTGCTCGGCAGTGCATGCACCGGTGGATGCATCCACGCCAAATTTTGATCCTTTTCGTATGAAGCTGTCGCGCCCGCCGCAGCCTATGGGCCTTTTTCTGCCAGCGGTGGCGAAAGGCATGAGTGGTCCGGGCCGAGGGTTTTTTCGAGGCGAAGGGAAGCATGCTGGATGTGAATGAGTTACACTCGTTATCAAAGTCATCCTTACGAAGCTTCCAGTGACTTGTGGTAAGGCTCTTGGAACGCCGAGTCAGTAGACAGCAACTCGGCCGAGCTGCCACACTCTTGCGCAGATGCCTCCTTTATTATGACGGCCGAGACAAAGTCGAGGGCGCCACGGAACTGGTGCGCGACGGCGATGACTGCGCGGCCTGATGAGTCTTTCCATTCGCCCCTCTGTCTTGGCATCGACGCTGGAGAGTAAGAAGCGCGTTTAGCTGTCGTTCGTGGTGTCTAGTAAGTGGCAATAAGTGAATGGGGAGCCCACCTTTGGCACGTCGTCCATGTTGGCTGCGTCTGAGAAATCCCGGGCTAAAGCGCACCGTCAAGGGTAGAAAGGCACGCGTCTCGCGACAGGACGACGATCTGGGGCCGCAGAGCTTGGCACGGGATTGGTTGCAGTCGAGGCCGTCGATGGTGATGGAGCCGGATCACAATGGGACAAGGCGCAGCAGGACGGCGATCGCGGTACTCTTGCCACGGCGGACATGGCGTTGCATCTTGGCCACTGACGGAATGAGGTTGACGCGTGTCAGAGTGCTTTTCCGTCCTGCTTTCCCGTCCTGTCCTGCCGTAGGTGACCACTTTGGCGCCGGCAAGGACGGATATGGAAACGTTTCGGAGCACGTCTGGCGCGGGCCTTGGCGGTTGATCCCGTCTACCAGCTTCCAACTATACACTCGCTGTACGAGGCTGATATTTGCTAGATCCAAGGCGGATCGACGGGTCCTTGTCGCCGGCATCCTCCGACTCGACCTCGTCGGCGTTTGGCGTTAGATGACGCCGCGTGTAAGGCATGCTGCTCGTGCAGAGATGCAGGTTGCTTACTTGGCAGTTGTCCTGTGGAGAAAAGCGTTGGTTATGACTTGGGAGAGGAAATAAAATGGAATGAGACTCGAAGGAAAGAAAGATCGTTGAAACTTACAAACAAAATAGGCATGTCGAGGCCAGAGACGCCATCTGGAAGCTAAAATACACGCCGACTACCGTCGTAGGCGTGGTGGGTGAGGCTTGAGGATGCCATCATTTGCTCGGGCAACTGTCGTTATGGACGAAGTCTTTCATAACAGGGAGAGTGCCGTAAAAGGTCGAGAAGAACTCTATCAACACGCCGTGTACATATGTATATATTCTGCAAAAGGTATTAGTGCTTCCGCAAGCTTGAAGGAACAGCCTATTCTAACTATCAATTCGCACTCACCTAGGGTAGTGGCATATGGTAAACCGATTTTCCCGAAGCACCTCGTTCGCCCGCAGGGTCCGGATGCGGTCCGAGAGGCGTTTTTGCCATGCCCGTCGACATAGCCACCTCGAATAGGCCCAAGAAGTCACCAGTCAATCCTAGAACGTGTGTGTCGATATTAATCAACTCTTAGGTGTCTTTAATATCGAGGCACACGAACCGATGCAGGTGGAAACATCCGGACACCCACAGAGAAGCGACAGCGGCACCGAGACCGGGACTCCGGGGTGAGAGCGGATCTCGTTGATTTGGCCCAAGTTTGGTCATTGGCCAAGCTGCGTAACTTATGCACCCACCCACTCTGAGCCGGAGGACTTCTTGATAATCGTGCCAACGCCCAACGTCTTGTTGTCAAATGTCAATATGCTGACTCGGCCCACAGCCCTGCGCTCTATTCAGCGGCTGACCGGCAACGCGATTACGTGCCTATCTCCTCCCTATCTCCTCCCTCCCCTTTGAGCATCGGCTCTGCCTCCTTGACCTTGACAGTACAAAACAGTTCGTGCAGCATCGGGCATCGGATGGCCTGGACTCGACCCTCTCTTCCCGGTCACCCAAAGCCATGGAGCCGCCATGTCGCAACAACAGTATCGAGGAAGAGGCCTCTCCGCTCCTGTCCGGCCACCAACGAATCCAAAACGGCTGCCCCGCCGAAGAAAACGAAGCCAACCGAGGCTCGCTTCCGAGGGTTTTCCACAGGGTGACGGTGCTGCTGACGGCCGTCCTCTTCGTCATAACCATGGGAAGCGGCCTCCTCGCCATCCCAACGCTCCGTGTCCTTGAGGACATCATCTGCCAGCGCCAGCTTCGCGTCGGCGCATTGAGCGGCCATGTCGGCGAGAATGAGTGCAAGGGCGACGCTGTCCAGGCAGAGCTGTCCTTTGTTGTCGGGATCCAGTCCATGGTGGAGGCTATTCCGAGTATGCCGACCAATGCGCCGTTTCTTATCCCGAGGCTAATTCATCGTCTTTACAGGCCTTTTTCTCGCAGTTCCATACGGACTCCTTGCCGATAGGTCAGCTTGTGTGCTTTGATTCTCCACTTCTGAACCCTTCAGTCGCCACGGCCGGGCCCGGCACTGATCGTGATGGATGCTCTACAGAATTGGCCGCCGACCAGTCCTTGCCCTGTCTATCGCGGGCATGAACATTGCCCTAGTGTGGATGATGATGGCCATGCGACTGGGCAACATTCTTCCCATCTGGACCATCTGGACATCTGCTGCCTGGCAGATTGTCGGCGGCGGGAGCAGCGTCATGATCTCCATGGTTTATTCCATGATTGCAGATGTCGAGACGGCTGACACTCGGTAGGTGTAATGCGTCCAGCATGTCCGACTCCTTGCCCATCCAGTTCTCGACGCGTAGCCTAACGCTCTGATCTCTCCAGGGCCAACGCGTTCTACATGGTCATTGTCGGCGGTCTCTTCGCCAACCTGATAGCCGTGCCTGTCTCGGCGCAGCTGATGCAGCACTCTCCTTGGATACCCCTTCTGGGTGGCCTTGGTCTGGTCGTCGCCGGCTGTGCAGGCGTTGCCTTTGTGCCCGAGACGCTCCGCGCAGCCAAGAACCCTTGTTCGATTCCCGATGAATGCGATGGCGAGACAGATAGGAGCCATGGGTCCTTCATAGGCGGCGTCAAGCGGCACCTGTCCCGGACCATGGCGGAGCTCAGGAGCTCAACCGCCATGCTGCGCTCCGGCGCCATCGTCGCCCTCGTCTTCACCTTTTGCGTTCAGGGCTTCACCGAAAGTGCTGCTAGCTTTACCGTCCAATACCTAAGCAAGCGGTTCCACTGGCCGCTGTCGCGTGCCGGAATGCTCTTCTCGGTCGGGACCTTGATCAACATCTTACTCCATCTCGTCATTCTCCCTGGATGCTCGTGGATTATGGTTTCGCCACGTTTCATGTTCAGATGTCGTCCGGAGACCAAAGACGTCATGCTCGCACGATCATCGGCACTGCTTCTAGTTCTCGGATCGTTCCTGCTGGCGTGGCCATCTCTACCCGCCGTGGTCTCTGGTCTAGTCATCTTCACCTTGGGCTCAGGCTTCCAGTCCCTCTGCAGAGCTCTCGTCACAACTCTCATCGACTCGGAGCACACGGCACGGCTCTACACGCTCATCGGCGTGGTCCTGGCCTTCAGCTCACTCGCTTCAGGCCCGGTCATTGCGTGGCTGTTTAGCAAAGGCTTGCAACTGGGGGGATACTGGATTGGCCTGCCGTATTTTGGCGTCACTCTTCTCTGCTGCATCGCCGCTCTGGCAGTCTTTGTTGCACGCCTGCCGCCGCTCCCAGCGGTCGCAGAGTGACTCCGATCACACCCTCGACTTTGGCATAACAGCAATAAAATATGCCTGTATATATATTCAGACTTCAGTCATTTTCACGAGCGGTATGCGGGAAACAAATACGGACATCACCTGAAAGGCGGACAAAGTCATTGGAGAATCAATTAGAAACTTTTAATGATATACCATGGGGCATTGCGAGGTCCAAGACCCTCTCATCGACCCAGACAGGGCTTTGGAAAACTAGATACTCTCCCTACGAAGCCAACCTGGTCGGCCTCAAGCACTCTGGTCATCGCCCGTGATAGATGCTTGGCGACGGGAGCCTCGGGCCATTTCCTTTGCCGCCGCCGCCGCCGCAAGCTTGTCCGGTTCCAGGGTCTCGAGGCACTGGGTTTGCCCAGGCCCATACATGTATGCCATGGCTCCGTGTCGCTCCGGGCCAGTTCCTCAGCGGAGCTTCTGAACGATTTCCCGAGCAGGTATTCTTTGCTGCGGGTCTGCATGCAGCATTTCTTCAACCACAGACTCGATGCCGACCTGCGATAGCTGGTCCCCCACCCTTCTGACCTTTTCGAGCCACGCCTTCATCAGTTGTCTGTGGGAGTCATATCCAAAGACTTTCGCAATGATCCACCCCCGCTGCGTCGCATCGGGTAGCGGGATCTTTCCCAAGAGGTACAAGAGAGTTACGCCCAAGGCAAACACGTCGCTCCCCGGCTCTCGTTTCCTCTCGTCGAGGAACTCGGGGGCAATATACCAAGGGGTTCCGCCGAGGCAAAGGGTATCAGTGGGAGTAGAGGCCAGGCCAAAGTCGATAAGGATCGCACCTCTATCCTGCTCATAGAGGATATTCGACGGCTTGATGTCATTATGAATGATGCCCTTTCCCTCAAGATACGCCAGTGCCGAGGCCATGTCGCCCAGCACGCGCCTGGCATCATCAGTCGAGCCGGCAAACAAGTGACCTGGTACGCGATTTATCGATGCCGCGAGGTCGGGGTAAGGCAGATACTCCATATAGATAGAGGCGAGGCGAGCGTCCGACCCGAATATTTTGATGATTGAGGGCTAGAATGATAACGTCTTAGTCGAGGCGATTAAGCGGAACGAAGTGTTGGCGTATCCTACGTGATTTACTTCCCGCATGAGGCGCTCCTCGCTCTGCCACATCTGCGCTATCTTCGGGATCGATAGAGACGGCGGATCTTTCAGGCTCCGGATCACCTTGACTGCAGTATGGCCGAAGACGGGATGGCTTGCACGAAAGACGGACGAAAAGTCTTTGGTGGCGGCAATGTCGCGAAGATGCGACAGCGAGTAGTTCTCAGAAGAGTGCCGCACGACGTCCAGAGATCTGTCTTCAGTTTCTGCCTTGGGGCTGTCCTCGACAAGTGATCTGATGGTCACGGTTTCCCCGGGCTGAAAATCGACCAAAGGGTGGCCGTCAGTGACAACAGCCATCTTGCTCTAGTCGACGAGGTAAGCTGAGTTGAATATGCAAGCACGCAGGTAACGACCTAAGTAATGAGCAGGGCAGGGACAAGATACCTCTGATGGGTTGGCGAACAAAACTACGCTGCGGTCGCCCTCACTCGCATCGTTGCGGACACGCTTCGGCGCGCCAGCGAGTAGGGTAACATTTTTCCTCTTGAGACCAGCTTCTCCGGTAGGCGGCTTGCTCTTCTCCGCTATGAAGCGTCGGCGGAACAGGAGGATATCTGCCCATGCCTCGGCTGCCTCCTCTTCTGGCGACGAGATTCTCCATGGGCCGGGAGAGATGACGCAGGCGGCACGGGGGCCCAGCACTTTCCGCTTACCGTGGTCGAGCTTGTTGTCACTCAGGATCGGGACAGCGTGTATGAGGACTGCGCCGAGGTTCTTTAGGACGAGGCAGTCGCTGCTGGCGTCGTAATAGAAATCGCAATGGACCACTTGCCACGCAAGCGAGAACCATGCCTCCTTTGACGATTGCGTGACGCAGAGAATTTGGCCGGGGCTGTTGGGCAACTGAAACGGCACGACGGCCTCGTCGTCTTGGGAAGGCCGAATCAGGACATGAGGAGCAGAGAGGATGGCTCGAACGTCGAGAGACAGAGCATCAAGAGGCAGATCCTGGATCGCGGCGGGACTGCCCAGTGGCTCAAGGCGGCCCGGGGAGGCGACGAGGTCACGCACAGCCTGGTTAGAGCCAGATGCTCTAGAAGCAGCAGCAGCACGTGCTTCGACGCCGTTTGGGGCTTGAGCTTTTGCCGGAGGTTGACCCTTCTCCAGAGCCGCGAGGCGAGCCTCGAGATAGTCTGTGGGATGAGGATTGGTCGAGGACTCACCCTTTTCCAGAGCTGCGAGGCGTGCCTCGAGATAGTCTCCTGGATGAGGACTGGTCGAGGATTCGAGCTTATCCACTTCTTTAAGAGGAGGGCTTTTCTGATTCGGGCCTGGTGGGCTGGTCGACATGGTGATGTGTTAGTCGCTGGACGAGGTGAAGACGAGTTGAAGGACTTGGTGTGTCGACGGATGCTCTTGGTGCAAGAAAGCGGAAGACCGCGTTTGCACTGCTCATGACTGTTATAATTTATAAATATGCTCGGGAAAGAGGCTGTGAAACGGGACATGAATCGAAATTGGCGCTCAAGCCACTCTTCACGGCAAACCGCCAACCAACAGCTCACTTGTGCATACGCGCCGGTTTCAAACGTGCACGACGACTGCCAGCTTACTGGCTGCGCCTCGGAGTCATCTCCAGGCTGCAATCTATGCATACTACGTCTTAATGTGTCCAGTACTGTTCTTTCATCGTTCCGTCGGCACATGACTGACGCTCTATCACATGAACAACGAATACGAACTGAACGTGCTTCCCGGGCCCTTTGTCTTCAATCCATTGATTGACATCTCGGCTTGCATTTATATATACTCGATGTCCTTTGAAGTCTTGGGCCTGGACCATTTCAACGTGCGTTTGTATTAGAAGCGAGATTGCATACAAAGTATAGGAAAAAAAAGGAACAAAGAAAAACTCTCTGCCCGTCTTTATTTTATTATTCAACGGGCCGCGACGGGCCGCGACGGGGCTAATGCGTAATTAGTACGAACTACGAATGCGGTCCGTGTGGGGGTGGAGGACTGGGACGCGTGCACGTGACGTCAAGCTCATCTCTCCATGTCGTGACAGCTTCAACTCCCTCTCCTCCCACACCTTCTAGCAGCCACACCGCCGCAACTGCAACAGCCAAAATGCCTTGGAGACAAGCCCCTGTCGTCGACTTTGAACAGCAGCCCGAGTACCAGTGGCCGTTCTGGAATGTCGGCTGTCGCGAAGCGGACCTGTTCGGCGAGCTGCACCAGCGCTTCAACGAGGTCCCGAATCCCACCTTCATTCAGGACCCGGACGCCTTCCATGCCGATGTCTTTGAGCTTGCACGCGACTCTGCCAACAAGGACGAATTCATTGCCCGCCTGCAAGAGAGGAGAGACCTACGGCTCAAGGAACTCGACGATTTTCGCAGGAAGATCTATATCCTTCTCCGCAGCGGCTTCACCAGCCTGGACGATAACCAGGTGTGCCGCTTGATGCATATGAACCTCTTTGCAACTCTCGACTCAATTGTTGCTTTGTACGCGTCTCTTCTTGCGCCAAATGAATATGGCGAGCAGCCGTCGTTGGGTTCGTAATTCTCCCCTCGTCCGGTAATTATTTTCTAAAGCCAGCTTAAGATGAATTCCTGCCATCCGACGAACGGCGCCGTCGCCGAGAGAACCGTCTCCAGGCTTGTGACCCCCAGTCCAAGCCCGCGCCTTCTCCTGCCGACGCGACGGATCCTGCCAGCACCAGCCAATCCAAGATGCCGACCCCCCCCCACCTATGTACGCCTTCTCCAGCACAATCTGAGCCGGCTGCTCCATCGTCACCCTCTGGCGTTGATCAGGGGCAGCCAGCCCAAGGCAACGGGAAGCGCAAGGCCTCAGAGTGTAGTGCCGATGACGACCAAGGGCACCGTGAAAAGCGCCAGCGAAGCGATGCCGACAAGCCACCAGAGACATCGCCAACACAAATGGCCACAGTGGATGGAGATACGGGGCTTGCTTCCGTCATGGATGCTACTGTTGGAGCGGCAAGCAACGACCAAAGCACCATCATTCATCAAATCCCCCATGACGAGCCTAATGTACCCGAGGCGGCGACGACGACGACGAGACTCGCCAACAATCGCAGACCACAGAAACGGTCTGCGGCCACAAAGAAGACAAAGAAACAAAAACCCGGCCCCAGAGCTTCTGCACGAAAGACGAAGGCTGCCGGAGTAGTTTCTGACCTGGCGGTGCCCAAGCACGTTGCGGCTGGACGCGGATGCCTGCCAGACGCCTGCTCCGCGCCCAGGAGGAGCAAGCGAATAGCTGCCAGACAAGGCTATTCACAAAAAGAGACCCGTTGACCTGGATGACCGAGCTTCAAAATCAGATGTGCTGCTTAGGCACTAAGCGGCGGACGCTTACGAGTATGCATGACGAAAGGGGTTTGAATGTCGAGCGTCGAATTGCGGTATGTATTGGGATGCAACTTTAAAGTGAAGGAGCGCACTTTGAGTTGAGGTGTTTCTCGCCCCCTGAATCCATTTGAGGGGTTTATTGAACAAAGGCATTGATGTATTCGCCTCATTTCTCTGGAGTCTACGTACGGCTGAATATCAATCTGCGGGGAAGGGAATGTGGTATAGTTATACAGGAAAGCTACTCTCATTCCTCGTTACTTCTCTTCTTAGATGGAATCTGACTCTTCCTTGTCACCAACTCTGCGAGCGCTGCCACTGATTTTCCACCCGTAATCTCAAAGACAGACATATTTGCCGCAAAGTTCTTGGCAATCCAGTTGCGTAGTTCCACCGCTACCAGCGAGTCTACGCCGTAGTTATGGTTGGGCTGGTCTACATCGATGTCCTGCGGCTGCATCGAGAGCGACCGCGCCAGTTTCGTCGCCAGTGCATCCGTGACGATAGTGGCCCGTTCCTCGGCTGATTCGGCCTGATGAAACAAGGCTGCGAAGTCGATGGCGTTGGTTGAGCTGGAACCAGAGGAGACGCCGCGTAGGCGGCTGAAGTATGCGAAAAGGGGCCGCTGCAACGTCTCGTCTGGTTCCATCTCGATTTGAAGGAGATCCGCAGGGGTGACGAGGCCTACGGTGACTTGGCTTCTCAGAGCCTCGCCCACGGGACGGCCCGTAGGACTACAGCAAATGTCCAGCACGGTCAGGAACTCATCCTCCTCGATTTTGGCAAGGCTCCGCGATCCCTCAAAGTTCTTGCGCAACTTCTCACTTTCAGCAACGATGCCAATCGTACGCATCAAACCTAAATCAATAGATACGGCGTGCTGACCCCGGGCGACGCGGTGTCGAGCTAATGCGTCTTGGAATGTGCAGCCAGCCGCATAGTTGGACTGGCTGACATTACCAACGATGCCAGCGGCCGAAGACAGGAGAATAAAGAAGTCCAGGCCGTCGCCAAGGAGGTCGTGAAGATGTAGAGAGGAGTCGACTTTGGACCGGATGGTCTGTCGCCACTGTGCGTGCGTCATGTTTTCGAACACCGAGTCCTGGAGGACCATGGCAGCGTTGATACACCCGCGAATCGGCGGCATCGTGGCGTTGCAATTCTCAAGCGCTTCGGCAAGACACTGCGCTGAAGAGACGTCACAAGTCGGTGTCAACACCCTGACGCCCTGTTTGCCGAGCTCATCGACCACATCGGCAGCTTCTTGGGAAGCAATCCCAGACCGCGTGGGGACAACGAGGTGCTTCGCACCCTTCTGAGCCATCCATTTCATCATCGAGCGCCCGAGACCGCCAAGGCCGCCAGCTATGAGATAGGTGGCATGCTCATCGAAAGTCCAGGCTCTGCGGTTGATGAGACGTTTCTGCATACTGGGTTAGCCAAGCAGCCCATCCTCGAAACACCATCTGCACATACCTCAACCGTGGTGCAGGGGTCGATCCTGATGACGATTCGGCCAGTATTCTTGCCGCTCTGAAGATAGCGGAACCCTTCCTGCAGTGTATCCAGCCCGTAGATGTGCAGCGGTTTGGGACAGTAAATTTGGCCTTCTTCGGCCAACTCCATTGTCTTAAGCAACAGCCGTCGTCCCATGTCCTTGTTGTGCAGGGCCACGTAGCGTAGATCGACAGCCGAGAAGGTGACGTTGTTGGCGAAGAACGCCATGGGCAAGGAGGAGTTCGCATTGATGTCGGCCTTTCCGATCTCGATAAATCGTCCGTGAGGAGCGACACACTTCAGCGACGCGAACAAGCCCTCCCCTACCAGGGAATTCAGCACCACGTCCACGCCATAGCCCCTAGTGACTCTCATTACGCCCTTGGCAAAGCTAGTATCGCGGCTGTATAGGATGTGGTCCTCTGGAATTCCGTATTGGTCCATGAGAAGCTGCCTTTTGTGGTTGAATCCTACGGTGGCAAACACTTCCGCCCCGATCATCTGGGCGATCTGAATCGCGAGCTGCCCAGTGGCTCCCGATGCCGCGTGGATGAGTATCCTCTCGCCCTTTTGCAGGCGGGCGACTTCGACGAGGGAGTGCCACGCAGTGATGCCGGAATTCAGGATGCCACAGGCCTCCTCGAACGAGACAGACTCTGGGATTTTGCAAACTGCGCTTTCCTCCCCGCGAGGGAACATGCGCATGCAGCCGACCGCGCCCATGACGACACGGTCTCCGGCTTTGACAGAGGTGCATTGAGACCCAACCTTGGTCACGATGCCGGCGCAGTCTGACCCGAAGCCCTCCTCGTCCAGGCGTCCTAGGGCCAGAAACACGTCGCGGAAGTTGACTCCCCAGGCCTTGGCTTCGATCTCGACTTCTTCCGGGCCCAACGGCTCGTAGTAGACGACATCTTCCACATACTGCAGCGTTTCAAGCGACCCGCGGCTTTCCGTCTCAACCTTGAGGGGAGGCCCGGGCAGCCAAGGCTCCAGTCGCGCCTGGGGAACGAGCGACGAGCTCATGTCCCGGTTCATGTCCGTCTCCTGGACGAGCCTGCCGGTCAAGACTTTCCCGTCCAGAATGACGTATTCATCCTCTGGCGATGCGGCCCCGAATGCCGACTTGAGGATCTTGACGATTTGGTCGGCGGCGGTTGACGCGGCCAACGACCCTCCTTCAAACGACAAGGAAACGATACGCTTCTCGAGATGCTCTGAGCGAAGTGTGCGGAGAAAGCCATCCTTGAGTCCGCCGTAGGGAGGCGCGGTTGTGCTATCGAAGCTGCCCCTTTTCGGCGATGTCACCCACAGCAGGTTCTTGGAGACGTTGACGCAAGTCTGCATGGCCGCGAAGTTGGTTTCGGAGATGTCGACCAAGCATGACTGGCCCATCTCAGCCAGGAACAAAACGAAGTCGACCGAGGACAAGTGCCTTTTCTCCAAGTTCTCGAGGGACAGGGTCTCGGGTTGGTGAACTAGTTTGTCGGCCAAAGCCGCCGACAGAGACGCCGCCACAGCTAACTGATACTCGTCCTTGTCATCGACAACAAGAAGTGTCTTGGGCGCCTCAGCGCCAAGCTCTGGCGTGTACTCAAGCGTAGAGACAATTATGCTGGCCCAGTGCGCGTCGTCGTTCTCATAGTCTCTGATAACCATGTCGTTTCCAGAAAAGCCGTTCTCCCTCAACACCCTGTCCCACTCGGGCAAGGTGATGGTTGGGGCCCAAGTGCGGAAGTCTTCCTCGCTGTACCACCAGCCCGTCAAGGGCCCGAAGCCGAAGCAGATGACAAAACAGTCCGGTGCCGTTGTCTCGTGGAAAACCAAGCGGCCGCCGGGCCTCAAGACGCAGCGGAGGTTCTGGAGGGTGGCGTTCAGGTTCTTGGTAGCATGGAGCACACTCCCCGCGAAAATCACATCGTAGCTTCCTGCCTCGTAGCCTTGAGCAATGATGTCTTTTTCGAGATCGAGAGGCTTGAAAGTCATGCGATCCTGATGTTCCGCAAATCGCTCTCGGGCTTTCTCAAAGAAGCCGGTCGAGATGTCCGTGTAGACATACTCGGAGAACGCAATTCCGCCTGTGCGATCCTCAATCCGCCAGAGATACGACAGAAGAACGCTGGTCATGCCGCCTGTGCCAGATCCGACCTCGAGAATTCTTTGACTGGGGTTTTGATGTGCCGACAACTGCACATATGACTCAAGTTTATGGTTGTTCATGCGCTCGAATAGCGTGTCGTAAAGATCCTGAGCCAAGGGGGTTGAGAAAAGGAATGCTACAACGTCAATTTCGCCTCGGACGATGGACACTAGGTTCTCTGCAATCTCGATAAACATTCTCGCAGATGGTCGCATCTCGCGGAGATGGTTGAGCTCGTTCGTCAAAGCTTCCCTGCTCATTTCGTCTTCATCTGCAATCGGGTTTCTTTCGAGCTCTCTTTCCATCCAGGAGACGAATTTTCTCATATGGCTCGGTGCTCTTGTCCAATCAGTTTCTTGCAACTTCGTCATCTCATGCTGTACGACGGCGATTAAGGCCTTCTTGAGCCTAATGCAGTAGTTGGCTGCGGCCGTCTCATCGTCGGGCAACGCATCAACGTCGCAATGCTCCTGTAGCTGGTCACGACTTAGCAGCGACAAGTGAGGTTTCCAGTCGATGCCGTGAAGCAACCTCCTCCCGCCACTGACAGCCGTCTCAGGTCTACCCTGAACAGGCAGCATGTCCAGGTGCTCCATGTGGCAGAGCGGCGACCCGCTGTCAGCCACGACGATAAAGGATGAGTCGATGCCGGATGAATTGGACTTGAGCCGCGACTTTGTCATTGTTCGGATGTGGCTAGTTTCCGGATACTGCCACCCCTTGGCCGAGACCCAAGCTTGGGAGATCCTATGGGGGATGATGGTCGGGAGAGTCTTTGACATCCCCCCCGACGGTGCCACAAAGCAGACTTGGCAAGAAGCATCAAGCACCGCGGGATGAACGATACCCTCGAATGGCAGCGTGGGAGGGCCAACATGGACCGAGGCGACCCCGAGCTCTCCGCCATCCCAGTGGATTTCGTCTGCCAATGCAAAAGCCTCGCCGTACTTGAGACCCTGTTCTTCATGCCAGGCATAAAAGTCTTGGGAGCTGATGCTGTCCATGCACACGCCCTTTGCGTGTTTGTACTTACGCGAGAGATCTTCGGCGGCAAGACGCGCCTCACGTCCTCCGTCGACTTCTGTGGGAGTCTCTTCATACTCAACGTGGACAATGGCGCTGAAGCATTCGCTCCAACAATCGTCGCTGTTGGTGAACAAGCGAACCTCGCAGCGAGGAGAAGACTTTGCGTGTGACTGCTGGAGTCGGCGCAGCTGCGTCACCACCTCGGTCTTACCCTCGACAGGGATAACTATAGGAGTCTTGAAGACCGCATCTTTGATGCAGTACGCAGAGATTGTTTTTGGCCCATCGTCCGCTTGGTTAACGGCTTCTAGGGCCATGACCAAGCTACCCGCCGCAGGGAAGAATATCGTTTGCCCAACGACATGGTCCGCCAGCCACGGAATTTCTTCCGCGCTCAAGATCTTGCGCCACCTTGGCTCGAGAGGATTCCAGTCTGCTGCCCTGAATCCGAGGCTCGTTGGAACTACCTCACGCAACCTCCAATCTCGACTCAGTCGCGTCTCGTGCCAGTAGAGCTGAGAATGATCGAACGGATACGGGGGAGCATCGACTGCGAATGGAGCCCCGTGTTGACCACACTCCTGTTTGTTGACAGCGACGACGGATACGGGAAAGCCTTGCGAGAAAAGCTGGCCGGCGATCGTCATGATAGACTTGACCGGTGAGACGAGTTTTGACAAAAGAGCCGCATATCTCGAGGCTTTATTGTTGCCTATATGGACCAGCGTATCGTTCACCGGCCGTCTCAGAGCTCCGTGTGGACCGACTTCGATAAAGTCAGACACCGTTTTGAGGCCGTCTGCCTTGGGTGCCACAGCAGCTAAGTATTGGATAGCATCCGCAAATCTGACGGGCGATACCATATTGTCGACCCAATATTGTCCACTCGCCATTGCCTTCGGGGCCTCTCTTTGCCCCGTGACGGAGGATACCAAGAGGATGCTGTTGCGCTCACCGTCTCCTTCTTCCAGCTGACCCAGGCAGGAGAGATATTCCCCAGATATCCGCCGCATGGCAGGAGAATGATACGCCACTCCTGTGGTGAGCTTCTGAGCAAACGCACCGTCGTCATCCAAGTGCTTCTTCAGAGTGTCAATGTCGGATTCGTCTCCCGAAAGAGTGACATTGAACGGGCTGTTAACACAGGCAACGTGTACGGCTGCATTGAGAGGAAACCGGCTCAGGTACGCCTCAACGTCCCCTTCTCGGATGTTCACAGACATCATTGCTCCGGGGACTTCGGTTGATTTGACCAAATCACCAGTCAGCCGGCCGCGGCGGTATGCCACTTTGCATGCCGACTCGAGCGAGAGGCCTCCGACACAGTATGCCGCAGCGATCTCTCCAGACGAATGTCCAACGACGGCGGATGGCACAATGTGGAAGCTCTCAAGCAGCGCTATCAGTGCTATCTGGAGAGCCGTACAGATTGGCTGGCTGAACTGAGGCTTATTGATGTTCTGCTTGCTCTGTATCTCCGCTGTAGGATAATTGGTCAGCTTTGCCGACATTTCAAGAAACTATTTAGAGTGAGCGTCTGCGTTGCGCTTACCGAACAACGACCAGTCGGCGCCAAGTTGAGTGAAGACTCTGTCGATTTTGTCCAAGGTAGACCGAAAGATATGATACCGCATGAGTTCCAACCCCATTCCCGCATACTGGGCACCCTGACCAGTGAACACGAACGAGAGCGCCGTTTGCCGAGATGAACGCACTGCGTTGGACGCGGATGCGCTTATAGCGGCCGAGGCAGCTTCACTGTCCGATACTGTGAAGGATCTCCAGCTCATGATACTCCGTCGAGCGGCAAGAGTGAAGGAAAGCTTCTCCAGCGTCTCTTGGGGGCCGGTGAGTTGAGATTCGGCGTACGTTGCGTATTGTTGGAGAAGACGCTGCACCGCGGATTTGTCTTTTGCGGACCACACCAGGAGCTTGAATTTAGCAGGCTCTGAGCGGTCGGCTTCTTCGTCATGGCCATTGACGGCTCCGTGTGCATTATTAGTGACGGTTCCGTTGGGTTTTCCGTGAATGCTTCCATTCACAAAGCTGGCGTCGTGACGTAAAGCCAGTGAGTCGGATTTATCATCATGGTTATCGGCAACATGACTGACGCAGCCTGTTCCATTCGTGTACCTGATCCCGGTGCCATTATGGCAGAATCTGTTGACAAGGTGTCTCTTCGTGGCGTTGTCACTGGCCGCGGACGCTTCGGGTGACAGAACCAAGGTGTGATGGTTGCCTCGGAGCGCCAGAGCTTCGAGAGTGTGGTACGCATCATCCATGACGACGTGTCCATTAGACCCGCCAAAGCCGAAGGAATTCAAAGACATGCGGCGCAATCGATTGCCAGGCCACGGAATACATGCTGTAGGAACCTTGGGGCGGACGTCTTTTAGGATCAATGCTGCGACTTAGGGGTAAGAGGCAAGAGCACAAAAGCCGTACCTTGACGCGATAGAGCTTGGAGTTGATCTGTGGATTCAGCTTTTCGAATAGGGCATTGGGCGGAATGAGCCCTTTCTCAAGGACCACTATGCCCTTCATAATACCAGCTAGGCCGCTTCCTCCTTCGAGATGGCCGATGTTGGCTTTTACGGAGCCACTGGTCGGAAAATCAGACTGACTTGCGACTTTCAGGGCGTGTTGGATTAGTTTGCTCACACATAGAGCGGCTCACTCTCCGAGCGAGCACTGCGGAAGACACGACCGAGTGCCTTCATCTCCGTTGAGTCTCCGATTTGGGTCCCCGTGCCTGATCATTTGCATTAGCAGACTGGAACCGAGTCAAGTCTTGGGTGCTAACCGTGGGCCTCAACGTAACGCGTCGACTCGAAATCCAAGTTCTCATTTTCGTACACTTTTCGAATGAGCTCCTCCTGAGCGGAGGCACTCGGCTGTGTCAGTCCAGGGGTATGGCCGTCTTGGTTCGAGCCAGTGGCGCGGATAACCGCACGAATCATGTCGCCATCTCTGATAGCGTCGGGGAGCTTCTTCAGGAGAAGGACCACGACGCCCTCGCCCCTCGAATAGCCGTTCGCTCGCTGATCGAAGCTATAACAAAGGCCATCAGGGGATAAGAAGTTCATGTTGGACAGATAAAGGGAGCTCTCGGGATTCAACAGAACATTTGCCCCCGCAACCAGAGCCTTCAAGGCAAGGTCAATACGTGTCTGCAGCCATCTTCATGGGACCCGACAGCACTTACCATCGAGCTCTGCCCATTGTGCAGTGACTGGCACGCGAGATCCACGGCAATCATGCTGGACGAGCAGGCCGTATTCAGTTGCAGACTTGGGCCCTTCAAATCAAAATACCAGCTCAGTCTGTTTGCCAAGATTGATGGTGCTGTGCCAGTGGCAGTGTTGGTCGGTGCTTCGTCAGGATCCTTGGTCAACATTCTCATGTAGTCGTCAGCCATGGATGCTACAAACACTGCGGTCTCGCTGCCCGCTATCTTTTCCACCGGCATTCCAGCTGCAAGCATGATTTCAGTATCCATCAAATATCTTTTTCATTTTGCGGATTTAGATATACATATCTCTTACCGTTCTCAAAGGCCCGATACGACTCTTCCAACAACCACCGCTGCTGCGGGTCCATAGAGGCGGCCTCTTTCGAAGATATGGAGAAGAAACTGGCATCAAAAGCAGCAGAGTCCTCTTTGACGAAGTGGGCTCCCCTGGATTGCAACTGAACTTGTTAATTAGTAACTTTCTGCCTCGGCCTTTGACTGGGATGAGCATTACAGTGTTCTTTTTCCTAGACGCCGGGTCGTAGAACGCGTCGAGATTGCTTCGCGACTTCGGCCACGGCGTCATGACATTTCTGCCATGCTCCAGCATGTCCCAGAAGCTCGTGTCATCCTCGCACCCCCCGGGGAGCTTGAATGAGTACCCCACGATGGCAATCGAGTCCATGGCGCAGGATCCGGGACCACAACACCAAGAAGCCCTGCTGATGGAAAATTGGAACGAAGCAGGCTCTCGGGAGGACAAATGGGCCTCAATTACGGTTCAGGTTGGAAACAGGACTTTCGGCAAAGGCAAGAGAATGGCTTGGTGGGTACAGGCTATACTTTCCAGTCTGACCGCGGGTCCGATTCCAGTACAGCTCACCAGCCGAAGGCCGAATGGAACGAAACAGCCGCCACTGAAGAAGCAGGCGGGATCTCGCAGGCATAAGCTCCGGGTTCTAACCACGAATGTAGACCACGCACCAAGTGCTTCTTGTCGGATGTCCCTGCCGCTGGACGTGAGCTTACTGACGGGCTGGACACGACTCCCAATGCAACCATGACAGGTCTGAGTCGCAGTCACGAAACTATTCGAGGATTCTCGGAGGGAAGCCTGGTGTAGGGCCCTAAGATCCGAATGGTTTAGGAGGCTTCGTTGGCCGAGCTAACAATACTCCGTACGACTTCGGGGCCATGTAAGGTTACCCGCATGACCCAACAGGGATATTGCTCCGAGATCGTGCTTCGTTGGGGGCCATCATGAGACCGAGTACCTATACTCGTGCCCGGAGCCGTGCCTGTACCTATCCCCGGCTTTTCCGTCAAGGGCATCAAGCGGTAGTATCCCTTTGGTTTACGCCACTTATGCATTATAGACCAGGGCCGCTTGTAGCGGTCACGCATAAGGGCGAATCACACCATAGTTCTGAATCGAGGCTACGGCTTGACCTTTTGTCGGTGGGTTTGGCAAGTGTCGTCTCTGCGTACTCTGTACACGGGGAGACGGTATCCTACACTTGGAACAGAGGGACTGAGCAGTACTTGCTGTGGAATAAATCGAATGAGATAAAGACAGCAGCTTGATATTCTAAAGGCTATTGTATTTAATGATAATTTTCGGCTTACACTAAAAATATTATTTCATATAATCAGGGCGGCTCAGGTCTTTTGCAACGACGCGAAGTTCCCGGCTGCTCCTTCCCCAGGCACAGGTAAATATTCAACTGTTTTCTCTGCTCCAATCTCCGTTGCCGATTTTCACCAAATTGGACGGACCATTGGATTCTCGAATCTTCTAGGCCATAACACACCTTTAGCTATAGCCAGCAGTTCGTTCTCTACGTACCTCAGAATCTCAACCGGGTCAAACTCATCGCAAGACGGTTTCGACGTCTCCAAACAATGGATCAAAACCTCGAACAGTCGCTGTTCAATCCCCACGGGCCTCTCGTGACTCGCCTCGAGAGCCAAAGCGTTCGTGGCTCGACAGCAGCTATACCTCAAACTTTCTACCGTAACTTGGAAGAAGCTCTCGAGGTACGCCGCGCCTCCAAAACTTTCTACTCCATTGTTCAAGATGACTGGGGAAAGACCGACATGGTCGACCTTTGCTCTAACGACCTGCTCTCCCTGAGCGCCACCGGCATGCTAACCGCCGAGTACCTTGCGGAGCTAGCCCGGCATCCAGGCTTTGCCACGACATCTGGCGGCTCGAGGATGGTCGACGGGAACTACCCGTACCTGGACCAGACGGAGAAGGAAGTTGCTGCCTTTCACGGGTTCGAGGCAGGTGTCATGCTGAACTCGGGATTCGACGCGAACGTCGCCATCTGGACAGCCATTCCCCGTCCGGGAGATGTGATGCTATACGACGAGGCCTCGCATGCGAGCACCCACGACGGTATGCGCCAGAGCCTCACCACGCACAAGATCGAGTTTCGACACAACGACGTTGAGTCGTTCCGCAGCACGCTGGTCTCCATCTTCGAAAGCCACCCGCTTGTCAGACAGGCTAGGCGGACTGTGTTGGTGTCGGTTGAGTCTGTCTACAGCATGGACGGCGATGTGTGTCCGCTGCGCGAGCTGATCGAGGTCGCCAAGGACGTTTCCCGCAATCAGGGAAACGTCCAGTTTGTCGTCGACGAGGCACATAGCACGGGTATGATAGGGCCAGGCGGAAGAGGCCTCGTGTGCGAGCTGGGGCTGGAGAAGGATGTCGCCGTCGTCTTGCACTCATTTGCGAAGGGGTTGGGCTCGCATGGTGGTAAGCTTGCCCTGCATCCCAACCCCCTTTGCCTTGGTCGGCTGATGAAACCGCATTTGCTGATGCACCCTCGCCGTCTAGCCATCATCGTCGGCAGCAGCCGGATCCGTAGTACCATTGTCAATTTTGCCAGGTCGTTCCAGTACACGACGGCGCCGCCCTTTCCCCTCGTTGCTCTCGTCAAGGCTGGCTATACCCTGCTCACCGATGGAAGAGCCCGCGAGAAACAGGAAAATATCCAGTTCCTGATGGGATTATTCTTTGAGGAGGTGACGTCTCATGCGTTGTGGCACGTGGCCCAAAGGAAAGGGATCCTGTCTATCCCACTTTCCAAGGGATGGGAAGAGCGCTCCTTTTTCACCCATGTCATCACGTTATGGACA
Organism: Hirsutella rhossiliensis; assembly: GCF_020360975.1. NCBI lineage: Eukaryota > Fungi > Ascomycota > Sordariomycetes > Hypocreales > Ophiocordycipitaceae > Hirsutella > Hirsutella rhossiliensis. The sequence goes on along the minus strand of NW_025408668.1, from coordinate 1,228,030 downwards.
CGCCAGAGATGCACCTACTGGCTGTATTTCCACCTTCTCTTCTCCTCCTTCAGCGTCATGCCAGTCGAGCACCCCGTTGTGCCGGCCGGTCAAAGCAGGTTGAAAGTCACGGTCCATGGCGGCAATACGGAAGCGCAGATCCAAGGTCTTGTGAAGGCCATCTACGTGTGGGTTGAGGAGATGCTCGCCGCTGAAGAAACGGGAGAGGTAACTACCGCCGCCGCCAAGGTTTACGCCTGGATGAAGCGCGAGAAACTGAGTGGCTTCGGTATGGTGTAAGGCTCGGCCGGAATGATCTTTGCTTAATTGATCTCTTGTCCACTTCTGCCGCCTTGTACAGACTACTAGTTGCGAGCCGTGCCGTGGAGGGTCGTTCCCGACGTGCATATCGCCCCGGTTTCGCGTCTGTATGTACAAGGATCGGCCTGCACAGCCACCGCACCGTCCAGCGTACAGTAAGGTACTTTACGTGATCTCTTGCTGCGGATCCTGGCCATCTTCCGAACGCATACTTCAAGGATCGTCGGGGGTGGTGTGCTGGTGATGGTCGGGGGCCGTCTTGGAAGAATCTCCTTTGCAGCTGCTACTGACGCTGCATTTACCCGTTCATCGGAAGGGCAAGGCGGCTTGATTCGATGATGCCGGTCCCGTTCCACCCCGAGAACCCGGAGTCTTGTTGTTTTCCTAGGCCGACGTCCTGCGTTGCGGCAGCTGGTTCGAGCCAGGTTTTCTCTCTCCTTTGTTTGCCCCCCCCCCACCTCCCTCCCCCCCTCTCTCTTCCCGCCCAACGTGCGCTGTCTTCCCCTGCTACACCTAGACAGGCTGGCCCCCAATCTGCCTTTCCTACTTTCTCTTTCCAGGAGGCAGGCCAAAGCCTCTTCCCAACAGTCAGCCTCGTCCGCATTCTGCGCTTCCTGCAAAGTTCACGTGCCCCGAACGAGTCTCAGTTCAGTTCGATAGCCGCCAGGTTCAAGGGAGTCATGACAACTCCAAACGAGCCTCCGTCGGCTTCCGACGCCGTGAAGCTCGAGACAGCGTCGGCTCAGTCACCCGCTGGACCAGAGGCGGGTGCTTGCCACAACGAAGCCGTGCTGACCCCGGAGCAGCAAGTGTCAAACGACCAAAAGAAGACGCTTGGCTTCAAGATGTCGGTCCTCTCCTTGGTCATTATGTGCTTCATCGTGTCTCTGGACGGCACTATCCTCGCCGTTGCGATACCCGTATGTTCAAGTTTCCGCTTCGGCGTCCTCTCCCCCAAGTTTATCCCATTTAACCGACTTAACCTCCAGGTCATAGCCCAAGACCTGAACGGTACAACCTTGGAGGCTTTCTGGGCGAGCATTGCATTCATACTTGCTGTTGTCATTACACAGCCTGTCTATACCAATGTGTCCAACGTTCTTGGGCGTCTGATTCCCCTCTACATCTCATTCGGCCTGTTCATGGCAGGCTCCATTGTCTTCGCCCTTGCCAACAGCATGGGCGTCTTGATTGGCGGGCGTGTCATCCAGGGTCTCGGCGCCGGAGGCCTGGATGTCTTCAACGAAATCATCCTTGCTGACATCACCACGTTGAAGGAGCGTCCCATGTATCTCGGTCTCATGGCCGTTCCAGTCGCCGTAGGCTCCATCCTAGGTCCTATCCTGGGCGGAATGTTGGCTCAGTACGCGACGTGGAGATGGATTGGATGGATCAACTTGCCCGTGTCGGTGGTCGACCTCGTCTTGGTGTTCTTCTTCCTTAAGCTCAAGACACTCCAAGAATCCTTCCGCGAGAAGGCACTGCGCCTCGATTGGATCGGCCTCGTACTCTTCACCATCGGATGCACCTTGACTGCTACGCCCATCGCTTGGGCCGGCGTAATGTACCCGTGGTCCTCGTGGAGAACAATCCTACCTTTATGCCTAGGGATCGCCGTTCTCGCCGCATTTGGATGGTATGAGTCTCGACCACAGGAGCCGGTGTTCCCGCCCTGGATGTTCAAAAGCCGGACCTCATCTTTCGCGCTGCTCGCATCTTTTTTGCACGGCGTGCTTGTATACAGCATCATCTTTTTCGCACCGCTCTACTACCAAGCCGTCTTCCTCAAGGCGCCGATGCAATCCGCCATCTCGACACTGCCGCTTGCCTGCTGTTCCGTCGTTTTTGGCATCATTGGCGCCGTCATCGTCGAGGTAACTCGCAAGTACCGGCTCATCATTTTGATTAGCTGGATCCTCGCAGCCGTGGGCTGTGGTATCCTCACATTCTGGGGCGACGATGCCTCCCTCGCCATGCAAGTCACCTTCCAGATCATCCTGGGTATTGGTACTGGAAACCTTTTTTCCGTGCTCAATCTACCCATGCAGGCCAGCGTGCCCAACGCGGACGACATGGGCCTTGCCGCCGGAGTCCTCGTCTCGTTTCGACTTTTCGGAGCCCTCCTGGGTCTGTCTTTATGCTCCACAGTCTTCAACAGCGTATTCGCGACACGAATCAGATTGGTAGGGCCCTTGACTGGTGACGTCGCGACCTTGAACGATGTCCGCAAAGCATTGTCGTTTGTCCCGCAGCTGAGAGAGGCAGATGTGAGCTCGGGTTTGCTACATGAGCTGACCGGGACTTACAAGATTTCTATATATTCCGTGTTTTGGATGCTAGCAGGTGTTGGTGGCGTGGGTTTTCTAATCTCTATCCTCATCAAAGAAATCTCACTAGAGGTAGAGGAGCTTGGCAAGCAACGTTTTACAGATAAGAGCGTGGATAAGTCTTGACACCGACCATAGACAGCGATTCTATTTGTTGAGTATATCCATTTTACCCCTCGGATATCTAAAGGCGCAAGAGGTTATAACATAAAAAGACTGCAAGATAGACATTTGTCTCCCTCCTTTTCTTACTGAAGTCTTGATGCAAACTAAACAGTGATTGTTCTAGGCAGGACGGGTGTGGCTGTCAACTCATTCTACTGCCTGGCACAAACCTATGCTCTGGCATAGAACTTCAAGGACGGTCCATCATGCATGGCCGAAAAGGTATCATACAGCTGATACTCGCCCTCGCGATGCCTCCCATCGGTTCTCCCAGCCGTTCCTGCCCCGAGCTTACCTTCTTCTCCAGGGGCGGCCTCGAAATCGAAGTTCCAGAGAGTGCGGGCAAACGTGAGGTTAATCTCCATGTGCGCGACGGATTTCCCCGGGCATGAACGGGCACCCAGAATGAAAGGGGCGAAGGCGTTCTTCATCTTTTGCAGCTGATCCTTCGACGTCTCGGACTCTAGCCAGCGCTCGGGCCGGTAAACGAACGGGTCTGGGAAATACTCTTCGTTATGGTGGATGGCATAAAGATTCACGCCAAGGTCGGTACCTCGAGGTATGACATGGCCGTCGATGATGAGGGGCTCTTTGTCGTCCGCCAGCTGCTGTCGCCACAAGGTCCCCGTGTTCGGCGTTGCGCAGCGGAGCGTCTCGCTGATGCAGACTTGAAGGTATACGCAGCTCCGAAGTTGATCGCCGGGGTGGATCTCGTCGGCCGACTTGAAAGCGGACCGGATCTCATGAGCCAGCTTCTTATAGCACGCCAGATTCCGCGACAAGTAGAAGAACATGGCGCTCATGGTGGTCGCAGTAGTGTTGCCTCCGGCGACGATGAAAAAGAAGGCCTCGGCCCAGAGTTCGCTGTTGGCAAGACCGACGCTGCCTCCCATGTCGTCAACAGCAAAGGAGTACAGGTCGTGCTTGGCATGCTTATCCATAGTCAGGCGGTTCTTGATCATGTCGGTTGTTATGTTGACATACTTTGCGCGTGCCTTCTTGACAAGCACTTTCAGGAGAGGTTCCAGCTTTCGAACGACAGGCGCTTGCATGTAGACGTTGATTCGCGCGCTCGCCAACGCCAGTCCGGGCTGTAGCCACCGGTTCGCGTCATCCGTCTGCTGTCTGAGGGAGTAGCCGAATGCCAGCTGTCCAACAATATCGCCGCCGAGCCACATACAGCGCTGTGTCATATTGATGGGCTCCGACCGAGCTGCCGAGGTGTGAAGCTGCTGGACGAACACGTCGATTTGCTCAGACATGACGGGCTCGAATTTTCGCATAGCCTTCTCCGTCAGGGGCTGACTGACAATCTTGCGTTTCCTCCTGTGCACGTCGACATCTATGGTATCGAAAATATTGGATTGAGAGCTCATCTGAGCCAAGCGATACAATGGTGACTTGGTCAATCTTGGATTCTGGTATATGTCTTCGACGTAAAGTAAGCTTCTCTTCTGCGGGCTCTCCCTCTCTCCCCGGCCGGCGATATTCAACAATTCTTCGATGCCAAGGGGAAGGAGGCGAAACGGAACTGACCGTGTAGTGAACTGGCGGTGTTGAATACCAGCCGATTAGGCCCTTGTCTCACCACGGGTCCTTGACAATTCAGTAACTCTTTAGCAGAGACTCAACTTGCATCCCCCCTCTTCCCCCGACGATTCTTACCATATTTCATGTGGTTCTCATAGGTGACCAAGTGCAGTCTTCTTGACGCGGCAAATACACCCCCATAGCCGTCCAAGATTTTTGCGAAAAATGGCCCTGGATACTTGCTCAGAGGATGGAAAGTGGCCCGATAGCTGAGAAGCAGGAAGAGCTTCGTAAGAATATGGCGAGTGAGCTAGACAGTGACGCAACGGGGCAACCGTGGATCGTGACCACATACGTAGGACAAGAACAAACAGGCGGCGTACACAACCATGGACTGGACGAGGTCCGACAACCCCATATTCACTGCTAGTGAATCGGAAAGATGCCGCGCGCGCTAAGAGCTTGTAGGCTGGAATAGGCTTGTGGGTTGAATCCTGAGAAGAGGCAAAGAGGGAAGAAGATAAGTACCCCGCACACTATGGGCGTGGACCCGAGCCTTAAGGGCTCCGGCCCGCGGAGGCTGACTGCATGTAAGGGAGCTGGCCCATAGGGGTTGCTCTCAGCAAATCCAACCCCAGGTGACAGCAAAGGCAGCTGGTAGAAAGAACCTTGAGTCATGGGCGTGGGCAATACGCGCTTGTTTTCCCTACTTCTCACTGCTTGTTGGGCGCGTGCTGACCCTGGGCAACACCCCAGGTAAAGTATTGCTGCTACTCTGTCTGTTGGTCGCATGCCTTCCACCCCCCCTTGGCGCTGGGGGCTGCTCGTGCATATACCTATAGCCCCAACAGCCCAGTGTGAGCCGCTCCAAGTACTGGTACCCGAGCACTGATATGTCCAGGCTGCAGTCGAGGTGTACGACACTGCTGTGCCACATGAGAATATTCCGTGCCCGATTTGGCACAGCCTGGTTGTTCTATTGAAGCTATTCGCTCGTGGGGCACCCTCCTCGTATTCTAAAAATCATGAGGGTGTGGCATCAGATGCACAGCTGAAATTGACAAAGTATGCAGTCATTAAGGGATCCTGTTGGTCCCCGTACATCATGGACATATATATCTTCACACTTTCAGGAAGGACAGCGCAATCGATACACTCTCTCAATGCAAGGACCCCATAACTAGTGATACTACCACATCCCCAAGCCACTCCTCCCCGACTCCCTTCTGGGTATGAGAGAATCTTCCAGGTCTTCACGTGCCCTGGACGCGGTATTCTTAGGTAGACTGGCCTGTGATTATACCAGCCAGCATATCTACACACGTAGGGAGTATAGAGTACTTATCACTGAATTGTTCGACCTCGCTATGGGCCTCTATCTTGCTTTCGTTCACTGTACCAAGAGGGCGGGGGATGCGTTGGCCTTGTCATTATTAGGCAGGCAGATGACCTGGGGAGGTTTGCAGGACCATCCCAACTCGACTCGACATACACATGCATATGCATCCCACTTGTCTGCCCACCACGTTGTCGGAGCTGTGCCACACTCCATTTCAACCTCTTATGGGTAGCATTCTACACGGATGATGACCCGGCCCTAGGAAGCAGAACCAAGGTTGGCCTGTTCCTTTGCAGCCCGTCGGCGCTGTCTCCATTAGTCGAAACGACGTAACATGGTCCAGCATCCCAGAACCCGACGGCAACCTGGATACGGATTGGATCCTACCTGCTGATTTTCTGAAATTCGTCCAAAAGTCCAATCGCTGCTGGATCCCCGCCCGTCTGTGTTCTTCACACTTGGCTCCCGCACTTTGTTCCGTCCCACACTATCTCGCGCAAAGACTCAAGTCGAGCATCGCGGAGATGGACCCAAAAGCTCTCAACCAGCCCGCCGCACCACCTCCTGACAATGTCATGCCGAACTTTGATAATCCCCCAAATGGAAATGCCGTCGGCGTCACTTTCATCATTGTATGTCTCGTGATCTCGATGCTCTTCGTCATCTTGAGAATCTACTCGAGGGTCTATAGACCCAAGAAGTTATCTGTCGCAGATGGTGAAGTCACCCTCGTATGAACCGACTCGGCCTCCTCGAAAACAAGTACTAATTTCTCTTGCAGCACTCGAAATTTGCGCATTTGTATGTGTTTCGCCAACTCCTCACGGTCTAGCTCCCCGTGCAATATCTTATTTTCCCGTTCATTCTACCAGGGCTGCTTCGTCGGAGTCGCCTGGTGCGGCTTCTCGCTTTGGAAGACTATTGGCTTTTTCGTTCAACAGTATAACATCCGACTCGGCACATTGTTCAAAGCCCTCTACGTAAGTTAGACTTATTCCTTCGATCCCATTGCCCAACCTCGTCTCGACTCCCTGGCCCCACGAGGGAAAACAGCGTTCGACTCCTTGCTAACGCGAGGCAAGGTGCTTTATCTCTTCCCACTGTTGTATGCCTGCACCATGATGTTTGCCAAAACTTCCATCCTACTCGAATTCATCCATCTCTTCGTACCGGGCCGAACCCGGAACAAATTCTTCTGGATCTGCTGGGCAATGATTGTCGCCAACTGCCTGTTCTACCTGGCCTCCATCGTCGCCGTCCAGTTCTACTGCACTCCGGTAGAGAAGAACTGGCACAGATGGGTGCCCGGCACGTGCCGTGATCGAAGCACCATCGACATAACTCCGACCGTCTTCAACTTAGTCTTTGACCTTCTCATCTTGCTTCTCCCACAGCGAGTCATTTGGACATTGCAGATGAACAACCGCCGTAAGCTGGGCGTGTCAATCGTCTTCTCTGTCGGCCTCTTGTCAGTGTTCACCTTGCAATGAATCGCATGTTCCCATGCGCAATTGCACTCATGATTTTGGCTAACAATATATCATACAGAGGTTGTATTTGCGCTGGCGGTCGAATTGCCTATACGGTACACCTTCACTACAAGACCAACGTCGCATACGACAGTGGTCCCATTTACCTTTGGAGTATCGCCGAATGCACTTGCGCCATCCTTGTCTTTTGCGCCCCTGCCTTGCCCAAGGCTTTTCGCTCGACCAAGGAAGGGACCTCGACCATGAGCAACGGCGGTCGCCCCAGCTTCGGACAAGTCACCAACACCGTGCAATCCAATAAATCGTACTACAAGATGGCCGATGGTAAGCACAGACAGGACATTGCCCTCTCCGAAATTCAATTTGCAGCGCCAGAACGTGCGTCCGCCTAGGACGTGCCATATAAATGGGTGGCCGGCGTTGAAAACGAGGCAGGGTTTACATAGGTAGAGAAATAAATGTTTATAAATATACGTGTATATATATACACGAAGCACAATCGGATATAAATGATAAAGATAAAGTGCCATAAAAGTGGGTTATGCCTAACTCTTTAATCTCCCGGACGCGCTCTTTAGCTTCTGCGGTAAGCATTTAATAGGTATAGGTCTGCCTCTCCTCCTTGCTTCTTTCCTTTAGAGTACTTCGTACTCCCTTCCTTTCTTATGTTTCTATAATTACTTCGAAGCATGGGGTCTCCCTTCTTTATCGTTCTTCTTCCGGCAGACCCCTGCGAATTACTTTTTAGATCCTTAAGACCCGGGCGAGCGTTTCCCCTATTAACCCTTTTTCTTCTTCCTAAACTAAAAGGTATTTCTTTTAGCTCTTTCTACTTTTTTCTTACTATTTACCTTACCGAGTTAAATAGCTATTATATAAGCTAATAGTCGTTATAATAATAGCCTACCGCTAAAGTAATAAAAAGTTAATGTGGACAGGCTCTTCACTGCAGTGAGGTTATTCGAACTGGTTCAATTGGTTATATCTTGTGTAACTAGGGAAACGTGTCCCATACAAACTGTGTGCAAAGACCTTCCTCCCTGTGTCTCACCTCTTACTCGCACGTGACTAGCGCGGTCGATTAGTTATACGTGCGCGATCGGTGCCTAGTGCACAGGTGGATCCAACACTGGAACCTCTTTCTAAATCGATGATCGCGCACTAATCAATCCACCAAAAACACACCAAACACAGCGAATTAAGATGAGATAGGAAAAACACGAACAAGAACACCAACAAACTCCTACCACGATGCATCACTATGTTGGATAGTGTGCTCTGACTGTAGCTCTCCTCCCCACACTGGGTGTGTTCTGCCACACGCCATCATGGGCCGCATTTCGAGCGCCGGATGCGCTAGCTGATTCCATCGGTCCCACGTTGGAATATGGACACGAGGATCTCCTCGTTAATGTGAATGGAATAAAAGAACGACGGTAAAGCAGAAGAAGGGAACGAAAAAAACCGATTAAATCTCGTCGAGAATTGTTGTGTTATTGCGATGAACGAATCCTTCCACCCTCACGTTTAGCTGATTGTCGCTAATAAACTGCGTGAGGGCGCTGTTTGGTGATGCCTTCGTCATAGCATCGGCAGGGTTATCTGCGCCGTTGACCCAACGGATTTCCGCAATATCCCTTGATTCATATGCCTGCCTCAGCGCCATGATATCTATCATGAGTCGCTTCTCTGTTGTGGTGCCAAGTTTGACGAGGCACTCATAGAGGCTATATGAATCTGTGCAAATGACGAGCGGGATTTGCTTCAGATCAAGGCGTTGTGCGATCGTATTGACCGTTTGCTTGATCACAAATGCGAGATCGAAGCCCGATGTCAATCCATAGATCTCTGATGCAAGAACGCTTCGAGTAACGCGCTTGCATTTAGTTGAGCTCAATGAAGAATGTTTCCGCGGATGGAAAATGAATCGGTTGATTGCGCGGTCTCATTGGCGATGATAATCACAAAGCCGATTTGAGAGCTTAAATCCTTATTGTTGGCGAATGATCCATCGGTGAACACAAAGATCTTCGCGCTCTCGAGATCGATGGGTATGTAACATAGGCCACGGTCGGGATTGTTGATCTGCCATTCAATCCGCTTGTTCAAAGCCTTGAAGTCGGTATTAACGGGCTCTTGGGCTTGTGCCGCAACGGAACAATCGTATGTTGCTTCGGGTTGGCAAATCGAAGCGATATATGCCCCGGGCGCGTTGAGCAGCATAATCCTGATGCCTACTTGATGCCTGAAGATTGATCTCCTCGAGGTTTTGGGCTTGGCCCTTCTGCCTGACGATGACACAGCCATTTTGTATGGTCAGGCGGCTGCCGTTAAAGTCGCAGATGGAACCTTCTTGGAGAATCTCTTTGGCTTGGCCTTAAAGCAGAGTTCTTTCTCCTCGATCTTGAGAAATGCATCTGTGCCAACAATGAATGTGTCATCCGTTTGCAAGGCCGCGATGCCAAACAGGTCCTTGTCGGCGATGTTGTTTGCCGTGATCAGAAGGCACGGGTCAAACGAAGAGGTTTCCATATTAAGCTTGCGGCAGTGATGGTCGTGATATGTGTTGAACCAGTGGGCTCCTGCCTCTGCGATGCCATATAGCGGCTTCACGATTCGCAGGATTGTTCCTCTGGATATCTTCTTTTGAGTTCTTGAGGAAGGGCTGCAAGGATGACACGGGCCAGCTTGGTCTGGGATTGTGTGTATGCCATCGTGATGTCTCTGATCATGATGAACATATCCCGTGTGCAGAGAAACGGTGCTAAGGCCAAGGCCACGCGTTGTGCGGGCCGGCTGATGGTAGGGGCTTGTGTGAGGATCCCACGTTTCCCATCATCATTGTATCCTTGCACAACGAGGCGTGATTTCTCGTATGGCGTTGCAGTATTTCTTCCTTAACCTCTCTGACCATTCGTGATTTGAAGACACGATATCCACCATGTTTATTCGCATCGAATTCTTCGGGTACAATGACCCCAGCGGCGAGGAGGTTCGTGAGCTCGAGTGTGTCGGAAGCTTCAAATGGGAAACCGGTGCTTGTGATCTTTCCTTCAGCTCGTAGCCGCTTGGCTAGGCCGAGATGTTCCATTTCTTTTCGAACAAGAAACGCATTAGCTTCATGATGAACGATAAATTGAACGGGTGAGCAAACAATAGTGGATTCTGATGTGCCATTTTGTGCAGCATCCTTCCTAGGTCGGCCACGCCTGCGCGGCCTCTTTGGCTCAGGGTATTCGAAAGGTTTGGGTTGGTCTTCTGTGGTAGGAAGAGGAAGAGGTTGTTGAGTTGTGGGTGGAAGGGAAGAGGGTTTTGAAGAGGATGTTGTTGATCGGATTGTGTTGAGGAAGGAGTGATTGTTGTGTTGATGGGTCTGTGCGGCTAGGGCTAGGGTCGGGTTGCAACTGAGGAAGGAGCGATTCCGGGTGACGATAGTACGGTTGGACGCATGTACTGCGAAATTTCGCTGGTCCGTTGTCCAGGTCAACTGCGATTTCCGTATCCGTCACCTCGAGCACTTTATATGGGCCTTGCCATCCGTGCTTCTCGCGAAATACGCGAACTTCGCTTCCTAGCGCCAGGGATAGGGGCAGGCGCAACGCTGTATCAGGCCCATTACGCGTATTTAACGCGGTCTGAACCTTCCTCTGGGCGTTGATCTTCCTCAGCTCTGACATCGTTCGCCACACCGCCTTAGCTCTTGCCATTGCGGAAGGTGTAGGCGGCGAATCCATCGTCATTCGAGGCAGAGCACCGAAGACGAGGAGGGTTGGAACGAGGCCATCCGGACCGGCTGTGTCGTTGACAGCCTTGAAAGCCATTTGAAGGACTTGATCAGGGCTCACGGTATCCTTCAGCTCTGCCTTTAATATATCATATGCTCTTCGGACGGGCACATGATACTTCTCAACCTTCCCAACAGCCCAATGTGCTTCCACAGGCACCTGATGACACGTTATTCCCATCAATTTCGCTTCTGCTTGGAACTCGGCAGCAGCGAAATTCGTGCCTGCGTCATGAGTGATCACATCGGGTGGTCCAAGGTATGTATCCATCCAACATTGTTTCAACGCGAGCCACGTTTCCTTGGCCGTCATGTTGGATAGGAATCTCCTGCCTGATAGGCAGTGGCTTGATCAACAACATGGAGGACTGGTCTGCCACCCAATGTCATGACATCAACGATGACTTCGTAATTGAAGTCACAATCATCCTTCAAGCTGAACTTGAACCTTCGTGGCGGGTCGGATTTCATCTGACAGTAGTGGCAGAACTTCTTGATCATTTCCAGAGCTTCGATTTCCACATCATGGCCAGCCGAATTCAGCAGCTTGTGCAGCCGATACACGGATGGATGACCAAAACGCGTGTGGAGGCGCCGCAATTCAGCCTCCGTGAGATATGCCACTGATGCCTCTTGTTTCCGCAAGAAGAACCACGCGTGACCCCATCTTCGAATCACTGGAACGCTCACACCATTGCCAACGAGCTCGTTCGTGACGTTATTTAAATATACGCCGAGCCGATCCATATCAGCTAGGCATAGGAGGAATGGCGTTGGCACGTTGACTATATGAAAATCAACCTCTCCCACTGGTGTGTTCAAGGTGATCACGCCAAGTGGTGTTTCCAATCTTCCTGCACCAAATCTAACTGGTTCGGGCTTGCGATCATCACGGAATTGGACTGGGGGCATCTCTCGTTGGAGAGCACGCAGTTGTTCGATTCCTCCCGTCGATATGCATGCCGCACCTGTGTCCGGCATGATTCCTTGGAACGAGTCTTGAGAGTAACGATCTAGTATGAATTGTGTGGGTTCGTCACTGTTGAATAACTTGATGCCTACTGAGAGATCCGATGATGGAAAGCTTCGTTGGACAGAAGGTCGCAGCAGCGTAGAACGATTCATAAGGGTCAGAGGAGTCAGAATCATCGGATTCCTCGGTGCTCGAGTCATCCTGATCCTGTGATTCCCCTTCATAGTCAGCCAAGAACATAGCATACGAACGAGATTGACCGTGGAAGCCTCTCTCTCGTAGATACTTCTCTTTGGCTGCTTTTCTCTCGTTTTCAGGATGTCTCGTTGAGAAACAACCTTCCTTGCCGCAAACGTAGCATTTCTTCTTCCAATTTGGCTGACGCCTTTGTGATTGACCTCTTGTTCCGCCGGAATTTCGCTGAAATTTGCGATCCACGAAGTGCTGATCATGTCCTCTATCCAGGTCTTGGGGATATTGGCCACTGGGTTGTTCAGATCGTTCATCTTGCATGGCAGATAGCGATGATCGAAGCTGTGATGCCAATCCCTCAAATGTAGGTGCGGAGAGTATATCGCGAGTCGGAATTCAGGCACACCACGGCACGCCCTGAGCGTTGCATCGATCAGGCCACCTTCGCCGCCAGACTTATCCCCGAGTGCTCTCCTACAGAGCCGCAATTTCGTAAGAAGGGCCTGGAGGACCTCGTCAGATGACTTACCGGGCATCTCAGCCCGAAGTCGGCTGAAGGTGAGGGTGCTCCAGTGGGTATGATACATCTTCTGGTTGATTTCGGTGTCAAAGTGCTCTTTCATCTTCTGATACATCTCAGCGAAGGTTAAATCAGTGCTGATTTCGTGTAGAAAGAAGGACTGAGCTTCCTGGCCAGAATCGAAGGAAAACACCATGGAATTTAGACGGAGGAATGTTTGCTTGACGGCACACGCTCATGAATTTCCGGATCTTGTCATCGAAGATATCGTATGGTTCGCCGGTATAGGCTAGTTTCTTGTCCCATATCTTAATGAATCTAATCGTGAGATCGGCCTCAACTTCCTCGTTCTCGAATCGAACAGGTGGAATGCTCGTGTATGCATCTCGGAAGTTGGTAGTCCGTACGGGGAGCGTCTGCTGATACCGAGGGGATTCGCGCCATTGATGCTGAGGCTCTTGCTGAGCGGGTTGATGGGTCTCAATGATCTGAGGGGATTCCGGTTCCGCCGGTCGGGTAATAGTTGGCTGCTGGATTACTACCGGTGCCGGTGACGATATAGCCGCTTTAACAGTTCCTTGGAGCAGCTTCTGTTTCACCTTATATGCCACGGTGTTTTCAGCAACCTCTTGACCAAGCAACTCGTTCTCATCCCATTCAGGAAGTTCGTTACTTGTTAGAAGGCCACATAAAGCTCGAGAGATGCTAGAGTTGGCCTTGCCCATATAGATCCCCCTAATTCTGAGAAGCGTCCGGAGTCTTGATCTAAGGCGTGGGTTGATTAGTTCGAAGTCATCATAGCTCCATCCCGTGAAGTCGTTATACAGATCCCCAAGCAGGGCAATTCCGTGGTTACGTTTATCCACCGTGTATGTTGCCACACAGCCTAAGAAGAAGCTGTTGCGGTGGACAGGGAGGAGCTCTGGGTGATAGGTTCGTTGAGGAAATCCGCGTCGAAATGCCTGATCGGGAGTGAAGGGAGCTCCACGATCGTCAGGTTCCGTTCAACGAGTTGCCTGTCTTCGAGAGACACGTTGGCCGGGGTATCCTGGGCTGTTGCCGGGGCTAGTGCGGCAGATGAATTGTCAGACATATTGACAGGCTGTGTGCTGAGAAACAGGGCACAGGGTGTCAATGAGGTTATCAATGTGCGATAGGGCACGCCTAAGGGTCGCTGATGACAGCAAAGCTTAGGCACGGTTGGATAACTAGAGTGGGCTCTGATGCAGAGTCTTCGTAGCAATCCGCGCGTTGTAGCAACTATCCTACCGTCAGGAGCTCGCTTTGCAGAGCGTGACGATAGGTTAGCTCTCTTCCGTCTTGCTGTTCTGTGTCACCTTTGCCGGGCGACACTGATCAGTGTGGACAGGCTCTTCACTGCAGTGAGGTTATTCGAACTGGTTCAATTGGTTATATCTTGTGTAACTAGGGAAACGTGTCCCATACAAACTGTGTGCAAAGACCTTCCTCCCTGTGTCTCACCTCTTACTCGCACGTGACTAGCGCGGTCGATTAGTTATACGTGCGCGATCGGTGCCTAGTGCACAGGTGGATCCAACAGTTAAAATATTTAAGTATACTATAGTATATAACCGCGATATTAATTCTATACTAAGCTTAACTATAGGACTACTAAGAAGGAACTAGCTATTTATAAGGCTTTATAAGACTAGTTATATATTAATACTACTTAAAGACTATAAAGACCTAAGTTATTTAAGAAATAACTAACGTAAGCTATTAAGACCAATATTATTATATTTTAAAACTTCTTATTACTATTAGTTAGCTTAAGAAGCTTAGGTTTATTAATAGTAATCTAGCTATTAGGAGCCTAGGTATTAACTAAGCTAACTACCTTAAGCTTTTTAATTTTAGATCTACTACTTTATACTTTTACTTTAACTATTTAGATAATATTTAAAGAGGACCGCTTAATTAATAGTTATAGGCTATTAAAAAAAAGCTTTTATAAGGCCTTATAGCGGTCCTAAGCTAGCTATAGCGCGCTAAAATCGAAATAAATAATCTTATTATATTCCTTATACCTAGTTAACTCCTTACTAAGATAGCGTATTAGCCCTAGGATAAGGGCGGGGTAGGGGGCGACCTAATAGTAGTTAATAAGGTAGGCGACCGCTAAACGAATAATTTTTAATCGTAGTAGGAATATAGTAATATAATAGGCCTAAGACTAAACTAGGGCGATTTTAAGCTAATTACTAAGAATAAAGTAAAGGTTAGTATTATTAAATATATATAAAGAGTTACTTATAACTTTATTTAAAAGATTATATAAAGGCTCTTAGCTACTAAGGTAAGGGTAGCGGCGCTATTAAGCTTAACCTTAAGTAGTATTAAGTTTATTATTATAGATATAGTCTTAAAGGCCCTTAAGTAAGGACTTCCTCTTTAGCTAATACCTTAGCTATAAACCTAGGCCGATATAGTAGCGGCCTTAGGTAAGGGGTATATAGTTATAGAAAAGTAGGATTTAAACTAATATAAGTAGTAGCTTATACTTTAGTAAGACTTAATTAACGCCTCCTTTAAGTAGCGTAGACTAAAGGAAATAATATAAGTAGTTAACTAATACTTTTAAGGTAAGGGAGAAATAATAGTAGCGCGGACTAAAGGAAATAATATAAGTAGTTAACTAATACTTTTAAGGTAAGGGAGAAATAGTAGTAGCGCGGAGACTCCTAAGTAAGGATATAAATATTATCTTTTAAAAGAACGCCGCGCTTTAAAAAGGTAACTAAGCTTAGCTTTAATTAGTATTTAAAGTAAAAGCTACCCTTATTAGCGGGGGCCTTTATAAAAGCGCTACTAGGAGGTATAAGCTAATAAAGCACTTAGGTATATAGTACTAATATATTAGTAGGGTATTAGTAGGGAATTATATATACCCTGCTCGCGAGTTATAGATTACTCGCTACTCCGACTAAAAAGGAAAAATCCCTCTTTTAGTAAGCTTTAGTCTTATAATAAAGAGAATATAATATATATAGCATAGTACCTTTAGCTATCTCTACTACCTAACTAATTATACCGTAATATATATTCCCTTATAATTTCTAAAGCTTCCCTTTTTAATTACTTAATAAAGATAGCTACTTAAAGAAGACTATATAACGCTCTTATAGCGCGATATAGTAGTTAACTAGTTAAGGCCTCTTTATTATATATATTAAGTATCTACTTATAAGATAAAAAATAAGAAGATATATCCTTAAAATAAACCTTTACTATAAATAGCGTTATAACTATATTAAAGATATTATTACTTATAAGTATAAGATAACCGTTTTATAAGGAAAAGCTTATAGCTCTATAAGCGCGCGTTAAAGAGCTAAAAGAAACGAAACGCTTATAAGATCGCGTTATATAATTAAAGGAGGAAATTACTAAACGCGCTAGTACTATCGCTATCTATTTAAGAAAGCGTCGATAGTCCTACTCCCTTAAATTAAACGGTAGTCGCGGTAGCGAGGTTAAGATTAAAAATATCGCTTAATTATCTTAACTTACTAATATATAGAAACGTCTAAACTAGACTTACGATCTAAAGGATGCCTTTAAGGTAGTGCTTAAACGTTTTTATTATAATAAAATAAAGATCCTCTATATAGTAGATTATATATATAGTAACTATAAAGCGAGATAGCGCTAATACCTTAAAGAATAAATACTAATCGACTAAACTAAATATAGTATATATTAGGTATACTTTAAGGAATAAATACTTATCTTAATTAAGGATACTATTAATAAGGAGATACTATTAGTAATATAATTAAAGGAGGCTTATTAATAAGAAGGCTAGTCCCTTTTAACGTTTAGCTTATACCTTAACTCCTTAAAGAAGTATTTTAAATACCTATTAAAAAAGCGCGTACTTTTATATTTTTTACTAAGCTAGAACTTTAACTATAAGATTAAATTAACCTTTACTTAATACTTATTTATACTTATTAATAAGAAGAGCTTATATAAGTCGCTTAATAATATTAAGATACTACTATTAATAAGAAGTAATATATTAATATTACTTTTACCTTTAAAAGAACTAGGAATAGAAATAGTACTATACCTTAAGGTAGTATATATAAAAGAGGGAATTAAAGAGGCTAATAAACTAAGCTAAACCGTTAGGAAAATACTATTAATTTAATTAATAATAAGTAAGCTAGTAATATACTTATTAAAGCTAAACTAAAGGATATTATTAAGGAAGAGGATCTTTTACTTAATTAAGAATTATATATTTCTAATATAATAAGCTAGGGTACCTATTTATAGAATATACTAATTCTTTAAAGGTAGAAACCTTAGTAAAGACTCTTAAACTTAATACTATAAATTAAGGAAAAGGTAAGATATTAAGGTAAACGCCTCTCCCTTAATAAACTTAATACTTATAAGATAGTTACTTAAAACTCTTATAATAATATTAAGGTAAAACCCTACTAAAGTCCTTATATACTTAAATACTTATAGTACCGTTAACCTTATAAATATATACTTTACTTAATAGTAAGGATTACTATAAGTAGCGCTATTATACCCTAAGTTATTAGGGCTAAGTAATAGTAAGGTAAAGGAGTATAAAGTATAGTTAGTACTACTTTAAATAATAAATATAAAAGGTATTAAAATATAATTACTTATTTCTATATTAATACTAATAAGTAAACGCTAAATAATTAAGTATTAATCTTTTTATTAGTTATTACCTTAAAGGATAAAGATATTTATATTATCTTATAAAAGTAATAGTAATAGTTTAAGTATTAACTAAGTAGTAAAACCCTATAAAATCCTTATAGATTCCTTTAAGAATATAAAAATAAGGTAAGGGTATATATAATAATACTTAATCTTAAGCTAATCTTACTACTAAATAAAGATAAAGATAAAGGGATTTTATAGAAAGAATAAGCCGAAATCTTATTAACTCTTTACTAATTTAAAGATACTTTCTTAGCTAATAAATCCGACTTACTACTAGCTAAAAAAGGAATAGATTACTTAATTAATTTAATCCTTAATATAAAACCCCCTTATAGACTAATTTACCCTTTATTATAAAGGGAACTCTAAGTATTATATAATTAAATCTAAGATATAATAAGAAGGAAAATAATCTAGGAGTTAAAAAGCCTAGCTAGGGCGCCTATCCTTTTTATTTTAAAGAAGGATAGTACTTTATAGCTATATATAGACTACTAAGGACTTAACTAAGTTATATAAAAGAATCGGTACCCTTTACCCCTTATTTTAAAGATTATTAACCGCTATAAAGGAGCTAAGTATTTTTCTAAGATTAATATATAAAATATATATTAACGTATTTAAATTTAAGAAAGAGATAAATAAAAGACCGCTTTTAAAATATATTATAGATATTTCGAATACTTAATAATACCCTTTATACTTACTAACGTACTAGCTATATTTTAAAGCTATATCTATTAAGTGCTTAAGGGGCTTATAGATATAATCTATATAGCTTACTTTAATAATATCCTTATATATATTAAAATAAGAGAAAAATATACTAAATACTTAGGATAAGTAATAAAAAGGCTAAGGGCTATAGAGCTTTATATAAAACTATTAAAGTATATCTTTTATTAATAGTTAGTCGAGCTCCTTAGGTTTATTCTATTTATTAATAAGGTATTAATAGACCCTTAATAAGTAGAGGTAATTATTATAAAGTATAGCTTAATTTTATAGTTCTTAGAGATATCCCTTAATATAAAGGACCTAGGAAGCTAAAAAATAAGTTTTAAGGAAGGAGCTAAAAAGAGGTATAAAGAGGAGGGTAGGAGTAAGAAGGGAAGTAAAAGTAGCGATAGCTTCTTATAAAGGTAGCGAGAGATAAGACGGATATACTAGTAATAGCTAGAAAGGAAGGGAGAAACCGGTAAAAAGCTAGGTAGTTAAAAGGATATTAATAGCTTCTTTAAGTTATCGCGAAGCGTAGCTTAATTTCGTAGTTCTCGGAGATATCCCTTAGTATAAGGGACCTAGGAAGCTAAAAAATAGGTTTTAAGGAAGGAGCTAAAAGGAGGTATAGAGAGGAGGGTAGGGGTAAGAAGGAAGTAAAAGTAGCGATAGCTTCTTATAGAGGTAGCGAAAGATAAGACGGATATACCGGCAACGGCTAGAAAAGAGGGGAAAAACTAATAAAAAGCTCGGTAGTTAAAAGGATATTAGTAGCTTCTTTAAGTAGGATCTTCTTTATTAATTAAGATACTAGATAGGTATAAAGAGGGGCGTTAAATAAAAGAAAGAAGGAGAATTAAGGCAATATAATAATTAATCCCCTACTATAATTACTACCTATATAAGAATTAAATCTCTCTACCCTACCTATCTAACCCCTTACTTTTAATTTTACCTTTATATATTTTTATATACTTCTTATATCTCTCTTTACGAGAGTTATAAGCCCGGGAGGAATAGAATTCCTATACCTTCTAGCTACTATAAAAGGCACCTTTCTTATATCCCTTATAGCTCTCTTTTACCCCTCTTAATAGAAAAGCCGATTTTAATAGACTTTTCTACCCCCTCTTTTTATAACGATATCGAAAAATAACTCCTCTACCGCTCCTACGGTTTATAAGACGATTCTTATAGAGCCCTAAGATTAGGATAAGTAAGTAAAGGAGCTACGGGCTCGTATAAATAGAACTATTTATAATTTAGTCTTCTTTAATAAGTAGGACCCTCTTAAGCCCCCTCTTTATCCTAGGGTAATAGAATTTATAGAGGGAGCTTCCCTCTTTTCTAAGCTAACCTCTATATAGTAAAGAGCTTTTTCTACTACCTTAGGTAACTATAAGAGTTACTATAAGGAATACCTTTATAAGACGAAGCTACTAACTACTATATATATAGCGATAATAGAATCCGTTAGTACTATAAAGCTAATCTCTTTTTAAGAGAAAGAGACTATTAAGTAGTAGCTTTTAAAGCTTAAGACCTTAATAGCTCCCTTAAGGGGCTATATAACTAACCGTATTAAGAAGACCTATATAGTATACCTAGGAGCCTTTTCTACTAAGAACCTACTAGCTTCTTCGTAGCTAGCTAAGTAAGAAGAAATCCTTAAGGAAGCTAACTAATACTTCTTAATAAAAGCTCTTTATAGCTAGTAGCTATAGGATATATCTCTATTAATAAAGCCTATTAGTAATAGTTACTTAATTATCTTTTAAGAAGCTAGCTAAGAACTAAATAAAGAAGCTATTAAAGTATAATAATAAGTAGTCTTATTCCTTTATAGCTAGCACTTAACCTAGATAGCTTAACCTACTACCCTTATAGCTACTATAGCCCCTCTTACTACGGCCCTTACTACTACTACTACCCTTCTAGCTCTACCTCCTTTAAGAGCCTTAACCTTATCTTTAACGGCTGCCTTAGTCCTAGCCCTAGCTTTATATCTTACTCCGGGCCCGGCCCCGGCCCCGTTAGTTTGTCCGGCCTAACTAGTCCCTTAATAGACCTTTTAGTCCGTTAGTCTAAAAATTAAGGAACTAGTCGAAATCGAACCTCTTTATTAAAATTAGTAATAAGGGGTAAAAAAGGGGGTTTTTAAGCAGACCTTCTAAATTAAGATAAGGATTCCTCGAAGAAATAAAAGACTAAAAGACGAAATAGCTACTTAGCTTATAAATCCCTAGGCTATCGGTTATTATAATACTAGTAAGTCTTTAAGGAAAACCGACCTAAAGGATTTAACTCTTTAAAGAAGCTATAAGAAATAATATAATAGTCTCTTAAAGAGGACCCCTTATTATAGAAGAAGATAAACGAGATTTAAGTTACTAAGAAATAATAACTAATAATACTACTGCCCTTATTTAAGCTATAAATTTAAGGAAAAATCGTTAGTATAGTAAATCTAGCTTTTATCTTCCTTATAGATTAATAAGGCTAAGACTAACCGTTAGAGCCCTCCGATTATCCCCTATAAAAATTAGCTATCCTTAACTTTAATACTTCCCTTAATATCTATAATATACTCTTACGATTCTAGTCTTTTAAGAAGGTATAAAGGAAATACCTTATTACTAAGGAATTAACTATATAGATAGAAGGGTATAGAAGGGTAAATTTTACGATAAAATTACTTAATAGGACTATATAAATTCTTCGACGAAAAAGAGTAGCTTTTTACACTTAATTTTTAATAAGCTTAATTTCCTTCCGCTTTCTTTAAGAGGAAGGAATATTCTAGGATATAACGTTTAAGCCTACGAGGCTAGTCTAGAAGAATTAAATAATTAGGCTTATCGAGGAGAAATTTAGTTAATTTATTCTCGAATTTAAACCTATCCTTAGGAAGGAACTACTTAAGAAGTTAGCTTTCCTTACTTAAAGGAAGGTAGGTTTAAAGGACCCTCTTTTAGTGGCTTAAGGAGACGGTCTTTTTTAGTACGTATAACTTAGTTACCTAGGCCCCCTAGCTTTATATAAGCTAAGCTAATAATAGGGCGTATAAATAAGGGGTCTAAAGACCGTTAAATATAAATACTATAGCTAAGGAAAGACTAAGAAACGAATTTCTAAACGAACCCTTTTATAGCTAGACTAGCTATATAAGGAAATTTAAGTTAACTAGACCGATATCTCTAAGGACTAAGAAAGCTTTATTAAAGTAATACTTTTTATAGACGCTTTTTTAAGGATAGTTTTCCCTTATTTCTTATAAACTTACTTAAGTAAGTATAACTAGTTTACCTTCTAGGACTTTATTAACTAAATAAAATTCTACTTTAGCTATAAGGTAAAGAAGATATAGTTTAATAGAGAGCTATTTATAAAAGATATCTTAAACTAGCTTTAAAAAAGGGGTATTTTACCCCTCTTATTAGCACCGAATACTTAGGCCTAGAATAAAGGAGTAAAAAGATTAAGGGGTACTATAATAAAAAGGGCCTATATAATAAGACTTACTATAAGGCTTCCCTATAACCTTTAGAGGAAAGTTATTAAGACCGCCTATTACCTTTAAAACTAGACCCTTAAGGACCTTAAGGACCCTAGGGAACTAAACTAAAGAATAAACTAGAAATCCCCCCTTAAGCTCTTTATAAAGAAGAGGGCCTCGCTAGTATACCTTTATACTTATAGCTATAAAGTATATACTATAACTACTAATATATAGCTAAAAAGAATAAAGAAAAGAAAGCTTAATCCTAGAGCCTTTATTAGTTACCTCGTTAGCTATAATTCTATAAATATCTTTTAGATTTAGATT